>NC_083102.1:98340814-99702251 GCF_949774975.1 Lagenorhynchus albirostris | reverse complement strand
CCAACAATTCCAGTTTTGGGTATTTATCTGAAAAAAATGAAAAGCATTAATATAAAAATATATATGCACCTCCACGTTCATAACAGTGTTATTAACAATTGCCAAGATATGGAAGCAACCTAAGTGTCCATCAATGGATAAATGGATACAAAGGATGTGGTACATATATATATCTATATATATATACACAATGGAATCCTATTCAGCCATTAAAATGAATGAAATTTTTCCATTTATAATAACATGGATGGACTTTGAGGTCATTATGTTAAGTGAATGTCAGACAGAGAAAGACAAATACTGTATGGTCTCACTTGTATATAGAATTTTTAAAAAACAGCAACAATAAACAAGCTCATAGATACAGAGAACAGATTGGTGGTTTTCATAGGTGAATCATTACGTTGTTCACTTGAAAATAATATAATGCTACATGTCGATTATACCTCACCTTTTTAAAGTAAATAAAAATTTTTTTTAAATATCTGTAGCAAATTGCAGAGAAGGAGCTAAGCTAATTTTTTTCTGTTACTTTTATTTTAAGAAAATTTAACATGATTCAAATCCCTTTATATCACAATTTGATAGTTATAGTACCTGAAATCATGGGGTTTTAGTCCATAATGTTCATTAAAACAGATTTTACTGAAATGAGAATTGGAACAGTGAAAAATCACTATTGCTGTATAATAGAGTTTAGCAATTAGCTTAAACAATAGTTTCACAGAAAGTATTTTGCTCCTGGTCACAATTCAAGAAAACATATTTCAGTGATTTGCCAGGCACTATCAGACATAAAGATCATTAAGAAATGGTTTTAAGCTTCAGTGAAGTTGTGATTGAGCGGAGGGCAGGGGGCATGGAAGTAGACGGCACACTTAGGTACCAACTGGGATAAAGCCAACCCCAGCATGTGTGATGGTGGAGATACAACAGAACAGGGGGAGCCCAGAGAACAGAGGAAGGTCTTATAATGAGAAAAAATTCATAAAAGAAATAACATGTATATCTGACTTTGGAAATGGGATGAAATTTCACAGGTGGAAATGGTAGAGACATTCTAAGAGATAGGGCTGAAAACCTCAGAATTAATGAAAACAATCCTCCCATTCAGGAACTATATTAAACACCAAATAGGATAAATAAAATTAAGTCCAATACTTGACACATTTCAAATATACTGAAAAAAGCCAAAGTAATAAATGATCTCCAAAAGACCAAGTGTGAGAAGAGAGAGTACCTGCAGGGCTTGACACACTGAACTGACCTTGGGTTTCTGCAGGGAAACATGAGGTCCTAGGAGACAGGTATCTGAGAAAAAGTAACTGACTCCTTGGAATTTTACATAGAGCCACACTAGGAGTCAAAAAAGAGGATGAAGTTAATGTATTTTCAAGCAAAACTTGAGTTTACCACCAACAGACCCTTTTAAAGGAATTTCTAAAATATGTAGTTTATTAAAAAGGAAAAGGTGATTTAAAGTGATATCAGTTCTTAGGAAAAAGACTTAGATGCAAAAAGTAATGGTAAGCAAATGAGTTATAAAGCATGTGGGTAAATCTAAACAAATATTAATGTGCAACACTTTAGGAATAATAATTATTTGCAAAGAAGGTAGAGGTAGAAATAGAGTAACTTTAAACTATGTTAAGTGTGCAAGCTACATTTAAAGGTGACCAGTAAAACAATACAGTAGAATACATAAACTGCAAACTAGTATGATGAAATTGGAACTTCAATCAATCAATTCAAAATAAGAAAGGGAGAAGGAAAAAAGAAGAAAGATCTGGGCAAATAGAAAGAAGATGGTAGAAAAAATGCAAATATACCATTAATCGCAGTAAGTGTAAATGGGGTAAACTCAAATTAAAACCCAGAATTTGTAGGATGGGATTTTTATAAAGTCTAATTAAATGCTACTGAAGAGAGACATTTGAAATTACTATACAGAAAGACAAAGTAAAACAATGGAGAAATGATAACTAGGCAAATACTAGATAAAAGAAAGGTTAAGCAGTAAGAATGTCAGATAAATGAAATTTTAAGGCATAGCCTTGCTGAGTTGAGGAGACAGACATCGGCATTCAGCAAGTCTGAGACAGCTAGATTTGCACACTATAGTAGAAAAGATGGAGAAATGTAGAGCTAGTGCTCCAGAAGTCTATATATAGTCTCCTTAAGTCTTTGGCTGAAGAGAAAGCTGAACATTCAGAGAGTATGGTTCCATGAGACTAAACAGAAAACTACCGTAAAAAGAACAACTACTATAAAGTAAAACCAGACAACCACTGGAGCTTGCACAGGGCAGACCAGTCAGAGTGTAGAAAGCTCATTAGACACTAAAGACATCCAGTAGAGAGCCCAGGAAAGTCAACCTGAATAGCAGAACTAACACGGGGTTGCTCTAAACCTGCCCTAACAAAGGATCCAGCTGATCCAGAAGAAACATAACTGCCTGCCAAAAAAATTCTGTACTCTTTTAAAAAGACAACAAAATCCAGACATGAACAGCGTCTGAAATCCAGTTCATTATACAGCATTTAATTAAAACACACTGAGCATGTGAAGAAGCAGGAAACTGTGACCCATAACCAGCGAAACACATCAGTGAATCAACACAGGCCCATGAGGGACAGAGATGATGGAAGTGACAGATAAGGACCTTAAAACAACTGTTGTGTCAAGGTTTTAAAGGAAAATATGAACATAATAGCACAATAGAATGAGAATTAATATCGTGGAATCCAAGCAGGTCAATGCATACATGTGAATGTATCTGTCAGGGTGCACATGTCAACATTAGAAATGAGAGACATTTATTCTCTAAATCTGAAGGAAAGGAGGATAGGATGGATGATAACTGGGGGGAAATGTGATTGTATCCAAGAAACAGTAAGAAAAATTCACATCTGATGGCCTTGCTCTGAGTATAAGCTTCACGGTAAAATTTTTAAAACTCTGCTGGAATTAAGAGGAATAAAGTAATGGGCTGGGAAACAAATGATAGCACAAAACAAGCAAATATATGATGATGTTAAAGATACACACTACGTCGGACCTTGTTAATTTCCAGCAGAAAAAGCTAACATATCACATGACTTTCATCATCAGGGTTTTAAAATCGGCCAATATGGTGCCAGGCTCATCAATAAACAGAATCAAGGGTGTTAGTTAAGGCAAAAGCTATGTGGGAAAAACTCAGGACACAAATGGTGTAATGGAATACTAGAAAAAAATCAAGTTCTTAGAGATTATAGAAATGGCAGAGTTGATTCAAGAAGATTGGGGGGAAGCCAACAGGACAGATGACTGTGTCCAAAGCAGCAGACCCACCTCAGATAGGTGATCTAGCATATAGGTTATTGATTAGAAGTGACATAAGGTTGGATTGAAGTAAGAAAATAACGGAGCTGATCAAAAACATGGCAAAGTATCAGGGTAGAGACAAGTAGAGGAACTCATGTGCTAAAGTCTTTGGGGGATTCTGAGGACCTTTCTTTCTGTTGGTGAGTATGTCATAAACAGGTCACATGTTGCTCCTTGGGAAGGAGGGCAGGGAGAAGACCCTCACTGAGGCATGAGATACACAACCACTCATACTTGCCTGAGAAAGGCATCTGGGTGTTAGGGTAACAGGAAGGGGACACTAGCCACAAACCACACTTCTCATGTCCCCAGCCTGTCCTACTCGCACGCCAATCTATTAGGAAATCCTCATCTTTTAGCTTAAGGTTTACTTTCCTGTTAAAATTTAAAAAGCTCTTGAAAGGGGTGTTCATTCAACCTGATCCTTCATCTTTTATGGAGCTGATAAACTTCTCAAATCTTTGTACTGGAAGCAGTTTTAATAAAAAGAGAAGGGGACATGCTAGTTCATAGAGAAGTTCCAATGAGAAGACAAGAGTGCAGCCAAGAGGAGCCTGGGAGCATGTCATTTATGATTTCAGCTAGGATTGCTCCTGCTGCCGCACCTTGGACACACCTGGGCGTGCAACCCTAATATAGGTGTGGCACCAGTGTCCCAGGATGTGTCCAGGCAAAGACTTTTCCTGAACCCCTGTCAAATTTACTACACAAAAAACTTGGGTTTAATCCAAATCCCCTAAAAGAAAAGACGTCATTCACTCAATAAACTCAGTTTTCCCCCTTTCTCAGCAATTGCCCACAGAAGACTGAATGGAAAAAAAAGGACTACCTATAATCTCTGGGTGTGTCTGGGAGGGAGGCTGGGGGAAAGGTGGGAAAGAGAAGAGGAAGGATGCCTGCTATTTGGTTGACTGTATCCAGGGAGTTAATCCCTTTCTTTGAACAAGTCAAAATGATTTGACAGCTATGATTAAACAATAGGCTCTGTCCTTGTTGGAACTGAAAACCAGATAAAAGTACATTTCCAACTTTCCTGCTTGAATATAAAATATCACTACCTGCCCTTTATTTTCATCTGTGTGTGAGTTTTCATAAATGAAGTAACAAAATTTTTAAAACTCTCCCTCTTGTCCAGAGTCACATGACAATGGGAGGCAGTAACTATGTCACAGAAGAATCTTGACCTTCATCAGTTGCTCAGGGTTCTGAAGCTCACCCTGTACTTGTAGGGGCAAGGAATGGCCTCCTCATTGCATCCTAAACCTGCATCTTTGTCCTAGAGAGATTAGAAGAGGGGTGCGTGAAAGTGAGATTAGGTGTCGGGAGTGTGTGGCATGCAATTTCCAGCTCACTGGTTTTGACAAAGCTTTTCAATCATCCACATCAGTTGTGTTCCACTTGCCATTTATTATGTTATTGTAATGCTTCAAACACCAAGACTTCCTGAGCACAGTC
Organism: Lagenorhynchus albirostris; assembly: GCF_949774975.1. NCBI lineage: Eukaryota > Metazoa > Chordata > Mammalia > Artiodactyla > Delphinidae > Lagenorhynchus > Lagenorhynchus albirostris. Next base: position 99,697,430 of record NC_083102.1, on the reverse strand, counting down.
TCTAAAATTATGTGACTTCATACAAATAGTAGTTTAACTATGTAGTAATCTGTGGCATTCAAGATTTAGACTTAAAGGTATATTTTTATAACAAAAAATGAATGTAGTGAGTGATGTCGGTGAAAATGGCAGAGTAAAAAAAATCCCCCAATCCTCCTCTCCATAAAAGCAATGAGAACACTGACAAAAATTGCCAGAATTGACGTTTTCAGAACTCTGGAAATTAACCAAAATTCTTTCAGCAATCTCGGAAACATTTATTCTTCATATAACTGCTGAATTTCAGGAAGAACAGCAGGATACATGGCATTTCAGCGTGGCCTGTCCCCATCTCCTTCCCCAACTCTGTAGTAGCCTGGAAAATAACAGCCTGCAGTCACCGTGGAAACCAGTAGTCTGGCAGCCAATAGAGGGAGAAGAACATGGTTAGAGCTCCTTCAGAGTCCCATTTCCAGATTATTGTCATTATTTGACCTTCCTAAGTTTCTTGGAAGACCCTACTCATACCCTCTTTCTTTCACCTGACTTGGAGATTGCGCATTGCAAAAAGCCTTTTCTCCACAGATGTGTGTCAGAAACAGTCAGAGAGAGAGAGAAAGAAAGAGAGAGATTGAGAGCAAGCAAAGACTCACATTACTAGAAAAAGAAATGAAAGAGGGGACATTACTACCTAACCAACAGGGGAATGAAAGAATTATAACAAACTACTATACAAATTTATATGCTAAAAATGAGATAATGTAGATGAAATGGACAGATTCATAGAAAAACACAAACTACCAAAACTGACTCTAAAAAAAATAGACAATCTAAATAGACTTATGGCAAAAGAAAGGAAATTGAGTTATTTGTAGTGAGGTGGATGGACCCAGAGTCTGTCATACAGAGTGAAGTAAGTCAGAAAGAGAAAAACAAATACCGTATGCTAACACATATATATGGCATCTAAAAAAAAAAAAAAGGTTCTGAAGAACCTAGGGGCAGGACAGGAATAGAGACACAGACATAGAGAATGGACTTGAGGACATGGGGAGGGGGAAGGGTAAGCTGGGACAAAGTGAGAGAGTGGCAAGGACATATATACACTACCAATTGTAAAATAGATAGCTAGTGGGAAGCAGCTGCATAGCACAGGGAGATCAGCTCAGTGCTTTGTGACCACCTAGAGGGGTGGGATAGAGGGTGGGAGGGAGACGCAAGAGGGAGGGGATATGGGGATATATGTAGATGTATAGCTGATTCACTTTGTTACAAAGCAGAAACTAACACACCATTGTAAAGCAATTATACCCCAATAAGATGTTTAAAAAAAAGCTATTGGAGGGAGTACTCTGCTAAAACAAGAGTAAATCAAGAAAAAGGAGGACTTGGGATACAGGAAATACAAAAGCCAGCACAGGAAGGAGTAGCAAGCTGTGTGCAGATGCCCAGGGCAAGTGGCCCAGGAGAGAGTATGAAAAGTTCTCCAAGGAGACGAATCAATACCTAATGTGTCTGAATATATGAAGGAAATTTAGGCCACTGGAGATGAGTTTGGAGTTGAAACGATAATAATACAAAACTAAAAATGTAAGGCAATTATTAACACCAGGGAAAACAAAGAGTGGTGCAGGGAAGGAGAAGTAATCATCATTAATCATCATTAGTTCAAGGCTCAGCTACAAACAGGATTTATATAATCACAGTCAGAGAAAAGGGATCTAACCAAAATTATGATATATCTATCTTGGGAGTAGCAGTGGGGACAGAAAGGGTGAATGTGTTGTGAGGAGGTGTGTGGGAAGACAGACAAGGGTTAAATCTTCATCTTCTCTAGCAGGAAGTCATTAGATAACTCCTCAAGCTCCTAAGTCAGAGAGCAGAAAGATGCTGTGTTATTTAAAAATTTGAATGTAGGGCTTCCCTGGTGGCGCAGTGGTTGAGAGTTCGCCTGCCGATGCGGGGGACACAGGTTCGTGTCCCAGTCGGGGAAGATCCCACATGCCGTGGAGCGGCTGGGCCCATGAGCCATGGCCCCCAAGCCTGCGTGTCTGGAGCCTGTGCTCCGCAATGGGAGAGGCCACAACAGTGAGAGGCCTGCGTACCGCAAAAAAAATTTGGATATAAATACCAATAGAATGTGACAAAAGAGTTTAAAGTGAGAGCCACTGGGGAGTGGAGAATGAAAAATAAGGGGATGGAAGACTGCTGGAGGGTTTTTTTGTTTTTGTTTTTATTTGCAGTACGCGGGCCTCTCACTGTTGTGGCCTCTCCCGTTGCGGAGCACAGGCTCCGGACGTGCAGGCTCAGCGGCCATGGCTCACAGGCCAAGCCGCTCCGCGGCACGTGGGATCTTCCCGGACCGGGGCACGAACCCGTGTCCCCTGCATCGGCAGGCGAACTCTCAACCACTGTGCCACCAGGGAAGCCCTGGAGGGTTTTCTTGGTAACAAATCTTTGATTATGTACATGCATCTATAATTTATTTGTATACGTAGCTACTGAAAATAAAATACATATGCATAATTTTAAAAATAAATAGACTTATGACAAGTAAACAGATTGAATGAATAATTTTTAAAAACTACCCACAAAGAAAAGCCCAGGTACAGATCACTTCACTGCTGAATTCTACCAAACATTTAAAGAAGAATTAATACCAATTCTTCAAAAACTATTCCAAAAAAATAGAAGAGGAGTGAATACTTCTCAACTCATCTTATAAGGTCAGTATTACCCTCATACCAAAACCAGGCAAAGACATCACAAGGAAGGAAAACTCCAGGCCAATATCTCTTATAAATATGTGCACAAAATTCTTCAACAAAATAGTAGCAAACTGTATCCAGCAACATATAAAAGGAATTCTACACCATAACAAAGTGTGATTTATCTCAAGTATGCAAGGCTGGTCTGGAAATCAATTAGTATAAAGCATCGTATCAATAATTTTCTTCAATGACAAGATCATCTGAATCGATGCAAAAAAATTTGACAAAATCCAACATCCTTTCATAATAAACACACTCAGCAAACTAGGGACAGAAGGGTGTATTCTCATCCTGATAAAAGGCATTTACAAACACCCACGGCTAACATCACACTTCATGGTTCAGGACTGGATGCTTTTTTCTTAATATTAGGAACAAGACAAAGATGCCATTCTTGCCACTTCTACTCAACATTGTCCTAGAGGGATTCTAGTCAATACAATTAGGAAAGAAAAAGAAATAAAAGGCATCCAGACTGAAAAGGAAGAAGTAAAACTATCTCTAGTCACAGATGACACATTCTTGTATATAGAAAATCCTATGGAATCCACTAAAAAACAATTAGAACTAATAAATGAGTTCAGCAAAGTTGCAGGATATAAAAATCAATTATACGTCTATATACTTGCAATAAACAATCAAAAATTAAAGAAGCAATTTCACTTCCAATAGTATCAGAACGAATAAAATACTTAGGAATAAATTTAACGGAAGTGCCTGAAAGCTTATACACTGAAAACTACAAAACAGTACTGAAAGAAATTAAAGAATATCTAAATAAATGGAAAAACATCACATGTTCATACATCAGAAGACTTAACACTGTTAAGAGAAACACTCTTCAAATTAATCTACAGATTCAACAGGCAATCCCTGTCAGAATCTCAGTTGACTTTTTTGTAGAAATTGACAAGTTGATTCTAAAATTCATATGGAACTGCAAGTGATCTAGAGCAGCCAAAACAATCCTGAAAAAGAATAAAGTACAGAGACGCGCATAATCTCAAAACTTACTACAAAGCAATGGTAATCATGAGAGCGTGGTACCAGCAGGAGGACACACAGGTAGATCAGTGCGCTAGAACTGAGAAGACGCAAATGAATCTGCGCCCTTGGCCAACTGATTTGCCATTGAAAACCATTCAATGGGCAAAGAATAGTCCTTTCCACAAATGGATATCCACATGCAAAAAAAAGACGGTTGGATTCATCTCACACCATATACAAATTTTCTTTTAAATTAGACCAACAGCTTTATGGAAAGACAAAGAGAGCAGAACCCCTCCCCTCTACCCACAGTCCTAGGGCCTTGGCCTCAGGCTCTGAGCATTCAGCCATCCTGCAGCCCAAGAGGACTGTATACGAATTTTAATGCAAAATTTATGAAAGACCTAAGTGTAAAAGCTAAAACTATAAAACTCTTAGAAGAAAACATAGGGGTAAATCTTCATTACCTCATATTTGACAATGGTCCCTTAGATGCAACACTAAAAATGACAAAAGAAAAATAGATAAATTGAACTATTAAAATTTAAAAATTTTGTGCATCAGAAATACAATCAAGAAAGTGGAAAGCAACCCACAGAATAAGAGAAAATATTTGCAAATCATGTATCAGATAAGGATCTATTATCCAGAACATAGAATTCCTATAATCCAACAACAAAAAGACAAAGAACTCAATTTAAAAAATGGGCAAAAGGGGGCTTCCCTGGTGGCGCAGTGGTTGAGAGTCCACCTGCCGATGCAGGGGACACGGGTTCGTGCCACGGTCCGGGAAGATCCCACATGCCGCGGAGCGGCTGGGCCCGTGAGCCATGGCCGCTGAGCCTACGCGTCTGGAGCCTGTGCTCCGCAACGGGAGAGGCCACAACAGTGAGAGGCCTGCGTACCGCAAAAAAAAAAAAAAAAAAAAAAGGGGGCAAAAGACTTAAATAGACATTTCTCCAAAAAAGATATACAAATGGCCAATAGGCACATGAAAAAATAATCATCCTCATTAGTCATTAAGGAATTGCAAACCAAAACCACAATAAAATACCACTTCACACCCGCTAGGATGAGTATAACAAACAGGATAACGGAAAATAGTAAGGATTGGCAAAAGGATATGGAGAAATAGGACCCTCATACATCGCTGGTCGGAGTGTAAAATGGTACAGTCACTTTGGAAAACAGTTTGGCAGTTCTTCAAAAGGTGAAACACAAAGCTAACATATGACTCGGCAATTCCACTTCTAAGTATATACCCAGAAGAAGTGAAGACCTATGTCTACACAAAAACTTGTACACTAAATTTTTAAACACTTGTGCATTGCAACATTGTTCATAATAGCCTCAAATTGGAAACAACTCAAATATCCACCAGTGGTTAAAAGGGTAAACAAACTGATATATCTATATGATAGATTATTATTCAGCCATGTAAAGGAATGAAGGTCTGATTCATGCAACGACGTGGATGAACTCTAAAAACATTATGCTAAATGATAGAAGCCAGACACAAAAGGACATGTATTATATGATTTAATTCACATGAAATGTCCAGAATAGGCAAATCTATACAGACAGAAAGCAGAATAGCGGTTGCCATGGGCTAGGGACAGGAGAGGAATGGGGAGTGACTGCTAACAGATAACGGGTTTCTTTAGGGGATGATGAAAATACTCTGGAATTAGATCGTGGTAATGGTTGCACAACTTTGTGAAAATACTAGAAACCACTTATCGCAATTTAAAAATGAGTTTAGCTTTTAAAATATGTCCAACTAATATTATTAAAAATACATGCTACACTCTCTCTTGCTCTTTAAGTTATCGTCACTTTTTGCCAAAATTGATCCCTAGGCAAAATCTTTATCCCTGGACAGGCAACTTCCTTTCACCAATCCTGGGGTCGCTGATTCTATTTTAGAACTGAAAAACAAACTTATCAGCTGGATAAGTAAAGGCATCTAAGTAAAATTCTTTGGCTTTAAATATTTTAAGCTATTTCTCAAACCATGGCTAAAACTACTACTGGTCTATTTGGGTTCATATCTTAGAGTCAGAATTCTCTTTATATGATTTATTTTCTTTCTTTTGGGGGTGTGAATTCTAAAAGGTGACTCCATAAATCTAGGAACTTACATTTTTCTCATCCATTTGTTAGGTATCCTTAACTATACAGATTTTGCCCCAGCAACAGTGGATGTGTCAGACCTCAGGCAGAAAAACGTTTCTTGAATTTGAACTGATTTTACTCTAAACGTGTTTTCAGTCTGACTTCTAAAACACCTACCCCTTCCTCTCAACTCCTATTTGACATTTGCATGAACAAGTGCCTTCTAAGCCATGGCCAAGTCTAGTTTTAGGGACAGTATTTTGAAGAGGAAGAGAGATGCTACATAATCAAAGAGAAAATAACAAATCAATGCAATCATAATTACTTCACTTAAAAAAAGAATCACGATGCGGGGGGCGCGGGTTCGTGCCCCGGTCCGGGAAGATTCCCACATGCCATGGAGCGGCTGGGCCCGTGAGCTGTGGCCGCTGGGCCTGCGCGTCCGGAGCCTGTGCTCCGCAATGGGAGAGGCCACAGCAGTGAGAGGCCCGCGTACCGCAAAAAAAAAAATAATAATAATAATAAATTAATTAATTAAACTACTACTAAACATAAGTTTCAGAAACTAAAACCCTCGAAATATGGCACTAAATTGCTTTATTTAACAACTTGATTCAGCTTAAGGAAAAAAATTCAGAGTAATCTTTTTAAAAAAAATAATAATGGGGTGAGCTAATATGTCAGCATAGGAACAGAATATATGTTATTTATCTAATTCAGGAAACAGTGGTAACACAATAATAATAAGAGCATAGGCCAGCAGTATAAAAACCTGGCAGATTAGACTACAGAGGCAATTTGAAGTTATTTCATAAAACCTTTGCCCAAGTTACCATGGACTTTTATTTAGCATCCCTTTAATATGTGATGGTGTCTAATTCAATGATACATGACAAACAAAATCATGATAACAGTTCTTTAGTTCATTTGCAGCATAATATTTTTGCAAGCACCTAAATCGTCTAAGACAGAACAAAAATAAATACAGTATATGAAATATGAATTTTATATATTATATGTTCTTTAAATTGTCACATTTTGCTGACTAGTAAAGTTTTAGTAACATTTTAAAATTAAAATTGCTTTAAAAGTAATTTATGTACGTGGTTAACATATTTTTAGACATTACAAGAAGGTATAAAATTGAAAGGCAAGGCCTTTTTAACCCCAATTCCATTTCCTAGGATTATTGCCATTAAGATTTTGCTTCAGTTTCTTCCGGTGAGTGAGATTATGAGTTTTAATAATAATTTTATATCAGTGTTTCTTGATTTATCAACTTTTAATAACTTTTAATATTGAGATAATGTCTACTTACAGAGAAATTGCAAAAAAAAAAAAGCAGACTTCCCATATACCTTTCACTCAGCTTTCACTTATGTTATCATCTTAAATAACCAGAGAACAATTATCAAAACTAAGAAATGACATCTGTGCAATATCATAAACTAGAGAATTTGCTCAGATTTCATTGGATTTTTTACTAATATCATTTTCTGCACCACGATCTCATGCAGGAATTATTAACTTTTAACAGAATCAATTGCTCCTTCTCAAAGAAACGTGAGATTAGTGCACTTTCCATTTTCTTTCCCCCTTGGCATCCCTATAATTTTTCCTTACATATTTTTGTCCTTTTAATGGTGCAATTATAACTCCCATGTTTTGACTGCCAACTTTTTAAAAGCATCTAATGACTTCTCACTCAAAAGATTAGGAAATTAGCATACTTACACTTCCTTTCACTTCTTTTTCCCTACTTCTTAATTTTTGTTAAATTATTATTTTTATATCATTAAATTATCATTCTATATATTACAGTAGCCTGGTCTGAATTTTTGGCGTCACCAAAAATGATCCATTTAACACTTTGGCTTCTCCGTTCCTTGATTTCACCTCCCCAGCGAGCTTCTCCTCCACCTTACATCAATCAGCCTCTTATTCTTTCAAGCACACCCAGAACTTGTTACCCCCCATTTTCACAGCTTCAGCAAAACCTCAAGCATTACTCTCTCTTCCCACTGCCTCCCATATTTATAGTTCACTTCCTTCAAAAATTCTTTGGGGCTTCCCTGGTGGTGCAGTGGTTGAGAGTCCGCCTGCCGATGCAGGGGACGCGGGTTCGTGCTCCGGTCCGGGAAGATTCCACGTGCCGCGGAGCGGCTGGGTCTGTGGGCCATGGCCGCTGAGCCTGCGCGTCCGGAGCCTGTGCTCCGCAACGGGAGAGGCCACAGCAGTGAGAGGCCTGCGTACCGCAAAAAAAAAAAAAATTCTTTGACTTCTAAAATTCCCTCATACCCTTTTGTACTTTCTCCCTCATGCTGCTCACTGCTCATCCTTCAGCAACCCTTGATGCGCTTTCTGTCACTATGTATTAGTTTGTTTTCTAGAATTATAAATATATGAACTGGGACTTCCCCGGTGGTCCAGCGGTAAAGAATCAGCCTTCCAGGGCAGGGGACGCGGGTTCGATCCCTGGTTGGGGAACTAAGATCCCACAGGCCACAGGGCAAGTAAGCCGGCGCACCTCAACGAGAGAGCCCGAGTGCTGCAAACTACAGAGCGCATGTGCTCTGGAGCCCGCACACCTCAACAAAGAGCCTGCGTGCAGCAACGAAGACCCGACGCAGCCAAGAAGAAAAAATAAATAAATATTAAAAAAATAAATATTTGAACTGATTTGTTGCGAGCTTCTTTTACTAGCAGCATAATCTCGAAGTTATTTTGAAATTCATCCCTCTCTCATTTCTTTCTATTGCCGAGTAATATTCCATTGTATGGATATAATCCTTCACCTGTTGATGGGCATTTGGGTTGTTTTTTATCTAGTTTGGGGCTATTACAAATAAACCTGCTTTTAGCATTTGTTTAGAAATCTTCATATGGACACATGTTTTCTTTTCTCTTGAGCCGTTCCTAGACATAGAATGGCTGGACCATATGGCAGGTTTATATTTAACTTTCAAAGAACTAGCAAACCTTTACCAGAGTGGTTGCACCGTTTTGCATTTCCACCAGCACTGCGGGAGAATTCCAGTTTCTTCATATCCTCAATGACACTTTGTATGGGAGTTTTTTAATTTCAGCTACTCAAATAAATCGTGTGTATGTTGTCTGGTTGTGGCTGAAATTTGCATTTCACTAATGATTAATGAGATAAATCGTTTTGTAATTATTTGCCATTCACATGCCTTCTTTGGTGAAGCATGTGTTCAGACTCTTTGCCTGTTTTTTAACTGGGTGGTTTTAACTGGGTTGTGTTCGAGAGTTCTTCAATATTCAATTCTATATCTGATAAAGGATATTCAATATCCTTTATCAGACATATAATTTTCAAATAATTTCTCCCATGATATACCTGTCTTTTTATTTTCCTAACAGTGTCTTTTGAAGAGCAGAAATTTTTAGTTTTGATGAAGGTCCAGCGATCATTTTCTTTTGTATACAGGCACTTAAAATATCCATCCAGATGCTGGATTAACATCATTGCTTTGGGTGTATCTACCCTCATTCAAAACTGTCCCTTCCAGTTTGGGGAAAGGCCTCTGTCTGTTGTGAACATCCCGAGGTGACCACCAGCTCTGCTTTGCCCCTCATCCAGGCCCCCCTCCATCGCTAGGAGCTCCTGCCAAGGCTGAGCCCCACTTCCTGACCTACAATTAACAAGCCTTCCCCTACCTGCTACCAAAGCCTGAGGCTGCAGGTGCTGACCTGCCAGCAACGAGAGTGCTCACCTATGTCCAGTGTGGTTTGCGAGGGTCTCAGATCGCCCCAGCTGGCGGCACTTTTCAGCTCTGGGTTTCTCTAGGGCTCTCTTGGGATGAGCGGGGAAGGTTCTGGAGTCTTCAGCAGTGACTGATTTCTCTGCTATTCCTACCCCATTTCTTTTCTGTTTTTCTAGGACAGCCCAAAATTTCTGGTGTGCTCATCTTTCCTGTTTTCCAGAATGGTTACATTTTCATTGAATTCAGAGTTTCATTTCATTCATGAGAATTTGAGAGGCAGGTAAGGCAGCCACATGTGCCATGGTTACCACTCCAACTTCTGTGTCCAGTCTTTTATATGGACTCCTTCTACTGGACAAGATTCCTTCAGTTGAAAGTGACAGACAGAAGCCAGTTTTAGGGGGAAAAGGCAGAGGTGGGAGAAGAAGACGTACATATTCACATGACTGGGAAATCAAGGCACAGCTGGATCTGAAGATTGGAACACTGCCTTCTGATCTCTGTCTTTCCCGTCTCCCTTCTGCTTGTCTTCATTCTCCACATGGCAACAGGATGGCTTCTGGCAGCTCCAAGCCTATACCAGCATCACAGGTCATGATCCCGAGCCCAAAGAGAGACCCTCTCTCTGGCAGCATCCGTCTTCCATATCCCCTTAGGAAATTCTGGCTGCCCCGTGTTGAGTCATGTGACTCACCCTGAATCACCAAGGCCAAGGAGATGGATATTGTGCTCGTGTTCACAGCTATGGGCAGTATTTGGGGGCTGGGAAAGTTGAAGAAGGGTCAACCCTATCCAAATACACAGAATGGGTTCCCCTGTTGTAATTATGAGTTCTGAATCTAGAAAAAGAACAGGATGTTGGACAAGTATTCACCCATAATTAACAAAACCATGAGTTGGATCACAATATCTAGAGTCTAGAATAGACTATCAATGAAATACATAAGTTTGTAGAAACAAACCAGCTGCCTATAAGAAAGTAAGCATATTATAAAAGCAGTATTTCTAATAAATGGGGAGTAGCTAGAATGTTAAATTAATGGTGCTGGTACAAATGACTATCTGTTTAAAAGAAAAAAGTTAGAATTTCTCTTCACTCATTAAACCAAATATACCATGTGAAACCCAAATTATGATGAAAAAAGAATGAGATTTTAGCCTCAGCGTGGAGGACTTCCTAAGGATCTCTTGAGCCAATACATATCTACTGAATATCTTCTACATGCCAGGGACTTTTTAGTTATTGGGATACATCTGTCAACAATGTAAAAAACCTACCCTAATGGAGCTTACGTTCTAGCAGGGCAAATACATGATTAAAAGAATAGACAAAATAAATAAGTTATGCACTGTGTTAAGAGATGAGACACACTATGGAAAACCAGAACTACAGCAGGATAAGAAGGTGATGTTTAAGCAGAGTTGAGGGAGGTGAGGGTCAGGGATGGGGAAATGCAGGGGAAAGAGCCTTCCCGGTGGACAGCACTTGGGCAAAGTGCCTGAACAAGAATGTCCCTGGTGTGTTGAGAGGCAAAAAGAGGCCAGGATGGCTGGGAGGGGAGGAGGAAGAAGGGCAGGGGCAGGAGGTGGGGTCAGAGAGGCCGGGGAAGAGATTACAGGTCCCGCAGGCCACCGTAAGGCTTGCGCTTTCAGCCTGAGTCAATGGGGTCGGCTCCAAGCAGACACAGAAGGAACCCTCTGACCACTGCGTTGGCTTGACCTTGAGGGGAAGAGGGGAGGAGGGGGAGTGTGCCCAGTTAGGGGCCAGTGCCGGATGAGAGAAGACGGATGGCTCAGAACAGGGTGTCTGCAGCGGAGATAGGGAGGAACGGCCAAAGGTCGGGTGCAGCCGAGGAGAGAGCCAGCAGACTTCCTGAGAGACTGGACTGGGGGTTGAGAGACAAGGATAAGTAAGGATGACTCCTGCTTTGGCCTGAGCAGCTGAGATGGGGAAGCGGACGGCGGTGCCGGCCTAAGGAAAGATCAGGAGTTCAGACATTCTAAGTATAAAATGCTCGTTTGACAGCTGAGAGGGGCTATCAAACAAACAGCTGGCAATGCAGCCTGGGTGTGGGAGAGAGGTCTGCCCAGAGTCACAGATGGGGCAGACGTGGCCACACAGGTGACACAGAGCCTGAACTGGATGCACAACTGAGACGGCTCGGGGCTGAGGGCAGTCAGAGGAGTTTGGGTAAAGGAGGACACAAAAGTGAACAACATGAAGGAAAATTTAAGAACTTGCCTGCTGAATAATGTAAAACTTCTTTGCATTCAAAAAGTAAAATATAAAACAAAATGGAAAATAAATGTGAACCACATATGACAGACATAGGATTACTTACCTTACTGTAGAAAAATGACTTAAAATCATAAGAGAAGGACAACTACATCACTAGAAAAGTGGGCCAAAGACACCAGGGACAAATGATTAAAACCAATAAAAGAAAATGATCAACAATAAGATTTGACGTAATCCTAAATAATAAACAAATAAATGCAAGTGGAAACAGCCATATATTCTATGCTTCTATTATCAAATGAGACATTAGTTTTTATGATAAAGCACTTGGAGAAGACAAAATAATCTCCATACTTTGCAAAGTGAAAAAGCAGGTTGCAAAGCAATATGTACAGAATAACTCATTTTAATAAAAAATAAATATCTATTTATACAATGTTGACCCATCACAGGATATGAGGCTACACATACCATATGATATAAATTGTAAAGGGGAATGTGTGTACACACACACACACATGCACACACACACACACACACACAGACATTTTTACACGTGGAAGGAGACAGGCCAAAATGTGGATAATGATTGGTCCTTGGTGATGGGATTGTGCAGGGTTTTTTTTTTTTTTTTTTTTTGCGGTATGCGGGCCTCTCACTGCCGCGGCCTCTCCCGCCGCAGAGCACAGGCTCCGGACCCCCAGGCCCAGCGGCCATGGCTCACGGGCCCAGCCGCTCCGCGGCATGTGGGATCTTCCCGGACCGGGGCACGAACCCGTGTCCCCTGCATCGGCAGGCGGACTCTCAACCACTGCGCCACCAGGGAAGCCTCCCCATCCATTTCTTGTTCAGATTTACTTGCCTCTGTCTCCTGAAACTCCCATTATTTGGGTCGCTCCTTCGGATTACAGAAGCACATGCTTCTGGATGAAGGGGAGAAGCCCAGGACCTCTCATCTGCACAGTACATGGGTTAGTCCCTGAGCGTAACTAACTGCACCTACAGAAGGAGACACAGAATCTGGCCTGAATGCAGACCCCAGTGCCCACGTTCTGGGTAAGCATGGAGGACTGAAACTGCAAATTTATCTTCAGGCCTTTCTGTAGTCCCAAGAAGTTTTTTAAGAAATTGAAATTTTATCTCTGTCTAAATCTCTCCAAAAGGAAAAAGAAAATGAGAGAGGGGAGAGAGTAACTGAGAGACACTGAGACCTATTCGGAGGCGGAAGGCCTGAGACAATGGTCACCGGCTCAGTGTGGGGAGGTCCACCTGCAGCGGGGTAGAGGCACCAGCGAAGGACACACTGGTTGGTGGCCCAGGCCCTAGAGGCTTAGCAGTTGACAGCAGGGCTGCCTCTAAAGGCCGGGTTCAGAATGTGGTTGAAAATGAAGGCTTGATTAAAAGTCCACACGAAAAGCACTCAAATTCCCAGATTTCCAATCCTGATTCCTGATCTCAGCCTCCACAGCGAAGCCTGCTCTCTCTCCATCCTCAGGAGTGGACAGACCACCTGCCACAGAGGTTCCTGAAGCAGCATAGAAGGAGCTGAGAGGTTTATCTTAACACAATCTCTCTCTTATAAATCAGACGGGTCCAACGAACAAGGGTGCTGTGGAAGAATTTCAATCTAAAATGGAAACACCAAAAATCAATAGGAACTTCCCTGGCGGTCCAGTGGTTAAGACTCCACACTCCCAATGCAGGGGGCTTAGGTTCAATCCCCGGTTGGGGAACTAAGATCCCACATGCCGCACGGCGCCGCCAAAAAACTAAAATGGAAATGAAGACGTGAGATGGGAAATCTCACACGTGTGTCCTCAGGAAAACAAAACTTCAGGGCTGAGAGATTGATTTTCTGTAAATGCCTGATTTACCAAAAAAAAAAAAAAAAACCCTGATAATATTAGAATGTTCCTATTGATATCACCTCACATCAATCCTGGGAAGTTTTGCTTATGGTTTTCAGAGGCATGAACAAGAAGTGACCCAGATCGGGTTGTTCTGACAAAGTAAGCTGAATTGAGCTTTGCTGTTGCCGCTGGACTGGTTTTGTCTGCTCAGGGAATTTTCAAAGCTGGTTTCCGTTTGTTTCTGATTTTAGTAGATTGTAACTGAACTCTCCCTTCTTTACATTCCCGGCCCATATATGCAGCGCCCCGAACTCTCAACGGACTCGCTGCAGCTCGCTACACTGTGCTGTCTCAAATTGCAATTCCTCCCGTTATTCCCAAATAAACTCATCTTTCTGACCTTTTGAGCTGGCCTCATTTTACCTTTTTATGTAGGTGGACGGTGCACAATGCTGAGATTCGAGATACCGAAAGAGGTGACTTGTGCGTGGACACTTGAAGCATTTTAGAGGACACTGTTACATACTGATCAACAAACGTCCAGGCTTTATGACCTCGATGTGTCAAAATGAAAGAACAAAACCAACCAAATGAAATGGACCATGAAGATGCTTGAATAAAGCAGGACATAGAATTGACTGAAAATTTATACAAAGCCCTTGAATTTATTAGTTGCACTTTGTAACAAAGGTTAACACATGCCACATTGCCTTCACTTATTTCCTTAATACCAAATTAATTTTAGCAAAGAGGAATGAAATTCCCAGCAAGTGTCTGGTACGTACTGGTACGTACTCTATCTGAGCCAAATTATTTAGTCTTCCTGGACCTATCAAATGAGTTTACTTTTTTACTGGTGTATTCATAGTCCTAGCTGTTTATTCATCTTACTACTAAATGCACTGAAAATATCTTCAAATTCTGAATAATATTACAATAAGACGTTGTGTGTGTAATCTTGTATCGGTATTGCATATATGGCAGAGAGAGAGAGAGAGAGATTGATTCATTCCACAATTATGTTCTGGGTTTGGTTGGGTGTCTGCCTGATGCTACCACATAGCTGGCACATAGTATATAAAATACTTTTCTCCCACCTTTTCAGTCATGCCACCAAATTTAGCCCTTTTACAAATAATGGTTATACTGTCTGCTGATGTATTCTGGTGTGGATAGAAGAAAACATTTTATTTTATTTTATTTTATTTTATTTTATTTATCTTATTTTATTTTATTTATCTTATTTTATTTTATTTATCTTATTTTATTTTATTTATCTTATTTTATTTTATTTATCTTATTTTATTTTATTTATCTTATTTTATTTTATTTATCTTATTTTATTTTATTTATCTTATTTTATTTTATTTATCTTATTTTATTTTATTTATCTTATTTTATTTTATTTATCTTATTTTATTTTATTTATCTTATTTTATTTTATTTATCTTATTTTATTTCATTTATCTTATTTTATTTTATTTTATTTCCTGAGACTTGAAAGTAGCCACACCAGGCCCCCCTGGTAAGAGCGGATCCCGGGGTAACTTTGAGAAGTCAGTTGACAGGGAGATTGGAGGAAGCGGTGTCTGCCGTAGCGCAGAGGAGCAAGAAGCAGCCGGGAAAGTGCGAGGCTTGCCAGTCCCGGCCCCTGTGATCTCCTTTTCTCTGGGTCCGACACTTTGGACTCCAGTCAAGGCCAGCAGCTGGCACCCCAGGCGAGTCTTAGTAGGTCAGGTTAGAAGGCTGGCTGTTCCCACTCAGCCCTTCATCTGTACCCACCACACACAAGGGGCATCTGAATGAGCACTTAAGCACCAGAGCTCTGCCTATGCTTCATTTGGGGCTAGATTCATCTTTATGCCTCAAGACAATGGCCGTGCTCCTTTCCCTCTCGCTTGAACTCTTGGCAACCTACAAAGAGCAGGGCATCTGCCTCTGTGGTCTTAATTTCCCACCGAACACACTTTGTTCCGCTGCATACATCAGGTCTCCAAATACAACTGAAACGTATTTGTAGCTCTTGGATGAATACCGTGAACTTCGCAGCCGATGTGCATGTCCCCCCATCGGCCAAGTGGGTGTGGGAGCTCATGGCAACAGCGTGGGTCCATCATGAGAGGCTGCAGGACCAGAAGCAGGAATTCCAATCAGCAGACAGTCCGTGGCTGCCAGCCACTCTGAAGCAATTTTCCTCTCCCCTCACCTGGTTAAAGTGAACATTGATTATGGAGGAAATACTTGGTGGGCTCCAATATGAATCGGGACAAGGCATGGTTGCTCTTGTAAAGTCAAGTAAGACGTGATCCTGGCCCTTGAGGATATTTCAATTTAGTGAAGAATATATTAGTCTGTGACGTCCACTTGCTCACTGAAGAAATGTATATTGCACTCTGGCCACGGGCCAGGGTTAGGATAGGTCATCTAGCCCTTGCTTCTTATTTTTTTCTCACCCCCAATCCTATCTGCTTTAGATCCTGTCAGCTCTACCTTCAACATACAGTCAGAATCCACCCTTCTCATCGCAACCACCATCTGCCTCAAGCCATCAGCATCTCCCGTGTGAATTATTCGGAGAACCACCCAGACACACATACTGGTGGCCTCGTTCTCCACACAGCAGCCCAGAGTGCCTCTTTCAGACATGAGTCAGTGATGAGATACCCCTGTCAGAACACTTCAAAGGCTCCCAGATAGATGAGAAGCAAAAGCCACGTCTCCTCACTGGCCCACGAGGCCTTAGGAGACTGAAATCACAGCTGTGCGTCCAAGATCATTTCCCACGGCTCTCGCCTCCCTCCCCTCCGGCCACCCTGCCTTTCTTGCTGTCCTGCAACGTGGCCTTCGCGGCAAGTCCCAGCTCAGGGCCTCTGCACTTGCCATCCACCCCAACCCCACCTGGAACTTTCTTCCCACAGACAGGCTCACAGGCCACCACATCAACTCCTTCAAGTCTGTGTTTAAATATCACTTTCAGGGACTTCCCTGGTGGCACAGTAAAGAATCTGCCTGCTAATGCAGGGAACACGGATTCAAGCCCTGGTCCAGGAAGATCTCACATGCCGTGGAGCTACTAAGCCCGTGCACCACAAACTACTGAGCCCGTGTGCCACAACTACTGAGCCCACACGCCTAGAGCCACAAGAGAAGCCACAGCAATGAGAAGCCTGCGCGCCACAATGAAGAGCATCCCCCACTCGCCGCAACTAGAGAAAGCCCGCGTGCAGCAACGAAGACACAACGCAGCCAAAACTAAGTAAATAAAATGTATTAAATAAATAAATATCACTTTCACAAGGAGACCTTCTCCGACAGCTTCCAAAATTCTCATCTCATTGCCAATCGTGTTTTACCCATATCCCCAGCAATAGATACCCTAACCTATTACTATTTTGAACTAAATATCAGATACCATATCTCTTTACCCATAAATGTTTCAAAAAGAAAGACACTGTTTTAAAAAATAACCACAATATCTTTATCACATAAAAAAAATTAGCAATGATTTCTTAATGTTATCCAATATCCAGTTGGTATACAAACTTCTCCCAATGACCAAAGAAGAATCTCTCTCAAGGCTTTTTTTTTTATCCTCTCTCGCTCTCTCTCTCTCTTCCTCTCTCCCTTCCTTCCTGCCTCTTTCTCAATTTATTTGTTGAAGACAGTGAGTGATTTGTCTTGTCGAATTTTACAAACTCTAGATTCTGCTGATTGTACACTATCCTCTATATTTCTGCAAACTGGTAATCAAATTTAGATGTGTGATCAGATTCAAGTTCAAATTTTAATCACACAGGCGATGCTATATATTTCCATCACGAGGCACCAAATGTCTTCTTGCCTCCCCTTTTTTGATCTTAGTGGCCACTGTTAGACTCAGCAGTGCCTGGACCTATGATCTCATTAGAGGTGAAAAGATGCTGAAATTCAGCTCTATCAATCCTTCCTCATGGAAGAGATAACAGTAAGTCAGGAAATCATTGTAGGTTTGGATGAGGTCATCCAGGAAAAAAAACAGAGAGAGAACTCTGGGGAATGTCAACATTTAAGGAGAAAGGAGAGGAGAAGAGGTGAAAAGGACTGAAAAATAAAAATCCTGAAAGGGAGGAGAATGCCATCAAAGAAGCCAATACAGAAGAAACGTCTCAAGAAACAAGAAGGAAGCCACAGTGCCAGAGGTCACAAAGACATCAAATAAGACAAAGGATGGAACAAGGACCACTCAGAAACAGCAGCATGAAATTATGCTTCTTACCACAACTCCCAGTGTTATATTTGAAGACATGAAAGGAGATTGACACTTATTTATCACCTGATTTGACACCTCCCACTTCCAAAACTGACTTCCAGGTGAGGTCTCTACCACGAGGGGAAGTCGACTTATCAGGCTAGCAGATACAGCCGGTGCCACTTTGGGGCCACTTCTGACAGTTTTTCTAAAGCTAAGCCTACAAGTACCCTTGACCCAGGAATTTCAATTCTGAGTATCTATCTAAGACAAATGAAAATTAATGTCCACAAAAAAACTTGTACACAAATGTTTGTAATAGCCCCCAACTGGAAACAGCCCACGTGTCAATTTGTAGGTGAACCAATAAATAAATTGTGGCCTATTTCTAAAATAGATTACTACTCAGGAATAAAAAAGAACAGATTACTTACACACACACACACACAATTGTTTGATTTCATTGACACGAATATCTAACACAGGTGAAAACTGTGTTGAAAAATTCAGAACAGTGGTTGGCTCTGTGTGGGGTTACAGATTGGCTGGAATGAGGCATGGTGATGGTAATGGTCTGTGTAATCGTAGGGATTTGTGTTGCATGAGTGTATGCATTTGTCAACCTCAAATCATATACTTCAGACTTATTCATTTCATTGTATGAAAATTTTACCTCAAAAGAAATAAAGGAACCACAAAAAACACCAAACTCTGGCTGATAGTGCATGCTGAAGTAATTAGGAAGAAAGTACAAATGTCTTCAAACTATTTCAAAGTGTATCCAAATATTTGTATCCAAATAACAAGATAGATTGATGGACGGATAGAAGGATGCATAGATGGATAAATACGTGAAAAAGCAAGTAAGATAAAGTGTTAAATTCAAATCGAGGTGGTGGTGTATAAGTGTTCACGGTAAATTTGTTCAAATTTCCCATATGTTTAAACATTTTCATAACAAAATTGTGAAAATTTTGCTGTTATGTTGAAAAATTGTGTCACAATGTAGCAGCAAAAAGATGAAGATATAACAAGACACCATTTGCAAAAGCATTGAGAAACATCAAATACCTAGGAATGAATCTAACAAAATATGTACAATACATCTATAGAAAAAAACCTGTGAAACATCATTGTTACAAAATAAAAAACACCTTAATAAACCAAAGAATCCATTATAGTCATGGTCTGGAAGGTAAAATATTGTAGACACGTCAACTCACCTCCAGCTGATCTGTAGATTCCATGAGATCTCACTCAGTTCCCCAGAAGGTGTTTGTTGCTGTGTTGAAGTCGACAAGCTGATTCCAAAAACTTACTTGGAAATACAAAGTAAGACCCCTCCTGGGTCAAGAATAGATAAGTCAATCTTGAGAAATAAAAACAAAGCTGGAGGAGGTTTAGGAAAGATGGCGGAAGAGTAAGTCGCGGAGATCACCTTCCTCCCCACAGATACACCAGAAATACATCTACACGTGGAACAACTCCTACAGAACACCTACTGAACGCTGGCAGAAGACCTCAGACCTCCCAAAAGGCAAGAAACTCCCCACGTACCTGGGTAGGGCAAAAGAAAAAAGAATAAACAGAAACAAAAGGATAGGGACGGGGCCTGCACCAGTGGGAGGGAGCTGTGAAGGAGGAAATGTTTCCAAACACTAGAAAGCCCCTTCGTGGGCGGAGACTGCGGGTGGCGGAGGGGGAAAGCTTTGGTTCCGCGGCGGAGAGCGCAGCAACAGGGGTGCGGAGGGCAAAGCGGAGAGATTCCCGCACAGAGGATCAGTGCCGACCGGCACTCACCAGCCCGAGAGGCTTGTCAGCTCACCCGCCAGGGCGGGCGGGGCTGGGAGCTGAGGCTAGGGCTTCGGTCTGAGTGCAGGGAGAGGACAGGGGTTGGCAGCGTGAACACAGCCTGAAGGGGTTAGTGCACCATGGCTGGCCGGGAGGGAGTCCGGGGAAAAGTCTGCACCTGCCGAAGAGGCAAGAGACTTTTTCTTCCCTCTTTGTTTCCTGGTGCACGAGGAGAGGGGATTAAGAGCGCTGACTTAAAGGAGCTCCAGAGACGGGCGTGAACCGCAGCTAAAAGCGCGGACCCCAGAGACGGGCATGGCACGCTAAGGCTGCTGCTGCCGCCACCAAGAAGCCTGTGTGCGAGCACAGGTCACTCTCCACACACCCCCTTCCGGGGAGCCTGTGCAGCCCGCCACTGCCAGGGTCCTGGGATCCAGGGTCAACTTCCCCAGGAGAACGCACGGCGCGCCTCAGGCTGGTGCAACGTCACGCCGGCCTCTGCCGCCGCAGGCCCGCCCCGCACTCCGGGCCCCTCCCTCCCCCCCGGCCTGAGTGAGCCAGAGCCCCCGAAGCAGCTGCTCCTTTAACCCCGTCCTGTCTGAGCGAAGAATATACGCCCTCAGGCGACCTACATGCAGAGGCGGGGCCAAATCCAAAGCTGAGCCCCTGGGAGCTGTGAGAACAAAGAAGAGAAAGGGAAATGCCTCCCAGCAGCCTCAGAAGCAGCGGATTAAAGCTCCACAATCAACTTGATGTACCCTGCATCTGTGGAATACATGAATAGACAACGAGTCATCCCAAATTAAGGAGGTGGACTTTGAGAGCAAAATTTATGATTTTTTCCCCTTTTCCTCTTTTTGTGAATGTGTATGTGTACGCTTCTGTGTGAGATCTTGTCTGTATAGCTTTGCTTCCACCATTTGTCCTAGGGTTCTATCCGTCCGTTTTTTGTTTGTTTTAATTTTTTCTTAATAATTATTTTTAATTTTAATAACTTTATTATATTTTATCTTACTTTATGTTACTTTACTTTATCTTCTTTCTTTCTTTTTTCCTTCCTTCCCCCTTCCTTCTTCCTTCCTTCCTCCCTCCCTCCCTCCTTTCTTTCTTTCCTTCTTTCTTTCTTTCTTTCTTTCTACTTCTACTAATTCCTTCTTTCTACTTTTTCTCCCTTTTATTCTGAGCCGTGTGGATGAAAGGCTCTTGGTGCTGCAGCCAGGAGTCAATGCTGTGCCTCTGAGGTGGGAGAGCCAACTTCAGGACACTGGTCCACAAAAGACCTCCCAGCTCCACATAATATCAAATGGCAAAAATCTCACAGAGATCTCCATCTCAACACCAGCACCCAGCTTCACTCAACGACCAACAAGCTACAGTGCTGGACACCCTATGCCAAACAACTAGCAAGACAGGAACACAACCCCACCCATTAGCAGAGAGGCTGCCTAAAATCATAATAACTCCACAGACACCCCAAAACACACCACCAGACGTGGACCTGCGCACCAGAAAGACAAGATCCAGCCTCATCCACCACAACACAGTCACTAGTCCCCTCCACTAGGAAGCCTACACAACCCACTGAACCAACCTTAGCCACTGCGGACAGACACCAAAAACAACGGGAACTACAAACCTGCAGGCTGCAAAGAGGAGACCCCAAACACAGTAAGATAAGCAAAATGAGAAGACAGAAAAACACACAGCAGATGAAGGAGCAAGATAAAAACCCACCAGACCTAACAAACGAGGAGAAAATAGGCAGTCTACCTGAAAAAGAATTCAGAATAATGATAGTAAAGATGATCCAAAATCGTGGAAATAGAATAGACAAAATGCAAGAAACATTTAACAAGAACCTAGAAAAACTAAAGATGAAACAAACAACGATGAACAACACAATAAATGAAATTAAAAATACTGTAGATGGGATCAATAGCAGAATAACTGAGGCAGAAGAACAGATAAGTGACCTGGAAGATAAAATAGTCGAAATAACTACTACAGAGCAGAATAAAGAAAAAAGAATGAAAAGAACTGAGGACAGTCTCAGAGACCTCTGGGACAACATTAAATGCACCAACATTCGAATTATAGGGGTTCCAGAGAAGAAGAGAAAAAGAAAGGGACTGAGAAAATATTTGAAGAGATTATAGTTGAAAACTTCCCTAATATGGGAAAGGAAATAATTAATCAAGTCCAGGAAGCACAGAGAGTCCCATACAGGATAAATCCAAGGAGAAATATGCCAAGACACATATTAATCAAACTGTCAAAAATTAAATACAAAGAAAACATATTAAAAGCAGCAAGGAAAAAACAACAAATACCACACAAGGAATCCCCATAAGGTTTACCGCTGATCTTTCAGCAGAAACTCTGCAAGCCAGAAAGGACTGGCAGGACATATTGAAAGTGATGAAGGAGAAAAACCTGCAACCAAGATTACTCTACCCAGCAAGGATCTCATTCAGATTTTATTTAGAAATTAAAACCTTTACAGACAAGCAAAAGCTGAGAGAGTTCAGCACCAGCAAACCAGCTTTACAAGAAATGCTAAAGGAACTTCTCTAGGCAAGAAACACAATAAAAGGAAAAGACGTACAATAACGAACCCAAAACAATTTAAAAAAATGGGAATAGAAACATACATATCAATAATTACCTTAAATGTAAATGGACTAAATGCTCCTACCAAAAGACACAGATTGGCTGAATGGATACAAAAACAAGACCCGTATATATGCTGTCTACAAGAGACCCACTTCAGACCTAGAGACACATACAGACAGAAAGTAAGGGGATGGAAAAAGATAGTCCATGCAAATGGAAACCAAAAGAAAGCTGGAGTAGCAATTCTCATATGAGACAAAGTAGACTTTAAAATAAAGACTATTAGAAGAGACAAAGAAGGACACTACATAATGATCAAGGGATCGATCCAAGAAGAAGATATAACAATTGTAAATATTTATGCACCCAACATAGGAGCACCTCAATACATAAGGCAAAACCAAAACCAAAACCAGATACCAAAACCAGAAAAGGATGTCACAAAGAAAGAAAACTACAGTCCAATATCACTGATGAACATAGATGCAAAAATCCTCAACAAAATACTAGCAAACAGAATCCAACAGCACATTAAAAGGATCATACACCATGATCAAGTGGGGTTTATTCCAGGAATGCAAGGATTCTTCAATATACACAAGTCAATCAATGTGATAAACCATATTAACAAATTGAAGGAGGAAAACCATATGATCATCTCAATAGATGCAGAGAAAACTTTCGACAAAATTCAACACCCATTTATGATAAAAACCCTGTGGAAAGTAGGCATAGAGGGAACTTTCCTCAACATAATAAAGTCCATATATGACAAACCCACAGCCAACATCTTCCTCAATGGTGAAAAACTGAAAGCATTTCCACCAAGATCAGGAACAAGACAAGGTTGCCCACTCTCACCACTCTTATTCAACATAGTTTCGGAAGTTTTAGCCACAGCAATCAGAGAAGAGAAGGAAATAAAAGGAATCCAAATCGGAAAAGAAGAAGCAAAGCTGTCACTGTTTGCAGATGACATGATACTATACATAGAGAATCCTAAAGATGCTACCAGAAAACTACTAGAGCTAATCAATGAATTTGGTAAAGTAGCAGGATACAAAATTAATGCACAGAAATCTCTGGCATTCCTATACACTGATGATGAAAAATCTGAAAGTGAAATCAAGAAAACACTTCCATTTACCATTGCAACAAAAAGAATAAAATATCTAGGATTAAACCTACCTAAGGAGACAAAAGACCTGTATGCAGAAAACTATAAGACACTGATGAAAGAAATTAAAGATGATACAAATAGATGGAGAGATATACCATGTTCTTGGATTGGAAGAATCAACATTGGGAAAATGACTCTACTACCCAAAGCAATCTACAGATTCAATGCAATCCCTATCAAACTACCACTGGCAGTTTTCACAGAACTAGAACAAAAAATTTCACAATTTGTATGGAAACACAAAAGACCCCGAATAACCAAAGCAATCTTGAGAATGAAAAATGGAGCTGGAGGAATCAGGCTCCCTGACTTCAGACTATACTGCAAAGCTACAGTAATCAAGACAGTATGGTACTGGCACAGAAACAGAAAGAAAGATCAATGGAACAGGATAGAAAGCCCAGAGATAAACCAACGCACATATGGTCACCTTATCTTTGATAAAGGAGGCAGGAATGTACAGTGGAGAAAGGACAGCCCCTTCAATAAGTGGTGCTGGGAAAACTGGACAAGTACATGTAAAAGTATGAGGTTAGTTCACTCCCTAACACCATACAGAAAAATAAGCTAAAATGGATTAAAGACCTAAATGTAAGGCCAGAAACTATCAAACTCTTAGAGGAAAACATAGGCAGAACACTCTATGACATAAATCACAGCAAGATCCTTTTTGACCCACCTCCTAGAGAAATGGAAATAAAAATAAACAAATGGGACCTAATGAAACTTCAAAGCTTTTGCACAGCAAAGGAAACCATAAACAAGATGAAAAGACAACCCTCAGAATGGGA
This sequence comes from Lagenorhynchus albirostris, assembly GCF_949774975.1. Classification (NCBI taxonomy): domain Eukaryota; kingdom Metazoa; phylum Chordata; class Mammalia; order Artiodactyla; family Delphinidae; genus Lagenorhynchus; species Lagenorhynchus albirostris. Next base: position 99,673,161 of record NC_083102.1, on the reverse strand, counting down.
GAAAATATTTGTAAATGAAGCAACTGACAAAGGATTAATCTCCAAAATTTATAAGCAGCTCATACAGCTCAATAACAGAAAAACAAACAACCCAATCCAAAAATGGGCAGAAGACCTAAATAGACATTTCTCCAAAGAAGATATACAAACTGCCAACAAACACATGAAAGAATGCTCAACATCACTAATCATTAGAGAAATGCAAATCAAAACTACAATGAGATATCATCTCACACCAGTCAGAATGGCCATCATCAAAAAATCTAGAAACAATAAATGCTGGAGAGGGTGTGGAGAAAAGGGAACACTCTTGCACTGCTGGTGGGAATGTGAATTGGTACAGCCACTATGGAGAACAGTATGGAGGTTCCTTAAAAACTACAAATAGAACTACCATATGACCCAGCAATCCCACTACTGGGCATATACCCTGAGAAAACCAAAATTCCAAAAGAGTCATGTACCAAAATGTTCATTGCAGCTCTATTTACAATAGCTAGGAGATGGAAGCAACCTAAGTGTCCATCAACGGATGAATGGATAAAGAAGAGGTGGCACATATATACAATGGAATATTACTCAGCCATAAAAAGAAACGAAATTGAGCTATTTGTAATGAGGTGGATAGACCTAGAGTCTGTTATACAGTGTCAAGTAGGTCAGAAAGAGAAAGACAAATACCGTATGCTAACACATATATATGGAATTTAAGAAAAAAAATGTCATGAAGAATCTTAGGGTAAGACAGGAATAAAGATACAGACCTACTAGAGAATGGACATGAGGATATGGGAGGGGGAAGGGTAATCTGTGACAAAGCAAGAGAGAGGCATGGACATATATACACTACCAAACGTAAAATAGATAGCTAGTGGGAAGCAGCTGCATAGCACAGGGAGATCAGCTCGGTGCTTTGTGACCACCTGGAGGGGTGGGATAGAGGGTGGGAGGGAGGTAGCCGCAAGAGGGAAGAGATATGGGAACATATGTATATGTATAACTGATTCACTTTGTTATAAAGCAGAAACTAACACACCATTGTAAAGCAATTATACTCCAATAAAGACGTAAAAAAAAAAAAAAAAGCTGGAGGGCTTACCCTGCCAGTTGTCAAGACCTTTTATAGAGCTGTAGTAATTAAGACAATGTGAAATTGGTGTAAAGACAGACAAATTGGCCAATGGAATGAACAGAGAATCCAGAAGCAAAACCACACAAATACAGCCACCAGGTTTATAATAGTACATGGGGCTGGGCCAACAGGAGAAGTCTCTTATGAAAAAATTTACCCTTGGCGCCTACCTCACACTATACACAAAAAAGATCAATTCCAGATGTATCATAGACAAATATGGAAGGCAAAACAACAAATTTTTTTTAGAAAAAAGCAAAGTAGAACATCTTCAAGAACTTAAAGAATGCACATATTTCTCAAACAGGACACAAAAAATACGAACCATATAAAAGAGAAAAATAATATATTGGACTGTTTTAATTTAAGAAAATCTATTCATCAAATACACTATAAAGGGTATGGACATGAAAGCTGCAGAGGGGGGGAAGATGTGTGTATTACATATTTCCAACAAAGGGCTGTGTCTTGTTCAGCTGTAGTATAAAGAACTACAGCTCAATAATGAGCTGTAGCATAAAGAACTGCAACTCAACAATGAGCCGTAGTATAAAGAACTGCAGCTCAGTAAGAAAAGAGAAATCCAATTTTTCAAAAAGAGGGTAAAACTTGGTCAGATTCAACATCACAGGAATTTGACTCACTTTCTTTTCCTCTTCCTGGGCTTTTTTTTTTTCCCTCCAGTTTTACTGAGATATAATTAACACATATCACTGTATAAGTTTAAGGTATACAGCATAACGGTTTGACTTACAAATATTATGAAAGGATTAGCAATGATTACCAAATGATTATTAAGTTTAGTTAACATCCATCATCTCCTATAGTCACAATAAAAAGAAGAAAAAGGACTTCTTTTCCTTGTGATGCGAAATCGTAGGATTTACTCTTTTAATAACTTTCGTATACATCATAGAGCAGCGTTGTCTACAGCAATCATGCTGTACATTACATCCCTGGCACTTAGAGAAACTTCTCTAGCAGCGAACAGTAGAAATGATCCCTGAAAGTATAGCCTTTCCAGGGCTTTTATACTTACTCACGCCTCTAGGTTATTTGAAATTGCACTAGGAATTATCTTAGATGTTACTATCAAAGTTCTCTTCTATCTCTTCCATCAGTTTTGTTCAGTAAAACCCTTCTATTCAGAGACTCCTCAGTTGAGTTGTAATTTTTTTTCCGTCCTATCCACTCATAGGGGTTTCCTCTCTACCTGTATAGGTCAGATGATAAACCGTCAAGCAGCCTGAAAACTTGGACCCTTCAGATAAAGTGTAGGGAGTGTTTGTGGGTGGAGGAACCTCACTGTTCTCAAGTTCTCTGGGCACAAAAAGAGAAAGGCAATCCTCTGATAATCACCTGATCAAATAGGAATTCAACTCAGTGCTGCAGTTCCCTTTAACCTGCTGGGGCCAGCAGGATGAGGGGACCACACTACTTAAAGTATTCCATACAACAAACCCCTTTCCCCAGTCTACTGGTTGGTATCTCTTGGGAATCTCTAAAATATGAGCTTTTCCAGGGTCTCCCCCTAAGAGGAAAGCCTTCTCCTTGATTCCTGGATCCAAGTGTGCACCCTGGAACCACAGATCCACTAGAGCACTTGGGCCTCCAGGTCTACCGCTTGTGCAAGCATGGAGTTTGGAAGGAGATGATGCCACAGGTGTGTGTTTGGGGTTGCGTCTTCCCAGTTATCTTCCATGACAAAGGCTGACCTTCAAGTGCAGACTGATACTTCCCACTAGCTCCATTCACAAAACTCTTCTCTCAGCTCTCCCACAGGTGTCCCCTCCATCCACATGAATTTTCTGCCAACCTCCATTGTGCCCTTTGCTGTCTACTAAATACGCAGCTCTGTCCTGAGTCCCACAATGTTCTTGGCCTCGACTTTAATAACCCCACCACATTTACTGTCACCTACTAATTTGAGTCCTGCTTCAACCCTAATTGACACTAAAGCTGAGACTTGCTGCTGGTCCGCAGAATGAAGAGACTCTCTCCCCTTTACACCAGTATGAAGCTTAATGCAAGTTGACCTTAAATTATTTGTGCTGTTGGGTCATCCTTTTGGAGTCCAGTCCATCCTAAACCTCACACTATTGCCCTACTTCTCTGTCCCTCTTGGTTTTGAGATGCCCCTGGGTAGAGCCAAAGCACATTCTAGTATCTATCACTTTTTGCTTTTAACTGAGAACCTAAGGAGGTCGCCATTATTGACTTTTTATTGTGATAAAATATCTACCTATATATATAATAAAATTTGCCATTTCAACATGCATAATTCAGTGGCATTGATTGCCTTCACAATCTTGTGAAACCATGGCCACAATTTATTTCCAAAACTTTTTCATTACCCCAAGCAGGGATTCTAGACTCATTAATCTACTACTGATTTTAAGTGATGAAAACTTTCATTTCCTGGATTACTGATTTGAGATAAGGTAGATTCAGCAATCACTTAGTTAAAACATTTTCTTATAGTCCCTTCTCATGGGAAGGGAGGAATGACAATTAATTTGAAACCTGCTGCAGTGACCTTCCTGTCCTGGAGCTAACCTTGTCTTCAGAAGGGTTAGATCTCCTCCAGAACCACGGCATGAACTGCATCCTCTATTTCATTATAAGTTTCCTTGGACACAAAATCTATATTCCATCCACTGGGACAGATAATGAAACAGGTTGAGAAGATGTGTCCAGGGAAAATATCTCATGGCATCTCAGCAATGCCACTCAGCCACTGACACACATATATACCCTGTCCCTTTAGTAACATCATCACTACCTAAGCAATGTGAGGCAGGTCGGAGGACAGAGCAAAATGTAGATACCACAAGTGAGAAAAGGGTATTTAGTGCTTTGATGCCAGGATATCTGATTTGACTTTTCAAAGTTTTGTTTGTTTATGTTGGTTGTACACCACACAGTGTGGTGTTTAAGTACCCAAGTGGACCCTGGAATTAAGCTACCTAGGTTCAAATTAGAGCCATGGAATTTAATAAGCCTTAGAAGTTCCTAAGACTTTTACTTACTAAGGCAAATTAACAAGGCTCTAAGTCTCAATTCTCTAAGCTGTATAACGCACAAAGAAATCGTAACTAAGGCTGTCATGAGGAGTTAATGAAGTAAACCTTCTACATTGTTTAGCTCAGTATCTGGCCCATACTTACAGCAATAGTTATAATATAAATGAAACAGATCAACAAATAATTTTCAACAAATGAAATATTTAGGTACTGCTTTTGAGGTGCAAAAACATGACAGAAAAGATATGAGGGTTTTAATTAACAAGACTCTTCAAAATGTCAACTTTACAGATTATCAAACTGTTTCTTTAAATAATATTTGGATGTCAAGTTTCTGCATGGAGCAAATTAAACATTCTTTTCATAGTTTTTCCCTTTTGGTTCCAAGATGTCAACTTTCAGACAAGCACCCGAATTCCAAGTAAAAATCTAACATAGCCCCGGTATAAGGTGCATTCATGATTACTCATCTATAACCTGGATGTAGTCCATCTGTTTTTTGTGGGGAGAGGGGTTTGCATTCAATAGTTATGTGGGGAGTCCAGAGAAAATGTCAAGTCTGTGAGAAGTTTGTACTTTGTACTGCTTGATGTTATTCTGATTCCAGCAGAACATCCTATTTCTGTGTATTGCAACAGCCAGGGTGATTGCACACCTGAACGTACCCTTGGAATGTGCCGAGCCACAAACAGATGCCAACTATTCCAGCTATGTCTCCGTAGCTCAGCACATGTATTTTTTCACAAACAAGAACCGAAATAGCCCCTGGTCCCATTGCTTGAACGTGTTCGGGAACCTCATGCTCTCAGGTCATCATCTCCCATCTCAGGTCGAGCAGTAAACATCCATAAATGAGGATGACTCAGACTGAAAGCTAAAAAATAAATGAATAAGTTACCCAGGAGAAGTCACAGTATCCAGTGCAGAGTTTTTTAGAGATGGTGGACAGAGCAGTAGTTTGGTCTATTCCTAACTAGATCAATGATTTCCAAAAACCTAAATATTGTATATCTAACAGATGTGACAAACTGTAGACTTCTATAGACTGGGCAGTCAAGAAATGTGATGACAAGTGGAAGAGGAGAGCTCAGTAGCAGTTCTTGACATCTGGGGGGGCAGCCACAGTCCGGAGAAGGGAGGGTCACCTGAACCCTCTGAGGAGTTATACTTGATTCCAGACACAAGAAGAATCTAGCAGAACTTACAGAGCTGAAAGAAAAAACAAAAAAACAAAACGTAGTTCACCGACGTGACCTGGAGTGTAAACCAAGACCTAGAACGTGGTAGGTTGGTCATATAACCTGACCACACCTGGTGATGGGGAGAGACAAGGCTGACCTTGTCTCCTGCAGGCACTGCCAACTCTATTCCCAAGATTTGGCAGAAAACCATTTGCAGCCTTCATTTTGCACACAAGGGGCAGCTGCCAGACACCCAGGTGTGTGTATTGTAGGCTCAGAAGGGCTGAAAGCACAGGTGGCAGCTTGGGGTTGGGAGGGACAGGGACTGACAGTCACAAAGCCTTTTAATACCATCAATACCAGTGATAAGGAATTAAAGTTTATTTAATATTACATATGCCACATTTAATAGCAGTTCATTTAAAACATGGATGTTTGCTTCATTGTTGTTAAATTAAGTTGATGCTGCTATCCCATTATACCATATTATTTCCATTTTTCTGTTGCAGAAGAAAGTAGAAATGAGTTTATATTTTGCTTTTATGTCAAGCATTTTCATGTGGCATAAACTCTATAATTATTATTTTAAGTTCCTTTTCTTTTTGATAGGTAAGAAGTGGACTTATTTAGAGAAAAACACATTCCACAGACAGAGTGTGGGCCATCTCAGAAGGTGAGAAAGGCTATTTTAAGTTCTGCATCCTATAATTCACTTCCATTTTAATTTTTTGTGGACTATTAAGGTTGATGCCGATATTTTGTATCAACATCTATTGTGCATAAATACTACAATAATGATCTTTTTACTTTTAGATAAAGTCTTTAGTTTAAATTCCCAGAAATAGGATTCTGATCAAAAGGTATTTTTTACTTGTCATTATGTATGTTCATTTGTTTGTTATGTTTCTCATGATAGATGCTGTTAAATTAATGGCAAGAAGCATTGTGTCAATTTACATCACACATATTACGGGTGAATGTACCACCTTCATCTCTAACACACCAGCCATTTTACCATCTCACTAAGCTTGAAAGACAACTCCAAAGTCTTTAAAATATAATTTCATTCATAAATAACCATGCTGACCACTGTTTTACATTTGCATATTAAAAATATTTCCTACTAGGTAAATTTTCTGTACTCAAACTCAGAGATTTCATTTGATTCCTACTCGTTTGAATAACACTTTCCCATGAAAACTGAAAACAACACAAATGTCTTAGAAGTTCTGGAGGTCAGAAATCCAAAATGGGTCTGTATCTGTTGGCAGGGCTGTGCTCCTTCTGAAGGCTCCACGGGAGAATCCATTTCCTTGTGTTTTCCGGCCTGTAGATGCTGCCTTCATTCCTTGGCTGGTGGCCACCTTCCTCCATCTTCAAAGTCAGCAACAACAGGCCAAGTCCTTCTCAAGCTGCCATCATTCCACCCTTCTGACCCCCTTGTCCACTTTTAAGGATTTTGTGATTACACTGGGCCCATCTGGGTAATTCACAATGATCTCGCCATCTCGGCATCTATAAATTAATCAAATCTGCAAAGTTCCTTTTACCATGTGAGGTTAACACACTCATAGGTTCCAAGGATTAGAATGTGAAAAATATTGGGGGGGGGGGACATTATTCTGCCTACCATAGTCCCTAAATCTGAGGTACTCTCTAGGGCCCGACCAAAAAGGATGAACATCCTCTCTAGATGAACACATCCTCAATCTAAGTCCACAGGATTTACACAGAGGAAGACCAAGCTTTGAGCCCACAATCAGTGATCAGCAAATACATGAGGAAACAAGTCACCATGAGTGAGAGACAGCAGAAACAACAAATAGAAGACTTAATCCCCAATGAATTAGCATAAAGAGATTATCAGGAATCATCATAAATAGTAAGAAGACTCAAAGAAAGGAAAAAACAATTGTTGAAACGAAACGCCCTGCACCCCCCCACACACATATGTCAAACTGGAAGATAGAGTAGAAGACACTACCCAGGATGCAGCACAGAGGGGCAAGGATATGAAAAATATCTTTTTAATTGAAGCTACATAAAGAAAAGATTAGAAGGTCTACATCCTGTCTTATCAGTCACAGAGAGAAAGAAGATAAAGGGGTAGAGAATAGAGAAAGGACAGTATTTGAAAAGATAATTGTGGTGCTCCAAAGACAAAGAACAAGATAAACTCGAAGAGCCAACATTGCTGGGACAGAGAATTACTGTACTCTTATCACTCTGTCCCTAGCAACCATTACATTATCCCTGAGCCCTCCCCAGCAGCATGCCCTGTCCCTTTCCCGTTCCATATAAGGAAAGGTATTTGCCCTGTTCTCTCGTTCAACACACTGGAAGTATGCATACCCTACCCAATCAGCAGATGATTTGCTGGTTCCCTTGTTCCCTGGCTATAAAAACAGACCAGTAACCCAAGCTCGGGGTCGACTCTCCCTGACTACCAGGAAGTCGGCCCACTGTTCTGGCAGTGACACTTCCCTTTAATAAATTCTACCTTCTTTATATTCTGCCTTGTGTCTGGAAATTCTTTTCCAACCCACGTTCGGACCACGACAGTAATAGCTGAAAATTTTCCAGAAATTCTGAAAAACAAAATCCATAGATTCAGGATATATAACATACATAAAACTGAAGGAACAAAAATAAAATGTGTAGGACACTTCTTGTGCCTCATGTCACATTTTCTTGGCCACTTTTTACCCAGTCATTGCTGTAGCAACCATCTTTCTTCAGGTATAACTGACAGCATCTTGCCTCAGGTACAACTCAGAGCTTTTGCATTCTGTTCTAGCACTTCTCTGGTACAGGTGCGAACCTGACAGAGACCCACTTGTGCATCAATCCTGAAATTGCAAGGGAGTGTAACACTTCATGGAATAATCCTTGACAAGTGAGGAACAGGAACTGGTGGATAACTGCTCCCAGGTGCATCTCCACACAGCCACTTCAGAGGCACATTCTAAAACCTACCTCCGAAAGTCCCAGAGGGCTTGAGTCCCAATTTTCTAAAGCAGCAACTAGATCAATAAGGGGCCCTTGCACTGGCTCTCCCTACATCCTTGTTTCATTTTTTTTTCTACTCCCACTTTTCTTTTCCCTCTGATCAACTGAATAAACAATCTACTCAAGTCTATATCTCAGGATCTGCTTTCTGGGGGGAGGAAGAGATCAAGGTTCATAGAAAAAGTCATCTCCAGGTATATCGAAGTATAACTGCAAAATAACAAAGATAACAGAAAATCTTAAAATTATCCAGAGAGAAAAGTGAAATAATATAAAAAGAGAAGACAATAAAACTGACATCAGATTTCTCAATGATATAAGCACAAAAAACAGTAGAATAATACTTCAGGAAGCTGGGAGAAAGCAACTATTAATTTACTCTGTACCCAGCAAAATCATATTTTAAGAGCCTGGGAAAAATACAGAAATTAATAGATAAGTAGAAACTAGAAATTTTGCCATCAATGTGTCTACTTTAAAGGAACTTTTAAAGAATGTTCCTCAGGAAGTAGAAAAATAAACTCAGAAAAATGTTATGAGATGCAAAAGAATGGCAGGGGAAAAATTGGTAAACATGTATAAATCTAAAGAAATATAACTCTATGACATAAGAGAAATAATGTCTAATTTGAAGGCTAACAAATAAAAAGAACTTAAATTCTGGGAAACAATAAAATAAGGAAGAAGTATCAATCAAAGCTAGTATGTTCCAAGTTTCCTGTAGCATTTGGTTGGGAAGTTAAGCTATTAATTTTGAACTTAAATTTACATGGTAGCATTTAAAAATTTAGCACAAAAATAGAAATAGGATTTTAAACTTCCAACACATCAAGGGATAAATGGAATATAAATCAAGTAAAAAGAAACAGCAAGTGTAATAAATGGAGAGCAAAAGCATAAAATGAGAGAGACTGGTAATAAATCTGTGATCATAATAAGTAAAAATGACCTAACTCTCCCACTAAAATACAGAGAATTTTTTAACTTCCCTGGTGGCACAGTGGTTAAGAATCTGCCTGCCAATGCAGGGGACAAGGGTTTGATCCCTGGTCCAGGAAAATCCCACATGCCATGGAACAGCTAAGAGTCTGTGCACCACAACTACTCAGCCTGCGCTCTAGAGCCCCCAGGCCACAACTACTGAGCCCACATGCCACAACTACTGAAGCCCGCACACCCTAGAGCCCACACACCACAACTGCTGAGCCCACACACCACAACAGCTGAAGCCTGCATGCTCTAAAGCCCGCATGCTCTAGGGCCCGCATGCCGCTACTACTGAGCCCGTGAGCTGCAGCTACTGAAGCCTGTGCTCCTAGAGCCCATGCTCCACAACAAAAGAAGCCACCGCAATAAGAAACCTGCACACTGCAATGAAGAGTAACCCCCACTCGCCGCAACTAGAGAAAGCCCGTGCACAGCAACAAAGACCAAACGCAGCCAAAAAAAAAAAAATACAGGGAATTTCTTAACAAATAAAACGGCTTAACAAATAAAACCACAGCAAGCCCATCTGTGTTGCTTGCAAAAGCCTTACCTAAATCATAAGAGCACAGAAAATTTGAAACTAAAAGGATTAAAAATTTTACCAAGCATATACTTCCCAAATGTTTATCTCTAAATGCTTACAACAGAAAAGAATAAATCCAGAGAAATTTAAAAGGAAAAGAGACTAAGAATAGGAGAAGAAATCACCTAAATAGAAAACAAATATAAAATGGAGAGGATATGCAAAGCCAAAAAAAGTAGGATCTTAGAAAAGACTCATAAAAGAGGTAAGATTTTGTTGAAATTGACCAAGAAAAAAGGCTCGAATAGAATATTAGAACAGAAAAAGTAGATATAACTTCAGATAGATCAGAGACTAAATTAGTTAAAGTACTAAGAACAAACTTATTCTAATACAGCTGAAAAGAATTAAATGAACAAAGTTCCACAAAAATATAACTACTCCAAATCAAGATGAAACAGAAAATCTTAATATTACTGTAACTGTAAAGAAATTAAATTATTTTAAAATATTCCAACAAATAAAACCACAGGTCCAAAATATCCTACTGATGGGTTCTACAAACTTTCAAGGAGCAGATTATTTCAATCTTATAAAACTTTTTCCAGGAAATAGAGAAAGAGGAAATACTCATAGCATGCTATGAAGCCAATAAAATTTTATAATAATACCAAATATGAACAGTATAAAAATTCAAAATTAATCTTTCTAGGGCTTCCCTGGTGGCACAGTGGTTGAGAGTCCGCCTGCCGATGCAGGGGACACGGGTTCGTGCCCCGGTCCGGGAAGATCCCACATGCCGTGGAGTGGCTGGGCCTGTGGGCCATGGCCACTGAGCCTGGGCATCCGGAGCCCGTGCTCCACAGAGGGAGGGGCCGCAGCGGTGAGAGGCCCGCATACCGCAAAAAAAAAAAATAATACTCTTTCTTTATAAACAGGAAAAATAAATTTTAGCTAAAATTATAAATCTTTATTAAAACCATAAATAAAATATTAGCAACTAAAGCCAAGAATATAGAGCAATGATAATAAATACATCATGCTCCAGTTGAAATAGGCAGGAATGCAAAGTGACTTTAGCATTTTTTAAAAACTATAAATATCACTCAGCACATTAAATGCTTAAAGAGTAAAAATTATATAACTACCAACAAATGTAGAACAAATATTTGACAATTCATCCAACAGGTACATGAAAAGATGCTCAAAATCACTAATCGTCAGGGAAATGCAAATCAGAACCACAATGGAGAGCACCTCACATCTGTCAGAATGGTTATTATCAAAAAGACAAGAAATAACAAGTGTTGATGTGAAGAAAACGGAACCCTCATACACTGCTGATGAGAATGTTAATTGGTGCAGCTACTATGGAAAACAGTATGGACGTTCCTCAGGAAAGTAAAAATGGAACTACCATATGATCCAGCCTTTCCACTTCTGGGTATTTATCCAAAGAAAACAAAAACACTAATTTGAAAAGTTATCTGCACCTCCATGTTCACTGCAACGTTATTTACAACAGCCAAGATATGCAAGCTAAGTGCCCACCAATAAATGAATGGTTTAAGAAGATGTGGTATATATATGTGATTGACTACTACTCAGCCATAAAAACAGAAGGCAATCCTGCCATTTGCCACAGCATGGATGGACCTGGAGGGCATTATGCTAAGTGAGATAAGACAGAGAGAGACAAACACTGTAGGATTTCTTACATGTGGAATCTAAAACAAAAATAAAAACAAAAAAACCAAGGCTATAGGTACCGAGAACAAACTGATGGTTACCAGAGGCAGGGGAGAGGGAGTGAGTAGAATGGGTGAAGGGGTCAAAGGGTATAACAAACTACCAGTTATAAAATAAATAAATAAGGCAGGGGGACATAATGTACAGCATGGTAAGTAACCACAGTTAATAATACTCGATTGCATATTTGAAAGTTCCTAATAGAGTAGATCTTAAAAGTTCTCATTACAAGAAAAAAAATTTTGTAACTGTGTAAAGTGACAGATGTTAACCAGACTTACTGTGGTGATCATTTTGCAATGTGTGCAAATATTGAATCATTACATTGTACATGTGAAACTGATGTAATGTTATATGTCAGTTATACCTCAATCTAAAAATATTTGATAACGCATCACTATTCACAATTTTTAAAAACTCTTAGCAAACTCAAAATAGAAAGGAACTTCCTTAAGCTGAAGTGTTAGTTACAAAAAAATTATACAGAAAACACCAGCCTTTGATGGCAATATATTTGAAAAACCTTTCTAAAATCAGGAGCAAGATAGAGTATCCGTTATCACAATCCCACTCAACACTGCACTGTAGATCTTACCTAGGACAATAATGCAAGATATGGAAATGAAGCCATAAAAATTGGGAAGAGACGAAGCTGTCATTATTTACAGATGATTTGCTACATATAAACCCCCAAAGAATATATGGAATATTATAAATCATAAGAGCATTTACTAAGTGGCTGGCCAGCAATTGCATTATGTGTGCCATCAACAAGCAAGTAGTATTGCTTAAAAGACACAATTCTTAAAAGCGTGATTTATATACATATACATTTATAGCTGTATAAATTTATATTCATATATACATATTAGAAATATTAAAATCCATAAGATACATAGGAAAATACTAATACATACAAGACGTGCAAAATTTATATTGAAAATTTTTCAACACTTGATTTAAAACATTAAAGAGGGGCTTCCCTGGTGGCACAGTGGTTGAGAGTCCGCCTGCCGTTGCAGGGGACGCGGGTTCGTGCCCCGGTCCTGGAAGATCCCACATGCCGCGGAGCGGCTGGGCTTGTGAGCCATGGCTGCTGAGCCTGTGCATCCGGAGCCTGTGCTCCGCAACGGGAGAGGCCACAACAGTGAGAGGCCCACGTACCAGAAATTAAAAAAAAAAAAAAAAATTAAAGAGGACAAGTAATGACCATGTTTCTGGATAGGAAAACTCAGTATGGTAAACATTTCCTTCCTTCCCAAATTGAAATACAGATTCAAAGAAATGCCAGTTAAAATCCCATAAGGTTTATTCTGAAACTTGACAAGCTGATTTTAAAATTTACACTGGAAAAAAAAAAAGGCAAAGTAAAATTAGCCAACACTCTCCTGAAGGAGGAGAAGAAGAAAGAAGAGAAGGTGGGCAAGGGGTAAACTGCCTCAACTGATTTTGGGGTTTTCTGTAAGGGTCTGGCAATTAAGATAGTGTGGTACAGGCAGGAATAGAAACATATACCAGCAGAAAAGACTAGAGATCCTAGAAGCAGATCCAAAAATATACAGGAACATTATATATGAAAGAGTTTGAACTGCAGACAATTTACAAAGAAGACTGTAGAATTAATAGACCTGGGAAAGTTAGCTATCGATTTGGGGGAAAAAAATCAATGCCAGCCCAGATTTACTCAAAAATTTTTTAATAAATTAAGGACCAAAACATGAAAGGCTGGCTTCCCTGGTGGCGCAGTGATTGAGAGTCCACCTGCCGATGCAGGGGACACGGGTTCGTGCCCTGGTCCGGGAGGATCCCACGTGCCACGGAGCGGCTGGGCCCGTGAGCCGTGGCCGCTGAGCCTGCACGTCCAGAGCCTGTGCTCCGCAACGGGAGAGGCCGCAGCAGTGAGAGGCCCATGTACCGCAAAAAAAAAAAAAAAAAACCATGAAAGGAAAAATTTAAAACCTTTAGGGTGCAAGCATCATAAAAAATTTGAAAAGATAAGTCACAGTCTGAGGGAAGACATTTGTGATATATACTGCACAAAGGATTAACAGATTAAATATATAAAGAACTTTATAAATCAGTAGGAAAAAGACCAAAAAAAAAAGCAGTAGAAAATGGGCAAGTGACATGAACAGGCATTTCACAATAGATGGACTACTAATGGCAAAGAGAAAAATAGTGAAAGGGAGGGAGGGAGGGAGGAAGGTCAGTTCTCAATGGTGAAAAATTGTCCCTCTCTGGTGGGGAAGGTGGACATAGTGGAAGCTGTGTATGTGTGAGGGCTGACAGTACATGGGAATCTCTGTACCTTCTTCTGAATATTGCTGTGAACCTAACAGTACTCTAAAAACAAAAGTCTACTATTTAAAAATAACCTTAGCAGTTAACCAAAACAAGTTCACAGGTAATTCGTGAAGTAACTCCTTAAATAGGTTATGCATAAGGTAAAGACTAATCACTGAACAATTCCATTACAATATGGGCCCTAAATTCCAGACGACATCACCAAACCTGGTAAACAGAGAAAGAGGATGAAAAAGCACACTGAATACTTTCTTATGAAGCTTATTATCCCCTTAAATGCTAACCCTTCACAATCCCTCCACCAAGCATCTCCTCTCCAGACAGGCAGCTAGTCCAATTACTCCCACAAGGACCTACTTCTGCCCTCATTGGGATGCCCTGTCCTGACCTACTGGCCCTCCAGATGTCCCCTTTCTTGACTTTTCTCTTTATTCCATTTGGTTCCTTGGGCTATCAAGTCACTAGCATTTTTGTTACTACCTTAAAATGTACTTCCATTATAATCACCTGGAAGAAACAACATAGGATGTACCTGCTTCACGTGAGCCTTTGCTCAGGAAACAGGGCACAGAAGAGTCCCACAGAGATTCACATTGGTGTGGGTATCAGCTGGGCCCTTGACTGTCACTATAGCTACTAGCATCACACTTTCCGCTATTTCAAATCTGTCCCTCTCTTACCAAACTTCTAATTCTGCTCTTATCCCCAGCACTTTCAACAAATTCTTTCTCTTTTTACTTTAAAGAAAAAATGGAAGATATCAGATATTACTCCTTTATCATCAAAACCTGAAAGGTATAAAAGTAACCTATAGATTCATGCATCCTTTTCCTTCCTATTGGAGAAATTGTATATCCTCCCATCAGTTCACCCAGACTTTGTAGCTACTCCATCAGAAATAATTAGAAGCCCTTGTTGCTTTTGTATATTAAACATTTTCCTCTCAACAGGGCAGGACCAGCTACATACTTTGCTCATCCCAGTGCAAAATGAAAATATGGGATCCCTGGTTCAAAAGCTATTAAGAGTTTCAAGATGGCAACAGCAGATTTCATCAAACCAGGTGCAGGTCCCTACAAAACGCAGGACCCCCCCCGATTACATGGGTTTCCCATCCACAAAGTCAGCCTTACAATCAGATCTTTCTCATCACATCTTATATATGTTCAAATAGGATCCACTTAAAAAACAACACTTTGTTGAGGATTTTATTACCAATGGTATTTTCACAGAATTAGAACAAAAAATTTTACAATTTGTATGGAAACACAAAAGAATCTGAACAGCCAAAGCAATCTTGAGAAAGAAAAACAGAGCTAGAGGAATCAGGCTCCCTGACTTCAGACTATTCTACAAAGCTACAGTCATCAAGACTGTATGGTGGACTTCCCTGGTGGTGCAGTGGTTAAGAATCTGCCTGCCAATGCAGGGAACACAGGTCTGAGCCCTGGTCTGGGAAGATCCCACATGCCACGGAGCAACTGAGCCTGTGTGCCGCAACTACTGAGGCCACACTGTAGAGCCCGTGAGTCACAACTACTGAGCCCATGTGCCAAAACTACTGAAACCCGCTCACCTAGAGCCCATGCTCCACAACAAGAGAAGCCACTGTAATGATAAGCCCGTGCACCACAACGAAGAGTAGCCCCCACTTGCTGCAACTAGAGGAAGCCCGCACGCAGCAACAAAGACCCAACACAGCCAAAAATAAATAAATAAAAATTTTTTAAAAAGACTGTATGATTCTGCCATAAAAACAGAAATATAGATCAAGGGAACAGGATAGAAAGCCCAGAGGTAAACCCACGAACCTATGGTCACCAAATCTCTGACAAAGGAGGCAAGAATATACAATGGAGAAAAGACAGCCTCTTCAATAAGTGGTCTGGGAAAACTGGACAGCTACATGTAAAAGAATGAAATTAGAACACTCCCTAACACTACACACAAAAATAAACTCAAAATGGATTAAAGGGGGCTTCCCTGGTGGCGCAGTGGTTGAGAGTCCACCTGCCGATGCAGGGGACACGGGTTCATGCCCCGGTCTGGGAAGATCCCACATGCCGCGGAGCGGCTGGGCCCGTAAGCCATGGCCGCTGAGCCTGCGCGTCCGGAGCCTGTGCTCTGCAACGGGAGAGGCCACAACAGTGAGAGGCCCGCATACCACAAAAAAAAAAAAAAAAAGGATTAAAGGTCTAAATGTAAGACCAGATACTATAAAACTCTTAGAGGAAAACATAGGAAGAACACTCTTTGACAAAAATCGCAGCAAGATCCTTTTTGACCCACCTCCTAGAGAAATGGAAATAAAAACAAAAATAAATGGGTTCTAGTTAAACTTAAAGGCTTATGCACAGCACAGGAAACCATAAACAAAACAAAGAGACAACCCTCAGAATATTTGCAAACGAACCAACCAACAAGGGATTAATCTCCAAAATATGCAAACAGCTGATGCAGCTCAATATCAAAAAAACAAACAACCCAATCAAGAAATGGGCGGAAGACCTAAATAGACATTTCAGCAAAGAAAACATATAGATGGCCAAAAAGCACATGAAAAGATGCTCAATATCACTAATTGTTAGAGAAATGCAAATCAAAACTACAATGTGGTATCACCTCCCAGTCAGAATGGCCATCATCAAAAAATTTACAAACAATAAATGCTGAAGAGGGTGTGGAGAAAAGGGAACCCTCTTGCACTGTTGGTGGGAATGTAAATTGATGCAACCACTATGGAGAACAGTATGGAGATTCGTTAAAAACTAAAAATAGAGCTACCATATGACCCAGAAATCCCACTCCTAGGCATATATCCAGAGAAAACCATAATTCAAAATGATGCATGCACCCTAATGTTCACTGCAGCACTATTTACAATAGCTAGGACATGGAAGCTACTTAAAAGTCCATTGACAGAGGAATGGATAAAGAAGACGTGGTACATATATACAATGGAATATTACTCAGCCATAAAAAGGAACAAAATAGTGCCATTTGCAGAGACATGGATAGACCTAGAGACCGTCATACATAGTGAATTAAGTCACAAAGAGAAAAACAAATATCATATATCTCTTACATGTGGAATCTAGAAAAATGGTACAGATGAACTTATTGGCAAAGCAGAAATAGAGTCACAGATGTAGAGAACAAACTTATGGTTACCAAGGGGGGTTAGTCGGGGAGAGATGAACTGGGAGATTGGGATTGACATACATACACTATTGATACTATAAATAAAATAGATAACTGATGAGAGCCTACTGTAGAGCACAGGGAACTCTACTCAGTGCTCTGTGGTGACCTAAATGGGACAGAAATCTAAAAAAGAGTGGATATATCTATACACAAAACTGATTCACTTTGCTGTACAGCAGAAACTAATACAACATTGTAAAGCAACTATACCCCAATAAAAATTTTAAAACATCTGTCACAAACAGAAATAAAAAATGAAGGCAACAACAACAGCAAATCAGCCTTTATCATCCTACTCCTGTCCTGCTATGAAAGACTCTCCCCTCCTCTTGAAAACCTATTAGTTTGTCTAAATTTGTCATCTCCAGTGTCTCACCTCCCACTCATGCCTCCACCCTTCCCAGCTGGCATCTCCCATGACGTCACAGAAATGGTCCCAGCTGCTCCCTCCTCCTTCATGCTCTGCCCTTGGCTTCCATGAAGCCACAATTCCTGTTGTTCTGCTGCCCCTTCACCAGCTTCCTTTTTTTCCTTCTTCGCAAAATCCTCCTCCTCTCCTAGCCACTCGGCAGTAACACCGTTCCATCGACCTGCCCTCTTCTCTCTTCTGCGTGTGATTTCTTCTGCCATAGTGCTGAGCCTGCACCTTCAGTTTTGACTTCCCTTATGGTGATCTCACAACGTACAATTTGCGTATTTTTATATAGCTAAAACTGACTTTTTTCCTTTTTTTCAATAATTTGCTGGCCTGTTTAGGAAGCCCTCTACACCCCAAACATAGGAACAGCCTCTTATTTATTTTTTACTACTTTCATGGGTTTTTATCCTTTTTTGTTTTTTTAAAACATTATTTCAACAAAATTTATTTTATATGTGATATCTAACATCTTGATAAATTATCTGTGGGTTCCAACATCATCTCCCTAGTAATTTGAAAGCTCACTTAATCATCATTTTTTATAATAAACATATTTTTATCAGAGAAAGTAACAAATTTTAAATAAGAAGATAATGTATATAATCAAACTGGTTTTTCCTTTATAATTTGTTTTTTTCACTTAGAGTAAGAAAAGGTAGAAACTGATTAATTCTTCATTATAATTTCTGATAGCTTTTCAATCATTTTATTTTCTATTAAACTTTTAAATAAATTATAAAGTTTTTACATTTTTCCCCACTTCAGAATATAAGCTCTATGAAAGGAGGGGTGTTATATCTTTTCTTCAATGCTATATCCCTACTCCAGTGCTTAGAACAGAATGGCAGGAAGAGTTTAATATGTATTTGTTGAGTTAATAATTAAATAAGTAATTGAACGAATTAACTATTTGCTAACCAGTCTCTCCACACCTGTATTTTTTTTTTATCTTTTGAAGTGTTTTAAATGGCCTTCTAGAAATCAATTATTAAATTCTAAAGTCATTGGTCTATAATTACAATGATAATCCCTATTGGTTCCACTAATTTAATTGTCTAGAAACATGCCGTATGCCTGCATCCCAATTACTATGCCCATGTATTATGTTTTTATATGTTTTGGCTAAGATCTATTTAAACTAATCTTTCAGGACAGTTTTTGATAGTATCATAATTAGATAAATGTGAGAATCAGTTCGTTGTGCTGGACAAAAAATATTTTATGACATATTTGACTCAAATCTATTAATTTGTAAAAAATCCATTTTTTTACCCTATCCATCTGTACAGTTGACATTCCGGGATCCCAGGTGTCTGCCAGGAGCAGTACTAGTGTTGGGGAGGAGCCTCAACAAGAGAGAAAAGAGCTGAAGTCCAGTTAGCTGGGAGGGGCTTCTACCCCAAAACCCCCTCCCACAGCATCGGTGTGTTCCAACTAGAAATGGTTGTTGAAAGCAGAGCCTCACAGGAGCCAGGAAGAGAGAGTCAGACTGCATATCTAAAAGGCAAAGCGGGGGGCAGAAAGGGGAGGAAGAGCAATGGATTAAAAGTTGAAAGCAAGAAATAACTGGCATCAAAATAAAGGACGAGGGCTTCCCTGGGGGCGCAGTGGTTGAGAGTCCGCCTGCCGATGCAGGGGACGCGGGTTCGTGCCCCGGTCCGGGAAGATCCCACATGCCGCGGAGCGGCTGGGCTTGTGAGCCATGGCCGCTGAGCCTGCGCATCCGGAGCCTGTGCTCCGCAACGGGAGAGGCCACAACAGTGAGAGGCCCACGTACCGCAAAAAAATAATAATAATAAAATAAAATAAAATAAAGGATGACAAAAGGATTTGAAGGGATGTCAACCCTTCAACAAGAAGACAGGGAGTATGGGAAGAAGGAAAGAAGAAGGAGGAGATTCTTTTCCATTTCCTTGTGTTTTCTGATCAGAAATATTATGTTTAGTGTAGGGAAAATAGAAAACAAAGCATTATGAGAAAGAAAATACAATTCACCCATAGTGGGACAAAAGAGGAATAATAACTTTCTAATATATTACCTTGTAACCAATAAAGTCAAATATATTTTTGTTTATATTTTTATAAATCGGTTCCCCCTTTCACCAGCCATTTCCTGGATATAATATCTTCATCTCTTTTTTCCACCTTTCTTTATCATATTTTAGATCCTTCCTTAAAACAGAATATAGATACATTTCATTTTCTTAACACAATCTGATAGTCTTTTATGATTGTCAAGTTTTTTTACACTTAGTTGTGACATATCTGTTGCTGCTCAACAACTTACCCCAAAATGTAGTGGCTTATTATCTCACAGTTCCTCTGGGTCACGAATGTGGGAGTGGCTTATCTGAATGCTTCTGGCTAAGGGCCTTTGACAAGGCTCCAATCAAGATATTGGCCAGGGCTTTCGTCATTACTATGCTCAACTGGGGAAGACCCACAACAGACGCTTCAACCAAGACCCCTGGTCTTTGGCAGGACTTGGGTCTTTTCTGGCCCTCGGTGGTGAGACACTGAGTATAGAAACAGTCAATGCAAGACCATACGTAAAAATAGAGCTCTGAACCCCGACCCGCTGCAGCCCGCACAGAGAACTGACCTCTCATCCAGAGTCCTCCACAGGAACCAGCCCAGGAATCAGCCTGCTGTCTCTAGTGACAATGCAGAAAGTCAAACAGTAACTCCTGCAACATTCAGCCCCAAATGCCCAGGACCTGATGAACGAGCGACAGCACACTTTTGTCCCTACTTCCAACTTAGGACCAACCAGAGGAAGCCAAATATGTCCCTCTGAAAAATCGCATAGGATGCCCCTGTCTAGTAGCCACCTCCAGCCAGGGCATGCCTGAAACCTTCTCCTTCTTCCACTACAGAGCTTTCCCCTTCCTCTGCCTGCCTTTGGGTCCCTGACAAAATGTAAGGGAAGATGGTTGACTCTTTTGCTGCAGCCAGCTCTGCGTAAATAGCCTTTGCCTGTTCTCACGTGGGTGCTCTTCATATATTTTCACGGTGGGAGACATCAGTTCCTTGACACATGGCCCTCTCCACAGGCAGCTCACAATATGGCAGCTGGCTTTCCGCAGAGCAAGTGACCAGAAGAACGAGAGAGGGCAGGCCGAGACAGAAACCACAGTCTTTTTGTAACCTAATCTCCAAAGTGACATCCAACCACTTCTCTTCTTAGAAACAAGTCACTTGGTCCAGCCCACATTCAGAGGAGGAGATTACACAAATATGTGAACACCAAGATGCAAGGGTCATTGGGGTCCATTTAGAGGATGCCCGCACTTAGTGCAGTGACTGAAGTACTTAATACCATCCCGTAAATCATTTTTATGTTATTTTTGTTTTTGTCTTTTTTTATGTTTTTAATACCATTTCCACATGATTGTTTTGAATTTTCACTGTACATTTCCATTTCATTAATTGTAATTTTCCTTTTCTATGCTCTCAGAGATACATATGATGCTATTTTTTAAGAACAAGGGACCAGCTATTTCCCTCCATGAAATTCTATTTCATCACTCTCTCATCACAGAAGCATGAGGGTTCCTTTAAAATAGATCCATTTCCCCACCCCTTGAGTCTCATCCTATTGTGACCTTTACAACATGATGGGGGGGTGGGGGGATGAAATGGGAGATTGAGATTGACATATAAACACTATTGATACTATGTATAAAATAGATAATTAATGAGAACCTACTATACAGCACCGGGAACTCTACTCAGTGCTCTGTGGTGACCTAAATGGGAAGGAAATCCAAAAAGGAGGGGGTATATGTATATGTATGGCTGATTCACTTTGCTGTACAGCGTAAACTAACACAACATTGTAAAGCAACTATACTCCAATAAAAATTAAAATAATGATAATAAAAATAAAATATGGTCATATGCCCCTCTCTCTGCCCCACCCCCAGGCAACTTTAGTGTGTTGCTAGAATAATTTAGTACTTATTCGGGTTTCCCTCAGGAGTTGTCTCTTTGTTTCAAGAGTTGTCATTTATGCCTCTATTTCCTCTTCCTAAGATGCATAATCTTATCCACTTACACATACACACACACACATACACATAGTTGCCAGGTTTATTTTCCACTGCTCTTTCCCCTGTTTTTGCCGTCTTCCATCTGAAAGTCTCTGTTCTGATGGTTTCTTTTCATATGTTATCAACTTTTCATTGAGGTATATGACACATACAGCAGAGCACACAAATCAAAAGTGAACAATTTGATGATTGATCACATCCGTCACTCACATCACCTTCACCCAGGTCAGGAAATAAGATTTTGCCAGCACTCCAGAAGCTCCACCCAGGCCCTGGCCAGTCCCCACCCTCTCCATCCACTCAAAAGGAACCACCATGCTGACTTCTAACACCAGAGATTTGTTTTACCTGGTTTTGAATGTATATCAAAGGAACAACGCAATATTTATTCCCCTGAGCCTGGTCTCTTTCACTCAACATTATGTTTGTGAGATTGATCCATGTGGCTCTAGTTCTTCATTCATTTAAATTAATAGATAGCATTTCCTCATATGAATTACCACAATGTATTTAGCCATCCTACTCTTGATGAACAATTTGGTTGTTTCTCATTTGGAGCCACTACAAACAATGCTGCTATACTTTGTGCATCTTTTGGTGCACACGGGCATGAATTTCTGTCAGGGCTATATCTAGAAGTTAAATTTCTGGTTCACAGGGAATGCATTTTTCACCTTTAATAGATAGTTCCCATTTCCAATGGTTGTACCACTTCAATTCCCACCAATATTGTGCAAAATTTCCTTGGCTAATTTGTTTTGTTTTGTTTTAGTTAACATGTGTTAAGTTTACTAAACACTTATTGAATATTTGCACCTAAGACAAACAGATTTCAGAACACAATTCTACACTTTGCAATTATTTACCATGATTCTACCAGTATCCTCAAAAAACCAGACCGGTGCTATTGTACCTTGTGTGCCCAGCCCTGTGTTAAACACAAAGAATAGGGTCAATCAGAAAACCCAAAGAACCTGATGCTATGGTGGTCAGATTATTTTTGCCACCTGGAAGTTCGTTTATTTCTTCTTCCCCATGAAATTTCAATAGTAATTACAATAGTTAAAATCTGGCAGCCCTAGAAGCTTAATGAAGATAGCTATATTTTACAACCAGAATTACTGGACTATAATGATCCATTTATTTCAGCAATTTTCACAGTGAAGAGACATTATTAGTGGTTCACTTACTTGATTTATATATGAGCAATTCAGGAAATGATGAAAACATCAAATAAATTCTTTAATGGGTCACTCAGCCATGGTTGTCAGAGCCAGTCTTGGTTATTCTTTTAGCTGATTGCAGGCACTATCATTTTCTGAGACGTCTGCTGAGTAAAGAAAATAATTTATTTGTTAATTTACTCATTTTTTCAGTCATTGAGGAAATGCTGTCTGCTCATAAGTGGACCTGAACTTCAAACCCATGTTGTTCAAGGGTCAACTGTATTTGACTATGTAGATTAACACAAAATAAACACATTCAGGAAAATCCACAGCAAGATACAGCCAGTGAAATTACTGTATTTCAATAATAAAGAATTATGAAAGTATTCAGGTAGGAAAAACAAGTTACATTGGGCCAGTTTCTATAATAACTAGAAATGCCAGAAGAAAATGAAGCAATGCCCATCAGAGTTGATGCCCAAAATATTCTCAACCATGTAAGACTATAGGAACTACTACACCGATATGATTCTTCTTAAATGATTTTTAAACACGAGGCACAACAACAAAAGTGCTTAACAAAATCCATCCACCTATCTAAACGCAGCATTCACGGGTGTTGAGTTTTCAATCTATTGAAGAATACAACTACAGGAAGAAATAATTGTGGTGAATAGTGATTATAAGAAAAGATATAAATGTTATTGCCATGGACATCCAAAAATACTATATGATAATAACTAATGCTTGCAAGGATGCAAAGAAACTGAATCACTCACATATGGTGAGTGGAAATATAAAATGGTACAGCCACTCTGGAATATGGCAGTCTCATACAAAACTAAGACACGTTGCCTACCATACAAACAAGAAATTCATTCTCAGGTGATTTCCCAGAGAAATGAAAACATGTTCACTGGAAAACTTGTACATGAATATGCATAGAATTTTAATTTGTATAGTCTAAAACTGGAAATAATCCAAATATTCTTCAGTGGGTGACTGGTTAAATAAACTGGGGTCCATTCATACTATGGGTAGTAGTGATACAGAGAATAAACTATGACACACACAACAAGTTGGAAGTATGTCAAGGGGATTATACTGAGTGGAGAACAAAAGGCAACACTAAAAGTGTACACAATGTATGGGTCCAATCTATGTTATATTCTTGAAATGACAAAATTACAGACATGGAGAACAGATTCTTGGTGCAGGGG
Organism: Lagenorhynchus albirostris; assembly: GCF_949774975.1. NCBI lineage: Eukaryota > Metazoa > Chordata > Mammalia > Artiodactyla > Delphinidae > Lagenorhynchus > Lagenorhynchus albirostris. The sequence continues at coordinate 99,649,193 of NC_083102.1, read as the reverse complement.
TTTGAGGGATACTTGTGGTGGAGCTATTCTGTGTCTTGACTGTTTTGGTGGTCACGCAAATTTACACACGTGATAAAATTACATAAAACTAAACACACACACACACACAAGGGCATGTAAAGCTGGTGAACTCTGAATAAGATTGATGGATTGAATCAATGTTGATTTCCTGTTTGGGATACTGTATATATATGCAAGATGTTATCTTTGAGGGAAACTGGATAAAGGGTAGACAGGATCTCTCTGTATTGTTTCTTACATTTCTTTGTGGATATGAATCTACTATTATCTCAAAATAAAAGTTTTCAAAATTTCAATAATAATAAAAATAAGAAAAATTTGGAGTATGGGAGAATAAATAACTAAAACCTAATGTTGAAACATTTATTTAACTCAAATAATCACTTTGGTCTTTTAAGGCTTTTTACAACCTTTCTTTAAGTGTAAAGAGATTATTTAGAATTATTAGAATTTAGACAAAAATAAATTTCAGTTCTTTCTATTTCACTTAGTTTCTTTTAAGTTCAAATAAAATTAAATGTAATGTAATTTATTTTGAAATAGAATAGGTAATTTGATTCTATTTTTCTAAAATTATTTCTGTTCATTTTTTCTATCTTTATATCTGCAACTACACATTGAGATGTTTAGAAAAATGTGCATCTAGTGCCAGAAATAGCTACTTCTCATTAATGAGATTTGAGGTAAGTGTTTTTTAATTTCTTTTTGCATTCTTGTATGATTTTTAAATTGTGGATATGTGCCATTTTTAATCCTAAACAAATAGCAACCAAAAAAAATTTTTCAAGAACAATAAAAGCGCAGTCCCTGAGCTTGAAGAGGTTATCGTCTTGTAGGATGACAAGCAAGTAAACGAAAGATTTAGAAGGAGGGTCAAAGTTTCCATGAGAGACACAAAAGGATGAAACAAAAGCTGCCTTAGCTCCAGAATGAAAGAAGACTGCCCAGGAGTGATGAAGCATTTTATAATATTGTTTTTTAAAACCTTCATTTCTTGGTAATTTTATAAGTTCTGTCTGGAAAAGGCACACCATGGTAAAAACTGTTTCAAGTCAGGCTTTCCACTGTAAAATCCACTTTGGTTAGTTTTGATAGTTTATTGACAGGACTGTGTAAAAGATGAGAAACTGCAAGTGGAACAGTATGGACTTGGAGGCCAAGGTGTTGTTTATTTATTTTAATGAAGAATAGTCTAATAATTAGAAGCTCACTTGAATTTTTACTCTTTCAAAAATTCATTTTCACCAGTTAAACCATCATTTTCTTTTTATCTTTGTAAAAGATGCTATTAAAGCCAAACACTGCAGTGTGTTAGTAACCTACTGTTTTCATTTATATATGAAGTAAAAAAGAGCATTCAGATGTTTAATTTTCACAATTAGTTGGGAATTTTCCCAATAATTAAGGAGCTGGTATTAATTTGTCGCTTGATTTTAATCTCTGAACACACAACTCGTGTATTTTTACTCTGGCCTTGATGTCGCACCAAGAACTCTTGTACTAGCAGGGAGACAGGCTCTCCATCTTTCACTGAATCTATGTCTAATATTTGTACAGTTGACTGTGTATATCACCATCTATTTACATGTCTTAATTGTGTAATAACATAATTGGCCATCATAAAAACATGGAGTAGGGCACTCATCAGGCCAATCTTGCCCACAAGCCTAGCTACCCTGACATATGGTCACTTAGCTCCTGCCTAAACACCTCCAGCTTCAGGAAACTCACCATCCACCAGGTGCTCAATTTTCACAATTACAAAGTTCTTCACAGTCCAAATAAAAGATGTTTGTGGTATTACTCATTACTCTATAGGCAGACCTTGTATATTTTATACTATTGTATGTACTTTAATCTTGCTAATTCAATTGATTTTCCCTTATCCACTGTTGCCTAGTGGACTATTGGCTAGACACAACTATTGCTCGTAAGCTGCTCACTGGCAACGCCTGTATTATACTCACAATTCTCGGTCAACACAGTGCACATGTAGTCACTTCATGCCATTTTGTATAACAATGAAAATGTGGTTTGAATCACTTTCACAAGTTAATAACACACGAGCAACATATAATTGCAAAATTGTCTACATACCACATAAAAGAACTGTCATTTTGAAGACCAGATGTGATGATGTTTGTGGAGTACTTAACTCAGAATACATATCACACGGCCGAGTAGTGTTTATGAAAGCCTCATGTTGTATTTCTCAATGTGTGTATTAAATGTGTCTGTATTTTGGAATGTACATGTTTTCATTTCTTTTATAAAAAATAGAGTGGGGTAGGGACAGGAACAAGGACCTATTTCACCTTACAGTGACTGGTTGATGAAAACCACATTTTAATACAAATATTATTATAGAAACTCAATGTGTTTGTTCATTAAGGAACAATATTTGAAGTTCATCATCACAAGGGGCATCCAGACGTGCTCAAGAACAAGCAAATGTCACATCAATGTCAACTTTTCCATGTCCCTGGCAGCCTCTGCTGTTTTTCCTGGGTACTCACTCACTCACTCCCCCACCTCCCTGGGTCTCACAGCTCTTGCCAGTCCTAGGTCCCTTCTCCTCTGAAAGAATGTAGCCCTGACCAGGGTATTTCCCCAGGACTTCCAAAGCCACAAACCATTTCAATACACTCAACCATTTCTACTCACTTCAGGCATTTCTTTCTGCTTGCCCACGCTCCACACTGCCAGGGAATTATTTTATAGAGTTACCTTTCAGAGTTAGAGTCAATATCTCTCTTATTTCTTGCAGTGACAGAACTCATATAATATATACAAGTTCCTTAGAAAGGATATGCACGCCCATCAGGACACAACCCTTGTCTTCCTCTCCAGCTGTATCTACTGCAACTTCCCTATCCCTAGAAACTTATGGTCTAACAATACCAAAAACCTCACAGGCGCTTCCATCCCTCTTTCCTTTGTGCATGCTACTCTTGCCCTATCTCCAACTCTGTTCCAAAGGAAGGACTGAACATTCACCTCCTCCATGAAGACTGAGAGGATCCTGGAGGAAGATTTAATCTTTCCTTCCTCTGGACCCTATGGTTTGTCTATGGTACCTAATCAATTGCATTGTTTATTTTGCTTTGTTTTTAATTTAGATCTTTCATACTAGCCTTCTCTTCATATGCTCAGCCAATTTTAAAATTTCTTTGGAAATCCCTACCACCTAGTAGGGTGTCTGACACGTAACTGACATTCCATGAATAATTGTTTTTGTTTTGTTTTGTTTTGTTTTGTTTTAATAATTTCAAGCCAACATTTATTGAGCGCCTATTTTATTCCAGCTAGGTGTTGGAAATACCACATTGAATAATACATGGTTTTTTTGTTTTTTTGTTTTTGCGGTAGGCAGACCTCTCACTGTTGTGGCCTCTCCCGTTGCGGAGCACAGGCTCCAGATGAGCAGGCTCAGCGGCCATGGCTCACAGGCCCAGCCGCTCCACGGCATGTGGGATCTTCCTGGACTGGGGCACGAACCCGCATCCCCTGCATCGGCAGGCGGGCTCTCAACCACTGTGCCACCAGGGAAGCCCAACAATTGTTGAATGAATGAATGAACAAATGACATTCAACAAAAGAGCTTGGTCTAGAGGTGCCCATCACCATGGGGCTCTGTGTGGACTGAGCTGAGGTTGCCCTTTAGACCAGCACTGAGATCTCTGGGCATCATGGATGTAACAAATGACTTAAGAGGTAAGAGTGCCTGGAGAGGCACAAAGAGCAGTGTCATGGGAGCCTGCCATCAGCCTCCGTCCTCTCAGGGCTTATTCATTGCAGGTGCAGCTGCTCACGACCTAATTTCATTTGTGCTTCCATCCTCAGTGGTCTCATTAGCTCCTGGCAGCAGTCATACCCCAGAGCATCTCTTTCTCCAAATGCTCTAATGAGAAGGCCCAGCAGATTTCATCATTTGGAAATTAACAGAAGCATTGGATGCAGAGCAAGTGCCCACCCCCTCCCCAAAGGCATCACCTCAGCCATCTCTCAGGGAAAAGAGAGAATGTTTTCAATATACTCCCTGTCAGAGAGTGAGAAGAAACATTTTCCCACCAGCAAACCAGGGAGCGAGAAGATCTCACTGGGGCATTCAGTGGGCAATTGAAAACTTGAAATGAAATCCAGCCTTCATATTTTAGTGGTGGGCAGTAGCAGGAAAAGGGTTAGAGCTAAAATTAGAATAACAAAAACTAACTTTATTTGAAATATAGAGTGAAAGAAGTATTGAATAAGAACCACTGTAAATAACAAAAAATGAGGAATTTCAAACCAAAATGAGAGTTTAATGACCCTTTTACTGCTAAAAAGAACAGAGTCTTTTTTTCCAATTTCTTATCCTACAGAAGAAACTGGTATGTGGAATATCCAATGCCAAAATTCCAGCAAGTCATTTTAACTGCTGAGTTTTCTAAGTGTAGAGGATGTCTTTTCCAAAAGGCTATTTCCTAAATTCTGCTAAATAGAAGAGTTTTCTTATTTTCTCTTTCTGTTACCACTGTGGCCTACGAAATTCAAATAACTCACCTAGATTAAAAAATTTCTGAAAAGACTACAAAACTGAATGCTGCCTTTGCCTCTTTCTGTTAAAAGCAAGTTTTTGCATAGAAATTAAATATCTAATGCAAATTTTTAGGGATAGATGTGAAGCAGTTTTCAAGATTCCTTAATTTGGCCCAGACGCCACAGTAATTTTGCTGCTATTAATGTTGGGCATAAAAGATATTCACCTTGTGCTTCAGTACAATATGTTTCAAAATACTAATCACGGGGATAGCTTCAAGATGGTGGAGGACTAAGACGTGAAGATCACCTTCCTCCCCACAGATACACCAGAAATACATCTACACATGGAAAAACTCCTACAGAACACCTACTGAACACTGGCAGAAGACCTCAGACCCCCCAAAAGGCAAGAAACCCCCCACGTACCTGGGTAGGGCAAAAGAATAAACAGAGATAAAAGGATAGGGATGGAACCTGCACCAGTGGGAGGGAGCCGTGAAGGAAGAAAGGTTTCCACACACTAGAAGCCACTTCGCGGGCGGAGACTGCGGGTGGCAGAGGCAGAACCTTTGGAGCCACGGAGGAGAGCGCGGCAACAGGGGTGCAGAGGGCAAAGCAGAGAGATTCCCACACAGAAGATCGGTGCCGACCAGCACTCACCAGCCCAAGAGGCTTGTCTGCTCACCCACCGGGGTGGGTGGGGGCTGGGAGCTGAGGCTCTGGCTTCAGAGGTCAGATCCCAGGAAGAAGACTGGGATTGGCTGCATGAACACAGCCTGAAGGGGGCTAGTGCGCCACAGCTAGCCAGGAGGGAGTCCTGGAAAAAGTCTGGACCTGCCTAAGAGGCAAGAGACCATTGTTTTGGGGTGCGTGAGGAGAGGGGATTCAGAGCACCGCCTAAACGAGCTCCAGAGACGGGCGCGAGCCACAGCTATCAGCGTGGACAACAGAGATGGCATGAGACGCTAAGGCTGCTGCTGCCGCCACCAAGAAACCTGTGTGCAAGCTCAGGTCACTTTCCACACCTCCCTTCTCGAGAGCCTCTGCAGCCCGCCGCCGCCAGGGTCCCGTGATCCAGGGACACCTTTCCCAGGAGAACACACAGTTCGCCTCAGGCGGTTGCAACATCACGCTGGCCTCTGCCACCACAGGCTCGCCGTGCATTCCATACCCTGCCCTCCCCCGAGCCTGCGTGAGCCAGAGCCCCTAATCAGCTGCTAGTTTAACCCCATCCTGTCTGGGAGGGGAACAGATGCCCTCAGGTGACCTACAAGCAGAGGCGGGTCCAAATCCAAAGCTGAACCCCAGGAGCCGTGTGAACAAAGAAGAGAAAGAGAAATCTCTCCCAGCAGCCTCAGGAGCAGCAGATTAAATCTCCACAAGCAACTTGATGTACCCTGCATCTGTGCAATACCTGAACAGACAACAAATCATCCCCAAATTGAGGTGGTGGACTTTGGGATCAACTGTAGACTTGGGGTTTGCTTTCTGCATCTAATTTGTTTCTGGTCTTATGTTTATCTTAGTTTAGCATTTAGAGTTTATTATCATTAGCAGATTTGTTTATTGATTTGGTTGCTCACTTCCTTTTTTCTATATGTATATATTTTCCTTTTTCTCCTTTTGTGAGTGTGCATGTGTATGCTTCCTTGTGTGATTTTGTCTGTATAGCTTTGCTTTTACCATTTGTCCTAGGGTTCTGCCTGTCCATTTTATCTGTTTGTTTGTTTTAGTATAATTTTTAGTGCTTGTTATCATTGGTGGGTTGCTCTCTATTTTTTTTATTACTTTATTTTAATAACATTTTATTTTATTTTTTCTTTCTTTCTTTTATTTTCTCCCTTTTCTTCTGAGCTGGGTCACTGACAGAGTCTTGGTGCTCCAGCCAGGTGTCAAGCCTGAGCCTCTGAGGTGGGAGAGCCAAATTCAGGACATTGGTCCACCTGAGACCTCCCGCCCCCACGTAATATCAAACAGCAAAAGTTCTTTCAGAGATCTCCATCTCAATGCTAAGACCCAGCTCCACTCAACCACCAGCAAGCTGCAGTGATGGACACCCTATGCCACACAACTAGCAAGACAGGAACACAACCCCACCCATTAGCAGAGAGGCTGCCTAAAATCATACTAAATTCACAGACACCCCAAAACACACCACCAGATGCAGTCTTGCGCACCAGGAAGACAAGGTCCAGCCTCATCTGTCAGAACACAGGCACCAGTCCCCTCTACCAGGAAACCTACACAACCCACTGAACAAACATTAGCCACTGGGGGCAGACACCAAAAACAGCGGGAACTACAAATCTGGAGCCAGAAGAAAGGAGACCCCAAACACAGTAAGTTAAGCAAAATGAGAAGACAGAGAAATACACAGTAGATGAAAGAGCAAGGTGAAAACCCATCAGACCAAACAAATGAAGAGGAAATAGGCAGTCTACCTGAAAAAGGATTCAGAGTGATGATAGTAAAGATGATCCAAAATCTTGGAAATAGAATGGAGAAAATACAAGAAAGTTTTAACAAGGACCTAGAAGAAATACAGAGCAAACAAACAATGGTGAACAACACAATAAATGAAATTTAAAATTCTCTAGAAGGAATCAATAGTAGAATTATTGAGGCAGAAGAACAGATAAGTGAGCTGGAAGACAAAATAGTGGAAATAACTACTTCAGAGCAGAATAAAGATAAAAGACTGAAAAGAACTGAGGACAGTCTCAGAGACCTCTGGGACAAAATTGAATGCACCAACATTCAAATTATAGGGGTCCCAGAAGAAGAAGAGAAAAAGACAGAGACTGAGAAAATATTTGAAGAGATTATAGTTGAAAACTTCCCTAATATGGGAAAGGAAATAGTCAATCAAGCCCAGGAAGCACAGAGAGTCCAATAAAGGATAAATCTAAGGAGAAACATGTCAAGACACATATTAATCATACTATCAAAAATTAAATACAAAGAAACAATATTAAAAGCAACAAGGGAAAAGCAACAAATAACACACAAGGAAATCCCCATAAGGTTAACAGCTGATCTTTCAGCAGAAACACTGCAAGCCAGAAGGGAATGGCAGGACATATTTAAAGTGATGAAAGAGAAAAACCAACAACCAAGATTACTCTACCCAGCAAGGATCTCATTCAGATTTGGTGGAGAAATTAAAACCTTTACAGACAAGCAAAAGCTAAGAGAATTCAGCATCAGCAAACCAGCTTTACAACAAATGCTAAAGGAACTTCTGTAGGCAGAAAACACAAGAGAAGGAAAAGACCTACAATAACAAACCCAAAACAATTAAGAAAATGATAATAGGAAAACACATATTGATAACTGCCTTAAATGTAAACAGACTAAATGTTCGAGCCAAAAGACATAGACTGGCTGAATGGATACAAAAACAAGACCTGCATATATGCTGTCTACAAGAGACCCACTTCAGACCTAGGGACACATACAGACTGAAAGTGAGGGTATGAAAAAAGATATTCCATGCAAATGGAAATCAAAAGAAAGGTGGAGAATCGCAGTGCCATGAGAAACACTGCTGCACGGAGTGTCTGAGATGCAGTGTCCCACGCAGCTGTTTTGCACCAGGAGGGCCAGAGGCAAGGCCTCTGCTCTGGGCCCCCTATGAGCAAGGAAAATTAGACAAAGCACAAAGGAAAAGAAAAAAAAAAAAAGAAGTGTCTTGGTTTGGATGATAAATTATATGGCGTCACGGATGCCTCATTCCACCCTTGAATTCCTGCTGACCCTATTGATATTGTTACACAAAAGGATCACCTGAAAAACTTCTTTAGATGCAAATGCCTGGATCCTGCTCAAGATATCCTGCTGATTTAACACAGACCAAGAAACTTACTAAAGAGGACTCTCCAGGAAATTCTGAGGATGTTGACCCAAATGGGAATCTTTTAGGCTATTGATCCAATATATGGTATTTTGTATGTAAGATGCCATCAACTATACAGTGCATTTTTCAGTATTTCTAAGAAAGAAAAAAAAAGATTTCAGTTATACAATCTCATTGATTATAAGATACATCTTAATTTTAGAGAAGTTAAAATGCATTATTCATCTTGGATTGCTGTAATACTATATCACTAATCTATACCAAGCTTTTGACATAATTGGATAGCAGTTGATTCAAAATTAAAAACTCTAATAAATCTCTACTTGAACCAAAAAAAAAAAGAAAGAAAGAAAGCTGGAGTAGCAACTCTCATATCAGACAAAACAGACTTTAAAATAAAGACTATTACAAGACACAAAGAAGGACACTACATGATGATCAAGGGATCAAGCCAAGAAGAAGATATAACGATTTTAAATATTCATGCACCCAACATAAGAGCAGCTCAATACCTAAGGCAAATGCTAACAGTCATAAAGGGGGAAATCGAAGGTAACACGATCATAATAGGGGACTTTAACACCCCACTTTCACCAATGGACAGATCATCCAAAATGAAAATAAATAATGCACATGAAAGAATGCTCAACATCATTAATGATTAGAGAAATGCAAATCAAAATTACAATACGATATCATTTCACACCAGTCAGAATGGCCATCAAAAAAATCTACAAACAATAAATGCTGGAGAGGGTGTGGAGAAAAGGGAACCCTCATACACTGTTGGTGGGAATGTAAATTGATACAGCCACTGTGGAGAACAGTATGGAGGTTCCTCCAAAAAGTAAAAATAAAACTACCACACAACCCAGCAATCTCACTACTGGGAATATACCCTGAGAAAACCATAACTCAAAAAGAGTCATGCACCACAATATTCATTGCAGCTCTATTTACAATAGGACTTGGAAGCAACCTAAGTGTCCATCGACAGATGAATGGATAAAGAATATGTGGTACATATATACAATGGAATATTACTCAGCCATAATAAGAAACGACATTGAGTTATTTGTAGTGAGGTGGATGGACCTAGGGTCTGTCATACAGAGTGAAGTAAGTCAGAAAGAGAAAAACAAATACCGTATGCTAACACATATATAGGGAATCTAAAAAAAAAAAAAGAAATGGTCATGAAGAACCTAGGAGCAAGATGGGAATAAACATGCAGACCTACTAGAGAATGGACTTGAGGATATAGGGAGGGGGAAGGGTAAGCTGTGACAAAGCGAGAGAGTGGCATGGACATATATACACTACCAAATGTAAAATAGATAGCTAGTGGGAAGCAGTCGCATAGCACAGGGAGATCAGCTCAGCGCTTTGTGACCGGCTAGAAGGGTGGGATAGGGAGGGTGGGAGGGAGGGAGATGCAAGGGGGAAGGGATATAGGGATATATGTATATGTATAACTGATTCACTTTGCTATAAAGCAGAAACTAACACACCATTGTAAAGCAATTATACTCCAATAAAAATGTTAGGAAAAAAAAACAATGCAGCCAAAATAAATAAATAAATAAATTTTTTTTTTAAAAAAAGGAAAATAAATAAGGAAACACAAGCTTTAAATGATACACTGAACAAGGTGGAATTAACTGATATTTATAGGACATTCCATCCCAAAACAACAGAATACACTTTCTTCTCAAGTGCTCATGGAACATTCTCCAGGATAGATCATATCTTGGGCCACAAATCAAGCCTCGGTAAATTTAAGAAAATTGAAATCATATCAAGCACCTTTTCTGAACACAACGCTATGAGATTAGAAATCAACAATGGGAAAAAACGTAAAAAACACAAATACATGGAGGCTAAACAATATGTTACTAAATAAACAAGAGATCACTGAAGAAATCAATGAGGAAATCAGAAAATACCTAGAGACAAATTACAATGAAAACACAATGATCCAAAACCTATGGGATGCAGTTCTAAGAGGGAAGTTTATAACAATACAAGCCTACCTCAAGAAACAAGAAAAATCTCAAATAAACAATCTAACCTTACACCTAAAGGAAGTAGAGAAAGAAGGACAAACAAAACCCAAAGTTAGCAGAAGGAAAGAAATCATAAAGATCAGAGAAGAAATAAATGAAATAGAAACAAAGAAAACAATAACAATGATCAATAAAACTAAAAGCTGGCTCTTAGAGAAGATAAACAAAACTGATAAACCATTAGCCAGCCTCATAAAGAAAAAGAAGGAGAGGACTCAAACCAATAAAATTAGAAATGAAAAAGGAGAAGTTACAACAGACACCGCAGAAATACAAAGCATCCTAAGAGACTACTACAAGCAACTCTATGTCAATAAAATGGACAACCTGGAAGAAATGGACAAATTCTTAGAAAGGTATAAACTTCCAAGACTGAATCAGAAAGAAATAGAAAATACGAATAAATCAATCACAAGTAATGAAATTGAAACTGTGAATAAAAATCTTCCAACAAACAAAAGTCTAGGACTAGATGGCTTCACAGGTTAATTCTATCAAACATTTAGAGAAGAGCTAACACCCATCTTTCTCAAGCTCTTCCAAAAATTTGCAGAGGAAGGAACACTCCCAACCTCATTCTATGAGGCCATAATCACCCTGATACCAAAATCAGACAAAGATACTACAAAAAAAGAAAATTACAGACCAATATCACTGATGAATATAGAGGCAAAAATCCTCAACAAAACCCTAGCAAACAAAATCCAACAACACACTAAAAGGACCATACACCATGATCAAGTGGGATTTATTTCAGGGATGAAATGATTCTTCAATATATGCAAATCAATCAATGTGATACACCATATTAACAAATTGAAGAATAAAATCCATATGATCATCTCAATAGATGCACAGAAAGCTTTAGACAAAATTCAACACCCATTTATGATAAAAACTCTCCAGAAAGTGGACATAGAGGGAACCTACCACAACATAATAAAGGCCATATGAGACAAACCCACAGCCAACATCATTCTCAATAGCGAAAAATTGAAAGCATTTCCTCTAAGATCAGAAATAAGACAAGGATATCCACTCTCACCACTATTATTCAACATAGTTTTGGTAGTCCTAGCCACAGCAAGCAGAGAAGAAAAAGAAACAAAAGAATACAAATTGGAAAAGAGGAATGAAACTGTCACTGTTTGCAGATGACATGATACTATAGATAAAGAATCCTAAAGATGCCACCAGAAAACTATTAAAGCTACTCAATGAATTTGGTAAAGTTGCAGAATACAAAATTAATGCACAGAAATCTCTTGCATTCCTATACTCTAATGATGAAAAATCTGAAAGAAAATTAAGGAAACACTCCCATTTACCAATGCAACAAATGGATAAAATACCTAGGAATAAACCTACCTAAGGAGACAAAAGACCTGTGTGCAGAAAACTATAAGACACTGATGAAAGAAATTAAAGATGATACAAACAGATGGAGAGATATACCATGTTCTTGGATTGGAAGAATCAACATTGTAAAAATGACTCTACTACCCAAAGCAATCTACAGATTCAATGCAACTCCTATCAAATTACCAATGGCATTTTTCACAGAATTAGAAGAAAAAATTCTTAAAATTTGTATGGAGACACAAAAGACCCCAAATAGCCAAAGCAGTCTTGAGGGAAAAAAACGGAGCTGGAGGAATCAGGCTCCCTGACTTCAGACTATACTACAAAGCTACAGTCATCAAGACAGTATGGTACTGGCACAAAAACAGAAATATGGATCAATGGAACAGGAAAGAAAGCCCAGAGATAAACCCACGCACATATAGTCACCTTATCTTTGATAAAGGAGGCAAGAATATACAATGGAGAAAAGACAACCTCTTCAATAGTGGTGCTGGGAAAACTGGACAGCTACATGTAAAAGAATGAAATTAGAACACTCCCTAACACCATACACAAAAATAAACTCAAAATGGATTAAAGACCTAGATGTAAGGCCCGACACTGTAAAACTCTTAGAGGAAAACCTAGGCAGAACACTCTATGACACACATCACAGCAAGATCCTTTTTGACCCACCTCCTAGAGAAATGGAAATAAAAACAAAAATAAACAAATGGGACCTAATGAAACTTCAAAGCTTTTGCACAGCAAAGGAAACCATAAACAAGACGAAAAGACAACCCTCAGAATGGGAGAAAATATTTGCAAATGAAGCAACTGACAAAGGATTAATCTCCAAAATATACAGGCAGCACATGCAGCTCAATATCAAAAAAACAAAGAACCCAATCCAAAAATAGGCAGAAGATCTAAACAGACCGTTCTCCAAAGAAGATATATGTATAACTGATTGCCAACACATGAAAGGATGTGTTGCCACATCCTTTTTCATTGCCAACACATGAAAGGATGCTCAACATCATTAATCATTGCCAACACATGAAAGGATGCTCAACATCATTAATCATTAGAGAAATGCAAATCAAAACTACAATGAGGTATCACCTCACACCAGTCAGAATGGCCATCATCAAAACATCTACAAACAAGGGCTTCCCTGGTGGCGCAGCGGTTGAGAGTCTGCCTGCCGATGCAGGGGGCACGGGTTTGTGCCCTGGTCTGGGAAGATCCCACATGCTGCAGAGTGGCTAGGCCTGTGAGCCATGGCTGCTGAGCCTGTGCGTCCGGAGTGTGTGCTCCGCAACGGGAGAGGCCACAACAGTGAGAGGCCCGCGCACCACACAAAAAAAACTACAAACAAAAAGTGCTGTAGAGGGTGTGGAGAAAAAGGAACCCTCTTGCTCTGTTTGTGGGAATGTAAATTGATACAGCCACTATAGGGAACAGTATTGAGGTTCTTTAAAAAACTAAAAATAGAATTACCATATGATCCAGCAATCCCACTACTGGGTATATATCCTGAGAAAACCATAATTCAAAAAGAGTATTATACCACAATGTTCATTGCAGCTCTATTTACAATAGCCAGGACATGGAAGCAACCAAAGTGTCCATCAACAGATGAATGGATAAAGAAGATGTGGCACATATATACAATGGAATATTACTCAGCCATAAAAAGGAACAAAATTGAGTTATTTGTAGTGAGGTGGATGGACCTAGAGACTCTCATACAGAGAGAAGTTGGTCAGAAAGAGAAAACAAATACCGTATGCTAACACATATATATGGAATCTAAAAAAAAAAAAGTGGTTCTGAAGAACCTAGGGGCAGGACAGGAATAAAGATGCAAACGTAGAGAATGGACTTGAGGACACGGGGAGGGAGAAAGGTAAGCTGGGATGAAGTGAGAGAGTGACATGGACATATATACACTATACACTACCAAATGTAAAACAGATAGCTAGTGGGAAGCAGCCACATAGCACAGGGAGATCAGCTTGGTGCTTGTGTCCACCTAGAGGGGTGGGATAGGGAGGGTGGGAGGGAGACTCAAGAGGGAAGAGATATGGGGATATATGTTTATGTATAGTTGACTCACTTTGTTATAGAGCAGAAACTAACACTATTGTAAAGCAATTATACTCCAATAAAGATGTTAAAATAAATATATATATATATATACTAATCACAAAATAGTCAATACTCAAAGAAAAATGTAAAAATTCAGAGCAATAGAAAAAAAAAAGCACTTCTTAGTTCCGTCCTCCAAATATAACTGTTTTCAAAAGGGTACATTTCCTTTCTTTCCAATCTTTTTTCCTATGTGTAAAGGAGTCCTCTTTTCATAGCTATCATCACCTCTATGTACTGTATGATTTATGTTACGATTTTATATGAAATACTTTCATTTCAATTTTAAACATAATGATAGCAATAACTAAGACTATCAGCTGGGTGAATTTTCATATGGAGGCCACATTGCACATGCCACCCCTAACCTACCCAATCCTCTAAACTACTTAATGCTGTATTGGCTTCGACATCCTTATGTAAAATATCTAAATGAATTTTAGAACTTCTGTAGGGTCACTGTAGATTTAGATTGATCCTAGTAATGCCTTATTTTTCCACATAATCAGGTTTTCCAAGCTGGAAAGTCCATAACAGTTATTAAACTGCAATCTCATTTTTTAAAGGAGGAACTCAAGACCAAAAGAAATTATATAATTTTGTTCAAAGTTGCATGAATTAGTCCCAGGGTCAACCATTGTCCCTGGGCCTCTTAATTGCTCTCTGCATTGCCCTTCCACAGCACTCACTGCCTGTCAATCATTTGTCACCAAAATTAGTGTCCAGAGGGTGAGGCTCCCTGAAGCTCTCCCAGTCTCCCACACCTCTTTCTCAATTCTTGGGCTAGGTTGGCTTTTCAGAGAGTTGTAACAGAAAGTGTACATAAATACTACATTTCTGTCTTGAATTCACCGATAGTTTCTGAGAACTTGTCCTGTAACACTTGAGTCCTCTCTGGGGATGAGCTCTTCATTTTCTGAGAGAGAGACATACTCTGTAATTCAACTACAAAGTCAAAAAGTTCATTTCAATAGTGAGAATAAAATCCCAAAATTGGATCTATCCTTTGTTCTTCTGTCTCTCTTTGGCCCTGACTTGAAGTTATCTGAAGCAGAGCTGGTATTCTTGGAGTAGAAGAGATTCTAAAAATAAGAAAACACTATCCTGCATGGGAGATGTTGTAACAAAGGGGTAAGAAACACAGTCATTCCCATTTCTCTTTAAGGATAGAAAATCATTTTAGGACTTGCTTCCCTTTTTCTCACCTCCCTGTCACCAAGCTCTCCTGTAGGAGGGGAAAGTTAATGCCATTTGAAACTGTACACCCTGGAAGAGAGGGTGCTAGAAAAACACTCCTTCTAAGACTTTTCTCCAAAGAAGACATACATATGGCCAATAAGCATACAAAAATATGCTCATCACTGCTAATTATTAGAGAAATGCAAATCAAAACTACAATGAGGTACCACCCTACACTAGTCAGAATGGCCATCATGAAAAAGTCTACAAATAACAAGTGCTGGAGTGGGTGTGGAGAAAAGGAAATTCCTACATTATTGGTGGGAATGTAAATTGGTGCAGCCACCTTGGAAAAAGGTATGGATGTTCCTCAAAAAACCAAAAATAGAGTTGCCATGTGATCCAGAAATCCCACCCCTGAGCATATATGCAGACAAAACTATAATTTGAAAAGATAGATGCATCCCTGTGTTCATAGCAGCACTATTTACAATAGCCAAGACATGGAAGCAACCTAAATGTCCCTTGACAGATAAATAGATAAAGATGTAGTGTGTGTGTGTGTATGTATATATATATATATATATATATATATATATATATATATAATGGAATATTAATCAGCCTTAAAAAAGAATGAAATAATGCCTTTTACAGCAACATGGATAGACCTAGAGATTATCATACTAAGTGAAGTAAGTCAGACAGAGAAAGACAAATACCATATGATATGACTTATATGTGGAATCTAAAATACAATACAAATGAACATATCTATGAAACAGAAACAGACATAGAAAACAAACTTGTGGCTGCCAAGGGGGAGGGGGTGGGGGAGGAAAGGATTGGGAGTTTGGGATTAGCAGATGCAAACTATTACATATAGGATGGATAAACAACAAGGTCCTACTGTATAGCACAGGGAACTATATCCAATATCCTATGATAAACTACAGTGGAAAAGAATATGAAAAAGAATATATATATATATATACACATATATATATACCTGAATCACTTTGCTGTACAGCAGAAATTAATAAATCAACTATATTTCAATAATTTTTTTTTAAAAACAACACTCCTTCTATTCTCTCTTCTATGTGCCTTTTCAGACTCAAGTTCAAATATATAACAGGCAACTCTGAGCTTCTAAAACAACGCTTAGGGTCTTCCCTGGTGGCGCAGTGGTTAAGAATCCGCCTGCCAATGCAGGGGACAGAGGTTCAAGCCCTGGTCTGGGAAGATCCCACATGCCGTAGAGCAACTAAGCCCATACGCCACAACTACTGAGCCTGTGCACTAGAGCCCGCAATCCCCAACTACTGAGCCCATGTGCCACAACTACTGAGGCCCACGTGCCTAGAACCTGTGCTCCGCAACAGAAGAAGCCACCGCAATGAGAAGCCCACGCACCGCAATGAAGAAAGCCCATGCACAGCAACAAAGACCCAATGCAGCCAGAAATTAAAATAAATAAATAAATAAATTTATTAAAATAATAAAAAAAATAAAACAACCCCTAATGATCAGCCTTGAATGTGACTTAGGAGGTGAGGCACTTGGGCATTCCTCTCATCCTTTTTCCTCTCACTCCAAACACAGTTCTCAACTAAGAGGAATGCAAAGATAGAGGTCCTAATGAGAGAACACCTTATCATGTGGTGGAAGTGACAGCCACTAATGGAGGGACAGAAAAACCATAAAATCAGAAAGGCAACTAGACATTCTATTTGCCCAGGGCCCTCCCAGGTTTAGTTAATCCTTTGCACGCTAGGGCTCTATGCAGATTCAACTGGTCACCTAATTTACAAAGATAACATGTCATAATTGCTTATGGTTGCACAGCATCCCTTTTCTTGCCCAGAAGTCACCTTCTCTGAACCCTACTTGTCAGAACTTAGCCAAGACTCCAGAAGCAAGACTGGCCCCCAAGACACTTGATGAGCTGCTGCAACGTTAAGGCTCTGAAGTTTAGGTACTTTGCTCATAAGAGAGGACTCATCCAAAGCCAATTTCACTTTCATCTTTGTGTGTTTCTAACCAGCATGATTCTAAAATTTCTCAGTTCACAAATAGATTCGAAACAGCAAATATTTAAAAGGTGATTGACTTGATCAACTGACAGATGGTGAAGGAGAAAGAAAAATACTACAAGTTAATAAGGCATAGCCGCCTAGATGTGGATTCCGTGTAGAGGCTAATGTACCAACACACTTCATTAGTTCCTCGGGGACCTCTGTGTTATAGCCCAGGCTCTCAATGAAGGTCAAAATGACAAATGTCCTTCATTCCTTCATGTCCTTCAGATGGCAGCTTACACATCAAAGGCTAAGAAAAACCTTCTTCCAATGACTCCACTTGAAGCAGCCCTAACCCATCATTCTGTTTCTCAGCGCCTTTTATATTTCCTTCCCAGCACCTATCAAAATTTACAATCATGTTATTTATGACTTTACTTTCTTGTTACATTGCCTACCTGCTGCACTAGATTATGAGTTTCATGTGGCAAAGAGCCATGTGCTTCTTGATCATCACTGACTGCCCAAATCCCAGCTCTGTGTTTGTCACATAAAAGGGTCTTGACAAGTAAATGTTGGGTGAAGAAAGCAATGTCACCAGGGAAGCAACTACATTCCCTGATTACAATATATCACTTTAGAAACATTTCTTTAAATTTAGGAATACTCCTTAGAAAGATGCTTAAAGGGATATTATTTCCTGAAAGGACAGAAAAGTTGGGGGAATGTAACTACCATTTATTGAGCAACCATCATGTACCAGGAATGCTAATCCTCACAACGACACAGTAGAATAGGTATGATTAGTCCTCACTTCAATGATGAGGAAACTGAAGTTAAGCAACTTTCCAATTCTGTGCAATTAGTGGTAAAACCTGGATTCAAGCCTGAGGTCCACATCTCATTACTTTGATGGGTAAAGCTTCAATTATCTTCACTTAAGGAATAGCTTATGTGTTGTCTGGAATGCTGGCTGGAGTAGAACCAAGAATTGGGTTCCAAAGGGACTATTAGGAAAGAAGGAAGGTCTTGTAGATTGGGGCTGAGTCAAGTCTGATAGTCAAGACAGGGAGACCAGGTTCAAAGGGCAGACAAGGAATTATAAATGGACAGAATCAAAAGTCGGGAGTCCTATGAAAACAGGATCTGAGTCATGCTTCAGCCCACGTAAATCTGGCATCCACCCCCACCCCCAGACTTTCCCAAAATAGCTGTCACTAATGTTACCAATGACTTCGACATCACCAGATCCAATGGATAATATTTACTCTTTATCATGCCTGGCTTCTCCGTAGCATTTGGCATTCTGACCATTTCCTCCTTTGTGAATCATTGTTTACCTTTGGCTTCCCCACCACACTCTCTCCTGGTCCTTCTCTTACATATCTGTCTGCTCCAAGTCTGTGTCATTTGCCACTTCACCCTCCTCCCACTTGGCAATAAATGTGGGGTTTTTTCAAGATCAAGACAAGACCTCCTTCTCCTTTGTCTCTCGGTCTCTACTGTCTTCCCTCTGGGTAAACTCACGAATTTCCATGGCTTTAAATATCATTGATATGTTGACAACTTTTCAGGCATTTATTTCCAATTCTACAATACATTTCTGAACTTCAGGCTTGATTTCCAAATTTGCCTACTTGGCATTGCCGTTTGGATATTTTAAAAGTAGCTCAGGGCTTCCCTGGTGGCGCAGTGGTTGAGAGTCCACCTGCCGAAGCAGGGGACACGGGTTCGTGCCCTGGTCCGGGAAGATCCCACATGCCATGGAGCGGCTGGGCCTGTGAGCCATGGCCGCTGAGCCTGCGCGTCCGGAGCCTGTGCTCCGCAACGGGAGAGGCCCGCATACCGCAAAAAAAAAAAAAAAAAAAAAAATGTAGCTCAAATGTAATATATTCAAATACAAATTCATCAGTTCAATCCTGATGATTGAACCCATGTATCCACTCAAGCAATGCAGAAACTTGGCATGATCTTTTTTTTTTCCTGGAAGCACAGCTAATTGGTCTCTCCACCTCCACTCTTGTTCTCCTCCAATTCATTCTCCATGTTGCCACCAGAGACATCTTTTTAAAATACAAATCTCACTACATCATACCACTAACCAGGGTAAAACTCCATGCTTATACGGGTTCTATATATCCCTGAATAATCAGACTTCTGCCCGCCTTTCCTGGCCCACGTGAATCTATACCAATTCTCTATTTCTGGGTTTCAGCCACCAAGGACCTTCTTTCAGTTTGTAGAATCCACGATGCTCCCTTTGGCCTCAGAGCTTTGATGTATTCTATCCTTCTTTCTGGAACATTCTCAGCCCTGTGATCACCCCTCATCTGGTCATCCTTAGGTCACAACTCACATGTGACTTCCTCAGGAATCCCTGTACCTTTTGGATCCCACCCCACACACACACACACACACCCCGACACACTGGATCAAGTTCCCCTAATACCTAATATTCTTGTTCATCGGTACCTACACATTGTATAATTTGATTAATGTCTCTCTTTCTCAATGAAATGTAGGTTCTGAGGGGGCAGGGGCTGTGGAGATTGCTCATCACTGAATGCCAGGGGCCAACACAGTGTTTTGCACAAAGATGATTTACAAGTATTTGTAAAATGCAGGAAGGGAGAAAGCAGGGAAGTAGTCCTGAGAGGACCTGGGAGCATCCACAGCTCATATATATCAGGCAGTCCCTAAGCAGCGTCCAGGTGTGTCCGGCTTAAAGTAAAGGTGATTTGGTGTTATCAGTGGAGAATTCGTGTAATTTATTTATAAGGCAATAAACATTTTACTTCATCTTTAGATTGTTTTGACTTTACAAAGTTGAATTGTGGCTAACACATTTTTATTGTTGGGACTGCTGCTGTTTTGCTAAATCATATTTCTCCATTAACTTTTAATTCCAAATTTAAGATATATTTCCATTATAGCAGTTTGCAATAAATTTTTCATTTGTTAATTTTTTTCAGGATGCATTTTATTTATTTCTTTACATATTCATTTATTTTTAATTGAAATACAGTTGCTTTACAATATTATATTAGTTTCAGGTGTACAATATAGTGATTCAATATTTTTATAGATTATACTCCATTGAAAGTTATTATAAAATATTGGCTGTATTCCCTGTGCTGTATCCTTGTAGCTTATTTATTTTATACATAGCAGTTTGTACCTCTTAATCTCCTACCCCAATCTTGCCCCTCCCCCATTCCCTCTCCCCACTGGTAACCACTAGTTTGTTCTCTCTGTATGTGAGTCTGTTTCTTTTTTGTTATATTTATTCATTTGTTTTATTTTTTTAGATTCCACAGATAAGTGAAAACATACAATATTTGTCTTTCTCTGTCTGATTATCTCACTAAGCATAAAAACCTCCAGGTTCATCCATGTTGTTGCAAATGGCAAAATGTCATTCTTCTTCATGGCTGAGTAAGAGTCCATTGTTTACATCTACCACATCTTTTTTTTGGCCACACCACACAGCTTGTGGGATCTTAGTTCCCCACTCAGGGATCAAACCCACACCCCCTGCAGTGGAAGTGCAGAGTCTTAACCACTGGACCACCAGGGAAGTCCTATACCACATCTCCTTTATCCATTCATCTATTCATGGGCACTTAGGTTGTTTCCATATCTTGGCTATTGTAAATAGGGCTGCTAAGAACATTGGGGTGCATGTATCATTTCTAATTAGTGTTTTCATTTTCTTCAGATGTACACCCAGGAGTGGAATTGCTAAATCATATGACAGCTCTATTTTTAGTTTTTTGAGGAACCTCCATACTGTTCTCCATAGTGGCTGCACCAATTTACATTCACATCAACTGTGTACAAGGGTTCCCTTTTCTCCACATTCTCACCAACATTTGTTATTTGTGGTCTTGCTGATAATAGCCATTCTGAAAGATGTGAGGTTATATCTCACTGTGGTTTTGAAAAACCACAATGATTTCTTTTCTAAAAACCAATTCTTGGTTTCATTGATCTTTCCTATTTTGGGTTTCTGGGGGTTTTCTTGGTCTCTATTTTATTTATTTCCTCTTTTATCTTTATTATTTCCTTCCTTCTGTTGACTTTAGGCTTATTTTTTCTTCTTTTTCTATTTCCATTAGGTTGCTTATTTGAGATTTTTCTTGTTTCTTGAGGTAGGCTTGTATCACTGTAAACTTCCTTCCTAGACCTGCTTTTGCTGTGTCCCATAGATTTTGGAAAGTTGTATTTTAATTTTTATTTATCTCAAGGTATTTTCTCATTTCCTCTTTGCTTTCTTCATTGATCCATTGGGTCTTTTTTAGAAGTATGTTGTTTAGTCTTCACACGTTTGTGTTTTTCCCATTTTTCTTCCTGTAATTGATTTCTAGTTTCATACTGTTGTGGTCAGAAAAAATGCTTGATATAAGTTCTGTCCTCTTAAATTTGTTGACACTTGTATCGTGGTCTAACATGTGATCCATCCTGGATAACCTCCTATGTGCAATTGAAAAGAATGTGTATTTTGCTGGTTTGGGATAGAATGTCCTGTAGATATCTAATAAGCCCAACTGGTCTAATATGTCATTTAAGACTACCATTTCCTTATTGATTTTTGGTCTGGATGACCTGTCCATTGATATAAATGGGTGTTAAAGACCCCTACTATTATTGTGTTATTGCCAATTTCTCCCTTCATGTCTGGTAATATTTGCTTTATCTACTTAGGTGCTCCTGTATTAGGGACATATATGTTAGCAAATGTTATATCCTCTTCTTTTATTGATCTCTTTATCATTATATGTTGCCCTTCTTTGTCTTTTGTATAGACTTTGTTTTAAAGTCTAATTTGTCTGATGTGAGTATGGCTACTTCAGCTTTCTTGTTGTTTCCATTTGCATGAAACACCTTTTTCCATTCTCTCACTTTCAGGCTGCATGTGTCTTTAGCTCTAAGGTGAGTCTCTTGTAAGAAGCATATAGATGGGTCTTGGTTTTTTTCATCCATTCAGCCACCCTATGTCTTTTGTTTGGAGCATTTAGTCCAATGACATTTAAGGTGATTATTGATAGGTATGTACTTATTACCATTTTGTTACTTCCCTTCTGTTTGTTTTTGTAGTTCTTCTCTGTTCTTTTTTTTTTTAAACATCTTTATTGGGGTATAACTGCTTTACAATGGTGTGTTAGTTTCTGCTTTATACAAAGTGAATCAGCTATACATACACATATATCCCCATATCTCCTCCCTCTTGCGTCTCCCTCCCACACTCCCTATCCCACCCCTGTAGGTGGTCACAAAGCACCAAGCTGATCTCCCTGTGCTGTGTGGCTTCTTCCCACTAGCTGTCTATTTTACATCTGGTAGTATATAAAAGTCCATGTCACTCTCTCACTTCATCCCAGCTTACCCTTCCCCCTCCCTGTGTCCTCAAGTCCATTCTCTAAGTCTGCGTATTTATTCCTATCCTGCCCCTGGGTTCTTCAGATCGATTTTGTTTTCTTTTTTTTTTTTTAGATTCCATAAATATGTGTTAGCATACAGTACTTATTTTTCTCTTTCTGACTTACTTCACTCTGTATGACAGTCTCTAGGTTCATCCACCTCACTACAAATAACTCAGTTTTGTTCCTTTTTATGGCTGAGTAATATTCCATTGTATATATGTGCCACATCTTCTTTATCCATTCATCTGTTGATGGACAGTTAGGTTGCTTCTATGTCCTGGCTATTGTAAATAGAACATTTACAGTGAACAATGAACATTTTGGTACATGACTCTTTTGGAATTATGGTTTTCTCAGGGTATATGCCCAGTAGTGGGATTGCTGGGTTGTATGGTAGTTCTATTTTTAGTTTTATAAGGAACCTCCATACTGTTCTCCATAGTGGCTGTATCAATTTACATTCCCACCAAGAGTGCAAGAGGGTTCCCTTTTTTCCACACCATCTCCAGCATTTGTTGTTTGTAGAGTTTTTGATGATGGCCATTCTGACCAGTGTGAGATGATATCTCATTGTAGTTTTGATTTGCATTTCTCTAATGATTAATGATGTTGAGCATTCTTTCATGTGTTTGTTGGCAGTTTGTATATCTTCTTTGGAGAAATGTCTGTTTAGGTCTTCTACCCATTCTTGGATTTGGTTGTTTGTTTTTTTAATATAGAGCTGCATGGGTTGCTTGTAAGTTTTGGAGATTAATCCTTTGTCAGTTGCTTCATTTGCAAATATTTTCTCCCATTCTGAGGGTTGTCTTTTCATCTTGTTTATGGTTTCCTTTGCTGTGCAAAAGCTTTGAAGTTTCATTAGGTCCCATTTGTTTATTTTTGTTTTTATTTCCATTTCTCTAGGAGGTGGGTCAAGAAGGATCTTGCTGTGATTTATGTCATAGAGTGTTCTACCTATGTTTTCCTCCAAGAGTCTAATGGTGTTTGGTCTTAATTTAGGTCTTCAATCCATTTTGAGTTTATTTTTGTGTATGGTGTTAGGGAGTGTTCTAATTTCATTCTTTTACATGTATCTGTGCAGTCTTCAGAGCACTACTTATTGAAGAGGCTGTGTTTTCTCCACTGTATATTCTTGTCTCCTTTATCAAAGATAAGGTGACCATATGTGCGTGGGTTTATCTCTGGGCTTTCTATCCTGTTCCGTTGATCTATATTTCTGTTTTTGTGCCAGTACCATACTGTCTTGATGACTGCAGCTTTGTAGTATAGTCTGAAGTCAGGGAGCCTGATTGCTCCAGCTCCGTTCTTCTTTCTCAAGGTTGCTTTGGTTATTCGGGGTCTTTTGTGTTTCCATACAAATTGTGAAATTTTTTGTCCCAGTTCTGTGAAAAATGCCAGTGATAGTTTGATAGGGATTGCATTGAATCTGTACATTGCTTTGGGTAGTAGAGTTATTTTCACAATGTTCATTCTAAAAGCAACAATATGCCAATAAAATAGACAACCTGGAAGAAATGGACAAATTCTTAGAAATGCACAACGTTCCGAGACTGAACCAGGAAGAAATAGAAAATATGAACAGACCAATCACAAGCACTGAAATTGAAACTGTGATTAAAAATCTTCCAACAAACAAAAGCCAAGGACCAGATGGCTTCACAGGCGAATTCTATCAAACATTTAGAGAAGAGCTAACACCTATCCTTCTCAAATACTTCCAAAATATAGCAGAGGGAGGAACACTCCCAAACCCATTCTATGAGGCCACCATCACTCTGATACCAAAACCAGACAAAGATGTCACAAAGAAAGAAAACTACAGGCCAATATCACTGATGAATATAGATGTAAAAATCCTCAACAAAATACTAGCAAACAGAATCCAACAGCATATTAAAAATATCATACACCATGATCAAGTGAGGTTTATCTCAGGAATGCAAGGATTCTTCAATATATGCAAATAAATCAACGTGATACACCATATTAACAAATTGAAGGAGAAAAACCATATGATCATCTCAATAGATGCAGAGAAAACTTTTGACAAAATTTAACACCCACTTATGATAAAAACCCTGCAGAAAGTAGGCATAGAGGGAACTTTCCTCAACATAATAAAGGCCATATATGGCAAACTCACAGCCAACATCGTCCTCAATGGTGAAAAACTGAAACCATTTCCACGAAGATCAGGAAGAAGACAAAGTTGCCCACTCTCACCACTCTTTTTCAACATAGTTTTGGACGTTTTAGCCACAGCAATCAGAGAAGAAAAGGAAATAAAAGGAATCCAAATCAGAAAAGAAGTAAAGCTGTCACTGTTGCAGATGACATGATACTCTACATAGAGAATCCTAAAGATGCTACCAGAAAACTACTAGAGCTAATCAATGAATTTGGTAAAGTAGCAGGATACAAAATTAATGCACAGAAATCTCTTGCATTCCTATACACTAATGATGAATAATCTGAAAGTGAAATTAAGAAAACACTCCCATTTACCATTGCAACAAAAAGAATAAAATATCTAGGAATAAACCTACCTAAGGAGACAAAAGACCTGTATGCAGAAAATTATAAGACACTGGTGAAAGAAATTAAAGATGATACAAATAGATGGAGACATATACCATGTTCTTGGATTGGAAGAATCAACATTGGGAAAATGACTCTACTATCCAAAGCAATCTACAGATTCAATGCAATCCCTGTCAATCTTCTCTGTTCTTTTCTTCTTCTTTTAGTTTCTCCCTTACAGTTTGATGATTTTTTTAGTGGTATGCTTGTGTTCCTTTCTCTCTTTTTTTTTGTTTATCTATTGTAGGTTTTTGATTTGTAGTTACCATGGTGTTCATAGGTCTTGACCTAAAACTATAAAACTATAACTACTTGTTTTAAACTGATAGTCATTTAAGTTCAAACACATTCTAAAATATCTACATTTTTTACTCCCTTCCCCCACATTTTGTGTTTTTATGTCATATTTTATGTTTTTGTGTTTATCCCTTAATTGTTTATTGTAGTTATAGTTGATTTTGCATTTTTCTTTTTTAATCTTTATACGAGCTTATTGAAGTGGTTAATCCATGTCCTTTATTATATATTTGCCTTTTCTGGTGGGATTTTTCCTTTCCTATATATTCTTACATCTTGTTGTAGCCTTTTCTTTTCCACTTAGAGAGGACCTTTTAACATTTCTTTTAGGGTTAGTTTAGCATTGATGAATTTGGTTTTTGCTTGTCTGAGACGTTCTTTATCTGTCTTTCAATTCTGAGTGATAATCTTGCTGGATAGATTATCCAAGTTTGTAGTTGTTTTCCTTTCACCACTTTAAATATGTCATATTAAATATAGCATGCCACTCCCTTCTGGCCTGCAACATTTCTGCAGAAAAATCAGCTTATAGTTCTATTGGGGTTCCCTTGTATGTGACTCTTTGTTTTTCTCTTGCTGCCTTTAGAATACTTTCTTTAACTTTTGCCATTTTATTTATGATATGTCTTGATGCAGGTGTCTTTGGGTTCATCTTGTTTGGGACTCTCTGTGCTTCCTATACATGGATATCTGTTTCCTTCTTCAGGTTCAGGAGGTTTTCAGCCATAATTTCATCAAATACATTTTCAACCCCCTTCTCTTTCTCTTCTCCTGCTGGGACCCCTCTAATCCAAGTGTTAGTATGCTTGAAGTTGTCCCAGAGGTCCTTTAAACTGTTCTCATTTTTAAATTTATTTTTCTTTTTTGCTGTTCTGATTGGGTCATTTGCATTATTCTATCTTCCAGATCACTGATGCATTCTTTTGTATCACCTACTCGGCTCTTAATTCCTTCTAGTGTGTCTTTCAATTATTGTATTCTTCAGCTCTGACTGGTTCTTTTTTATATTTTCTAGTTCCTTGTTAAAATTCTCACTGTGTTCATCTATTCTTTTCCCAAGTTCAGTTAGCATTCTTATTACTAATGCTTTCAACTCTTTATTTGGTAAATCATTTATCTCTGTTTCATTAGCTATTTTTTCAGGGTTTTTTCTTTGCTATTTCATTTGAAAAAAAAATTCCTCCATCTTCTCATTTTGTTTAACTTTCTCTGTCTCTAGGAAACGCGGTGAAAGAGTTACCTATCTTGGTCCTGAAAGGGTGTCCTTATGTGGGAACATCCTTATACAGACTGAATGTGCCCAGTGGCTTTGGTGGGAAAGATGGATCTGAAGTGAGCACAGGTCACATTTTTCCCCAGGGTGTCACCATGGTGGAAGGTGGCCCTTGAGATGGAAGGATTGGAGCCCGAGCCAGGAGCTGAGGCTTCTGCTATGCTCAGTGTTGTTATTGCCCTATCAGGAGTGGGGTGCGTCCCTAGGTGCTGGAGCAGAAGCCGTGAGGGTCAAGTCCAAGCTGGTTCTGTTCCTTCGAAGTGTGTGCTCTTCCCCAGAAATGCACCTTTGCCCCAGTTGAAGCTGTGCTAAAACAAGTGGGGCTGGAGTGGGTGTCCAGTGCCGGCTAGGGTGTGAGCACTGGGTTAGTCCCAGGATGCCAGTCAGAGCTCAAGACAGCTCCCCAACCAGCACCTCTGCAATCACCAACAAGGTGCTCACAGCTGGGTCAACACAACTGTGCTCTCTCCACAGCAACAGCAGCTTCACCCTCGTGGGGAGCTGTGCCGGAGCTGGAGGGGTTAGGGCACAGGTGCTCAGCACAAGCAGGGAGTACGCTGGGACAGTCGTGGGAATCAGGCCAGAGCCCCAGGCAGTTTCAATCTGCTTCCTCCACCTTGTTTCAGGAGTGAGCAGGTGTGCACACTCTTCACAAGTGGAGCTTTGGTTTCTTACAGCCCTCCTGTAAGCCCCACTGGTTTTCAAACCAGCTAAGGGGGCTCCCCTTCCTGGTGTTGGATGCCAGGGATGGGGTGCCCAATATATGGGCTCAAACCCCTTGCCCAGGGAGGATCCCAGAGCCCTCTTCTTCTGTGTCCTCTCCTGGGGTGCGGGTTCCAACCTCATTGCTTCTCTTCCCTTCCTACCGAGTCCATGTAGATCTTTCTTACAGCCTTGGTTGTAGCAGAGACTTCCTGCCAGCCTTCAGGTTGCTTCAGTGAGAACTGCCCCACGTGTAGATGTATTTTTGATGTGTGCACTGGGGGAGGGGAGCTCAGCATCCGCCTACTCCACACTCTTGATCTTCTCCAACTTTTAATTTTTTTCAATTTGGGCAACAATGGAGTTAAAATGTCTGACAATTGTGGGCTAGATGTAGGGCTGGAAGCAATTTTGTGTAGATCTAAGATGGATAATTTGATCAGCTCCAGACTGTCTTTCCTATTCTTGCCCCTAACTTTTCCTTTCCCCATAAGAGAAGTTTCTTCCAGACCTGAAGACCACCTACAGTGGATTCAGATTGCTTGGGTTGGTCCAGTATCCAATGCTCTTTCTGATAACAGCACCTAAACACACTGTCTCAGCATACCAGCTCTACTCGATCTACGTGCTTGGGGTGGGGCAGATCCACCCCAGCTCTACGGGTGGGCAAGTGACCCAAGTCTGGGCAGTCAGAGCACATCCCCTGTGGCACACAGATGGCCACAGTCAGGCCAGTGGGACTCAGTCTGGTTCATTGGACTGCATGAGAAAGGGAAACTCTTCCTCTTTCCCTGGCTGAGAGAATAGGAAGTAAGTGTGCTTGGCTTTCTGCCCTTTGTCCTCACAAGATGAAAATGTAGCCACACACAGAAAAGAAATAGTGGGAGATAGTGAGATGATGTCAGTAGAATAATTTGAGTGCTTCCAGGGCAGGGGTGAAAACTTCTGGAAAAGGGCTAACTAGTAAATAAGTTAGGCCTTGTGGGCCTGTGGACTGTACTGTGACTACTCAGCTGCCCTCACAGCACAAAAGCAGCCAAGGACAATACGTAAACTAATGAGCAGAGCTATGTTTCAAGACACTTTTATTTACAGACACTGAATATAATTTTTTTTTTTTTTTTGGCTGCATTGGGTCTTCATTGCTGGTACAGGCTTTCTCTAGTTGCAGCGAGTGGGGGCTACCTTCGCTGCAGTGTGCAGGCTTCTCATTGCAGTGGCTTCTCTTGTCGTGGAGCACAGGCTCCAGGCATGCGGGCTTCAGGAGTTGCAGCACGCGGGCTCAGTAGTTGCAGCACATGGGCCCTAGAGTGCATGGGTTTCAGTAGTTGTGGCGCGCGGGCTCAGTAGTTGTGGCTCACAGGCTCTATAGCGCATGCTCAGTAGTTGTGGCACACGGGCTTAGTTGCTCCACAGCATGTGGGATCTTCCCGGGCCAGGTATTGAACCCGTGTCCCCTGCATTAGGAGGCAGATTCTTAACCACTGCCCCACCAGAGAAATCCCTCACATAATTTTTATGTGCCCCGAAATATTATTCTCTTTTGATTTTTTCCAACCATTTATAAAGAGCAGAAACTGTTCTTAGCTTGCTGGCTTTACAACAGGCCATCAGTCAGAGTTGGTCTAGACTACACTTGCCAACACACACTCGATTTTTCAGTAACCCAGCCTGTAAATTCTCTTTTTTGCCTTAAGTTATTCCAGGTTTGAGGGGTTTTTGTTTTCTGGGTTTTTTTTTCCTGACATTTGCAAGTGAAAGAGTCTTGAACGTCTTATCCCTTGTTTGCTACGTGGGCTTTAGTTTCTGTCCTTCTGAGCCTGAACAAGTGAGAGGTCTGAAAAAGCGAATAGAAGTGCCGTCTGAGAAAGTCTTTTCACATTTGCTAAGGCAGAAAAAAATGTTTGATAACATCTTAGCCATAGTAAAGCTGGGACTGAATGCATTGCTTCAACATCAATACAAAAAATTCATTAATAAAAATAACCAAACAGTTATAAATTTACTAAGTTCAAAGTCTGACATTTAATGAAAAGAAATTAGTTGAGAATGGCATATGAGTGTTTGACACTTCCAGATTGATCTCCCATGATTAGAAAATATATTAGACTTTAATAATTTTTGTCATTGCCTCAGGTGGAATTTATTACCAACCCAGAATATAGTGTTTTTAACAATACCTCATGCGTTTATTCCTCATTTAAGTTATCGAAGTCAACCCTCCATTTGTCTCTCTTTCTGCTCGTTACCTCTTTATTAGTCATTAAGTTCATTCTTAGTGTTTTAAAAACTGATCTTTTAATTTAAAGGAAATTAGCAACAAAGACAGATGAACAAATAATTCTAATAAACCGATCTCTACGCCAATAATTAACCCAATATACTCTACAAGCTTGAAATACTTGCTTATAATTACCTTTGAGAAGAGGAGGTTGACTTTGCTGCCACAATGCACACCTTAACGTTGACACTTTACTCAGACATGCAAACTAATGATCAAAGGAGATTTGAATCATGCACTGAAACACTGAGGAAGTCTTAACTTTTTAAAAAATATCTAATAATGATATGGTACTCTCTGTTCCTCTACCCTAACAAAATCACTACTTATATGTTTGCATGTCATCTCCTAAGAAGATAACTTTTACTCTTACGTTGTTGTAATCATTGCATCCAAATTGCTGTGTATGTTTCTATTTTAACTGGCACTGAAATTTTGCATTGCCTCGTGTTTCTACACAGTCTCCATAGTGACCATTTAATCGGCAACATTATATTACAGCACAAAATATTGCAGTTCCTTTATAGAGCAGGCAGAAAGATTGTATTTCCTTGAAGTTATAGAAAGTACATCACTGAATATTCACATGTGTGTATTTCTTGGGGTGTCTGAATCCATTCAGTCTCTGAAAACCTCTAAAGAGCTCCTTTCCCATTTCCTTTCTGGATATTACACATTTCCTTCTTGACTTAGTAACTGCCTTATTCTCTCCCTTCTAGATCATATAGGTTTGTTCATCCACTTCATGTGTATACCGAAAACAAAAGTAGTAATTCCATGTCCCTTAGCTAAACATAGATTTACTGCTTTCAACTGAGTGCACTTGTTACAGCCAGAGCAGCGGGTGCACAGGGAAGATGGCCTCCAGTTTGTGGGAGACTGAGAGCTCTGTGACTTTGCAAGTGCATCCTCTTCTCCCTTTCTCTCCCCTGCCCTGCAGTCCAGGTTGTTCGGACGTCCAGCCGGGAGGGCAGCCACTGAAGCAGCAGCAGCCTTGGTGATCTGATGTCTGGAACCAGAGTCCCTGAACCTCGTAAATACCACGGTTTCTTTCACTGGGTCACTTGTAAAAGTTTCTGTGGAACTAGAACACTGTTCAAGCTCCTCTAGGCTCTAAACAGTCAGAAAGGAGTTGTGAACAAGCTCTAAGCATCAGGGAAATGAGACTGAGGCTTCATCCCACACCAGGAAGGACAATCAATGCCCTCCCCAAATCTCTGCATAAAGGCCAGCCTACTACACTGCAGACTGACGCTTCTCCCTGAGAGGTTAGAAGGCAGAGGGAGGGCGTTGGAGTGTCTATTTGTCCCATACCTTGGAGGTAGCATTTGGATGACTGCTACAGAATGAATTCCTTTAAGAGTAAACATGGCAGCCCTACCAAAATACATCAGCTTTATGGTGGACATGACTCAGAAACAGAAGAGGAATAAAGAGCAGGACAAAATGCATTTGCCCTTCCACTCAGCATTCTCCTCCTGGGTATTTACCCAAGTGAGATCAACACGTCTGTCCATCCAAGGACTTGTATGTGAATATTCATAGCAATTTTATTGATATTGATAATAGCCCCAAATTGGAAACAATTCAAGTCCAACAACTGGTGAATGGATAAACAGAACGTGGTATGTCCATATAACGGAGCACTAACTACTAACTCAGCAATAAAAGGACCTACTGATAAAACCAACAGCATGGATGAATCGCAAAATCAATAAGCTGAGTGAAAAAAGCCAGACACAGAATACGGTTGACCCCTGAACGTTGAGAATGGACTTGAGGACACAGCGGGGGAAGGGGAGGCGGGGATGTAGTGAGAGAGCAGCATTAACATACATACACTACCAAATGTGAAATGGATGGCTAGTGAGAAGCTGCCGCATAGCACAGGGAGATCGGCTTGATGCTCTGTGACCACCTAGAGGGGTGGGGTAGGGAGGGTGGGAGGGAAGCTCAAGAAGGAGGGGATATGGAGATATACGTGTGCATATAGCTGATTCACTTTGTCGTACGGCAGAAACTAACTCAACATTGTGAAGCAATTATACTCCAATAAAGATGTATAAAAAGAAAAGAAGAACAACACAGGGGTTGAAAATTCACATATAACTTTTGACTCCCCAGAAATGTAATGACTAATAGACTACAGTTGACCAGAGGCCTTACTGATAACATAAACAGTTAATTAACACACATTATGTATGTTATATGTATTGTACACTGTAGTCTTAAAATAAATTAAGCCTCTGGCTTAATATAAAATCTTAAAATAAAATCTTATTAAGAAAAAAAATCTTATTAAGAAAACCGTAAGAAGAGATAATACATTTACAGCAGTGTACTGCATTTATCGATACCCTAAGTTTACGTTGCCTGTTTACAAGATGAATCATCTGTCTGTCAGTACCTACGTGATACTGGCTTATGCAATAAAAAACACTGTAGATGTTTTACATATCACTAACACTAGACATCAAAAATAAAAAGATAATGTAGAAAAGAAATTCATATGTATTTACAGGTAGAATGATTCATGCATTGATAATGAAACAGCAGCAATATGATGGCTTCCCGGTCGCCCAGTGTAATCAACGTCAATTGCTTCATGGTAGCCTAGTCTATACACTAATGAATGAGTTGTTACCAAACTTTTATGGCATACAGTAGTACAGTCATATTCATAATGCAGTATTGGAAATGTTGTTACATTTTTTAAAAAAGACCCTTACCTGTGATGATAGGCTGATACATAGTTTCTCTGATTATAAGAGAGAGAGGCATGCTGTATGGTAATGTAATTCTTTGAAAGCAATGTTATAAGACTGTAAGAAAACCAACACATCATTAATTTTGTATTCATTATCTCTCACCTTCTGCTTAGGTAAGGATAGCCTATCCACTTCATTACAAGTCTTGCACGTGATGTTCTACACGACGAATACTCAGGCGTTGATGATGATGACACAATAAAAGTCTCATATAGTTCTTGCTGTACAGTTCTTAGATGGTCACACAAAGACACACATACATAGTTAATAAACAGATAAGTTTATTAACTGTGTGATACGATGATGATTTACTATTCATTAAGTGGAAGTGGGTCATCATAAAGGTCTTCATCCTTGCCGTCTTCACGTCGAGTAGGCTGAGTGGGAGGAAGGAGAAGAGTGTTGGTCCTGCTGTCTCTAGGGGGCGGCAGAGGTTGAAAAGGTGGAGGATTTGGGAGCGGAGGCTGAGAGGCAGGTGCACTCGGTGTAGCTTCATGGAAATTCTTTGTAATTTCTGTCTGGCGTTTTTGCTTTTCCACTTCTCAAAAAATGTTTCTGTATAATATCAATCCTTCTTTCACCATTTGCTTTAGTTTCAGTGCCCATATCATAGAGGGTCCAGGCTGTAAAGTGTTGAAAGTGGTCCTGAGTAATCAGAGCCCTTCTGCCCTGTTGTCCAGCATCAACTTGTTTCCGGGCGCTGCTTCTTCCTCGTCTTCTTCCTCATCGTCTGGCCCAGGTTGGGAAGTGCTCTTCTCCATCTAGTCGTCTTCTGTCAATTCCTCTCACGTGGTGTCTATTAGCTCTTGAATATCTCTAGGATCTCTATCTTGAAACCCTCCACCTCCCACCCTTTTTGCCATATCCACAATCTCTTTCATGGTTTCCTTGATTGGCTCTGTCGTAAATCCTGTGAAGTCATGCACAACGTCTGAACGTGGTTTTCTCCAGCAGGAATTTATTGTTTTAGGCTTGAAGGCTTTCATGGCTTTTTCTATAACAGCGATGGCATCTTCAGTAGTGTAATCCTTCCAGACTCTCATGATGTTCTTTCTGTTGGGTTTCTCTTCCATAGCTTGACGATCCTTTCCACAGAGTACCATGTATAATAAGCCTTAAGGGTCCTTATGACCTCCTGACCTATAGGCTGAATTAGAGACATTGTGTTTGCGGGCAAGTAGACCACTTTAATGTCTTTGGTGTTGAACTCATGGAGTTCTTGGTTGTCAGGGACATTGTCCTATACCAAAAGAACTTGAAAAAACGGTCCCTTACTGGCAAGGTACTTTGTGACTGCAGGGTCAAAGCATCGATGGAACCAATCCAGAAAAAGTGTTCCCACCGCCCGGGCCTTCTTGTTGTACAACCAAAAGCCTGGCAGCTGGTGTCTACCTTTTCCTTCAAGGCTCAGGGGTTAGCAGATTTACAGACAAGGGCCGTCCTGATCATACACCCAACCGCATTTGCACAGAACAGTTGAGTTAGCCTATCCCTTCCTGCCTTAAACCCTGGTGGCTGACTTCTCTTCCTTACTAATAAATGTTCTTTGTGGCATCTTTTTTTTCCAGAATAGGGCACTTTCATCTGCGTGAAAAACCTGTTCAGGCAGATATCCTTTCTCCTCAGTGATTTTCTTAAAAGCATCTGGTAACTCATCTGCTGCCTCTTGCTGGCAGATAGATAATAGGTTTTTCCTATTATCTTGACATTTTTAAAGCCAAATTTCTTTCTAAAACTATCAAGCCATCCTTTGCTGACATTAAATTCTCCAACTTTAGATCCTTCACCCTCCTTTTGCTCTAAGTTTTCATATGACTTCGCTTTCTTTAGAACATATTAGAGTCTATAGGTATGCTTTTTCAATACCAATCCTGCACCCGCAGAAATGCTGCATTTTTCAGTACAAGATAAAAAGGTATTCCACAAAAAGTGTAAGGTTTTTGAGCCTGCTGGAATAGCAGCAGTGAGAGCTTCACAATTTTTTTTCTCCTTCTTCCTTTTTTTTTCTCCCCCACAATGGTCCTTACACTGGATTCATTTGTCTTGAAATGGTAGCAACTGCAGCTGCAGACATCAACCTACCGTACATATCAAGCAATTCAACTCTTTCTGTATGTCCAGCATCACGAGTGGCACTTCATGGGTCCCGTTGTGTTGTTTAAGGTTTACGGCATTGCACTAAACATGATGAAAAACACAGGAGAACCCTGAGAGATCCCTTTTTACTGAGATATCCAATTTACTGGAGAGACACGCTGCTCAGGGGGAGCTAATGGGCGTCACAGGGAGTTTTAAGCAGATACAACACTTGAGCTCACATGAAAGCAGCAGAAGGGGCTCCAAAGTATTACAGTAGTACAGTGTGTACTACAGTTAATTTTATTCAGCTTTGATTTAATGCTGCATCTTTACATTTGTTTACGTTTCTCTTAACTGCAAACGGTGCCTGTGTGTGCATACATTTTGTTAGACTTCAACAAAATTTTTGACAATAGATTTGCTTATATTTCATGCTAGTAAATGATAAAATAGACTAGCATCTACAGATATTTTATGCATTCATGGCATACCTTTTTCTTAATTGATTTGTCTAGGCTACTTGGTTTGTCTGCAAGTTTTTACAAATTGTTGCAAATCTCAAAAAATTTTTCTGATGTATGTATTGAAAGAAATCTATGTAATATAAGTGGACCCACAAATTTCAAACCAGTGTTGTTCAAGGATCAAGTGTACTTCATACAGTAAAATTCCTTTTGAAATTCTAGAAAATGCAAACTAGTCTATAGTGCTGTAGGGGTAGATCAGTAGTTGAGTGGGGCAAGGGGCAGAGAGCTGGGGTTTGCCAAGGAGCATGAGAAACCTTTCGGGGTGATAAAAACGTTTGCGTCTTGACTGTGGTGGTGATTCACGG
Source organism: Lagenorhynchus albirostris (assembly GCF_949774975.1). NCBI lineage: Eukaryota > Metazoa > Chordata > Mammalia > Artiodactyla > Delphinidae > Lagenorhynchus > Lagenorhynchus albirostris. Next base: position 99,613,796 of record NC_083102.1, on the reverse strand, counting down.
GACTTGTATTGTACACTTTGAACAGATGCAGTTTATTATATGTAAACAATACCTCAATCTAGTTGATAACACTTTTTTCCTTTTTTAAAACTTTTATTGGAGTATCGTTGACTCATAATGTTGTGTTAGTTTCAGGTGTACAGCAAAGTGAATCAGTTATACATATAGATAATACATTTTTTTCCATTGGCAAGAGACTTAAAACAGATACTTCACAAATGGCCAATAAATACATGAAAAAAGCTCAATACCATTAAACAATAGAGAAAGGCAAATTTAAACCATATAAAACCATAAAAACGTGCATTTCATTTCATGTAAATTATACGTTAATTTTTTAAATGCAGATCTTAAAAAGAGAATTAAAAAATTTTTATTTTTAAATCAGAAACAAAACACTCAGAAATTCCACTTGCAAATGCATAAAACCAGTGCTATAGGTTATTCATTGTTTGGAAGTATTCAAAATGTCCTTCAGTAGGGAACTAGGTAAATGAATTATAGTACAAACATAAAAGGAAATACTCTACTATGGAAAGAAAGAATGAGGAGATGTTAAATACTGACGTGAAATAGTTCCACAATGTATTATTACATATACTTTTTTTTTTGTTTTTTTTTTTGTTCGGTACGCGGGCTTCTCAGTGTTGTGGCCTCTTCCGTTGCGGAGCACAGGCTCCGGACGCGCAGGCTCATCGGCCATGGCTCACGGGCCCAGCCACTCCGCGGCATGTGGGATCTTCCCGGACCGGGGCACGAACCCGTGTCCCCCGCATCGGCAGGCGGACTCTCAACCACTGCGCCACCAGGGAAGCCCTACATATACTTTTTAAGTGAAGAAAGAACACTGTGTATACTGAGAGTATTGGAAGAACCATTCCTGGAAGGAAAACCGCCTGATTGGGAGGACAGGGGTGGGACAGATTTTCACTCTACACATTTTTAATCCTATTTAGTTTATTTATTTATTTTTTTAATTTTAGGCTGCGTCAGGTCTTTAGTTGCGTCAGGTGGGATCTTTGTTGCGGCATGCAGGATCTTTCGTTACGGCGCGGGCTTCTCTCTAGTTGTGACGCGTGGGTTTTCTCTCTGTAGCTGCGGTGCGCAGGCTCCAGAGCGCATGGGCTCTGTAGTTTGCGGCATGCGGGGCTCTCTAGTTGAGGCACGTGGGCTCAGTAGTTGTGGCTCGCGGGCTTAGTTGCCCCGTGCCATGTGGGATCTTAGTTCCCCGACCAGGGATTGAGAACCCGCGTCCCCTGCATTGCAGGATGGATTCTTTACCACTGGACCACGAGCAAAGTCCCTAATTCTATTTAATTTTGAACCATGTGAACTTATTTACTCAAAGTTTAAATTAAGTTCACTTAATAAGTAGACACAAACAGCCCACCAATCTTCATACCTAAGTGTATCAAAAGCCATTGCCTTTTGTCAAGGGTCCTTGGAACTCTCACCTCCTTCCAAGCCAAGCCAGTGAGCAGAGCTCACCCGCCCCCCTCCTTTCTCCTTCCCCCTCCCAGCTCCTTCTGATGCTTGGATCTGACACTTGTTCTCTCCCAGACCTTCTGGCTTCCATTTCCTCCAGTAGTTGCCCTGAAGGAGTAGCCCGGCCCCTCCCTCTGCCCTCCTTCCACAGATACCTTTCAGATCCCAGCACAGCAAAATCATCACTCGATGTCTGCCTATGAAATAAAGGGGGGGGAAAAAGACATACGAGAGGGAAAACATTATTTTTCTGAATGTGAAGATTTAATATTATCAGCAGGTGGAGAAAGTATTTTAAAGAGGTCAGTACTTCTTAAATATTCCTATAAATTTAATAAAATTTCAATCAAAACCCCACTCCAATCAGACTCTCGCCCCACCACTCTAGTGAAACTTCTTCCTGACAAGGACACCGGTGACATTCCGGTGCCAGATTCCACTGAGGAATCTGCAGCTTTGATGCAGCTGATTGAAGTCTCCTCTTTGAAGCCCCACTTGCCTCCAGGACAGTAGATCAGGCCACTCCTTCTCAGTCTCCTTGATTTCTTCCTCCTTATCTCCTGTGTCTTCACAATGGAGGCCCCAGGGCTACTTGCGGTTTATATTTTCTTCTAATCCCTTTATGACCTTATTCAATCTCAAGACTTTAAGTAGCATCTGTATATGGATGATCATAGTTTTTATCTCTTGCATGGACCTCCCTCCTGAAGCTCAAACTCATAAATCCAACTACTTCTCCAGTACCTAAAAGTATCTCAGACATAGCAAGTCCCAAATCAGACTCTCAGATGTTCCCTTCTAAAACTCTCCTCCCATCTCAGTAAACACTACCATCAACCCCTTGCTGACCCTCGCCTTTCTCTCACACCCAGATTCATCATTATTTTATGCCAGCTCTTACTGCCTGCCCCTCCTCCGTGCACTCAGGGGCTCCCTTCTCAGGGAGCACACCGCGCCCCCCACCGCCACCCCGGTCACCACCACCATCTCATTTCAAATCCATTGATCTTCCTGCTACTTCCTTCCTTCCTTCATTGTTCTGCACAGCACTTACCCTAGAATGCCTATGTTTACTGGCAGTCTTCCACCCACTGCAATATGTGCTGAGCCCGGTCCTAACAATTGGAAGATTGAGCAGTAAGCAGTGCCCAGCACACAGCAGGCTCTCAAATAATGCACGCACGCAAGTATGGTGACCGAGGAGTTTACTACACAAACCAGACAACTTCACATTTAATTGGGGCTAGCTGAAGGCCATCTTCCACTCACTTTTCTCTTTAACCCCAAACAAGTGTGGAAACAAGGGCAAAGATCAAGTCTTCCTACCTCCGTGTCCCACATCTGGTGAAGAAGTGACAGATCAAATGGGCTGTCTTGGGAGGTGACCAGAGCACATTCTGCTTACCGCTGGAGAGAAAGAACTTGGTGATTCTGTAAACGGCCTTGGAGAAGGCACAGCCTGCTGGAGCTGGTCCTGGGTTAACCCAACAGTCTCTTTGGTTAGCAGTGGCATAATTCCCTGCTTCGGGGTCAAGTAACATTTCCTAGCTGGAATTCTATGCCCAGGAATGCCTGCAGGGGCTACGAGCAGCTGGAACTTGACACGAAGCAGAGGATCTGCTTTTTCCAGAATATTTTATACCCCTGGAGGCCCCCTTAGGTTCAGGAGAAGGTACTCATCAGCATGAAAGCTGATGTCACAGAATTTATCTTACTCCTTATCTAGAACTTGAGGTCATTAGGTGTCCTAAGGCTAGGTAAAAGTGTCCCATCCAGTAAAGACACTGTCAGCTGACCTGTGGGAGGGCTTGCAGTGTGGGAACCGCCCCGATTAGATGACAAGGACCTGGTGAGAGCTTCTGCAGAGGTGTTTGTTTCCTTCAGAAGATGTGGATCTCTTTAAGGTAGTTCCAGCCTTGGTCAAATAACAGTCGGTTTAGAGGGACTGTGCATGGGGGTGACCAGGATACTAAGGAGGGAAGAAAGCAGGGCACAACCTTTAAAAGGATGACAAAGCCATTAAAGACAGGACACAAACTGGTTAAAACCAACTAGGTCCAAGATGCTGGAAGATTCGACTTCCAGTAGACCTTGAGCCTCATTATACAGTCATTGTAATACATTAGCATCTAAAAGACACACCCACAGGTGCCATGACAGTTCCAGGGAAGACCGTGAAAGGCCAAAATGTGGGCAATGGCCCAATTCCTGGAAATCCCCACCCTCTCTCCAAGATAGCTGTAATAACCCTCCCTCCTGTTAGCCTATGAATTACCCAGCCCATCAAAAGTAACCACATCCACGCCTCCTGCTTTTCGCCTTTTGAGACAGACCATGTTCTGTGTATGGACCGTGCATCCCCCAGGGCCGCCTCTCGCCTTCTGGGCAGACCCACACCCTGTCTGTGGAGCGAGTATCCCTCTAAATGGATCTATTTTCACTTTACTATGGTCTCCCTTTTGAATTCTTTCCCGCGCAAAGCCAGGGACCCTCACTTGGCGCCCGTCGCAGAGACCTGGTACAGGAACATTCTCTTGAGCCCCATTTTCTCCTGCAACACTACCACGTGGCCCTTCCCTTGATAGGACTACGTCCAAAGGACCAGGTCTGTCCCATCACACCTCTAGGAGGAGGAGTTGAATTCGCTCCACCCGGCGGGGCTGGACGCTCGGCGCTGCTCCTCCCTTCCCAGCCGCCGGCAGAGCGAGCCCAGCCAGCTTCCCCAGACCTCGGCGGGTCCGGGCGGGGGTCGGGTGTCTCTGTGGCAGGTGCCGGGCACAGACATCGCAGGAGACCTCGCTCACTATTTGTTTGTTTGTTTGGTTTTTCTTTTTTTTTTAACACCTGTATTGGAGTATAATTGCTTTACAATGGTGTGTTAGTTTCTGCTTTATAACAAAGTGAATCAGTTATACATATACATATGTACCCATACCCCCTCCCTCTTGCATCTCCCTCCCACCCTCCCTATCCCACCCCTCTAGGTGGTCACAAAGCACCCAGCTGATCTCCCTGTGCTATGCGGCTGCTTCCCACTAGCTATCTAGTTTATGTTTGGTAGTGTTTGAAAAACAAACTTGAGGAATTCCGCAAATCTCAGAAAAGAAGGGATAACAAAAGCAGCCAATATTGCCCTCCCTCGTCCTGCTGAAATCATGGAAAACCCAATGCTCCCGCTAGGCCTGCTTCCAATCCCTCATTTAAAAGTTAAATATTTTTTTTAAAAGCACACAAAAGTTTGGATAAGGTGGGGGGAGAGGGCAAAATAGTAAAAACACGCAGTTACAATGAAATCTTTACCCGCAAAATCACAATACAGGGTCAGACCATCATCTCCGGTCAAATCAAAGAGCGCCGCACGGGCAGCACATCCCAAAGCGGCCCAGACGCAGGGCCGCGAGAAGCCGGAACAACTCCAAGGGCGACCCGCCCCGCCGCGCGCTGCCGAGCTCCGCGCGGCCTCCCCTCCCCGAGCCAGACCGCCGCTGGGTGGCCGCGCGGGTCTGCAGTCGGACGGCCCTCGGCGCCGCCACCGCGAAGGGGGAAGCGGGCCGCAGGGCACCCGGGAAGAGAGGCGAGGGGAGCCGCTGCGCGGCGCGGGCGCCGGTGCACCTGCACAGCCGGCTGAGCGCACGGCGGGCGCTAGCTCGGAGGGTCATTGCCCGTTTCCCCCTGCACCTGCCGCAACCAATAGCAGTTCTTCGGAAGGCAAGGAACACCACTGGTCCTCCAAGTTCATAATTAGAAATCTCAGGGGGAAAAAAATCATTGTTCCTAACGTGTGCCGTGGGGAGGCTGAAGGGGTCTTTTTTTTTAACTTTTAATGACGAATTCTATGTTTAGATTGTTTATATGACCATGAAGACTAGCTGAAGGATAAATCTAATGGGCTGCGCTCCACCGACTGGGCTCAGAGCTGAGCCCATTAACTGCGTTTGTTTACTGCTCTGTCTGCATATGAGGAAGGCTTAGAAAATCTCCAGGGAAATGAAAGAACGTTATATATACAACCCATAGCTCCGAAAAACACATGCACACAGTGTATTTTTTGTCATTTGCTATCTGCTAGGTGCCTTACCTACATTAATTCAAGTCATAACAATCCTATGTGGCAAGCATTAATGACAATTTACAGAGACAAACACTAAGGATTTTGGTTGGAAAGACTGAATAAATAAAACATGCTCAAAGTCACATTTACTTAATGGCAACTTTTAGATCGCTGTTCATTTGGTTACTTCACACCCACCCCCCCGGCCAGTATATATATTTGTGTGTGTGTAAGTGCGTGTATAATATATATTATACAAAACACACATGTATAATATATATGTATGAATACTTATGTATCAAATGTAAAACAAATAATTTAATATAAATGATTCATAAAATATATCATTTAAATATTTAACTAGGGGTTTAAGTCCTTCTTGTATAAATTAAGTAATGCCAGGGTATAACGGAGTAAGAAACAACCTGCACATCCAGGTAGCCGAACAAAGGTGAGTGTCTCTTCCACTCTTCCTGTCCATCGTGTAGACGCGACCAGCTGAAGGGTCTGCTCCCTGCCGGCAACCTTCCTCCAGGCCCAGCCTGAGAAGCAAGCCACTCTCTGGACCATTACCAACTAAGGTAGAGGAAAGGGTGTCATGGGGAAGTGTACCCCACTTTTGAGAGTCTGCCCAGAAGGAACATGAATCCCTCCATTAACATGTTATACAAGTCGAAGGCTGATTTCCAGGGGACCAGAAAGTACCATCCTCCCGTGGAGGTGAGGGCAGGCAGACCCTGTGGGACACACTACTTTTCTCCACTGGGCTACAATGAACTGGTCTCCAGTGAGACTACTGAAGAGGAGAGGCAGCAGTGCACTTGCCAAATGATCTCAGCATGTGACAAAACTAAATGCCACCCTCAGAACAACTCACCAGTCTCCAGTGACACAACAGTAACTTCCCTGAATGCAGGCATTGAGGATTCTAGTTACGTCTGACATTTATTTTTATAGTGGAAGAGTAAAACATCCTATTATTTTGATGGCATTGAAAAATCAGTGAAATTGGTGAAAACTAAAGAATAGAAAGGTTCCTATTCGTACACGCACGCAAACACACACACACACACACACACACACACACACCCCGAGTTAGTCTAACTAATCTTTTACAGGCTGACTGTAAGTTCTATGAGGGCAGGAACTGGTAGCTGACCTCTGTCTCCCAGCCACTTTGTACTCAGTAAGTATTTAGTAAATGCCACTTATTCCAACTCTGAAGTTTAATAAAATTGCTAACAACCCTGAAAAGTTCTATGTGTTTTATTTTATTAACAAGGTATTTTTTTATTATTCCTTTCTCTCTCCCTGAAACAATTCTTTTGGACAAAGTGCTTACCTGTCACCTATAAAATGGCAGGGCCGTATCTCCAAGGTGCCTCTCACCTCTAAGCTTCAACCTCAGGCTTTCTTGTGGCTCAGTTCTATGAAATTAACACGTGCAAGAATTTCTGATTTTCCATTCAATTGCAGAAACAGAAAAGCAATTTACCTTGGATTGCTCTAGCCCTGTTAATCATTTTTAACCTACAATATTCTCCCCCTTGCAGACCCTCTAGATCTACCATCACCTAAAATGCCACTTTGAATCTAACTTCTGGGGACTTTCTCAAAAGTGATCTGCTCCCTTTCACAGTACTTCTCTTACTTAAAGACAATCTAAAGGAAGTAGTTTTCCTGGCCCTTTTGAACTCTTCGTACACAGTGTCCATTTGTTTGGGTGGGGGGTGAAATCTCAACTAAAACATGAGAGAACACTTTAAGACTTTCAAAAAATTTCTCTGCATCTATATTCTTTGTGAAGAAAAATAAACTGATACCATTCTCTCTCTTCAGTCTCTTTAGTTGTTTCCTAAGAAAGCACGCATTCTATCATTTGTTACAGTTTACTATGGACAAATCGGTCAGACAAAACTTGTTGACCTCCTAATGCTCCACCTCCTTCCCTGGGCTTCCTCCATCGCCAGCTCAGGGTCTGTTCATGCTCATCACACACACGTCCCATAACCGAGAGGTAGAGCCTTCTCTCTCGGCTCTACAACAGGGCTGCATTTCTCCCCAGCAGTTTTTAATTGGTTAAATTCAATTCTATGCCTCAAGAATGTCAACCAGAATAATGATAGGGTATAATCATGAGCTGTGATAAACATCTGTCCTTTTACATTATTCCATATTTGAAATATACTAACTTAAAATAAGGTCTATCACGGTATTCAATGCATTATGACCTCTGGACCAAAATCTCTCAACAAATAGATATGCACACACAGGCCATGAGCCAGAACGAGTTGGATAGAGAAAGGAAGGGAGAGGTGAGAGGAAACCACACCTAAAAAGTGGCAGTAGCACTATTTAATCAGTGCTGCATAGGCTAATGCCTATAGTAGCCACGCAGGCCCCATGAACTGGTGGGTCAGGCTTGGTGGTGTCGGCGTGAGCTGAAGACCCAGTGTCCTTTCCGAAGGGGACAGGGATCACCCCGCCAAGTGCCAGCTTGCATGAAAGCACACCCAATTGGCGAGCACTTTCCATTTTTCAAAAGAAACACAAAATTCACATTTTATATATGAAATCTCCTGATTTTTAAATGCTGCTATTAACTCAATTAGAAGAAATATTAAATAAGCCCCACAAAACCACATCTGTATCCTGAACTTGGTCTGCCAGCCACCAGTTGAAACCTCCAGGCTAGTGTTTCTAGTTATAACTATTCCCTGAGACAAGTGGTGACACCTTGGACAAAATATTTAGCGTCAGTTTTAAACCCTTAACATGGGCAAGGCATTGTACAGAGTCCAGAAACCTCCTACAGGATCCCTGTGCAAAGTAATTAACAAACATCTCAACAACGCCAGAAACTGGCATTCAAAACGCGATCCTGCTTTTTGAGCATTACGTAACCCTCAACCCTAGAGATAAGGAAGAATACTAATAACATATACTACTACTAAGAATACTAATGACAAACGAAGGCCTCAGCGCTTTGGTGTCAGCGTATGATCCCTGAAAAAGAAGCTGCTGTTTTCTATTCTGCCAGAGATAGGTCTCAACTCAGAGTCAAATGCAAATAACTCGACTCAAAGGGAGAGGAAACCTGGAAAGCCTGCCACCAGCACCGCCCAGGAACCTCGACAGGCTTTCTGAGGCCACTGACTCCTACGTCTCAGAAGCAGGTAATGCCTGCTCACAGCGTAAAATTGTAAGTGTGTAAAAGGACAGACATTTGAAAGACAAGTCTCCTTCTAATTCCTGACCCCCAGCTACCTAGCTCTCCTCCCCAGTGACAATTCTTGTGTCTTCTTAAAATATATCTTTAGAAGAGTTGTTGAGTGCGTGTACATTGAAATGGGAACCTGTTTTAGACATGCATGTTCTTAGAGAATTTTAGGATTGGAAGGGATCTGGTTCAGCCCTTAACTCACAGCTTCCCTTCGCACTCTTTCTGCATACAAACCTCTCTATGGATGGAGAAACACTTTCCACTTGGAGGCAGCTCGTCCCACTTTTAGATAACTCTAGTAGTTGACAAAAGACATTTTTAAAAATTCTGAAATCTGCCACTCTGGTGTTTCTTCCTCTTCAACTCCTGCTTTGACCTCAAAGGCCAGAGAAAACAGGTGGTCAAATGCCTTTTGCCTAAAATGGAACTTAAAATATTTGAATCCCTCCCACTGTCACCCTGCCAAATAACCTCGGCTTCTCCTCCCCTTCCACAGGGTGTGTGTTTCAGGGGATTCACTGCCATGTTCCTTCCAGAAAGGATTAAAGTCTTATTTAAAATACTCAGAAACTTCTTCAAAGAGGAGAACTGCTCATTAGAGGAGGGGAAAATATTTCCGATTTGTGGCTAGCAAAGTAATGAACAGCCTGTGTCATGAAAATGGATGGACCACAGAAGATTTAATACGGGATGTACTACAGTCTCAGTGCAAACTTGGTGTGCACGGATGCTTTATGTAGGAATTTGGGGGCCAAGTAGAAATTTTGGGTGTGCCTTCTCTAAAAAGCTTCCAAGATATTCTGAAATACAATTTGGGGGCCTCAAGTCTCCGTGTCTCAGGTCTGGAAGAGTGGCAGTATGAGAGTGACGAAGGACGTGGCCAGGGTTTGAGTTCAAGCCTGGCCTCATGACTAGCAAGGATGCTTTGGGACTTTGGGCAAGTTATTTACTTAACCTTTCCCAGCCACAGCATCATCTTGCTATAAAAGGCAGACAAAAGCGTAACCTAGCTCATGGGTGGTCAGATAAGCTAATTTCTGATCAGTACTTAATACAGTGGAGTCAAGGCTGCTCCTGCTATGCCTGTGGTGGTGGTAGGGGCAGCTTTTGCTCGGGATATGGCTCAGGACGTGACGTGGGATCACTTTTTGCAGAGGCTGGGTGGTCAAGCATCTTGTCTACAGGGCCCAGTCTGGGCAAAGCTCCGTTCTCTCAAGAGGATGTCCTTTCTGTTAGCTCAGCCACACAGGTTTTTTTTTTTAACAAGTAACACATTCATGAGTACACTCCACTCCACGTACCTGTCAAAGAGCATAAAGTCATCCTGAATGTCACCCCTCACATCACAAGCTCAGAGGAGACACTGAACCTTCACATACATGTCCCAGGAGGCTGCTGAGCCTCCCCGCTCCTCTCCAGTCACTGGGACCAACCCCGTACGGGTTCATGTGCCTGCAGTGGCACCCTGCCTCTTCAAGTAATGGTTCTCACAAAGCTCTGCTTCTTGAGATGCCATCAGGTCGTATGGAAGGATGTACTATGAAGGTTGTTGCTCTCTCCTTTTGCGAGAGTCATGGGAGAAATCCCTGTGCGGTCTTAAATATTTGATGTAGCTTGAATAGCTTGGTGTTTTAATGGAGAGTATTCACGTGCTACCACACAAATGTTTCCTTGACAATGGCTTAGGGCCCAGTCTGTGGCCCTTGTGCACAGAATTTCTGTGAGCAGATCCGCTACGAGACGCACCCTTGGCTGCATTCTGTGCCCCCACTGCTGTGTGCCTCGGTGTCCTTCTCTAGCAGGTTGTCCTTTCCTGAGGTTGTTTCTTTACAAACCACTTTAAGTCCTCGTTTGGAGCGTGTGGAGCGGACCGAAGCCACAGACTGCAGAACGTACACAGCCCTCTTCATCCAGGGGCTGGATGAGTTCAGCAGGCTCAGTGGTCATCCTGATTCATTAAAACAAAGAAACAAACACAGATGACTCCAAACTTAACAGAAGTCTCAGGTTCCATGGACTTGCTGCCTGGGAAGGAAAGATGCAAAGTTCTGCTCCTCCCACCGTAGGAAAGGTCCTGCTTTAACTCCACTTACTGTAGGTTTGTGATTCCTGCTTAAACAGCAGGGAGACCAGAGCTGAACCGCCTGAATGTCACAGTGGACCTGGTGAGGAGAGGGAATCTGGCTGTAGACAGGCGGAAGATATCTGTCCTGCAGGCTTTGCTGAAGGAATTTAGCTTAAAAAGTTCCTGCAGGGGCTTCCCTGGTGGCGCAGTGGTTGAGAGTCCGCCTCCCGATGCAGGGGACACGGGTTCGTGCCCCGGTCCGGGAGGATCCCACATGCCGCAGAGCGGCTGGGCCCGTGAGCCATGGCCGCTGAGCCTGCGCGTCCGAAGCCTGTGCTCCGCAACGGGAGAGGCCACAGCAGTGAGAGGCCCGCGTACGGCAAAAAAAAAAAAAAAAAAAAAAGTTCCTGCAGCCTGAGAAAGCCAAATTTCTTCTAGCCGAGTCCTTAGTGGTCTCCCTGGCTTTTCTCCTGCCTGAGTTACAGCGTGGTTGTCTCTGGGCAGAGGGGCACCTAGCTAGTGTTTGTGCTGAGCCTTGATTCTCAGCGCTTGACTTTTTGAAGTGATTTACTGCATGCATTTGCTTTTCAGGTACTCCTGGCACATGAAATGCTGCGGGCTCCTTCGGTGCCCATGCACTCGTTCAACACACATTTTTCCAAGGCTAGTCTCTGTGTCAGGAGTTGGGTGCCCTTATTTCAGATGACTTCGAGGGTGCCTGACGGGATCCGAAGGACCCTCGGACTTGAGAGCGCATCTCAAGAGGCCAGGCACCCACCGCATCCACGCGGGCGCGGCTAACTGCCTTCTTGGAGGCCAGGCCGCCGCTGACCCCCCACTGGGATGCCGGGGTGCTCAGAGGAGTTGGGGGCCAGAATAAATCGGTGGTTTCCCCCTAAGTACCATCATCCGGCCTTGGCCTAAGGCTCGGCCAGTTTGCCCGGAGCTAGAACAAGTTTGCTCGGCAAGTTGAAGGGAGGAAGAAGGGAAACGGGAACCCTGGCATAAAAGTGGCTCGCAGTAGGCTGGGTCAACGAGACAGCAGGCAAGTCCGCGGGGACGCGTCCCGAGGGACAGCGCGAAGAACGCCCGGCTCGGCAATGAACTCCCGAGGCCTTGCTCGGCTCCGCACGCCCCCTCCCCGGGCACCCGGCTCCCGGGGCCGCCGCTGTCCGCCTCCCCCTGTCCTGCCGGCCGACGCTCCTCCCGCCGGTTCCTCCTCCGCTAGGCGCGCCGTCCGCCCCTCCTCCCGGTCCCTCCTCCTTCGGCTCGGCCTCCCAGCGCCCCCGCCCCCGCCCCAGAGAGCTAGACATCCTGGCGGCCGGCGCAGCGCGCAGCCTCCGCCCCGGCTCGGTGCGCACGCCCGCGGCCCCGCGCTAGCCCCGTCCGCCCCGCGCCGCCGAGTCCCGCGCCCCCTGCACGGCCGCCGCTGCGTCCCGACCGAGTGCGGAGCCCGGCGCGATGCGACGCTCCGAATTGGGCCGCGCCGTGCTCCTGGCGCTGCTGGCCGCGCACTTCCAGGCGAGTCCGGCGCTGGAGGAGAAGAAAGGTAAGGCTGCCCGCGCCGCCGTCCTTCCCGTCCTGGGCGGCCGCGCTTCTGCCGGGCCGCCGAGGAACGCGCGCCTCGGTTCCGGGCGGCGGGGCACCTCGGGCGCGAGGCGCGGCGGGCCGAGGAGCCCGGAGCGTGGCTTTCCCGTCCGCTCTCCTGTCCTCCGCCGGGTGGAAGCCCCGGCGAGCGCTTGGTGCGGGGCGGGTGCGTCCCGGCACGTGCGTCAGCAGTCAGCCCGGGCCCGGGGGCCGAGGAGAGGCGCGGGGTCCATCCCGCCCCCTCGGACCTCCGGAACGGGAGCGGCCCTCCGCACCCGCGCCCCGCCCCCGGGCCGGCTCTCCGACCCAGCGAGCCCTCCTCCCGGCGCACCCTTGACCCTGAGAGCTCGTCCCGGACACCAGCCACCTGTGCTGCGCGGCTGGGAGGGCCGCCCCTCCCTTCGGCACGGCCCGTCCGCGGCCCCCCTGCCGCCGCGAGCTGCCCCCGGCCGTCCGCGCCCTCCCAGACGGTGGGCTCTCGTGAGTGGTGGCTTCCCGGGACTCCCGAGACTCGCCCCCACCTGCAGCCTTTGGGCCGCGTGCCCGCGCTGCACGGTGGAGTGGACAGAGCGGTGGGACCGGCCTCGGCGCGACAGCCGGGTCCTGGTGCGAACGCCCCAGGGGCGGAACCCTTCCTGGCCGGGGCCCCGCGGTTTCAAAACAGGACTCACAGCAAGCTTTCCTCCTCAAAATCCAGAGATTTTTCTCTTTGGGATGTGTCTTCTAGCTTTTTGAAGAATTTGACATTAGGCCAACCAAAATATTAAACTTAAGTAAAAAAAAAAAAAAAAGGATTGATGTCCATGGTTCATGTGTGCCCTGCCCAGACCCAACATGAGCGAGTCTGGCTTCGTGACTACCGACCATAAAGTCGCTTGACGCGAGAAACATGCCTCAGAAGGTTTAATTGCACAATTTCAAGATCGAGCAGCCCGGGTTCCGAGAGTCAGGTCTGTACTTGCTGTTGATGTCATTGGCACAGGGAGTTGGGTTTGGGGCTGAGCGCCTTTGCTGTGGGAGCGCTAAGGCATAAAGCAGTGGTTCCCAAACTTGGTTGCAAATTAGAATCACTTGGACTTTAAAACAAAACACAACAAATGATGTGTGGCTCCCACCCGCAGACTTTCTCATTTCTCTGGGCTGGGGTGAGATCTGGCATCTGTATTTTAAAAAGCTCCTCCGGTGCTTTTGTTGGGCAGCTGGGTTTGGCAATCACTGGCAGTGGAGGTGGAATCTCTGGAGAGATTACCTGCCCATTTACAAAGCTCTTTTGGAACATCTGGAGTTTTAACAGTCTTGCAAAAATATGGGAACGAGGACGTGGGGGTGATTTCAGTAATAAGGGATTAGTCTTTTCGCTGACGGGCTCCCCTACTCCATGCTGTGAACCCGGGAGGCTGTGGTCCTGCGCCTGAATCAGCTGACAATAGGGTTCTTCTAGGCAGGTGGCAAGGGGACCCCCTCCTTATTTTAAGTGAAACTCTTGGAGTGCCTCCAAAGCATCGCTTTTCTCACTCCAGAAATGTTCCCAGCTCCTTGCCGTTAGCCCTTTGAACACTACTGTTAGTGCTTGGCGATTTGTTTCTAAGAAATATATAAATACCACTTAATTTTCCTGTTACTCCCGTGTTTGTTTAAAACAGAATCCTCCTGGATAGAATAGTGAGAGTAGGTGGGCAAATGTCATTGGGTTAAAGTAACATAAAAAGACCAAAGTGTAAGGGGCAGATTATTAACAAAAAGTGTGAAAGACCCGTATCAGTCAAATTTGGTCAGTTCTGTTCTAGAAAATTTACTCATTTTAGAGAGATTTGTTTGGTTCTAAGATATGGTGTCTTTTGTTCTTCCTGCACTTGGTCCTGTCAGACACCGTTTTAAGTGTCCTCTTAATCCTTACATCGACCACATGAGGTGGGTCCTCTCATTATATATGGGGAAACTGAGGTACAGAGAAGCGACTTTCCCACAGCCAGCAAGAGGCAGGATTCAAACTCAGGGCTTCCCCCAGCCCCTGCCTGTGCTGTCTTGTGTGAGTTCTGGTTTCGGGGGAGCCCTGTTGGTGTGTGTGATGTAGGAAGCTGGCAGGGGAGGAAGAGGACCGGGGATGGGGAACCCACCTGGCGCGTGGTCTGGATTCCTGCTGCCCGTCCTCAGGAGACACCTTTTGTGGAGGAGCTCGATCACCAAGTGAGCAGTGACCGTGGAGATTGCTGGACGGTTGTTGAGCAAGCCCCTTGCTCTTGCAAAAGGGAAAGGTGAAGGCGCTACTCCGGAAGTGATCCTGGGTGGTATTCCCAGCCAAGCCAGCCTGCCTGGCCCCTCCTCTGAGGACATCCTTGGTTCAGTAGGTCTGGGCTGTATTGAAGAGGACAAACTCAGGGATTCCAAATTGTATCCAGAGTGAACCCTCCTTCCTCTAAGGAGACCAGAGGACTGCCACTCAGTACTGGCCTGGAGGCCAGGAGCCTGTGTCCTTATTCCCACTCTGTGTGAAGGTGGACATGTCCCTTGCCAGCTCCAGGTCCTTGAGCCCTCATTGCTCAATTCAACAAATATTTATGGAGTGCACAGAATGTGCCAGGGACTCCCGAGACTCCTGGTCAGGGGTAATCTTAATGGTTTCTGTTGTTGCTTCCAGAGTGGTTCTTTGGACCACTAATTAAGTATTAGTAGATTGCTTTTCAGATCTGAAAAGGAGACCAGTGTCTGTGTGTCTGTCATCTGTTCACACCTGGGTAGCTAGCAGTAACAGGCTGATAGCTCCCGTCGGCTTTGGACTGCCATTTCAGGCTTCATATGTTTAGTTTTATAGTCCATAGATTTTCAGAAACTTATTCTGAAGTTTGAAGAAGGCGGTTGCCAGAATCCATTGTGCTGTGTAGTTAGACTTGGTCCATGGGATGGCACTAACATGTTTTAAAGTGTTTTTAGAGGTAGTGTCAGCCCTGTTTGAAAAGAAAATACTCTTTGTTTTTCCGTTGATCAAAGCTCCAAGACCAGCAGCTAGTGTCTGAAACTTTCTTGACAGGAGTGGCAAGCCAGCTCTAACATTAAATTGACGATCATGGTGTTTAAGAGAAGATAGCCCCATGCCGGTGCCCCAAGCCCTGACACGGGGGCAGGATCAGAGTGTTGCGGACACACGGCTTGTTGAAGGACACCTAAGAAATTGGCTGGCACTCGCCCTGTGGCTTGCTGTGAAAGTTGTGCTTGTGTGTGTGTTTGTGTTTTCATTTGGACTCAGTATAGTAGAAACGGGCTTATGGTTTTACCAACAGAGGTATGTTTTGAGAAAAGGTCCAAGTTCTAGAACATGGCTCACCCATGTGTTGTTTCCTTGTGGACACAATTTAAAAATTATATTATGCGCTGAACAAATCCCATTTTTGTTTTCTTCTGTCACTTGTGGACATTCAAAATTATGATAAGAAACATTTTTGGTCCCAGTTAATTATTACTGGCTTATTTCTGAACCATCAACACACATGGAACAGAACTTACATCTTAGCTTATTCTCGTAGGTCATTCCTGTTTGCATCAGAGCTTCTGCCCATACCTTCTTTTTCATCTCCCTTCTAGAAGCTTGTCTTTTCTGAGAAAATTCCAACAGTTGTCTCTTTGCACAGCATCTAAGGATAGTCTGCCATCCAGCCCATGGGCGTAAGGAGGTGAGCTTGAATTCGGGCAAGGATCCAGGCTTTGAGACTTATGCCAAATAACCGGTTTGACGGAAATTTTCACATTTTCAGAGTCATCAGGTCCAGCTTCCTTGCAACAGGTTTAGATAGAAACACTCGATTCAGTTGTCTAGAAAGTTCCCTGAGCCAGCTGGGGCAGGAGGGGTAGCTGGGGCCGGCGAGCAGTGGTGGCTTGTTTTCTTAGCCTCATTAGAAGCTAAGAACTGGATTTGACATTTTAATCTCCGAAGACGCCGAAGTATAGGATCAAATGTCTGACCCTGCTGACTGAGCATCTGTGAGTTGCATATGCTTAAAGTAAACTTTACTCCTACCAAATTTCAGCAGCTTTTGCTTAAGAAAGTCGTCTGTGAAAGCTTGAGTGTGGGGTAGAGTTTCCTTCTCTGCCCCACATTATATCCCATTTTGGTGGGTTCTCATGGAAAAACCCAGAGTCCAAGTATCTTTTCTGGCTCTATCTGGAACTCGTCATTATCAAGAGTCTCAAATTGCAATTGAGTGGACTCAGGGTTAGGTGAGAATGCCTTGTACACAGTTCTTGTTATAGCCACAATTGCACCTGTTACTAAGGGGCCAGCAAACATGGCCTTGATTTAGTTCATTTAATTGCGTTTATTTAATTATTATTACATAAGTTAACCACTGTTGTTCTTCCTTCGAATAAAAGGATGAGTATTGCTGTGTATTACAGCCTTGGCTTTTATTTGCTCTTTTTTCTTTATGTTCGAGCCATGGTGACAGTTTGTGCTGCTCCATCCCCATTTTGAACTCTAGGAATGAATCTGACTGGATACTTGCCCTTAAGTGTCTAGAAGTCAAGTATGGGAAGAGAGATCTATAGATACCAAGTGTGAAAATGTCACAGAAGCGATGATAGAATTCCATGCAGGATAAAGAAGCCTTCTGGTATTTAGTCCTTGCTTTGAATTCTACCTGGAGAGGGGGCCAGGTATAGCCCCAAATGGAAGGGATTACTCATTTGAGCCTGCAAAGAGCTATGGGTATTTCCCCAGAGACTATGATGTATGATGTGAAGGGCATTCCGAGAGAAGTGCCAAGAGTGGCGAAGTCCTGAAGAGCCCTGGTGATTCAGTGTGATGGGAGGGGAAGGGAGCGTTGCTGAGCCTCCAGTTCGCGGGGAGCTGTGTGTGAAGGGAGGGGCACCGTGGAGTTCGAAGCTAGGAACTGGCGTGACGTGTTTGGTGTTTCGGAAAGATGAGTCTAGCAGGATTGTGGGGGATGGATTATAGGGGCAACGGTAGCACTAGGGAGATGGGTGACTCCTGCAGGTGAAATGATGTCGCAGGACCAGTGAGGTTGCAGAACAAGAGACTCGGGCAGATCTGGAGGTAGAACTGATTGATGACTGTGTGTAACGAGTGTAAGAAATGGAGAATCCCAGGATGCCACACAGGCTTCTGACCCGGAAGCCTGGACAGATGTAAATCCGTTCACGGAGGCTGCAAACGCTCCAGGCGGGATGGAGTTGATGGGTGGGATTTGCAGCGCTCCGATGGGAAAAGTCCAGGAGGCAGTAGAGCATACGGGTCTGGAGCCCAAGGGAGCCGTGTGGCCTTGAATTGTTGTTTTATTAGATGTTTCAATTGCAGGCATTGTCTTTGGCTGTAGGACAGCTCGCCCCAGCCTGCTTTATGCTCACTGTCACCGTCCATACTGAGCCTGGCCAGGTTGTAGATCACCAGCTGCTTTTCGGACTAGGCTGCCATGGTGAGCAGCCTGACCAGGGCGGTTATCAGCAACTGATGAATAATATATCGTGCATCGAAGTACGGTGGGAATTGTATTTGTGTAGCACTGCACATCCTCAGATGGGAATCCGCCGTGTCTTATTTAGGACAGCATCAGATTACTTGGTTTTGTACGTTAGTGACTGAACCAAAAAGACCAGGAGGTGACTCCTTTTTTAAAAAACAGCAGCCTTTCCACTTTGAACATTCCTTAGAATCACCAAGGAGCTTCTGAAAAAGAGGATGCCTTGCTGCGCCCTAGGCCAGTCCAGTCAAAATTTCTGGAGGATGGAACACCGGCACATACTTCTGAAAACTCCCTAGGGGGTTGTGATGAGTGGAGTAAGTGGTGTGTATAGCTTGCAGCAGAGAAGAAATTTTGTCTTTGTTCTTGGATTCCCATGTTTTACTCATTACATCAGCTTCCTCAGGAGTGAGGGGCTGGTTTATATTTCGTTAATAAATGAGTCTCTGAGTTGCATTTTTTTCATGAATTGATACATGAGAAGTCTACTGCAGTGGCTCTCAGAGTATGTCCCAAGACAGCAGTAGTAGCGCCTTGAACTTAAGAGAAATGTACATTCCTGAATCCCCAGCCCGGACCTCTGAATAAGGTACTGGGGGTTGGGGCCAGGGTTCGAGAACTGCTAACATGCTGCCCGCAGGCCTCGAGCTGGGTTCTGGGTACACACTCGAGGAACGCAGGAACTGTGCTCGGCCTTACTGGATACACAGTTTGCAGGGCTGAGCTGGGGGAGGGGCACGTGTAGCACAACGTCTCATGATAGACGTGATGGGGGTTTCGGTGGGAGCCCAGAAAAGGGGCTGCGTCTATCTCTGGGACAGCGGCAGTGTCTCAGCAAGAGGACATTTAGCTGGAGCTCAGAGAATGAGGTTTTTGTCTGGTCTCCATGCGAAGGGAAAAGAGAGAGATGATACTGTGGCTGGTAGTCCTGCAGCAGGCCCGCCATGGCTGGCCACTTCATAAATGCACAGGTGAAGGCTTTAGCATTTCCTGCTTCCTTTTCTGAACGAGCATAAGGAAACTTACAATGTCAAAAGTAAAGTGCCCGAGAGCTGACACATTTTATATTTAAAAAATAAAATGGTCATCTGGTCATCTTCTTAAAAATTAACCAGATATGAAGGATTGAACTAGAATCTGGATTATAGTTCATAGTTTTAACATTCTCCCCAATAGCAAGATTTGTCCCTAAAACTTGTCGTGAATAAGAAAAATGACTTCGTCCGATCCTTTATTTAACTCCTACTACAGAAAGCAGGGAGAAAATGGCAACAAAAGTCTGCATAATTCTAGACACAATAAACACATGTTGCATCACATTGAACTCAGAAAATCTCTCAAATTAGTCGAGCCACTATCACTTACGAATTAGAAGACATCTATTTCCTGATTCACTGTTGAAAATTGCACAGGTCTACCTGTTTATTTGCAGAGCTCATTTGGAAACAACCAGGCAGATTTGGAACAGGGGATTAATGACTGCGAAATGCTCCCTTGTGCACTCATGCCTGCCTTTAAGTGGAAGGAAATATGGAAGTGGTTCTAGACCACTGTTTACTTAGCAGTTGTTGTAAGAGCATTTCTGAAGGATTTTATTTTGATCGCAGAAATGTGATACCTGAAGGTTTTACTGCTATGGACGTGCAGGCCTGCACATGGTAGATGATGTCATGATGGCCTTAGCAGTTGTAGTCCTTTGCACATGCTATCATTATGACCACTTGCTGAAGTTCCTTTCTTTTACTCTAGGTTTTGGAGAAAACTGATGCATTGCATATAGTCTCTCAGTTTGACAAACTGAATGTATGTGAAAAACTGCATGCTTTAGTTTCTTTGCCCTCAGTCATAAATTCATCTCTACTTTAGTGTCTGGAATAAAAACAGATCATTTATTGAATCTGTGCAAGTCCTTAAGGACAGGCAAGTGTTCCCAGAAATCTCTTATAATTGTAAATGGGATTTCAGAAAGTTTTGCAAAAAAATTTTTTTTATATCAGAAACCTGGTTTTACTTATTTACCAGCACATGTGGAATACCTGAAGTCTGTAGGGAGATTTTATCGCCATACCCCTTCTGCATTTACGCAGTATCTCTTAGTTCATTCGTATGCATCATAAGCTAGAGTAGATGGCTAAAATTGTGCTGAACAAGATAAACCATTTTAAGTTTCTTCCAGTACTAACTTGTAAGATCCTTTCTTTTTTTTTAACTAAAGTATGCTTTAACATAATATTAGAAAGTTAAAAAATTATCGCCTCTTTTCACAAGAAAAGAAAAAAACACCCCACTACTTTTGATTAAGTCCAGATGAATGACAGAAAAGCAAAAGGTGGTAGTCTAGTCGAAGCATTATTGTATCACCTGTTGGTATTTAAGGTATTGATTTTTAAATACAATGCATTTCAGAACTTTTTCTTGGCTTTGATTTGCTACAGAGTTAATAGAGAATCAGAAACCTTTCCTTACTGTTACTTCCTGATTTCTTTCTCTTGCCATTTCCTGATACTTTAATAGACTTTATGCATGGAACATATTTATGAGTGAGAATAATGTATTGCCTTAATCTGTCCTCCCTCCCTTGCCCTGTTTGCGTCCTTCCTTTCCTCCTCCCTTTCTCTCTTTCCCTCTTTTTGGAAGTTGTTATGAATAAGCGTTTGCAGAGAAAGAAAACTTCGACAAAAGATTGCAGTGAAAAACTTTGAGGAGTGACTGCAATAATACACTGTAATTTTTTTTAAGTTAGAACGTATCAAAGACATTCAGTATTTATGATTTTTTTGTACAAATAAGCATATTCTTGTATCATTCCTTAAAAGTGGTGTTGCTAAAGTTTTCCTTAGTATGTAGCTTAATGTATTTTCCCCCCAGTAATCTGTTGTTAGTTACAATAGGAAGAGAAAACAGATTAGAATCTACCTTCCTACTTTCAACTTCCAAAAAACAACTAAACCAGATGGTTCTGAGCCTCCTGCCAGCTGGAACTGTCTATGAAATTAAAAGCAAATCTAAATGCATGCAAGATATATATTTAAAGATGTCGATAATAAACGTATTGTCCCTATAATTTAGATGCTAAAACATTGATGTCATAATAATAATAATAACACCTTGCATTTATACTCACTTCACAGTTTACAAAATGCCTTAATATCCATCTTTCCTAGGCTCCCAACAACCCAACGGGATGAAGATAATTATCCACATTTGAAGGTGCGGGACCCAGGCTCACAGGGGTTCTGCAGTTTGCCCATGGTTACTGGGCTAGTCAACACTTAGGTGCCGAGAGCTTTTCCTGCTTCACAAAACATGCTGTCTCCCGACATGTGTGACACATCTGACACAGGTGACACATCTGATACGGGTGACACGGGTGACGCATCTGACATGGGTGATGCATGTGACATGGGTGATGCATCTGACACCTGTGACACATCTGACACAGGTGACGCATCTGACATGGGTGACACATCTGATACGGGTGGCACGGGTGACGCATCTGACACAGGTGACACATCTGACATGGGTGACACATCTGACACCTGTGACATATCTGACACGGGTGACGCATCTTACACAGGTGACACATCTGACACAGGTGACGCATCTGACACGGGTCGCACATCTGACACGGGTGATGCATCTGACATGGGTGATGCATCTGACATGGGTGACGCATCTGACATGGGTGACACATCTGACACGGGTGACACATATGACACGGGTGACACATATGACACCTGTGACACATGTCACACGGGTGATGCATCTGACACCTGTGACACATCTGACACGGGTGACACCTGTGACACATCTGACACGGGTGACACATCTGACACCTGTGACACATCTGACACAGGTGACACATCTGACACGGGTGACACACTGTCACCCGTGTCAGATGTCCCACACACTCTCCTTACCCCTCCTCTGAGACGTCCCTGGTTCTTCGCTGTTGACGCTTCCTATCATTTTTAGTCCTGCTTGTGAATCAAAAAACTAACATAGAGCATTCCTCAACATTTCTGTTATACATCTATTACTTGTCTTTAATGCCCCTCACAATTCCTGCTCTGTATTGTTCCTTTCCCACTTTTCCTCTTGTTGTGAAGTATTTTTGGAGAGTTTTCTCTTATATATGTGTTGTAATAGCCTGTTGCATAAGATACAGGCATTGAACTTATGAGCCTTGAAGACATTTACTTTAGAAATTAAAAGTATAACTTTATTTTAAAGAGTCGTAAGCTTATGTAAATTTGCCAGACCTGTAAATACTTGAAGAAAAAATCAGGGGAGAAAGCACCTTGATGTAGCAGTTGGGTCAGTTCACAATGCGTGTGGCAAAGTGTGCTAATTTACTTACACAGTTGTGCAAAGAATCGTATTCTGTGATTTAAATGAAGCACATACTTCAGTTCATTAGGGTGTGTCAACAGCTATGATGAAAAGAGACACACTTAACAAACAGTGTGCTCTCCAGGGATGCTCACGTCTACGTCATACCCTTTAGACAAAGCCATTCTGGCAAGTATCATCCTTGGAAGTGTGGACTTAAGGAGAATGTATTACAAAAATGAAGCTGCCCCGCTTTGAGGAGCTTTGTCGGTTAAATGGATGGAACAAGGAACATGACGGTGGGTGGGCCCCTCATTGATGGAGAGACACCTTTCCTCAAAGAATTTCCAGATACACTGTTCATTCTCCTCCATTACAAAGGAAAGAGCCTTTTTCAGTTATTGTTTATTCCTAACATAGTGGAAACTTTTAGTACTCCAGCAGAAATTCCCCAAGAGCATGTTTATATTTCATAATTATCAAGTGAAATAGGGAAAATTCTGTATGTAAGCTGAATACTTTTTTTTTACTTTTTAATATTTATTTAGGCTGTGCCGGGTCTTAGTTGCAGCATGTTTAGTTGCGGCATGCAGACTTTTTAGTTGCGGCATGCGTGTGGGATCTAGTTCCCTGTCCAGGGATCGAACCCAGGCCCCCTGCATTGGGAGCGCGGATTCTTACTCACTGGACCACCAGGGAGGTCCCTGTAGGCTGACTAACTGATCTGCAGTGCAGCCTGTGTACTCAGGTGTAGGGGCTGTCACTGAGAACGTGATTTTTGCAGCCTGAGATGGCATAGACCCTTACAGTGAACAGGCAGCTAATATATTGATTTCAGGGCCACTCTAGTAACTGAGCCTCTAAGTCTTGCAAAAGTTACTTGGGCAAAAGCTATGCCATTTCACTTTCAATCAGCAAAGTCTTCCCAGCCAAGGCAGAACAGACAGTTAAGCAATTTGATGAAACGGGACAACGTAAAGAGTCAGATGAGTTGCTCAGATTTTCACTTCACTTTCAGCCTCCAGAGACTTTCTCTTGTTTAAATGCAAATTTAATGGTGTCCCTGGCTGGGGGAGGGCATTAAGTGAGAAAGCCCCAGGTTGATGGAGGACTTGGGTGGGTACCTGAGTCCATGTTCCCTCGTGACATAGGGATTGTCCTTAAAGTCTTGGCTAGAAAAGCTAGCTTTTTAGGTTGAGCAACGGCGACTAAATAGTCATAATGTTGCCCAGTTGCAGAAACGAAACATTCAAACTATAGCCAGGGAAAGAAGCAGTCGAAAATTCAAGGTCTAAACCATCCTAGGAGCCAATGAGGATGGGGTGTTTGATGCCACGGTGGGGACAGTTCTCAGGAGTGTGTTCTTCTGTTGCATTTTTTCTTTCTTCCTTGGACTTCACTTTGGGGAGACGTTGGACTTTATTCCCCTTCTAGGCTTGCATCCTCTCATCTAGGTGACAAGGGAGAGGTAGACCGAGGTGGCAACCACGGTGCAATGCAACGGTGGTGAGCGCAGGGATGCTGAGTGCATGTTTGTTGAAGTTTCACAGGCCGGGTGGCTTTTGGACACTATGTACAAGGTTGCTTTTTAATTAAGAGAGAACCACTGGGTACCACGTAATGTAATAACAGTACGCAGTCCTGATCTCATGACCGTCACATGTCCTGTTCACGAGGCGTTCTGTCGAGCCAGAAAAGGCATGGGCTGAGTTTAAAAGGAGCTTTAAAAGTAACAGATGATAATAAATTAACACCCAGTGGTTTTGAAATAAGCCATCACAATGCCAACTCAGCAGTGTCTCTCAGAGATGGGGAGAGGGTGGGATGATGAAGCCCGTCTCTGTCTGAGGAAATGGCTTCGTGCGGTGAGGTGGGAAGAGCGTGTCTGCAGATGAGTTTCCTCAGCGTTTGATCGGTGAAGTTTCTTTCTGCGTAGACCTCCGCGTGCACACACCTCTGCCTCCTGGTGTGTCCTGGCTGGCCCTGACAGGTGGGAGTCGTGTGCATCCTGACACACGCGGCTGGGACGTTTGCAGGTCGGCGGCACGTGTGTGCCACCTCCAGAGACGTGCGACCACTGCCCTCTGGCCGCCTGTGACTGTCCTCGCTGTGTTGTTGGTGTCATTTTGCCGCAGATGCTTCTGGTCGCTTATCAATTTTCTGTGCCCACTAGTTGGTATAGAATTGATTCTCCTGAAGAATCTGTATCCGTTTATATTTGGGGTGCTGTAAAGTGGAATGTGTATGTCATTTATTAAAATGTCATTATTAAATGGGGAAAATGTTCTGGGGTTTCTTGACTCAAACAGGGAAAGAGGACACTTCCTTAGCCAAGAATTGACTACATTGGTGGGGTGAAGAGGACTCACCAAACCAGAGGTCAAAAGGCCACATGTGCCCATTGTTCAGGGCTCTTGGAGTAACTGCCCTGAAAACAGAGGCTTCCATTAGGTGGACGTTTGTGAATTTCACTGGTTCTGTGTCCAAAATGATCATGTCTATGAGTAATTTTTCCAATCTAAACGTTATTATAGTAAGCTAAAGAATGCATGCGACCAGCGAGTCTAGGACTAGTCATCACCAACATTTGACGGATGACTTTTTCATGCTAGAAAAGGCAATCATAACGTTCGTTATTATTCGTTATTATTATTATCGCTATCATCTGATGTTCAATTTTTTGTAAACAGGAAAAATAAAATGTGTACATGGGACTAAAATATAAATATACAAAACAAGGAATATATCAGAAAATCTCTAGATCCACTGTGTGGTTCTTTTTCTGGGCAAAAGTTACTGACTGAGGCTCTGCATCCTGCACGCTCACAGGAAGGTGTGGGGTCTGGGTCAGTCTCCCCTTGGTTGCTGGGCACGTTGGCCAAGTTGAGTAACCCCATGAGTCCTGTTTTCCCCATCTGTAGCATGGAGACAGTAATGGTGCTTATCTCCTGGGGCTGCCCAGAGGATGAAAGCAAATGGTTTGTTTAGAGGATGGAGTGCATTCCAGAAGAGCTCACTGTTATCACTGTGTGAAGCGCCGCTGACTTGCACTCTGACCTCTAACCCTCACCACGACCTTTATGATCCCTGTTGTCGATGGGGAACCTGGGGTGGGGCAATGTCACATCGCTTACGGAGCTCATCCACCCAGGCAGCGTGGCCCTGGCCCCTGCGCGGCAGCCGGCGTCCTCAGCAGCTGCAGGTCTCTGCCCCAGATGCCCACTCTGGCTCGGGATCCTCAGGAGGCCATGGGGTCCAGGCAGGGAAGGCTCAGTGGACCCAGTCAGGGCCTCAGTTTCCCTCGGAAGAGCATTGTTGCTGTTTGCTCCTGTACGGCCCTGGGCCAGTTTTCAAAATGCTGCTGATTTCATTGTACAACCTGATGATTTGTTCCTGTGCTGTTTTCACATCAGCACTTTGATTACAGCCACTGTGAAGGCCCATTTCTCGTCCGTTTGGCCTGCTCACCCTCCTTTCATCACTGCAGCGCACATGGCAGTGATGGCCACACACGTTTCCCCCGCCTTTATGTCTTCATGGTCCCCTGGACAGATGCCCTGCTGGGAGCCCTTGGCCCTTTCAGCCACAGTTCAGTTTCTAAAGAAAGAAAAAAATGGGTCTGTATTCCCCCGTTCAATTATTATTTGATCTGAAATTAAGCTGTTTCAGGTAGTGCTTAGTGCACTTGTGGTGGGTCCTGAGCTGCAGCATGTCCTGCCCGGGGGCCGCTGCCTTTATCTGTGGCATCAGCCTCAGAACTTCCTTCGCTTTCCGATTCTTCACCAAGTTTGTACTAAGACCTGCAGGTGCTCTTGTGGGACCAGGAAAATGTACCAATTATCTATCTATCTATCATTTTATTTATCATTGTTTTTGAATTTGCAAGATAACAGATTGGTCATGAATGAACATGCTAGAGACTTGCTATTTCCTAGCAGCAGCATATAAAAGTTATTTTTAAAGTTGTTTTAAATCTGTGAGTAAAAATAAATTGCTTTTGCTGCAAGAAACACCAAAAATGGAAAAGCTAACAGTCCAAAGGCGATAATTCATCTCATAGGCGTTGTTAGCAGCGTAGCTGCTTTAAACAGTGAGAAGATTTATGAGACGCTTGATTTACAACTGGGTTGAAGGGCGTTCTAACCTTCATGCTAGGTCTCGCCATCCTTGAGCTCTTTGGAGTCACACAGCACAGTCATGAAGATGTGGCTTGCCTGCGAGCGGGCCATTTGAAAACAGGCAGGACACACAGGGAAGCAGTGAGCGCTCCTGACACGTAAGCCTTTGGGAAACAAACATTTATTTTCTGAGAAAATTAGCTTTATGGTTAGCTCTTT
Organism: Lagenorhynchus albirostris; assembly: GCF_949774975.1. Lineage (NCBI taxonomy): Eukaryota > Metazoa > Chordata > Mammalia > Artiodactyla > Delphinidae > Lagenorhynchus > Lagenorhynchus albirostris. The sequence continues at coordinate 99,587,245 of NC_083102.1, read as the reverse complement.
TTTGTTGTTGTTTTTTAAAGCATGGGAGAAAAGAAAACCTGCAGTTAGGAAAGTTAGGATTAAGGAAGTAAACTGCTGTACCTTCCCTAGATACCGTTTGAGAGAATAAGTTCTTCACTTTCAAAACATACTTCAGGGCTTCCCTGGTGGCGTAGTGGTTAGGAATCCGCCTGCCAATGCAGGGGACATGGGTTCGAGCCCTGGTCTGGGAAGATCCCACGTGCCACGGAGCAGCTAAGCCCGTGTGCCACAACTACTGAGCCTGTGCTCTAGATCCCGCGAGCCACAACTACTGAGCCGTGTGCCACAGCTCCTGAGCCCACGAGCCACAACTACTGAAGCCCACGTGCCTAGAGCCCATGCTCCACAACAAGAGAAGCCACTGCAATGAGAAGCCCGCGCACCGCAACAAAGAGCAGCCCCCGCTCTCCGCAGCTAGAGAAAGCCCACACTCAGCAATGAAGACCCATTGCAGCCAAAAGTAAATAAATTAAGTAAATAAATTTTTTAAAAAAACACACTTTAGAGTAGGTATTTGTCTGAACTTAGTATTTGGATCTTATTTTTTTCTCAATAATTTTTTGTTTTGTTTTTACTTAATAGAGATGTTCAGAAGGCTTTTGAAATTGTTGTAGTCCTTAGACTAAAAATAAAACACTGACCACCTTATGTAAATATGAATGGTGGTGTGCTGCAACAGCAAAGCTTTCTGTTGTTAACTTTTTATTTTTAAAGAATTACAGATTCACAGGAAGTTGCAAAATAGGCAGAGGGAGGTCCTGTGCACCCACCCATCCCCAACTGCCCCCAGTGGAACATCTTAACAAAGTTTTAAATATTTAGTTTGACGTCTTTATCTACTATAACCTAGGCTAAATGCTCACTATTTTAATTAGCTAGTAAGGTGATAATATAGAAATCATAGCCTTCACAGTACTATTTAGAAGTTAATTTTTTTTTTTAAGAAAATTTTGGTCTTTAAATTTGGAGGCCATGGAAGCATGAGGAAGGAAATGGAATGAGGGATGAAGGGAGAACATAGACAGACAGACAGACAAACAGAGAAACAGAGAGAGCGATAGAGAGATAGATTGCTTTCTTACTTGATTGATTGGACAAGCCAAGCATTCTCTTCTAGTTTGGGGGTTAATTTGCCAAGTTTATATTGCGTTCAGATCATAAGTGGTTGGGTTTTTGTGTGTGTACCGTTACGTCCAACCCATGTTTATTCTCATCTGTTTGGTCTATTTTGCCTTCTTTAATTATCGGTGCCCTAGATGAGGGTCTTCTGGATTGCTGGTGATGTCATGTTTCTTGATTCAGATGCTGATTCCACAGATGGAATCACTCAGTGAGGGATTCATGGACCTGCATGTTTTTGATTTGTACACTTTTCTGCATGTACGTTATACTATACTAAGTTTAAAATACTGGACTCACAGTCACTAGGTAGAGAAGATAAAAAACCTATAGGGAAAGCCAAGATTTTATTAGAAAATTCAGGATCCCAAGGGCAGTATTGGACTTCCAAGTCAAGGCATTGCATCTGTTCTTTCTTTTGGTATAAATAGCAAAACGATCTCTTCAACTCAAAGTGAGACTGCTCTTCCTGTTACTTCACTTTAAGTTAATTACAAATTATTTTAAATATAGGGTTGGAAAAGGATAGCATCAGGGTGGCATATTCCTTCTTCTTACATATATATAAAATTCCCCCCCAGGAGAAAGCCTCTTTTAACAGGTACTCACCAACTGCAGAATCCTTGCAGAAGGACAGTGTCATTGGAGGGTAACCACATCTTCCTTCCCTGTCTGTTACCTCCCAGTGTCAGGGTCTCATGGAGCTATATTTAGACCCACACAGGGAAAGAGAAGAGAAAACCAATCCCATGGTAAAGACAGCTCCCAGTGCACACAACAAATGCATTCCCATACCGCAGATCCTCTTGTGGGAGTCTCTAGAGATTCCCAGATCCCCAAGCATGCTGAGCCCTGGTTCTTACACCTGTTCCAGTGCACAGCCATCAACTATGCTCGCAGTACAGCAGGGGCGCTTTATCTCAATGGATTGGTATAATTTAGCAGAATCATATTCATGTTTCATTTCCAACTTTTCAGTTCAGTTCAACTCAGTAGGCATGCATTAAATGTTTACTGCATATATTGTGTACCAAGAAGCTGCTGGGGGCCGGGTTCCACAGTCAGCAAATGTAGTCTCTGCCCAAAGGAGCCTGCAGTCCAGAAGCCCATTCCTTCTGTCAAGTTTCCCAAAGTGAGAATTTGGTCTCATGTCGTTTGTGAGTTCTTCAGAACTGGAGTGACAGTCGCAGGAAACCTGAATGCGTTCGCTGGGATGCTGGTGTGTGGCTGTGAATCAGGATGTCGCTTTCAGAGCCCCTCACAGCTTTCTCAGAGCCTTTGGCACACTTTATCTTGTTTGAATAATCACGCAAGAATAGCCTCATTTCGGGGACTTCCCTGGTGGCGCAGTGATTAAGAATCTGCCTGCCAACGCAGGGGACGCGGGTTCTGTCCCTAGTCCGGGAAGATCCCACATGCCGTGCAGCAGCTAAGCCCGTGCTCCACAATTACTGAGCCTGCACTCTAGAGCCCACAAGCCACAACTACTGAGCCCATGTGCCACAACTACTGAAGCCCGAGCGCCTAGAACCCGTGCTCCACAACAAGAGAAGCCCCTGCGATGGGAAGCCCATGCACCGCAACAAAGAGTAGCCCCCGCTCGCCCCAACTAGAGAAAGCCCACGCGCAGCAACGAAGACCCAACGCAGCCAAAAATTAATTAATTAAAAAAAATAGCCTCATTTCCCTTTTTGATCTCTTTGTCAGGGTGATCCGGTAGATTACAAGCCCCAGCTTCTGTATTCACAGAACCGAATTGGTTCAGAAAATCTCTGAACTCCTTTGACATTTCTAAGTTGACATCTAAAATTGTTTACCATAAGCTTGATAGTTGTAAGATTTCAATCCTTTGGTAAAGCTGCCAGAAAGATGCGGACTTCTTTTTCCTGCTCAAAACACTTACTACTTTCCTTAAAAGACCTATCTCAGTTCTGAATGCCGATTCTAAGATGGATACTTTGACACTTGATGGGAAGCTGGGGCAAGGAGCCGTCAGGGACTGGCTGCAGGGAGGGAGTCGCCAGGCTGTCTGCAGTATTTCAGTGCTGGGTCCAGCACCGTGCACGCGGCTGTCCTTGCATGTGGCACCTGGGAGGGTTTTTACAGATGGGGCCTGAGATGGGCCAGGAGGGTGGTTGTGAACGGAGAACCTGGCTTCAGGTGGGTCGGCGTTAGGAAAGAGCACACACAGGCGGGGAGACCCTGGGAAGTCCGGGACCGTGGGGGCCACAGCCCCGGTGTCAGACTAAAAGGACAGAGCAGGCAGGAGTGTGAAAGTGACAATCCGGAAACTGGAGGAAACACACCCTGCCTGCAGCCTTTTCCTCAACAGTGAATCTTCCTCGAGAGGGAGGGAGGGGGCTGTGAACAGCATGACCGTTCGCAGGAAAAGGGCTGAGCGAACCCATCACAGCGCAAGTGCGCTGGTCCCTATGACAACGTTGAGCCCACTGTGCATCCCCGCCTGGGGCTGCTGGAGAGCAAACCCGCTCCCTGTCTCGAGCTTAGTAAGTAGTGGCAGTGGTTATGAAGCTGCTCAAAAGTTGCTTTCTCAAACTTGGGGGCCACAGATGTACCCTTTGGGGGAAGAGCCTGTGGACTTTATGAGATTTTTAAATCTTGTTTATTCATTTTGAGGATCATCTAAATTCTTTTGAACTTATGTGCGGACTGAACCATTTTGTAGCAATAAATCACACCCCGATGGTATGCATGTGTGTAGGTAAACCTCACCCTCCAGGGATATCTTAACAGTCACTTGTATATAAGGACATTAAGAGGAGAAAAGGAAAGCTGTTATTTTATACTGACCCACCCATTTACCATGCGTTTCCCTTCTCTTCTGTCGTTCAGCCTTGCACTGACCAGTGGCTGCTGCCTGACAACAGTTGCCTCACATATTTCACTCAGTTTTCTGGTGGTTTATAGCAGGGGGACAGTCTCCTACCAGTTACCCAGAAGTGGCCAGAAGCAGAGGTGTGTGGATGGAATTTTTATAATTTCAGTGTTTCTCCAGTTGGGGGTCCAGTGGCAATTGTTTTTCTGTCAAAAAGGCCCGTACAGTATTAAATGTGAGAAACCTCACTCTAAATGAATGAGGCTCAGAGGAACGAACAGGTAGGTGCCTTGTTCAACGTACTGTACTAGGGACCTGATCATCAAACACTCAGCTGATGCTGGGTAGCAGAACTAAACCAAGTATCGAAAGTTCTGTTTGTACACGCCACGCTTTAAGGTGTGAGGGGCAGTAGAGATGGCAGGGTAGTGTGGAAGCCTGAAGGACAGTTATCACAACCGAGGATATGTAATGGGAAGGAGAGGAACTTTTAGGGGCCACACCTGCCTCTTCAGGTTGACGGGGAAAGGAGCGTGCAGGGCTGAGAATAGACAGCAGAGGCCCGCGGAGGCACGAGGCATTTCAGCTCTGTCCAGAGAGGAATGTGCTTGGGTGAAGCAGAGCCGCTCTGCCCCGGGGCTGGTCGGAGACGGAGCAGTCATTTGTGGGGTTAGTACTGAGGCGTTCATTTATAGAGAGAGGCTAGGAACGCTTGAGTGTGTAGATATATAAGAAATACATTCTGCGCATCCCATGTTTTTCCCGTACTCTGTCGTGCTGTCACAATGGTTGCAAAGGAAGCACTGCCTGACGTGAGCCCCCCACCCCCACCCCAGGCCTGGGAGCAAGGAACTGTCCCTAAACTACTGAGAATGAAGGAAAGAGATGGGTCCTCTGTGGGTGTGCTCCCAGCTGATACCTTTGTCTTTCTTAGACCAACTGATTAAGCTCTGACACATGACTGTCCTCTTAACTAATACACTGAGAGTAAAGCAGAAATTCAGAGCTCCCTGAGGGTCACAGGGTGTTTTTAAACAAGTTTTGTATGGGGTAGATCCAGCCTTGTCTCCCCTGGCTCTTGTTACAACAAAGAAAGCTGCTCATCAAAAAGTTCTGTTGTAAGGGTGCCTTTCTGCATCAAGCTTGGAATCTGGCCATGTGGAGGTCGGAGGAATGAGCCCCCTAGGGAAGTATAAAAGATGGGTCATGCCTCTATAGCTATAATACTGCCTGTAAGATTTCTGCACAGAACTACTGTATATGTATGTACTGCATTTCTTCAAAGAAATATTAATCCTGAGACCCACAGTCAAGTAGGATCCAGAGATGCTTAAGAAGACGGTGAGCTTGGAAGGTCTGCGTAGTTACATCCTCTGTGTGCTGTGACAGTGTGCTCCATCAGGGAAAACCTTTGGTAAATACAAAATGGGTGAATCAGACCTTTGCGATGCCTTTTACTTACGCATGGCTGTTTTTATTTCAAGGCTGGTTTGAACTACTACAAAGTAATGTTTAGAAGTGCTTTCCTCACTCTTCTTTGCTCTGCAGTTTCCCCATCAGATCACCACGTAACTGGAGAGAGATGTTTCTTGGTTTTTGTTTTTCAGCGTCTACTTATAACACATGTTTTCTGGACAACTGTGTTTTAGGGACAGCATGCCTTTTCCCAGAAAATATCAGGTTAACATTCAATAGGCACTGGATGTTTATCTGATCTTGTTTATGGGAGCTTGAGAAATTCGGTAACCTTTGTATATACTTGACGCTGTTAACTAGGTAGGAGGTCATTGGAACATTTAGAATTCCACTATAAACTTCTAAAATTATCAGGTGATGATTTTATTTGCATTGCATCTGTATCAGAAGATGTTTGTTATTCATCCAGGAATGAAATTAGCTATGTGACAAAGAATATGTGTGGCTCTGTTTGGAAATCTGCATTCAGTGACCAGCAACTGCATGTCCTTCAGGAGTTCACAAGGCCATTCTGCACCGTCCACCATGGTGGACGCCTTAGTAAATTAGCCTGGGCCTCTGTGGTGGGAACTGTCATAGCTACACCCATGGAGTCAGTCACTGATGATGGAAGAAGTTACATATAAAACCATAGAGTGAGCCTGAGGTACTCTGCACTTCTTTTAGGACATTCTAGGTTATTTATGTTCTGGTACAAATTTCTTGCTAGATTGTCAGCTCCGTGTGACAAGCAGCTTCTGGTTCATTCAGCCCATAACTCCCAGCACCGTGCCAGGTACGTAGAGAGCAGTAAATAAATACTGGCTGCAATGCATCGAACATATCTAGGGTACGATTGCATTTCAAATAAACTTCCGAAATCTGAACATGTCTTTATTCACTAAGAAGCACGAATGTATTTTTTAAAAAGGGGGGAGGACTTTCTAAACCAGCCAATGATTAGATTATAATGATCTCAATTCGTAAATTTTCTCACTGGCCTTCTTTATACTTAATTTGGTGTACATAGGAGAACAAGCATGTCTGAAGGAGAGTGCCAAGTGTTTTCTTCTTTTACATCTCAGAGCATTCATCTCTAAAGTCAAGAACATACATTGGTTTAAAAGTATTTTTAAGGAATTAGTAGTTGGATGAAAATTGAGTTATCAAGGAAAAACATATCTTAACTTCATGCATTCATGATTAGACCTCTTCATATAGAAGGGTCTGAGATCTATCTGCCGTATTCACCATCATCCGAAGAACTCAGGGGCATAGATTTTTTTTTTTTTTAATTAAAGTTAGTAGAAATTGGCAGGCAGTTTAGAGTAACATCTGATCTTCAGAGCTCCCTTAGCAATTAAAAGAAAACTAATTATTTTTGCATGGAATACGATAAGGTGACTTTAAGTGCATATTAAAAGGTCATAACCATGACAACTCTTAAATATTACAGCCAAGAAAAATAAGTTTGACTCTCATTTATTTTGGAAATAGCTATTAACTGTAACCCAAGAAACATGAACAGTGAGTTTGCTTCACGCCAGAGTGTTGTGAAAGTCAAGTGGCTAGTGGTTATTTATTACTGACAAGAGACAGAAGTCGTGTCCTGTCTGTCTATATGTCTGGATCTGCCCCAGGTTGGTACACGGATGAGAAGACCACAGGTACTAAATGAGGGGCTTCAATGAAATAAAATTGAATTTCAAGGACGGGGAAAGCAAAGTTCATTGGATTCTGTGACGCATATCCCAAGGATCATATGCTTTCTTACTCAGTGCAGGATTCCTCTGTTTCGTTTTATATTTCCGTGTAGCATGGATGTGGGTGAGAGTCTCCTTTACAAAGGCGGTTCATGTAATTTACTCTACGTAAGTGTATGAGGAAATTATAAAATTTTGAACCATCGACCAGATAAATTTTTGAATCTTCAAACCGGAAGACATAAAATAGAGGGACTCAGAAGAACTATCTAAACAAAATATGATAGCAGGTCACACTTTGCTGCCACACATGAGTCTGGGGAGGAGCATTGGTCTTGGCTTTTACATGCACACGTTTAACAAACAGTTCTTTCTTCTTTCCCATTTACCTCTGGAAATGGAAATGAGCGTCGTCAGTGACTTTACTGGGAAGTAGAAGCTGTCTGTGAACTTCCTTTTGTTGTTTTTAAAACAGACTATCACATTTACATGTCAAATATGATAAGCTGGCATCCTTTAGAAATACCTGTTTCAAATCAAATGGTATCTATCCTTCAAACTACCATTTAGTGACTGACTACTATACGCAAGGTGTTACCTCCAAACTTAGGACTTAAGCTGCAAATCAAGTTAACAGATTTCAGGAATATGCAGGTCCCGACCAGTGGTTCTCTACCAGGGACAGTTTTGCTCCCTGCAACCCCCAGTCCCCTTCAGGGAACATTTGGCAATGTCTGAAGCAGTTGTTGGTTTTCACACTGGGGTGTGTTATAGGCATCTAGTGGGCAGAGGCCAGGGCCAGTCCCTGCCATAAAGAAAAATCCCCAGCCCAAAACGTTAGTGGTGCCGAGGTGGGGAAACCCTGGGCTAGGCCAAGCCAACCGTATTCAGCTCTCACTCATCTGTCGTTTTCATATCACACCAGAATACACTCACGGGCTTTATTCCTCCTGGCTTTGAGTTAATTATTCCTTCGCCTGGGTTTTCTGTGTGCCCGTGGTGCAGCAGCCGGCTTGGAGTTTGGCATTCCCGATGATTGCACTCGAGCCAGCATTCCACTTCCACCTGCACCAGCCTGTCCAACCTGAACGCTTACCGAGTGAAAGCAAGAGTCATGGGAAGACGCCTTAATTATACCCACCCATAAACTTGCTTAGAAAGGAATCCGCGAGGTCCTGGAGTCAGAAATTGGCTCTATCACTGTTGTAGAAACAACATAAATTTAACAGAAAACACGTGCTTTTCTCTTCCCTTCTTTTGTCCCCCTCCTGGCAGTGCAAGAGCGCCATTAGGTGAAGAAATCTCTCCCCACGCTGCTCCCCAGAACCAGAAGAAAACCCAGCTTGTTCTAGCCCAGCTTTGTCATGGAGAGAAGGCAGCTGCTGCATTCTGAACTAGCCTTTCTCTGATAGCAGCCTGCCCAAGGATGAAATGCGTTTAAGAGTTTGAATTACACAGTGCGCCGTGAATGCATGCCTGTTTCTGCTTTATGGTACTTGAAAGTGAGGCTGTGTGCGCTGAGGTTTTAGATCCCTACACCTACTGGCCTAGCAGAGGGGGAGGAAACCTTCTGCCAGGCAGGGATCACTGTGTCAGTATTGAGGTGCTGGCCCACCAGCTGCCTGAGACTCCCGAAAGGGCTAAGTCACCATGCTCTTGGCCGTGCCTAAAGGGAGTTACTAGAGTCTTGGAACAGGGCCACACACCTGTGGGGTGTTCCCTGGGCATTTGGGCAGGGCAGGTGACCAAGGGTCCTGTTGGAGTTGGAGGCCAACTTGAAAGCACATCTGGCTGTGAGCTCAAGTTCAGTAACACTCCCCACCCCCCATAATTCATGTGTGTCATAAAACACAATGATTTCTTGAACTTTAAAGTCATGCCTGTAATAGCGCCTGGCATACAACAGGGGCTCCGTAAGTATCTGTTGAGTGAATGAATGAGTTCGGAACTGACGGGCTCTTGGTCCAACTCTCACTTAACGGAGAAAGAAACTTGAGGTCCACAGAGATTCTACGATTGCCAAGTGAAAAGGTTGCTTTCATGGGCATGGTTTGCAGGGCCCTGTGAGTTATGTGCTAATACAGACCCCCAGGAAAACACCCACTCAGCAGAAAGTGCTGGCTTGGGCACCCTCCCGCTTCTGCTCCCAGCTTTCTTTTAAAAAGAGCCTCCAGGATTGCTTAGGCTTCAAGCTCCCCCAAATCTGCCTCACCCTAGTTGAGAAAAATCAAGGAATAAATAGAACGGGGCTGAAGACCTCAACATAACTATTAGTTCTCAAACAAATGTAAGACTTTTAAAAAATGTTTATTATATATATTAGTTCTTGCCCTCTCTATATGAATGTAATACAAGTGTCGCTCTCTGAATTAATTAATAAGTTTTAGAGAACCAAACTGATAACGTTTTTTATAAATTAGACGCATTTAATCAAATTTAGTGTGACTACACCCAGCTACGTAGCTGATTGAATTTAATTTGAATTTCTGTATTATATGTTTTCTCCCAGTAATTGACCCCAGTTTTCCCATCTGTAAAAGGGGGTCAGACCTCACGGTAGCTAAGGTGCCTGCCGAGTTTAAGGGAAATGGCCTAAAGGGAGGACTCTGGACCGTGTCCGCAGAGGGTCCTGCGGCCTCAGAATCAGCACCATCACTTAGTGACTGTGTGACCTTGAGAAGCACCTCTTTGTGCCTCCGTTTCCTCACCTGCCAAACACCAGCACAGTGGCAGCTAGGGCTTAGGGCCACGATGAGAATTCAGGGAAGTGATGCATGAAAAGTGCCTGCCATGTAGAAGGTGCTCAACAAAAATTAACTATTTTATTGCTGCTGCTGCCGCTGTGGTTATTCATGTGGCTTCTAGACCTTTGCCATCCAATAAGGTAACCATGAGCCTCATTCAGTGGCTTTTGGGTACTTGAAATGTGGCTTGTCCGAACTGAGATGTGCTATGTGTCGAAAGTATGTACTGGATTTTTCAAAACGTTAAAAATAAGATTTTTCGCATACTTTTTCTTGTACTAAGTCAGGACTTAGTACACTTTTTAAAATTAAGGACACCTTGAAGCAAAAATATTTGGGGTATATTGCATGCAATAAAAGACATTATTAAAATGTATTTCAGCTGTTTCTTTTTACTTTTTTATTACTGTGGCTGCGAGAAAGTTTTAAGTGACGTATGTGGTTCGAATGGCAGTACTGGGCGGTGCCGTGGGTACTGCGGGCAGCCAGGGTCCCAGGACGGTGCAGCAGATTTGATCACAACTTGACCATAGCTTCTGGTCTCCTCCACCCAAGCTCTCGCAGTGTGGGCCTGAATCTTTAGACTGGTAGGCTTTATCTCTCGAGAGGGTTGGCCCGAGTAGATTGAAAAGAATAAGCATCTAAGCCACTGAATTTCATTTGCTCTCTGACTGTTCTGCTCTGGCCAAGGGGAGGCCCTCTTTAAGCATCAATCTGCCCCCAGTAAATGAAGGGCGATCTAGTTCCTTGGTCCTCAGAGGGTCCACTGAGAAAGCGTCACTGACCTTGCTTACGGCTCTCCTTTCAAGGGCAGCACGTGGCCTGGTGCTTCTTCAGTCTGTGGTTCCCGGCTTTGTTCCTTAGACACATGTTAGTGTGAATAGTTCTTGGAAAAAAGCCTTCAGTGGAAGGCCCTGCATGTACCAGGCCGCTTCCTGTGCACATTTCATGTTAAGGACTCTGGGTAGTCCTGCAGTAAGGAGGCCTGTCTGGTGTTGTCATGACCTGTGGTCACTCAAGTTTATTTGACCGCAGAATCCTTTTCAAAGAACACCTGTAAGACACACCCCACCTGTAAGGCACACCCCAAACTGAGACAGTTTCAAAAACACTCTCTTAATGAAAAGGGTCCTTTCACATGAACAGTGTTTTCAGGGAAGGCAGGCTGAAACGGTCCCCCTGGAAATGTGAGACTGCTTCTTACTGATTGCCTTTTGCTGGAAGAAATCGCCGATAACTGTGCTTCTCTAGAAAGAGTGAAGGGGGAAAAAGTAATTGCTCTTATACTAGTGTGTCAACCTCTGATTCATACCTTTCTTATTTTCGGTTTCTCAGACAATATTGAAAGAATGCCTCGTTTAGATCAATAAAATAAGGAAAAAGTTACAAAAGGTTTGCCTTCAATTTATATTTATTTATAATTAGTCTATTTCCTGAAAGTAGCTGAGACATGAGAGTTGCAAAACTAGGGCCATTCCAGCGAAATTGTGAAGTAAAAAGAATGCAGCTATACAGGAGGAGGCGACCCTGCCAGAGACTGCAGGCTAGTGGGAGTCATACAGCCAGGCATGAGCACACGCTCAGAGCCTCCTGGCCGCAGGGAAGGCCTTTGCAGCGTCATGGTCCCAACCCCAGGCCTGGTAGATTGCTGCCTAAGTCATAACAGCAAGGCCAGCTCTGGGGGGGATCTCCTCCAGCATCTGGTTACTGCAGATGTCAGTTTAGAGGATTATGCACTATTGGAGTGTTGGTATACAGAAAAACTTCTGTATAAAAAGGCCTGAAAAGAAAAAACCTAATATAGTCAATCCAAATGTTTTTTAAATGAAAAAATGTATTTGTGTACTTGATCTGGCTTGCTCTTTTTAAAAGATTAAAATTAGGGTGAAAGAAGTCTGTGTGCAACCAGATGTCTGATAAAGGGTTAATTTCCAAAATATATAACTCAATAGCAAAAAAACAAGTAATCCACTTTAAAAATGGACCCAAATAGATATTTTTCCAAAGAAGATATACAAATGGCTAACAGGTACATAGAAATGCAAATTGAAACCACAACGAGTATCCCCTCATACCTGTCAGAATGGCTATTATCAAAAAGACAGGAAGTAACAAGGGTTGGCAAGAATGTGGAAAAAAGGGAACCCTCGCACTGCTGGTGGGAACGTGAATTGGTGCAGCCATTATGCGAAACAGTATGGAGGTTCCTCAAAAAACTAAAAATAGGGCTTCCCTGGTGGCGCAGTGGTTGAGAGTCTGCCTGCCGATGCAGGGGACATGGGTTCGTGCCCTGGTCCGGGAGGATCCCACATGCCGTGGAGTGGCTGGGTCCATGAGCCATGGCCGCTGAGCCTGCGCGTCCGGAGCCTGTGCTCCGCAACGGGAGAGGCCACAACAGTGAGAGGCCCGCGTACCGCAAAAAAAAAAAAAAAAAAAAAAAACCTAAAAATAGAACTATCACATGATCCAGCAATTCCACTCCTGGATGTATACCCAAAGAAAGCTAAATCAGTATCTCAAAGAGATATCTGCACCCTCGTGTTCATAGCAGCATTATTCATGAGAGCTAGGATGTGGAAACAGTCTAAATGTCCATCGATGAATGAATGGATGAAGAAAATGTGATACAATGGAATATTATTCAGCAATAAAAAAAGAAGGAAAGCCTGCCATTTTCAACAACATGGATGAACTTGGAGGACATTATCCTAAGTGAAACAGGCCAGACCCAGAAAGACAAATGCTGCATGATCTCACTTACGTGTGGGATCAAAAAAAACCCCAAACAAACAAACAGTGAGCTCATAGGACCAGAGAGGAGGATGGTGGTTGCCAGGGGCTATGGGGAGGGGAAAGTGGGGAGATGCTGGTGAAAGGATACAGACTTTCAGTTATAAGATGAGTAAGTTCTGAGGATCTAGTGTACAGCATGGTGACTATAGTTAATAATATTCTCTTGTCTAATAGAAATGTACTAAGAGAGTGAATCTTAAACTTTCTCACTACACACACAGAAAAGGTAACTGTGAGGTGAAAGAAGGGTTCAAAAAAATCATCTGAATACATATTATGCGTATTATCACAGGGCTAGAAAATAATCAGTCAAATAAAAATTCATTAACGTATTCATTAACTAGGAAAATACTCCAATGAGGAACAGAAACTTCTATTTAATTTTTCTCTCATCATTTTCTGTTTCCTAATACATAACATGTATTCGTACAGCTACCTATGTGCCTTGTAATTAAATAATCATTTATTACGGGGATGGTCTCAATACGTATTTTGCTAACAGGGATGCTGATCCAGACTCTTTTAGGCCTTCCTGCTCTAGCCTCGTCCACTGGTTTTCCAGCAGTAATGAGGGATATTTAAAATAATTTTTTGTAATGACACATGGCTTCTCTGGGCCAGCGTGTGAGTAGTAGGTGACAGCCGTGTGCCTTGTTAAGCTGTGTAAGCTGGCTCCAGGGCCCTGCGTGGAATTTGAGTTACAAGTGCTGATGAAGTTGGTGAAGTTTAGGTAAACACAGCTGGGACTGCCCGATGGCCTTAGCGTGACCTTGGACATCACTGTAATTTACCTTTGGAGATGTGCATGTGCATCTTCCCTGGCACGATAGGACCTTCCATGATGCTTTTAAAGTGGTTTTGTCTGTGTTTTCTTGGTTACCAGACTTTCATGGAGCCAATTAGAAGACAGTGGTTAAAGGCATCTCTTTATAGACAGACTGGGCTCAAACTGGCCGTGGGACCATGGGCACGGCGTCAAGAGTCCTCGCTTGGGATTGAGGGTAGAGCCTCCACCTCTGTCAGAGCACCGAACGGGACACTGCATGCCGAGTAGGTAGGCACTCACAGCAATAACTCCGTGCCATCTGGGGCAAAGGTGAAATATGGTAGCAGCTGATCCAGAATTCATCCAAGGAGAAAAGCAAACTAAATGACCCGGAACAGATTTTCTTCCTTTGAATGTCTCTATAGCATAGAATGCCGGTTATTCTCAGGAAGGAGCTATGTACATCAAATACAGCTGCCTCTTAATTAAAGGAAATCCAGACTATGAGCACAAACGGTGTGACCAAGCCGTGAGTACACGGTAAACCACGGCCCAGCAAGGCTCTCCTTTTTCTGTTAGTATTTCCCAGACTTTCCACTCTGATTGTTGGTGCAGACACCAAGTAACCCTGGTTGTCTGCCCTGCTTTCAGAATACTTTGTAAGGATCCACACCAAGAGGGGAATCATTGGTGTGATGGGCTGGGTGTTTGGATTATACTGTAAAGTGGAAATAAAATCATCAGACCTTTGTTGCCTGAAGTTGGAGCCACTACAGGTAATTCTTTTCCACGAGTATTTTGCTGACGCTGGTTGTAGCCTGGCTGTTCATGCAGTGTCTGTGGAACACACAAAGGGTGACCCTGTATTGAAAATCGACCCCAAACAAGTTTTTGTTATCCTTGTCTTTGGAGGCCCTTATCCTCTGAATGATGTCACAGTAGGGGGTGTCGTCTTTTTTTTTTAACATCTTTATTAGAGTATAATTGCTTAACAATGGTGTGTCAGTTTCTGCTGTATAACAAAGTGAATCAGTTATACATATACATATATCCCCATATCTCCTCCCTTTTTTTTTTTTTTTTTTGTGGTACGCGGGCCTCTCACTGTTGTGGCCTCTCCCATTGCAGAGCACAGGCTCCGGACGCGCAGGCTCAGCGGCCATGGCTCACGGGCCCAGCCGCTCCGTGGCATGTGGGATCTTCCCGGACCATGGCAAGAACCCGTGTTCCCTGCATCGGCAGGCGGACTCTCAACCCTTGCGCCGCCAGGGAAGCCCCTCTCCTCCCTCTTGTGTCTCCCTCCCTCCCACCCTCCCTATCCCACCCCTCTAGGTGGTCACAAAGCACTGAGCTGATCTCCCTGTGCTATGCGGCTGCTTCCCACTAGCTATCTATTTTACGTTTGGTAGTGTATATATGTCCATGCCACTCTCTCAATTCGTCTCAGCTTACCCTTCCCCCTCCCCGTATCTTCAAGTCCATTCTCTACTAGGTCTGCATCTTTATTCCTGTCTTGCCCCTAGGTTCTTCTGACCATTTTCTTTTTTTTTTTTAGATTCCATAGATATGTGTTAGCATACGGTATTTGTTTTTCTCTTTCTGACTTACTTCACTCTGTATGACAGTCTCTAGGTCCATCCACCTCACTACAAATAACTCAGTTTTGTTCCTTTTTATGGCTGAGTAGTATTCCATTGTATATATGTGCCACATCTTCTTTATCCATTCATCTGTTGATGGACACTTAGGTTGCTTCCATGTCCTGGCTATTGTAAATAGAGCTGCAGTGAACATTTTACATGACTTTTTGAATTACGGTTTTCTCAGGGTATATGCCCAGTAGTGGGATTGCTGGGTCGTATGGTAGTTCTATTTTTAGTTTTTTAAGGAACCTCCATACTGTCCTCCATAGTGGCTGTATCAATTTACATTCCCACCAACAGTGCAAGAGGGTTGCCTTTTCTCCACACCCTCTCCAGCATTTATTGTTTGTAGATTTTTTGATAATGGCCATTCTGACCGGTGTGAGATGACTTGTGCTCTAATTGATCCAATGCTTAAAATTGTTCTCTGAGATTAAATTTTACAGGAGTCATATCACACCTTTCCAAATGCTTACTGTGTCAGTTTTAAACTGCATACCTTTCTGGAAATTTTAATCTATATTTAATATTTTTTTAAAAATGAAAGTACTCTGTTACGAGTGTTTGTTATGTCTAAGACTCATTCGTCTCACCCCCCCCCCATAGCGTTAGAAGTAAGCAAGTGTGGTTATGCTTGTGATATGAGAGGTATTCAACAAGTCCCACCTATTATCCACATACACACTCGCAATTCACCAAGAATAGTAAGTCTGAGAAGCAGTTTGAAATTCTTGTATTAGAAAAAATGTGCTGTGTCAGTATTTTAATTCCCTGTGAATGATCGGTGGAGATGTGTAGACAGAACCACTCATGCTTTCAGAGCTTTTATAGAACTGGGCGCTGTCTGAGGCACTGGTGTCCATAGGTAACATGGTCGGAGGACCACGTGACCAGTTAATGGAGCGTTGGAACCTACCCGGATCTTTCAACCTCAGTTACGTCTGTAACACCAGAAGGAAGAAAGCCAGGCTAGAAGGATAACAGGAAACAGAAACCAGCTAGCTTAATTCTCACCAAGAAGATGTTGAAATGGGACAGATGCCTGGAGTGGCTGTGCTTTAACAATTGGAAACACAAGTGTCGCACAGTTCATTGAAGATAGAACTCGAAACTCAAAAGGCTATTTGAAAATAACATGTTCCACCCCTTAAAATAAGTGGAAGTGTTACTTACTTTTAGTATGTATGCTTTAACCACATGAAGTATTTTGATGCCGTTGAGGCAGTACAATATTCCATGACTTTTTCTACCCACATTAGCTAAGTATGAATTCCATCCGCATGATCTCAATCAACTTTAATACGATCTTCACTGATTGTAGCAATACGTAGGGATGATTATTGATATGTGTCTAGAAAGTTCCACCCCAGCTTCACACCCCCCTGTGGGAGGCCCGAAGAGAGTATCATTTTAATGTATCTTCTATTAGGGAAAACCTGGAGCCACCATGCCCTCCCGGCCCATGGACTCGTGAGCGCTCAGCCCCTCGTCGCTGTTTCCCAGGACACACCACAGGCCACTGCTGCACGGGCAGACCTGTCAGCCGTTAGACGGCTCTGGGGACGGAAATCTGACACTTGACTCACAGTGTCAAAATCTCACTTTTGACAGTTGGGGATTAGCTAGCTGTAGCTGAGCGTGGGCTCCTTGCTTCACTCGTCCTCCTGCAGACCTTCCCCTGGCAGCCTGGCCACAGCCCCCTGGCCGTCCCTCGTGGCCTTTCCCGGGGCCGCAGGTACGAGGCTCTGCACAGCATGGAACCGACGGGATGGGGTCCGGCAGGGCCATCTCAGGAACAGGGCCTCAGGGAGCCGGGGGCTCTTTCACATATGGAATGATAAGCTCAAACAGAATCAGGACTGTGTGTCCACAAGCTCAGAGGAGCGCAAACCCCTTGCTTGCATGCATCGTGGCGGCAGATTCTAAATCAGCCCGAGTGGGAATCTGCCCGTCTTACCTGCAGGATTCCTACATGCCCTCACATCCGTAGACTCCCACGTGGCCTCTGAAAATGCTGCTTGAATCGCCCCTTCACCTGCTCCCACCCCGACCCAGCTGTCACTGCGGGCGAGCGATGGACAACCTCCCCAGTCGTGGGCCATGCCTAGGAGGTCCGGGCGTGATCGGGTCCACCCTGCTCCCTCTCTCTCTCTCCAACTATTTCTAACTGTGACAAAACATACATAACACAACATTTACCACCGTAACCCTTTTTAAGTGTGCAGTTCAGTGGCATTAACTACATTCACGTCGCTGTGCAATCATCACCACCATCCATCCCCAGAACTCTTTTCATCTTGCAGAACTGAAACTCTGTCCCCAGTAAACAACTCTTCATTCTTCCCTTTCCCCAGCCCCTGGCAGCCACCATTCTGCTTTTTGTGTCTATGAATTTGGCTACCCTAGAAGTCTCATATAAGTGTCATCATACAATATTTGGCTTCTTGTGACTCACTTATTTCACTTAGCGTATCTTTAAGGTTCCTCCATGTCATAGCATATTGCAGAATTCTTTTTAAGGCTAATATTTTATTGTAGATATTTACATTTTGTTCATCCATTCATTCATCAATTGACACTTGGATTGCTTCCACCTTTTGGCTGTTGTGAATAATGCTGCTATGAACATGGGTGTCAACTGTTCTCTTCTAAAGCCCAAATCTGATAAAGTCACTCCCCAGCTTAAAGTATTCCCCAGCTCCCTGTGCCCATGGGATAAAGGCCAGGGTCTCCTGTAGTTTTCTCCTGCCAGCCCTGCCCTGAGTTGTCTGGCCCATCACTGTGGCTGGGCCTTGCATCTCCATAGCCCTCTGCCTGTGTCCATACTCTGCCCTCCATCTAGAATGTGGTTTCAACATCTCTACCTGCTGAAATCTTGTTTCCTCTTTCAAAAAAAAACCCAAACCCCAAAATCCAAAGACTTCAAGTGGGGCTTCCCTGGTGGCGCAGTGGTTGAGAGTCCGCCTGCCGATGCAGGGGACACGGGTTTGTGCCCCGGTCCAGGAGGATCCCACATGCCGCAGAGCGGCTGGGCCCGTGAGCCATGGCCGCTGGGCCTGCGCGTCCGGAGCCTGTGCTCCGCAGCGGGAGAGTCCACAACGGTGAGAGGCCCGCGTACCGCAAAAAGCAAAAAAAAAACAACAAAGACTTCAGGTGTCCTGGCCTCTGCCTGGGGTTCGGCACACGCCTGCTCCCCTTCCCTCCTCCTGCGTGTGTCTGTGTCACCTGTAGGATCTGAGCCCCTAGAGGGTGGGCACACCATCTGGTTCAGTTTGGAAATCCTGGTCTTCCCTAAGTGCCTAACTCACTGGAAATGTCCCTTGAGCAGTGTGACAGCTCCTGACCCTCAGGAGAGCCCTGCTAAGTCATTCCTTTGCAGATTACTGATGCTGCCCAGGTCACAGCTCTTTGCATGAGTGTATCTGGTCCCCAGAGAGTGACCTGTGGGGCAGGAACAGCCCTAGGAAGCCTTTACACAAAGATGAGGCTCTGCCTTCTTTGGTCACGACCCTCTGTTAGGGTCGTGTCTAAGTTAGGGTCATGACCCTCTGAAGTCTGCGTGTCTAAGGTTAAAGGGAGGCTTTTGGAGCTGCGCTCATGCACATGTCCCCACCTGTTCCCCAGTGTCATGTTAACCCGCTGTCCCCCAGCTCAGTGGGCTCCAGCCTCACTGGCCACTGCTTAGTTTCTCAAGCTGAAGTTCTTACTCCCCCGGGGCCTCTGCGGGAGCTGTTCCCGCTGCCTGGACAGCTCGTCCCGGATCTTCCATTGTAACGTCCTTCTCACCTTGTGGAGTGTTTGTTTGCTCTTTAAATGTCTCTCCAGCTGGACCACGACGGCAGAGCTCTCACCTGCTTCCTTCACCTGTGTACTCACAGAGCCCAGCACCACTGTACGTTGACTGACACAAAATGCACTGAGAGTGAAAAAACCCTGAATCCCAGCTCCGCAGCGCTTGCTTTAGCTGAGTACGTTTGCTCAAGTCCCGTGTCCTCCTTGGGCCTTAGTTTTCTCTCCTGTAATACGATGAAGATACCCCTTGCTGGCGTCTCTCGGGGGGCTACACGGACAGGCACTGAGCCAGCGCTTTTGCTCACTGACGATGAGAAACAGCTCCGAGCCTTGCAGAAGAGACTTACACGCCGTCCTTCCTCAGGCACAGTTTATTCATTAATTAGTTATGTGTTGAGAAATGGGTTCTGGGGGAGCAATGTGGTGTCCACAGCCCAGATTATGCACCTTGGTGTCTGATGGCCTGGCCTGGACCCTCACATTTAAACCCTTTCTATTCTTCAAAAATTAGACTTCTTTCAATAGTTTCAGTAATCAGTCAATCAGTAGTAGTAGTAATAATAATAACGATAATGGGTAATCCTGCCCCATGCCGGCTGTGCTCCACTGAAAGCAAGCTAAATGCTGCTCTCCCCAGAAACCTCGGGGGTCTGTCCCGCCCGGGACTGTGGCCCTGTGGTGGAACAAGGGAAGATGCCACCAGGTAGAGAGGTGCCCCTGGCCGCCCAGGCTGGTAGCGGGGGATACTGGCCGGGCTCTTGCACGCGAGGGCTGACGATGTCAGTGGCCAAAGTGCAGATGCCGGGCAGGCCGTGTGGAAGGGGGCGAGTCCACGGCTCCCGGTGGGGATGCAGTGGCTGCAATGTGACGGAGGTCAGCGGGGGCCGTCCTGGAGGAAGGGCCGTCCGGGGCGAGCGTGGGCTCCGACCCCCGCACCCAAGCCGCTCAGCTCTCGGCGACCCTGAGGACAGCGCCACGTGGGGACTGGGAGAGGAGCCAATAAAAGAAAACGTGGGTTCCCAGCACCAGGAGAGGCCCTCCTCCAACTGTGCAAACAGTGCCCTGCAAGCATTTCAGGGATATGGTTTTGAGGAGAAGTATGTTATTTTAGCTTTCTTAGGTCAGGGAGAGAATGCAGCCCGGCGCACATTCCTCAGCGCAGACTATTCTAATTATTACCAGTTTAATATGGGTTCTGCTTATCTAGGGAAAATCCCTGTGGTTCCCTGACATGTTTCACTGTCATAACTTAGTGTTGGAGTAAATAAGACTTCACGTCCCGGCGCCTGGAGGAGCTCAGCCCTCGGCGCTGGGGGCTGGGAGACCTCCGGCCCCGGGAAGTACGGAGGCGTCCCTAGAAATGAGCCCAACACCGCGCGGTCCGGCTGCGAGGCGCTGCCTGGTGGGCCGGGAGTCCCGAAACGTCCCAGCCTGCGGTCACCAGAGTCGCCTCCCGCCTGGCCACGCTTTCTCCTCCCGGGGTTTCCCACGTGATCCCAGAGCGCTGCCTGTTTCATTCAAAGCTCTGCGCATACTGCCTCCCCTTAGAGACGGCGCTGCCTTCCCCGGTGGGCGGCGGCTGGGCGAGAGCGGAGATGCAGTCCCTGCAGGGGAGGCCCGCGGAAGCCCTGGGAGAACCGTGGCTTATACAGTCGTTTGCTAGCTGCCCCGGGGCCAAAAAGCAAGTTACAATTGAAATGCAAAGGATCTCACACCGGTCAGAATGGCCATCATCAAAAAATCTAGAACCAATAAATGCTGGAGAGGGTGTGGAGAAAAGGGAACACTCTTGCACTGCTGGTGGGAATGTGAATTGGTACAGCCACTATGGAGAACAGTATGGAGGTTCCTTAAAAAACTACAAATAGAACTACCATTCGACCCAGCAATCCCACTACTGGGCATATACCCTGAGAAAATCATAATTCAAAAAGAGTCATGTACCAAAATGTTCATTGCAGCTCTATTTACAATAGCCAGGACATGGAAGCAACCTAAGTGTCCATCAACAGATGATTGGATAAAGAAGACGAGACATATATATACAATTGAATATTACTCAGCCATAAAAAGGAACAAAACTGAGTTATTTGTAGTGAGGTGGATGGACCTAGAGTCTGTCATACAGAGTGAAGTAAGTCAGAAAGAGAGAAACAAATACCGTATGCTAACATATATGGAATCTAAAAAAAGAAAAAGAAAACAATGTCATGAAGAACCTAGGGGCAAGACGGGAATAAAGACACAGACCTACTAAAGAATGGACTTGAGGATATGGGGAGGGGGAAGGGTAAGCTGAGACAAAGTGAGAGAGTGGCATGGACATATATACACTATGAAACGTAAAATAGATAGCTAGTGGGAAGCAGCCGCACAGCACAGGGAGATCAGCTCGGTGCTTTGTGACCACCTAGAGGGGTGGGATAGGGAGGGTGGCAGAGAGGGAGACGCAAGAGGGAAGAAATATGGGAACACATGGATAAATATAACTGATTCACTTTGTTATAAAGCAGAAACTAACACACCATTGTAAAGCAGTTATACTCCAATAAAGATGTTAAAAAAAAAAAAAAAAAGCAAAGGTTGGCAAATCTGAGAGGCTCCTGTCCCAGCCCAGCTGCCCCTGTGTCCCAGGCGACCTGAGGTGGGTGGGGGCTGCATGTCTGTGGACACCTGATGCCTGACCCTTCCTTCAGGTGATACACATGAGCTCACACTCTTTGGTTTTTTATTGATTGATCGATTGAGCTCTTAACTGATCTGCTTTACAATAAGCTGGTTTTGTTGGAAGCGGACAAACCCAGTTCCTAAGGGACATTGATGATTTCTTCAGTCTCTGAGGAAAAGTTTTCATTTCCCTCAATTTGTGAAAAAGCCAGGTGCCCTCCCTCTCCGTCAGTGGACAGTCTCCACACCCGTCGACGGGTGCCGAGTGCCGCGGCATGGGGCCTTGTCCACCCCGGAAGAGGAGAGCCCGCCCATCGGGCTGCCTGTTCCCCGTCTGTCCTCTGCCTGGACTCCCATCCGCCCTTTCTGGAAGGTCTGAAGGCCTGGCACTCCACGCTTCCCTCCCTCAGATCGCCTGGCCCGGATCAGGCGGCTCCTGGGCCGAGCGCCCAGCCTGGAGCAGGAACCTGGCCGTCCAGTTCCCCCCACCTCGACCTACGCTGACCTTGAGCAAGTTTCTCAGGTTTCACCTTTGATGAAACTTGAGCAACTTTCACCCCCAGGTCGTCCTCCGTTGGCGTGTGCGGGACCAGGTGAGGTTGCGTGGAAGACAGCTGAGGACTGAGGGCGCGGGGCTGGCGGGCTGGGCTGCCTTCACCCGGGCCCAGAGCCTCGTGCCTGCCTGTGCCCTGGCCTCCTGCGGGGACCCAGCTCCCCAACACAACCGCTCTGGACGGGTCAGCGAGGCTGTCTCACACACTGATGTCCTTTGTTCCCAAAATGAGGGCCCTTAGTCTCAATCACAGCTTGACAGTGAGCCCGGATGTGTGAAATCTGCTTGGGAAAGTCTGGAGCACCTGGTGGCCAAAACCCTGGGCACAGTAGGAAACCAAGCACATCTGCTCTCACACCCCTGCCGTGGTGGCAGGTCCTCAGGGCATCGTTGCTTTGATTTTCATGCCGTCTCCATCCTTGTCCCTCCCGTCCTCCTTGCCCTCAGGACTCTTCTCGGCGCTCACAGTTAAAGGCCCCTGCCGACCCCGGATGCAGAGCCTTCACCGTGGCCGGGCCTCACGTCTGCACACTTGTGTATAGAGCCCCTTGGAGGTTGCACTGGCAGTTCCACAGCCACTTCAGGTTCTGTTTACACATGCACCAGAGTCACACACCAGAGCCGTCCTTAGACATCCCCATTTTCCCCACTGCGTCCATCCTGTCCTTGGTCCCCACGATGACCTCTTGGGTCGGCCCTCACCATCTCCCGTGAGGACAGTGTCATTGCTTCCTCCTTGCCCCCCTCCCCTGCTCTTTCTCAGAGCTTCTCGGCACAGCTGCCGGAGCCATCTCTAAAACAGTGGTTTGAAACCTTGGCTGCACATTGGAATCGCCTGGGGAGCCTTAAAAAATCCCAGCACTGGCCCCAGTCCCTGGTATTCTGCTGTAATGGGTCTGGAGTGGACATCATAGGTGTTTTGTGAAAGTTCTCCATGTGGTTTAGCTAGAATTGTTCTGAAATGTTCTAAAATGCTAATCACATCAGGTCACGAGCTTCTTAACTCTGTTAGGTGATCCTTCTGTCTGATGTTCAAAATTGAACATATCTGGACTCAGTGTACACATTTACACTTGTGCATTAACTCATCCAGCCCAGGGACATTATTTAGGAACTGGTTACTATAGCTGTGTATGACACATGACTGTTTTCCTCATAAGCGCATGACCTGCGGAGAGGTCTGTCCTTGAAGTAACCACATTTAGCTGTGCAACTTCTTCTCTCCCCTTCTTTCCCTCCTCTTCCCCTAGCAGTTCCTCCCTCCCACTCAACAGACACACACGCACACTGACACACACCAGGATCAGTGTCATCTATGCTGAACCGCATCGTCTGCATCGTGAACTCTTCTGAGTTTGAGTGACTTACTCTTCTGTTCACTGTTGTCTTGTCAAGTAGACTTCCGCCTACTCGAGGTCAGTTCTTGAGCTTTGTGTGTTCACGGGGCTTATGAGCACAGAGCTGAACATGCCTGAATGAACCAGGGTGCTTCTGGGAGCCTCAGTGTAAGAAAACATTGGGTTTCTCCAGCTCTGAGCTTGAGATTGCTCTTAATAATTACATGATTCTGTGACAGTTTGTTGGTTAAGAAGGGAATACAAAAGATGAGTTAGACCCTTGGCACCTGAAAAATATTCACAAAACATGGAAAACCAGATGGGTGAGGGCAGAGGGAATAAAGGCATCTCGTAAGCGACATTGGTAGCTTAAGAGTTTAAGGAAAACTGATGAGTGTTTTCACTATTTAAGTAAAACAGATGGTCATCCTGTATTTATGTGTAGGGTAATACCTGGAAAACTAAGGAGCTTGTCTGATGCGTCAGAGTCAGTAAAGCAGCTACGAGTGCTACTTACATAACTTCTAAGAATAACATTTTGAACTAAAAGATGTGCTTTCCATTGATTTTCAAACCGGCGACAGTCAGAATCTGACTCTTTCTCAGCAATCTACTCTGTGCCCCTCCAAACACACGTGTCTGAGCATGAGGGTGGGACGTGATGGGACTTCACCTCGTCGTCTGCAGTGCCCCCTCCCACGTGACACTGGGACTCTGCGTGGCTGCTTTGCCTTTAACAACTAACTGATAATAATAGTTAACTTTTAACATGGAAAAATTTAATTTCGGGTTCACTTGTAGGTCAGAAGTCCATGTGTTTCCTTAATCTGTTTGTTGCCCAATCATCTTACGGAAAATTGTCTACTTTTGGACATTTTTTTCTTGAAGGCACTATTTGTTGAATGACTGGCAGAATGAAAAAGCACCAGTTATGTAAGTGTGAAGAAGATGGGGTGTTTTCGTTGGCTCAGGTTAAGTGTGAGCCAACAACAGTGTGGTGTGGATGCAGCAGCATGTTGGTGGAAGCACAGGGTCCTGACCCCACGAGGTGAAGGTCCAGTGCCTGGTGCCGGGCAGGGGTGAGTAGACTCTGCTGGCTGATTCAGGGCACATCTTAAAGGGACCGTGGCGAGTGGGAGTTTGTGGAGTGGAGTGTAGCCAAGAGGACAGTTAGAAACCATGCATGAGTAATTCAGCTTGATGGAAGGACTCGTGGTGATAACAGCCATCCTCAGGTGTTCGCAGTGCCGATATGTACGGGGTTAGGTAGGGTTCTGATTTCATTCTTTTATATGTAGCTGTCCAGTTTTCCCAGCACCGCTTATTGAAGAGGCTGTCTTTCCTATATTGTGTGTTCTTGCCTCCTTTGTTATAGATTAGGTGACCGTAGGTGCCTCGGTTTATCTCTGGGCTTTCTATCCTGTACCACTGATCTGTATTTCTGGTTTTGTGCCAGTACCATACTGTCTCAATTACTATAGCTTTGTAGTATAGTCTGAAGTTGGGGAGCCTGATTCCTCCAGCTCTGTTTTTCTTCTCAAGATTGCTCTGGCTGTTTGAGGTCTTATGTGTTTCCATACAAATTGTAAGATTTTTTGTTCTAATTCTGTGAAGAATGCCATTGGTGATTTGATAGGGATTGCATTGAATCTGTAGACCACTTTGGGTAGTATAGTCATTTTCACAATATTAATTCTTCCAATCCAAGAACATGGTATATTTCTCCATCTGTTTCTCTCATCTTTGATTTCTGTCATCAGTGTTTTATAGTTTTCTGAGTACAGGTCTTTTGCCTCCTTAGGTAGGTTTATTCCTAGGTATTTTATTCTTTTTGTTGCGATAGTAAATGGGATTGTTTCCTTAATTTCCCTTTCTGATCTTTTGTTGTTAGTGTATAGGAAGGTGAGGGATTTCTGTGCATTAATTTTGCAGCCTGCAACTTTACCAAATTCATTGATTAGCTCTAGCAGTTTTCTGGTGGCATCTTTAGGATTTTCTATGTATAGTATCATGTCATCTGCAAACAGTGATACTTCTTCTTTTCCAATTTGGATTCCTTTGTTTCTTTTTCTTCTCTGATTGCTGTGGCTAGGACTTCCAAAAGTATGTTGAATAAGAGTGGCCCGAGTGGACATCCTTGTCTTGTTCCTGATCTTAGAGGAAATGCTTTCAGTTTTTCACCATTGAGAATGATGTTTGCTGTGGGTTTGTCATATATGGCCTTTATTACGTTGAGGTAGTTTCCCTCTATGCCCACTTTCTGGAGGGTTTTTATCATAAATGGGTGTTGAGTTTTGTCAAAAGCTTTTTCTGCATCTATTGAGATGATCGTATGGTTTTTATTCTTTAATTTGTTAATATGGTGTATCACATTGATTGATTTGCATATATTGAAGAATCCTTGCATTCCTGGGATAAATTCCACTGGATCATGGTATATGATCCTTTTAATGTGTTTTTGGATTGTTTGCTAGTATTTTATTGAAGGTTTTTGCATCTATGTTCATCAGTGATTTTGGTCTGTAATTTTCTTTTTTTTTGATATCTTTGTCTGGTTTTGGTATCAGGGTAATGGTGGCCTCGTAGGACGAGTTTGGGAGTGTTCCTCCCTCTGCTATTTTTTGGAAGAGTTTGAGAGGGATGGGTGTTGTTAGCTCTTATCTAAATGCTTGATAGAATTCTCCTGTGAAGCCATCTGGTCCTAGACTTTTGTTTGTTGGAAGATTTTTAATTATAGTTTCAATTTCATTACTTGTGATTAGTCTGTTTATACTTTCTAATTCTTCCTGGTGCAGTCTTGGAAAGTTGTACCTTTCCAAGAATTTGTCCATTTCTTCCAGGTTGTCCATTTTATTGGCATATAGTTGCTTGTAGTAGTCTCTAATGAGAGAGTCTCTTAGTCTTTTTGTATTTCTGCAGTGTCTGCAGTTGTAATTTCTCCTTTTTCATTTCTAATTTTATTGATTTGAGTCCTCTTCCTTTTTTTCTTGATGAGTCTGGCTAAAGGTTTGTCAATTTTGTTTATCTTCTCAAAGAACCAACTTTTAGTTTTGTTGATCTTTGCTCTTGTTTTCTTTGTTTCTATTTCATTTATTTCTGCTTTGATCTTTATGATTTCTTTCCTCTACTAACTTTGGGTTTTCTTTGTTCTTCTTTCTCTAGTTGCTTTAGGTGTAAGGTTAGATTGTTTATTTGAGATTTTTCTTATTTCTTGCGGTGAGATTGAATTGGCTGTAAACTTCCCTTTTAGAACTGCTTTTTCTGTGTCCCATAGGTTTTGGATCATCGTGTTTTCATTGTCATTTGTTTCTATGTATTTTTTAATTTCCTCTTTCATTTCTTCAGTGATCTCTTGGTTATTTAGCTGTGCACTGTTTAGCCTCCATATGTTTGTGGGTTTTTTTCCTGTAATTGATTTCTAATCCCATAACACTGTGGTCAGAAATGATGCTTGATATGATTTCAGTTTTCCTAAATTTTCCGAGTCTTGATTTATGACCCAAGATGTGGTCTATCCTGGAGAATGTTCCAGGTGCACTTGCGAAGAAAGTGTATTGTCACGCTTTCAGGTGGAATGTCCTATAAATATCAATTAAATCTATCTGGCCTATTATGTCATTTAAAGCTTGTGTTTCCTTATTAGTTTTCTGTTTGGATGATCTGTCCATTGGTGTAAGTGAGGTGTTAAAGTCCCCCACTATTATTGTGTTACTGTCGATTTCTCCTTTTATGGCTGTTAGTATTTGCCTTATGTACTGAGGTGCTCCTATGTTGGGTGCATAAATATTTATAACTGTTATGTGTTCTTCTTGGATTGATCCCTTGATCATTATGTAGTGTCCTTATCTCTTGTAACAGTCTTTATTTTAAAGTGTATTTTATCTGATATGAGTATTGCTACTCCAGCTTTCTTTTGATTTCCATTTGCATAGAATATCTTTTTCCATCCCCTTACTTTCAGTCTGCATGTATCCCTAGGTCCGAGGCGAGTCTTATATATATATAAAATATATATATATATATTTTAATGTGGTTTTGGATTCTGTTTGCTAATATTTTGGGATTGGGATTGACATTTATACACTAATATGTATAAAATAGATAACTAATAAGAGCCTGCAATATAAAAAACATTAAATTAAATTTAAAAATGTGTGCCTCATTACATTTTTTTGTAAAATGTGGGACTTTGAAAAATCAGCATCACACTGTGAAATTCAAAAATTTACCATGAGACTGCAGTAATTTCACTTTCTGAACTACACCCCAAGGACCCATATATATATGGGTCTTGTTTTTGTATCCATTCAGCCAGTCTGTGTCTTTTGGTTGGAGCATTTAATCCATTTACATTCAAGGTAATTATCGATATGGATATTCCTATTACTATTTTGTTAATTGTTTTGGGTTACAAATGAACGATCAAGGTAAAAACCTACAAGACCAAATAACTGAAGAGGAAATAGACAACTTACCTGAAAAAGAATTTAGAGTAATGATAATAAAGATGATCCCAAATCTCAGAAATAGAGTGGAGGCACAGATTGAGAAAATACAAGAAATGTTTAACAAAGACCTAGAAGAATTAAAGAACAAACTAACAGTGATGAACAACACAGTAACCGAAATGAGAAATACACTAGAAGGAATCAATAGCAGAATAACTGAGGCACAAGAACAAATAAGTGAGCTGGAAGACAGAATGATGGAAGGCACTGACGAGGAGCAGAAAAAAGAATGAAAAGAATTGGGGACAGTCTAGAGACCTCTGGGACAACATCACACACACCAACATTCACATTATAGGGGTCCTAGAAGAAGAGAAAGGGAAAGGGTATGAGAAAAGGTTTGAAGAGATCATAGTGGAAAACTTCTCTAACATGGGAAAGGAAATAGTCACTCAAGTCCAGGAAGTGCAGAGAGTCCCCTATAGGAGAAACCCACCAAGAGATACATTAACCAAACTAACAAAAATTAAATTCAAAGGAAAATATTAAAAGCAGCAAAGGAAAAGCAACAAATAACATACAAGGGAATCCCCATCATGTTATCAGTAGATTTTTCAGCAGAAACTCTGCAGGCCAGAAGGGAGTAGCAGGATATATTTAAAGTGTTGAAAGGGAAAAGCCTACAACCAAGATTATTCTACCCAGCAAGGATCTCATTCAGATTCCACAGAGAAGTCCAAAGCTTCACAGACACGCAAAAGCTAACAGAATTCAGTACACCAAACCAGCTTTACAACAAATGCTAAAGGAACTTCTCTAGGAAGGAGACACAAGAGACAATACATTATTATTAACTGAAGTTCACAGTTTACTAGTGTTCACTCTTGGTGTTGAACATTCTGTGGGTTTGTACAAATGTATAAGGACATGACTCAACCATTACAGTATCACACAGAATAGTTCCACTGCCCTAAAAATCCTCTGTGTTCCACCTGTTCACCCTTCCCTTCCCAGAACTTGTGGCAATCACTTGACCTTTTTCTAAATGTATTTATTCCTATGCTTTGTGTTATTCTATGCTTACCACATTCTGATAATGTGAAATTACATGACCTATAGTAGTGCTCCGTAAATATTTGTTGAATAAATATTTGTGTGGAATAATCAGAGTTTTGCAAGATTTCTTACCCATTACATCATCACTATGAGAAAACAGTGTTTTCACAGAGATGCGCTGAGGGGACACTGGGCACGTTCTTGACCCAGAGAACGTCTGGGCAGAAGTTGAACTGGAAGCACGGAGGTCTGCGCTCGTGTCCAGGTGTTGCTGGGCCTCCGGGAGCCTGTGCTGGGTGCCCACTGGTGGCTCAGGGGTGTGGGCTGAGGTGGGTTCCCCACCTGCCCCGAGCACACAGAGGGTTCTGAGGGGGATGTGCAGGGGTTGCTTCCACCCCACAGAAGAACAGCCTGATTCTAATTTATTTCTGTCATTCTAAGTTTTCTTACCTTTCCCAGTGAGCCATTTTATTGCTCTTAATCACAGAATTGCCATTTAAAGTCATATGATTTTATTTCATTAAATTTACGTATTCTAGTTTGTTCATCCATCCTTTTACTGGGCCAGTTGTGTGGTTTCTTGATATTTCTTTTTTTATTAGTGCCTCAGTAGTTTTACACACAATTAGTTTTCTCTTTTGGATTATTTCCTTGGGGTGTAGTTCAGAAAGTGAAGTTACTGCAGTCTCATGGTAAATTTTTGAATTTCACAGTGTGATGCTGATTTTTCAAAGTCCCACATTTTACAAAAAAATGTAATGAGGCACACATTTTTTAAATTTAATTTAATGCTTTTTATATCGCAGGTTCTTATTAGTTATCTATTTTATACATGTTAGTGTATACATGTCAATCCCAATCTCCCAATTCATCCCACCACCACCACCACCCCGCCTCTTTCCCCCCTTGGTGTCCATACGTTTGTTCTCTACATCTGTGTCTCTATTTCTGCCTTGCAAACTGGTTCATCTGCACCATTTTTCTAGATTCTACATATATGCATTAATATACGATATTTGTTTTTCTCTTTCTGACTTACTTCACTCTGTATGACAGTTTCTAGGTCCATCCACCTCTCTACAAATGACCAATTTTGTTCCTTTTTATGGCTGAGTAATATTCCATTGTATATATGTACCACATCTTCTTTATCCTTTCGTCTGTTGATGGACACTTAGGTTGCTTCCATGTCCTGGCTATTGTAAACAGTGCTGCAGTGAACATTGGGGTTCATGTGTCTTTTTGAATTAAGGTTTTCTCAGGGTATATGGCCAGTAGTAGGATTGCTGGGTCGTATGGTAGTTCTATTTTAAGTTTTTTATCCTTAAAACTTAAAACTACATACTGTTCTCCACAGTGGCTGTATCAATTTTCATTCCTACCAACAGTGCAAGAGGGTTCCCTTTTCTCCACACCCTCTCCAGCATTTGTTGCTTGTAGATTTTCTGATGATGAGGCACACAGATTTTTTTTTTTTTGTGGTACGCGGGCCTCTCACTGTCGCGACCTCTCCCGTTGCAGAGCACAGGTTCCGGATGCGCAGGCTCAGCGGCCATGGCTCACGGGCCCAGCCGCTCCGCGGCATGTGGGATCCTCCCAGACCGGGGCACGAACCTGTGTCCCCTGCATCGGCAGGCGGACTCTCAACCACTGTGCCACCAGGGAAGCCCCACACAAATATTTTAAAATAGACCTTTCCTTAGTATCTTTTCTGTCCGTTTTTGTAGGGGAGTGCCAGACTGTTTCAAGAACCCAAGACCTAATACCATCCCCCCATGAGCAGGGCCACAGTGAGCTTCTCATTGTCTCTATTTCAGGAAAACACTGTAGAACTTTTCATCTTGTGTTTTGGGAGCCATAGAAGGTTATGATAGACACCATAGTTTAGAAGGTTATTTGGGCTTGTTCCCAATGTAACAATGCAGTTTCCTCTGAATAGTAGATGAGCAGGTTTGAGGACTTAGGATGCTGCGTGGCCTGGAGAAGGAACCTGGCTTTGGAGCTGGAGAGACCTGGTCTCGGTCCAGCTCTGCCTGTTACCAACCGTGTGACCACGTGAGCCTTTGGAACGATGAGCGTAGAGTGGGAGGCCAGCAAATTACTGTTTTTTTCGATGATGTTAAACAGACATGGCCCAGTCTACTCTCCTTCCACTTCTGCCACATGTCAGCCTTTTAAAGTAACCCTAAAGAAGGTGAACGAAACAGTGGGAGACACTCCTTGCTCTTTAAACAAGACGTAAACTACAGCCTAGGCACCCATGCATGCCACTCCTGACTGTGTTTCCACCAGCAACATTTGGGAACACAGGCCACTCTGAATCACTTAACATGAACCCAGTGGATTTCGTTCGTGATGTTTAGTAGGCCCCCTGGGACTGGACATGTAGGTCTCTTGTGTGGATGAGATTCTGTCTTCCATGTAGGTATGTGTTGCTGTTTAGCTTTCAGGTCCCACCCCTGGGAAGGCTGCAGGGCCTTTACCAAGTCGCCCACCCACACTAAGGAGAGCAGTGTCCAAATGTGGAGTTTGCTTCCCACTGTTCTCAGCTGCTTCCAATTAGCCCCGATCTCCATAACCCGGCTTGTGTCTTTATCAGTACAATTCTCCCATGCCCGTGCAGATTCTGAACCACAGAGCGGGGGAACAACCGTGGATGATTTTTATAACAGAGCTCTCCCCTCCCCTCACTGCGGTACTCAACACTGCACGGATTTCTTTGCTCTGATTAGACAACGTTTCATATCCCAGATTTGCTACGAGAGGCACACTTCTCCCTACATGGGTCTCAAAGGATGTCATATATAAAAAATCCCTATAACTATACACATCTCTCTGTGTGAAAGGTCATTGTCCGTATGTGGATGGTTGGAACCAAGACAAATGAGCTTAGCCAAGAGGCTGTAAAGGGCAGACCAACTATGATCTAATCTCCTTGACCTACAAAGCATTTTATACCTTGATTGACACAGTTTGTGCAGCACCTAAAAAGCGAAGCTGTTTAAGCCTCACAGACACCACTGTCTCTATGTGGGTACGACCGCTGGAGATGCGGGGCTTGGACTGACTGGCCCTCACAAGCTTGAGCACGTGGTGCCAACTGTCACTCTGGGCGGACCAGGGGCTGGGGATCTAATTGCTCAGGGTCATGGGACTCTAATCTCAGCTTCAGGGGAATTTAGGGCCCCGGAGGAGGAGCTACGAAACCCCGTGAACCGGGAGAGGAACTGATGCTGGGGAGATGTGAAAAGTAAGAAATCTAGCCTAAAATGAGAGAGCCTGAGGCTAAAAGCCAGAAGTGGAGTAATGGGGGAGCGAAGGACTGTTCTAGAACTAGGTCCCAGCTCTAGCAGCTCCCAAGACATGGTAGAAAAGGAAACTTTTTTTTTTTTTTTGTGGTAGACGGGCCTCTCACTGTTGTGGCCTCTCCCATTGCGGAGCACAGGCTCCGGACGCGCAGGCTCAGCGGCCATGGCTCACGGGCCTAGCCGCTCCGCGGCATGTGGGATCTTCCCGGACCGGGGCACGAACCCGCGTCCCCTGCATCGGCAGGCGGACTCGCAACCACTGCGCCACCAGGGAAGCCCGGAAACTTCATTTTTGAATTAAGATTGGTCTTCAAAGACAGGCGGGGGATTTGTGATTCACTGTGTGAGAAAGAGGCAGGAGTTCTGGCTTCCAACGTATCTGAATTAAAGTGGGAGTAACAGGTGGCCATGAAAGGGAGGAACAGTAGAGCAAAGGACTCCACATCCCAGGTACCCTTTCTTAACCGTTCATTTAAGATCATAGAAATGACCCTAGAAATAAGTTACAGTAATTGACTGTTGATCATTTATACCTGTTGCTTCAACGGCCATATTTTCTCTTTCATCACTGCTTATTTGCATGGAATAGTGTACATGGGTTTCTGAGTATAATTTTGTGGTGTTCCTCTCCACTGTATTTGTGCCATTTAGATCATACTTGATAGGCAGGCGAACAGTATTATTCAGTATTTGTCACAGTATTATTATTATTCAGTATTATTTCCCAGTAGCTTTCTTTCCTTCCCAGTTCTTTGGAAATAATCAGGAACTGACTTGTGGCATCACTGAAGAGCTACTTAATGTAAAGCTGTGCTCTGAAGTCGACAAATGTACTTTTAATACCAAGTCAACGGAGCCCTTACTACTCGTATGAGATGAATCTTACCATGCTGTGGTTGCTTGCCCCATGCTAGGCACTGTGCTTTAAGCCTGTGTGCTTAAACTCAGCCTGCAAGAGAAACACCATGGCTCCTTTTCACCAGTGAGGAACAGAGAGGTGGAGTGACCACTCCAAACCCACAGAGCCAAGCCCGAGCCCTGAGCCGTCTGCTGCCAAGGTCACTCTGCTTCTCCACACCACACTGCATCTCCATTCTCATCACTCAGGGTCAAATGGAAAGAACAGATGGGGTCAAGTTTCAAACATAAGAGAAATCAGGAAATCTGTGCCCGGAAGCCAGACCGACTGGCCTCATCAAACTGGTCCAGTTGCCACCTCTCATCTCCAACCTTTTCTGCCTGTGGCAGATCTGCTCTCCCCCGCTTTTCCTCCTTGATCTTCCCTGGTGAAGTCATTAAGGTCCAGGCTTTGTTTCACTTCGGTTCATAATTTAGATGGACCCACATGGGCCGATGCAGTTGGAAAGGTGTGGAATTCTCTGGACAGCAGTAGAGTTGTGGACGGGTCCAGTGTGTGTTTAAGATGAAAAGACCAGGCGTGGGGGAGGAAATAGAACGAACAAAAAAATAGATGTTTTTCCATGAATACTAAACCTACACTTAACTGGAAAAGTTCTCTTCCCACGAGATCCCCCCCAAAGTATTTTACCATCGGCGCACGCAGACCTTACTCAGAGGTGGGGCCATCTCGGGACCATCTGGGCCGCACGTGGCATCAGCCAGGCCAACAGAAGTGCATCGTGAGCTGGCAGCGGGTGAAGGGCTGGGTCTGCGCAGCGAGGGGAGCACAGCAGTGGGTGGGAGGGTTCGTGAGACACGCTCTCCATGAGGGTGACGTAGAGGAAGCAGAGCGGTGCCCCCAGGACTGGAGGGACTTCTCAGCTTGTCCTGGGATGTAAATTCCAACTGCTCTCTTCTTTTTTTTTTTTTTTTGCAGTATGCGGGCCTCTCACTGCTGTGGCCTCTCCCATTGTGGAGCACAGGCTCCGGAAGCACAGGCTCAGCGGCCATGGCTCACGGGCCTAGCCGCTCCGCGGCATGTGGGATCTTCCCGGACCGGGGCACGAACCCGTGTCCCCCGCATCGGCAGGCGGACTCTCAACCACTGCGCCACCAGGGAAGCCCTGCTCTCTTCTTCAACTAAGAAATAAGGCTGAATCAGCCAGCACAGGAGTTCTTGGGCTTCTTTGCTTGGTGCTGCACAATTTTCTTGTTTTCGTTACCTTTCACCTCCACACACAGCCGTCAGGGAGTGAAAACCTAACCTGGAAAATAGAGGTTTTAGTCCATTTTTGTCATCTGAGCACCACTGCCCTTCACTGCTAATGGAAAGGCAGTTCCCTTCAACCTTCTTGTTTCAGCAGCGCTTCGTGATGTGTGATGCACAAGAAACCAGAAAAATTGTATCAGGTGTTCTGGGTTTATTTGCCTGAACGTAATAGGAGATTTTGTTTTTTCTTTTAAAAGAATGATCTTTCCTGGACTAAAGGAAAACTGCAAAGCACAAGTAAACATCAGTTTTGATGTATAACAATATATTTCTTCAAACTACGTCTTTAATATTCAGAGTTTAATTTAAAAATGCATGCAGGCTTACGTACGAACCTATCGATATAGCATGAATGTTTAATAGTAGGTCGTGTGTATTATTCACAGGCCTGTTTGACTGTCAAGTAGAAGTAATTCCAATTCATAATAATTGTGTCAATTATTCTTCTCCACCAGTAAGCCAATTTAATGGAAAATAATTTAATGTAGTGTCTGTCGGTTGTAATTTCAAAAATCCAGAACTGGGTATTTTTCACAGAGCAGCCTGTATTGCTTTGTTAGGAGACTATATTAGAATCCAGACATCCAGAAAGGGCCCCTCACGTTCTCAGAGTCCATTTTCCCTTTTTTGAACAACACGGGGGTTAGGGTCACTGACCCCCGCGCGGTGGAAAATGTGAGTATAACTTTACAGTCGGCCCTTGGTATCCGTGGCTTCAACCAACAGCAGATCGTCTGGTGCTGTAGTATTTACCATTGACCGAAACCTGTGTGTAAGTGGACCTGCACAGTTCAAACCTGGGTTGTTCAAGGGTCCACTTTACGGACAAGAAACACATAAATAGATGCAAACCAAACAGAGATCTTAGAGTGATCCCACTGATGTTTATGTACTTTTGTTCCCTCATTTGGTCCCTCAAATTCTCACTCAGTGGCTATTTGCTCTTATTTTAGGGACAATTTAAACCTAATTAGAAACCAGAAGCTCTTACATGTCCACAAGGGATTTAAAAAGTTTGACAGCAGCAAGAAAAAATAGTGTAGCAATTATATAGCAAGGTAAAGGCTGCTAACAACACGAGGATAGAATTTCTCATTGATCTTAGACTTCTGAATTTAGAACTTCTCATAACAGCCTCTAGAACAAAGAAAAAGTCAATGAATAAAGGACATGAAAAGGAGACATAAGCCTAGTGGGCAGGTCATCTGTGTGACAGCAAACAGCCCACACAGGCCAGAGGCCAAGGAGGTTGGTGTGTCCCAGCAGTGTCTACAGAGGGGGTCACCTACACGCCGCACCACAAACCAAATATGGTGACATCGGAAGGCTCAGAGCAAATGTTTTACAAATATTTATCCAAAAGCATTGAAGTAAGCATTCTCAAGGCTTACAGAGGTCAACCTGAGTTATCTGGAAGGTGATGACATTTTTTTGGAGATTGCTTGATCCTTAATAAATGGGGGACCAGATGAGGATTTTCCCGTCTACTGTCTCAGAAATGTAATTCTGGAATTCCTTAGCTTCCTGGAGATTCTTGCTGCATTCTGGGCTTTTCCTGTATGAATACTTAGATGTTCTAAGTAAGTAACTCCCTAGGGAGGAGAGGGATGCATGAGGAGTAACCTTTGCTGATGACTCATGTGCTGTGTGGAAATTCCCCGTGCAAGTGAGCTGTGCTGGGTGAGTCTAAAGAGTTGATGCACTTTCAAAAGCCTCTGATTATCTAGGTGATACTAACACACTTGTAGCCTTTATAAGATGTTTTTTTTTTTTTTTTTTTTTTTTTTGCGGTACGCGGGCCTCTCACTGTTGTGGCCTCTCCCGTTGTGGAGCACAGGCTCCGGACGCGCAGGCTCAGCGGCCATGGCTCACGGGCCCAGCTGCTCTGCGGCATGTGGAATCTTCCCGGACCGGGGCACGAACCTGTGTCCCTGCATCGGCAGGCAGACGCTCAACCACTGCGCCACCAGGGAAGCCCAGATCAGTTTTATTTTAAGATCAAAAGTACAGAGCAACGGCTGGAAAGTCATTAAAAACGGACAGCCAGTTTCCCATTTTTGAAAGTATTCATTAAAAGGTTCCTGTTGCAAAAGGAACAAGAAATAGCTTGGGATCGTGGCAGCATGAATCGTGTTGTCAACACGTTAACTCCGGCTGGAGAGAGGTCTGCAAATCAAACCAGAGGTGAGATGAAACATCACCAGAAGGTGCTGTGGTGTAGGGCACATGGACCGTTATTTCCTCACCTCTCTCCACTACTAACATGTTCTGATATTCATGGCAGGGGTGAAAGCACTGGGGACACGGGGTAAGTGAACTAATTTTTCTGCAGAATGAAGTTGAGTCATATAGCCTCTGTCATTCCAAAACTATTCTCTGCTGCCGCATTCTTCTGTAACTCTGGAGACGGGTTCCGGAAGTCTGTTCCTATCATGGATTATGAAAAAGATGAACTGTTCCAAAAAGCTGGAGATCGTTCCTAGCCTGTGTTTTCCTAGCTGTGGCTACATGACTGAAGTTCAGTGCACACAGGACATCTGAATAAGGTGCTAAAACGTCCCCATGAGCGTGTGGAGAACCGCCCTGTGGAGGCTGGCTCCTTTCTTGCTTCTCTTTTTTTGCAAGTTAACACATTCCTTCGATTTGGAGAGACTCCTTTTCGTTCGGTGGTGTTCTTACCTTCAGAAATATAAAATAAAATTTGCGAATCACCGTAATCTAGTTTGACTTTGGAGAATTACAGCCCAAGTTTTAGAAAATCACAGAATTGATAACTGAAGAATCACAATATTGTAACACGGTGGTTAAAATATTGTGGCATTTGATAGAAAACGAGTTATCGCCATGCCTCCATTATTTTCAGACTTTCGCAGCCCCTTTTCAACACAGAGACAGTTCTGGTGGAGGAGCCTGGGCGCGGTGGGTGGGTGGCAGGTGGCCGAGGCAGGGGGTGCCCGGCGATGCCCGGACGCGGCGAGGGCTGGCGCGCGTCTGCCGGAAGAGAACCCAGATTCTTGCAGGAGATTAGATCAGAACGCACGATAGCAGACTGTCTTCACGACCGCATGGAGGCATCTCTTTTCACCGTCAAGTTTGGTTTGCTGAATCACACAAAAAAAGGGCAGGTCAAAAAAACTTTGATATTTAGATTGATATTAGGAAGGTAAGATAAACTGTGCCCGGCAGGTTGTTCCGGCTGTTCCTGGGGTTGGTGGCACGTTCCTCTTCTTTGAAATGGACTCCAGCAGAGACTAATGATGTGCGCGCCATTCCTAAGCTTGGAAAATGATACAGCAAGAAAAAATACATGATTTCACACTCACGCAGACCTTCTGAAACTTAAAACTAATTTACACGTTCACGTAGAGTTGAAATGACAGAACTCGAGATTGAGTCGGTAGTTCCTGGAGCAGGATGGTGAGCCCCACGTGGCTGCAGGGTGATAGCGCCTGCTTGGGCTCAGCTCCGCCGCCTGTTGACCACGTGATCTTAGGCCGGCTCTGTACCTCTCAGGGTCTCTCTCCTGCAGCCCTGCTGCGGGATGCTGTGAGGTGAGGATGCTCGGCACTTACTCAGTGCCTGGTGCATCAGGTAAGTACAGTTCTGTGGCATCAGAGTAGATGAGGAGGGTCAGAATTTAAAAAGCTGGAGCTGGAAAATGCTGTTGTATCCAAAATGCTTTCAAGATTCATTAGGGACACGAATGAGGAGAGAAATGGAACCCACAAGGAAGTTATTTCAAAGTATTACATTTATTAGAGGAAGTCATCCAAATGGAAAATGTACACTAAAGCAAATAAATGCCTTAACAAGCAAGCAAAATAATGATGAGTCCCTGAAAGGTTACTTACTGGTCCATGACGTTCAAAACTTAAAGTGAGGACCCCTCATTGCTCTGTGTCAAAAGAACAGTCATTGTTTTGTCTTGGCTTTTGTTTTGAAATATCAGAACAATAATAATTTTCCACAGACAAAAATCCTCAATCAACACTATTTTTCTGTCTCATGTATTCTTTTCTTTAAAATCTTATATTGAAGTAAAGTTGATTTACACTTCTGTCAGTTTCAGATATACAGCATAGTGATTCAGTTACTTTTTTTCAGATTATATTCCGTTATAGGTTTTTATAAGATAATGGGTATAATTCCCTGCACTATACAGTGTATCCTTGTTGCTTATCTATTTTATGTATAGAAGTTTGTATCAGTTAACACCACACTCCTAATTTGTCCATCCCTCCCTCTCCCCTTTCGTAACCATAAGTTTGTTCTCTATATCTGTTAATCTGTTTCTGTTTTGTATATACATTCATTTGTATTATTGTTTAGATTCCACATGTAAGTGATATCATATAGTATTTGTCTTTCTCTGTCTGACTTATTTCACTAAGTATAATATTCTCTAGGTCCATCCATGTTGCTGCAAATGGCAGTACTTCATGAATTTTTATGGCCAAGTAATATTTCATTGTGTGTGTGTGTGTGTGTGTGTGTGTGTGTCTATTAAATCAGTCATCTGTTGATGGGCACTTGGGTAGTTTCCATGTCTTGGCTATTGTATATAGTGCTGCCGTGAACATTGGGGTGCATGTGTCTTTTCAAATTAGAATTTTTGCCTTTTCTGGATATATTCCCAGGAGTGGGATTGCTAGATCATATGGTAGTTCTATTTTTAGTTTTTTAAGGAACCTCCATACTGTTCTCCGTAGTGGATGTACCAATTTACATTCCCACCAGCAATATAAGAGAGTTCCCTTTTCTCCACGTCTCTCCAGCATTTATTATTTGTAGACTTTTTGATGATAGCCATTCTGACTGGTGTGAGGTGATACCTCATTGTGGTTTTGATTTGCATTTCTCTAATAATTAGCGATGTTAAGCATCTTTTCATGTGCCTGTTGGCCACCAGTATGTCTTCTTTCGAAAAATATCTATTCAGGTCTTCTGCCCATTTTTATTAGATTGTTCTTTTGATATTGAATTGTATGAGCTCTTTGTACAATTTTGGATTCTAGCCCTTCGTCAGTCACATCATGTGCAAATATTTTCTCCCATTCTATAGGTTGTCTTTTTGTTTTGTTGATGGTTTCCTTTTCTGGCAAAGGTTTTTAAGTTTAATTAGGTCCCATTTGTTTATTTTTGCTTTTAATTTTTTGTGCCTTGGGAGACTGATCTCAGAAAATATTGCTACAGTTTATGTTAAAGAGTGTTTTGCCTGTGTTCTCTTCTAGGAGTTTTATGGTGTCACCTCTTACATGTAGGTCCTTAAACTATTGTAAGTTTATTTTTGTATGAAGGAATGTTCTAATTCCACTGTTTTACATGGAGCTGTCTAGTTTTCCAAGCACTACTTGTTGGAGAGACTGTCTTTTCTCCATTGTGTATTCTTGCCTCCTTTGTCATAGATGAATTGACCATAGGTGTATGCATTTATTTCTGGGCTGTCTATTCTGTTCCATTGATCTATGTGTCTGTTTTTATGCTACTACCATGCTGCTTTGATTACTGTAGCTTTGTAGTATAGTCTGAGGTCTGGGAGGTTTATACCTCCAGCTTTGTTCTTTTTTCTCAGGATTGCTTGGGCAACTTGGGGTCTTTTATGGTTCTATATAAATTTTATGGTTATTTATTTCTATTTCTGTGAAAAAATGTCCTGCATATTTTGATAGGGAGAACATTAAATTGTAGATTGCCTTGGGTAGTATGGCCATTTTAATAATATTGATTCTTTCAATCTAAGAACATGGGATATATTTCCGTTTCTTTGAATCATGTTCCGTTTCCTTCATCAGTGTTTTGTAGTTTTTAGTGTATAGATTTTTCACCTCCTTGGTTAAGTTTATTCCTAGGTATTTTATGTTATTCTTTTTATGTTATTTTAAACAGGTTTGTTTTTACACATTCTCTTTCATTGTTAGTGCATAAAAATGCATCCGATTTCTGTATATTAACCTTGTATCCTGCATTCTTGCTGGATTCATCTATTAGTTCTAATAGTTTTGGGTGGAACTGTCTCATGTAGTCCTCATAGACTTCAGGCTCGATTTTGAAATTTTTTTTCTGAAAATAGAGAAGGATACAAAGACAAGATTCAAAAGAATCGATGTCAGGCCCCTTCTCTTTTATATCTTGTTTCCTGCTCCCTCAGTTTTCCATGGGGATGGTGTTTCTGGTTGTTTCTGGTAGCAGCACATCCACATCAGACAATGGTTTTCTTCACAGATAGTCTGCAGTGAGACACCGAACGAGGTCAAAGCAAAGATTGCTTAGACACTCCCTGGGGACTTGCCCTGGGTGGTTACCGTCCTCTCCTCCTGCCAGTCCTCACCGAAGCCGTGACCACAGTGCACGGTGAGAGTCACTATGTCAGTGCCTTCGGCCAGGAGGCAGTATTCTGTCAACATCTAGGAGCAAACTTGGAAGAGCTGAGAGAAGAGAGAAGCTCACCTCCACGCTCGTGTTAGAAATGTATGGAGGTGAGCAGATGAGTAGGGCTGGGGCGGGGCAGCAGGGGAAGAGGGTTAGGACATGTGTTCCAAGAGGAGAGGTCTGGCTTTGTTACGGAAAGTCCGGGGCCCTTTGGGAACAGTAGCCACTCCTTTTTGCTACTGTTTCTTTAGAGAAAGGTCGTGAGACTAAAGTCTCTTATGAAGCAGTTTTGAGACATTCAGTTCCAGACTGGTTACAGAGATGAGTATGAAGCTTATTTTTACTGTATTTTTTTCATGGAGTTCTCATTTCAGGAAAGGCAAAGAAACCAGTCAGAGCTCTGCAGTTAATATTTCTTCTAAAATCAGGTAATTAAGACACATGAGCACGTGAAGAGAAAAATTTACACTGGTGGCCCTGGAGTTCCATGTGTTCAGCTACAAAATGAAGTCACTTATAATCACCTATTTTAGCCCTTGTCATGGCTCTGCTCTGCTACACATATATGTCCAATAAGTATTTGTTGAACGAATGATAAACAGCCTCGGAAGAAGAGACAGTGGGTGGTGCCAGGTCTAAAAGAGCCCCTCGCTCCACCCATCCTGACTCCCACGGGGGTTCCCACAGGCCAGACCCACCTCCCTGTGACATTGCTGACTAGAGTTTAAATATTAGACTACTGACAGTGGGGTCGGGGAGAATCACTGAACCCAGGAAGATGCCTGAAAAGACTTCCCTAGTGTTTGAGGAGAAAATCCTTACAGGGCATTGCCCCAAACTGATCTACCTGCTACCTACACTAGTCACAGGGGTTCGATTACACACACAAATATGCATTCTCTCTCTCTCTCTCTTTCTCTCCCCACCAGCCTCCCCTGCCGACACACACACACACACACACACACACACACACACACACACACACACACACACACAGAATCTGGTTGCTTAAGTTTCAGATAGTCTACTTTCAGAAGAGTTTCCAGAAATACATCATGTACCAAACGGAGATATTACCTGAGCTTTTTTTTAGTTCTAATAGAGAGCAACACAGGCTGCATTATTTTTCAAATATCACGCTTGAAAAGCACAGACAGAACACAAATATATTTGAAAAATAGGTTATTAAAATTCTTTTAAAAGGAGAATAACGCTACATGCCTTATCCCACCTTTCTCTGAATGTGGCATTTCTCCCCTGTCCCAGGCTGCATCTAAGAAAAACGAAAGGGAATACGCTGTGTCTTCTTTTTTGAGTAACGAAGCTTCGGTTTTCCCCACCTTTTCAGTGCATAGCACCTTCTTTTATTTCTGGTCAGACAGGCGTAGGTTTTGATCCCTGAAGGGTGCTCTTCTCAGTCCCCTAATATCACGGACTGACTTATTCTCATCTAGGTCATCGTAAGCATCACCAACTTTCCTGCCTCAGCAAAACCTCCACTGCTTGAAATATAGCAAGCTTATCTATTTTGGAAAGGACCGCCATAACTGGAGTGGGAAAAGAACCAAAGTGTTGAACTTCTTACCTAACTTCCATTTAGCGTTCTGGGATTTAAATACATACGTGCACACATACCCACATGCAAGAAAGTGACAAAAGCATTTTATTTATTTTTTTAAAAAACTTTATTTATTTATTTATCTTGGCCGCGCGGGCTCTTTGTTGCGACACGCAGGCTTCTCTAGTCATGGTGCGCGGGTTTGTGTAGTTGCGGCACGCGGGGTCTAGAGCACATGGGCTCCGTAGTTGTGGCACATGGGCTTAGTAGCGGTATGTGGGATCTTAGTTCCCCGACCAGGGATCTAACCCCAGACCCCCTGCATTGGGAGCATGGCGTCTTAACCACTGGACCCCCAGGGAGGTCCCGGCAACAGCATTTTTAAAAATGATGAGTTGCTGGAGTTAGAACAGGGGTTTTCAGTCTCCAGTTCAATGCTCCGCTTTTACAGATGAGAGAGTTGAGGCCTGTGCAGATGGTCATTGGCAAATGATCCTCCAGGCTTCCAGTTTATGTCGTAATTCACAGCGAGTGCTGATTTTAGCAGCAAATGAACAAACGTGCAGGAAGAAATCACACAGACTGTGGCTTGGGTAACCTCCTATCTTGGTAGGATCGTTGAGCAGTGTTGCATTCCTCTCATTCCCCCACGCCAGTCCCGCAGAAGGGCAAGGAAGTGGAGAAAAGAAAAAGGAATGAACAAAGCTGATGGGCTTTCATCCCAGAAGAATCCTATTTAATCCCAGCTTTATAAAGTTTTGCTTTATTCCATGGCAACGTGGGTGTACACATCCCGCTGATGTTTCAGTTGCTTGGAGCAGGTGAGGTCTATGCCGAGTTCAAGCAGGAGGCGAAGTGGAGACGGGCCCCAGAGGTAGATGCCGGGCCTGTCATCCCGTCTGTGCCTCGGCCTTTGCTGTGAGATCCAGAAGGATCCCCTGACGCTGACCATCGAAGCAGAGCAAACGCTGTGTAGGCAGCTTTCCGCGTGGCCAGGAAGGAGAAGGGAATCGGGAGACTTGTGTCCTGTTCACAGGCAGGAGGTGAAGGGGCTGTCCCACCCCACTAGTTGTGTGCTACAATGGAGAACTTACAAGAGATGCAGTTTCCAAAATTGACTTTGTATGTTTTGGGGTTAAGGCTTTTGGGGGCAAAAGGAAAGAGTTGTTTTGAATATATACTTCCTTTTGCTTCTGTTACTTATAATTGTGTTTTGCCTAAAAATTCAGAATCTTCAAGAAATAGATGAAAAGTTCTCTCAGAATGTTTTGATTGAAAGGAGAATTGAAACCGGAGAGCCTGAGGGTGTCCGTTAAACCAGGGCCCGATGACTGTCTCCTCACAAGCCGCCCATGTGTGTTGGCAGAGTCCTGGCAACTCAGTGGCTTCTTGGGTCTCTTCGTCTCTTTCAGACTGTGACCCTCCTTCCCTTCTAACCACTCTTACCCATGTGCCTGCGTGTACGTGTCTGTGTGTGCTCACGTGTAGCTCACAAGAACTCTAAAGAGATATATTTCTGCTTAAATACTGGTATGTCTGCAGTCTACATTTCAAATCAGTATAGAATCACAGGATTCTCTCCAAATTGTAGTTGAAAGAGAAAACAAAATTTATCTTACAGATATACTCACGGCACACGCAGGTCGCACATACAGAGATGTTCCAGAACGTAGCTTATCTCGAGAGACAATTGACATGGTTTTCTGGACAAGGCAAGGCAAAATATTCTGTAACTTAGCAACATAAACAGGATAGAGCCAGTATTGCAGCACACTTTTCTCTTGGACTGGGCCAGAAAGTAACACAGGGAAAACAGTGTCGAGAAAGCTGAAAGACTCCTGCAACCAGTGCTGGGATTAGCTCTGTCCCCACAGTAGGGATTCCGCCAGGTATGCACCAGTGCCAGCACCTCCTTGACCACGACATTGCATGCAGCTCTCTCTCCCTTTGTACGTGACCTCCAGGAAAGTGAAATGGGTATGCTTTATAAAGTTCCAGTGCCTACTTCACTGTTACTTTACGGAACATCAGTCCAGGTGTCATAGCTATTACTAGCAAAGTAATTTGGGGGTGAGTTCCTCAGGGAACTTTGCACAGACTTCAG
Organism: Lagenorhynchus albirostris; assembly: GCF_949774975.1. Lineage (NCBI taxonomy): Eukaryota > Metazoa > Chordata > Mammalia > Artiodactyla > Delphinidae > Lagenorhynchus > Lagenorhynchus albirostris. The sequence continues at coordinate 99,542,803 of NC_083102.1, read as the reverse complement.
CACATACAGCCCGGCACATGGTGTGTTGACCACTGTCATTAGTGGTGCTGGTTTCCCTTTTTAAGGAAGTGACTTTTCTATGCAAAGGCACCAACTACATAAGGACAGCTTCCTGTCAGCACATTTGCCCATGAATTGCTTCCACTAATAGGACCAGGAACGGTTGTTCAGCCTTTTGATGACTCGTGGATGCACCGTAGTCAAATTGCTTCGATGTGTTTAGATAAATACTGATAAATGCTTTAGATAAATACTGATAAATGTGCTGTTTTGTCTCCTTAAAGAGGTCCTTGAAAGATGACAGCACAGGTGAAAAGATGCCAGGAGTCACCTGACATCTCCAAGTGAACCTGTTTTCTTTACTTGTGAATTTGCCAGCTTCTAAAATGTCATATACCTAGGACTTTCATTAATTTTTTTAGGTACATGGCTACAGTTCAGTTTAATTCACCATCTGGAAGGTTCCCCACCAGTCAGACTAAAATTTCTCATGCTAACGTCTCACTGCTTGTACATAAGCGCTCAGGCTTCGCTCTGTGTGATCACTTTCACTCACTCCCCGATCCCCTTGTCATCATTTTCCTTCCAACCTGTCGGTCTTTCTTCTGTCATGTAACCACTTAATTATCTCTGATTTTTCCAAAAACTGAAGGAATTTCCTCAGTTCAGAGAGTCCCGGATCAATGAAGGGCTGATTCAGTCCTGGGCAGCCTGAGTGTGCTGAGTGCTGTCGTCCACATCAGCTTCCCAGGTCTCCCACTCAGCGTGCTCCCTTGTCTGTGGAAAGCTGTGAGTGTAGTGCCTTCCTACTAGGATTTTTTGTGAGAATAAAATCGAATACTCACTGGAAAACTTTAGCACAGTGAGTGGCTGAGGCACGTACCACCGACGGAAGGGGTGTGCAGTGTAGATGCCTTAGCGATGCATACATATGTATCACCCCAAACTCCCCACTGCAACTTCGAGTGCAGCTCACACTTTGTATGTGGCCTATGGGGACGTGAAATGTGTATTATTCTGTAATGTTCAAGTGGGAACTCAGTTTTGAATTTACATAACATTATGGGCTCTTAGCTGCTGTTAAGAGCATTTATATCTACTTTGTCTCATTTTTCCCATGAGGAAACCAAGGAGCAGAAATTAGAATACTTTCTAGAATCATCTGAACCACATCCCTGTTAAGTAGAGAGACAGGCACACCTACATCAGATTTGGTTTTCCCCACCTCTTAAGATGTTATAAGCTTCATTTAAAAAAAAAAAAAAACGGGGGGGGGCTTCCCTGGTGGCGCAGTGGTTGAGAGTCCGCCTGCCGATGCAGGGGACACGGGTTCGTGCCCTGGTCCGGGAGGATCCCACATGCCACGGAGCGGCTGGGCCAGTGAGCCATGGCTGTGGCCTGTGGAGCCTGTGCTCCACAACGGGAGAGGCCACAACAGTGAGAGGCCCGCATACCAAAAAAAAAAAACAAAACGGGGGGGTGGCCCTGGCGGTCCAGTGGTTAGGACTCTGCGATGTCACTGCCGAGTGCCCAGGGTCAGTCCCTGGGGACTGATCTAAAATCCCACCACCCTGGCGTGGGGTGGCCAGAATGTTTTTTAAAAGGCAAATATGTTGTCTACTCTCACTTAGTCAAGCAATTATAACATATTTTTCTTTGAAGACTGTGTACTTACTGGGATGTGTATCTTCCACAAGGAATAACTTTTAGGCAAATTACTTTAGGCAAAATTACTACTTTTAGGCAGGTTAAAATACTGTTTGCATCTTTTCCCCTTTAGAATTGAAATAATCACGTCTTAGATTGAGTTAAACTAGCTCTTTCTGAGCGAGTGAGTGTAAGCCACACCCTTCGCCTGGCCTGGAGAGGCAAGTGGGCGGAGCCACTGGGTGTGGGCGGGGCTCCTCTGGCGCTGGGCGTGGCCGGCAGTCCCTGGCGCGTGCTCTCTCTGGTTTCCTGCGGGTCCACCAGGGGCACAGGCTCTGCTCCTCCTGAGGGGCCCTGGCTCAGTCTAAGGTGCTCACTATTAACCCCAAGAGAAAACCAAGAGGCTGGCTCCCCGCCCTGCCCACTTGCTCTGAGGCATGCTGAAAATGTTTCAGAATATCTGTTTTGACCATGAGTCCCCATCCAGATCCACAAAAAAACTTCTGTGGTGTGTTCACGTGTTCACTGTGAGATCCCATTTTGAGTCTCCTCCTGGCTAACCAATTACTTCTTGACTTTAATACCTTGCTGCATTTACATCCTGGCGGTCTCAGTTAGAGCTGAAAGTTATGAGGATGTCACCAAACTAGAGCCCTGGTTTACAGCTGATTCCCCTTGTCTGGTTTGTGTTTATAAAATAGAAACAGAAAGTGTGAGTAGTGACATTCTTTTTTTTTTTAACATCTTTATTGGCATATAATTGCTTTACAATGGTGTGTTAGTTTCTGCTTTATAACAAAGTGAATCAGCTATAGGTATACATATATCCCCATATCTCCTCCCTCTTGCATCTCCCTCCCACCCTCCCTATGCCACCCCTCTAGGTGGTCACAGAGCACTGAGCTGATCTCCCTGTGCTATGCGGCTGCTTCCCACTAGCTATCTGTTTTACATTTGGTAGTGTGTATATGTTCATGCCACTCTCTTCACTTCGTCCCAGCTTACCCTTCCCTCTCCCCGTGTCCTCAAGTCCATTCTCTACGTCCGTGTCTTTATTCCTGTCCTGCCCCTAGGTTCTTCAGAACCTTTTTTGTTTTAGATTCCATATATATATGTGTTAGCATACAGTATTTGTTTTTCTCTTTCTGACTTACTTCACTCTGTATGACAGTCTCTAGGTCCATCCACCTCACTACAAATAACTCAGTTTCGTTCCTTTTTACGGCTGAGTAATATTCCATTGTATATATGTGCCACATCTTCTTTATCCATTCATCTGTCGATGGACACTTAGGTTGCTTCCATGTCCTGGCTGTTGTAAATAGAGCTGCAGTGAACATTGTGGTACATGACTCTTTTTGAATTATGGTTTTCTCAGGGTGTATGCCCAGTAGTGGGATTGCTGGGTCGTATGGTAGTTCTATTTGTAGTTTTTTGAGGAACCTCCATACTGTTCTCCATAGTGGTTGTATCAATTTACATTCCCACCAACAGTGCAAGAGGGTTCCCTTTTCTCCACACCCTCTCCAGCATTTATTGTTTCTAGATTTTTGATGATGGCCATTCTGACTGGTGTGAGGTGATACCTCATTGTAGTTTTGATTTGCATTTCTCTGATGATTAGTGATGTTGAGCATCGACATATGCTTTCACTCAGTGTGAAAGGCCACTTAAAGTCTTTTCAAAATTATTTTTGAGACTAATATGGATTTTTTTTAATATCTAATTATTTTAAACATCTTCTTGCCTGTTCCCCAAATACATGATGTTCTTACCTAGGATGTATCAGGGAGAGGATAATTTCTCCCTACCCCTCTTGAGTTCTTTAGGCTGGTCTAATAATTAAATTGACACAAGACAGATTAACAGGAGGAAAAAACCAATTTAATTCATATGCATGAAGGTCTCATAGAAATGGGACCATCGAAGTGACCAGAGCAGACTGTTTTTATATCATTTTTAAACTAAGAAACACTTGTGACGATTTAACAAACAAAGGGGCTTGTGCTTGGGGCAGCAGCCTAATGAAGAAGTGGCCAGATTTTGTTTATACGGCCTTCTTAGCCTTGATTTCCCTAAATCCGGTGCCAAGTATGCCCTCTATCCTCTTGGTACAGGAAGGACACCGTCACATGGGAGATTATTTATTTCCCACTTTCTGGGGGAAAGAGGAGGGTCAGAGTGTGGGGTTTTATACCTTTTTTCCACCAGCTGTTTGTTAAGTAACTTTAATTCAAACTAATCAGTATGCCTTTGAGGCATGTTTTGGGGTGGCCTGCCCCGGGGCCCAACAGATGTATAGTATTACTAAAGAATATCTAATATTTAGGAATGCATATTTTCATGTTATAAACTACTACGACAACGAATTGACCCATTCATTGAAGTCAAAAGAAATTTGTAATCAATGAGTAAGCTTGTTGGCTGTCAAAATCGAGGTTATATTTTCTGAAGGTAGCTAACCTGTCATTCCAATTACCAAATAAAGAGCTCTCTTCTGAAGAGTATTTCAACAACACCTTTCCATCCAGAATTTGAACCATGAGGTTGTATTTCAGAAGTCTATTTTAGACAACTTTGGTGAAGATTCTAACAGTTACGTTAATGGAAAACCGATATAAGAACAACCTCAAGAAGACATTTCACAATACTAGTGAAGTTCCTTTGTCACCCTCCTAAAACTCTCACGGAACATTTGGAAGTCACTGAGTGAGGGTCAGGGGTGTCCAGGTGGCTGCACGGTCAGCCCGCTGCTAGAGCAGGGTCAGGTAGCTCCAGGCTGCGGGCTCGTGATTGGCACGGTGAAGACAAAGCTCAAAGGAGCCAGTGTCAACTTCACCAGCCGGGACACCAGCTTTGACGACCTGGCCTTCCTCGCCCGTGCTTCCTGGGCACCTACAGCCACATTCCTTTCGCTCAGCCCTTCTCCTGGAGGTCATTCTATCAACTGAGTTGTAAGCACCGTGGCAGAAGTTCTCATCTCAGGGCTTTTGGAATAGAAACAGTTTTCAGACCGTGCTCACGGCGGGGGGTGGACTTAGCAACGACAATAACACAAGCAAAAAAGAAACCCGTGTATCTTGGAACACATTTGGCAATCTGAATTTCGCCCCAGATTTGGTCACGCTCACGTCGCAGCTGATACAGAGCTGTGTCCCTCCCAGATCTTGGGAACACATCTTCTTGAACTCGCTTACAAACGGGCTCCCTGAAGCGCGGGCTCCTCTGACAGGGACACCCCAGGGCAGGGCCAGAGGCAGTGGGGAGACAAGGCGGGAGCTCGGGCCCATCACAAGTGCACCACAGCTGCCTTGGCTGGCAAGCGCTGAGCTACACGATGTACTCCAGGATTGGAACCCTTCTTTTTTTTCAGTTGGTTTGTAAATAGGATTGCACAAAAATCCATGCAAATCAACTCTCCGGATCAGAATCTGCTGAGCTAAGAAGACCGTTGAATCAGAGGGGCTGCTTTCAGTGGTGGGACTGTGACAGAGTAGCTCTGCAGGGCAGGGCTTTAGAAAGACAAGCTCACTGCACGGTAATTTCCAATAACCTGGAAATGTCAACACTGTTTAGCTCGATTAATTGTCCTTGTTCACTTGTCCAGCCTAGCAGTTATCCATTACTAACTAGAAATGAATGGGGTGTTTGCTGTTAGAACATCTCATTTAAGTAAGGTACTGCTACTGCTTATTATGACATTCTATTAACGATGTTTCATCAGCTTGAAAGGTATTACAGTCCAAACTCTGTGTGAGTTTTATTAGTTTTTCAGGTGGCATACCTAGCTAAAATTCTAATTGAAATACGATTTTCATCATAGTTGAATAAATAATCGAAATGATAACACATGTTAAATACCCGTAAAACGTTAAGAAAGACCTGTAAGTTCCTTCAATCTGAGGGGCACTACAAGACAGTTTTGTTATCAGACTCCGGGATCCCAGTGAAAGCTGGATGCATCAGTTAGAGAGAATCCCAGTAACCCCTGTGCTTATTCACTTTGATGATTGAAATTTCCAGTATGTTATGTGGCCTGGACTTAGGAACACAATTAATGTCGAGAGAAGAATTCTCCTTTTTATTTCTCTCACCTAGTTCACCTATTTTCACACACACCAGCCAAAAAGAGCCAAGCGAACACGCACACGCACACACGCACGTTCACCTTTTTCATCTATATCAATTTTCAGAGCTCATCTCAGTAAGACCTGTTTCCTACTTGATCTCTGCTTCTTCCAACAGCCTCCCCTGCAAGGAGGTAGTTTCTTCTCCTTTGTATTTGCAAGGAAGTAGTTTCTTCTCCTTTGTATTTCACTTGTAGAGGATACAGCTCATTCACCCTTGAGGAAGAGTATTGTCCCTCCCCTACTGTTCTGGTTATGTTCTATAACACCCATGGAGCTCTGAGCACCCCTTCATTTATTCTGGACCTCTGTAATACCACCCCATCATTGGCGTTGCCCCGTAGGATGTCAATAAATATATGATGAGTAAAACAGAGAATGAGGGAAATTGACTTAGCAACCAAAGTCCTGAACCTTCTCTGCTTTGGTGTTTGAAAACCGAGTTCACTACCATCACAGGACATATAAAGGCAGAATGAAGATTGTACAAAAATCTGTGTTGCTACCAATGTCTGCACGGTTGTTGAACAAACCCCCATGTAGTAATAGAGGAGTTGCTAAGTCATCCAGTGTCTTGGTGAGATCAATTACAGATTATTATTTAGACTCAAAGATTCCAAAGAAGATATTTGGATCAAATCTTCGTTCTTTGTAAAGCTAGGCGGAAGTTGGCAGTTTACTATTCTGTGCTGGATGTGGTATTTTTAAAAACGTTATCAGTGTGCCTGGCATAGGACCTTGGCCACATAGAAATTCCCTGATAATCGTTGAATAGAAGTTCAATGTAAAAGGTCACATTAAGACTGTGAAATTATTTTCCTGGGTGGTTAACATAGTAAATAACTAAATATTTTGCACCACATAAGCTGTAGAACAGTTGAATTGCTTAATTTTCTAATCTCAGTCTTGGTATTTACTTGGCAAGTAAAACTTTGGCTTCCTTCTCTTTCTTTAACAGTGAAAAGCATGTGTGTGTCATGTGCCCTACTGCACCCTTCCTAGTCTAATATCCAGATCGACGATGCGTGATTGTGATGTAATTAAATGACAGAAATGTTGACTCGTGAGTGGAACCAACCCAGGGGAAGCCAGGCTGGGCAGCGTGTAGACTGAAAGATCCAGGTCTGCCAGAGTGCCAGGAACAGGCCAGAGCAGGAACCCAGGTCTCTGGGCAGGAGTGGAAACGTGCTGTGAGGCCGCAGGGGCTCTCGGGTGCTAGATTTAGTGAAACGCTCTTGCAAAAGGCTTGGAGAGGTGCTCTCTGGGTGCACCGTCAGCTTTTCTTTTGAACTAAGGCAGTGACAGAGAGCTGGACGTTCTCTCCTGGGCTGGGGGCTGCAGAACAGGCTCTGACGCCCTCGGGCTCTGCTTGGTTTGGTTCACAGAGCTGCACAGGATCGCGGTGTTTCGCCAGTGAAAGGCGATGGGTGGTGAGCCAGGATGCTGTGGGTGACGGAGGGAGCGGGGCGGGCACCTTAGCTGCCTCTCTTGGGGTAAAGTACACAGCGGGCCTGCTGCCTTTCCTCCCTGGGCGGGAGAACAGCCTAGAATAGGCTTCATATGTTCCTCCTGGCTTTCTAGAAACTGTGGAGTGTTTACCCTTCCCCTGCGGTATGTTCCGGTCCCCGGGTGTCCCCTTGCCTGTGGGCACGGGGGGGGGGGCAGCGTGACAGCTGTGGGGCCGGGGGGGGGGGAGGGCGGTTGAGGGCCTGCCTTCCACGCCGGCGTATCTCCCTAAAGCCCACAACAGTGCCAGAAAGGTCCCTTCTCACAGCCATACTTTAGGTACCCCACTTCTCCAGAGGTGCCGCACTTTTAGAGAAATACTTTTCTTTTGCTTTATTTTCCTTAACACTTAGACTCTATGCTGATCGTACTAAGTCAAACAATACCTAAGTGTGCAAAGAGTCTGTAAGCTTCCTCCTTCCTTCATCTGGTCCCAACCCACTGAGGAGAACCGTTCTTACACGCCGTTGCGTGTCTTTCTACCTGTAGAAAATGTTTATCTCGACCTGTCAGCTTGGGGACCACACTGATGCTGCAATTGCTGAATCTGTCGGATTAAGGAACTGCCAGTGTGGCTGACGTGCTGAGAGCCTGGAAGCCGTGATGGGTCCACGGTGTGGGGCTCTGCTCAGAAGGACGGAGGCGTGGGCAGCCGCGGGCAACACTGGGTCTCTGGGTCCCAGAGTATCCCCTCCATCACCTGGGCATCCTCCACAGAGACATGGAGTAAGCAAACGGTTCAGGAACTCTGCTGTTTCGTGCAGCCCTACATCCTTGTATGGCCTAGAGCGTGGTAACAAGCACAGGGCACCAGACTCTCCTCCACCTCCAGGTACTAAGTACTTGTGTTCAGTTTCGGTTTCAAAAGGGAGAAGAGAAAATAAGGTCGGCACGTAGGGGTTCTTCACTCTTTCCTGCCGTGAGTGACAGGCTGTTGCCAGAAGTGAACATTTGGGTATTTTGAGAGCTCTTCCTATGTTCTGTTTATGAGTCCTCTGTCAGATACGTGGTTTGCAGTGTTTACCCCCAGTCCGTAGCTTGTCTTTGCAACCCCTTAGAAGGGTCTTTGCAGGCGACGCGTTTCTTTTAATGGATCATGCTTTTGGTGTCATATCTGAGAATTCCGCACTGAAGTCCAAATCCTGAGGCTTTTCTCTTACGTGATCTTATAAAAGTTTCATAGTTTTGCATTTTAGACTTAAATCTTTGATCCATTTTGAATATAAAGTGTGAGCTTTAGGTCGCCATTCATTCTTTTGCCCCTGGGGTCTAGTTGCCCCTGTGCCATCTGTAGAAAAGACGCTACCCTATTTCAAGACATATTACACAGCTGTAATAATCAGTTGTTTCTTTTTGTTTTGATAATAAATGCTGGTCACTGCGATGTGGACATGGTGGGGACAAACAGGGGACGTTCCTCCCTGTGGCACTGTGACCTCAGGGTGACCCGGTGGTTGGGGTGCTGGTGATTGATGACAAGACCTCGCCACAACCCAGTCACCAGACACTTAGAAAAATGCCCACAAAAGGTGCGCTGCAAAGCATGAAAGCTCAATTCTGGACTTTAAATGCTTAAAAAAAGTACATGGTTGGGCTTCCCTGGTGGCGCAGTCGTTGAGAATCTGCCTGCTAATCCAGGGGACACGGGTTCGAGCCCTGGTCTGGGAGGATCCTACATGCCACGGAGCAGCTAGGCCCATGAGCCACAACTATTGAGCCTGTGCGTCTGGAGCCTGTGCTCTGCAACAAGAGAGGCCGCGATAGTGAGAGGCCTGCGCACCGCGATGAAGAGTGGCCCCCGCTTGTCAAAAAATAAAAGTACATGGTTACCCAAATGTAAAATCGATAGCTAGTGGGAAGCAGCCGCATCGCACAGGGAGATCAGCTCAGTGCTTTGTGACCACCTAGAGGGGTGGGATAGGGAGGGTGGGAGGGAGAGAGACGCAAGAGGGAAGAGATATGGGGATATATGTATACATATAGCTGATTCACTTTGTTATACAGCAGCAACTAACACACCATTGTAAAGCAATTATACGCCAATAAAGATGTTAAAAAAATAAATAAATTTTTTAAAAGTATATGGTTACCACGCTTATGTCAAACAGTTTTTCAGGTGGAATTTTTCCTAATGTAAAACAAAAGCAATCTGAACAGAAAGCGTTTTGAAACACGCTTTTGGTGGGGCTCCTTGCAGATAGGGAGTGGAAATGATTAACAGGGAGGTTATCAACTGTGGACTTCCGGCAGCAGAGGCAATGTTATTTTTTGACGTAGTGTGGGCCTGAGGCACATACCCCAGACATTCGATTTTGTGGACAGTCTCTTTCCTCGTCCACGGCAAGGAACAGGAGGAAAATGCAGTGCTGGCAGAGGACGTGCGTCTTTTTCTCGGTCATTCCTGCTGCTGGTAGGAAGCAGACGTATTTAGCCTGGCTCTGCTTTCTGCTTTGCTGTGTGTTGCAGAACCCCAACAGAGCCCAGGTCCCCAGGAAGCTGGGGTGTGGGTGAACTCAAGCTGCAGTGCCGGAGCGCACCTGCCCTTGGCCACGGTGCAGAGCCGGGGGGGGGGGCAGCCTCTAAATTCCCCGTGGGCAAAGCCTCCCCTTGGCGAGCAGGCCGTCACCAAGTTACCCCCCAACCTAGGGTAACAGTGGCTGTTTCTACACAACTCCCTGGTGTTGCTGGGAAGAGAAGGGCAAAGAGATCATTTTGGAGTGGTGAATTTTCTTTCTTTTTAACCTTCCAGCTCTTCTCCTCTCTTCAGAACATGCTGTCAGTGTTTTCTTGTTTATTCTATAGGAGATTTTGAAGCCGGTCGTAGACTCACAAAAAGTTGGCACAGGAAAGGTGTCAAGATAACATTTGGTTCAATGGCTTTCAAACATTACCAAACTGAGAAATTCATTTTAAAAATTAGGACATTTACACATGACTATATGTGAAGTTTCATGAAATAATACTGTCTTTATCATATCACTCTGATACTGTCCATTTTCTTTTCTTTCCATTCTATTTCTTTTTCTTGTCTGTTATGCTGGTATAACAACCCACTAAGATGATTTCCCAACACTGCTGGGTTGAGACCCACAGTTTGAAATAGCATCTAGGGCATGACTCTTATGTACAGAACAAGAAATTGAGGCCATTAGTAGATAAGTGATTAACCCAAAGTTGTTTAAAGCTAGTTACAAAGTGGCAGAATCTGGATTAGAACTGTTTTGGCATCAGGAACTTGGGTCGTTCTTGGTACTTCAATGAGCAGAAGGATAGTCTCTGAACCTCACACATGGATAGAAGATACAGTACCTTACATTATTCCCCATTTTCCTTTTCTCCTTTCTGCCACCAGTCATTGGATTAGGACCTACCCCAGTCAGGTATGACCTCATTTTAACTTGATTACATCTTTAAAGACCTTATTTCCAAATAAGGTCACATCACAGATACCAGAGGTCAGGACATGGACACCCCTTATTGAACAGTTCAAGTCACAGCACAGTCATCTGCATATTCCACTTGGAGACTTTGCTCTTGGTGGTCGTAACCACTGCAATGTCAGTGTCGCAGACAGCTTGAAGCATATGATCTCTGAAATGCGTTGAAAACATTGTGTTCCCTTCCTTAGTCTGCAGTCAGCCCGCCTTGAACTCCAGTGAAGGGCTTCCTTTGGATTTTCTTCATGACTCACTCCACTGAGCCCTCCCCATATTCCAGAAGGACTGTAGCAGATACCTTTGCCAATGGTCTAGAGCCCTCGCTGAAAGCTTTCTTTGGTGAATACAATGTGAGAATGACACACAGTAGGTCACTCTTGCAGGGGAATGACAGCTTACCTGCAGTATAACAAAAAGAGTGATATGGTGAGACACTGTATAAATCCCAAGTTTTACATTACAGCTAGGCTGAGTGGAGATCTCTGCTAGGTCTACAGATGATAACAAAGACTGAGGAAAGGGAATCCTTTTATGCCCTTCGAAAATTGCAACTCATTAATCAAACTTGTGTTTTTAAAATATGTGAAGAGGAGATCAAGATGGTGGAGTAGAGGGATGTTGAGCTCACCTCCTCCCACAAATACATCAAAAATACATCTACATGTGGAACAGTTCTCATGGAATACCTGCTGAAAGCTTGCAGAAGATCTCATACAACCAAAGCTGCAAAAAAAGATCCCCATGTAACCAGGTAGGATGAAGGGAAAAAGGAGAAGAGGAGGAATCGGGAGGGGACCTGCACCCCTGGGAGGAAGCCGTGAAAGAGGAAAGGTTCCCTCACCCTGGGAACCTCCCTCACCAGCCAGGAGGTCAGCCTGAACAGATGGGGAGCATCAGAGGCTGGAGAGGAGAGTGTGGGAGCTGGCCTGTGGCCCCACAGGGTAGAGAGAGACCAGGACAGACAGTCCTGGCCACATCACTGCACTTCCCAGCCCAAGACGGGCACGTGCTGGTGTGTGCTGCAACTGGCTTCAGTGGACAGACCCAGGGAGAGGACTTGGTTTGGCCACTCGGAGACAGACCAGAGGGTCTGGAGTGTGGCCACAGGAGGGAAGAGGTGCGATTGTCATTGTACGTAGATCTCTATGTACTCGATATAGAAAACCACACAAAAACTATTAGAGCTGAGAAGTGATTTCAGGAAGGTAGCAGGATACAAGATTAATACACACAAATCTGTTGCAGTTCTTTACACTGACAATGAAATATCAGAAAGAGGGAGTGAAAAAAAACCAAACCTGTTTAAAATTGTGTCAAAAAAATAAACTACCTAGGAATAAACCAAGGAGGTTTCTGAAAGACTTATACACTGAGAACTATAAAACGTTGATAAAGGAAATCAAAGATGATTCAAGGAAATGGAAAAATATCCCATGCTCTTGGATTGAAAGAATTAATATTGTTTAAATGGCCATACTACCCAAAGCAGTCTACAGATTTAATGTGATCCCCATCAAATTACCCATGATATTTTTCACAGAACTAGCATAAATAATTCTAAAATGTCTGTGGAACAACAGAAGACCCAGAATTGCAAAAGCAATCCTGAGGAAAATGAACAAAGCAGGAGGCATAACCCTCCTGGACTTCAGACAATACTACAGAGCTACAGTAATGAAAACGGCATGGTATTGGCACAGAAACAGACATATGGATCAATGGAACAGAATAGAGAGCCCAGAAATAAACCCATACACCTATGGTCAATTAATTTTCGACAAAGGAGGCAAGAATATACAATGGAGAAAAGACAGTCTCTTCAGCAAGTGGTGTTGGGAAAGCTGGACAGCTGCATGTAAATCAATGAAGTTAGAACACACCCTCACACCATACACAAAAATAAATTCAAAATGGCTTAAAGACTTAAATATAAGACATGCCACCATAAAACTCCTAGAAGAGAACATAGGTAAGACATTCTCTTAAATAATCTTAGCAGTGTTTTCTTAAGTCAGTCTCCCAAGGCAATAGAAATAAAAGCAAAAATAAACAAATGGGACCTAATCAGACTTACCAGCTTTTGCACAGCAAAGGAAACCATAAACAAAACAAAAAGACAGCGTTCAGAATGGGAGAAAATATTTGCAAACAATGTGACTGACGGGGGCTTAATTTCCCAAATATACAAACAGCTCATACAACTCAATAACAAAAAAACAAACAACCCAGTCATAAAATGGGCAAAAGACCTAAATAGACACTTCTCCAAAGAAAATATACTGATAGCCAATAGGCACATAAAAAGATACTCAGCATTGCTAATTATTAGAGAAATGCAAATCAAAACTACAATGAGGTATCACCTCATACTGGTCAGAATGGCCATCATCAAAAAGTCTACAAATAATAAATGCTGGAGAGAGCATGAAAAGAAGGGAACCCTCCTATGCTGCTGGTGGGAATGTAAATTGGCACAGCCACTATGGAGAATATATGGAGGTTCCTCAAAAAACGAAAAGTAGAGTTACCATATGATCCAGCAATCCCACTCCTGAGCATGTATCCAGAAAAGATGAAAACTAATTTGAAAAGATACATGCACCCCAATGTTCATAGCAGCACTATTTACAACAGCCAACACATGGAAGCAATCTAAGTGTCCATCAACAGATGAATGGATAAAGAAGATGATGTGGTGTATATATATACATATATGTGTATATATACACACAGTGGAATATTACTCAACCATAAAAAGAGTGAAATAATGCCATTTGCAGCAACAAATGAGCTTATCATACTAAGTGAAGTAAGTCATACAGAGAAAGACAAATATCATATGATATCATGTGTATGTGGAATCTTAAAAATAGTACAAATGAACTTATTTACAAAACAGAAACATAGACACAGAAAACAAACTTATGGTTACCAAAGGGGAAGAGAGGGGAGGGATAAATTGGGAGTGTGGGATTAACAGATGCACACTACCATATATAAAATAGATAAACAACAAGGATTTAATGTATAGCACAGACAACTATATTCAATAACTTGTAATAAACTGTAATGGAAAAGAATAAAAAAACAAATATAGATATATATATAACTGAATCACTTTGCTCTACACCTGAAAGTAACACAATATTGTAAATCAAGTATACTTCAATAACAAAAAATAAATAAATATGAACTATAATGCAGACAGCCATTAGTTAAGTATACTGAGAAGTCTTTGGTGAAATGAAATCCACTGTCTCTGTATATTACTCACACGAGTCAGTAGGCGACATGTTGGGAATTTGTATTTTCCTAATACAAGAAATGATGAGGGATTCGAATATACAGGTTGGCAAGATCAGGACCCTAAAACACGAACCACAATGAAGGGAACAGAATTAGGGAATTCATTCACGGCAAGGTCAAGGCAGAGCCAGCTGCAAAGACACAGGATGGAGGAAAGCCGGCTTAACAGATGCACCCATTGAAGGTGAGGCTTAGTTCACCATAAGGAAGTAACAGCCCCACCTGGGATGTTGTAACAAATTACCGCAAGTGCTGTGGCTTAAAACAATACACACGCATCATCACCCTGTGTGGTGCCTGGGTTCTCAGGGGCTCACAGTGCTGTCATCCAGCCCTCCTCCATGCTCATCCCGGTTGTTGGCAGAATCCACTTCCTGGAGGTTGTAGGACTGAGGCCCTTGGGCCCTAGCAGCTGCCTGCCCATTCACAGCAGGACTGTCTGCTTCTTCAAGACCACAGTGTCTCTGCCAGGAGAGACATTTGTTAAGAGCTGTCACTGATCAAGTCAGGCCCACACAGATACTCTCCCTTTAATCTGGGACCTTAATGACATCTGCAAGATCCCTTTGCCTCTGACTTAAAACCTACTCACAGGAGTGATATCCAGCATGCATTTGGATCAAGTTGTATTAAGGAATAAGCAAGGGACATAAAACTGGATAAGCTTATATTGATTGGACGTGCTCAGCTCCAGGACTGCACTTGGGAGGGATGTTTGCAAATTGAAATGGGCCAAAGGGTGGGGAAGGCACTCAGAAAAGTCACAAGGACAGATGAAGATGGCCTGGGGCTGCTTGTTTGGGAGAAAACTAAGGGAGGATATAAGAGTTATCTTCAAATATTTGAAGGGCTATTATTGGGAAGAGGAATTTGACATACTGGCTTTTGGCCTTTGGAAAGGCACCATGAGACATGTGGAAACATCCATCCCAGCGCAGCACTCGCCTGCCACATTCCTTCCCGGCTCCCCAGTTCAGTTGCTTGTCTGAATTCCAGAGGAGCACAGCCCTGGCCTTCAGCAATCACACATACTGTGGACACTCAGGAAATAGGGAAGTAACCGTGGCAAAGGCCCATTTCCATCGGAATGATCTACTGAAGCGCATGCTCCAGTCCAAGGAGGGTGTGTCCTCCCCTTCATTTCTCTAGACCCTCAAAGGGTCAACTAGCACCAGAAAATCAGGACACCAGAAGCCTTGAGAAGTTTCCGGTGCCTACGTGGACCGTAGTCAGCTGCCTACAATAAAACATATCCACACAGGTATTCTGTATTTAATCATATAAAGAATACATACCACCTTGAAGAATTGCTGCAGGTATGTCTTACCTGAGGCATCAGAGTTGGCATTCAGTTGCCCCTTTCCACTGCATTCATGCAAATTCTTTTAATATTGCAAAAACTCAGTATCATTTCCATCTTCTTTAAGTTTTCTGCGTGTGTCTGCTTTTCCATGGGATGGCGTGGCGGAATGGAAAGCTGGTGGGCCCTGGGGTCAGGTGGGCTCTGGTTTCAGGTCCCAGGTCACTGTGCGCTCCTGGACCCGTAGGCATCTGCTCTGTCGCACTGAGCCATTTTCTTTCCTATAAAATGGGGATGATTCTGTCTCTAAAGGAGTCCGTGAAAACTTAATAGAGCAACACAGAAAGAGTAAAGTATACAGTTGGTGCTTTATAAACACTTCTACTTTCTGAAAATTACTTCTAAAATAACTAGACAAGAGTCCTTGAACATGTAGAATTTTCATTTTAACCATATACCATAACGTCAACAGTGTGGTGAAATTCTGCTAAATGTGATCTGCTAAGTATCAGGCAGGGAGAAGAATCGACACCCAGGGTCCCTGTGTCTCCTGGCACGGTGCTGGGTTCTTTACCCAGCGTGTCCTTGATTCTCACAGGTGCCCCCAGTGACACAGTGGCAGATGCGATGGCCAAGCTCACGTGTTTTGGGCTCCGTGTTTTGTCCACTGAACGTGCTGCCCTGAGTCTGACAACGTGCAGGGCTCCGTAGGGACGTGCCCCCTGCCCCTGGGGAAGGCGACCCTCTTCCACTGCTAACTCCTTGTGCGTCTCACACATAGTTTAAAAGCAGTATTGATAGTATTATAGTAGCTGCTGTTTACCAGGTACCAGGCCCTGTGCTGGGTAATTATTATGAGTTATCTAATATCTATATTGCCTCACAATTTTCCTGCTTCAGTATCTCCACTTCACAGGTGAGGAGATTGAAGCTCAGAGACTGAATAACTTGCTGTCGTTCACACAGCCAGGGCTTCCAACTCAGAACGTTCTGAATGTCTTAAAACCAGTCATTACAGGTTGTAAGATTTACCCCCAAAAAAATGACAGTCTGTGGTAATCCAGAAAAGTGAGATTATCTGGCTCCCGTGGAGGAAGAAAGAGCGCTGGAAAGACGTATCACCAGAGCATGGGAAAAGTGAAACTACGGCTTCTCTGTGAGCCAGTTCTTTCCTGGCAGCGTCTTGGAACAAAACCAACTATAGCAGAATTTTCTGTTTTAATATGAGCTGCAGGGTGACTTTTTTTCTTTATGCTTCCACCTCTCTCCCCGTCTCTGCCTAGTTAATTCTGAGGAGCCCCTGCCTGGCCCACCGGACAGCCGTGCAGCTTGCAGTGCCCGGGGCCAGACTCCGCGGCACAGGGGCCACTGGCCTCTGCTCCTGCCAGGAGGCCTAGAGGCCCGCACAGCCCGGGGTGGGGGTGGGGGTGGGGAGGCGGCAGCCGCTGGCGGGCCGAGCAGGGGGTGTGGGGGGCTGTGAGCTGGGGGGTTGATGGCCCATGAGAGAACTGAAGTCTTGCCTTTCTTTTCGTCTCCCCTTCTAAGCCGTGAGTCGACCCCAGTCTCCCCCGACTCTGTCCCCTCTGCCCCTCTCCGTCCGTGCCCCGCTGCAGCCTCGCGTTCTGTGTACACGATGCTGTCCTAATATTTCTCTTTTCTCCGGGCAGGAAATGAGAAACTCATTTTTTTAGAGCCATTCAGGAAGTTGTCCAGAGTTATAATGGCCCATTATCTAATGGCCAGAGTTTACTTAGGCTTTCACTACTTCCACTGCCCACTTGAAACAAGGAAAACCATTTCCCCCGCTGCCGCAAGTGTGCTGTTGACACGGACCACAGGCACCCGGACGCCCTGCACGCTCCAGGCTAACCCTACTTCGTGCTCTGAACATTGTGCTCACAACCCCCTTATTTAACCTGGCATTCCTTAGAGAGTCGATCAGCCCGAGCCGTGGCGCTTTTAAAAATGCGTATTCCTAGGCCTGCGGAGGGAGGGGACGGGGGGGGGGTCTCCGGAACGCTCATTCTAAGCCTTATTCTCTGCACCCAAAAGAGGCAGAGCGCACGCTTTAACAAAAGGCGGTTTGCGCCTGAAGCACGTAAAACATTTCAGATGTGTGGCAAAATGCGTCTTATTGGCACCAAAGGTCTTTTATTTTTATTAGGAGCATGAATGACAAGAACTGACTTTGAAGGAGGATTAAGAGAGCAGCCTTTTCTTACCTGCGCTTTGTGCTGTCGGGACAAGTTGGAAGCTTCCCTTTCGGGTTCATCAGTG
The DNA here is from genome assembly GCF_949774975.1 of Lagenorhynchus albirostris. NCBI lineage: Eukaryota > Metazoa > Chordata > Mammalia > Artiodactyla > Delphinidae > Lagenorhynchus > Lagenorhynchus albirostris. Next base: position 99,525,203 of record NC_083102.1, on the reverse strand, counting down.
CGTGAGCACCCACGCCCCCAGCTGAGACCCAGCCCCGTGGGCCGTGCTCTCACCCAGGATGTGGGAAGGCCTGGCCATGAGTCAAGGCTTACAGGAACCCATGCAGGTGAGCGGGGAACATTCCAGCACCTGGTGTGCAGCCGCCCTTCCCAACGGCACTCCTCCCTCGGTGCAGCACTGGCCGCGGAAAGGAACCCACAGTAGTAACTCTGGGTGTGTATGTCCCTAGCTGCTCGAGCTGGGCCCACGGGGGAGGTGATACATGGAAACAGGGATCTCCTTCCTCAGATCCTGGCATAACGCAGGGAGTAAAAGTGCACCCGCTCCCGCATGCTTGACATCTGCCACACCTGCTCGGTGCCCGTTCCTCTCCCGTCTGGATGAACAGCCCCACAAAGCCCGAGGTACCGAGAAGGCAATGAGACGGCCACCTCCGCGGAGAAGAAAACCTGGTTTCAGACTCTGCACTCACCTTCCCCTGCCCTGCTCCGAAGGTGGGGTCCATCAGGGCAGGCCCCCTTGGCACAAAGGACCCCATGAAAGAACCTGAAATCCAGTCTGTAAAACTGCAAAACAGATGCCAGCAGTGTTCCTAGGACGTCTTCGTGAGTCAGAACACAGGTGCCTTCAAGAACGTTTAACTTCTCGACCAGCGTGCCCTGAGTATGGGCACTCTCCCTGGACCTGGCCACACTTGTGGTTGTTCAAATTACAGGGGTGATTTTAGAGTAATTTAAAAGTCAACTGCCGGGCATCTGCACGTGCAAACTGAACGCCTGGCACATGACTTGGTTAAGGTCATTCCAATACAAATTACAGGGGCGCACCTGGGCGACCTCCGCAGTCATCCAGCTCCTGTGATTACCAAGGGCAGTCACCTTCCCTCTCAGCCCTGATGAAAGCCTCCATCATTCTGCTAATGGGGCGCAGCCCTGTTATCAGCCCCATTTTTTTTTTTTTGAATGCTGACACTGTTTTCTTTCTGGAATGAAAGGCCTCTGCCCACCTCACTTCCGTCCCTTTGAATGTGAAGACAGCAAGCTCCGGAGGTTTGCCAGTGTGCCCTTCCTGTACTCCATCATCCTTCGTCTTCCCTCCCTCCACCATTCTTATCTGTCTCCATTTGTTTGGCTGTATTTTAATTGCTTGATACAAAAACGCCTCCTCCTTGTAACAAGTTCAGTGGTCGCAGAAAGTCAGAGAATAGAGGGGGTCTTGCTCTCCACCTCCCAGATCCCACTTCCACTGGCCAGAGTTTGGGAGGTGCCTTCCAGAAGTTGTTCTCTGTATGCTACATACAAACGTATGCACAAATAAAAATACTTTAGGTTTGGTTTATAGTTTTATGCAATGAGTTTGTATGATGCAAATTGTTTTGCTACTTGCTCTTTTTTTTTTTTTTTAAACTTCACTTTAACTGAGAGCTTTCCAAATTGCAATCTGTATGAAACAGCCTCATCTGTGTAATTGTCCCTCGTCCTCGGGGTGGCCTGCCGCTGCTGGTGGGCATTAAGATTGCTTTGGATTTGTTAGCCAGAACAGTGAGGGCTGTAGTGAACATGTTTACACAGTTTTTCTCTGCACACAGAAAGGGGTTTTCCAGAAGAGAGCTAGAAGGTAAGGACCATTCAGTGGATTTTTCAATAAATTGTTTTAAAAATTTCCATTATACCCAGAAGTTGTTATACATATCCAGAGCCCCAAATCATCAAGATTATTTCACCATCTATCCTTTCATTTCTGAAAAAGTTTAAAGCCAGTCACATCACACCAAGAAATAATGTCATTTCACCACACCATCCTTCATTATGCATCCCTAAAACCGCGAATTTTATGTCATCCCAAGAAGAGTGTGGAAACAGTTCAAGGAATGCTCAAGCTGTTGGTCAAAAGAGCCCGGACTGTGTTCTAAATGTGGCCCTGAGTGGTGGCAACTCTATCAGAGCTTGCCTTAGACAAGGTCCCTCGGCCTTCTGCAGAGCTGTACACAGGTGACAAGACTCAGTCCTAACTTGGTGTGCACACCCATGACTGAAGTTTGGCAAAACAACGTGTACAACACACACCCTTAATGACTAAGCTGCCTCTGTTCTCCCACTGTGCCCATGATTCCTGCTGTGCTGGGAACAGAATGGCCTGAAACACAGTATTGTGGGTGAAATATCGCAAACTGTCCCTTGCTTCACTTTGCATTTGGCCTGACAATTCCAGTAGATGCTGAGTTCTGCAGATTTATTTGAGGAGGCCAGGAAATGCCCTGGAGGCCGAGATTAGGTGCTCCCTGTCGTGGAGCAGTCACCTTAATTGCTGCGGCAAGGTCTGCATCAAGAGCATCGGCACAACCTCACTGCAGCCCTGGGGTGCAGCGCGCCCCGCGGAGGCTGCGGTGTCCTTGCAACCGCATAGTCGGGGGCACTTGCCAATCCAGGTCAGCCCGAGAGCCCGGCACACGCACATTTCACCTACGCCCGCGATTGCAGCACATAAACGATCCCGTTTTTCATCCCCGAGGACGGCTGTTTTTTCTATATTTATGACTGTATAATTGGTTCTGAAGAAAGTGTTCAAATTGTATATCATGTGGAATACGTTTATGGAATCAAGTTGATATACCTTTTTCACCGGTTCACAACGAGCTGTCCTAGCGAATGTCACCAGGCACAGTGACGAGCAGGTCACGTCATCCCTGTGCCAGGCTAATTACAGCTGCCTGCCCTGGCATCAGCCACCGGGCAGGGCCAGCTGGTGGTGCATCTCCAGCAATTTGCAGATAATAAATGTGGTTTTGGTGATGTTGCTAAAGATCTGTCAGCGTAGAGAGGGATCAGGGATGAGGAATTTGGAGGGCTTCTATTGCTAGCATTTCTACAAATGACCAGTTAGAGGACTGAGTCCAGCCTGCACACCTATGTGAAAACCTGTAGTGGACAAAGTTCACTTAATTGGCTGCGTTGGGCCTTCATTGCTGCACACGGGCTTTCTCTAGTTGCGGCGAGTTGCGAGATGGTGGCTTTTCTTGTTGCGGAGCACAGGCGCTAGTCTCATGGTCTTCAGTAGTTGTGGCACGCAGGCTCAGTAGTTGTGGCTCACAGGCTCTAGAGCACAGGCTCAGTAGTTGTGGCTCACGGGCTTAGTTGCTCCGTGGCGTGTGGGATCTTCCCGGACCAGGGCTTGAACCCGTGTCCCCTGCATTGGCAGGCGGGTTCTTAACCACTGTGCCGCCAGGGAAGTCCCTTAATTGGTTACTTTTATGTGTCCCGTCTTTCTAACTTGCCCAACGTTTTCCCATGTTTTAATTTTAGTCAAAAGAATCCAAACTAAAATGGGACTTGGAAAAATTATTTACCTTATGTGTGTCTTAATTTCCTCAACTGACATCTCGGAAAAAGAAGATGAGCTAGAGGGTCCCAGGGGTCCCCTCCAGCGTGCATGCCTGTCAGCTCCTCACAGTGGGCAAGCCTTCAGGGCACTTATGTTGGTCGTGTCCTGTGAGAACAGATTTACCTTCTACCCTTTTAGTTCTACTTTCCATGTTTGAAATTATAGAGGTCATGTGTCCAGGCTTTTTAAATGAAATCGCCTTTGTGTTGGTGGTTGTATTGGTCATTTTTTACTCCACTTAGTTTTGGAATCCCTAGCTTGGCCAATTCATAACCAAAAACTGTAGTTTACAGTTAGTAATAAATCCCACAGATGACTCCATATTCTCTTTCCACGGCTCATTTTCAGGTTTTAGTCCTAGTTAATGATTAACAGAAACAAAAGCCTTTCTCACCCTGATTGTGCAGCACCTCTGCACTACTTTTCCTCGTCCTTTCATGGTATTACACAAGTTTCTCTTCTGGAAACAGGAACTTCTGCTTATATCTGTGGACAATCAATAATGAAAAAATGATTTTTTTCAAGGAGGAAACTGTATTTATATCTACTCTAATTTTGATGGAAACTTTCTCTGGAGACTGGGGTTTTGTTTTTAAAGTTCTTTTCTTTTAAACATAGGAGAGTTTTTGCATCTGTCATCCAAGGATTAACCTAAGTTTCTCTTAGGCGGTGTGGTTTAAGGCTCAACGTTTGAGTCCAGTCCACTCCTGGCGGCGGTGTTGGTCTTCCCGGTCACGCTGTGACTGTTCCTGGTGGCCCAGGGAGTGGCCAGGGAAGCACGGGAGGTGCCGACAGACACAGAGCAGTTGTCTTCATAGAACGTCAGCTGTATCGCAGATGATGGCAGAACCAGGACAGGAAGTGCATCCACCGAGAACTTACAGTACAGCCAGTGTGAGATGCGCATACCATATAAAAAATGAAACTGTGGTACACGTGCAATGCATTGCATAGGCTTGTATGTTTTCCCCATTACAAAGGAAAGTTTGTCTTCAAGAGGGGTTGCTTGACAGGATGACATCTGGCGATAACATTTTTCGTTTGGAAGTTAACCTTAGAAGCGAGTTTCCATTGACTGGTGAGGAGAAGAATGAATTGTCCTAACCCAGCGTCCAGCACTGCATCCTCGGGAGAGAGAGCTCTTGGTCGGCCCTGAGAGGCAGCTGCCTTGTACCAGCACCAGTTCTGGGAGGTTTGCCTAGGGCTCTTCCTGAGCATGGCAAAAGGGCCTCGTGGGCGTGGCCCTCCTACTGTCCAGGTGATCGTCCAGGACAGGCTAGCCTGTCACATCAGGAGGCCCAGTCAGAGAGAGGTTTTCAAGCATCTGGTTTGGGGGCAGTCGATAGAGCAGTGCTTGGAGACTCCTTAAGTCGGTGACCAACATCTAGCTCATAGTTTTCTACTAAGAGTCCATAATGAAAAGAGGAAGAGGAAGCTACTCCGGAGCATTCTAACAATTTTCTTTCTAACTTCATCTCCTGCTAATGCTAGATACTCGAAGACTTTGCGTCCATGCAGCTATCTCAGATTGGTTTGGGAAGAGGGTAGAAGAAGGAACGCATAGTGCTTTAGGTTGTTTCTGGCCATCGTAATTGCTCAGCACGACATGTTCACGGGCGTTTATTTTGCAGGCTCCAGACAGACCCTGCTTTTTAGCAGATACGTAGTTATCCTTGAAATATTAGAAAGGTCCCAGCAATTTAGCAAAGGCGTTTTGGATCATTCAAAACCATGACTCATAGTAGTGCAAATTCATGACTCTGACTTCAGTTGAGCAAAAGAAACAGAGTTCTGTGGGGACATCCAGACTTGGGAAGTTGCTCTGAAGGCTTTTAGGGACTTGGAGAGGGGGCTCTGGGCCTCCTCCTTCAATGGTTCTTTCAATCCCCTTTCTTCAAATTAAGGCTCAGTGTCCCAATAATTCTGAATCGTCCTTTATCCTTTTCCAGTTGAAATGCCTTGCAAATGTGTACCAAAAGGTGGTCATTTCCCTGAGGGTACGGCTTGATCCTCTTATTCTTTTGTAACTCCTGGTGCCCAGGCTTGTGGCACTAAGGGCGTGGTCTCTCCAGCCCATCGCTGTGCCCTCGAGGGTGCATTCCCTTGGGAAATGCTGGGGGAAGGAATTCGTCACCTTGGAAACTTAGAGCCGCCTCCAGCTAAAACAGGAAAGTCAGTGGTGAACACAGGGTGATCCTGGGGCTCCATCCACTCTTTGTGTTGGTAAGGGATAGATTTCACAGGGAAAGGAGAAAATAGTATTTTAAAACTCAAGTTTGTATTTTCTCTTGCTTATGATTCAGTAAAGTCTACAGAGGAGCCTTAGAAGTCACCTTGTGGAGTTGAATGTATTGTTTTTCAGCTCCTGGTGGCACATACGGAGCCATCACCACTTTTGAGAAAACATCTTGTTCAGGCCTCACAGTGGCCCTTCTCACTCGCTCTGCCTTCTGATCCTCTGCTTGAAATCACTGACGTTCCACCGTGTCACCCACAGAGCAGATATCCTGGCAGGCAAGCCCTCACCAGCAGGTCTGCCGGGAGCTCCTACCACCGTTTCCTGGATGAAAAGTCAGGGTGCGGCAGGGAGCTGGGAGAGCCTGGTCTCCTAAAGAGACGGTGGTACAGACACAGCGTGGGTTCCCGGGGCGCAGCCAGGGGCCCGCTCTTGACTGTCTGTTCCTGACTCTGCACCCTTCGTGGCGCTCGTTGCCCGCCTGCGCTGACCCCACCAGCCATGGGCACGCGCTGTCTCTGGTCTTGTCTGGTATCCACTTTTCCCTCCGTCATGCAAAATTCAAAAGGTCAGACCTTCCTAGACTCAATTTCCTGCGCCCTAGAGGAGAACGAGGGTGGCATCACTGCCTTGTCCCCTCCGGTCTCCCGGCTGGTGCAGCGGTCACCTGGCGGTGATCACCCCGCGCAGCGCACTGGCCCGAGTGCAGGGCAGCTTCCCGATTTGTGCAGTGACCACAGGGTCCCACGGGCATGTGCGGGCGCGCGCCCACACACACACACACACACACAGAGGTAAGGTGATAGCGCCTAGTTAAGGAGGAGAAAGTAACGCTCAGTCTCTCCTTTTTATAGAGGGGGAAATGGGGACTCCGTTTGAGGTGAGAAAGCACGGAAGTGAATCCCGGGCTCCACCTAAGCCTTTTCTCCATGAAAGTTGCCCTCACTCACACTGTACACATACTCAAATATTGTTTAATGTCTTTTTCTCAACTCTTAGTCCTGTAGGGTCTGATGGCAAGAAACGATTATAAGTATGCAGCTTACTTCAAAGGGACTGAGGATAAATGTGATAAGAAACCCAGTAATGTCTGTGGGAAGCAAAAGTCAAAAGAACGGTGACAAGGGCACCGAAGGCTAGATTGACAGCAGGGCATTGTGAAAACAAAGTAATTACTCATTGCCTCTATCCTCATAATTAAAATACACACGCACACCCAGGCACCCTTGTCTAAGTCCTGGGCCCACGTAATATCCGGCAGCTGGGAGCACACACATCGGCTACTTCCGTGCAGCCAAGTGGACGGCAGTCCGGGGTCAGGCAGCTGACCCTCAACGACCCCAGCCAAGTGGTTCTCAAGGCTGGCTGTTCACTGGAATCCTCTGAAGGGCTTTCAAACGCCCGTGCTACCCCAGCATGACTGACGTGCAAATAATATCGTTTAAAAGCCTTACCGTGACTTGCTGAATATCTGACCCAATGATTTGGTCAATAAGTTCTTTCCCTTTAATTTCCTTGTTTGTAAATGCAGGCTTCCCACCTGTGTCTTCTAGGTGTGGCAACTTTGGGTTCTAGTTCATAGCAGTGCTGGCTCTGTCGATCAGAACTCACCTATGACTCCCTTCTAGAAAATCACGGGGGACGGAATTTGTCTCCCCAGCAAGGATGGAAGGGTGAATTTGTGCATCAGTAGGTTTCTCCTTATGGATGGCAGCTGTCTGATTACTGCGCAGCAGTTCCGTTTCTGAACGGTTTACAGTCACGCTGGGTTACGCACACGCGTCAGCACACCCTGAGGCACCGTCGGTGGTGGCTACTGAAGGATCCGTCCCCTCGCTCATTTATTCCGCTCATTTATTTCTCTCAGGGGCCTGCTGCGTGTTTGCCGATTGTTGGGTGCTCAGGCACGAAGCAGGCACAGCCCGTTCATCTCCCTGGTTGGTTCAGGTGCTCAGTGGGTTGACTACACCTCTTGGTACCGTGACCAGCCTTATTCTTGACTCCCCCGCTTGTTGTCGACCTGAACCTTACCTCTGGGGCTCACTTTCTTCATATGTGACATCTACATGCTAACAGATGCTGCTGGTGGGGGCCTTAACCTGCTCCGTACGCATCCCCTAGTCCATGCCCCCCAGCTGCCTGTCGTCTCTCCCTCTCCTGCGCCGACTGCTAACGCGGCCCCTCCCCGGTCCATATCCCTGGCCCACATTAAATCTTGAACCTATTCACTGACCACTTGCTCTGGCTCTCCTCTGAAGGGCTCCGCAGTCGCTGCACCGTAACTCATGTTTCGGGTACCGAGGTGCAAAGAGGTGTGTGAAGAGGCATCTCAGAGCTCTCAGCTGCTCTCAGTGGGACAATCTTAGGTACCCACTTCCTCATCCTTGACGTATATCACTCAGTGCCCTTGAGGATGACATTCAGAACCCCAGAGATCTGCACCTCCAAATCACCTTTCCTACCTACCCCCATGGCATTGGAGCTGTTTCACCTCAGAAATCTTGAAACCTAATATCAGAAACAGAAATCTAACTCTCGTTTTACAGTGCTTTGCTCTGTCACGCTTCCGAGACGCTGCATTTTTTTTTTTTTTACAAATTTAAGGTTTGTGGCAACCCCACATCAAACAGGTCTTTCGGTGCCATTTTTCCAACAGCATTTGCTAACTCTGTGTCTCTCTGTCACTTCTGGTAATTCTTGCAATATTTCAGACTTTATCATTGTTGTATTTGTTATGGTGATCTGTGATTAGTGACCTTTGATGCTATTATTGCAAAAAGATCTCAGGCTCGGATGATGGTTAGCATTTTTTAGCAATAAAGTATTTTTATATTAAGGTATGTGCATTGCTCTTTTAGGCATAACGTTATTGAACACTTAAAAGATTATGGTATAGTGTAAACATAACCTTTATATGCACTGGGAAACCAAAAAAATCTGTGACTCGCTTTATTGCAATTTTCACTGTATTGCAGTGGTCTGGAAGCAAACCCAAAATACCTCCAAGGTCTGCCTGTTCTCTGGTTTAAAAAAAAAAACAATGGGGGCTTCCCTGGTGGCGCAGTGGTTGAGCATCCGCCTGCCGATGCAGGGGACACGGGTTCGTGCCCCGGTCCGGGAAGATCCCACATGCCGCGGAGCGGCTGGGCCCGTGAGTCATGGCCGCTGAGCCTGCGCGTCCGGAGCTTGTGCTCCACAACGGGAGAGGCCACAACAGTGAGAGGCCTGCGTACCGCAAAAATAAAAAATAAAAAAAAATGAGCAGCTAGGGGTGCACAAACACCTCATACTATTTTATTTTTTCATAATGAAGCCTTGTCCCCTCTTATAAGAATGTCGCCCCTCTTCTCTACTGGTTAAATTCTAGTGTTCCTTCCGGTCCCCAGTCTCTCATCATCATGTTTCCAGATGTTATAGGGCAACCTTCCTTTGCAGTTTTGGTGAAGACTAAAACCTGTATGCAGTTAACTTACCATCACTGGTTTGGAAACAGGCCTGTCTGGAGCGCGGTTCCTCCCCGTGTTCTCGGGGCACTGCCTCTGTGTCTCTGATATACGTCTGTGGGCTGTGTTGAAAGTGCCCCGGCCCGCTAACTGCCGAGGGAAGAGACAGGTTTGGACGAGCTGACCAGACACGTCTGCTGTGCTCAGCTGCTCAAGCATCCTCACGATCATTGTCATTCCTCCTGCGATTTGAAGCCCTGTTTTTTTCTGCTAATTTAGAGAAAATTTCCTTTGCAAATCCTTGATAAAATGAAGACTTCAAACTTGTAGTTGATTTTCCAGTTATGTAGTTGTATGGACTAAAGTTCTTGGTAACAGTTCAGAATCTTGTAAAACACACCCGTGTGTACGGAGATCTGTTTCTGAGTTAACTCTGGTATGCCAGCGGACGAAAGCCTAAACCATGTCATGGGGGTAAGCTGTCTTTGCCATTCATGCTTAGTTTTTCTGCTCATTTATAGAAACTTCTATCAAGCAGTGGGAATTAGATGACAGAGATCACCTGTTATTTTAAAAAAATTCTATCTATGGATATTTTACTTGCAGGAACACCTGAAGCATCATGATCTCAGGGACCACGAAACCAAAATATTTTTCCCACTCGGACATAAATTGATTGATCAGGTGTTCCAGGGCCAGCTGCTCCTTACTCAGCTTCCACTTTCACATCTGTCGACTAGGAATGCACAGGTTCCCTTGGAAAAGGAGACCTCTCCTTTGCCTTGCACTGGTGACAGAGTCTGTGCTGCGTTCCTGCCCACCCGCTCAGGGGCGGCTGTGAATGGTGGCTGTGTCCTTGCTGGGGCCAGGCAGAGCACTGGGGTGGCAGTGTTTCTAGATTGCTCCCTTCCCGAAGTTACTTGAGGTTCTGCCTAGATTAGATGTTAATAAAGCTGCCCTGTGGGCTTCCCTGGTGGCACAGTGGTTGAGGGTCCGCCTGCCGATGCAGGGGACGCGGGTTCATGCCCTGGTCTGGGAAGATCCCACATGCCGTGGAGTGGCTGGGCCCGTGAGCCATGGCTGCTGAGCCTGCGTGTCCGGAGCCTGTGCTCCGCAACGGGAGAGGCCACAACAGTGAGAGGCTCGCGTACCGCAAAAAAAAAAAAAAAAAAAAGCTGCCCTGTGCCAGGCTTGTGCAATGGAGCTAATGGAATGGAATGAATGTAATGTGAATTCATTACCGCAGCCCCTCACCAACCCTCCAGATGCATATTATCATCCTCCTTTGCCCGATAAAGAAAGGGAAGCAAGAGAGAGGGTGACTTTCCCAAGGCCGAGCCTGTGCTCTTTCTGGAGCTTGAATAACTGGTTCTAGAATGTTAGCATGCAAAGAAACTCCTGAGGACGTTTGTCAAAACACAGACTTCTGTGTGCTGCCCAGATCTACAGAGCCAGAATCTCCCGAGGGGGCTTGAGCCACTTTCCTGGAATGCAGAACCGAAGCCTCCTTGCTCCTTTCCCGATGGCCTGAGGGCTCTCAGATCCACCGGGGAAGGAAGGCAACACAGCCACTGGGAGAATGACCTCAGCTGACAAAGCTCCCTCTCGCACCTCCCACCCAGTATTGTTTTAATAACACAACAAAACAAAATAAAACTGACCAGCCCAAAATATCCATCAGAGAACAAAGGGATAAGTAAATCACCTAGAGGGGATTTACTGTAAAGCTACAGAAACTGAAGCTCCTTCCAAGGCCCTGGGTGGTCCTAGCAGTATGCTGGCAGGGCCTTACGGTGTATGAAATTTGCATAAGGAAAGTATCTTGTGATTTTTCATTCCAAGTATTCACTTGCGCTTTGTACCTAATTTTATATGCATAAGTCTCAGGGCCCACAAACCCTGTGTCCGACTCTGGGGCCACCTGGGGGGATACTGCCCAGCAGGAAACAGATGGCAGTAGATCACAGTGTGTCTGGTGAGTGATGGCCAAGATGGAGTCTGTACTTTGCCCACAACATGCATAGGACAATCCCATTTGTGAAGAAAAAGGAAGTGATATATTTGTGTGCACCTAAGCACCTCAAAAAAATTATTTAGCCCTCTACCTTTCCGTACTCTTGATCTTGCCGCCAACTTCAAAAATGGTATTGATTCTATTATTTCTCCTAAATAGAAAAGGATACATTTTTATAGAGAGCTTGAAAATAATTTAAAATGTGATGAGAAAATATTCTCAAATCATGCCTCACAGTAATAACTACTGTAATGTATTTAAAATTGGCGTTTCTTCCAGGATAGACCCCAGAGCCGCCCTATGCGTTGATGGTGTAGTTGCTGAAACAGAGAATCCCCTTTACTTTAAAAAACGAGGGTGTAGATAGCCTTATTAGAAATGGAAAGCTCATTGATTTTTTTTTTTTTCCCCCACACCTAAACAGCCTGTGTTTCTTTGAATAACCAATTTGTGACCTGGCTGGGACCAGGGGAGGGAGCGCTCCTGTTCACCTACTGCGAGCGCGGTGGCAGACCTGAAAACATGCATGGGCTCCAACAGTGGAGGACCCGTTACATATGTAACTTGACTCTATATGATGAAATACTCCTCTGCCAGTAAAAAGTATTTTGTAGATAAATATTTATTAAAATAAAATACTTGGCAGTCTATTAAATGAAAAAAGGCAAGTGAAAAATTATGTGTAGTAGAGTCCCATTTTTATAAATAAATTCCCTACCTACCCGGTATGCGTAGAAAGAATTCTGAAAATACAAATACCGTATGAAGATCGTTGGTTCTGTCTTTTTTTCCTGTTTGCTTATCTTTAAGCCAGTCATGCTTCAAAGAACATGTTCCTCCAACAATATAAAAATGAAATAATTGAACATTTTAATTTTTTTTGGCGGTACGCGGGCCTCTCACTGCCGTGGCCTCTCCCGTTGCGGAGCACAGGCTCCGGACGCGCAGGCTCAGCGGCCGTGGCTCACGGGCCCAGCTGCTCTGCGGCATGTGGGATCTTCCCGGACCGGGGCACGTAATTGAACTATTTTAAACAAGGGCAGGCAAACCTGGCCCTCCAAGCTATCATCCTTCTGTGATTTGAAACTTCAGTTTTCTCACTTGATAAAAAGGTTCAACAAGGTATTGAAATAATATGTGAATAAATAAACCATTAAAGGGGTGGAGGTGTTGTCTGTGAGCCGAATTATTAAGTGATTTGATTCCTTTGAGATCGCAGTCTTCTGATTGCCAGGCAGCAGTGGCTGCCCCAGGAGCTGCCGTCTCCAGGGGGAGCGGGTGAGAGGGCCCGAGAAAGGCCCCCAAAGCACGCGGCCCTCCAGCCTCTTCTCAAGTGCCTGTCTTCTCCCCTTCTCACTCCTCTGTCCAGTGGCCTCAAAGAGGAAATGGAAATCATTCGAGAAATACCCCGGTGTTCTCTCCAACCTGCTCTGCTCACGTGCACGTAGGTGGCCTCCTCTGTATCCCTCTGTTGATTTATTCTCTGGAAGTCAGTGGATCGCAATCCCGTCCCCGGCACGCTGTGAAGATTGTGGTGAAACTTCCCCACATCTCCTCAGTTACACAGACATTTCAGATGAGCTAACAGATGCCCGTTCTAGGGTAGGGTGGTCCCATTTGACTCTTTTTTTTTGTTTGGGGCCCGTGGGATGGGTTATATATATTTTTTAATGCTACATTCTTTTAAGCATTAAAGACCACCGTTTGACTTTCAGAACTGGAAGTCATTGTGATGGTAGCACCATTTGACTTTCAGAATTGGAAGTCAGTGTGATGGTGAGGGCAACATTCCTTTCTATGAAAAGATGAAATAATTGCTTGGAATAGCTGAGCAGGACACTTGGTCCCAGAGGCACAGGAGGAATTCAGGCGCGAGGCAGGAAAATAACACTTTGCACTTAGCAGCCTTGAGGGCTGTGATCAGCCACTGCAGGACCTGCTGCTGCCAACGCCACCTTCTGGAGGGGTGCCCCGCTGTCACCAGCTGCGGCTGTCCCCCGAGGGCAGTCTCACCAGGCTGCGCCTGCACCAAGGCATGCTGGGGTGGGAGACGTCCTCTGCTGACGGCTCTGTGTGCCCCCTCCCAGGGTCTGATTCATGAGAAAGCACGGATTTCACAATTTCTCCCAGTGTCTTCTGCCAACTTCTGTGAACAGATGTGGAATTAAAAAAAAATAAAAGCAAAGGATCTCCATCCTCAATAACTGGGATGTTTCTTTAATATATATATAAAAGAAACATAAAATGTATATATATATGTACATTTTTAAAAATTTGTTTATTTTTGGCTGCACTGGGTCTTCGTTGCTGCGCGCGGGCTTTCTCTAGTTGCGGCAAGCAGGGGCTACTCTTCGTTGCGGTGTGAGGGCTTCTCATTGCCGTGGCTTCTCTTGTTGCAGAGCACAGGCTCTAGGCGCACGGGCTCAGTAGTTGTGGTGCGTGGGCTTAGTTGCTCTGCGGCACGTGGGATCTTCCCGGACCGGGGATCGAACCCGTGTGCCCTGCATTGGCAGGCAGATTCTTAACCACTGTGCTACCAGGGAAGTCCCAACTGGGATGTTTCTGATAGAAGAAAATAGGCTAATGATTTATTTAAAATCTCAGAGATGGAACTGATGCGTTAAATGCACCGGTGTTTACAGATACGGGTAGACCTTGTTTTATTGCAGTTTGTTTCATTGCACTTCAGAGATACTGTGTTTTTTTACAAATTGAAGATCTGTGGCAACCCTGCATTGTAAGATGATGGGTAACATTTTTACCAATAAGTACTCTTTAATTAAGTACATTTTTAATGTACATTTAATGTATATTTTTTAGACATAATGCTATTGCACACCCACTAGACTATAGTGTAGTGTAAACATAACTTTTATGTGCACTGGGAAACCAGAAAACTTGTGTGACTTACTTTACTGCCATATTCGCTTTATTGCATGGTCTGGAACGGAACCTGAAGTATCTCTGGGGTCTGCCTGTGTTACAAGGTAGGCTTATGATTGTAATCTTTTCTTTTAAAATTTTTCTGAGAGCTGCTGGGTCTAGGAGCTCTCCGTGCAAGCCAGGTTTGTCAAAAAGAAGTGGGCTTTCATCGTGGCCTTGGTGGCCAGCGTGCATGGCTAGCCAGCCTTGCAGCACCTCCAACCCTTCCCCAGGGCACGTGCTCCTTGAGCGGAGCCTTGAGCACCCTCCCATGCTCCTCGAGAAAGGAAAGCACTAGAAGATCACAGGCCTTCACCAAGCAGCCGCGGGCCTGTTTGCTAATGTTAACTATGTCAAGTGCTTTGAAAAGGCCCTGCTCCCTGCACCGTGGGCTGCCGGTCGAGAAGGGCTCCAATCACAGCTGTGCCGTGTGTGCCCCATCCCCTCCGAGCCAGGATGTTCCGTGTAAACAGTGGTGTGTTGATTCCATCTGGCCAGCTCCCCTGGGCTCGGTGGGCGGGCCCCCAGGAGAACCGAGCCTACAGGGCCTCCCCTCCCCCCTGCTGTCTGCTTTCTGAATTGTCTCAGAGCCACCACAGCTGTGCACTGCGGTGACCCTGCTCACAGCTGTGGTGCGCGAGGCCCAGGAGGGGGATCGTGGCTTCCGCCCTCTCAGAGCGCGGGGTCCTTGGGGTCCTGGGCTTGCGGCACACGCGACAGGAAGCAGCAGCCTGGGCGGCTTGGGCCTCGGGTCTGGGAGGGCTGCCCGGGGCATGAAGTCCGTGAACTCTGCCGATGGCAGGGAGCTCACCGCTACCCGAAACAATCTGTGTTCCACCTTTCTCAGCAGCTCTAATAATTAAAAAAAAAAATTTTGTCATTAGTACATTATCTGTGTCCCCGCCTCACCTTTCTTCTGGCCCTCCGACACCACATATGACGCCTTCTTTCTTTGTGCCAACCCCCCAGTTTAAAGACAGCTGAGCGTCCTCTTCCCGGGGCCTAGAAGCCCCCTCCCTGCAACCAGCTGATGGCTCCTGTCACACTTTGTCACTTGCCCAAGGGACCCCATGCTTCCCAAGCAGCCCCCCGACCACTCCTGCCCTCTCCCGGCTGCTGCTAGCTATCCTGGTATGTCGGGGTTTGGGAACCTAAATAAAGCACTTGTCATCTGCCCCTTTTAAAATTAATGCTGTTATCAACACTCCTTCATTCTAGCTTCTTGAGGACACCTGGGATCCGATCCTGCCACCTGGCACATACAGTTCCGAATCCCAGTGTTTCATAATGATTTCTGTGGCTTTATTTACTGGATCGTGGCACAGATGTTGACCAAGGCTGAGTTGTACGTGGTTAACTCCGCTACCCTCATCTGCTTCGAAATCAACGCTCTGTCAACAGGCTCTGTTTACCCTATGGGAATCCATGAAATCCTATCAGCCACCACATCTTTGCTAATTAATATTATGGTTTAGTTAACTAGATGGCCTCATTGCAGTTCTTAATTTTAATATGCCTTAAAATGTCTCTACATTCCTAACACTCTCTAATGCGTTTTTGTAAAGATACCCTTGCAAAATTAACTGCACATTCACGAACCTGTAGTGTCACATTAAGAGATGGAGTGAAAGCTGGCATATTTCACTTGAAGCTCAGTCTGAGGAAGAAAGTTTGTATAGACAGAGCTGTGTAGGTAGCGTGGTTTGGAAAGAACAAGGTACCAGTGGATGGTGGTGTCTGAATCTGAGCAAGGAATATCGTCAAGGAAATTTAGACATCAGACTACGTTCTTCCAAACACAAGAATCTGTAGAATAATGTCCTGTAGGAAACCTATAAATTTTCTGGAACCTGTCTCTTCATTGGGAACTATTCATACAAATTTTGTCATCTCTGGTTACAAGAATAAAGGATGCCGTATGGGAAGTTCACATCTTTTAATTCACAAAAATTAATTTTTCTTGAATGATATAGTTCCTAAAAATGTATTACTTGCATTACATTGTTTTATTTTTTCATGCCAGAGGGTAGAAGTGCCTGTGCTCATATTAAAAACAGCAGTGTTAATCTCTGCCTGAATCAAAACCCAATTTATAGGATCTGTAATGCTTATGCCCACCCAGAAGCACCCATGGACGTGCTGAGGATAAAAGAACATCTGTAGCTAATAGGAATAGGAAATGTTTAGCAAATGCTTACTGTGTGATAGGCACCGGCATGTGAGCTTTAGGGTCTCATTAACAACCCTTTGTGGCAAAAAGCATTGTAAGCAATTCAGCAGGAGAAAACTGAGGCATAGAGAGTCTAGGTCAATATACCAAGGCCACGCAGGAGACAACCTGCCAAGCTGGACTGAAGCCCACACACATGGGTTCCAGCTTTTCTGCATGGCTGCCGTGGATGAGTGACATCTGGGTAGATGGAGTTTTGAAGTCACGTAGGATGCTGACTTTAAATCCCACCCCAGCTGCCTACATGCTCTGTGACCTTGGCAAGGTCATTTCCTTGAGTCTCGTTTTTCTCATCGATAAATTAAGAAAAACTAGGGCTGATCATGGAGGTAGTTATCTTAAGCATTCCAAGGATGTGCATGGCACTCAGTACCCGGTATGTACTACGCGGTCCACGGTGGTTAGCATCGCTTTGTATTCTCAGGGCAAAGATGCTGGGTGTGTTGGGTCGCAGCCAAGTTGGCCCGTCTGCCTTCTCCCAGCTCCCGCCCCGTGGTGAGGCAGGGCTCAGCCCAGCAACTCTGGGGAAGCGCTGACTCCTTCCATTCAAAACCCATGTCACTGACCCTGTGGAGTTTGTTTTTTGAGTGTTTGTTTTGTTTTTATTTTTGTTTCTTTCCGTTGCTTTCCAGTGAAGTAGGAAGTGGGCAGCCTGGCAGGGAAAGTGATTTAGAATCATTTTATTGTTTATGCTTTGACTTCATGTGATCTAAGACAGATCAGCTGCTCTCAGAAAGCTACTCAAATGGAAGAAAAGTGTCGGGAGGGTGGGGGGGAAGGGAATTTGGGTTAGCAAACTTTTGCACGATAGAAATAGTATTAATGATTAATAACAAGGTTTTTTTTGGTTAATATGGTCAATTTATAATACAATGATGCCCCTTTAAAAATTAATTGTACAGGGCTTCCCTGGTGGCGCAGTGGTTGAGAGTCCGCCTGCCGATGCAGGGGACGCGGGTTCGTGCCCCGGTCCGGGAAGATCCCACATGCCGCGGAGCGGCTGGGCCCGTGAGCCATGGCCGCTGAGCCTGCGCGTCCGGAGCCTGTGCTCTGCAACGGGAGAGGCCACAGCAGTGAAAGGCCCGCGTACCGCAAAAAAAAAAAAAATTAATTGTACAGTGGATGTTTGCTCTTGATTTGAGGATTTGGAGTATAATCGGTATTTTAAATTATTGTTATGATCTTGCAGTTGTTGCATCCTTGCCCTTATTGCGCATTTTTAGCTGTCGCCCCCGATGTCAAACACTCAGGCAGAAATAACACATTCGATTACAGCGTGGCTCCATGTACTTCGGGAAACCAAGGAAAGGGTGTGTGCCTTCACTGCTTCAGGTACTAGAGGGGAAACTAGTTGACTTGCTGTTTTACTTTGTTTTAAATCTCATTCTAAGCGGTTTTGTAAGTCAGTTTCCTGTTGTTAGAAGAGAGGGATTTACTCTATAACTTTCTTGTAAAACAGAGTGTTAGACATCCCTTCTACGATGAAAGAGAAATTGGGTCGGAGGGAGGGGGAAATGGGGAGATGTAGGTACAAACTTCCAGTCTCAGGAGGAGTCTGTTCAGAGGATATAAAGTGCGGCTTGGTAACTGCAGTTAATAACACGGTATCGTATACTTGAGATTTGCTGAGAGTAGATCTTAGGTGCTTTCATCACACAGACAAAAAAAGAGTTTAACTGTGTGAGGTAATCTTGATCTCGGTAATCATTTCTCAATGCACGTCTATATCAAGCATCACAGCATACACTTGAAATGTGTGCAGTTAGATTTGCCAGTTATTCCTCAATAAAGCTGGCGGGGGGAGAAGGGAGAATCCGCGTCTAGTAGTTTCAGTGCCTACATGTAGACATGAATTGTTTCTCTCCTTTTCACCGTGAAAACAGCTCCTGCATAAGTGGTACATGTAGTGAATAAGGCACGGTCACAGCATGAGGGGCCCTCAGAGCACTGGGCGCAGAGCTGGACCACCTGTACCTGTCTCTAAAGGGGCTGACAACGTCCAGGTAGATCACAGAGCATAGGTTCACCCACGTTAGAACGCAGAGCCCATGCATAGAAAAGGAATCCTGATTTTACTCTAAAGTTCATTTATATTTAAGGTTATTCCAAATGTATAAACTTTTAATTTAGCTGTTTTGGGGGAAAGATCTATTTGATAGATAAGACATAATTTAAAATAAATGTTCATTTGATGAGTGGGTTTTTAAAAACTAGTTATTTTTATTCTTTCCTCTGAAAGAATTAGGATGGTGAGAATAAGTAATAAAAGTTTTAAGCATGAAATAGGAAGGCTGTCACATGAATTTCTTAGTTCTTTCTTGATAACAATAAAATTCAAGACTTTGTTAAAGGAGGTGTTTGAGGTAGTACATAGAGGACCCAGGAGATCCAGAGACCCAGGTCAGGGCTGAGCTGGACCACTTCAGTAGAAAGCCAGGGCCACGGCCATTCTGAAGAGTAGATAGAAGCTTTGTGTCCAGACGTGGAGCCCAGAGACTCGGGTAACTCTGATAGTACATGGCCGGATAGTGAAGATAAACATGGATTCTTACTTGTCCCCTCCCAGCACTAGCTGGGGGCTCACTGTTCGTTCACGCCCACTCTCAGTTCAGGGATGAACTAGAGCACTTCTGGCCCTGAGTCAGGAGTCACCAGGAGTGTCGTCCTACCTAGATGTCCCACCAGTGGGCCATGCCCATCTTTTCCCTTCTTATTTGCAGCTGTATCTCTGTATTTCATGATGCATTTTGCCCTGCTCCTAACTTGAGGTCGATCTCATTTCTTTGGGCACCAGATTGTCCGGTGGTTGTGTATCAGTACTCAGTCCTGTTTCCTTTAAGCATCACTCTGCACGTCCAGGGATGCACTGTGTGCTCCACGGTCCACAGGCCTGAGGGAAATTTTACCTTTATCAAAGACTTAGAGTAAAACCTTTCAAATTAATCATCTCATGTGAAAGTCCAGACTTGATTAATACAAAGTGACTTTCCAGACTTTAATTCTAGGACGTTTTCCTCAAACTCTGGAATTTTGTTGCATCCTATCAATACGTATCCTTAATGCAGCAGTTTATCAATTATTCCTCAACACCTGCATTGTCAAATGCATATTTTACAATCAGTTTTTAACAAGTGGTGTTTAGAGATCTTGTTAAAAGTCTAGGCGTCAAGACATTCCCCTATTAACCATGGAATTGTCTTCAGTTCTAACTCAGATGTTCCTGAATTCGTTTTCATAATGAACACGTTAAATAGATGTATAATATGTTTGCATATAAAACATGCATATGTATCTCCAACCTTGTGCTTTTCTAAGTAAAATTACAATACAGGAAAAGTAAGTCTGCTTTGTCAGAAATAAGATCTATTAAGCATAAACTGGCAGCATCTGGTTTATTAAAGCCCAGGCATGCTCACTGTTTACACAAGATAGTTCATGTTGTAACAAATGTCTTTCCTCCCGTCTATCACTTCCTCTTTCTCCCCATTTTTTGTTCCTGATACTTGGTGTATATTTTTTTTCCTATTTCCGTTGGCAAGCTGCATGACAAGCAAATGATCACTAGAAGAATACGATTCCTCAGTGAAGGAAAATGCCCATTAGGTCTTGTTAATTAGTCAGATAGACTATTTTCCACTTTTGTTGCTTTGTTTTGTTTTCAGTAGCACCTATAGAGTTAAGTGATATAAAAGATCGATTACTATGTCAGGTGTTCATGTTTAATGAATTTCATGTGAAATGTTGGCATTATAACCCAAAAGAAAGGGACTATGTGAGGAGTGAATGCTGCAGCGAGTGGGAGATGTCAGAGTTCCTATTTTTCAGCATCTTGTAATGTCCCAGACATGTCCTGCCAGACAGAGTGCATCGTAAAGCACAGGAGTGAATTCCGCTTGTCCAGAGTACGTTTGACTTCCAAATTCCAGAGGCCGCAGATTTGGAGATAGCACAGTGTTTGCATATGAAACTGTGGGATGATTTTTGCACAAGTGCCTATACATTATCTGGAGAGAATTTGCCCACTCACTAGATTTCCCCCCCTGTTATCTGAAACAAACGACTGAAAAGACTGGTGTACTTGCAAAATAAATGATTTGCAAACTAAGAAAAATATTTAAAAACCATGCAAATGGTCATACTGTGTTACACTATGCATAAAAATGTCAATAAGCAAAGAATAACTGGAAAACAACTCCACTGCTGTGTAAATGAAACATCTTTTTACTGGATCCCACTGGGTTTCTTACAAAGCTCTGTATTTCCTCTTCAGGCGTTATCCTTGAAAGATGAAGTTGAAACAAAAGTTCTATTCTTTTTAAGTTGGCAGAACTTCTGAAAGGTGATTCTTAGCTGTACTGTGACTCATTCCAAGTACAAAATTCTCTGACCCTGAGCTAGTCTATTTTTCATGTAGGAGCCTAGAAAAGCCACGAGCGATAGGAAATGGCTATATGTGGACTCTTGCCTGCAAGCTTCGTGCAGACTTACTCTCTGCGTTCCAAAACACACCTTGAGCACCTCTTATGAATTAATGGAAGGATGGCTGGTGTTCAGAGCAAACGAGGAACTGGGGCTGGCCTGCTTCCCTCGCCAGACCTCTCCTGGAGTAACACTTTGCTTTTCTGATATTCCAAGTTACCTTATAATTATATATACATATATATTTTTAAAACTTCAATAATTATGGAAATATATGACATAAAGTAAAAATCCCCATAAACCTATCCCCACACAACTGAGAAATAACAAGTTTGTAGCTTTCCCCCAGATTTTGCCTTTCATATAGCATATATGTGTGTGTATGGAGACATATATATATGTGTGTGTGTGTATGTATATATGTATATACGTGTGTGTATATATATATATAGAGAGAGGTGTGTATACATAATGAATTTTCAACAAAAATAGAATCATATCCATGCTCTAACCTATAATTTAGAGTTCGTAACTCATGTTTGTAATCGTGTTCTAAAAGTTCCTTTTTTCTTTTTAACTTCATACTACAACTTGAGCAGATTCCATGTGGATGCATGCTTTTAATAGCCGCCCTGTATACCAGGAGTAGAATGTGCCCTAGTCTGTCTGACCAACCTTCTATTGTTGGATATTTGGCTTATTTCTAGAAAAGGTTGCATACTTGTTCATACATTTTTATGCACTTAGGTAAGTCTCTGTTGGTTAATTCCTGGAAGTGAAACCTGGTCAGAGGTTTGTGAGAGTTTTAAGTGTTACATTTTAAGAAGGTGTGAAACTAGGCGAGGACTGAGGAAACATAGCCTGCCCAGGATTCATGAATAATAATTGAAAGAGCTGAGGCTATTTAGCCCTGACAGGAGACATTGGGGGTGGGCTGCAGACAGGACAGCCATCCTCAGATCTTCAAAGAGCGTTTCTCCAGGGCAGGAATGGACTCCACCTGCAGGGAGGCGGGGCTGGGGGTGGGCGGGGCCGGGACCAGACTCCAAGCTATGGGGCTTCCATAGGCTTAGAAAGGATGCACAGAGCACCTTGGCAGCAGGATCACAGGCCTGGCCAGTTGCCTGCTCTCGTGGAGCTTACATTTTAGTTCGGAAAACAGAAAATGCAGAAGTAAACTTACAGAAGAAACAGGAAATTAATGATACTGGTCAATGATGGTTGGAAAGAAAACAGGGTCCTGTGATAGAGTGACTAGAAGGGAAGAAGGATGAAGGGCAGCATTTAATAGGATAAACAGTAAAGGCCCAAATGAAGAACAGTCTGCCTTATTAGGCAGTAAATTCCACAGCCTTGGAAGTTAGAAAGGGAATATATTAATATACACAGAGGATGAAATTACGGGATCTGCAATGTTATTTAAAGTCTCTTTCAACATAAATTATATGGACGTAATCCAAACAAAAGGTATCCTCAAGGACTCATATTCTTCCCAAGGATCAAATTTTACTGTAGTTACACTGGGAGACTTACATCCGTGGCGGGTGAATCATAAGGAGTATCTAGAGGAGTGAAAGATCTTCGGGCATTGCACTGTGTTCCCAGATAACAGTAACTGCAGGCTGATTTCTGCCTTGAGGTTGTGGCCTCATGGCCGTCTTCAAAAAAACCAAGGGCCGGTACAAGGCACAAAGCACAGTGCTTGGTTACAAGGGATCCTATGGCCCGAGACCAAGCAGAAAGCAAGATGAGACAGGTCCTGATGCAGTAACGCAAAGCCTTCCTCTCTTTCCCATATGAGTCATTGTTAGTCAGAAAATTACCTTTGCAGAAGGACTCAAATCCTTTTCAGGCTTTAAAGTGATTCTTCCTCTTGGTTTAGGTGTAAACCTTTGTCTCAAAGGATAGATTCTATTAATCTGTTGAGCCTAGGACTGTGGGTGTGTGTTTATTTGCATGACAAAGAGGCCTTTGGTATTTCAACAAACAAAAACAGGCATATAAAAACATTCTCTTTCTGAATGAGTACCAAAATTGTTCTCCAGTGAACTTCTGAAGGAAGAGAAAACCTGGGTACTACTCCAAGGCTGGTTGTGTATTTTCCTTGCAGGAACTCCGGCAAGCTAGCCCTCCGCTGAGAACAAGGTCACCTAGATAACCAAATGTGGAAGTACGTTAGGGGGTGCAAAAAGATAGAAGAAATTGAGAGGTATAACAATGCAAACAGATATCAAGAGGTGTGATATTATCACTGTAAGAGTCTGTGGGGGAAGAGGGTAGGAGAGAAGATTTTCTATGAATCTCATGAGAATTTCCAGAGAGAGACAAGGGGTCTCGATAGAGAGAGATGGCTCTGTGAATCCATCCCCACTAATCCCCATTAGGTGATAGCGCAGAAGTGTGTGTCTGTGTCCCTACAGCCAAGCCCGTCCAGCCTTGCAGGGACAGCCCGGCTGCTGGGTCAGCCCTCCCAGCCCCACCAGGGGAAAGGCAGCAGAGATTGAGCACAACCAAGGTTTGCATCAGCACTGCCCTCAATCATCTATAGACCTTTGTCTTAAATCTTAAGTGTCTTAAGATTATTTAGTTATATATATAGAGAGAGCGCTCAATTAACATGTATCCATAACCTAAGATATTCATAAGAGACTGTATCTGCATGAACAGAATCAAGGACCCAGGCCACTCTCAGTCCTGTAATTACTGCATTTCCATGTTGCTTCCTGTTCACACCCAGAAGTCGAATCTCAAATATTGCTTTCCAGACAGTATTTGGGACCAATTTTAGCTCCGCTTTCCTTTCTCTTGCCTCTTGCTGGCCATCAGCCACCAGACTCTGCACAATGACCAGCTGGCCCCTGGCAGATCTTGGGCCCAGGTGTGAAGTAGCTAGAGAAACGTTTCAGAGCCAAGAAGGGAGTGATTTCATTTTCCATTGGCAGTATGCAGAACTGAAGGGGATTCAAGTGCCTTCAGAAAAGCTTCCTTCCAGTGAGTAGAGTTTTGGGGAGTTTCCAGACTTATACTGCTTTTATTCTTGGAAGCATCATTGTGCCTTTTCCCCCTTCCATTTATATCCCAGGAACTGATTCACAAACCATAGCAATTGGATTTGGACTTGCTGAATGCTAGCAGACAGCTGCCCGCACTCTTCCCAAGATTCCTGCCAGCTGGGTTAGGTACCAAGTGCGAGCACCCCTGAGCCAGCCGGCCAGGTCCTCCAGCTCCAGCCGTGCGACAGCAAAGTGACCAGAGCTGCAGTGCTGTGCTTCGTTCGTTAGACACTTTGTGGTTTGATTTCAGTCAACCAGGGTATGATTTCAACCCCCAGTAACGGGTTTGGGGCGGCTGCCCAGTGAGGCAGGTTTCATCTTGCTTCCTTAGCTGTTTTTTCTTACCTCACACCTTTTTCTTATTAGACTTGGATTTCCGTTTCCTGAGCCTGTTGTTTCCACGGATTCAGACAGGCTTCCGGGAGGACCTACCAGCCTTCTTGAATAAAATGCAGCAGTGAAGGTCTTAGGTTTAAAATTGCCTAAAATGTGGTCTAAAAAGTACTAAAAATATTGTTACCATCCGGATTGAATAAAATCCTATAGAGATGAATTCTTTGACTTGAACCGTTAGGTGAGCTGGCCTCACCTCAAGAGTAAATGTGTTCAGTTAAATGAGATGAGATCAAATAGAGGAGTGTTACCCTGGGAAGCGGCCTGGCCTCTTACGTCAGCAGCCCCCCAGGTAAACACCGTGGAAATGCCGCATTTAGGAGGGCTTAGGATGGTGCCACTGAAAGGAAAGGTTTTTAAAACAGGGAAAAAGTGAAATGTGTACCCCAATCACAGTTCCCCTGTGCCAGGATTGTGCTAAGTGCTTTCGTCCACATCGTCTCCCTTAGCCTGAGGGCACCCCAGAGCTGCTGTTAGGGGGTGCAGCGGCTTGGGGGCATGGGGTTGGAGGGGTGGGTTGGCAGCTCGCGCTAAAGGCCTGGCAGAGCTAGAGCCAGGCTCCTCTGTGACCGCTGCCGACCCCGGCCTTACCTGAAAGCCCTCCGCTGGGCAGCGCACAGGATTCGTGGGCAAAAGGGCAGCTGCCCTTTGCCTCCTCCTTTTCAGGCTGGAAAAAGCCCACTGCAATAAGAGCAAGCCTTTAACCTGTGTGCCACAGTGACCTCCCAGAGATGTACGAAAAAACCCACACCACGTGAGCGTTCCGCCCTTCTGCGTCTCACGGATATTCACGGTGACATCAACACGATCTTGGGGACATTCTGACGGCCGCTGTTCCGTGTCCTCCCTGGTCCCGTGGTCACGGCGGGCAACAGAATCTTGGGCCAACCATGGGGACACGACAACCCGGTGACCAGGCAGCTGGTGGGAGGGGGCCATTGCTCAAACCCGTAATTCGCAGTCAAAACAAACAGACGATTAGCTGGGGGTTGTCACTTTCAGTCAAGGCCTTTAGCATCTTCTGGACGTGGCCTCAGAGTGAGCCCCGTGGGGCTCCTTGGCAGGCTCTGCACAGATGGGGAAGCGTTGAGGAAGGCAGGGCTGCACGGATTCCAATCAGAAAGCCCACCTAGGCCTCGGTCACCTCACACGAAGAGTGAGAGGGGGTCTTCCTACGAGGCTTGCCGCTAGAGTTGAAAAACAAGAAAGAGTGGCTGCAGGATACCGTCTGAAATGTGACATCACGACGGTCCTTGTTAGGCTATGAAATTCCTGTCCAGCGGGCTTTTGTAACCGGCCCTGGTCGCCCGGGCACTTCGTGGCAGAGCCAGCCCTGGAGTCGGTCTCCTGACCTTCAGTCCTGTGTGATGTGCATCAGACGCGTAGCCTGACGGTCACACAGGAACTGCCGCCCGGGTCCCTGGGTTCCAGCCCCGTCTTCTAAAGATAGGCATCATTTTATCCGGGTGATCCTGGGGCAGTCATCAAAGGAAGATGAAACGATGCCCTGTAGATTCAGGATGTCCATTACAATTTTCCCCTCCAAACTAGCACACTTTTGCGAGTGAAATGAGGGGATAACTGGACCAGACCCTGGAGCCAAAGCGCTAGAGAAGCGCCTGGGCGGGCAGAACAGTGATTCCCACACACCCGGAAAGGTTCACGCGAGTCAGGTTTGTCACTCAGCTTCAGTTACATGGAGAGTTGAGTGAACTGGGACAGCTCATTGCCTAAGCATTCTGACTGCTCGTGACACAGTCCGATAGTACAGCTCGCCCTGTCTCACGGTCGTGGTGACTAAATAAGGTAGCGTGTGTGCCTTCTGCCCAGGGAGTGCTCAATAAACATGTTCATCCCATGAAAACACTTCCTAGTCAAGTCCCCTGGCATCCAGGCAGTCGCTTGTCTCCCGGGTGAAGTGTACAGTGAGATGTATGCCCAGCTCTTGTTCTCCTGGGTGTTGGCAAGGGGGTCCTTTTGGTCTCCTTTTTCCTCTGAAAGTGTGAAAAGCCTTTGATGTGTATAAACGTTATGTTTTTGCCCTGTAGACAAGTAAATCACCTTCTTTCCACATTCCCGATATTTTTTCAATGGATGTCCATTGAAAGGAATCAATAAGGGGAAATTCATTAAAAGCTTTAATTAGGTTCACTATTGATCCAAAAACATACCTCAGAAATCCAGCTTTTGTTCAACATTCTAGCCCGGTATATTCACAGAACTTCAATTCTGATACAAGCAATTTATCTGCGACAGAGACCCCAAGGTGAATTGGTAAGAAGCAGGGCTGTGTATGGGCTCTGGAATGTTTTGGTAGGAGTTCAAGTCCCGCCCAAAGGCCCGCAGACCTCTAGAAAGCAGGACACATGTCTTACTGTGGTAGCCTGGGGCCACCTGGGGAGCTTTGAAGAAACGCTGCTGGCCCAGGCTCACCCGACCCGACTCGCTGTTTCCCAGGTCTGGGCCCTGCCTTGGGGGCGGGGGTTTGAAGGTTCCCGGGGTGGGGAGAAATGCCCCCCACCCCGAGACACTGAGAATGGTGCTTCCCTTTCTCTCAGCACTTATACCTTGTCTTCCGTCTAAAAAGTAAGACATGGCTGTCCTGGAAAATGGCCATGTAGTAAATAAAAACCTTGTCATCCAGAGACAACCACTGTTAACAGATTAGTATGTATAAGTGTTTTTTACTCATTAACAGTGTATCCTGAGATTTTTCTGTGGCATTTAATGTTTTAAAAAGATGTTTCATTGTTAGAGCCCTCAATTTTATATCTATGCGCAATCATTTATTTATAATAGTTTCTTAGTGTTGGGCATTCAGCAATTTTTTAAATAAATACTATTTTTAAAAATGTCCATTTCTAATTTTTATCATAAGGAACCATTGGATCTGATGTAATTGGAGAATTCATTCTCTTCTATGGCACTGTGTCCAATAGACTCGAAGTCTTAATATGTGTGTTTCTGGGGGGGTTTTCCCGGGCATTTCAAAAAGAATGAAATACATTGTTACCACCTATGTAGATAACAGCTTTTGAGAGAAGGAAGTTTCATAGAAATAATGAAACATTGCAGCCTTTTATTTATTATTCTTTAAGTTTACATGAAAACCTAAGATGATTTCAAAAAATACCGTAAGTTAAAATATCACCAAGACTCTACTTAGACAAACGTACGATAAAAGTACATCAGGCTCTTGACAGGCATGATCTCTTAACGCCACGATAGGCTTGTGAAGCAGGATCTTACCTACCAGGATAACTGCAGAAACGCCACGCACAGCGCCCACACAGAGTACGTATTCAGTGGTTGCTATTTTTATGAATTCTGTTTAATACATATGTATTGTCCTGTATCACATTGAAGAAGTTATATTTATCATTACCCAAGACTTTAACTCTTCTGTCTTTTAAAAAGAGATTCTGTAATCAGTCACAGGATTGCAGAGTGACTCACAGATCTGTAAATCTGAAGGGGTTCCTGGAAGCCTTCTCGGAGGTGGAGGCTATTAGGAATCCCTCAGGCCTGGCGCAGGGGCCCCTGGGACCGCAGGACACAGGTTCCTCAAGGTTTCACTCCCCACCCACAAGTTCCCTTCAGACGCTCAGGCTGCTGCTAATCAGACCCGGTAATGTATTTACATCAACTCTGTCAGTTCCATGGAGAACTTCCTGTGTGCCCTTCCCTCTTCCATGTAATTCCATTTACACAACGACATGCCAGTGTCGTTGCTGGGTACTTGGACTGGTTGGCCCCTGGACTGCATAACTGGAATGGAGAATGACCTCAGTAAACTTTATCATCCTCAGGGCAATCATGTATTGTTAAAATTTTACGTTTTAAATGACAGCAGGTGTGTGAAGGAAGATGCACAGGGTTCCAAAACACAGATAAGCGTCTGAAGTTGGAAAAAAGTGTCCGCAAGTCAGGGTTCAGGGTGTTTTATTAGCTTCCTCAATTTGGAAGAGGGGGCGTTTAAACGCCTCTCCGTGCAGGTGGACCCCGGATCTCAAGTGCGGGGAAAGTCCAGGCCCCCTCTGCTTCCGATCCAGGGTAGGTGAGTGAGATTTCTGTGCCCACACTGCGCTTAGAACTCCAGCCCTGGCAGCTCTCCTCTTTGGCAGGTGACTTGGTGAGAGGCCGTGAAGGGTCCTGAGCTGGACCGCACTGTCCTGGCCCCCGCGGGGACCTCCCGTTCGTATGTTCTGCCAGCCCCATGCGTGGCCCCTTCAGAAAGCCTGATTCCTGACGGGGGATTCTGTTCAACCCAGGCAGCTTTTCTTATAGGGAGCAGCAGTCCCAGAATTTTTTCAAGGAAAATTTCAATTCCCGTATCACGTAGAGTCGGAAAAGTGCGCGGATCAAAGGGGTGCGATTTGATGAATTTCACAAACCAAACCCCGCTTTGTAACCAGCACCCAGATCGGGATAACCAGCCTCTCGTGTCTCCTTCTGGGGCATGGTAACCACTATCTTAATGATAATACCATGGATTGGTTTTGCCTATTCTTGAAGTTTGTATAAATGGAGTCATCCAGCAAGTACTCTGGTGGGTCTGGTTTCTTTCACTCAACATTTTGTGTCAGAATTGTCCATGTTCTATGGAGTTGTATTCCTCTCACTCGCAGCTGGATAGTCCATCATGAGAGAGTTCTACACTGCATTTGTCCATCGACCATTGACGGGCGTTTGAGTTACTCTCTTTTTTGCAGTTACGAGACACTGAGTGCCATCGCACATGTTTCTGAATACTATCGCACAGTGAATACAGTGCACTCCTCTGCGTTTCCGTTGGGTACCTAGGAGAGGAATTGCTGGGTCGTCGGGTGTGGGTTTGCTCTACTTTAGTAGATATTACAAAAAAATTTTCCGAAGTGGTTTTAGCAAACTGTACTCCACCTGCAGTGTTTGAAAGTTTCAGTTGCTCTGGATCTGCCCCAACGCTTATGTTGTCTGATTTTCTTATTTTAACTGTTCTGATGACTGTGCTCCTGGAAATCTAATGGTGAAAGTCAATATTCATTAACCTTCTTAAAATTAATTAATTTTCTTAAATTTATAAATATAGCCTTTATGCCAAGGAGGCAGCGTGGGACCTGGAACAGACTATGAGGCAGAGATGGGCTTGAATATTGCTTCTGCCGTTGTCAACTGAGTAGCTTATCTTTAAACCTCGGTTTCTCCTGTCGTAAAATTGGAATAAAGGACAGGATTAGTGAAGATTAAATGATATAACATCAGAAAACAGAAAAGGCCTGAGGCACTACATTCAATAATGGTTTGTTGTTTATACCCCACTCCCTGCAGATTTTTTTTAAAATTCACATTTGCTACAGAAAAGCTTGTCTTCTTCAACAAAGCGTGAGGGTTGTGTAAGGCCATGGGCCACAGTCAACTCTGACCAAGGACCAGGAGCTGACATGTGGTCTCTTTGCTTTGTTCTCTTCCTAGACGATATGAATTTTCACAGTTTTCCCAGGGCCATTCCCTAAATCCTAGAGGATGACACTTAAAAGAGAACTTGGGGACTTCCCTGGTGGTCTGGTGGTTAAGACTCCATGCTTCCAAGGCAGGGGACAGGGGTTTGATCCCTGTTCAGGGAACTATGATCCCACATGCCGCAGGGAACAGCGAAAAAAAAAAAAAAGTGTGGAAATCCTCCAGCCCAACAATTCACTCCATTAAACCGTAACTAAGCGTCAGGAGGTAGAATGACTCTCTCGAGAGCCTACAGGCAGTTGTGGCCTGGATGCTCCTAGAACTCAGACCCTCTGATTCCAGAACTGTTTGGTGCCTCTAGTCAGTACAGCGTAAATCTGTATTTAAGCCGTAATGAAAATGAAAATAACTTCTGACATATGCAGTTAATATAACTTCTATCTTGTTCACAATAAATCCAACACCTCTCATACCCATGACAACTCTTCAGCAAATTCGAAAGGAAATGTATTTGCTCTTCTGATTCCAGTGGTTTATAAAGTGCGACAGGGGTGTGGTTAAAGGTTTTCTTGCCCCCATTTTAGATCAGTAAATGTTTATTGAATGAATGTGTGAGTGGAAGAGAGGCCATGGCACCCAAAGAAAGATGTAACATTCTAGAAGGGAGGGGCATTTCCTCTGGGAAAACCCGTCCTCTCTGACTTCCACAATTAAGAAGCATGTTACAGTTAAGCTGCAAGAATCAAACAAGGCAGCTTGTCAAAAGGGAAGGCCTTTTAGCCGTAGCTGCTGCGTGGAGGAACATTTGGTCCTAGGAAAGCCAGGGCGACCCTGGAGGCCAGGCACTGAGTGAGGGGAGACGTGCGTCCGGGTCACGGCCCTGTCCTAACGGTAGGAGCTGTGTGGAGTCACCCAGACCCTCCGCAGCAGGTACCATCCGTGGGCCACCTTCTCAGACTGGTCCACAGGCATTTTGTAGGATGCCCTTGACGGACACCAAGGAAATGGGCTGACGCCCCTAGCCTTCTGTAAATCCACGTTGGAACCGCACGTGCGCTCTTACCTCGTTGAGAGCTCCGCAAGTCTCCAGCACATGTTAAGTTTTTATTAATGAATCCTTTATTTGTCTTCATAAAATACTTAGAAGGAAGTTCCCCCTGCAGGTTTTCAGCAGAAATGCTAGAGCAGGGCAGGCCCAGCAGGTCACTGAGGAACAGGTCCGCCCACTGCCGGGGAAGCTGCTTCCCATGGGGTCAGCCCTGTATCAGCCGCCACCCTCCCCCGACCAGGTGTCAGTGACACGGCTGCAGCAAGTCCAGCAGACACAGTGCCTGCCCCACAGAAAGTTCACATCCACCGGCACACGGCAAGTCAGTCAGTCACTCACAGCCCCGGGGTCAGCGGTGTGAGCTCGGGAAGGCGCCAGGGGTGGCGGGACGCTGAAGGGGCAGATCAGAAGGCCCAAATCGTCCCCATAAATGTGCTCTCAGTGCCAAACTGGCAGGAAAATTGGTGGTTTCACTTTGCGAATTCTTACTGGAAAGCTAGAGTTTAAAAATACACTCCAAAAATGTTTTTATTTTTGACAAATCCTACCTTTGCTCCAAAGGCAAGGAGAAAAGAATAGAGGTCCGTGGGAAGTTCAGGGAAGCCTGCAAGCACTTGCCCTTCCCCACTGCTCATTTTACAATTAAAGTGTTACTACATTTATTACTGCAAGAAAGGTATCATTTGGGCTTCCCTGGTGGCGCAGTGGTTGAGAGTCCGCCTGCCGATGCGGGGGACACGAGTTTGTGCCCTGGTCCGGGAAGATCCCACGTGCCGCGGAGCGGCTGGGCCCGTGAGCCATGGCCGCTGAGCCCGCGCGTCCAGAGCCTGTGCTCCGCAACGGGAGAGGCCACGGCAGTGAGAGGCCCGCGTACTGCAAAAAGAAAAAAAAAAAGAAAGGTATCATTATTAAGACCTTAATTTCATAATATTGTCTAATCTGATAAGAATATGAATGCTGTGAAATGCAGGCCTTTTGAAAGCCTTCTCTAATACTACACTGAGTACTCTGTTCTCTGCACGCACAGTCTGTGTGATGGTCTGCAAGTCCTTTCCCATGAGATGTAACACAGTGAGATTACAGGCTCAGAATTCAACATCAGACTCTCCCTTTCTTTGATAGGATAGGATATGACCTAAGTGTCTGATCCCAATGCAGCCTTTGGAGTGTTTAAAAGTGCATGGTGACTATAGATAATAATACTGTCTTGTGTGCTTGAAATTTGCTAAGAGAGTAGATCTGAAGTGTCGTCACCACACACACACACACACACACACACACACGGTAACTGTGAGGTGATGGATGTATTAACTTAGTTATGGCAATCATTTCATAACATGTGTTATTAAATCATCACATTGTACATCCTAAATAGATACACTTTTTATTTGTTAATGATGCCTGAGTAAAGTTGGGGAAAATATATGGAAGTAATGTTGGCTCTAAAGTTGTATATCTCCAACAAATGTTTAATCCTTGGAAACTAGAATTTCAAATTGCAATGTAGTCAGAGATGGTCTTATCCCAGCAAACGTGAGAAGAGACTGTCACTGTGCATTTTCTCCTCCTAGCCAGTGTGTGCATTTCCTCAGAATATAATCCGTGCGTTCTCACCGTGCCACTGAAACTCCTCTGGGAAAGGTTCGGAGACTGCCTCTGTAGTTGAGATCTGGTCCGTGCCTTTCCTCTCACTGGCTCCAAGCTTTTGCAGCTTTGGACAACGTGGTGTCTGCTTTTGCCTCGTGGCCTGGGGGACCGCCCTGTCCCAGCTCTCCTGTCTCCTTCATCTCTCCTTGTTGGTGGTATACTTTAACAAAAGCTCAGGTAATTCATAGGCCCTCCAGGGCTTGAGATGCGGTGTCCTGAGCTCCTGGAGTACGATTATTGCTGAGGTCAGTGCTCTAATCGGGTGGCTAGGTATGACTGGGGACGCTTTTTCTTTCGTGTGATCCTGGATGGGCCCAAGGCCATCCACCTGGCCAGAGCAGGCTTGCGTTCTGGGTTTTTCCCTTGCGTTGTTGTGTCTCTCCGTCCTCCCGCCGTGCGTGACAGCGCGCTGCAGCGGCTGCGTCTCCCAGGTTAGGGGCCCACAGGGGTGTTGGGCAACTTGATTAATAGTAAAAGGAAGTGCGTGCTTTCTTGGACAAATAATCGCTTCCCCTCTTTCATTTGAAAGTCGTTCACATTGATAGAGAAAAGAATATATGACCTCCATGAGGACATTTTTGTGGCTACGACCCATCTGGAAAGGCATCTACTCATTGCCCTGCAAATCAGCTCATCAGTGGTGGTGTCAGGAATCCCCAGCTGTATTTAGTGTCGGTCTTTCTTCCCAGACTGTCAGCTCCGTGAGGGCGAAGACCGTTCACCCCTCCAGTAACAAGCACAGGGCCTGGCGCGCATTTGGGGCCAGTGAACGTTTGATGAATGACGCAAGAGCTCGTTCATTTTCCTGGGAACTTCGCTGGTAATCTTCAAACACTCATTCGGAACAGAGGCTGCTTGTCACGGGCTGCCAGTTATTATTATTTTATTTTCCACTGGTTATGGAGTCTTCAGACTTAAAAGGCATTATGAATATTGCTTGTAAGAAGAAATGTTGATGGAAACGAGGCAAATGGCATTATGGTTAGAAACTTGCCAGGTGTCATTTTTGGGAGATTAGATAACTGTGTTGTCTGGTAGAGTGAATTGCCTGTTTGTTACAAGTTAGGACTTTGCTGGACTGATTTACGGGGCTGAGGGGAAAGAGATAAGTGAATCTTCTAGTGAGAGGTCATCTGTTTTGAAAGTGGGGACGATTCCATGAACCCGATCCAAGTGTTACAACATAGGGAAATGTCTCAGACCGTTAGCGTAAGGAAGCCCCCAGTTGAACGTACAGGCAAAAATTCTTCACACTGTCCTCTTTGGAAACCCCGTGCGATCCAGACCTCTGAGTGCACAGTCGTGAGTAGATTTGGGGATGAAACTCTGATACCAGAGAAAAGGTGAGCTTCTTCCATCAGGCACCCGAGGACGAGGCTGTCCTGCTGTCCTTGCCGCTGGCGTTCAGAAGCCGTTTCAACAGAGGAGGTCAAAAGCAGACGGGACTGCCCCTCCCCGCACGGGACCAGGGCAGGTAGGGCGTGTCCTCTCCATGGCATCGTGCCATCTCTTCCTGTCAGGTAGTGGCTTGGCCATTAGAGGAATGTCTTGGACATCTTTGCATATTCCGTGACAAGAAGAGCAGAAGATCCTGCCCTTCTAGAGATTGCACTCGTCCTCATAGCCAGCCGGCTGGGCCGTGCTCTCTGTGGCTGTCTTCCGCTCCATCCCCAGCCCGGCCACCACCCCTATTACTTTCTTTCTCTATCTGAATTCCATTCAGAGAATCACCATTAAAAACAGACAAGAAGTACACCACTCTGCAGCATAATGGGTGGTTTTTATCTTTTGTTTTAGATTACCAAGCTTTCCTGGATAACGTCAATTAATTGAACTTAATATTAGAAGGCCCTCCCCTTTACCAGACTAAAAAAGGTATTTCAGTGATGCAGTCGAGTGTGTGCTGTAATTAGTTCGGACATCTAACAAGCGTATTTGCCGGGCTCTGTTCTGTGCAGGGGTTCCTTGCCGTCCGATCCCATCAAGTGGCGTTGTATTGTGCGCTGAAAACCGGTTTGGAGGATAGGTCTCAACGTTAAATGTCTTAACGCGATACAATTTTTAAAAATTAAATAGATACACTGTTAGATTTCTTTTAAGTCAATTCAGACCCTTAGAGTCCATCCCGAAAAGATTTAGAGGGTGGGTGTGAGCCCACTTCCTGAAAGAAATGATATCAATTTACTTAGGTACTCTGTGAAACAAGCAGTATGGGAATCTCCTCCCTAAGAGCCCTCTGAGACCTCACCATGACCCAGGAGGCTCCGCCTCTGAGACCCCAACCCCACACCTCTCACTGGCCTCCTTTGCTCCCAGCCCTCAGCCTCCCTTGTGGCACCCGGGCCTCGTCCTCCCTGCCCTCTGGCAGCGCGCACGGTGATGGCGGCCCCTGCCTGCCAGCCAGCCAGCCACATGCCCTCCCCCCACTGCCAGCGCTTTGTGTGCTCCTTGCTTCTGATCAGTGCCCGGCTCACTCCTGGAGCTGCTCTTCCGGGCTGGCATTCGCTCAGCGGATGGACCTGTGTCTCCCTGCTTCTTCCCGCCCCCTCCGAGTCTTCTCATGTTCCGTTCCTTTGTGCTGTCTCCCCTGTGTTCCTCTGCACAACGAAAAGCTACTCTTCGCAATACACTCAAGCATCAGATCCTTTAGGAAGCTTTTGTTTTAAAGGTGCCCTCTATCCTCGCTTAGCTGAGAATTAGCAGCCTGAGCAGTTGCCGTAACTTCTTTCCAGCATATCGCGTCCTGTCTCTGCCAGGGACGGAGTTCCTTCAGGGCAGGGGCCAGTGCACAAGTGCCTTGTGTTCAGTATATGGTGACAGATAAATTAATTGATTGGTTAATTAATTAATAGTTTACAGTAGCACACCTTCGATGCAAAGATCACATTAACATAATCCACATGCTGGGTTGTTTTAGAGTGATGGCCTATGATCAGGAAAAAAGTCACAAGACTAGGTCACGAATTCCTTTTTAATCTACTGGCTTCCTATAGAAGATATTGAAAATGACCCACCTGGTTCCTCCAGTTTTACCAGGCTGTGTCTCAAATCTCTTGTATGGAAAAAATGTGATGGGCGGCTACAGACCCTTCTCGGTGTGACCTAGTAAGTTTCAGGTGAACTTGTGGAATGATGGTGATGCTGTGGTGAAGGCAGAGGTATTTTTTGCCCATAAATATCTATTCAAGCAATTAAGAAATTAACATTCAAAATGCACTTATAGTAATCAGCATCATCATTCCTTTGATAAACAAACATGAGGAAAACTTAACTAAAAATACTGCATATTTCTGCTCAAGACTATATGCCCAGAAAGGATATATTCTTCTTACGGTTTTTGGTCTTTACTTTTTGTTTAGCATAGAGTCTGTGGGCAAATGCATTTCTTCATACTTGAAGTGTACCTCCGTGTAAAGTGTTTTCAGAGGTTACTTATGTAACGGACGACTGCTGGCGCTGTCCTGAAGAGCTTCCCCCCATCTCTATCATGGGCTGCATTTCATGAGGCTTTGTAAGAGGAGGTTTAGAGCTGCAGTGCCTCACTAGTATAAATGTCAGTGTCAGTTTAAATCTAAGATGCAGTTTCTGAGAAGGAAAGCCTATAGGATAAGACAGAGAGGGATCAAAATATGGGGAAAATGTAATGAAAGACGAGAGCAACTGAACTTGCCCAGCTCACAGAATTAAAGCTGTGTGTGTGTGTGTGTGTGTGTGTGTGTGTGTGTGTCTAAAGCCTAATTAGAGAGCGTGCATGAAGGAATAGGGACATGAATAGGAAAGCTATAGCTTCAGTTACAGGAAAACTCTTTGCTCTAGATCAGACATGGTTTTAAAATGTTCAGACTTGTCGATATTTTCCCCCTGTGCTATTGGCACAAAATGTCCCTGTGACATTCCATACCACTTCCATCAAATCTGAAAGCTTTGTTTCAGCATGTTTTATTGAAATCAGTACGTTTCAGATCTCTACCAGGTTTTTGTATAGGCACACGTAGGCCTTAAATTGGCTCAGTTATTCACGGTGGAGGCTGAACCCCACACAAAGTGTGGACCCGGGCTCTGGAGACTTGTTTGACATGGTTGGTGTTTACAGAATCTCAAAATTGCGCGTTTAAACTCTACAATTACGAGGTTGTTCAGGATGTCCTTTGGTTGTGGCCTCCAGTTAGAAAGCTATAGGGGGTCCTACGTGAATACCATGGATCTGGGGACTTTTTTGAAGTCTGCATTGTCACGATATGCAGGTTTGGACGCGGCGTAACTAACTCAAAGGACGGACCCTTGTGGGCAGTGCACTTGGCTGGCGGTCAGGAGCCATCACCACCTTGCTTGTCCCTAGGATGCGCCGCTGTCATCTGCAGCCCGAGCAGGGAGACTAGGCTCCATGCAAGGCGGGCGGCCCCTGTCGCCTGGTCTGGACTGAACGCAAGGTCTTTCCCTATTATCTAGGCCTTTCGTTTTTCCTTGCTGCCATGGCGAGCTCAAAACAATCCAGATGTTTACTTGGAAAGGCCTCTTCTGTGCTTCTATAACAAGCTCTCCCCGGTTCTGTGGATTCAAACTCTAACACCTGTCGGGGGTGCCCGTGACCCTGCCACCGTGCTAGTGTCGGGCTTGGAAAGCTCGTGCAGGGGCATCTCCTAGAGACCTTGTTAAGATTCTGATTAACATTCTGATTCTGCGAGTCTGCGATGGGCCCAGGACTCTTCATTTCTAACAGGCTCTCCCAGACGAGGCCAGCGTTGCCGGTCTGCAGACCCCACTCTGCGTCTTGAGGCTCTAGACTGTTCTGCAGCTGCCTAACTGGTCTCCCCACACTGCTCTGGAGACCTTCTCCACGGGGAAGTAAGGCCTTTTGTTTAAGTTAGAAGAGAGAGATTATTTAATTTTACGAAGGTGCGACATGGCACAGAGGAAAATAATTCTTGTGCACCGCAGAAACCACATGCTTGTGTAGCACGGGAACTCTACTCAACGTTCTGTGGTGACCTAAATGGGAAGCAAATCCAAAAAAGAGGGGATCTGTGTATACGTGTTGCTGACTCACTTCGCTGTACAGCAGAAACTAACACAACATTGTAAAGCAGCTATACCCCAATTAAAAAAAAAGAAAGAATATGGTAGTCTTTAAAAAATAATAATGGCTTTCCTCTTTATAAGAAAAACTCGCAGCGTTTGAAAATTACAAGCTATTGATATCCCACTTAGAGGGGAAGAGTCCCCTGTCACCAGGGCACTGCCAGAAGCCAGGCTCATGACCACCAGCACTGGGCTGCAGCCTAGGGCTTTGGCTTTTCCGACAGCTGACACATTCTGAGGATGACAGTTCCTGCCAGACTTCTGCCTTACAGCTTGTGCTTCTGAAAAAGTAATGTCATTAAACTTCTTGTTTTGGGAAAAGTGGAAACTCACATGTTGTGAGGACTGGCACGGAGAAGCCCAGTGCAACCTTTTATGTCGTTTCCCCAGTGGAGCATCTTGCAACACCAGGATGTTGGCACAGAACATCCCCTCCCACAGGACCTCGTACGGATACGCCCTCTTCGGGGCACCGTCTAGGTCCTGCTCCAAAAAGCAGCAGGTTTTTCTTTTTTTAACATCTTTATTGGAGTATAATTGCTTTGCATTGTTGTGTTAGTTGCTGCTGTATAACAATGTGAATTAGCTCTACATGTACATACATCCCCGTATCCCCTCCCTCTTGCATCTCCCTCCCACCCTCCCCATCCCACCCCTCTAGGTGGTCACAAAGCACCGAGCTGATCTCCCGCTGCAGGTATTTTTTAAACACAAATCTGAGCGTGTTCCTCCTTGTTTGAAACCTGTCGGTGGCTTCTCATCCCTTTAAAATGGAATGGAACGTCCTCAGCAGCAAGCCCTTCGGCGGCCCCCCTGCCTCCCCTTTCGCTGCTCTCTGGGCTGCATCTCTGCTAGGCTCACAATCGCAGCTCCTCCTACAAGAAAGCTCCCCAAGCCCTTCCCCACACTTGGCCAAGCTCCTCTTGTCCTTAAGAGCTCAGCTGAATGGCCGAGAGCTCAGGGAATCCTGCCAGGGCCGCTCTGACTGCGTCAGGGTCGACCCTCTACACCCACTCGCAGCCACGCTGCAGCACCAGACTGATCCATGATTTGGTGGCTGTCTGTCTCCCCACTGGAGTGCAGGCTTCACGAGGCAGGAACCATGTCAGACCCATCTCAGCCGTGTGCCCGGACCTCACGTGTGCCTGACACACACTGATGCTACAGTGACAGTGCTGGTGACAATGATAACAGCGATGGCCTCCGTGAGCAGACACGGTCTTGCAGACGTTAACAATTTCGTCCTCACACCGACCCCAGGAGGGTGGCACTTTTACCCCCATTTTACAGAGAAGGGAAAGCGAGGCTGAG
Organism: Lagenorhynchus albirostris; assembly: GCF_949774975.1. Lineage (NCBI taxonomy): Eukaryota > Metazoa > Chordata > Mammalia > Artiodactyla > Delphinidae > Lagenorhynchus > Lagenorhynchus albirostris. The sequence continues at coordinate 99,486,588 of NC_083102.1, read as the reverse complement.
CCAGAAATAATTTGCCTGGGGTGACCCCACTGGTCCCCTCAGAGCTGGCTCAAAGGCAGGCATCGGAGCTGGAATCCTTGCTCTCAGACAGGAGCATTCACCACAGGCAGCCTCTGCGCTGGTCCCTACACACGGCGGTCGGGTGTCCAGTGGGCATCTGCCGTACAAACGCTGAAGGGAAGCGGTCCCCGCGCTGCCCTCACTAAGCGGGGTGCAGTCACAAGGGGCTTTCATCCTAGTGGGCTAGATTCTCAGTAGTTTCCTTATTAGGTTGATTTTCTTTAGTAGCTTAAGTATTAGGTAGAGATGGATTAGAAAGTTGAAATTAATTGCAAGTGCGAAGTATAATGCACTTTGTAAATGTAATTCTCTTTGTAAGTGGATGAGGGTATAGTGAATATGACATTCATTATATGAAAAGTATTGTGGGATTTGGGGTATAAAATTGACTTAGGAATTGTCCTATGAAACAGCCACAAACATCCAGTAATACCCAAACACCCCCTTTTAACCTCAAATCAACACTAAATAAGAAGTGACTAGACTTAAGGTGGGGGGTAGTGCATGTGTATTTCTAGTGGTAAAAACCATTCCCCAGTGAAAATTAAATTATTATCTAGTTAATAAGAGTTCCCCTGTCCCTTAGCACATTAATACTTGCTCCCAATTGCTATTTAATATTTTTGGTTTTGTATGTCTTTTGCTAATTGAGCTAGCATTTGATGAATGGCTAGGTTCTGCTACCCCAACTTTTGGACTGTTTCCCGCATAAAAATTACAATTCCAGATAATCATGCCACAAAGATCTGGGTCTCATTAGGAGGGAGGGATGCTGGGAGGTGGCCCAGTCTGGCCTCCCCCAAACCAAAGAGCCACGGCTTTCTCTCGGCATCCTACAAACGATTCAAATTTTTCAGTAATTCTAAAACCTGATGTGTTCTTTCCATGCAAGGAAGTGTTACAGCATTTTCCAAAGGGGGAGGATCTCTATCCCTGCTCCTTTACCCTCTCATTCCCACCCCCTCACCAACACCCACACAACATCTGTAGTTCCTAAACGAAAAGCACAAATTATTGTACAACTTAACTGAGCTTACAAAGAAATGTTTGTGTAGGAAACTTTCTCGGCTTCAAGGAGAAAAGTCTGGTTTGCATGGCCATGCCACAGGGTAGAAATGGGTTCACTGGAGGCATTCCTGCAGCCCCACTGGGTAACCCCTTCTGCTGCCACCAGCCCCTTTCTGCAGATTGGACCACATGCCAGATCAAACAGCTTCATGATGAGTCCTCAAACCATAGAGCGCACACTTACAGCTTTTCGCTTCTCTGGTTACTGGCCTCAATAACCAGAGAGTCAGCTGAAAAAGCAAAAGATAAACAAACCCAAAAAGTACTTCAGGTTACAGATTACCAACTTACTGAAATAGGTCCATTGCACCTAGGCCCCCCGGCCATTTGAAAGACCTTGGACACCATCCTCACGTAGCACTGGCCTTGCAGGGACCTGCAGGGCCCCGGGTTGCCAGGAATGACTTGATGTCTGTCAGCATGTTCTGTCGGATTGAATGGGACAGCCCAAGAATCCGGGGCTGGCACGAGAACAAATAAAAAGTTTTCCCATCTCCTGGAGTGAATGGTTGAGCCTGGATTTGGTACTTAGACATAGAGTGCGGGTCAGCAGCTTTCACTTGCGGTGGTTTTCCAGACCCAGGTACTTTGCTCCAGCCCCGTCCCCCCACTGCTCTCCCTTAACGACCAGGAGTGACTTAGAGTCACAAGCAAACAGGCGGAGGCCGTCTTGGTGAAGCCTTGTAACTTCACTTACAGTACCTGCATTTTGCAAGACACTAACAATGATCAAAAGCAGCATAAGTGACTCCAGGAGATGAGTCTCCGATTTTCCCCAAGGGGAAAACATGCAAATAGTTTCCCACTAAGAGATGAGGAAACCCCACTCCAGGATTCTTTGGCCTAGAATTATCTTCATGGTGGAGCAGTTTCACCTTGGTCACTGAGCTTAAATGGAGGCTATTTTAGAAAGCTGAGCAAGGGAGAGAATCTTCTGTGAGTAAGAGAAAAGCAGAAGAGAGAAGTTGGAGGTAGGAATTGTTTCAAAAGAAGATACGAAGTGTGTTTTGTGAATCCCCTGTGTGAGTTATTTTTATGTGTTCCCTTGGGTAATCATGAAAAATGCAGCAAGGAGGGCAATGATAAGTTTTCTTGTCTGTTATTCTAACAGACCATGTGTTTGGAAGACATCACTCTGGTTAAATCCCAACTACATTCAGTCAGAAAGTGGGCTTTCAACAACAGAATCCTGTACCTGCAGTCAGGAGCAAATCCAATTCCATTAGGCCAGGAGGATGTAATAGAAACTCAAACCTAAGAGAGACCCAAGCAAGGAAAACGACTTCCTCATCCAAGCCTGAGAGGAATTTACGGTCAGCCCTACTATTAATAGATGCAGTGGAGATTCCATTTTCATTGCCCAACTGCCATTTTAGTTATTAAACTTAAAGGAGTGAAGCAAGTCTGCTGAAAACTCATATATGATGTTAGTACAGATAGTAGTTTAGCAATATTTATTCAGCCCTTATTGCTTGCTGAATTTCTCAGCGTAATAAGCTAAAAGGGAAGCCAAAGGAAACAGCATGTTTGCTGTCGTTCTCGGGTGACATATTATTCTTTAAAGAGACAGGATGTGCTGTGAAACAACAGAACGCTTTCACCACCCAAGTATGAGCAAGTGCACATCCACAGAGGCAGCCGGGGCTGAGAAACCAGGACAGGAGGAGAAGCTGATGGGGAAGCCTCTCTGGAGGGTGTAGCTGTGAAGGGAGACCACACACGTGGAATTCCCAAGAGCACTTGGGAGGTGGAGTCAGGGTGGGGAAAGCACTGCGGTGAGAACAGCAGTGAGAGGCTACTGTTGTCTTCAGTATCTGCAGGGCCAGTTGCATCTGTGTTAAGTCAGAGGAAATTATCATGGGTCTAGCTTCAGATCAGTGTCAGGACTAATTCTGGGATAGAGTTGTAAGTCAGGAGTGGGCTGCTACGCAAACTCTCTTAGCAAGATTAAAACTCTTAGTCACTCAGAAAGACCAGCAGGACTTGATAACCATTTGTGGTGAATAGGGAAAAAGCCAGGGTTCCTGGATATGGAGTTCTTATGGATGTCCAGTTCTTTTTTTTTTTAACATCTTTATTGGAGTACAGTTGCTTTACAATGGTGTGTTAGTTTCTGCTGTACAACAAAGTGAATCAGGGCTTCCCTGGTGGAGCAGTGGTTAAGAATCCACCTGCCAATGCAGGGGACACGGGTTCAAGCCCTGGTCCGGGAAGATCCCACATGTCGCGGAGCAACTAAGCAACAAGAGAAGCCACCGCAACAAAGAGTAGCCCCCGCTCGCCACAAATACAGAAAGCCCGTGTGCAGCAACAAAGACCCAACTCAGCCAAAAATAAATAAATTTATTTAAAAAAAAAAAGTGAATCAGCTCTACGTATACATATATCCCCATATCCCCTCCCTCTTGCTGATGTCCAGTTCTAAGAGTAGATGACGTAGCTTTGCACAGAACCGTAACCTCACCGCCCCAAACACATAAATGACAGCTTCCAGCCCCGCACTTCCTTATACGTTCTTAGTACCGTATATCTTCATTTCCTCTATTTAGCTGAGGATAAAATAGGAAGGGCTTAACCCTAAGAAAACCCTTCTGGAGTTTGGCCTTGGAGCAAAATGACTCACTTTAACCAGGTTTATCTTCTAGAAAGTACAGAATAAAGGGAATTCTAATCACGTGCTTCCCCACCTTCTGTCAGGCCTTCCTCTAAAACAGAGATTGGCAAAGTACAGCCCAGGGGCCAAATCCAGCTGCTGCCTGTTTTGCAAATAAAGTTTTATTGGCGCACGGTGGGGCCTGGCTGGCATTGCTTGTTGTCTGTGGCTGTCACAGCAGGGTTGAGTGTTGGGACAGAGGCCCTGTCATCTGCAAACCCAGAAATATTTACTCTGGGTGTTTTCAGAAAAAGTTTGCCAGCCCCTGCTCTGGACCAGCATACAGGATGCTTCAGACTGTATTTTCTGGACTCAGACCTGCAGGGTGAGAGGCAGCTCTGGTTGGCATCACTCGTTCATGCATTTTTCCAGGCACGTGACCCATCTAATAGCAGATGCTTCTGTAGGAAAACTATTACCTTGAATTGCTAGCTCCTCGTGGAGAGCTCATATGTTCTAGAAACAGTAGTATCTGAGCAAAATCAAGATTCTTCTGTGGCAGAAAGTTGGCTCCGGCTTCTTCTGAGTTAACTTAGAAGTTTTTAGTGATTTCTGAGTCAGTATTTCCTAGTCACTGAGCCCAGGAATTGGGGTGGGCTTTGGGTCACACTGCAAACCAAGGAAAGAGAGGCTGCAGGCCTCCCCCACTGGGACCATTTTAAAATGAAACTTAAAAGGAATATTTAAATTAAGTAGGAGTAAGTGAAAAAAATGGTGCATTTTAAAACAAGCGTTAATTGAAAACGTGCATACACACAGCACACAAATCCAACCGCACTTACAAAACCACCACAAAGGGTCAGGCGAGGCTCTCTTCTAAATGAAAAATAACAACAGCAGAGAATGTTCTGAGCAGAAAGCTGGAGCCCTCCTCAGGGAGTTCGTCTAAAAGGCGCACAGTAGGTGTGGCCTCCTCAGCCTTAAGTGCCGGCACAGACCCCCTGGTCAGATACGGGCCCAGATGCCCCCGCTTTCAAGCCCTGGGCTCGTCCCCGTGGCCCGTTAGCTGTGGTCAGTGTCAACTGCCCCTTGCCTCAGTACAGGAGCCATGGCTGCTCACCAGGCCACAGACGGCCACGTGAGCAGAAGGCGGAGGGGTCAGCCTCTGGGAGTGCTTGGAAGGAAGGAAGCAATTCATTGGACTGGACCCAGTCCAGATTTAACTCAGATTCGAGTCGTAGTAATATTTACTGAGTCTACCACGTGTCACTGCATCCTCCCAAGAGTCCCTATTTTATAGGTGAAGAAAAGGAGCCTCAATGTGATGGAGAAGTGACCTCCGTAGTGGTGGGACCAGAGTTCTTATCCAGTCCTCATGGCTCCAGGGCCGTTGGTCATTGACAAGTCATTGTAAAAGTCGGTGGGGGTTGGGGGGCGGTTGACTTGCCCCTTTTCTGACTTTTCAAATCCTTTATGACCTGAGTAGGAAAGCACTGGTTCAAATAGTTGTGCTGAGGACCCGACATGTTTCAGTAACTTTAAAAAACAGGCAAGCGGCAGACTCTGCTCGTGGGTGAAATCAAGCCCATCGTCTTTTTAGGGAGATTACTTTTCTCCTTTCACCGCTTCTGATTTGTTCCCAGCAGCAAAAAGGATACGATGACTCCCCCGCAGAGAGCAATTCCAACCTGAAGCAGCACAGTGCAAGTTCAGACTAGAGAAGTGACTTAGAAATCTCGGCCGTGTTAGCTTTGTCCCCTCCACACGCGCCCCCCCAATCCACCCTTTCCCAAGCAGCACCCCCGTAGACCGGCCTCCTTCTGCACCTCTGCTTCCTTTCCGTGATCCCCGTTCCTGTAGGTTCCCCCGCAGGAGTGTCAGAGGTCCTCTGTGACCTCCTGCGTATCGTCTCCTCTGGGCTTTCCTGCGGTTCTGCAAAGGCCGCCTTTGGAAGTCTTCACACAGCAAAGGCCGGGCGGATCCCAGACGCCACGGGGCAGCTGAGCAACTAGACCTAGCCTTACCGTGGCCCGTGCTGCCCAGGGAGCACAGCGGGCGGTGCTGGGAGCATCTCGGTTTTCAGAAGAAAACACTGTTGTCATGGCCTCTCCCGGTGTCTTAGTGATTACTCCCTTCTTTGGATTTTCGTTGTCGTCATTTGCTTTGGGTTTTTGTTTTTTGTTGTGGTGGGGGGTTTGGGTTTGGGTTTTTTCCTAATGCTCATGAGTAAACCAGCTTAAATGTGTGCATGTTTAGAGAGATGACCTTGAAACACAGTTGTGCCCTAGAGACTGATTTCTTTAAAACATGAGTAATAATAGATGAAAAAATTTAAAAGGACATTCAGACCATCTTGGGGTGGAGGGTAGGCACGCACAGCCGCATAGAACCCAAACACAGTGCTTCTGCAGAGAAATACTTGCCGGAAAGGTCCTTACCCCCCATTCTGGATTGGAAACCTTTTATTTCCTTGCAAATTACAAATCTTTTCCAGAATTTCCTTCAATAAGAAGAATGCATGGAGAAGTGATGCGTAGAGATAACTGTAAAGAACCCAGGAAGGATCACTTGTATCCCCAGGTGGCCCAGAGGAGGGGAATGCAGCGGGGGAAGGAGGAATGGACGAAACCTTATTTTCTTCGTGTAGCAGATTGTGTGACTGGGTACAGTGAAGTACCAAGCCCAGCACCTGGCCCGTGTAGGCAGCCTGCTCTGTACTGGGAGCGTGGGGTAGCGTGGCTTCATTTGCTTGACGGTGAGAAACGCGAGGACCGTTCCCGGGTGGCTCACGGTTGGCGACGTCTCCTCTTGCCGACCTGGGTTCCTTCAGCGGCTCTGCACCGCTTGGCTGTGGGATGTCCTGTGATTCTTTCATAGGTAAAGTCATCTCCCCAAAGGACTGACGCATTTCTTCACGGCAGTGAGCACTTCGGATTCATTCCTGGCAACTGTTATAGAACCATTTTATTAAATATGAGATAGGTTTTAGTTGAAGAAGTGAATGATAAGAAAAACAAACAGCCCTCGTGGCCCTGGTGCAGACCACAGAGCAGGAGGGAACCAACCCTCGCTCGGTGGCCAGCGACACCCAAGGTGATGGCTCCCCAGGCCAGGGCGCTCCTAGGCCAGGCTGGGATGAGTTCCAGGGGGACAGCTCCCACTGCGGGGCGTGTTACCCAGCCTTTGTCATTAGAGGGAGTCATGCAGGCCTGAGCAGAATGGAAAGCAGAAGGGATGTGAGTTGGGTGGGGACGTGTCAGCCTTGCCCCGCCGTACCTCCGCGCCATCTTGCTGGGAATGACACCCATTGTGAGCTCGCCACAACCTTCCTGCCGCTTTCTGCTCACCAGGTCTCTGCTGAAGAGGGTCAGGCCGAGTCAGAGGTGAGAGGTGGTGAGGGACAGCGTGCAGTCTTAAGTCAGACTCTGAACCGTCACGTCACGTTTTGACCCTGGTTTCGAGCAGTGGTCTTTGACACCAACCCCGTCTGGCATTTTACATTTCCCACTTCCTTAACCAGCCCTCCTCTGGGCTTTCCTCTGTGCTAACCACCCGCGTCCCCTTTTCCACCCCACCCCCTGTCCCTCCCTGCTCTTTCAAGTCTCCTAGCTTTCGGATGGGCAGACCATCCCATTCCAGTGGGTGCTTCGGCGGGGAGAGAGGATAACTAGCCCTTCCTCGTCCAGGTGACGGGCAGGTCTCCGCGGTCGCCTTCTTGAGGAAGAGCTTTGCAAACTGTCATTGCAACTGTGCAGTGTCCAGTACTAATCTTACCGTGGACTCTGTGCTGCCCCACACCGGTCGGGCTGAAGTCATCACCCGGGAACGCGACGGGGCTCTGAAGAAATGGGTCAGAAGCACCAAAATCGCTGTGCGGGCAAAGCGTCCAAGCAGTGGTCTGGCCAGCGGACCTTTGGAGGGGAAGTGGCATTACTCACTTCAGAAGTATGCCTGTGTGCAGAGAGAGAGCCCTGGGCATGAGTAAGCAATAGTCAGTCCCCAGCCAGGAGATTAGAAAAACAGAACCCGGGTCGGGAGGAGGCGCTTACTCACAATATATCTAGAAAGGAACAGCCAGACACACTAAAGTCACTCGTGTTATATTTCCATATATAAACCAAATCCAGCCTTCTGTCCTTTCCTCAGTGCACCCTGCTCAACATTCAACATTCAATCAAGGAACACTCCAGTCCCATAGAGGTCTAGTTCTGTGTTACCTGATACAGATTCTGATGTATAATCTGACATGTTTCGTTCATCCAGCCATGAATTTTCATTCAGTACATGTCCATGTATTTAAAATACAGATGACCAGAGACAGAACGTGTTGCCAAGTACTCCAAAGAGATGTATAGGACTGAATGAATAAAAGATGAGTATGGCTTTCTGAAATCTTCTCCGGTCCAAACCCATTCCTGGTATTCCAGAATAGGTACAATTCATTTCTGATCTACCAGCCATTCAACTACCTATAAAAATGGAATTGATGGTCAGCCCTGTGATTCAAGATTTTTCATGTCCATTGTCAGGACCATTCTCTGGACAGCATCCTATAAAAATGAAAAGGGATATCTTTAACTTCAGAATTTTAAAGCATCCCAAATTTCCACACAACTCATCAAATTCTGTGGAGTGCATTTAAAAAAGAAATCCTGGGGGGGTAAGTGGGGGGATAGTTTGCTGGTATCCTTGAAGACACATAGGCAGAAACAGACTGCAGTGGTTTGGCTACTGTGAAGACTGCTATGGTGAAGCCTTAGTGTCAGACGTGATTTGTATTTCGAGAGATTTGTGATTTATGAAGCACGTTCATGTCCACGATCTCATTACTTCCCACAACTACCCTGTCAAATGCATCAAGCTGGTCTGATTTCAACCAGCGGGAACACCGAGACCCAGAGAGTTGCGATAACTGGCTGGAGATCATCCCATAATGATACATCACCATCTTCACAGTGATAGGGCAGATGTTTGATGCTGTCACTGGAAACCTTCCACAATCCCTCCCGGGCCTTCCTGGGATTCATAAACATCAGTTAACTCCCAAGAAAGCGGATATATTATGCACAGGTGTCCTAACTCAGTATATTTTTTAAAAGTCGTAAACTGGGCTTGGGCTTATTTTCATGGCTAGGAGGAGGATCAGGAGGAAGGAAGTCAACCAGTTTGGGTGTTCTGTGCCTCAACTCAAAAATAAAATAGGTGTCATTTGAAAGTCTTCTGCTTGTGAACTTAATTAGAGCTACCTGAGTTTGCAAATGTGTTGGACGTGCCGAGGCTTGGCATGTTTAGTCCAATAGGCATATTACAGTGCACGTGGCAAATCATCAAGTATTTAAGAGGACTTTCTGAGTATTACATGTGCATACTGCAAGTTGCAGTGTAGATCGAAATTCAGTTTGACAACAGTCTTTGGATGCCTACAAACTGAGAACTATTTATTAGTTATGAGATCAAATATGATCAAATAAGGAACTCCTGATAAAATATAAAGTGTTGGAAAATAAAGAAACATCTTTTTCAAAATCATAATGAGACTTTTCCCCTTCCACACAACCTTTGATTAAACACACAGTGAAAACTTAAATACTGTTTTGTATTAACGCTTACTATTCTCCCAATTATTTCATTATAACTGAACCGTAGATCTAGTTTCCTACCAACTGTTGTGTGTATTACATAAGTTTCACAGGCTAGTCAGGTGCCGTAATCACAATTTATAACATTTTTCTATGGGATAAACTTACTCTCTGCTCCCCGAAATGGAAAAATGTATTGATAGATCAGGAAGAAAATGGAACTTGGGAACTCTTCACTTCTGTCATCATCTGAGGAGATACCATGTGTGTGCACTGCATGGCGTTTCCCAGGGGCTGCCGTATGCAGCTGTTCTGAACAACACTGATGTGCTCAAGCTGCAGCTTACTCGCCTTTCTAACACTTTCTATATATAGTACTTCATTCAGTTATTTCTAATTTTTTTTTTTTTTTTTTTTTTTGCATTACGCAGGCCTCTCACTGTTGTGGCCTCTCCCGTTGCGGAGCACAGGCTCCGGACACGCAGGCTCAGCGGCCATGGCTCACGGGCCCAGCCGCTCCACGGCATGTGGGATCTTCCCGGACCAGGGCACGAACCTGCATCCCCTGCATCGGCAGGCGGACTCTCAACCACTGCGCCACCTTGGAAGCCCCTATTTCTAATTTTTAAACCGCTTTCATAAAGCCGTTTAACATGCAAAACTTTGAAAATCATTTCTCCATTTTTATGAAGTGTATTTTATTATAAATGTCCTTCTTTTGGCCTTGTTCAACACAGATTTTTGTAAATTATCTCCTCGATGATGTTTTATTATAAAGGACTATATGGTCACTATAGAAAATTTGAAAAATGGAGAAACTGTAAGGAGGAAATAAGAAAAACCCAGAATCCCACTATTCATAAAAGACTGTTGTTAACAGCGTTTGGTGTATTTTCCTCCTGTCATATTTCTGTGCATTTTTGAATAGTTGAAATGTATATACATGCACGTTTTGAAATTGCCACCATAATACAGTTTCAATAAGGCAAAAGAAATGATAAATCCTGATACGATGAAACCTCTAGCAAACTCGGAGTATCTTTTCCTTATTTAGTTTTAAATCCATTATGTAAATATCTTATTTGAGATTTCCTTAAACCTTTTCAGGATGAAAGTGGGCAAAATCTTCCTCTGGCTTTTAAAGCTTAATCAAATATGTTACCTAGCCTAGAAAGATTTTACGATAACCCTCCAGGAAGTTGTGAGGACTGGCAGTCTTCTGAGACATCCTGTGTCCTCCTCCACCACCACCAGACACACGGAAACAGGAGAGGCAGAGGGACCCGTGTCAAGTCATCCAAGACTTTGGTCACGTGGCCACCATTGACCCATTGCTTCCACGTCTAAAATGTAAATGCAACATGTGTATTCACATCCCAGCAGTCAGTCCAATGAGATATATCTGTACATATTCCACCTCTCCCCATTCTGTGTGTGTATTTGCATAAACAAATACTAATTTTAAGTAGTGATAAATGCTAAGAAGAAAAATCAGGAAAATGTGATAGAATGCAATGGTGGGGACTTAAGCTATTCTGGTTCCAGACAGGCTTTTCTGAAGGGATGTCATGTCCATTGAGTTGGAATCTCAGTGATAAAAAGGGAGACAAAGATGCAAAGAGCTGGGGAGAAAGGGAAGAGCATTCCAAGCAGATGGAACAGACCTGAAGGGAGCAGGAACCTGGCGCCGGGGAGAAATGGGGGCAGGGGGGTGTGTCGGGGGAGAACATACGTGGCTGGGCCGGTGGACGGGGGAGGGAGCCTGAGAGGATGTGGGGAGGCCGCGGGCAGGGGCCCGTCCCGTGTTCTGATGATACTGGGAAACCTAGATCGTTCAAACCAAGAGCAGTGCAATGTGATTTCTGCTTCAAAATGAGGTGCTCTTTGGAAAACGGGGTAACAGTAAAAACAGACAAGTTCGGAGAAGGGGATAGATTGGCAACAGCCCAGTGACTTTGGTTGCAGTTGAAGTGTAGAGAAAACAAATTAAACCAATTATGAGTTTACTTAGGCAATTCCACAAGCGTCTAAGTGGATTTGGAGAAATCTGGAGAAACCTGTTTTCATGTTGTGTCTTAATCAGCCATACACATTTGCCCGGGCTTGTGGGCAAAGAGAAGGGCCCACTCCCACACTGACACAGGAAAGCCACAGGCTCTCCCCCTCACATCAGGGGTATCTCAAGACTTAAAGGAGGCAGATTGTTTTATTTTCAGTTAAGATAGTTTGGGGGGTTCTTGAGAAAACGAACAGCCTGACTCTGGATCAGCTCTCAGTGTCCGAGTGTAATACGCAGATAACTTCCCGTAAGACTCCCTGGAAGCCACGTGAAGCCCGGCACCAGGATGAATCTCAGAAACGCCTGCTGTGCAGGGGACCTGACACCAAAGGACGGTGCAGCGTGATTCCAGGAGAACGAGGTCCCCAAACAGGCAGAACTATTCTAAGTGAAAACAGATCACGGTGTGTGGTGTCTGGGGCAGGGATTGTTGGGGCGGGGCTGTGAGGGAGCTCCTAGGGTAACCGTGATGTTCCAGGGGTAACAGGTTACACGGGTGCATGCATTTGTTGAAACTCATCAATGCTACACTTAAGACTGATTATCTCACTGTTTGTGATATTACCTCGACAACAGCTGTCCACTCATGTTGAACTGTAACCAGTGGCATGTCAGGGTGAAGGGTACCGACATCTGTACCTTACTTTAAAATGCATCAAAAAAATAAGATGGATAGCTACGTGATAAAGTAAACGTAGTAAAATGCTACTTTAAGGATGTTCACAGTACAATTCTTTTAGCTCTTCTGTCCGTTTATGAATCGTCGTAATAAACTGTGAAGGTGAAAAGCTAAGTGCTTTGCAGGGCCCTACTGTTCTTGGTTCAGTAGGATTTGTCTTCACATTTGCAGGAGGGAGAGCAAATCCCTAGTATGCTGTACGGAGCTTGACACAAACACTTTTAATTGTCTGGTTTTCAACTTCATAGCCCTAAGGTCATATTAAATTTCTATTTGAATCAATTGCTTAAATATGCCTAAATGCATATTTTAATGAAATTCTTAATGTACAATGTATTTCTTTTTCTTTCTTCTTAGGATTGGATAAATATTCTTCAGGCAAAGAATAAAGTAACTCTGTTTAATGCCCAGTATTTGAGTAAGCCAATGGGCAGATTCAAACATGCCCAGTTCAGACAGCACCTTAGGACAAGGACACGTCCACAGGGGCCCCCAACGTCTGTCCAGAGGCACCTCATGTCAAACAACCGTCACAGTTCCCAGTAGTTAGCTGTAGCAAAAGAAAGTTGAAGCTTTTGTGTTCATTCCATCCTCAGAACCATTCTGGGAGGCCAAAATTGTTTTCACCAAGTCAGTACTTGAGGAAAGCGTGGCGTAGAGCTCGGGGAAGTCGTTCAGTGTTGCATAGGGATGAAGGGCTGACCAAGAAACTTTCTCCTGGCTGAGCTACGGGCTCTCACTCTTGCAGTTTTGTCTTAAATCTGCCTCACTAGTTAGTGATGTTTACTTTTTAATATGACTGATTCAATATTCTCACATTGAAATTTTCTCACTGCTTTATATTACGTAACATGAGATATTTGGTATAAAGGTGGAACCAAGATTATACTTTGTTCAGTCAAGAAACCTAGGCCAGGCCATTCCCATCCTCACCCTAGATTTGCTGGCTCCTTCTGGGCACATGACAGCGGAAGCCTCAGAAGAAACAGCCTTGTAAAATTTTCTTTTGATACTTTAGTAATTAACCCCAGAACAGAACTCAAGATGGACTTGCCTTAAACTGAATCAAATAGATGTCAACTGCTTTTTCTCAAGGATAAACATGTTGGACAGTTGGACAATTTTTTGCCATTATCAAAAAATAAATCAACATCTTGCCTGACAGTTTAGGTCTATTTCCTCAAAATAGGTTTTCCAAAGCGGAACATCATGACATGGAATTTAAGCATATTTATTTGTTTACACAGGTTGTCCAGTTGCTTCTCAGAAATGTTTTACAAATTAGCCTTCCTATCCATAATGTGTAATGTTGCTATTATCTTCCAGATACAGGATCTTTTATGAATGTAAAAGTAATTCATACTAATTGTAAACAGTGAAGGGTCATGGTAGGTATTCATCAAATAAATACTCGTTCAGCACTTTTTGAATGAGTGAATGACAACACAATTACAGTCTTCTTGCAATTATTTTCTTCTATAACAGGCTAAACTGACATGGCATGTTTTCCTTTTCTACTGATGAAAGTCACTTTTGCGTGATTTAATAATAAAAATTCTTTGGTTCAGCGAAGAGAAATTTACAAGCTAGTACCCCTGATCCTTTAAAATGAAAGTAGATGGGATTGTTTTCATCCTTCCGTGTACAGAAGAAACGCTTCAGAACTGCGCTCCAACACCCAGTTCTAGTCAATACTGGTCACCTGGCTGGTGTGAAGGGCATGATGGTTACTTGGGGCTCCCTAGACCAGAGCTGACCAGTTAGGCTGAAATTTAGAGACCATGGTCTGTCAGCTGGAAGGCAGCTTTTGTTCCAAGGTGTGCCGACAGAAAGGTCACCCTTTATCGTCAAAACCCTGTACCTCCGTTGGTGGTGGCATCTTTAAGGTCCTCAGAATTGGGAAATCAGTCTGGCCCCATCCACGTGCATTGCAGCCAACTGTGTACAGCGGTTCCAACTTGAGGTTCCCGTCAGAGCGGTCCACACTCCTGGGTGAACGCAGCCAGAGGTGTTGGGTCCATCCCATGTTATGGTTGGAAGAGTGATGGAATCACTGTGCCCTGGAGCCCCTGCCGGGGGGCTCTGTCTTGTGGGCCGTCGCAGTTCCCGTGTGAACGTTCTCTCTACCACCAGATTTGAATGAGACCACAGAAGGGGAAAAGAGGGAAATCCCCACACAGTTAAAGAGGAAGTAAGGGTTGCTTCATATTTACTGTTGGTGTAAATGCTTTGCATTGATTGTGTGGTATCTGAACACGGGCTCGCTGCCGTGGCACTAAAATGCAAGAGCGGACGGTGATGCTCTCCGGAACACTTCTGTGGGGAGGGGACGAAGGACCTATCAAAGAGGAATGAAGACTTGAGGAGAGTTCCTGAAGGGAGTCCCTGCATATTGACTCTGGCCTTGGTGTTGTTCTCAACCACCTGGTTGCAGGTTGCATCCGTGGAAGAGCCTGGCCTGGTCTGAATCTAACTTCCAAAGCCAGGGGCCATATTTCTTCACTTACGATAATTTGGGTTCAAAGTACAGTCCCTTAACAGCTCCCTGCTTCAAAAGGCCCGAACCTCTTTGTTTTCTTATGCTTGCCTGTACATGTTGTTCAAAGAGCTAGGTTTATAAACATGGCTTTATTATAATCCTCTCCTTTGCTTTTAAAGATAGACTACCAAACGTATTTTCATAGTCTAACTTTGTCCCCTAATTTAAAATGTTTTCCTATATTAAGTTTGATACCTGAAAACGTCAGGGAGTTAACCGTGCCAAGGCCACATCCCGGCAGGGGATGCAAAACCCTTGTACCTGCGCCTGGGTGGGTGGGCTCCTTGGAGTGTAGGCAAACACAAAGGTGTGTGGTTTCTTAGTAGCTGAGTGTGTTTTTTAAATATATGTTTTCATGTCGTCATTTTCTAAATGTTATATAATATTTGATTTCATTCTTTGGTGCATTCGTTTAGAATATCTTTCATCTCCAGCCAGTGGGTTTCAATTTACACTCTTGTCATTGATTTTAGATTGTACAATGTTATGGTCAGAAAATACGTTTGTAAATATTCTTTGAGCACGCAATAACGTGACATGCAATTTTTTGCAAAGTAAAAAGTTCATTATATAGTTGTTAACTCATCATTGTAATGCTGAGTTGCATATTATGATATATTTTTTGTTTACTAAAGCTCTTATAGACTGTTTTATCTTAAAGATTTTCACAGAATTCCCATCTATTGCCCCTTGAACTTTTAACAGTTTTAAACAATTCCACGCATTATAGAGATGAACTAGTCCTTATTATGAACTGCACCTTATATAAACTTTTAAACATTTTTTGTCGCATTTGTCCTGAGTGGCCTTCGATCAGAATATGTCGTAAGTCACTGAAGTGTGCAGTTAGTTGAAGATTGCGAATATCGTTTTACTTTAGTTTTGCTCTTCTACTTGGCATTTCATGTGATACCTTTTTTCCTCTTGTTTCCAGTTTGCCAAGGGACAAGTAACAAGCTCACCCAGTTGGGCACTTTTGAAGACCACTTTCTCAGCCTCCAGAGGATGTTCAATAACTGTGAGGTGGTCCTTGGGAATTTGGAAATTACCTACATGCAAAGTAGTTACAACCTTTCTTTCCTAAAGGTTAGTTCAATGAATTTGATTCTTACCCAAATATAGTAGAAGTAAATATAAGTAGATAAAGGCCTTGGCAGAATTTAACTGGCAGTGTATTTACTTTTGCTGTGGCAATTATAAGTCCTAGGGACCTACACATGCAAGTTTTATGAAAAGGCCACTTTACCAGCTAGGGTCAAGTTATAGCTATAAAAGAACAACCAAGAGAAACAGACTGGTCTGGCATTCAGTGATCATCGTGGACACTAATCTTTTAACCATCACTTCAACCATGGTATCCTGACATACTGGCTCTTTTAAAAAAAGAAAAAAAAAAAGGAAAAAACTCCTGCTTTGTAGCATTTGTCTATTTCCTGGGTATAAATACCCCCACCATGGTTGATTTCCAGCTACCAAGAGTTTAACAACTCATTCACAAAATTCCCAAATGTTTCACAGTAGGCTCTAACGAGCCAATGGGAATCAGCCCTGAAGGCTTCTGAGTTTGGTGTAAACTTAGGATTTGATTGGTTTTCTTCTGGGTTTGTTTGGTTTTTTTTTAATAGGAAAACCTGCAAGACAGATAGAAAATAAATTATAAAACATTTCCATTTTCATCTCAGTGTGTTGAACAGCAAGCAAAATGAAAGTCACAGCATTCCTAAGTAATACACATGGTCCTTTGTTATTGTTATCAAGCTCAAGAGGCAAAAATGCAGGAATCAGGGCTTCCCTGGTGGCGCAGTGGTTGAGAGTCCGCCTGCCGATGCAGGGGACGCGGGTTCGTGCCCCGGTCCGGGTAGATCCCACATGCCGCGGAGCGGCTGGGCCCGTGAGCCATGGCCGCTGAGCCTGCGCGTCCGGAGCCTGTGCTCTGCAACGGGAGAGGCCACAACAGTGAGAGGCCTGCGTATAGTAAAAACAAAAACAAACGAAAAAAATGCAGGAATCATTGTAAATTCTGTCACCTCCCATGGGATCCAGTGGTAACCACCTGCATGCTTTGCATCTGTCAAACACTCCTGTTCAGCTCGGTGTCCTGGGCTCTCTGGACCCGTTTCAGATCTTGCATTTGTGAGTTCCTCAAAAGAGAAATAATATGTTTATGTTTTATCTCCTTAGACCATCCAGGAGGTTGCTGGCTATGTACTCATTGCCCTCAACACAGTGGAGACGATTCCTTTGGAAAAGCTGCAGATCATCAGAGGAAATGTGCTCTATGAAAACACCCATGCCTTAGCGGTCTTATCCAACTACGGTGCAAATAAAACGGGACTGAGGGAGTTGCCCATGAGAAACTTACAGGGTGAGAGGCCAGGGAATGGGGAAGCTATAAATGCAGAGAGTGACCTCGGATGGTACTCAGCAGACTTGGTGCTTTTCTGAATTCCATTCAGAGAAGACATTTATTCATCAGACACAGATGTATTTGCGTGCCAGCCATGTGCAAGATACAGCAGGTGGAAGTCGCTAAGAAGATAGTAGATGGTGGGGTGGGAAGGGAAGATTTAAGCCAAGTACCAGTTCTCCCTGGTTCGTGGAAAAGTATCCAGGGAGTTCGTAAAAAGTGGTAAAGGTTCCGGAAAAAAGAGTATGACCAGGTGACCGGAGCTGGAATGCTTAGGTAGTCTGCCAGTCTTACTACCTGGACCTCAGGTATAAGGGACATACATTAAAAAAATCAACCCTTATTTGAGACGTTTTCCAAATTAATGCTGATATCCAGAAAGCCATTTTTAAGTTAAGGATAGGGAATAAAGGTATTACAGGAGAAGTTTGAATTCTCGTGAGGAGGGCACTTGTGTGAGTTCTGTGAGAGGAAACTACAGAAGATGAAGAAAAGACGTCAAGTTGATTTTTAAAAATTGAGGGTAACAGTGATCGTGCCCTCACCATGCAGCAGGTGCAGGGCCAGCTGTGTTAAAGTGGTAACTTCACTTAATGCCCACAGCCTTCCTTGAAAGCCAGTGGTAGCTCTGCCACTTTACAGATAAAGAAATGGTGGCAAAGTAACCCTCCTGAAGTCCCACATGAGCGAAAGGACGGCCGGGGATGGCCACCCAGTCTGTGCCCCCAGA
This sequence comes from Lagenorhynchus albirostris, assembly GCF_949774975.1. Lineage (NCBI taxonomy): Eukaryota > Metazoa > Chordata > Mammalia > Artiodactyla > Delphinidae > Lagenorhynchus > Lagenorhynchus albirostris. Next base: position 99,468,874 of record NC_083102.1, on the reverse strand, counting down.
GCCCTTGCCTTCGCATCTTCCACGCAGCTCTGATGAGCTGGGGGGCCGACCCCAAATGGGGGATGAGAGCAGAGGATGCACGACAGAGTGAGGGTGCTGGGCAGGGAGGGGCCTGGTCCCAGGCCGCGGTGCTGGGGTGGCTGAGTGTCCAAGCCCCACGGAGCCTGACGTCTGCTGTCCAGGTTGCCTCCTGGGCTCTGCATTCAGGAGGCGGCCTTAGGGCTTCCCACACCCTCGCCTGCTGGGCGCAGCTCTGGCGCTGGGTTGTGCTGTCCGTGCTCGGTTGTGCTCCGCCTGCCTGGATGCCCATCTTGCCTCATGCTGTCGCTGTCTCGTGGCGACAGGCAGAGGCGGGTGGGAGCGGACTGGCGGGTTCCAGCCCCGGCTCCATTGCTCACCAGCCAGGCACCCGGGAGCGTGTTCTCTGTGTCTTCAAAAATGGGGATGGGGCTTCCCTGGTGGCGCAGTGGTTGCGAGTCTGCCTGCCGATGCAGGGAACACGGGTTCGTGTCCCGGTCCGGGAAGACCCCACATGCCGCGGAGCGGCTGGGCCCGTGAGCCATGGCCGCTGAGCCTGTGCATCCGGAGCCTGTGCTCTGCAATGGGAGAGGCCACAACAGTGAGAGGCCCGCATATAGCAAAAAAAAAAAAAAGGGGGATGAACGATGGTGACAGACTTCCGAGGGTGGCTGAGAAGACTAAGTGAATTACTCCAGATAAAGCGCTGGGCAGACGTTTCTTCGCCTGGTATTATTTCCGTTGAAGGTATTGGGGTAGTATCAATCCCGATTATTTCATGTTATTAAATAATCCTCTAATGTGGGTTACTGGACGAGAATTACACACTGTTATTGATAAGTAATGCGGGCCTCTGCTCCTCGCCACGCTGCCCGCGGCTTCTGTCGGGCCCTCGGCCTCCCCGCTGGTGCTCTCCTGGCCCCTGATCTGTCGTCCCGAGGGTCCCGCTGCCCTGACGTCTCTCTTCTGCGTCTCCAGTGCTGACCTCTCATCAGTTTATCCCTTGACTCTGGCTCCCTCCTGGTGAACGTTTTCACTTGGTTGTCCTGCTGCCGTCTCTGACTTCGCATCCAAAGCTCCCTTTCCGACCCCCCAGCCTGCCTCTGTAGCCCCCGCCCCACCCCACACCCCCACCCCCCCCACCCCCCCACCCCCACCACACCCCACACCCCACCCCTGTCTGCCGAAGGAACCGCCCCCCTGAGCCCTCGGGGCCTGTGCTGCGGTTGTATGTCCACTGGAGCCCGCAGCGCCCGCCCTCCCTCAGGTTCCTCCACGTGCTGCCGCCGTCAGCCTTCAGGAAATGTCATTCTTTCCATCAGCCTCAGAGAGCTTCCCAGGGAGAACCCTTCCTCTGCCACATCCTTTTACCGCTGTGGGATGCTGGGCATTTACCTATGTATCTAGATTTGAGTTACAGCCAGAGAACCGTGTGAGGATTAGCTCAGGTCATGTGTATAGCCCAACTGGCCCCTGTTGTGGGTCGTGGTCCACTGTGGACGTGAGGTCATTAACTGTGTCTCCCACGCAGGTCGCTTCTTAGAAAGGGACCAACAGAAATCACTCATCTCCGCTGACCCCGCAGCTCTTGGTGCTGTGCTCTGTGTACACAAGTCATTCAGGAAATGTTTACACAAATGTCATGGATAAAACACTTGTCCTGTGCTCAGGCTTGACTTTTCATATCACCCCTGATTTTTCATGTCCTCCCAGCTCTTCCTTTGAACAGTTGAACAGGTTTACATCTTGGCATTCCCGGCGCCCGTCCCGTCTCTTCCTCACACGTACACACCCTTCTGCTGCACCTCACTCCCACCCCCTTTTCTCCAATGAAATACTGCCAAAGCCCCTCACAGCATCCTCCCTTCCACCCGCCCTTCCTGTTGCATCTGCCCTTTCGCATCGTCATCACACGGTCATTCCAGTTCTGCCCTTTCACATCGTCATCACACGGTCATTCCGGTCCAGCCCAGACCAACCTCCCCGGGAACCACCGACTCACGGTACACTTGTCGTTTATGCTAAGTGACTAAAGCATTATCTTCTTTCCTCCCCATATTTCGAAATTCTGATCATTCACGGTTCAAAGACCCAGGGCAGGGGAACCCTGACTCTTCCACAGAGGAGTCCATCAGGTTATTTTCCACTGCCCCCGGTGAAGTTCCGAGGGGAGTCTCGTTTGCAGGTTGCCATCTTTTAGCAGAAGGCAAAACGTGAAGAGACGCATGCATACTTCAGGAGAATTTAGGAGAGATGGCGCGTGTGTTCATGGTGGTTCCTTTCTCACGCAGAGATCCTGCAAGGCGCCGTGCGATTCAGCAACAACCCTGTCCTCTGCAACATGGACACCGTCCAGTGGAGGGACATCGTCAACGCCGACTTTCTAAGCAATATGTCGATTGAATTTCAGAGCCAGCTGAGCAGATGTAAGTGTTCCACATGACCCCTGCCCCCAACCTGCAGCTCTTAAGGTGGGCAGAGCTGTGGAGCTGGGGTGGGGATCAGGAAAGCAGAGTTAACATTACGTTACAATAATCTAATACAAAAGTAAATATTGATAGTAAACAGATTATATGCTCACTAGAAGACAGAGGGGAAAAAAACCTGTTTTTCATGGTGACACCTCCCCTGCTGGCAGATCACCCGCCCCCACCCCCACCCCAGGACAGCTAAGCCCTCATGGGGCATTGAGAAGAGCCCGGCCTGTCACCCCTGGCGAGGGGGCTTCTCACGTCTTGTGTGAGGAGACTGCCTAGGCTTTTGTGAGCTTCTGACTTGCTGCTGAGACTCAAAGTAGCGCCAGGCCCTCTGGAAGCTTTGGGGCTGAGCTCTGTCCTCCTGCTGCCGGGCCTGGGCACTCCTACATGGAGCCCTGCAGCAAAATTGGGGAGCGTACGGTGACGAGTTTGTCCATATTTAGTGCCCGTTACCTAGTCCCTGCCATTCATCAGTAAAGCAGCCCATGCAGGGGAGAGGCTGGCCAGGGCCAGGCTGCAGGTCAGGGCTGCCCCATTAGCGCTGTTGGCAGTGGGAAACTCCGAGGACTCTAAGCTCCGCTTAGCCGGCTGCCTTCCTGATCTCGCTGACCTTTCGGTCTTGAAAATAAGAAGCCATCGTCGTTTCCTGTTTCTGTTTCTCTACAACTATGCAGTGGATGCGTGGGTGTTTGTTTTTGCTTTTGGGGGGGTTTGGAGGGTTTTTTTGGTCTCAGAATTTGGAGATGATACGGATCTTAAAAATCAACTGGAGGGCTTCCCTGGTGGCGCAGTGGTTGAGAGTCCGCCTGCTGATGCAGGGGACGCGGGTTCCTGCCCCGGTCCGAGAAGATCCCACATGCCGCGGAGCGGCTGGGCCCGTGAGCCATGGCCGCTGAACCTGCGCGTCCGGAGCCTGTGCTCCGCAACGGGAGAGGCCACGACAGTGAGAGGCCCACGTACCGCAAAAAAAAAAAAAAAAAAAAAGCAACCGGAGCTGCTTTGTTTTTTCTTTGATTTGATTGATTGATTATGATAAAATACCCTTAACATAAAATTTACCATCGTAATCATCATTTTTTAAAAATAAGGACCTTTTTTCCTTTTGTGTATTTTTGTGGTGAACTTTTTTTCTTTAATATTCTTTATTTTATTTATTTATCTTGGTTGTGCTGGTCTTAGTCGTGGCAGGTGGGCTCCTTAGTTGCGGCTCACTGGCTCCTTCAGTTGTGACACGTGTGCTCCTTAGTTGCGGCTCACAGGCTCCTTAGTTGTGTCATGTGAACTCTTAGTTGCGGCATGCATGTAGGATCTAGCTCTCTGACCAGGAGTAGAACCCACATCCTCTGCATTGGAAGGCAGGTTCTTTACCTCTGTGCCACCAGGGGAGTCCCCATCTTAACCTTTTTTTTTTTTTTCGGTACATGGGCCTTGTTTATAATAAATTTTGAGAGCAACTTATGTATTTAAAAAGAAGAGATTGGTTAAATAAATTGTGGTTCAGCCATGCCATTAAAAATTCATGTTAGGTAGAAAGATATTTACTTTTTTTTCAGGTTTTTCTCTTTTTTTTTAAATTTATTTATCTATTTTTGGCTGCTTTGGGTCTTCGTTGCTGCGCACGGGCCTTCTCTAGTTGCAGCAAGCAGGGGCTACTCTTCGTTGCGGTGCGCGGGCTTCTCATCGCGGTGGCTTCTCTTGTTGTGGAGCACGGGCTCTAGGCGCGCGGGCTTCGGTAGTTGTGGTGCACGGGCTTCAGTAGTTGTGGCTGTCAGTCTGTAGTGCACAGGCTCAGTAGTTGTGGCGCACGGGCTTAGTTGCTCTGTGGCATGTGGGATCTTCCCAGACCAGGGATCGAACCCACGTACCCTGCATTGGCAGGTGTATTCTTAACCTCTGCGCCACCAGGGGAGTCCCAGAAGGACATTTTAAAGGCATGGAAAAATTGTCATAACGTTTTATCCGTTTTTTTTTTAAGTTATAATACAGTGTGTAGTGTGATATTAATTCTTATATGTAGATATACTTATATGCCTATATTGATTACCTCTGGATAGTCTCATTTCTTCTTCTTGCTTTTTTCTATTATCTGTATTTTAAATAATGTCTAATTCTTTTTTTGTCACAGAAGGTTAAGAATAGAATCATAAGCAGACTTTGAATCCCTTGATTGGCAGATGTTTTCCTGTGTTACAGAAAGATGCCATTAAACGTTTTTATTTTAAATATTTTCTTTTATAAACATATTATATGCTTATAATAGAAATTTGGAAAATATGGGGAAGTATAAGGTAAAAACGAAAGATAACGTGATATCATTGTACAGACACAACCACTTTGAACGTATCTATGTGTTACTCTGGCTCTTTCCTCTTAAGTTTCTTTCTCTCTTTCTGTCTCCATCTGTCTCTCTTCACAATGTACAACCCGCACCATCCATTTGGGGCTCGTCCTCCCATCCTTCAGGATTCTGAGAAGTACCAGCATTGCGCTGATGCCTTTCACCCCTGGGAGCGATTGTAAACCTTGTCGGTCTTATTGAAGGGGTGCCCTGGTCCAACAATCACTTGGCAAATCGTCAGCTCTTCTGTTTGAAACCGAAATTCTCCCAGAGACTGAATTCTTCCTGACTGTGGGAGACTTTGGGACACATGTTAAGTCCCTTGGTTACTGTGTCTTTGCGATGGAAGTGATCTGCATGGCTGATCTCTTTCTAACAAATTTGGTGGTCAGCTCTTCTCTCTGTCTGTATATAGAACACTTGGTCCTCAGACTTCTTAATGCCGATGAAAACAGAACACAACTAATGAGATTAAAACCCTTAGTAGCTGTCATTTATAGTCAATCATTTACAAAAACTGCACGAATGGATTGGTCCATTACAGATATTTTCAGACAGTAACTTGCAAATTCATAGCTGAAGTTTTAGATCATCAACGAGGTGACACAGACCATGCACGTCCTACCCTTTGTGTGGCATCCAGGCCTCTCTCTCTTTGGCGTGGAGTCTGGGAGTATTTATTTACAGGACCCCAACTCCTGGGATCACTGAGGATTGGACACGGCACGAATGTGGTTGGTACATACCCATCCCCCCAGATGAGGCATCCTTAACATCATTGTGGGAGATGCCGGAAAATTCTCCAAGCCTAAGCAGATTTGAAATGTGGACCCATGAGTCCATTTAAATCCCAGTTTTCATGGCCTGTGACAAGTCAATAATCGCTCTCCTCCTCAGTTTCCACAACTGAAATGTCAATAAAAGCAGTACCTGGTTCTTTCTTTTTTCTCATGAGAGTCTTTTTTAAATCATCTTACAAACCAACCAGTTGAACAAACAGAATAAGAAATTTGAAAGCACTTCCTTGTTTCTAGGATGTGGCTTTGCCTAGGGCCTTGAGAAGGGGCCATCAGTTTCTTGTTCCCTTTCCCTAAAATATGAATTTAACGATTACGTTTATATTTTAGGCCCAAAGTGTGATCCAGTCTGTCTTAATGGAAGCTGCTGGGGTGCAGGGAAGGAGAACTGCCAGAAACGTGAGTCGGGGAGCAGAGTTTCACTGGCCATCTTCTCCCCTTACACTTGCATTTGTTTTCCCTTTGAAGACTCCGAAAGCATTGTTGATTTTAAGGCCCTGTCGTAAGTCAGTGCAAGTGGGCCACCCGTGTACCAGCCATTCTCTGAACAGTATGTTTGGCAGGTTTTCCTGGGAAGGGGGGCTTGTCTGTGTTACCTGAGTCATGGCATCTCTTACGTCCTCGCCTCTCCTGCCGCCCCCCTCTCTTGAGTACCCACCTCCAGAGAAGCAAGAGTAGCTTCTTCTTCAAGGGGGTTTTTCTGCGGGAATCCTAGTTCGGGAGCGTGAACGGCCAAGGAATCTGGGACGTGTCATCTTGAAAACTTTAAGTCTAATTGTGATGTGACTGTTACGTCCTTTTAAACACTACTTTCTGGCAGGCGTCATGCTATCTGTACATGCTTTCTGTTACCCACCCCCAAACTCAATTCTCATCGGTATCTAATTTAGCAGTCTGAAAGTCCAGAGTTGGTCTGAGTCAGTTCTCCTAAGTGATGAGAAACAAGTAGAAAAAAAAAAAAATACAGTAAGAAAGATCAAGACTCCGTTGAATTTAGCAGAATGTGAATGTTGGGGAACTTAAGCCGCAGAATCACCAGATTGATCCATCTTTCATCCGCTGTTTGCAAGTGCTCTGCGAGGTGCCGGGGAAGGCATCCTTCCTCCCTCCCGAACCCTTCAGCTCACGGATGGCCTCTGCTTCTTTCCAGTGACCAAAGTCATCTGTGCCCAGCAGTGTTCCGGGCGCTGCCGCGGCAGGTCCCCCAGCGACTGCTGCCATAGCCAGTGTGCCGCCGGCTGCACGGGGCCGCGGGAGAGTGACTGCCTGGTAATACCCACCCCAGCGGCTTCTCTGGCCCGAGATTCAGAGAGCCTTCCTGTGACTGGACTGTACTGACTGACGTCTGTAGCCGCAGGGCTGACAAAGCATCTTTTAGTGTCCTGCCTTCCTTCACCCCTTACTTGGTGACCTTGGGCAACTTATGTGACCTCTCCATGCCTCGGTTTCCTTGTCTGACAGTGGTGGAGAGTAAAGTACCTGCCCGTTAAGTGCTCTAAACGGCACAGTGTGTGTGGCCTCCATACCCAGGACCTGGGCATAGAATGAGCCAAACTACGAACTGTGTGTTATGGGCCCCTAATGTCTCCTGTGGCCAGCACCCGCCTCGTCTCACTGGTTACTGCTCCACTCGATTCTCATGACAAACCTAGGGCGCTGATGCCGCAGGGACCCCTAAGATGTGTACGGAGAAGTTAAGGGGCCACACAGACCCCGAGCGGCAGGACAGCTGCGACTCCGTTTGTGCCTTTTGCCCCTAAAGCCTCTGCTCTTTCCACCTCGGCTCAGAGACCTCCTGCGCATATCCCTTCACGCCCACCCCCCACCTCCTCGCCCCCCGTGGGGTCCCGATGCCCTCGCTGTTGTCCCTGTTCCTGCAGAAAGCTCAAGCGAGACCTAGTGTCCCCGTGGGCCGCGGGGGCCACACATCTGATCGTGGGCGCCTTGTGAGTCCCGAGACACCAGGGCGGACAGACGGGGTCCCAGAGTCAGAGCTGAGCGAGCTCCAGGCTGGGAGACTCACCTTGGATGGGATCCAAAAGAGTCTGTTTTTCAGGAACAGGGAGGCTAAAGTTCCAGAGGCTGGACAGGCCCCCCAGGCTTTGGACTCGGCTGGTCTGGGCCGGTCCTGATGTGCGGCTGGAAGGAGACGGCCCGAGGCTGCTGGTCAGGGCCCCTCTGTGCGTGGTCTGGTCCCCTCTGCACCACACCCCCTAGTCCAGGTTCTCTGCGTTTGGCAATAAATTCTAAAATGTATCCTCAAGTGCCGTTTAGGAGGGAAACCTGACGTAAGTTAGGCCGAAGAATAATTTCACCGTAGAGTTAACTACTCTCGTGTGTGTACTCCTGCCTTGTTTTGAAAGTTAACGGAGACGTATTTTTCCCTCATCATAATCCGTAAACTCTGACAGCTGGGACAGTGGATTTAAGAAAAACCATGCTTATAAGAGAAAGGTCTTTCTGACTCTACCGAGAGTACTTTGCTAGACGTGTGTGCTCTGACCAAACACCTGGACGCAGAGAACCGCAGCCGCAGCTCCCCGCACGGAGTCTAACAGCCGCCGCCCCTCCCCTGACAGGTCTGCCGCAGGTTCCGGGACGGAGCCACGTGCAAGGACACATGCCCGCCACTCATGCTGTACGACCCCACCACCTACGAGATGAAAGTCAACCCGCTGGGGAAGTACAGCTTCGGCGCCACCTGTGTCAGGAAGTGTCCCCGTGAGTGCCCCTCGTGGGGACCCTTTCGTTGTCAGGCACCCCGTTACCTGTTCTGTCTCCTGCTGGCATCCCCGCGTCCCCCGCTCACGTGTCCTTGGGTCCCCGTGTCCGCCTCAGCGTCAGGCAGGTGAGGGGACGGCTGCTGCTCCGACCTCGAGTCAGTTCTTGTGTCCTGAGCCCCAGCCGTGGTCGCCCAGAATATCCCATCGTCTGATGGGCACAGACCCATGACCACTGGGCCATTTTCCCGTTTAGCTCTTTGCAGGTGTTTAAAAGGCCTAAGTTAGAGAGTAGTTAGAAGACCTGCCTTCTTTAGTGGTTAAACATCTGGTGAAGGTTGTGCCCTTAGGAATACTGCAGAGGGGTTTTTGCTTGTCAGTTGGCTTTGTTTAATCATTTGGGCTTGGGTTTTGCTTAGTTCAATTTGTGCTTTACAGATGACTCTGGTATTTAGGGAAATGGCAACATGAATTATTTCGTGGTAGAGGAAGTGTAGAATTGTCTCATTAAATTGTTTTAGAAACCAATCTTGATTTCCAAGAGGGAAGATGAAGGAAAAAGAAAAAAATGTTTGAGAACAATTGTGAGGGGGAGGTTTGCCCTACCAGATCTGTGAACATGAAATTTTATCAATTTGGAACAGAAAAAAGAACACACAACTAGAATAATAAACCACCGTAAGGTAAAGGACAAGCGAAGAAAAATTCGCCACAGTCATGACACAGACATATACTCTTTGAGAGACAGCTTAACGGGCAGAGTTCAAAGTCCACAGGAAACCACTCAGAGCCTCAGAGAACGAAAGTAGACAGTTTTCAGAAGGAAAATGACAAATGCCCAGCAAATAGGTTTGAGGATCCACTTGGGAAAGTTGCAAGGAACACATAGAGTTCCTGAAAAGTATAGACTGATATTTGTGTTAATAGGTTATTAACCCAAACACGGCAGCCACGAGACAGTGACCGGCGTCGGGGCTGGTGCCAAGCATGGGCACCGCCACCCACGGTGGCCGGAGGGGATGAGGGCAGCCCCGGGTGTGGCAGCCCCAGTGGAAGCGTGGTCTTTGTGTAGCTTCCCATTTTTTAATCAATAGTCAAGCTTCAAGCGCAAGTCCTGAAGGGAGACCCTACGGGAACACAGGCTGCAGGGAGGGGGGGAACACGGTGACCAGCGAGCAGGCAGCACCCCGAGCAGCCCGGCACTGCGCCTGGCGGGGAGGCCCTGAGAACCCGTGAACCCCGCATCCCTCTCTGCTTGCAGCCTTTCATTCTTTGTCCTTAAAGTAAACAAAACCAGAGCATCAGCCCGTCGTGGAGGGTCCTGAGGCCCAGGAACACCTGGTGCCGCCTTCGCCACCTTCCTTTCACTGTCCCCCAGGTAACTACGTGGTGACGGACCACGGCTCGTGCGTCCGCGCCTGCAGCTCTGACAGCCAGGAGGTGGAGGAGGACGGCGTCCGCAAGTGTAAAAAGTGCGACGGACCTTGTGGCAAAGGTGGGAAGCCGCCCAGTGCGGGCGAGGGGCTGTCTCTGCTCCCTGCCCCCAGACCTTTGGCATCACGCTCAGACGAGATGTGAGGGGATCTCCAGGCTCAGAAACGTGTCCCTTCCTTTACGCTCTGCCCTGTTTCTGGGTGTCCTCAATGCCAATTTATCCCTTCTTATCCTGTACTTTTTTATCGAGAAATTTTTCCAACAACACCCAGAAACGTTGCAAGAATAGTGTAATGAACACCCATATGCCCTGCACTTAACTTTACCAATTTTCAGTAATCGCCACGTTGCTCTCCCTCTGTGTCTGTGTGTGTGTGTGTGTGTGTGTGTGTGTGTGTGTTTTCTGAGCCCAGTGACAATTACAGGTGTCATAACACTTCACCCTACATTCGCCAGCACACTTTCCTACACACGGGACATTCCCCTAAGTAACAAAAGACGGCTTCACTCTCATCTCGAGTTTAACATCGATTCAGTGCAATTCTAGTTTTCGGTTTAATTTCAACTCCCCCACTGTCCCAATACATCCTTTTCAGCTGCTTTTCGATCCAGAGTCCAGCTGAGGGCTGTGGGTTCCATGCTCTTCCTTATATCAGAACCGTTTCTCAGCCCCCTTTTCCCCGATGCTGTGCAGAGTTGAGGCCGGGTGTTTTGCAGGATGTCCCTCGTCTGGCCTGGGCATGGTTTTCCTCCAGACGGGACTCAGGTGGGCAGGAGCATTTCCCCTCATTGCGTCCCACCAGGGGCACAGCCATTTCATCCCGTTACCACGATGACAAATTCGACGATTTGCTTGAAGTAGCGTCAATGAGATTTCTTGGTGGTTATAAAGGAGTGATTTCCTATTTCTATCATGTCTTCTACATTTATTAGTTGACATTCTTTTCTAAAATAGCGTTTTTAGTACCCACGTGAGGTCATTGAATCCTTTTTTTATTCAGTTTATGGTAATCCCTCCTGTCATCATTCACTTTGATGTCCAGACTGTCTCCCATGTGGCCTGTGGGAGCCTCCCCAGTTGGCACCTGAGTCCTTTGGGCACGTGGCAGGCCTAGACCACGTCTTCCAGTTCCGCATCTGCACTCTTTGTACCTTGCCACTTAAACTTAGCATACCCTGGAGATCACTCCAGATAACTTCGTATGAATCTTCCTCATCCTACTTTGCGGCTGCTGGGCACTCCCCGAACCCTATCCATAATCCCCTATATCCTATCCCCTCTACCATAATTTATCCAGCCAGTCTCCCTGTATATGGTTGTTTAGATTGTTTCCGCTGTTTTGCTGTTAAAAAAAAATGCCTCAATGAATAACTGCTTATCTTGAACATCTGCTTCAGAGGCCACCATCCCTAAGAAGCATCTGTGATTTCAGCTGAAACTGATTACCACCTCTGTGCTCTTACATTGCACGTGTGTTCTTTCACGGGGCAAACTCAGCCTCCGTGCTGCACGTCATCGAGTCCCTCCAGCCCCCCTAGGGGGTCTGTGCTATTACCATCCCCACTTTACAGACCCACGAGCTCCCAGCGGGTCTCTCTGGCCACCTGGCCTTGTAGCTCCTGTGTCGCTGGGGTGTCGGGGCCCTGAGAGATGAGTGTCCTTTGGCTCCAGGAGACCTCCCGGCAGAGGGGACATGGAAGGAAGAAAATAAGAACCTGGGGCAGTGCCTAGCACAGAGGAAGTAGAAGAGTTAAGCCCCTGAAGAGAGAGAGGGTTATACCGTCAGCATCCTCAAATGGATCAATAAAATCAGAGATGATTTTTGTCTTTCTTCTGTTAGTTTTGTGTTCAACAAACACTTCGATTCTCCTGTAATCATTATGCTCTATTTTCTACCCACCCCCAGTTCATATCCTGGACTAGTGGCCAACTCAGATCCCTTCGGGTATAGGGCAATGCCAGGAAAACAAAGTTTGGAAAATGCGTGTGTTGATGGTCTACAACTTCTCCAAATCTGATCGGTCTAGGGGTGAATGTGTAATTTACCTCCAAATTTAGGAATTCAGGTAACCCCACCATCACCATCACACCTACACAGAGAGAGAACGGATATTCTTTCAAACACGTGGAAATCTCTTCCGAACCTGTAATTAAATGGCAAGTCCCCGTTGGCAGGCATCTGCCTCAGGGCTTGTTGTGCGGAAGCCAGCCTCACTCTGTTGTCAGCCAGAGCCTTGGAATCCTAAAACAGCCTCGCCCTCCCATTCCCAAACCCACAGAGAGGCAGATGCAGTGCAAGGCGAGCCTGGAGGTCCAGGGGGGCTGATGGGACAGGCCCCACTGCCAGGTGGCAACCCAAGCAGCAGGGACTCTGGACAGAGTGGAGCAGAGGGAGACAGAGGGACCGGGGGACCTTGTCCCCAGGGAGGCCTGGGTGAGGCCAGGGGAGGACCTCACCCTCATCCTTTCATCCTCCCCTTTCAAAACCTCATTGAAAAACAATGAGATTTTCCATGATTATTCTTCAAAGTAAGATACAATCTGAAAGAGAGGTACCAAAGATTGCGCTGTGAATTCTCTAGAAGAAGAGCCACAACAGATAAATGGGCTTTGGAGGGAACTGGCGTTTGAGATGGAAATTCGGAAGTGAATGTAAATTCATAAATGGGCTCAGAGTGTGGAAAAAGGCATCTGAGACTGACGTCACAATAGGACACAGATCAAAGCACACGGCTTAAGTAAACGCTGTGGAAGAAAAGCAGTTTATCTGATAAGAGTTATTCCAGTATTTCTTATGATGTAACATCAGACGGCCATTAAAAACCATGTTTGTGAATGGTTTTAATGACAGGACAAATGTTCACAGCATAATAAGTGGAAAAAAAAAACAGCTCCACATCTAGTGTGACATAACCATGGAGGATAGCTAGAAGGAAATTTTCTAAAATATCAAAGGTACATAGGAGAATTGCTTGTCATTTTGTTCCCCTTTATTCTGTGTTTTCAAGGTTTTCTCAGATGAATGCATCTTGCTCTTTCCATTAAAAACAAAAATATCTATGCACATTGTTTCTTTCAGTTAGAAGACCAAGCCGCAGGCCCAGTTAGGCGAGGGGAGGCGTTGAGGGTCAGTAGGGGCACGCGGGTGAGCACAGGACAGCACTGACGGTGCAGGGCACACTGTCATGGAGAGGAAGCTGGGGTCCTCAGGAGCAACTGTACTCTGGCCCAAGTGGGGAAAATGAGGAGGAGAAAGCAGGTTCCTTGAGGACAGCCATGGCGTCTCCTGTAACCACTGCAGCCCCAACCCCGCCATGGTCCCTGGGCCCTAGCAGGCCTAGCAGTGTTTGTTGAGTGAATGAATGACAGCATGGCGGCAATAGTTCCCACGGCTGCAGTTTCCTGCCTGCTCCCCTCTGCCTGTGGAACATTAGCTATTCTTAATTCAACAAATGCGAGTGAAATAAACACCTCCCTTATCTTTACAGTTTGTAACGGAATAGGAATTGGTGAGTTTAAAGATACACTTTCCATAAACGCTACAAATATTAAACACTTCAGAAATTGCACCTCGATCAGTGGAGACCTTCATATCCTGCCAGTAGCATTTAAGGGGTAAGTAAAGATTTTTAAGTTACTGATATAATATAGAAAAAAACGAAATCAGCTTTGTTCACCTGCAGGTTGTTACTGATCGTCCTGTTCCTTGTTTCAGTGATTCCTTCACACGTACTCCACCTCTGGACCCAAAGGAACTGGACATTCTAAAAACTGTAAAGGAAATAACAGGTGTGTGCCGCTAACATATCATATGAACATAAACAGGAAATCAGTGTTTTATGAAGAGAACTTTTAGCAGTATTTTCTTCTCCTTTGGCATAAAAACATTTATTCTGAAATTCTACCATTCATGAGTAATCAGTTCTTCGATATTTTTCAAAAATGCAGTTTCCCCTGCACTCGAGAGGTGAGCTCTTTAAGCAAAGAGTTAGGTCATTCATGACGTGGTGCGAACATGTCTGCTCTCTCACCGCCCAGCCCAGGCCAGCCGTCCGAGGACCAGCCCAGGACGTGGTGGGTAGAGGGAGGGGGGCAGCGGCGAGCGGACAGCAGGCTCCCGGGCCTGGAGACGCACTTCACATCCTGCTCTGCCACCGGCAGGCCTAGGCCCGGGACCCGTCAGAACTCCACTTCCGACATCCCTAAAAAAGAAATAATCAGACTAAATAGCAAGGTTGTTTGGAGAATTGGAACGAAATAAGGATACCACGTCAGCCTCCTTGGGGCGCTGCAGCTCGGCACTGGCCGCTGTCGTTGAGCACGGCAGCCTGCTTGGGGTCTCGCCCTTGGAGCACAGCCTGCGGGGTGAGAGTCGGGCGGCGGCTGGTGCGCAGCGACGCATGCGTGCGTGTGCTCGGGAAGATGACGAGAAGAACGTTCACCTCTCCTGCTCGTCGACACTCCTGAAAATCCTACAATAATGTCTCACACAGAATAGACATTTCTAAGTGGTGTGTGCCTGAACCTTCCTTCTGCCTTATAGGGTTTTTGCTGATTCAGGCCTGGCCTGCAAACAGGACTGGCCTCCATGCTTTTGAGAACCTGGAAATCATACGTGGCAGGACGAAGCAACAGTAAGTGGACCCCAGCCAAAGCCTGGTAGACCCTTATTTTTTGTTTTTGAAATAAGACTTACAGAGGTGCTGCAGAGACACTACAGAGAGTTCCCACACATCCTTCACCCGGCTGCCCCGATGGTGACACCCTGCATCAGCGTGGCACGAGAGTCAAGTAAAGAAATCGGTAGTAACTGAACTGCAGACTTTCTGGGGTCGCGCCAGTTTTTCCGTGAACGCCTTGTGTGTTCCGTCAGCCCACACTGCACGCGGCTGTCACGTCTCCTTGGTCCCTGCCGTCGGTGACAGTTCCTTTGTCTTCCTTGTCTTTCATGGCCTTGACCCTTTTGAAAAGTATTGGTCAGGCATCTTGTAGGATAGCCAGTGTTTTCTCCTGATTCAGCTGAGGTTTTGCACTTTTGGCAAGAGCAGCACTGAGGTCACACATCCTTTTCAGCAAGTCATTTCAGGGGACCTGAGAGGCTGTTTAACATGGAGTGTTTCTTTCAGGATGTCCACTTTTCCAGCTCCAAGAGGGAGACACACCCACACACCCACACACACGCGCACACACACACACACAAGCACCTTCGATGTAATAAGGGTAATGAAGAGTTTTGTGGTGAGGGGAAGTTTGGGACTCTCTTGTTCAAACCTGCCTTGGAAACCGTCTGGTTCCGAGCACTCTTTCCCATAATTGACTCCTCAGAGGGCTACACAATATTGTGCAATATTAAAGAAAGGCAGGCGACAGTGCATGTGAAATAAGCATCACTTTCCAAAAACCGTCGTGGCTTTGCCTCGCTGATGCTAAACTGGCAGCTCATATCACTTCCCAGAAAGGCCCCTGTGCTCTGAGTTCTCAGGAATACTTCTTTTGCCCAGAGTTCAGAGATGAGAGATTTAGGTTCGTTTTCTTGGGTGACTAGCATATACCTCTCAGCTTAGTTTTAGGGATGTAAATAAGATAAAGATGACTTTTTTTCCTTTTCACATTTGCTGAGGAGTCCAAGGATGCACCGTCCCTCCTGGGGCAGTGTGACCCCTGGTTCTCAGCAAAGCCAAACCCGCCCTGCAGGGACGACCTCAGCTTTGTCTCTGCTGGCTTGCCTCCCCTGGGCACAGTTTGGGGGGATTCCTGACAGCAGGGGCGCAGGTCTAATACACAGGAGCCAGGCTGTGGGAGGACAGAGGGAGGAAAGGGTGGGGAGAGAAAAAGAAATGAGGAGAAGAAGGAGTCTCCAAATTATGCTTTGCCTTCTGTCATCTCACGCCTTCATTATCACTCTCTCTACTGTACTGTCTCAACTGGCCCAGTCCACGTCCTGGTGTCCAGTGAGCTTCCTAAAAGTGCAAACCTCCTTCCTATGGTTTCCCATCATTTGCGGACAAAAACCTCCTCCGTGTGGTGTCTAAGGTGGTCCATGCTCTGGCCTCTTCCTCCCTCCCAGGCCCCCCTCCCAGGCCCCGCCCACCTCCAGCAGTAGTTCATGGTTCTTAGTGCCTGTCACGTTGTCCTGCAGGTGGTTCAGGACTTCCTTCCATTCAGTCGGAATAACTTCCACCTGGTCACTTGATGAACACGTACTGATCACCCCGTAGGATCCTAGCACAGGGTTGGGTAGCAAAGAAAATATCATAGTTCCTGCTCCCGGGGTCCTGACAATCAGGCCTCACCCCTTCTGGGAGACCCCCTCCGCAGACTTGTTTAGACCCCTACTCTTTGCCTCCGTGGTACCCCTGCTGGGTTAAAATTATCTACTCATATGATTGTGTCATCACTAGACAAAAGGTTTTTTGAGAATAGGAAACACACACTTAACCTAGAACTAGAATGAGTCACATGTTACCTCAAACGTTTGTTCAGTAAATGGATGGGTGGATGGATAGATGGGTGGATGGGTAGATGGATGGATGGGTAGACGGATGGATGGAAAAATGAACCTGTGATCTCTTAAGTGTATTTGGATATTTGAGAACTTAGAACATGTTCTCAATTCCCAGGCAAAATTAAAATGCAGCCAATCAAATAATGACATTAAGACATTTATTCAGCCCCTGGTCTGCCACTGGGATTAGAGATACTAAACGAACAAGGAACTAGCTCTTCCCTGATCTAGCTTTAAAAAGCACTTGCAATTTGCCAAAGTTGCAGTACATACCTTCCACAACATGACTTAACAACCCGTGGAAGGCAGTCTGTGGTAAATCTAAAGTGGTACAGAAAAGCAAAGTTTTTAGCGATGCTGTGTTTTCATAATTTTTCACGACATTGTTTTTCTTCTCTCCAACTTAGTGGTCAGTTTTCTCTGGCGGTTGTTGGCCTGGATATAACGTCCTTGGGATTACGCTCCCTCAAGGAGATAAGTGATGGAGATGTGATCATTTCAGGAAACCGAAAGTTGTGCTACGCAGAGACAATAAACTGGAAAAAACTCTTTGGGACCTCAAGTCAGAAAACCAAAATTACCAACAACAGGAGTGAAAAAGAGTGCAGTGAGTCACCACTTCGGTCCATTGTGGAGATGGTTCCAGTGGGTCATTTATTTTGATTTAGAATATTGAAGAACCATTCCCAAACCTTAAACTTACTTTTTACATTCGTGAAGAAGCAAATTAAAAGAAATCTGTATATTCTTAATTGTGGAGTTCATCAGAATTGTTTCTAGATCATTCTCATTTCATAGGATGAACTTGCCTTGAAGTCTAGGCTATCGATTATTGGGAATTTACAGAACTAAATTTAGTATTAATGATATTGCATTTTTTAAATTTAATTTTATTTATTATACAGCAGGTTCTTATTAGTTATCTATTTTATACATATTAGTGTATACATGGCAGTTCATCCCACCATCCCGACCCACCCCTCTTCCCCCAGTTATATTGCATTTTAGCTGTGTGTTCCTCCCTGCTCATTTCATCCCCAGTGACTGTAGCTAGACACACACGTGCACGTGCACACACACACACACCGGAATGGGATGACTGTTTCACACAGGCATTTCCAGTTTTGAGCCATAGTCAGCTTTTGAAGCGGGGCCTGCACCGGCATAGCCTGTGCTGTGAGACCCCGGCCAGCGGCAGAAGCAGACCTGAGTTCACATCCTGGCTCGAGCCCTTCCTGGCTTTGAGACCTTCATCAGTTTACGTAAATCTTTGGGCTTTGGCTCCTTCATCCATGAAATGGAGGTAATAATGATTCCCACACCGTAGTGCAGTTGAGAGAATTGGTGAGATTCTGTGTGCCTCGCACACGGCAAGGAGCCACACGCTTCCCGTGCTGTTCTGGCAGCTCTGAGTGTTTCATCCAGGTACACTCAGCCCCCAGCAGGGCAAAGGGGACTTGCGGTGGGCCTCCGGAAGCCCTTTTGTGCTTGCATCACTGCTTCTCCCAGGGGGCCCAGCATGTGTTTGAGCACCTCACCCACAGGGCCCTTGGCCACTGTTCCTTGGCTGACCCGTGTGGCTCACCCTGTCTTCGCAGAGGCCATGGGCCACGTCTGTAACCCGCTGTGTTCGTCAGAGGGCTGCTGGGGCCCGAAACCCGAAGACTGCATGTCCTGCCGAAACTTCAGCCGTGGCAGGGAGTGTGTGGAGAAGTGCAACATTCTAAAGGGGTAAGAGGCTTTGTTTTTTAATCCCTATGTTTTGATTTTAAAAAAATAAGACTTAAGATTGTTTTATAGGTTTATGGTTAATCAGTCGGATTATTTTCCTTTTCCTTTGTTTTTGTTTGTTGACAACTGTTAATCACAAAGGGAAGTGAACAGACTTTTTTCATGACTTAATCCAATCCAATTTATAGAGTCTCTCTCTATCTGGAAATATCTTATATTTTTCCTAGCTGCACAATGTTCCCAAGACAAACAGAACAGTCTTCCGTGGTTCAGATGGCCAAGATCATGGCCACTGTAGCACAGCATTCCTGCTGTGTCAAAACACAGCTCCTGGTTAATTTTTGTTTATGTTCAAGACACACTGAACAGTGCAAATAACTTCAAATATACCCATGGACAAAGAAATAAACAGTTGTATAACATTTGTTGAATTTACTGCAATCAATAAAAAGTACAGTCTGTTGATTCTATAGGAATTTTGATATTGAGTAAGGCTTTGAATGACCACAAATAATGACTAAAATAAATTAATAGGAAAGTAAAATGGAAGGATAGAGACTGGCAGAGGCAATTTTTTTTTTTTAATTTAAAGAAAAAGAGAAATTTCATGATAAAGAAGAGCGTAGGAGTTACAGATGGCTCTAGGAAATCTTCCTTTCTGTTTCACTATCAGGGCTTGGGCTACAGCTCAGATCAGAAATATTCGGAAGCAGGATGAGAAGACCAAGTTCAATTCTGTAAGAATCTTTAGCTGATAGGCTCATTAGCCTAACAGTAATGTGCATAATTGATAGTATTGTTTCAACAAGTAAGAAATATTGGTGCAGTCCTTACAGCTGCAAACAGACACTAAGCTCTCATGTCTTCAGTGCTGACGTCTCTTTGAAGCGACAAGGTGATTAAAATAGCCACGGCGGTGGCGCCCGGGTCTGCCCATTAGAGAACCCCAGTGCCCAGCAGCACCTGTTCCACTTGCGAGGCTGGCTCCTGCAGTAGGTGTGGTAACCCAGAGAAGAAGCACAGGGAAAACGTCCCACGGCGTATTTGGTTTAATTGATGCCGTCTGCCTGAGAGGACTCACGGACCACGTCTTTGGGTGTAAACACTCCTTGTTCACTGCCTAGTTAATTACCAGTCGTCTTAACACCTGCCACAACTACAGTGTCTTTTCAATCAAACATCAGCTTGTCGCTTAACGTTAATCTAAGTTTGAGGAATGGTTAAAACAGTACAAGCAAAATTTTTCACGCCTGTGTTCCCTCCTTGCTGTTTTTAGGAACAACCACTGAGGAAACGTTTAATAGCTGTCTTTCCTTTTCCCAGGCATTAGTCTAGATACCATTTCTTTGCAGCTTAATTTAAATATCCATGAATCTGATATTGGAGGGGGTATCTTAAATCTTAAGGACTGATATCTTAAGGACTGTTTTCTTCTCTTTTTTTCCCATGTGTTGCCTTGCTTATCTAATATTGAAAAACTGCACCTGGAGAAAAAATGTAGGGAAGATGTTTTGATTATAACGGAAGCTGATGTTTTTGTTCCGGGAGAAGATGACCAAAGATTCCGCTGACAAGAATCAGTTTATTACATTACAGTATTGTCCTAGATTCCCGGCCATTCGACTTTTACCTAAAACTGTTTTGACTTTCTAAGAGAGGTGATTTGTGTCATCTGAGCTCTCAGACAGGTGAACCCAGACAGCATCCTGCAGCAGGGTGTCCAGGGACGGCACTGACCAGTTTCCCGTCTTCTCCCGTCAGAGAGCCCAGGGAGTTCGTTGAAAACTCCGAGTGCGTGCAGTGCCATCCGGAATGCCTGCCCCAGGCCATGAACGTGACCTGCACGGGACACGTAAGGAGCATGTTTAATGTCACCCCACACGTCAGCCATAGCCCGCAAGGATGACCCTCACCCCCGTCACCCCGTGCCTGCTGGGACGCGCATCCAGTGCACCCCCCGTCCACATCTCACAGCCGTCGGGGGCTGTGACTGAGGGGACGTCAGCACATACCCTGCCGGCACGGGCATTCCCCTTCTCTGTCCAACCCCAGATGCACGTGGTGATGCCCGTCCTCACACCACAGATCAGGGTGCCCTGCGGACGGGGCACACCCACAGGCAGCCTTCAGTGTTCCTGACATCTGTCTTCATTGCTTTATTGTCTTAATCAAACATCACCAAATTCTTATTTAACATGAGTTTATCGTTATTTGAAGAGTTTTTTTTTTTTTTTTTTTTTTTTTTGCGGTATGCGGGCCTCTCACTGTTGTGGCCCCTCCCGTCGCGGAGCACAGGCTCCGGACGCGCGGGCTCAGCGGCCATGGCTCACGGGCCCAGCCGCTCCGCGGCATGTGGGATCTTCCCGGACCGGGGCACGAACCCGCATCCCCTGCATCGGCAGGCGGACTCCCAACCACTGCGCCACCAGGGAAGCCCTGAAGAGTATTTTTTAATCACAAAGGAAAGGTTTTCAAAATTCAGTTTCACATCTACGTGTTCAGTAATAATCTTTTAGAGAGTGTGAGAATGCAGGTCCCTCTCACACCCGTGTGCCCATGTTGTTAATTCTCAGTTTATTTATATGAGGAGCTCTGTTTGGATTTGAATTTCAACAGCCATATCTAAATCTAGTAACGGAAAACATTTCTCAGAAGTTCTTTAAATCAGACAAAAGACGGTAAGGCTCAGTTTTGAGGTACAGGCTGCCAAAATGGCTGGTTACAAAGGAAACCACTGGTTTTTAGGTTGGTGTTCGGTTAAATTTTCATCAGTGAAATAAAGTAACGGGTGATGTTGACTGACTTAGTCATCTGATTGTTCTGGCTCTGGGAATACTCAGTCTTTGAGACATGAGAGCACTGAGCCAGCAGGCAGACCCTCCCCTACCCACGTTATTTCAGCCCTTTGTGAAGTGTGCGGACACAACCCAAACAGCCCCAGTGCATTCATTTCTGTGGGTTTTACTGACGCATTCACATTTGACCAACAGAATCCAATTTAGCATGTTGCACAGTTAATTATGCAGCCATCACTGCACTTCCATGTGCCACCTTCTCAACACTGGAGAGATGTAGGTGTGGCTTTTCTCAGCTTGGCCTTGGTGAGTCCAGCTTCCCACAGAGGCCCCCTCAACTCCAAACACGATTCACAAGGAAGTCCATCTGACTGATAAGGATATAAATATACATGTAGGCCAATCAAGAATGCTTTGACGAGGAAAGATGCCCACAGTGTATCGAGTAAAATGTAATAAAGCACATAGTACAGTTTCTCTCATGTTTTATATTTATATATATATATATGTATGTATATAAAGTGCACATTTAAAGTCAAGAAGACTTTATTCTCAGCTGTTAACAGTGGTCACATCAGGCAAGCACAGTCACAGAAGAGCTTGTCCACTTTAAGAACTTCCACGTCGTTTGATTTTTTTTCATGATAAGCATTTTAAGTAAAAAGTTACTTCATTCTGGGGGTTCCCTGGTGGCGCAGTGGTTGGGAGTCCGCCTGCCGATGCAGGGGACGCGGGTTCGTGCCCCAGTCCGGGAGGATCCCACATGCCGCGGAGCGGCTGGGCCCGTGAGCCACGGCCGCTGAGCCTGCGCGTCCGGAGCCTGTGCTCCGCAACGGGAGAGGCCGCGACAGTGAGAGGCCCGCGTACCACAAAAAAAAAAAAAAAAAGTTACTTCATTCTGAAAAAGAGAGAGACATAAGCAAATGTGTGATTTATGAAACGGTTTTTCCACCTTGGTGCAGGGACCAGGCAGCTGTGTAAAGTGTGCCCACAACATCGACGGCCCTCACTGCGTCCAGACCTGCCCTGCTGGGGTCACAGGAGGAAACAGCACCCTGCTCTGGAAGTTTGCAGATGCCAATCACGTGTGTCACCTGTGCCACCCCAGCTGCACCTACGGGTGAGTGCAGGAAGCTCTGGGTCTGCAAAGGAAAAGGCAGAACAGGGTGCTTCCCATCTTGCAAATTTGTAGATTGAAAATGTCTCCGGACTTTCCAGTCAGTCAAGTACAGAGGTTTGTATCTGAGTCAGTTCCTCCAGGTGTGCTGGGCCCACGGCCACGGCAGCAGCAATGATACGCTCGTGGGCAGATCATGGTGCTGGCGGGAGAGCCTCTCAGCCTCTCCAGGTGTGTCTTGTGCCAGGGCCCTGTTCTGCGGCGCCAGCATGTCCCAACAAGAAGAATAAGGGACGGGGGGAACGAGAGCAGAGGTCCTGCCCCATCCCCAAAGGTGCCTATATATATATATATATATGTGTGTATATGTATGTATATATATATATATATATATACACACACATATACACACATATATATATATATATATAAATATCTTTCCAGATGACTGGGATTCCTGTGGGAATCTTTTACTGGTTTACAATTAATAGAAGATAACATTGCCTGGAATGTTGCCTAAAGGTGCTTTTTCTTTTAGCTAGTTGATTGCTAAGCTGTTAATAGGGAAATTAAAACTTTTGACTGTAATTAGTAGAAGCACTCAGAAGGTATATATCTTATTTACTAACATGATAAATTGGACAATGAAATTGGACTACTAGAAATCAGAAGGAGAAGTTGTCCCATATACTTCACATTCCCTTCTATCTCATAATCCTCAACTTTATTTGGCACCGTTACTCTTCTCTGGAGCCATCTCTTACTAGCTGTGTGGACTTGGGGAAGTGTCTTAACCTCTCTGTGCTTCACTTTCCTCACCTGTAGATTAGGATAATAAGACTGCATCGCTCACAGGATTTTTGAGATCTTGAGTTAATACGTGTACTGTACTTAGAATAGTGCGTGGACCACACGAGCACTCAATCAGCGATTGCACAGATGGCGGTGCGGAGCTGGTGACGAGGTGGCAGTAACGATGGTGGCGGTTATAATGCTGGTGAAGGAGGTAACGGTGCCAGTCCTGCTGGTAGTGACGGTGGTAATTATGACCGTGACAGTGATGGTTAGTGTTCTGAAGGGGTGCAGAACCTTCCAGTTAGACTTCTAAACATCAGGAGTCTTGAAAATTTTCCGAGTATGTCCTAAGTTTTAAAAAAAAACTATTTTCACTGCATTTATATGGAAGAGCCTGGGCCTGGAGACAAGTGATTTGGGAATGACTGGTACCCTGGTCAACTTCCGTCGTTTCACCTTCCTTCTTGAGTTTCAGCCATCATGAGGGTAAATGGAAGGGCTCCATCATTCCATGACCCTGTGGTCCAAGAGTTTCAGTCCCAGGCAGCTGACTCCCCAGCTAACATGTAGGAAGCCTGGGCATTTCCTGTGTGGTTTGCATGTGACTGTCTTCTCCCTCTAATCTTAGTCTAAGCCATTGGTGTGTTGCAAGTGATCTGGAATATTTTACCAAGTTTAACACACACACACACACACACACACACACACACACACACACACACACACACACACACACACACACACACAACCCCACTAAAGCCAATTGATTAATTTGAGTAGGGCTGACATTTTTACAATATTTTGTACTCCCAGTCAGGAAATGATAATTTCTTCATACATTCAGATATTCTTTTTTATATTTCAGTAAAGTTTTAGTTGTGTTCTTTCATGTTCTGCCTAAACATTTTATATTTATTTTTGCTACTGTGAAGTGGACCTTGTTTTCTAGTATACCTTCTCATTTATTATATCTATTATTTATTATATCTAATATATAAGATAGCCTTTGATTTTTTTTGGAGGAGGTGTATATTCATCTCGTATTGGTGGTCTCTACTGAACTTCCTTTGAAATTAGCGTTTTAGTTCATGGTCTTAAATTTTCCAGGAAAACAATTATATCGTCTCCAGTAACGGTATCTGTATCTCTTTTCCAAAAGTTTCAAATCATATTACAAGGGCCAGAATTTCTAGAATAATATCAGATACAATGGTAGTGGACATGAGAATTTTATATCTGATGGTGGTGGAAATGGCTGTAATAAGTCACCATTAAGAACAATATTTGCTATTAGTGTGAGATTCTTATTATCTTGTTAAAGAAACAGTTATCTATTCCTACTTTTAAACTCTTTTTTTTAAATCCAGAATGAATTCTGAACGTTACCAAATACCTCCTTGGTAGGAATTTCAAGATTTTTCATACTTTTCCCTTTGGGTATACCAGCACACTGGTTATACGGACCACTCTGCAAACTCTACAAAACATAGTATAAACTGTAATTTGCTAGTTTTTCACTTAGTCTATTTTTTTCATATTCCCCAAAATAAGCAATTTCAGAGCAGATTCTCAAAAGCAGAATTATACTACCTATATAAAATAAATACATTTTTCCTGTTTTTTCTATCTTTGGGAAATAAATGTGTTTCTATATGTGTGTGTGTCTGTGAGCATATAGCATTGGTAGAAAAATATATAGTTTTCCGTAATCTTGTTATTACTATCTCTATCTTCTCCCAAAGGAATTACGTACTAAAAATGGATTTAATTTTTTAAATATGGAGAAATATTGATGAGGTGAGGGGAAATAAGAAAACATTTCTTTTATTGTGTATCCGCGATGTGCACAGCATCATCAAACACGTAGTGTCAACGATGACTAAGAGCGGACGCGCTGCTTTCCCCATTTGTATTGTTAAAGAAACACTTAGAAAGGCTCTGGGGTCACCACGACTCACCAGCCAGCAGTGAGAAAGCCCAGGTTACAGGTGCATGCTTGCTTCCAGAAGCCGTGCCCTTCCCACAGGGCAGGTCTGCTTACCCCAGGGAATGGGTCAGCAAACTTGAAGCAAATCCACTTTTATTTATTTTATTTATTTATTTTTTATTTTGGCTGCGTTGGGTCTTCGTTGCTGTGTGCAGACTTTCTCTAGTTGCGGTGAGCGGGGGCTACTCTTCGTTGCCGTGCATGGGCTTCTCATTGCGGTGGCTTCTCTTGTTGCGGAGCACGGGCTCTAGGCGTGCAGCCTTCAGTAGTTGTGGCTCGTGGGCTCTAGAGCGCAGGCTCAGTAGTTGTGGCGCACGGGCTTGGTTGCTCCGCGGCATGTGGGATCTTCCCGGACCGGGGCTCGAACCCGTGTCCCCTGCATTGGCAGGCGGATTCTAAACCACTGCGCCGCCAGGGAAGTCCGCAAATCCACTTTTAAACGGAACCACATTTTATAGTAAGTCGTCAGGGGATGGTTTCTTTGAAATTTTATGCCAATAAATTAAACGAAATGACACAAAATTTTGCGTATTTTAATTACATGTAACAAAAAATAATAAATCAAGTGGGAGACAAGGAATAATTTTTCTGACAAAATTAAACGATAGCATGATATGGCCTCTTTTGCTTGATATTTGACAATCATTTCTGCAGAATTATGCAGGGTACCACCAGCTTTCCCAAGGACCCCTTAATCCTTTGACACTCAGGTGGTTCCCTCTTAGGGCACCTGTCCAGTCACTACCCTTGTCCATCAGCTCTTCAAATGTAAACTGGCTGAGCTCTCCCTATGAGCGTCTCCCTTGTCCATAGCTTCTTGCTAGAAACCCCATAGGTTTCTAAAGAAGTAAAATGATCGAAATGTGTATTTCTCTTTCAATTCCTACAGCTGTGCTGGGCCCGGTTCTGAAGGCTGTGCAGTGAGTGGGTAAGTGTGACACTGTATGCGATAACCTGATCAGAAATGACCAAGAGCGCTGTGGGCGAGGGTAGTGCTTTCCCTCTTTTCCGACGGCCCTCTGCCTTGGCTGGTTCTCACTTCACCCTGGGCCAGCCTGGGCATTCCTAGCAGAGCTCACCCTGCCCACGCTGCTGGCTGTGCTTTGGGGCCAGGGGGGAGGGCAGGACAGGAGTGCTGGGCCCCTCCACGCGGACCCAGCCTCACGGCCCAGCGCTTCTACACGCAGCCCTGCTCCCTAGGTCACCAGGATTGTTGGGTCCTTCTCCTCTTCCAGCTTCCCTCCTCTTTCCTCGCTGACCCAGTTGGCCCTACCACAGACCTGTGTTTGAGTGACCCGTCTGTTCAATGACAGAGCTCCACCTTGGGAGACTTTCTCCCCTTACTTCCTTTCCTAAACACAGGACTTCCTTCAGCATTTCAGTTGTGATCCCTTTGCCGTCATTGCCTGAAATGCTGCACAGAGAAAAGCAGAATTGGGACTTCCTGTTCAGACTCATCAGGAAAGAGTGATACTACCAATTAATAATGTCTATCGAAGAATCAGAATTATACACAAGACACTGACCAGTTATCCCCAAACAGCAGCCAAACGTCCAGGAACCTCTGCCATCTCCAGTAATGTTTACAGAATTCCTCCCCTCAACAACCTTCCTCAATGCCAGTCAGCTCAGTCTCTTGCCGAAGAATTAGCCAAGACAACTGATCCCTCCTGCTATCAAGTGAGACATGAAAGACAAATAGGGCAGTTTCTCAAAGATAAAGATTTCCTTTTACGCCCCTCTTCACTTGAGCCACGAGGACACCAGCAAGCTTCGTCCTCTCTTCGTGCTTCAATCAGCGTCTTAGTTATGAGGTTTTCCGTCACATCCCCACCCTGAAACCGGTCAACGACCATCCTTTGTTATATTTTTACCCTTTTAATTCTTTTCTTCTCTTTTCACTCCCCCTACTTCCCATGGAACACATACTCTGTACAAATTATTCCTTGTATCTTTCAGTGTCCCCTTCAAAATGGGAAAAACCCATTAATTCAAACTGTATTAATTGGGAAGATGGTATAACTCAGGAGATGACTTTTGCACTTGCTAAGAAGAAAGCGTCATCAATACCATTTACGTGAAGTACATCTGACCCACTTGTGAGAAATCTGTAAGAACACTGGCATTTTTTTTTAGGTGCAAACGGTGCTACTGATTAATCTTCGATATTCATTAACATTTCTACCTGAAAATATGAAGTTTGCCAGAAGCTTAGATGGCACAGGTGCTGGAGAATAAAAGCTTTATGAAGATTCTAAATTCAGAATCTGCTAATTCAGACGGTTCTTTCCCCGTGAGCTTTAGAACCTGAGTTTTGGGTGTTTGTTGACCCGAGCTCTATGGGGGGAGGGGTGGCTGCAGGATGACATCACTCATCCCTGACAGCTCTGCTGTCCGTGTGGAAATCCTGTCACTTCCTCACCCCCTCCACACTCATGCTACAGCACTTCCTACGGCTCTGGTCCCATCTTGAAAGCCCCGGACCCCTCGGGAAGTCTCCACAGGTTTGAAAGGGTCCCTCCTTCCAGCCTGGCCAGCAGACATCGCAAGTGTCACGGAGGGCGTGCCTCAAACGCGTGGAGACACTCCGGCGAGCCACACAGATTCATGTGAAAAGCATGACTGAACTCTGAGTTACTTTTTAAATGATGTGTTTTCTTAATCAACAGATGAAAAGTATGATCCTGTAGGGAGAAGTCCAAATGATACCTCAGTGTAAAACATGCGACAAAGCAGGCTCCTATACTGAAGGAAGTTGGAAACCCTGCCCTGGGGCTCTAAGTCCGCCCTCCTTTCTCCTTTACGAGCTGCGCCGTATTCCACTTTCTGAGCTAGCCCTAAATGACGTCATGCTATTAGAACGTACGGGAAATATGTGAAATGCCAAGGTAACAAACCTTACCCCTTTGCGTGTCCACCTCGTTCCAGGCCCAGGATTCCGTCCATCGCCACCGGGATGGTGGGCGCCCTGCTGCTGGCCCTGGTGCTGGCCCTGGGGGTCGGCCTCTTTCTGCGCAGGCGCCGCATCGTCCGCAAGCGCACGCTGCGCCGGCTGCTGCAGGAGCGCGAGGTGAGCGCCGCGCGCGAGGGGGCGGGGAGGCGCGGCAGCCCGAGGCTTGCGTCTTGAAGATGTATTACTGTGCTCTTTTTATCGCGAGGAAAAAGTCAGAAGAATCTCTGAATGTCCAGTTATAAGCAACTCCATGCACATGTTAGTACTTGTATCCAGGGGAATGCAGCTGTGTCTAGGGTAAGTCCCACGGCCGGTTCCCAAGCCGGGGCGCCCGCTGCCCACGTGGGGCGGGCGCTCGGGCCGGCCAAGGGGAAGGCTGGCGCGCAGAAACGTGAGCTCAGGAGGTGTTACTTTGGAAAATGCCATTGTCTACACCAGCGGCTGCTCCTTTTGGAGCCACGTTTGTGACCGTGTTGTCCGTGATTTCTCAACCGGCATCCGTGTCCGACAACGTGTCAGAAGCCAGAGGCCCTGGGAAGAGGGACCCACCGCAGCTACAGCAAAACGGCTGTGAGGGGCCCGACCGGTTAGCAGAGTGACCACCACAGAACACTGTCCTTCCCCAAGTGTTCTCGGCCCGGACACAGAAATAGAAATTGCACTTATTGCAAAGGAGCTGTTCTGTTCAAGGATGCCTTTTTTTGAGGGGGGGAGGGGTCAGTCCCTGTTCCTTCCGAGTGTCTCACCAAGTGCCTTGGAGCAGGCGTCCCTGTCTCCGGAGGGAGAGCCGCGAGTTCTGTCCCCTGGTGTCTGGACCTGCCACCCCTCTCCCCGGCCCGGCAGGCATCGTCTCTTCCTCTTGTCTGTCACAGCTTGTCGAGCCTCTGACGCCCAGCGGAGAAGCTCCCAACCAAGCTCTCTTGAGGATCTTAAAGGAGACGGAATTAAAAAAGGTCAAGGTGCTGGGCTCCGGAGCATTCGGCACGGTGTACAAGGTGAGCCCCCCGAGGGTCCCGGGCGCCTTCCGCGGTGGTCTTTATCGTGGTCACATGCTCTTTGTGTCACTGAGCGTTTAGGAAGAGCCAGTGTTTTTCTCAGGTTGTCTAGAGGAAATCTTTTATAATCCCAGTGACAAGTAACTGGTGCGGTGAGATCTGTACACAGGCACAGACATTTTCAGGAGTTCAGTGTGAGCTTTCCGAGGGGTGGGTGGCACAAGTCCGTCTGAGAGAGGGTTGCCTGTCACGGCACAGCAGCATCTGAATAAAGCCCAGCTCAGAACAGCTTCCTCTTCATTTCTCTCTCCTACATCCCCATTGCGTAGTCTGATTTCAGTTAGGCCTAGACCCGGAATCTCAGAATTCTGGACAAAATGACTCACACTGACTGTGTAACTGGCACGAGCTTAGGGGTTTCGTCTAACTACTCTGATTTCTGGAACGTGATAGCCAAAGAGCTGCTGAGCTGTCGTGACTCCCAGCACCGGTGGCCTTGGGTGCAGGGCCGTGCTCGAGCCCCTCGCCCTTTGGGGTGGGGTCACTAATGCCCAGCCAGCCTAGCAGCCGCCTGATACG
The DNA here is from genome assembly GCF_949774975.1 of Lagenorhynchus albirostris. NCBI lineage: Eukaryota > Metazoa > Chordata > Mammalia > Artiodactyla > Delphinidae > Lagenorhynchus > Lagenorhynchus albirostris. The sequence continues at coordinate 99,439,632 of NC_083102.1, read as the reverse complement.
TGTATGACGCTTGCCAGCCAATGTCTTCACCTCTCTTCGTCACAGGGACTCTGGATCCCAGAAGGCGAGAAGGTTAAAATTCCTGTGGCTATCAAGGAATTAAGAGAAGCCACATCTCCAAAAGCCAACAAGGAGATTCTTGATGTGAGTTTCTGCTTTATTCTCTAGCTCTCTGCAGGCCTGGAAGCCAGAAGCCACCTTTCTTCGTGGTTGGCAGCACATTGCTCTGTTTTAGACTCTGTCATCATCGCATTCTAAATGGTCGCTTTTCCTGGCTTTTTTCCTTCTGGCTATAGTTGGTATAATTCTCTCTCGTAGGGAAGACTCACTCTTCCATTCTCTTATCGGCCCCCAAAAGTACGGAAGCCTGCGGTCCCTGGGCATCCACCGGGGGCCGTCCCTGTGCTCATGGCTTTACCCCTGCCATCTCAGTGACTGCCGCTGGCGGGCCTGTGCTGCTCTAGGTGTTGTGCTCGCCAAGCTTTCAGTGAAGAAACGGAGGCATGAAGCAGCCTGATGCTCAGGGTCACGTGGCTGGGGTAGGATTCCAGCACGTGGTTACTTCTGACTCTGAAATGCATGTTCGTTTTCTTCCACCAGCTAGCTCATCTCTGAAATGGCTTTGTAAAGGTGCCTAGGATTAACACTATGATGCTCTATGAACTCTATAATCTCTTGCTCCCCTTCTGTACTTTCTCTCAAAGTAATTTAAAGGTTATTTCCAGCGTCTGCTGATTGCTACTTTATGGACTCTTTGAAATACTCCACAAGATTATTGTTACATATGTTTACTTGCGATTCTCTTGAACTTTTTCCACCTTCCCTGGACCCTCACTAGCCAGTGAGGGGGCTGCACAGTCTTAGAAAGAGGCTGGATGCAGGAGGGGCCAGCCTGGAGCTGGGCAGAACCCTCTGCAGGTAGAGAAGCTCAGGAAGCTCCGGTGGACACACCCTTGGGGTCCCGGGCTAACAGCGCTGGCCTCCGCTTGCCGTGGTGGATGTGGGTTTCTCTTGCTCTTGTCCCAAAGCAGAGCCAGTGAAAGAGGAGCTGGAGGGGCTCAGCAGTGAATTAGGGAAACAGTCAATGAAAAAGGAAAACGACTGCCTTTACTGAGTCGAAAATCTAGAGAACTTAGTTCGTGTTACAGCCACGAAGGACAAAGGTCAAATATAACATTTCCCCACTCTTGTATCTAACCCACAGAATATACAGTAAGCAAAGCAAACATGGGCCTTTTTAAGAAAGCGTTCAGACAGTGAGCTTCCCAGGAGCGCACTCTCTCCAACCCCATTTTCTCCAGGCAGCCTCCTCTCCTTTCATCGCAGCAGGAAAGTCCCACCCCAGTATCTTCTCCATGAAGGATGATGTATTAACACAGTGCAACAGAAGGTCTCACACACTGATGATAGCTTACCAGGCAGAGTTATCTTTCATTTTCACAGTTTACAAATTAACGTACAGTCTGTTAACGTAACGTCGACTCCTGTTTCCATAACCACAAGAAGTACAGCAAACAAGTGATTTGTGAAGTCTCTTCACTTTCAACCTCTAGCTCCTTCTCCTACACTGTTAAAAAGAAAATCTTTTTGCAGAATTGGCTTCCTTAATTCATTTGTTACTCATTTAAGACATTCTAATAACTTTCACAAAACGGTGTTGAGATGTGAATTTTAACAATATTCACTACGCAGAGTAAGGGCGATTTTGAAGACAGTAGCTATACTTTGGGAAGGAAGTAGCTTCACTGAGAAGGGCCCTCCAGGACCCCTAAAACTGGAGGAAATCTGCGTTCGTGGGCCAGAGTTGGGGTAGAAGATAGAGAAAGGAAAGACTGACAAGGTAAAAAAAAAAAAAAAAAGTGTGAAGTCCCATTTCGCCTCTTGCGCTGTCTCTGTCCTGCTCTCCTTCTCTCCCTGCGTCCCCCCACCCACCCCGGTTTCTTCCTCCTGCTCTAACACCTGTCCTGTGGCTGTAACCAGAGGGATGGCAGCCCGAGGCCCTCCGCCTGCTTTTCCCGAAGCTCCCTCTGCCCCACATACACAGGGAGCCTGTCCTCGCAGGGTGGGCGCAGCTGTGGGGAGCCCCTGAGGGAAGGGATAGCTGAAGCAGCCGCCAGTGATTTGAGGGACAGTTTCAACAGTGAGTTAAAAGGCAAGTTAATTCTGTGACAGGCAGCCCAGGGGACTGAGCGTGGGCTTCGGTGCGCGGGCCTCACACTGTTATGGCCTCTCCCGTTGCGGAGCACAGGCTCCGGACGCGCAGGCTCAGCGGCCATGGCTCACGGGCCCAGCCGCTCCGCGGCATGTGGGATCTTCCCGGACCGGGGCACGAACCCGCATCCCCTGCATCGGCAGGCAGACTCTCAACCACTGCGCCACCAGGGAAGCCCTGAGCGTGGGCTTTGAAACACTCACACGCACTTGTAAATGGCTCCAGCAACCCGTACTCTTATTCCCCTACCCAGGCCAGCACTGAGGTCCAGCACACACACCCTCCAGCCCTGGTGCACGCTGCGGTCAGTGGTGGCTTAGTTAATGGGACACTTTCAGAAATATTCTTAAAGTTAAGCGTCTGCCTCTCCTGAAGGAGTTTAAAGTCTAGTGGAATCCTTTTTCCCCAATCTTTAATAACGTAAACTAGTTCACAGATGAGGGAGACGGCAAGAAGGAAGGCCCCCCAAATTTCAACGGTTGGACAAAATAATAGACTTTCAAGGTCACCGAGCCTCAGAGGCCCTTCTGCCACGTGACTCTGACCTCAGCCTTGGGAGCCTCCGAGCGTGGGCTCTGCCTGCCAGTCTGCACGCCTGGCGGGGGTGGCCGATCAGAGATGGCTGGGGGATATACCAAGCGTTCTTGCCGTAGGTCACAGTGCACCTTTGAGATTCCAAGAAAAACAAAGCTAAGAACAAAGCTCACGTTAACTCCTGCACACACTGAACAGGACACTCCACCAGACAGCATCCCCATTGTGCCCGGGCTTTGGGAGGCAGAAATCTGTGGCTGTACCAGATTTTAATAGGAGCGGGATCCTGGCAGGGCTCCAGGCTCTGTGTGGCCGGACACCCACGCCCATGCTCTGCTCCCCGAGCCCCAGGTCAGCTCCCCACGGCCCGCAGCAGATGGGCCGCTCAGACTGCTCTGATCTGCAGATTTCTCTCCCCTCTAAAATGAATACAACATGTTTCCAAGTCTCCACCAGATCTTAAGAAAATAAGAACAGCCAGGGGATTTCTTTGGTGTTATGGTTGTACAGTTTCCCAGACTGGGGGAGAGACGCGATTTGTGCTTTTCTGGCGATCGCACGGCCTATTGATGTTTCCATAGACTTTCCAGTTTAAATTTAGGGCAGGCAACAGAACGAGAATGCAAAACACATTTATATACGTGCTCTTTCTGTGTCATAAGGTGTGGAGCTTTCTGGTAGCCCATCTGCCGGAGCACTCAACAAGGCCTCGCGGTGCGTGGGGTAAGCGGGGGAGGGCCTGGGTCGGGGGAGCCCCGGGTGTGGGCCCCGCCCTGACATAAGAAATGTGGTCTCTGGTCGTCGTTCACTGGGCCTCAGTTTCCTCTTCAGACAAATAACGGCTTGAGAAGAAACCACTTGCAGGCCTTCTCCAGTTTTAACTTTTTATCAGTAGCCCTTTTCAAAGGTGAAGAGCTGTCAGAAGGTCCATAGCATTAAACACCTGCTCTGCTGTTGTGATGCCGCGTTTGCAACACGGACGAGGAGAAAGGCCGACTGCCTGTGAGAGCAGGGCGTCTCCACTTGGGGCAGCGTCCACACAGACGGTGGCTCTGCAGCGGATGTCAGAGCTGTGGGTTTCTTTCCGTAGTGGACGTGGCATGGGCTCTGTCTCGTATGATTTCAGTGTCGTTCGGCCGTGGTGTTTCTGAGGCAGCTCTGTGCCTGGAGATGTGTTGGGCACCACGGGAAGGACGTAGCAGGAGCAGGTGTTGGGGAGGTGAGGTGATAAGCCCCAGCTCCGTGCATCTCACACGGCACACCTGCCCCGGGTGAGGCCCGAGGGTTGGCGTCTCTGGCAAGTTCGCAGGCCGTACGGAGCCTGCTCCCCCGAGGGAGAAACTGCAAGATGCCAGGGGAGTTTAACTTAGATTGGGGCTCAGGGATGCCCTCTGAGGAGGGGTCAGCCAGGGAGAGAGGAGGTGGAAGGGCATTCCAGACAAAGGCCCTCCCGGGTGCAGGTGAGCAGAGTTGGGGAGCAGAGAAGAAGGAGGAGCGGGGGTCTGTGGGAGGAGAGGCTGTGCGAGGCCTGGCGGGCTCCCCAGGAACAGTGAGGCCAGGGGAGGGGTTCAGGCCATCACGTTTGTGTTTAGGGATGTGTGTACGTGCCCCTCCACCTGTCTGTCACCACTGTCACCTCTGGCTCCTGCGGTGCCTGCCCCAGCATCCCCCCTGGCGTGCCTTCACCTGGCCCAGGCCGTGTTCCCTTCTGCACAGAGGGCCCACACCCCCGAGCACAGCAGCGGTCAGGTGGGGAGAGGCGCCTCTGAACTTTCTCTTGGAGACCAGGTGGTCCCTTCTGTGTCTGTATACAATGTCACCCCCCCCTTTGGATTCTAAAGGGAAAGAGATGGAGTTTCTTGGTGGAAATTGAGGATTCCCTAATTCTTAGACAAAAGCGAGGCCCAGTTATGTGCATGGTTGTAAATGAAATCCGCTTCCTCCGCCCAAGGATAGCAGAAGCGTTCAGATAAAGTCCATGGCTGTGGGTCTGTGCCGGGCTCCCGCCACGGCAGCCTCCGAATTAGCAGGGGCGGGGCTGTGGGGAGTGGGTTCTGCAGAGCAGCATGGATTTCCCTTCCCAAGACTGAGGCGGGGCGACACAGACCACCTCTTCAGAAATGAATCCTGGGCCGCCAGCAGAGTCTGCGATCGCTGTAGGTGTAACGTCCTCCGTCCGGTTCAGAGCCAGAAACGGTGCACTGAAAGGGCTTCTCTGCCGTGCGTGGCAGTGGTGCCCGTGGTCCCGGCAGTGCGGGGGGGGGTGGCTCCCCCCTCTGCCCCCGGTGCTCTGTGGGGAGGTGAGGTCCCCCTCCCTCTCCCGACCCCCCCCCCCTCAGAGCTCTCAGCATCTCCTTCCACGGTGCCCAAGGCCGGGGTTCCGGAGTCAGCGGGCAAGTCTTCACCAGGGTGTGGGCCCCAAGCACGGGTTCCCACCGGCCCTGACACCATTTTAAGCGGCGGCACCTTTGGCTTTGAGGTGGAGGTCTTCGTAAGGACTCAGCAACGCCCAAACTTGGAGACATCAGGTCTCATTTTCACCCAACGCTTTGCCGATGGCGAGCGCTGCCCGGGCCTCTCTGTGATGCAGAATCCGCACGTGCACTCAGAGGACGCCGTCTCCCATCAAGTCACTCCACAGCCTCGCGTGCAAGAGACCCCACGGGAACGTCCACTGCACTAGACGTTTCACGGGCACCCTTGTCCTCCACACGCGCACATTTCCAAACTCAAAATCGTGTTTGACTTCTGTACCCGGAAATGGTCTGTCTGCCTGTTCCTTTAGCCACGGCGGGGAGCCCTTCTGATGCGCCCTCTCCTCCTCTCCCCCCAGGAAGCCTACGTGATGGCCAGTGTGGACAATCCGCACGTGTGCCGCCTCCTGGGCATCTGCCTGACGTCCACGGTGCAGCTCATCACGCAGCTCATGCCCTTCGGCTGCCTGCTGGACTACGTCCGCGAGCACAAGGACAACATCGGCTCCCAGCACCTGCTCAACTGGTGCGTGCAGATCGCAAAGGTAAATCAGAGGAGCGTGCTCGGAGCAGGCGCGCAGCTCTGCAGGGAAGGCAGGCAGGGCCACGAGGCAGCGCTGGTGGCTGCCGTCGCTTCGCCGCCCCAGCCTCACCTCCTGGCATGATGCGATCCTGAGGGAGAGCCCCGGAGAACAGCGGCAAAGGGGAAATAAAGACACCCGAGAAATTAATCATTACGTTCTCCATCCTCGGACAGCATAGAGTTTGCCAAGAGGGTGTGTGTATGTGTGTGCACATGCATGTACGTGGCATGCAGTCTTCTTTAGTTTGGATTGAATTGAATCAGGTGTCCTTTGCATCAGATCGGTGCCTATCCCACTGCACGTTGAAAATCTAATTATTCAGCTACGTTTGCACAGTTTTCTCTGCACTGGGGGCTCTCAGTACGGTTGATGTTAGTGTTCTTGTTTCCCTGGCATTCTTTTTGTTGAATTTGGAGCAGAGGAGGAGGTGTGGCTTTCACCCAGGCAGGACTTGATCACAAGGCCAGCAAACCAGGCCAAGGCTGTCAGGTGACAGTGGCCGGGTGGACAGACAGGTGCTGGCTCTGACGTGCGGTGGCAGGAGGTGAACAGACGTTTCTGCTGCTTCACGGGGCTCCGTACGCGTCCCCCTGTCGACAGGCTAGATCCGGAGCGAGGGAGGGGCTGAGGGGGCAGACAGTGGCCAGGTGGGGCTGAGACCAGGAGCACAGCAATGAGCCAGGTGTTAGCTGCTCATGCGGCCTCACAAGGACCGTTCTTCCATTTCAGATCTCCCTCTCTTCAGGCCAGTAGTGCATCAGTTGTCTGCAACCCAACTTGCTAAATTCTGTTTCTCCTGACAGTGGGTATACGGGTCACTCCGCTGAATGAATGGAATCTGTGGGCAGGCCCCGCCCTCAGCCCCGGGGCGGGTGTTGGGAGCCTGCAGGAACCAGGGAGGACAGGGCGCCGCTCGTCCCCCAGGCCCCATCCAGGTTCTGGTTGCTCGCCTCACCCAGGGCGGCAGCACCCTCGGTCCTGCAGATTCACTCCTGAGGATGCTCTGAACTCGCTCGCTCAGCCCCCAGCAGGCGTAGAAGGTGACTAAAGACACGCAAACGTGTTCTGGGCCCTGCTCAGCCTGCAGCCGCCTGAGACGCTCGCTACAGGACGGGCTCCTCTGGGGTCAGCGGTGCAGGGTGAGGCTGGCGGTGGGAGGCTGCCTCAACCCTCTTCTTCCAGTGCCTGCCGGGGTCGCTGTCTCAGCCACAGCCCCGGAGGCTCTGGCATGCGGCGGTGTGGGCGTGCCTCTCGGACGCCCGCCCATCGCGTGGTGCTCTCGGCCGTAACCCCGGTCACAGAGCAGAGGAGTCCCGTGGCCGCTGCTAGGCAGTGGTCCTGGTAGAGCCTGTGCGCCTCGCGTGCTGTGGTCTCGTGAAAAGGCTGGTTATTTCTCTGTCTGACCGTGTTAGTTTCCTAGGGCTGCCACCAGAAAGCACGACAAACTTAGTGGCTTACCACAACAGAGGCTTACTCATAGTTCTGGAGGTCAGAAGTTCCAAATCAAGGTGTCAGAAGGGCCATGCCCCTCCCAAGGCTCTCGGGGAGAATCCTTCCTCCCTCCCCAGCTCTGGTGGCTCCAGGCCCCTCCCGTCTCTGCCCGGTCTTCACGTGGCCTCCTGCCCTAGGCCGGAGTCCAGATCACCCTCTCTCTTAGCAGACACCAGTCATTCCTAAATCCAGGAGGACTTCATCTCGAGGTCTTTAACCGATTAGATCTGCAAAACCCTATGTCTAAAGAAGGTTACATTCTGGGGTGCTGGGTAGGCGTGAGATCTGGGAGGACACTGTTCAGCCCAGGACAGAGGCTGGGGTCGGGGAGGAGGTCGTTAGCCCCAAGTAGTTTTCGCTGAATATGGCATTTTTCCTGGAGGTTTACTCGTGTCCTGACTCCTGTCCCCAGAAATTCTTCCTTAGTCTCTTCCCTGATGAGCTAAGGCAGGAGAATCACCAAAGCTATCCCCCTCCACCCCAGGCAGCCTCTGTTACCTTGCTTAACTTGCTTTATGTTTTAAAAACACATCTTGCTACCTGCGAAGACCTGGTTTATTTACTGGTTTAACTGGAAACTGGGAGGTGAGCTCCGTCAGAGCCAGGCCTTGGCTGCCGCTGCCCCGGTCAGGCAGGGCGTCCAGAGCTCTGCACGCCTGCCTGGGTGAAGAGGCCCAGCTCACCAGAGGGTGCCTGGGTATTTAGCATATTGTGATTATCTTGTGTCAGTTGGCAGCTCCACAAAAGTGACTTCTTACGTGATGCGACGCATAGCCTTGGCAAGTTCTGCCCGGTACGGAACCGGGCTTGTGACTCTGGGAGATTCACAACTCAATTCTGGCTTTTCTTCGGCGAGTTGTCTCTCTGTGGCCGCAGAAGGGCCTCTGCCGTCTGTCCTCCCGGCGGCGAGAACGGTGCTGGGTAGCCTCTGTGAGGTGCCCACTCGGGCCCCGGTACGCACCCCATGCTCACCTCTCTGGTTTTCTCGCCATATTTTGACTAATTTAAGTTAGATTCGTGACGAAAATCTAAGCTGAAACATTGTCTCGTTCTAGTTCTATATCGACTTTCTCTCCCTAGAGCAGCGTCTCCTATTTCCGGTCCTCTCTCGCTCATGAGCTTTTCCCCTTCTCTCCTTGGCAACCCTACATTCAGATCTGCCTGCTCACAAGTGTCTGCATAGATGGAAGGTTATTTGACCCCAGAAATCAGTCCTCTGCCAGCACGAGGAAGAAACAAACACCTGACCACGGCAGTGCCCGCCACAGGGCGAGTTCAGCTGTGCCCGGGCCCTGGTCAGCCATGAGTTTCCAAAGTTCCTGAGTGGACTTTCCAGGGCCTGCAAGTTTTCCAAGACAGTGCTCTATATAATATTACTCAGAATTTCACCTTGTTGTTTCAATCCACTGCTCTGCCTGTTGAACTCTGTTTAGGTTCACTTTCATCCGAAGTCGGTTCACGTTGCAGCTGTTAGATTTGTCTGCGACGGAGCTGCTCCCTATTTCACAAGAGAAACCTAAGGCACTGTACTTGAATAGCTGTGGCGCTGCAGTGTCTGTCCTTGCAGGGAAAGGAAAGTAATGGTTTCTTCAGCTGTAAAGAGAGAAATTTGCTCTTGGGTTAGTGACTGTTTACCTAAGGATTGAACAGTTTTCTCTGTAAAAGTTAGAAGTGAAACTACCCAGAAACACTTAGTGGCTGACCAGAAACTCATCTTGGTGGCGTTTTCGAGGTGGGATTTATTGACTTACAAATGTCCTCCCTGATTCACAAAGGCACAGGCTCTCTTGGGAAGTTTTCCAGGATTGATGGAGACCTGGGTACCATTACGCAGGTTTATTGTCCTGGCTAAACTGCTAAGAGGACAAATAAAATTATATCACGGGCAAGAGAAAAAAAGAAAAAAAAAAACAGAGGTGGCCTAGTGGGGAATCTTGCTGGGGTTGGGAAAGCAGAGGTGCCCTTCCACACAGGGTGAGAGGGGATTCTAGACTCAAGTCTCAGGAGGCCGTGGAGACGTCACCTGCTCCCTCATCACCGCTTCCTAAGCTCCTGGCTCGGGAAGGTACAGGGGGCTCTCACTCACGGGGAGTGACTTAGGTGCTTCGGAAAGTGTATGCATTCTTCCTGGCTGCATAAGCCAGCTAGTGAATCCCAAAATAATTAGATGGGATAATAATGTAGTAAAACGTTAGCATGCAAAAGATGCTGTCTGTCATCAATTCAGTTTAGAGAACACCGCTGCCGCGCCAGGCTCATTCCTCTTAGAGCACCGCAGAGCACGTGACTGCCAACTCCTGCATAAATCAGCTCTCTAGGCTGTGATTAATTTCACATTTTCACAAACCTTTGGGACCACAGAGCTTTCTTTCACCTAACTTGGATTAAGATCTCACAGAAGTGAGTTTTTAGAGAGACGATATACGTTTCAGATACTTGACCAGGCCCTGGTGAGGTTTGAAGGTAGCTGGGGGCTGGGGTCGAGGGGTGGGTGGATGCTGTCAGAAGGAAACCGACCACAACTTCACACGCACCGAACTACACCTAGTTCATTCTATAAGATGAGACTTAATAAGGATGAACTTCAGAAAACATTCCATCCGAAGGATCCATTTTTTAAGCAGACGGGATACTTAGTTTGGTCTAAATTCATCGGAAAAAGCCCCAGCGTTTTCACTGCTCACACATTTATAGGCGCTTTCAGGGCACGAGAGCAGCGAAGGGAAGACCCATCCAGGTGAGGAGAGGAAGGTGGTCCTGCCGATGACGTAGCAGAGCATGCTGGCCACTCGTGTCTGGGTCTAGGTGCTGTGTCATGACACCCACATCGACAAATTAGAGCCTGGTCGTGAGAGATGAGCAGGGGTGGGAGAGAATGAAAATCATGCTGGAAGAGGGGCCGGAAGAGGGGCTGTTGTCTGTCAGCCTCGCGCAGCCTTCGGGGGCAGGGGGAGACGCTGACCGTCGTGTGCACGGCCTCCTGTCTGGGCCCAGGTGGCTCTGGCCTTCACGCCCATGTCTGCTCCCCCATCGCCTGGCTTTCCTGTGCTCCACATCAGGACTCCCGAAGGTGAAAGGTGAGGTTCCAGGCAGCCCCCACCCTGCTGACTAACTGTGCAGCCTGAGGGTGGTGATTCAGCCTCCGGCCTCCAGCCTCCATCCACCCGGCTAGAGAGGAAGACGCTTCCTAAGAGCTGATTCAGCTGCAGAGCAGGTACCTGCGTGAAACCCTGGGCAGCAAGACCGCAGACAGGGACAGAGACACACAGCAGATCCGGTTACCAGATAGTCTACTTATTTGAATTATTTTTTTATTTATTCTCACATCGTTCCACAAGATTACAGTTGAACTTCACCTAAACGATCACTTTACAGTATGTCACTATAAAGCCAAAAGTTGCATGTACTGTTAAAGCACATTCATCAACTTCTGGTCATTTCACTTGGTGATTTTTTGAGCATGTATCTGTCAGTGTCAGGTATCATGTGAAATACTTATATAAAGAAGACAGAATTTCCTATCTCCCCAAACTTGCAAACAGATGAGGAGAACAGATCCATACAGAGGTAACAGAGCAGCAGGAAATGAGCGGGTCAGAGCAGGAGAGCCGAGGGACCAGACTCCCAGAGGCTGCTCTGCACGTCACATGGGCACGGCCAGGTGGGCTCAGTCGGCCAGCCAAGCGCCAGGTGCGGGGACGGCAGTGGTGAGGCAGCCGCCCTGCACCCTTGGGAGCCTGGACGTGGCTCTGGTGCTGTGGACACGAGTGAGAGCCCGTCCCTGTCCTGGGGACCATCTGAGGCAGCAGTGAGAGGTGGCCAAGAGACACTGAGGGCTGCCGGGAGCGGAGGGGAGACCCCGCAGGAACCCGCAAGCGCAGCTTCATTACGAAAGCAAAGGGCACCGCGCGGGAAGTTATTCGTGATCAGACTTCGTTGGGAAGTGTAGCAGGACGTGGCAGCAGCCTAATTCCAGGTCATGGCACAAGGGGTGGAGAAGAGAGGATGGATTTGGCATTTAGGAGGAAATGATGGCAATCGGCACTGAGGGAGGACTCTCTGGGCCCCGTCCTAAGTGCTCCATGTTGATGAACTCACTTAATCCTCTGAGTAGCCCGTGTTACGTATGGGGGAGAGTGAGGCAAGGGGTGTTGAAGTAACTTGCCCAGGTCTGAAGCCAGGAAGTAGCAAAATCAAGATTCCACCCCAGGGCTCCTTGCTCCCAAGGCTGTGCTTTTCCCCAGCACTTGATGTCACGGGTCAGAGTGGAGCCCACAGGCTGGTGAGCCTAGCAGGCCTCCTGTCCCTACACAGCAGGAGGTTGGGGCCTGGAATAGGAAATTCGGACACTCCCCTGCCTCTTCTGAGGGCAGGGGTTCGGTGGTGTGGACGCCGTGCTTTGCTTTACTCTGCTAGAACCTTCTGCCTACCCCTCCGCTTCCTATCCTGCCACCTCCGTAGTCACCAAGTCAGTGTCCGCCCCCACTACCCACCACTTCCCCACATAGTGGTGAAAAAATACACTAGAAATGCAGCGCATTCCTGCCTCTTGCTCTGGGCGCCTCCTAAGTTGCAGGGTGCTGCAGGGCCTGGGAATACGGTCCGTATGTGTCACGCCCAGCCCAGGCCTCTCTCCTTCCCCGGCTGTTGTGCGAGGAAAGTCTTTAAAACCCTCGTGAAGTGTCCTGTGTCTCCTGTGCGTTCAGGTCCCAGGTGGCTCTTCAGATCCCCTTTTAACCTCAGGATTGCCGCATCCATCCTAGCTGTCCTGTTAACTAGCAAAATAAATACGTTCCATTCAGTTAAAGTGAGGATCTCAGAGAGAATGCGTTTCCGAGAGGCCCCATGAGGCTGACGCTGATGATATTGCTTCCTGTGGTTCTGTTTGGATTCTGAGAGTTTACGAGCGATGTCAGGGCTCTTATCTTTGGTGCTGGTTAAACTATAACTCTGCTGGCCTAGAGTTACAACTGAGATGGCCTTTCAAACCGCCATATTATGTGGGACAGAGACCAAGGAATAGAGTTTTATCTAAGTTCAAATGAGTCTAATCTTGTCCCAAAGTTATGTCTGATTTAAATCCCTCTAGCTGTGTGCTCCAGACACGTACTGCTCTTTCCTGCCCTTTCCCAAGCCTTCTCTGAAGGCTGGTGTTACGAGAAAACGTTGCAGTGTATTGCAGTTGCTCTGCTCCTTTAAAAATCTGAGGCGGGTGGGGGTGGGTGGGGAGGGAGGGGCGGGGGTGGAGCTAGTTCCTTTGTTAGATTCCCATCCACCTGCCCTTGGGCACGCTCAGCTTGGCGGCACAGGGCCAAGATGCTGGGGTGTGGCATCCGTCGGAAGCAATCTCTGGGTCTGCAGACAAGTCTCACTTGGAGGCCCCAGCGGGAAATTAAGGGCACGGTCCCAGTGGTGGCCTCAGAGCCCTGGGGCCCTGGGGTACTGGACCTCCCAGCACCAGGAGAGGCATCTTCGCAGGTGTGTTTGAAGTGCCTGGCTCGGAACTGTCGGCCGCTATTATCATTCATTCATCCCTTCCTTCCGTCATCTTCAGCGAGCTTTTGTAAAAAATGTATCCAGTGCACCAGATCCTCTGTTAGGCACGTAAAGAGGCAGAAAGCAAGTTCACGATGATAGTTAAATGTAGCTGGAAATGCCCTCTGAAGTCCTCCTGTGGGCTTAGTGAACCACAGGGGAGACGGGTGCTGCTGAAAGGAGCCCCATGAAGCGGGGGAGGTGCCAGGGAGTAGGAAGTCCTCCTCTGCTAGGAAGCCCTCCTCTGCTAGGAAGCCCTGCTTCTGTCTCCCTCTCCACGCTCCATCCCGAAGGAATGATTCCTAACCTGGAAGTGCTATTCCAGGGAAGCACCTGCCCACCTCCTCTTGAATAGACATGAGCCCATTAACCTTATTTCCCGACACCTGAGACATCTTAGAAAGGAACCATTTAAATCAAACAGCATCTTAAACATTCAGGAGCTTTCTAGATAATACAGTGGACACATGGGAATCTTTTTCTTTTCCCCCAAGAAAAGAAAAACATTAAAGGCTTCGAAAATAGCCCTCAAAGACTAACTCCTGGGTAGTGTCTTTACAAGATGCTGTTTTCCTGTGATGGCTAGTTTAACTCTAGAAGGAAATTTTGTAAACTTCACTTTGATGTGACAAGTTAATTAGTAATTTTTACCTAATATCTTATGCAAAAGGAAGCAATGAATTTGCCAGAAAATTTGGGATCTATCCTTATCTACAGAGGTATTCCCTGCATTTGCACTAAAATGAAGAGAGCTACATGCAAAAGGCTCGAGAGTAATGCAGAGTTGGTTTTGCCCATTCATTTCCATTTTGTGCCCTTCGGTAAGCATTTCTGTGGTGCCTGCCCTTCACTGGAGGAGAGTTCATGGGTGTCGGCTGTAAAGGAGGCTGGAAATGTGGTCCACCTCCCTGGCTGGGGAGAGGAGAGGCGCCTTTGTGAGCAAGTAGGAGAGGACGTGGTTCCAGCCACACGGGCCGTGTGCGGAACTTGACCCTCCGGCTTGGCTTCTCCTGCCTGCCCGTCTGGCCCTGCACAGGGGCGAGGGCTGCCAAGCTCATGTCAACGGGTTAGAGCTTGCGAGGGTCCAAGGGAAGCTTGGCTCAGCTGGGCAGGCTTCAAGCCATGAATAGGGGCAGGGAGTGAGCCCGCCTGTCAGGGGAGAAAGGGCAGGTGACAGAGACACCAAGGAGGCTGTGGACGAGGGCTAGAGGTGAGGGGTCACACAGTTAGCCCTTCGTAGCCGGGGTCCTGCATCTGCAGAGTCAGCCAACCGTGGATCAAAAATATGTGGGAAGAAAATTCCAGAAAGCTCCAAAAAACAAAAGTTGAATTGGCTGGATGCAAGCAACTGTTTACATAGCATTTACATTATGTTTACAAGTATGTACATTGTATGAGGTGTTATAAGTAATCTAGTGGTGACTTAAAGTATGCAAGAGGATGTGTGTAGGTAACAAACACTTGCTCCATTTTTTATAAGGGACTTGAATATCTACGGATTTTGGTTAGGGGGGTGGCAGGGAGAGGGGGTCCCGGAACCAGTCTCATGGGTACCACGGGCTGACTGTCCATCCGAGGATTCACTATGTGTCGGGCACTGTGCTGGGTGCTTCTCAAGTATTCTGTCTTTCTGTCTCTTCCAGCCTTGATTCTGATTACAGCAGTTATGGAGGCAGCCAGGGAGGGGGTAGGGAGTGGCACCTTGTATCCATGAAAGCAAATTCAGTATCCATGTAATTTCAATTTCAAAAAGAGAAAATAAAACAGGACCCAAACCTTCACTGGTAGTGAATCACGTATGATGCTCCAGGAAAGCGTGATGAGAGCCCTGGGTCCTGGGGAGGTGGCGCCCCAGACGCGCTGGCGCAGGGAAGGCGAGGCCGGGCAGGTGGGGTCGGCCGTCCCCAGCAGGAAGCAGCGTGTGACCAGGTCACGGCCGACGGCGGGGCTCCTGCTGAGTCACTGGCTTCTTCTATTTGTTCAGCTGAGTTTGAAGCTTGAGTAACTGGATGGAGATAAGGTAGTAAGTCAGCAGCTAGTTATGTCTTCATCTCTTCCCCTTTTCGTCCGTGGAGCAGGTAGACTCTGGTCACTGATGTTACCAGGTGCAAGTCACTGTGTCCGTGGAGGGCAGTCCGTCCGCAGACAGGCTCCGGCTCGGAGGCTGTCGCGTACGTGACGCTGCACCCTGCGCTGGGGCGCCCGCCCTCTGTCTGATCCCCGCCGCGCCCTCCAGGGGAGCCCGCTGAGCACCCGCCCCTCACCGTGCCGCCCCGTGTTGCAGGGCATGAACTACCTGGAAGACCGGCGCCTGGTGCACCGAGACCTGGCGGCCAGGAATGTGCTGGTGAAGACGCCGCAGCACGTCAAGATCACGGATTTCGGCCTGGCCAAACTGCTCGGCGCCGAGGAGAAAGAATACCACGCGGAGGGGGGCAAGGTAAGGCGCGGGCCTGTAAAGGGCGAGCACTGCCCTGCCAGCAGGCTGACCCGGGTGGGCCATCCTCGGGGCCTGCTGGGTGAGCTCACAGCTGCCACCAGCACCTGGGTCCAGCCAGGCTCTTCTGGCCGTGCAGCCAGAGCTGCCCGCGGAGCAGGACTTGCTGGGAAGGTGCGTGAAGAGGTTTCTGACACACCCAGAGGCCAGAGGCGGTACACGTGAGCTCAGCTCCATCGCTAGGTGACCGTTAGCCAAGGGTAGGTGTCAACCTCCCAGTCCTGGGTAAAGCCCCTCTCAGAAGAACAGCTGGGAGAGCGGCACGGAAAGGGCCCCATGTCGTTCCAGCAGCTCGCGAGGGGCGCTGGCCGCGGCCGCATTGGCTTCTTCCTCTTGGACGGGCCCGGGGCTTCTCCAAGGGGCTGTCCCAGCAGCGAGGGGTGCGGGGGTCCCGATAGGCCCTCCAGAATGCCCTGGCTCAGCTGCTCCCGTCTTCGCTCTCACTGTGGCCCGCACGGCTCCAAGCAGCTAGCCCTGCAAACAGCCACAGACGCAGGGCACAGCCAGGGCCCCCCACTGCCAGCACGTGCACCCAGCTCAGCAGAACAGCCACGGACCAAAGGGCCCCAGCTCTGGGCCTGACAGAGGCCCTGTTCTCTACCAGACTAAGCCTCTCCCTACCGGCTGGGGAGGTGCACTGGGCTGGGCTGGGCTGGGGGCGGCCCGGTGTCCTCACCTTTGTTGCTTGTAATTTATTCCGGTGTGATTTCCTTTTTTTCAACAGAGGGGAGCTAACTGTTGTCTTCTTTTCTCTCTCATCATTCCAAGGTGCCTATCAAGTGGATGGCTTTGGAATCCATCCTACACCGAATTTATACCCACCAGAGTGACGTCTGGAGCTACGGTGAGTCGAAATCCCGAGGCTGATGGAGCAGGGCTGGGGCTGCACTGGCTTGTGTTGTTCACGCACGTTGTGCGCTCTGCCGTCCAGGACGGTGACTTAACAATCACATAATCGCCACTGTCTGTCTGTTGCACTAGAAAACGTGAAAAAGGAAACTGAGTCTAACTCCCGTACCAAGTGTCACTGGAGAGAACAGTGAGCTTGTCAGGAGAGCGGGTAACGGGAGGGAAGGAACTTGAACCTAGGAGACGCCTGTACCCCCAAATCAAACCAAAGGTGACCTCTTGCCCTGAATCTGAAGTGAACCAAAGGGAGATGACAAATCAGGTTTCATGGGGAAGAGTTTCCCGGTAGAGAAATGTGGTTTTATGATGGACTAACTGGCGGTGGTTTTGGTTTCATATAGTGAGTGGTCATCTTTGTGTATCAGAGAGAATGGCTTCAGGAAATGCACTGTGAGGGTGTGTTTGCGGGGAAGTGTGAGGAAAGGGAAATAGTTACTGTTTCCAGCTCTCGTGAAGGCCGTCTCGTCGGGGTCTGATTCTTCTTCCTTCAAAGCCCACGCAGCCCTGTGCTCCGTCCTCTGACGGGCTTCCCTGTCTTCAGACACACCTTTCACGCTCTCGCCTCGTCCTCTGTACAGAGCATTTCCTGAGTCCGCAGGGGCCTTGCCTTCCAGGAAGGCATTTCCACTGGCTGCCGTGCTGGGGTGCTTCCACCTCTGTTACTGCAGGCAGTCCTCCCTGTCACCCAGAATCAGCCCAAAGGTTGCAAAACACCTGATCTGCACTGAACTATGTATGCATCAGCAGCCTATCCCAGCTATGAACGCAACAGAGGTGAAGGGGTCACCCACCTCCATGGAAACGTGTATTTGGGGAGAGCAATAGTGAAAGGAATCTCCAAGAGGAATTTAGCCATTATCACAAAAACAAAATCATTCAGGAGATTGTCCATTTAGCATTTCTTTCATAGCATTATTAACTTCCTAATATTCCGAATGCATTTTTAAAAATTGCATGGGTCTTTGTCTTCTCTGCTATAATGTAAGCTTTACAAAGACGGAGATCTTTGTGAATGAATAAGTGAATTTTCATTTATACCTGTGAGCTGAGCTGCTCACAATGAACTAGATAAGGAAATAAAGCCATTCTGATGCCTTATTTTCAGTCATGTTCAAGAAATGTCTACTCCCCCAGAGGGATGGGAAGAAATGCCGCTTTCCCATTTGTGGTCCTGCCCAGAGCTGTCATTGTCATTGTCACAGCCCAAGCCACCCCACCCCCACCCCCACTGACACCAAGGAGGGGCTCCTCCTGGGTCTTCTCTGGGCTTGTTTTACACCCACTCATCTATTCTCCAAACAGCAGGAAAATGTATTTTTAAACTACATTAGACGTTCGCTTCTCTGCTTAACATCCTTCTTTGGTGTTCCACATATGTTCCAGATAAAACCTGAGCCCCTAACCGTGATCAGTTAGGATCAGAAGTGGTCTGCCTTTCCCAGCCTACCGGCTGCGCTCTCCCCTGGCCCTGTGTGTCCACTCGCAGCGCGCACTTGGGCCACGTTTTGTCCAGTAAATGAAAACTCTCCAACTCAGTGACTTAATCCCTGTGAATGATTACAACCGACATCAGAAAGTCAGCATCACCACGGGGGCGCCGTGTCTTTCGTCTCAGTGGAAATCATGTTGTCAGTGATTCTAATCTGCTGTCCTGGCAGTACACCAGACCTGTTACAACATGAACCTGAGTTTTTAGGCTAAAAACATATCCTGTTACTCCACTGTCTAGGCTCCAGTCAAGGCAAAATAGTTTAGTCAGTTAGGGACCTATGTGTTCCGCTTAGGAGTTGAAAAGAGAGAGAATTCATAGCACCTTCCAGCCCCACTCATACCCCACAACCGGGTACACACACCGCCCTCTTTCACCATTTGTTCTGAAACCTGAAAAGCTGCCTTCCCGCAGGAATTCATTGTGTGTGTTTAAACGCAATGTCTAAACCTAGTTAGAGGAGGACCAATCGACTTTAAAGATCTGGACATGAGATTTTCTTTCTTTCATCAAGTCCATATTGACTCCGTGGTGGGCAGGACAGAAGAATCTATTTTCTTGTCCCTGGACCACTGCTTTTCTTCATTCTTCAGCCTTGCATTTTGCGTGTTAGTTCAGGTCATTCGGTTTTGGAATGACCTCTGAAAAATCTATGCAGATCCGTGGTGATACGCATTTAGAAGCCAATCTCAAGAAAACGGGGGGGTTAGACTAGTTGGAGACCAGGAAGGCCCCGGGTTCCTGTGTCTGGTCCCTCCCTGTGTGGTCTGGGAACCCAGGCTCAGGCCCACTGCACTCATCGCTAGTGGCACCTTGCTGTCCAGGTGGGGACATACTCCCCACGGCATTTGTGTGTTTCTGGAGCAGAGAATTCCATCAAGGGAGGCACGGAGATGGAAGGACCATCAGAACTTCGGAACAGTCTTAAAAAACACCAATTCTAAAATTACTCCTGCTTTGACTTTTTTAATCATGACGATTGATGGATGTTGAAATTAAAAGTATGGGGTTTTTATATTTATCAAAAGGAACACAGGGGGTTTTTCTTCCAGTTTTTTTATTCTTTAAAAGCACAGTTTATAACCTTGCTGGTAAGTCACCTGGGGCCGATGATGTCTGGGTGTGGCACTCCAACTCCACAGACCGTAATCCATATGCTTCAGAGTGGTGGTATTCCCTTTGCTGTTATTACTAAAGTTTACTATTTATGGGCTGCTTACTATTTGCCTGGGATCGTCTGAACATTGCAGTTGTGTTATCTTGTTTGGTCCTCGCAACTGTCCTATGAGGCAGACGCTGTCATCACCCCCCTTTACAGGGAGCTGAACTGAGACTTCTAGCATCAAGCAAATTGCCCAAGGCCACAGACATGGGTTTTTAAACCTTAGAAACAGTATGTCAACAATGATGACTAAAGACAAGGTGCAGTGATTATTATTGACTCACACAGCAACGCTTCTTCCTCTTAGGAGTCACCGTTTGGGAGTTGATGACCTTTGGGTCCAAGCCTTACGACGGGATCCCCGCGAGTGAGATCTCAACCGTCCTGGAGAAGGGAGAACGCCTGCCTCAGCCGCCCATCTGCACCATCGACGTCTACATGATCATGGTCAAGTGTGAGTGGCCGGCTGCACCTGGCCCTGGGCTGCCCTGAGCCAAGCGCCCCAGGCCTTCGACGCCCTGAACACATGCTGTCACGGTCCATAGGCAGGCACATCTGTAAACACCCCCTCAGACACTTCTGGAAGCACTTACCTGACGCACTGAACGCTGTGAGCTGACGTTTGCCCATGTTCACAAGCAAACAAGTAAAATCCAAGTCCCCCATAAGCCATTGCACCAAAATATTCTTCTCTCTGAGTTGCTCAGTGAAAAAGCTGCCCCACTTTTTGAAGCCTGTTACCAGAGAGACTGTTTTTAAATGCCTAACAATGAGTAACCACAAGAGGTTAATAGAATCGGCATTTCTGCTTTGACGTAAACCTTTTCAGATAGTGGATTTATGTGAGGCCTTCTGCAGTGGGAGCAAGTAAACATTCTAATCCAAGTAAGAATGTGTAGCTTGATGGTGACACTACCGCGCCATCAGAATCACAGATTCAGTAGGCTCTGCGGGTCACATTGCATGTATGATGAGCATTTATACAGAAGGTAGCACAGGGAATGTGATCGAGTTAATGTAAATATTAAGCCTTTCTGAACTTTAGACCACAGAGTTAATCATTTTTAACGTCCTTGCTTAAGGTTGCGGAAGCTGGGATCCAGAGAGGTTACATGATTTGTGTCAGGTCACATAGCAGTCTGGCCCAGAATAGCTTGACGTCCTGCTGATGGAAAATAAATAACCCTCAGGAATCAGGAGGATTTCCAGCCGCTAGCTGCTCCTCCAGCGTGTTTAATCTAGACTTGGATCATCGTGTACTCAACTGCACCTGCACGGCTGACAGAAGTATCCCCACCATGGCAGGCCCGGAAGCACCCCTGTCACGTGCACATGTGATTGCTTCAGTGTGTGATACAGTGAAAGCACCAGGGTGTGGAATTCCCAGACGCCGAGGTTCTTAAGAAAGTCCCTAGTTTTCCCTAAACCGAATCTGGTTTCCAGCTTACTAGACTGCTGAGTGAATATGGATGAGGGTGAAGGTCAAGGGAGGGCTTTACCGAGAGACCTGGACTCAGGGCACCCTCCAGTCCGAGCAGTTCACAGAAAGCAGTGCGTATCCTGCAGTCACTTAAGGTGATGACACCAGAATGCTGGCCCTTGGAAGGGGAGGTGCGGGAACTTAGAGCATGTTGTTGTCATTCTGACTCAGATATGTGATGTCGTCATGGTCTTTAAACAGTAATCAGTGCTGGTTTGCCAAGACTGAAAAACCTGTCACAGAGATTAGGTTTCATCCTCGTTTATTTGTCTCAAAGAATCTCACCGTAAGTGCGTTCTCTCAGCGATGCCATCTTCATCACTTCTTTCAGGGCTCTAATTGCACTGACTTTCCTCCTTCCTTCCCCAGGCTGGATGATTGATGCAGATAGTCGCCCAAAGTTCCGTGAGTTGATCATTGAATTCTCCAAAATGGCCCGAGACCCCCAGCGCTACCTTGTCATCCAGGTACCAGAGCCCAGTCTGCACACCCACTGGGAAAATCCGTCTAACATGCATCAAATGTCACTGTGCTCCGTCCGGTGCCGACACAGCCTCCCCGTCTCGCAGGTCACACCATTAATCCTCAGTGCATTAGAACAAGCGCAGCCCAAGCTGTGGACTAAGTGGAGTGCGCCGTGGGGCCCCCAGCTCCATCTGCCACCCCTGTGAGCCCCTCACACTCAGCTCATATCATGGTCCCCTTAGCCAAAGCCTTATGTTGCTCTCCTGGAGGACCAGGGCTTTGGTGTCGGGCAAACCTGGGGCTTCAGATCCCTGACTCTGTACTTACAACGTTAGGTTAACAAAACTAAGCTTGCAGAGCTGCTTTAAAGATTCAGTGAAATAATACATGCAAAACACTTTGCAAAACGCCTAGAGGTTCTGCTCAGCAATCGCAGGGTGTGTGTGTTGGAGGGGAGGGACCCCACACCACCAAGCAAGCAGTTCTCCAGCACCAGCTGGTGTCCTTCAGTTCAGCTCGATCTGACACTGTCCACCTGGAGACAGCGTCAGATCCCACAGTCCTCCAGGGCCGCTTCCCCTCCCCCCAGGTCACATGCCCGTCCCAAGTCCAGGTTGTCACCTGGGCATCTGACCGTCTGGCAGAAGGTTCCCACAACCCCCTCCTTGGGTTCCATTAATTTGCTAGAGTGGCACTCAGAGAATCTTTTTACTTACTGGATCACTGGTTTACTCTAGAAGGGTATAACTCAGGAACAGCCAGACAGAAGAGATGCAAGGGGCAAGGCATGGGGGAAGGGTGCAGTTTCCGTGCTGTCTGGGTGCACCACTCTCCCCAGATCTCCAGCGGTTCACCACCCCGAACCTCTGAACCCTGTCCTTTCGGGGTTTTATGGAGGCTTCATTACATAGGCCTGATTAAATCATTGGTCATTGGCAGTAGCTTCGACCCCGAGTCCCCCTGCGCTCCCTGGAGGTTAGGGGCGAGACTGAAAGTTCTGACCGTGTGATCACATGGTTGTCTCCACTGGCCACCAGCCCCCATCTTTAGGTGCTTCCAGAAGTCTCCTGGTTAACGTAAGAGACACATAGGGAATTCCAGGGGGTTAGGAGCTCTGTGCCAGGAGCAGGGAAGACGACCAGATGTGTATTTCTCATTGTACACAGCACAGCACTCAGTGAATGCTGCGGCTTTGGCCCTTCCTTTTTCCTCCTGAGCTGTCTGCATTTCCTTTGAGGACTTTGAGACATCAGGGAATTTTCAGTGTCTTAGTTCCAGGTCTGGGGACATGGAAGGAGGAGCTGTACTTCACAGACGCGGGCAGGGGGTGGGGGGAATGAGTGTATTAGAACTAAACTGGCAAACACACAAGCACCTGCTGACAGCAGACCCGCCTCGACAGCCAGTGGGTGGAACAGCGGCTCTCTGGACCTTTCTAATGGTCTCACAATCTCTGTGCCAGGGGGACGAGAGGATGCATTTGCCAAGCCCCACGGACTCCAACTTCTACCGCGCCCTGATGGACGAAGAGGACATGCAAGATGTCGTGGATGCGGACGAGTACCTCATCCCCCAGCAGGGCTTCTTCCACAGCCCCGCCAGCTCCCGGACGCCCCTCCTCAGTTCTCTGGTACCAAAGTCACTCTTGTTCAAGCTCTGCCTCCTGGTCTGAACAGGTTGAGTTTTAGCAAAAAATGATACCCGTCTTGTGGAACTCACGCAGAGACAAAGAAGTAGACGTTAGCCAGGTGGTAAAGGCAAAATCAGAATGAAGCAATTCAGTGTATTAATTATCTTACTGCATTGCAACAACTGGGTCATACCCTTTTCTGGTCCACTAAGGAACAGCGTTAAGTCAGAACTAAATCTAGGTTTTCTAAAGCCAACGAGTCAAGACGAAATCAAGCCCCTTTAACCGCGCCCACTCCCGGAGCCCCCCCCCCCCGCCCCCGTCCTGCTCTCAGTGGGGATGGGCGAGCGTCCACGTGCACCGTAAACAGCTGTGATTCTTTTTCAGAGCTCCACCAGCAACACGCCCACTGTGGCTTGCGGTGATAGAAACGGGGTAGGTATCAACTCCTGTAAAGCAGAATTAAATAACAGCTCTGTACCATGGCTCTATTAGACATAAGAAATGCCCACCCTAACTCAGAAAGCTGGGATTTTCCTTCCTGTGTTGTTTGATCCCTACCCTAAGGCCAGCAATTAGCTATCACTTACCAAAATGCTATTGAAAATAGAGTTGAAGGACAGCGCGTCGTGCAGGTCGTGGACCTGGCAGTTGTTAGAGATGCGGTCGGGCCAGCACCCCGCACCTGCTGACTCAGGATCTGCGGGGAGGGGCCTGGCCATCTGTATGTGAGCCCACCTTGCAGGTGATGCTGTTGCTTGGTGTGTGAAGCCTTGATTAGACCCACACTCACCAGTGTAGCAGCCACATGTGGTTGCTTAAGTTACAATTTAAAATTCAGTTCCTCACACATGTGGTTAGTGGCTACCGCATGGACGAGCACCGATTACGGAACATGTCTGTCATTGCAGAAAGCCCTGCTGGACGGCCCCGGCCAGGGCCGTACCACTTGCCCTGGGGTCTGTGGGCCGCCTGTGGGTGGTGCGGGTCCTCTCCTAGACCTGCTGAATCATTATCTGCAGGTGAACGGGCTGTCAGGTGATCCTGATACCCTCGCCGAAGTGAGCGGCACTGGCTGGAGTAACCTTGCCTCATCTCCTCCCCAGCAGAGCTATCCCCTCCAGGAAGATAGCTTCTTGCAGCGGTACAGCTCAGACCCCACTGGCACCTTGACCGAGGACAGCATAGATGACGCCTTCCTTCCAGCACCCGGTGAGTGCCTCGCTCTGGAAGCAGCCATGCCCCTGAGCCCCTGTCCCCAGTGCCCCGGCCAGCTGCTGCTTTCGAGCTGGTCCGGAGGTGGGGCCCATGGCACGCGTGCAGACACGATGGATGGAGGAAGAGGCCGATCGACAGAAACCGCTAGGCGTGTGCACGGGTCTCTGAGGGGCTCAAGGCATGTCCAGGTTGTCTATAGAATGAATCTGCACATTTTCTAGAATTTGAAGCAAACAGCAGAGATATACATGTGTGAGTGTGTGAGCATGTGTGGGTGTGTGTGTGAGACACATTTGATCTCTGTTCTCTCTCCTGGCTCCATTCTTGGCCTGTGAAACATGTATTTCCCTAATCTAAGCTTTATCCCCAGACACACACACACCCCTCAAGGGAGGCTGTCCTCTGAGGACTTTAAATTGGCAAAAGATAAACGTGCCCATTGCTTTGAGAAGGACAGAAAACAGCGCAATTTATTTTAGCCAGAGAGTCGTCTCCCCAGGCTTCCCTACTTCTGTCACCCGTTGCCTCACTGAAGAATATTCACGGCTTCAGAACGAGCCGTGGAATCCTGCTTAGGATGATGCTTTGCTGATTACGTCTGATTTCTTTTCAATTTCAGAATACGTAAACCAGTCTATTCCCAAAAGGCCCGCGGGCTCTGTCCAGAACCCCGTCTATCACAATCAGCCTCTAAACCCGGCTCCAGGCAGAGACCCTCACTACCAGAATTCCCACAGCAATGCCGTGGACAGCCCTGAGTATCTCAACACCACCCATCCCGCCTGCACCAACGGTGTGCTCGACGGCCCTGCCCTCTGGGCACAGAAAGGCGGTCACCAAATTAACCTGGACAACCCTGACTACCAGCAGGCCTTCCTTCCCAAGGAAGCCAAGTCAAATGGCATCTTTAAGGGTTCTGCCGCTGAAAATGCAGAATACCTAAGGGTAGCACCAGCGGGCAGCGACCTTACCGGGGCCTGACCACGGAGGACGGCCTCAGCCCTAAAAAGTCCAGCCCCTTCATTCCCCAGGACCAAGCCACGGCAGCTACTCAGTCCCGTCAGCCATACTCACATTAACTCTTGGACCCATGGACTGGTTTGGCCACATCTGCCGTGATCAGCCCATCTTTCAGCCAACAAGTGCCCCCGACTCGGATGCACTTAGGGGAGCTGCAGGGACATTCCTTTGTCTTCAGACTGTGAGGCTTCCACAAAAGGCATCCAGAAAGAATGTTGTCCATTTGGGCAGAAGTTCACCTTTCAGTGAGGTATATTTGAAAAACACTAAATATGTTTAAGGAGTTTTATTGCCTGGGGACCTCTGGGGTTTTGTCATTGATTTTGCTCTCAATGGGCTTGTCCAATGAGGGACAGTCTTGCTCGTAGCACCTGTGGCACTGAGTTGACCCAGGCCCACCTGTGACCGAGAAGCAAGGGTCAGCCTTCCAGCTAACACTTGATTCCATTGGCTCCGCTTGGAGACTCTTCCACTGCAAGACAGTTGAATAACGAACCAGTCCTCTGGATCCTAAGCAGGCCCGATTGGTACTATATCAAATCACGGCAGGTGCAAGAGGATAAGCCACTTGGAACTCTTCCT
The DNA here is from genome assembly GCF_949774975.1 of Lagenorhynchus albirostris. Lineage (NCBI taxonomy): Eukaryota > Metazoa > Chordata > Mammalia > Artiodactyla > Delphinidae > Lagenorhynchus > Lagenorhynchus albirostris. Next base: position 99,414,350 of record NC_083102.1, on the reverse strand, counting down.
GGGCAAGGAAGAAACAGAGGGGGTAGAATTCTTCCTCAGACTTACTTTTATATGAATGTCTCCATGGTACTTAACTCTCCATTGGTTGACCAGTGTTTTCTAATTACAAGTATCAGATTTGTTTCTTTTCCATTCCACTGCGGTGAAGTTCAGCATGCTTTCCCTGTCAGCAGGAGGGGGCGGTAACCAAGATCGGCTCATATTTCATTCGTCAGCATTCAGACCAGTTGCCTTTAATTGAGATGGAATGACAGTGCAAAAAGGGACCAATCCCCCAGATGCGAGTCTCAGAGGAAATACATCAGTTCCTTTGGGGGTCAGGGCACAGGCATGTATCGGGAGACTGCAAGAACGAAGCTGCTCTTACAACTTCTAGCTCCCCCCAACAAAAAAAAAAAAAAATTTGTTCAAGCTACTCATGGAAGATATAGTTTTCTTTTTATTTCACTTCCAGGCTTTTTTCCTCCAAGGGTACTTTGCCCCGCACTGGCAAGCGGCCCCGAAGCTCCTCCTTCCCTTGGTAAGCTGAAGGGTCCAGGCTCTGGGGCAGCTCTGCGGAAATGTCTCGCCCTCACCACCACTGGCACGCTTTAGAATAGAGACAGCAGTTTGTGTCGTGTGGAATTCAAGCGGTAAATGTGAAATTTAATCTGATGATACTGCCTTCATAGCATCTATAGGCATGTGAGAAGAAGAAAACAATTTCCCCTTAAAATAACTCCCTGTAATTGGAGGACCTGCTGCTTAGGACACCAGCATTTTCTCACCCGTGTCCCCGCACCCTGACTGTTAACACCCTTCTTGGTAGACAGTGTTATAAACACTCTTAGTCAACACCCACCTCAGCCAGGAAGAAGTGTTTCAGACAATATTTTCAGCCGCCCGTCCCACATCCCACATACACGATTTTCTTTTAGCTTTTAAGTTAGTTATTGACTCAGATGGATCAGGGCCCCAGTTTTGTTACCAAAGTATTTTATCTTGTCTCAGTGGAAATATAAACTATATTCAATTCAATTCCATCACATCGTGTTCCAAGTACCCTTGAACACCTTACCAGCCTGGCATAGGGACTGAAGATAAACAAAACATAACCCGTGATTCCATGAAATTCACAATTTAGCGAAGAAAACTGACTCACAAACGCCAGCCTTAAAACGATATGACACATGCCAGACGTGACGTGTCAGCCCAGCACCGTGACAGCACAAAGCAGGGAGTAAGGGGGACCGGGTCCTGGAGGAGCCGTGGTGGAGTTGGGTTAAAAGACCCCCCCAGGGCGTCAGCCACTGGAAAATGGAAAGTGCGTTCCCAGCAGAGGGAGCCTCAACCACGGAAACATCTGCCGGAGGAACCACTGGTGCAGCCGGTCTGCAGGCCCACTGCCCCTTCCGGCCTGGGAGTTACATTCCCCAAGGGCCCTTCGGGTCCGTCCCCACGGGGGATTTGAAAATGATTTGAGGAAAGATTAAACAACACCTCTTAAGAATCTGAAATTTTATGTCCTTGTCAGTAAACCACTTTCATTATTTATTCACCTCAGAACATAAATACTTTAGCCCACGATTTATCCAGCCCTGAGAAACACAACGATTCACATTCTGCTGTCACTCACTTGTCAGGAAACAGATGGTGAGGGAGGACCACAGGGTGCTGGTCCCACTGTAGCGTTAAAACCCTAGTATTTTTGTAATTTGAAATACTTTACTATAACATAATAAAACAGCGAGAGCTATTCAGCTTTTTTCTTCTTTGTATTTCAGTTTTCCTGCATAAAATGTAGTTGCTAAATTCTCTTAAAGATTGTGTTTCCTAGAATGGTCTCACTATGTCTGTCCAAGGAGGTGCAGGGGGGGCTGTAGATGCTTCAGAGCCCAGGAGAGCCTGAGTCCAGTCCGGGGGTCCCTGGGAGGTCAGGAGGGGGGCTCCCAGGGCTCCAGGATTCCCACATCGTGGCTCTGACTGGCCAGACCTCAGGGCTGAACGCTCACCCCTTTGGTTCCTCCTAGTTGACACGAGGCCCCGAGGTCCCACAGAGAGCCTGTCTTCTGTTTCCTCCCCAGCCATCCCTGGAACCCTTCCCCACGGCTCAGCTCCAGACCAGGCCTTTGGACGCAGGTCAGGGGGAAGTAAGAGTCGGAGGCTAACATTTACAGCTGACCCTTGAACAACATGGGTGCGGGTCTCTTTAGGCGTGGGTTTTTTCACTAGTGAACATGGCAGTTCTACACGAGCCCCAGCTGGCTGAATCCTCACATAAAGAACCGGAGGCTGCAGAGCGCCGACTTACTAAAGTTACTGGCGGGTCCACTGCTCAGAAGGGTCAGCACCCCAGCCTGAGTCATTCCAGGGTCAGCTGTCCAGTGGGTCTTACACACATCCTCTCACATAATCTTTAAGGAGTCCCTGTTGTCACACTCTACGAAAAATTGTTCTGTCACCTCAGGAAGACAGAGGCGAATCTTCCAAACTCTAGGTTTGCTCTGGTCCGAGTTGTCACTGATTCTACAGCTAGGGGCACAGTGGTGGAGACAGCAGGTTGCATTTCAGTTGACACTAAGGCTTAGGTATTTGCTGAAAGTTCTTAATTTTGAGCTTTAGTCCTCCCCCGCCCCCACTGCAGACAGACGTGAACCATGAATTGCAGAAGCACAAAGGTCGTGGTTCTCAGGCTGGCTGCCCTTGGGAGTCTCCTGGGTCCCAACGAAAAAGGGTCTGAATTTGCCTCAGGGCAGCCTGGGCCCAGGGGTTTTCAGAGCTCCCCCAGGTGACTCTAATGAGCACCAGAGTTTGGGAAGCAGCCGTGCTAAGGAAAGGCTCTGCAGGGGAGACTCAGCCTTGGGCCGGCGGCCTCCCGCTCGTGGTGCACTCAGCGTGTAGGATGAGGCTGCTCGGTTTCAGTGCCACGGTTCTCACCCTTGCTGCCCACCAGGACCCCCTGTGAGCTCAAAAGGACCAAGTGAATGGGAATTCTACGGGCTTCCCATGTGATTGTACTGGGCAACCAGAGTTGAAACCCTCATCTCTAAACCTTCCCTTGTACAAGCCTAGGCGTCTACACCCTGCCCCCAAGTCAGGGCAGAATCAGAGAAACCGTGTGTGTGGAAGAGATTCCTGAGGCAGGGCCAGAACGAGCCCACAGTCCCTGGTGTGCCTGGAGACTCAGCCACTGGTGGCCATTCCAGAAGCCTCTAATTCCTTGTCACCAGCAGCTAAGTGATCCTGAAAGTGGCAGATACCCAAATCTGAGCCTTGAGAAAGCCCTGGACAGTTTCATTTCCTAAGAAGTATTAGAAAAATCCATCTCCTGCTGCAGGGAATGAGCTGCTCACCCAAAGCGACAGCTGTTGAACTTGCCCTTAACATCTACTCTGCATTTCTTTCCTGGTGACGAGCACATTATTACGACATAATGATCTGTGTTTTTTCTTTGCTGGGGCTGTAAAACCTTAGTGAATAGAAACCCCTACCTCTCTCACCAATCACACCGGCTGCATCAGGAGCACAGATTTTTTACTATTAAAGACACATTCCAACAAGATTTTTAAACGTAAGCCTATTTTTGTAACTTTTTTCAGCACTGAACTTTGTAAGGTGTATTTATAGGAAAACTCACTTTTCTACTAAAAGAAATAGCTTACCTTAGAAAGACTGCAAGAGAATCAAAATTTGAAACGGAAATTTTTGTTTAAAGGGATTTGACTGAAACAAGAGGAAATTCTCTTCTCTCTCATAAAAAGGCACAACATCATTGCAGAGCTAGGCTAGGTCGTTGTCCTGATGAAGAGGAGACTCGTTTTTATATCTATAAAGTGAGAAAAAGGTGGAAAGCACATTTAGTTTCTTGGTCTGAAGCAGGTTCATTTGACTCTGGGGCAATTCAGTGGGAAAGAATCACTGTTACGACTAACACACAACTTCAGCTGCATGCCGTGCTCCACCCATCTGCCAACGGGACCCTGTAAATGTGGGAAAAACAATAGCGGAGCACTTTGTTGGTTTCTCTATCCCAATCTGACTTTGATGCAAAGGATTTTATTTTTGTATTTACCATTGATATGCAATTACAATATAGACGAGAAATACCAGCAGAGCCCTAATAATGTTTAGCATGTTTGATGAATGCCACCAAAGGTCTTCCAAACTAAGCCGTTCCCACACCCTAGGGATGGGGTTCTCAACGCCGGCTGCACAGTGAAATCGAGGGGGGGAGCTCTTGAAATCTTGAGGCCCAGCCGTGCCTCAGGCCAGCGAAACCCAGGATCTATACTTTGTAAAACTCCTAAAATCATTCTGATGTGCAGCCAAGGCTGAGAACCACCTGCCTAGGGATTAGCCACAGGTGTGTGGACTCGCAGGCAGATTCTGCAGTTGTAGACACCTGAGGACTGAGAGAAGTCCCAAGCACAAACACCCCAGCATCGGACTTCCCTGGTGGTGCAGTGGTTAAGAATCCACCTGCCAATGCAGGGGGCATGGGTTCCAGCCCTGGTCTGGGAAGATCCCACATACCACAGAACACCTAAGCCCATGCGCCACAACTACTGAGCCTGTGCTCTAGAGCCCACGAGCCACGACTACTGAGCCTGTGAGCCTAGAGCCCCTGCTGGGCAACAAGAGAAGCCACCGCAATGAGAAACCTCTGCACCGCAACGAAGAGTAGCCCCCGCTCGCCACAACTAGAGAAAGCCTGTGTGCAGCAATGAAGACCCAACACAGCCAAAAATAAATTAATTAAATAAATTAAGTTTTTAAAAAACTCAGCATCACTTGCCGAGCGTCAGGAACCTGGCTGGACGGGGAGGGTCCAGGGCACGTGCCCAAGCACTAGAGGGGAGAGGGCCAAAAGGAAATACAGAACAGACCCCTTTTTTCCATGTCTTCCATTGAAAGTGGACTGATCGTGAGCATCCTTGCTGCTTGTGCAACCAGCTGGCTGCCCTGCCTGGAGCCGCTGTGCATCCTTTATTGCCCAGGGAGAAGGGAAGCAGTTAGCCACAGAGGGAGCCGGCAAGGAGACTGCATGAGTAGTTGGATGGCGTTTGTAAAAACCAGAGCCAATGAGAGGATGCTTGCTTTAAGAAACACGTCTTATATTTTTTTTCTATATTACATCTGGGATAAAATCTGAAGCAATTATTACTATTTTCTCTTCCACAAGCACAATATGCCTTCCGAGATTATACATTCCTATCTGAATTGCCAGCAGAAGTACTAAAAATCCCCACCCTATCACCTGGTAGATAAAACTACACATTTTTAGGTGCGTTTACTTATTTATTTTTTTAAAAAAAGAAACCCTTTTGACTTAATTTGGCTACAGAGTAATCTTGCTGTATAATATACACTCTTGGAAACAAAGACATGCTATGGATCTGATGACTGATATTAGAGGTGATGATGTAACTGATTAGCCTCAGACACCAATAACTTCATTTTGAAACAAGCAATACTTTTTATAGCCTCTATATATGGTACGTTTTAACATTGTGAAGTTTTGCTATGATGAAAGCAATATTTGTACAAATGGAAAGCAAGGTTTTCTTTTATATGGTTTACACTGTTGATCAAAACATGTTGATTGTATATGGAGTATTAAAAAATTAGATGTATACTATTCATTGTTCGTTACTCATACTTACCTTATAAAAAATAATATTGCATTCCTGTTAATGCAGTGTTGATATTAGTTATTAATCATATCTGACCTACTGTAGATGCTCTTTCCTGACAACTTTTTAACGTTCATTAATAAACTTTATTTTTAGAGCAGTTTGAGTTTCAACAACTGCAAAACCGAGGAGAAATTATGGAGAGTTACCGTATGCCCTCTGCTCCCCAGGCTTCCCGCTCCTGCCGTCTACACCGTAGGGCCTGATACGCTTCAGCGAGTGGAGCCGTCTCAATGCCGTGTCGTGCAGGGCACACCTCCCAAGATCTCCCCTTCCCAGATCTCCTCCAAGAGAGAGGCCTCCTTGCGGAAGAGATGAGTCTGTAGCAAGGTTGTGTTTCCTCGGGACACCAGAAGTTTGTTGTTGCGATTCTGCTCCGTAATAAACACTGAAAGTCAGAGACGTTCACAAACCACAACCCTGTGCTCGGGCGTCGGGCCCAGCTGCTCCAACTCTCTCCCCATCACCCCCCCGTGCCACGGGGAAGACCTGCCTGCCCGCCCTGAGCCATTTCCTCACTCGCCCGTGGAGGAAACCAGCAGCGCTGAGGGAAGATGCTGTGTTGAGATTAAATCCTTGAGCGGCTCAGGGAACCGGAGGGGGTCGGTCACCTGAACTGGCCGTAAGGGGCAGCGGGTGGTGGGAGGGAGCGCCCAGGCAGGCGGCGCAGTCACCCGGAGCCGTGCCACCCTCCCGAGGCCACCGCCCAGGCTCCCCGTGTCACAACCTCCCTGATGCTGGCCGCGTAGACGCCCATCACTTCCGGGGAGGCGCAGCTTTGTCTGGTGCGGTGCATCCCGGAGATCATTTATCACCTGCGTGCAGCACAGGCTGAGGGGGTCTGTCACTCAGGTGGCAGCAGGACTTAAGGATAACCAGGTTCCGGAAGCATAAGCGGATCCAGGGACCTCTCCGGGTCGCTGTGGGACCCCCAGGCCTCCCTGGCCTCCTGGCCTCCCGAGCCCCCAGCCCCTAGTGTGCTCGGTGCCCTGGGCCTCTTAGAGCTCACAGCCTTCCATCAGGGCTGAACCCTCACGGAGAGAAGGGGGAGGCAGACAGGGACAGTGCTGGGGCCCCGGCTGCCTGGAGCCTGAAATGTCACCCCCACGGGAAGGTCGTGGCTTCCATCCTGCTCAGGGCAAACGCAGCAGCAGCCCGCTCTCCCCCGCCCCCGCCCCCGGAACCCTAGCTGAAGCGCAGTGCACATGGGGTTTCAGCTTGAAGGGATTCTGCCTTTGGAATCACAAAGGCAAAGTCATCACAGCTCTCTGGAGAGAGAAAAGCTTTCCCAAGAATAGGAGGGTTTGAAAACGATGAGACGGTTCTTCCCTGGGTTTTCCGCTTGTTCAGGGCGTGGGCAAGTCCTCCTGAGCCAGTTCTCCAGGTTGTGTCGTATCCTGGCTCGTCCTCCAGGCCATCCAGTTCCTTCCTTCACACCCAGGAAAGGACATTTAAAAACTTGGGTAGAAAAGCCGTAAGATCACATCTAATTTTTGCCCTGGCCTCAAAAACACAGTAAACAAAATATAATAAAGAGCCTGAGGGCATCCATTTGTAGTTTGTAAATGTGTACCTTGAAGGAGCCTCGCCCTCCGGCCCACCAGGCAGGCATGGCGCCCTGGGAGACTCAACAGTGCAAGGACGGCCAGGTCCACGCTGAGGTCCCGCCACGGGTTCTGCCTGCAGCCTCTTCCTCCTGCCCTGGACACTGAGCTAGAAAAGCTGGATACTAGGTTCTAAAGAAAACAAAAATACATCTTTTACTCCATACCTGAAAGTCAACCCCGATGAGCCCAAGCACAGAGCTGTCCCGTCAAGGCACATCACGCATGCAGGTCGCAGAGCAGGACAGATGGGAGCCATGCGTCAACCACTCTGTCTCACCTGTGGCTCAGCCCCACGCACAGCAGGTGGCCCCCCACCTCTCCATGTGGTCTGCACCATAAGGTGCTGTCAGCCGGGCCGCTTGGGCAAGGAATTCCTAGGGGACCAGCACCTGAGCAGGAAGACAGAGGGCAGGCTGCAGGGGGGCTCTGCCTACCTCCTACCCCGCCCCCAGGAAAGGATGTATCCAGGGATCCAAGGGTGGTGAGGGGGAGGGAGCTAGAGAGCACTACAAGCCAGGGTCCCCAACACCCGGAGCTGAAGCTGGTGTGGCCCCAGCAAAGGCAACCTGACAACTCAGCAGGGAGCGGAAAGCCCAAGGTTTCCAGGAGCCTTAAAGGCCCATCGAATTTTCCATAGTGCAAAATCCCTTCTTTCCTTGAACCAGTGATGCTCTTTAACAATCTAGCCCTGTTCCCTCTGGGTGGAAGTAGAAGTTGGAGGGGTACCCGCCCTCTTTTCTACTCCGGAGCGGCTCAGGGCCTCTCCTTACCATTTATTTTATCTCTAAAGAGCTTGCCTTTTCTGCCTTTTCTGCTTCTCCTCTGTCTTTCCTTATTGTATAATTTAACCATTCCGGAACTCAAGCAGAAATGAGGGAGACATTTTAACCTATGACGGGTTTCTTCTCTCACGTCCACTCGGCTGACCAGTTTCCACAACAGCAAGTCTAAGTGGAACGGATCCCACGCAGCACACAGGCTTTAGCCATCGGGGGCAAAGAGGTGCTGTGAGGACCCTGCTTCATAAAGATCAATGAGTAACAGAGGAGATGGAAATGGCACAGTCCATCATTGAAAAAGTTCACTAAACCCAAATAATTTCTGGGTGTTCTAGCAAACCTGCAAAGAATAGTTAATTTTGGTATCATTTAAAATATTTCAGAGCATAAAAAAAGATGGGAAGTTTCCCAATTCATTCTACAAAACTTAGAATAGTACTAAAAAACCAAAGAAATAGAAAGAAAATTATGGCTTCATTTATGAATGCAGATATAGAAATCTTTAATGAAATATAGGAAAGGGAATCATTTCTTCCATTAATTCAAGGACAGTTCATTATAAGATATTTTGTTTATATTCATGAAGAAATAATAGGGAAAATGTGAATATTAAGAGATACATGGCATTTGCTAAAATTCAATCACACTGCTGTTAAAATCTCTTAGTAACCTAGATATAGATGAAAACACTTTTAACTGGGTAAAGGTATCTGCCAGAAATTTAATAAGAAACATTGAACTTAATGGTGAGATACCAACACCTTAAATAAGAACAAGACAAGAGTGACTTTTATCATGCCTATTATTCAACACTCTTCTGAAATCCACTGTTTTGGAGACAAGGAAAAGCATATTATTCATATACAATATATTTGCATCCTTAGAATATAGTCAGCAAACCCTGTCCCATGCCCAATAGTCAAATCCAGCCAGCAGCCTGTTTTTGTAAATAAAGTTTTATTGGAACGTGGTCTCATCTATTCCTTTATTGCCTACGGCTGCTTCCACACTGCAGTGGCAGATCTGAGTAGCTGCAACAGGGCTCCTATGACCAGCAAAGCCAAAAATATTTCCTATCGGTCCCTTCACAGAAGAAGTTTGCTGACCCCAAACAACTGGCTGAAAACATTATTAACCAACATTAATAAAATGAGAAAACTCAGTAGGGTGGCCACCTGTAAGTGTCATTAATTCTGCATACCATCAATCATTAATTAGACAATGTAATGGAAAAGAATCCCATTTAAAATAGCACTAAAACTACAGAATAGCTGAATATAAACTTAAATGTGCAAGAACAGTATGAAAACAAAAACTATAGAACTTTGCTGAGGCATAAAAGAAGACTTAAAAGATATACTGTATTCATGGATATGAGGACTTAATCTTGTAAAAATACCAATTCTCTCCTAATTATTATATAAAGTCAACTGAAAATTTCAATCATTATTTTGAGAAGTAGAAGTTTTAGAACTTGGAATCCAAAAAAGAAAACGCACGACAGTAGCCAGGAACATTTGGAAAACAATTGAGTAGTGATATCAACGATATAAAAATACACTACATAAAACTAAAATAATTAAAGCTGCATAGGACCAATGTAGCTACAGGAAATAATTAAAGGAAAAAAATTAGAATTTTTGGAAACAGACATGTACATGGAAGTATAGCATGTGATAGTGATGACATTTCCAGATAGTAGAGGAATAAAAGGCTCCCCAATGAATGATTTTGGAGAAAACTTTTATACATTTAATTATAAATAAATTAATTAGAAAATTAATTAGAGCTCTATTTCAAATTCCAGATGGACTAAAGATCTAAAGATACAAAATCAAAACAATCAAAGTATTGGGTAAAATGTATGTGGGTATTCTTGAATCTCAGGGAAGGTGATGCTGACACATAACAACATAACCCCAAAGCCATGAAGAAAACGACTGGCAACACGGCCACCTAAATTTTTTTTAGTTTTTTTTTTTTAACATCTTTATTGGAGTATAGTTGCTTTAAAATGTTGTGCTAGTTTCTGCTGTATAACAAAGTGAATCAGCTATATGTATACATATATTTCCCATAGCCCCTCCCTCTTGCATCTCCCTCTCACCCTCCCTAACCCACCCCTCTAGGTGGTCACAAAGCACCGAGCTGATCTCCCTGTGCTATGCAGCTGCTTCCCACTAGCTATCTATTTTACATATGGTAGTGTATATATGTCCACGCCACTCTCTCACTTCATCCCAGCATACACTTCCCGCTCCCCATGTCCTCAAGTCCATTCTCTACATCTGTGTCTTTATTCCTGTCCTGCCCCTAGGTTCTTCAGAACCTTTTTTTTTTTTTAGATTCCATATACATTTGTTAGCATATGGTATTTGTTTTTCTCTTTCTGACTTACTTCACTCTGTATGACAGACTCTAGGTCCATCCACCTCACTACAAATAACTCAATTTCGTTTCTTTTTACGGCTGAGTAATATTCCATTGTATATATGTGCCACATCTTCTTTATCCATTCATCTGTCAATGGACACTTAGGTTGCTTCCATGTCCTGATTACTGTAAATAGTGCTGCAATGAACATTTTGGTACATGACTCTTTTTCAATTATGGTTTTCTCAGGGTATATGCTCAGTAGTGGGATTGATGGGTCATATGGTAGTTGTATTTTTAGTTTTTTAAGAACCTCCATACTGTTCTCCATAGTGGCTGTATCAATTTACATTCCCACCAACAGTGTAAGAGAGTTCCCTTTTCTCCACACCCTCTCCAGCATTTATTGTTTGTAGTTTTTTTGATGATGGTCATTGCGACTGGTGTGAGGTGATACCTCATTGTAGTTTTGATTTGCATTTCTCTAATGATTAGTGGTGTTGAGCAGCCTTTCATGTGTTTGTGGGCAATCTGTGTATCTTTTTTGGAGAAATGTCTATTTAGGTCTCCTACCCATTCTTGGATTGGGTTGTTTGTTTTTTTGATATTTAACTGCATGAGCTGCTTGTATATTTTGGAGATTAATCCTTTGTCAGTTGCTTCATTTGCAAATACTTTCTCCAATTCTGAGGGTTGTCTTTTCATCTTATTTATGGTTTCCTTTGCTGTGCAAAAGCTTTTAAGTTTCATTAGGTCCCATTTGCTTGTTTTGGGTTTTATTTCCATTTCTCTAGGAGGTGGGTCAAAAGGATCTTGCTTTGATTTATGTCATAGAGTGTTCTGCCTATGTTATCCTCTAAGAGTTTTATACTGTCTGGTCTTACATTTAGGTCTTTAATCCACTTTGAGTTTATTTTTGTTTATGGTGTTAGAGAGTGTTCTAATTTCATTCTTTTACACGTAGCTGTCCAGTTTTCCCAGCACCACTTATTGAAGAGGCCTTCTTTTCTCCATTGTATATTCTTGCCTCCTTTGTATAGATTAGTTGACCATAGGTGTGTGGGTTTATCTCTGGGCTTTCTATCCTGTTCCACTGATCTACATTTCTGGTTTTATGCCAGTACCATATTTTCTTGATTACTGTAGCTTTGTAGTATAGTCTGAAGTCAGGGAGCCTGATTCCTCCAACTCCTTTTTTCTTTCTCAAGATTGCTTTGGCTATCCGGGGTCTTTTGTGTTTCCATAGAACTTGTGAAATTTTTTGTTCTAGTTCTGTGAAAAATGCCATTGGTGGTTTGATAGGGATTGCACTGAATCTGTAGATTGCTTTGGGTAGTATAATCATTTTCACAATGTTGATTCTTCCAATCCAAGAACATGGTGTCTGTCTCCATCTGTTTGCATCATCTTTAATTCCTTTCATCAGTGTCTTACAGTTTTCTGCATACAGGTCTTTTGTCTCCTTAGGTAGGTTTATTCCTAGGTATTCTTTTTATTGCAATTGTAGATGGGAGTGTTTCCTTAATTTCTCTTTCAGATTTTTCACCATTAGTGTATAGGAATGCAAGAGATTTCTGTGCATTAATTTTGTATCCTGCAACTTTACCAAATACATGGATTAGCTATAGTAGTTTTCTGGTAGCATCTTTAGGATTCTCTATGTATGCAAACAATGACAGTTTTACTTCTTCTTTTCCGATTTGGATTCCTTTTATTTCTTTTTTGTCTCTGATTGCTGTGGCTAAAACTTCAAAAACTATGTTGAATAACAGTGGTGAGAGTGGGCAACCTTGTCTTGTTCCTGTTCTTAGTGGAAATGGTTTCAGTTTTTCACCATTGAGAACGATGTTGGCTGTGGGTTTGTCATATATGGCCTTTATTATGTTAAGGTAAGTTCCCTCTATGCCTACTTTCTGTAGAGTTTTTATCATAAATGGGTGTTGAATTTTGTCAAAAGCTTTTTCTGTATCGATTGAGATTATCATATGGTTTTTATCCCTCAATTTGTTAATATGATGTATTACATTGATTGATTTGCACATATTGAAGAATCCTTGCATTCCTGGGCTAAACCCCACTTGATTGTGGTGTATGATCCTTTTAATGTGCTGCTGGCTTTGTTTGCTAGTATTTTGTTGAGGATTTTTGCATGTATGCTCATCAGTGATATTGGCCTGTAGTTTTCTTTCTTTGTGACATCTTTGTCTGGTTTTGGTATCAGGGTGATGGTGGACTCGTAGAATGAGTTTGGGAGTGTTCCTTCCTCTGCTATATTTTGGAAGAGTTTGAGAAGGATAGGTCTTAGCTCTTCTCTTAATGTTTGACAGAATTCGCCTTTGAATCCATCTGGTCCTGGGCTTTTGTTTGTTGCAAGATTTTTAATCACAGTGTCAATTTCAGTGCTTTTGATGGGTCTCTTTATATTTTCTATTCCTTCCTGGTTCAGTCTCAGAAGGTTGTGCTTTTCTAAGAATTTGTCCATTTCTTCCAGGTTGTCCACTTTATTGGCATATAGTGGCTTGTAGTAATCTCTCATGATCCTTTGTATTTCTGCAGTGTCAGTTTTTACTTCTCCTTTTTCATTTCTAATTCTATTGAGTCTTCGCCCTTTTTTTCTTGATGAGTCTGTCTAATGGTTTATCAATTTTGTTTATCTTCTCAAAGAACCAGCTTTTAGTTTTATTGTTCTTTACTATTGTTCCCTTCATTTCTTTTTCATTTCTTTCTGATCTGATCTTTATGATGTCTTTCCTTCTGCTAACTTTGGGGGGTTTTTGTTCTTCTTTCTCTGATTGCTTTAGGTGTAAGGTTAGGTTGGGTTTTTTTTTTTTTTGAGATTTTTCTTGTTTCTTGAGGTAGGGTTGTATTGCTATAAACTTCCCTCTTAGAACTGCTTTTGCTGCATCCCGTAGGTTTTGGGCCATCGTGTTTTCATTGTCATTTGTTTCTAGGTATTTTTTGATTTGCTCTTGGATTTCTTCAGTGATCTCTTGGTTGTTTAGTAGCATATTTTTTAGCCTCCATGTGTTTGTATCTTTTATTTTTTTTCCTGTAATTGATATCTAGTCTCATAGCATTGTGGTTGGAAAAGATACTTGATACAATTTCAATTTTTGTAAAATTAGGAAGGCTTGATTTGTGACCCAAGATATGATCTATCCTGGAGAATGTTCCATGAGCACATGAGAGAAAGTGTATTCTGTTGTTTTTGGATGGAATGTCCTATAAATATCAATTAAGTCTATCTTGTTTAATGTATCATTTAAAGTTTGTTTCCTTATTTATTTTCATTTTGGTTGATCTGTCCATTGGTGAAAGTGGGGTGTTAAAGTCCCCTACTATTTTTGTGGTACTGTCAAGTTCCCCTTTTATGGCTGTTAGCATTTGCCTTATGTAGTGAGGTGCTCCTATGTTGGGTGCATATATATTTACAATTGTTATATCTTCTTCTTGAACTGATCCCTTGATCATTATGTAGTGTCCTTCTTTGTCTTAATAGTCTTTATTTTAAAGTCTATTTTGTCTGATATGGAAATTGCTACTACAGCTTTCTTTTGATTTCCATGTGCATGGAATATCTTCTTCCATCCCCTCACTTTCAGTCTGTATGTGTCCCTAGGTCTGAAGTGGGTCTCTTGTAGACAGCGTATACACGGGTCTTGTTTTTGTATCCATTCAGCTAGTCTATGTCTTTTGGTTGGAGCATTTAATCCATTCACGTTTACGGTAATTATCAATATGTATTTTCCTATTACCATTTTCTTAATTGTTTTGGGTCTGTTATTGTAGGCTTTTTCCTTCTCTTGTGTTTCCTGTCTAGAGAAGTTCCTTTAGCATTTGTTGTAGAGCTGGTTTGGTGGTACTGAATTCTCTTAGCTTTTGCTTGTCTGTAAAGTTTTTAATTTCTCCGTTGAATCTGAATGAGATCCTTGCTGGGTAAAGTAATCTTGGTTGTAGGATTTTCCCTTTCATCACTTTAAATATGTCCTGCCGCTCCCTTCTGGCATGCAGAGTTTCTGCTGAAAGAGCAGCTGTTAACCTTATGGGGATTCCCTTGTATGTTATTTGTTGCTTTGCCCTTGCTGCTTTTAATATTTTTTCTTTGTATTTATTTTTTGATAGTTTGATTATAATATGTGTCTTGGTGTGTTTCTCCTTGGATTTATCCTGTATGGGACTCTCTGTGCTTCCTGGACCTGATTGACTATTTCCTTTCCCATATTAGGGAAGTTTTCAACTATAATCTCTTCAAGTATTTTCTCAGTCCCTTTTTTCTTTCTCTTCTTCTTCTGGGACCTCTGTAATCCAAATGTTGGTGTGTTTAATGTTGTCCCAGAGGTCTCTGAGACTGTCCTCAATTATTTTCATTCTTTTTTTCTTTATTCTCCTCTGTGGTAGTTATTTCCACTATTTTATCTTCCAGGTCACTTATCCATTCTTCTGCCTCAGTTATTCTGCTATTGATTCCTTCTAGAGAATTTTTAATTTCATTTATTGTGTTGTTCATCATTGTTTGTTTGCTCTTTAGTCCTTGTTAAACGTTTCTTGTATTTTCTCCATTCTATTTCCAAGATTTTGGATCATCTTTACTATCATTACTCCGAATTCTTTAGTAATAGGGAGACTGCCTATTTCCTCTTCATTTGTTTGGTCTGGTGGGTTTTTACGTTGCTCCTTCATCTGCTGCGTACTTCTCTGTTTTCTCATTTTGCTTAACTTACTGTGTTTGGAGTCTCCTTTTCACAGTCTGCACGTTCGCAGTTCCCATTGTTTTTGGTGTCTATCCCCAGTGGGTAAAGTTAGTTCAGTGGGTTGTGTAGGCTTCCTGATGGAGGGGACTGGTGCCTGTGTTCTGTTGGATGAGGCTGGATCTTGTCTTTCTGGTGGGCTGGACCATGTCCAGTGGTGTGTTTTGGGGTGTCTGTGAACTTAGTATGATTTTAGGCAGGCTCTCTGCTAATGGGTGGTGTTATGTTCCTGTCTTGCTAGTTGTGTGGCATAGGGTGTCCAGCACTGGAGCTTGCTAGTCGTTGAGTGGAGCTGGGTCTTAGCATTGAGATGGAGGTCTCTGGGAGAGCTCTTGCTGATTGATATTACGTGGGGTCAGGAGGTCTCTGGTGGTCCAATGTCCTGAACTCGGCTCTCCCACCTCAGAGGCTCAGGCCTGATACTCAGCCAGAGCACTAAGACCCTGTCAGCCACACAGCTTGGAGGGCTTGTACACAAACAGCATTACAACAGCAACTTTAAAGTACTCTCTGCTTAGACAGCCTTTGTTATCTTCATCACATGCTTTAAATACTTCTTGTGTTCTGATGGGCTGGCTTCCCACATCCACAGCCAGGTCCTGGCCTTGTAAAACCCCAAGGACTTCATGCTGCCTCAGCCAGAGAGGATGGACTGCGTGGACCTGGGCCGACTCTGGGGAATCCTCAACCCTGCGGGTCCCAGAGGATGCAGAAAACGTCTGTTGGGGATGTTGGCAGGGCATCATTCTGAGGAGGTGCATGCTAGGGGCAGGAATCCCCTTCTTTTTAGTTTTTAAAGAAAGAAATAGCAGTAAAAAAATCAAAATTCATATAAGGAGAAAAAACTTTGAGATATATCAGGGATTAATATCTTAAAATATGAAGAATTCCAATGGACTCATAAAAAATAGTTAAACACCCTACTAAAATTTTGACAGCATATAAATGGACAATTCATGGAGACATTACAAATGACTCATAACACTTATGAAAATATAACTCAACCTCACTAACAGTCAAGAAAATGCCAATTAAAATGAAACAATAAACACTTTTCACCACACATTTTGGTAGGAATATAAAGTGTCATAAACTTTTTGGAGGACAATAAAAAGTTTAAATGTGTATATCCTCTGACACGGCAATTTCACTTGTAGAAATAAACTCTATTAAAATACTGTTATTGACTGAACATCTCTCCCCCCCAAAATTCATGTTGAAGCTCTCGTTCTGGAATTTGGAGATGGGGCCTTTGGGAGGTAGTTAGGGTTAAGTGAGATCAGGAGGCTGAGACCCCATAGCGGGATTAGTGTCCTTACAAGAAGAGAGAGACCAGAGCTCACACGCTCCCTGCCACATGATGGCATGGCGAGAAGGCAGCCGTCTGCAAACCAGGAAGAGTTCCCACCAGAACCTGACCACGCTGGCCCCTTATCTCACACTCCCAGCCTCCAGAACTGTGTGAAATCCATGTCTGTTGTTTAAGCCCCGAGTCTGCAGTGTTTTGTTTTGGCTATCTGAGCTAAGACAAATATTCAAACAACTATACAAAGATATAGGAATGAAAATGTTCAGTAAAACATTATTTGTAATAGAGAAAAAAAATTTTAAATGCTTAATATCCATCAAAAAGGAAATTATTAAATAAATCATGGAGCACCCATACTATGGAATTCTGAGCAGTTGTAACAAAGAACAGGATAAATCCTCATTATATAGTTCTAGATGAAATAAAGCAAATTGCTGAATAACAGTTTTGTTATTTTTAAAAGCTTATGTTCGTGTATATACCTACCTTTGAGTGTGTGTGTATGTGGGTGTGTGTGCACACAATCTGGAAACCATCTGGAAATATTAGTGTCAGCCCATTAATGGTGGAGACGGGTGGTGAGTAGGGAGCAGTATGTGAAATAATAAAGTGGCAAGGAGGGAATTTCACTTTTTATTTTCTATATTTCTGTGTTGTTTGGCTTTTATAATGAATATATATTACTTTGGCAGTTGTGTTGGGACAAAATTTAATGTATGTCAGTTCCCTTCCCTCCACTCACAACAAAACATTTAGCAATTTCTTGTTTTGTTTTCTCTTCTCCCTGCTCTCTCTCCCCAGAACAAAATCCTTGTGGTACTGTCTCCTGGGAACAGGTCAGTGGAAGGAGAAAGCAGTGCTGGGGCACCGCGGGCAGTGGGAGGATGTGGCCAGCAGGGAGTTGGGCTGAGCATGCAGGTTCCCCAATCACTGAGGATGGGGTGACAGAGCCCCTCCACAGTGAGGGCGTCTTAGTCAGCTTGGGCTGCCATAAAAACACACCACAGACTGAGTGGTTTAAACAGCAGACATTTATTTCTCACAGATCTTGGCGCTGACAAATCCAAGATCAAAGCAAAGGTAGAGAGGCCTCTTCTAGGCCTTGCAGAGAGAAGCCTCCTCACTGTGTCCTCATGAGGCAGACAGAGGGAGAGAGTGAGTTCTCTGGTGCCTCTTCTTATAAGGACACTAATCCCGTCACAAGGGCCCCACCCTCACTACCTGACCTAACCCTACCTCCCAGAGGCCCCTTCTCCAAACACCATCGTTAACTGGAGGTCAGGCTTTCAATGTATGGACTGGGGGGGACACAAACATTCAGTCTATAACAGAGAGCCTTCTTCACTTTAGGATGCAAGAGGCTCAGGGAGGATAAAAGACTTCAGTGAGAGCACATGTACTCTACAGTTTAAGCGAGATCCAAGTATGCCCTGGAATTTCTGTTTGGATCTTGTTTCTTTAAATGAGATACTGATCTAAGTATCCAAGCCTTTGCCATTATAGGTCAAAGTTTCAATACATAACTTTTTAATGCTTAAGAAACAGAACCATATTTTTAAGTTTACTGGCTACAGGAACTGGCAACAGAAAGATTTGGAATGTGTTTTAAAAAGTGAGTTGGAGCACGGGGATGTTAGGAAGACTTTCCTTAAATATATTCACTTCAAGCAGCACATCCCAAAGCCAGTCTCAACCCAGTTCCACCAAAGAATTTAGCCTTAATGCAGGAATCCACTATATGTAACAAAAAACTTCTCCCTGACCTTCTAGAATTGTGCAGTTATGCACCATCCTTGGGAGAATCAAGACAATAATCGCTTAGATTTCTTCCTATAGAGCTAAATTCTCTCTAGGTACCCAAGTTGAAAAAGGCCGGCTGACATCCAAGAGTAAAAGAGGATTCCAAGCTTCATCCATTACACTAACCAAAAGGAACACATTAGTAAAGTGCTAACGAGTACTTGGACTAGTGAAAGAATTAACTAAAGAAACAATAACCATTGGTAATATATATTGATTTTTAACATAGATCAGATGCTGTGCTAAGTGCATATCTACACTAAGAGAGAAAAATGATTTTCCCATATTACAGATAAAGAAACATTTAAAATGCTGCATTATACTACTGTTTTGGACATAGGAAAAATCACGTCAGCCTTGTTTGGGACCAGAGCCCACAGAGCTGGGGTATTTCCTGGGGCTCAGCTGCATACTGCCTGGGCTCCAGACACAAAGTCAAAGCAAGCAACCCTGGGATACGGTCATTCTGGGCCCCCTGAGAGTGACAGGCCCACAGAGTATACACCAGCAATGAAGGACACCGGCTCATTGCAGCAAATATTTATGGCCCTACTCTGTGCCAAGAAAGGTGTTGAGAGCTGTGAAGACACTAAGGCTGGTGTCCCACAGCAAGCAAAGTTGAAGGCACGCACACACACGCGCGCGCACGCACACTTGTGGGACCATACCATCAGAACAAGGTATGGTTACACTATGGAATACTATGCAATATTTAGATAGAATTAGCTGAATTCCTACGTCATAATGGAGAGAGGTTTCCAAACCGTATTGCTGAGGGAAAAGAGCAAGCTATCGAATTATAAATACAGGAACTACCCTTCCTCACCAAAAAAAAAAAAATCCATTGCCGTCGGCAATACCATACCATGAGAAAGCTGGCCAGAAGCCACACATGGGGACGCCTCGCCCCCAGCTGCCAGGGGACAGCCTGACAACCGGAACGGTTACGGCCAAGGTGAAACCACAGAGCCTGACAAAGGGCAAGCAAATAAACAAAACCACCAATGTGGGAGCTAAGATGATATCCTTTAGTCTAAAAAGTACAGACTGGAACACAGGAGATACACAAGCGGAGCATCCTTTGAAAACAATAAAAGGATCGTCCCAAAGGAAAGGGAAGCGCATTTTAAATAAATCCTGTATTCGCCGGGTCGAAACTACTTGTTCAGATCTTACCACTAGGAGGTTTTCGTTCATTCATTCATTTGTTCCGCAAACATTACTGAGCACCTACCATGGGCCAGGAACTGCTCTGGACCCTGGAAATGTGATGGGAACAAAGCTAACAAAGCCCTGCTCTCCCCCAGAGCCTACAGCTTGTTTCTTATGTCCCCCCTCTTCCTGTGATGACACAGATGATTTTAAAATACCTAAATCTGAAGGCCCCCAGGAATTCCCAGGACAGCCACCGTGGATTCTGCAGGGGGCTCCCTTTTCTCGGGGGTATTGACTTATCCTAAGGACCCCTGAAACCTCCTCACTGAGTCTCCCTTTCACCAGCCCCGACAGGGCTCTGTGACTGCTGTGTCACTGCACTCCTGTCCCTGAATAAATGCTGCAATTCTGGTAGATAGCCTTTAATACTATACCCATGTAATGTGAATTCATCCCTCTTTTAAAAGAGTCAAATATTGCCGATGGCAATGGATTTTTCTCTCTTTTTTTTTTTTTTGGTGAGGAGGGGTAGTTCCTCTATAATTCAGTAGCTTGCTCTTTTCCCTCAGTAATACGTTTTGGAAACCTCTCTCCATTATGACATAGAAATTCAGCCAATTCTATCTAAATATTGCATAGTACTCCATAGTGTAACCATACCTTTTTTTTTTTTTTAAGCCACTGTCCCTTTGTTGATAGCCCTTTGGTAGCTGGTTTCCAGTCTTTCACGTTTTTTTTTTTTTTGGCTGAGTTGGGTCTTTGTGGCTGCGGGCGGGCTTTCTCTAGTTGTGGCGAGTGGGGTCTACTCTTCGTTGCGGTGCGCTGGCTTCTCAATGCAGTGGCTTCTCTTGTTGCGGAGCACGGCTCTAGGCACATGGGCTTCAGTAGTTGTGGCACATGGGCTTCAGTAGTTGTGGCTCGCGGGCTCTAGAGCACAGGCTCAGTAGTTGTGGCTCACGGGCTTAGTTGCTCCGCAGCATGTGGGATCTTCCTGGACCAGGGCTCGAACCCCTGTACTCTGCATTGGCAGGTGGACTCCCAACCACTGCACGACCAGGGAAGTCCCTCCAGTCTTTCACTATTACAAACAATTTTGCAATGGACATTATTTTATATGCCCTCCTGTGCACCTCTGCAAGGCTCTCTCAGGGGTACAGCAACAGGGAATTGCTTGTCAAATCATGGGATATTTTAAATACATACTGTCAAATTGCCAGAAGAATATAAGAGGCCTGTTTCTTAACATCCTTGCCAATTCTTAATATTATCAAACTTTATAATTTGTGTCAATTCAATGAACATTAAATAGCTGGTTTGTTTTTGTTTTTTACTTTTTTTTTTTTTGGCTGCGTTGGGTCTTCGTTGCTGCGCGTGGGCTTTCTCTAGCTGCAGTGAGTGGGGGCTACTCTTCATTGCGGTGCGTGGTCTTCCCATTGCAGTGGCTTCTCTTGTTGTGGAGCACAGGCTCTAGGTGCACGGGCTTCAGTAGTTGTGGCATGTGGGCTCAGTAGTTGTGTCCCGCGGGCTCTAGAGCACAGGCTCAGTAGTTGTGGCGCACAGGCCCAGTTGCTCCACGGCATGTGGGATCTTCCTGGACCAGGGATCGAACACATGTCCCCTGCATTGGTAGGCAGATTCTTAACCACTGTGCCACCAGGGAAGTCCTGTTTTTGTTTTTGCTTTCTTTGTTTGTGGTTTTGCATTTTCCTAGTGAAGACGGGCATTTTTAAATTTTTATATCTGCATCTAAAATGCTTATTGTAAGTAAAACATATAATAAAGATAAACAAACATTAAAATATATATACACATATTTATTTTTCTTATTTTATTACACATTCCAATTATGTTTGTGACCTTTTTCTATTGGGTTGTCTGTCTTCTTTTTATTGACATTTAGGAGTTCATTACATACCCTGGATTCTCATTTTCAATTTTCTAGTCACATACAGTTTATATGGTAACTATTACCATTGGTAAACATAATTTTAACTTTGTTTATACAAATTTATTTTTTCTTTATGGTTTTTGCTTTGAGCATCTTATTTTAGGTCTTCCTTTTCCCTAAGGACATAAAAATGTTTTCTCATATTTCTGTCTGTATCCGGGGTATTTTTACTCTCAGCTTTCCGAGTTTCAACAGCATCGTTCCCTCTCTGGTGCTGGACCACACATCCTCCCGATGAGGCAGTTTCCTTAGCCGCACGCTCCTCAGCTGGCACTTCTGGGGCTAAGGCACACCCATCGGGTCTGCTGCCCTCATCCCCAGCTGCTCACATCCGCCCTGCAACCTCCCAGTGTACCCAAAGTCCCAGCACTTGGTGAGAAAAGTGAGGGAAACATTCTCAGTGGCCTTGCTGCCCACGCCACCCACAGAGCCTGGAAACCCAAGGAGCAGCCCTGGGACTTAAGCGGTAGGAGGTTCATGGGATTCCTAAAAAGCCTTAAAAATGCTTCTCTGGTTTTCCTGGCAGAATAACACATCCCCATATAAATCAGCAGGAGGCGGTGGCAGTGAGGGTTCTGAAAAATCTTGGCAGGTTCCGTCATAGCCAGGGCCATCTTTCCGAGAAGAACTCATGGATGCTGTTGGCTTCCAGGGTGGTACTGAGCCGCCTCCAGACTACAGAATCAACCCACACGACCGTGTCTTCTCCTCCGGGGGCCAGAGGAAACGTGCCCCACACCCCGAGTGCCTGCCAAGCCCATCAGGGTCCCCCTTCCCTGGAGCCACGCAGGCTTCAGGCCACCGCACGTTTTCAGCAGAAGACACCTTCCCCTCTGTCGAAGACCTTCCCCTTTGTCAGAAAACAGAAATGAGCTCACGCTGACGCTACAGATGCTAAAATTAGAACGCAAAAGAAATCTCTGCACCTATTTCATCCGTGAGCGTGGTTTTATCTCCAGTATGGAGAAGGAACACACCCTCCCCTCCTAATCCAAGGGGCTCACCTGGGCTCTGCTACACACTGCTGGGTGTGACCTTGGGTGAACCCGCATCCACCCTACGATGAGGGGCTGGGTTAGAGGGTCCTTAAGGTCTACCACCTCTAAAGTCCCAAGATCAGACAGTCTGTCTACAACAAAACAAACAAATGTGGATACCTATTTTTGGAGAAGGTTCAAAGTACAGAAGAAGAAATCTGGATCCAGATGTTACCTTCCTCTGCATCTTGGAGCTTCACTGTGCTTCTGTCCTGTCCTGGACGCCGGCCTCGTGTCTTGCACATCCTGCCAAAGTCAGCACCTCAGTGACGTTGTTCCCATTTCACAGATGAGGAAACTGCATCTGAAATACAGTAGGTCACTTTCTTAATGATTCAGTTACTTGACACACAGCTACTGGACGTCAGTGCTAGGAGGCGAGCAGAGGCCTGCTCCACAGTGCGTGCTGTTCAAACACAGCAGAATCCTGCTGGGAGACAAAGCACAGAACTGCTCCGCTCTTCACGGGGTCCGCAAACCGTCTCAGCACAGCCCCTGCTTTGGATGCCAGCATCTCTCCTGTCCTCCCACTTTAAAAGTACAAGGGAAGGACTTCCCTGGTGGCACAGTGGTTAAGAATCCACCTGCCAGCTCTATTTACAATAGCCAGGACATGGAAGCAACCGAAGTGTCCATCGACAGATGAATGGATAAAGATGTGGCACATATATACAATGGAATATTACTCAGCCATAAAGAGAAACGAAACTGAATTATTTGTAGTGAGGTGAATGGACCTAGAGTCTGTCATACAGAGTGAAGTAAGTCAGAAAGAGAAAAACAAATACCGTATGCTAACACATATATATGGAATCTAAAAATAAAATTTAAAAAAAGGTCACAAAGAACCTAGGGGCAGGATGGGAATAAAGACGCAGACCTACTAGAGAATGGACTTGAGGACAATGGGAGGGGGAAGGGTAAGCTGGGACAAAGTGAGAGAGTGGCATGGACATATATACACTACCAAATGTAAAACCGATAGCTAGGGGGAAGCAGCCGCATAGCATAGGGAGATCAGCTCGGTGCTTTGTGACCACCTAGAGGGGTGGGATAGGGAGGGTGGGATGGAGGGAGATGCAAGAGGGAAGAGATATGGGGATATATGTATATGTATGGCTGATTCATTTTGTTATACAGCAGAAACTAACACACCATTGTAAAGCAATTATACTCCAATGAAGATGTTAAAAAAAGAAAAAGAATCCGCCTGCCAATGCACGGGACATGGGTTCGAGCCCTGGTTGGGGAAGATCCCACATGCCGTGGAGCAACTAAGTCCGAGCACCACAACTACTGAGCCTGCACTCTAGAGCCTGCAAGCCACAACTACTGAAGCCTGCACGCCTAGAGCCCGTGCTCTGCAACAAAGAGAAGCCACCGCAATAAGACCGCACACCGCAAGGAAGAGTAGCCCCCGCTCACCACAACTAGAGAAAGTCTGCATGCAGGAACGAAGACCCAACGCAGCCAAAAATAAAATAAATAAATAAATTTATTATCTAAAAAAAGTACAAGGGAAGAAGGAGCTGAGGACTCCACACAGAGGGTGGGAAAGCACTGTTCTGCTTACCTTGTTTTATATTCTCTGAAAAAAGGAAGGAAGCCTGCTTGGGTTATAACCCGAGGAGCCACTTTCTTGGCAGTGAGAGCCTCAAGGTAGCCACCAACATGACTTACAAGCTTATGTGAAACAAACGCCAGGCAGACTGGGTGCTTCTACAAAAGCGCAATGATTCTATGGAAATGCGCTCTATCATTTTCAAAGGACTCATCGCCAAGAAAATCAGGCTTTGTAATCTACATGCACAATTATTTTCTCATCGATTCAAAGCAAATATTTTATAGAATGCCTGTTCCCAAACATGAGGAAGCCATACGCTGTAAGGGGACCCCAATGGTACGTACAGGATTATGTAAAATGAGATTCTCTTCCTATAAGTTCGGAAGGTGTACAAGTTGAAAGAACACATTGCTATCTGAATGCCAATTTGGGGAAACAAATGTCTTCTAGGATGACTCACATTCTGGTGAAAAGTGATAACCAAGTTATGACAGCAGAACAGTGAGAAGAATAAGAGGCGATGGCTGCCTGCCCCGCTTTCCCTTCCCGTCCCTTGTTCGCCTGTCGTCTGGCCATCACAGACACACAGCGGGCACAGCCGCAGACGCGGGCCTGGGAGGCGGGCCAGGGCTCAGGCCGGGCTTCCAGCGGGTGCTAGACCAAAGCCCAGGGCTCCAGCTGGGATTCTGCAACAAGGCTGAGTGTCATTAGCTGATTTCCTGAAGGCAAAAAAAGCGTCTCGACGAGGTGACAGGAGAGCCAGGTGGCTCTGTCCGTGGAGGCCCGCCGGCGGCCGCTCAGCCTCCCTGGACTCCGGCCAAGGCCTCCAGCCGCCAGCCTGAGCCCCGCGGCCCGCGAAAGGCCGCGGAGGCTGGTGCCGAAGGGCGGGCTTGTGGTGAAGAGGCACTTTCTCAGAAGAGACAACTTCTTGCCCTTTTCTCCCACCCACCCGGGCTCCCTAGTTCAGGCTTTCCTCACGTCCCCTCCCCCCGCCACGCTCAGCCCTCCTCTCCTTCCAGAAGCACGTGCACCGGCGGCGGCAGCGAGGAGAGATCGCCAGGCACACGAGGGGACTGGAACCCTGACGCAGCCCCACGGAGGACGTGTGCTCGCAGCCGCTCGTTACGCATTTCAGGGCACGCTCCTCGCTTCCAACAAACAAGGACGGCTGCGGCACGAGCTGCGGCCATTCGGTGCGGACCACGGCGGCCTCCCGCGGCCACTGCTGTCCTGGCCGCCCAGCCGCTCCTCCTTCGAAAGCGATTGCACCGCTCTCCGCTCCTCGGCTGGCCCAGTGGCGTCCTCACGGCTGTCCTGAAGCACGAGGGACAGACAGTGCCTGCCGAGGGCTGCCCGAGTCAGAACGGCCCGGCGTTGCCACCTGTGCTCGGCGGCCTGTCTTATCGGCCCGATGCCAGCCAGCTCCACAGGCCTTGGCCCCGTGCCAGCGCCCGTCCAGCTTTATCCGTGCTGCGGGGCCTCCTCTTTGTGATGGAGAATGGTCATAAGCCGGGAGCCACCAGCACACACCTGGCAGGTGTAGTGCATGTGAACGGCCCGGAGCAGGACCTTGTCTGTACTCGCAGGTGCCGGGAACTGTTACTTTCCTAGTTTGTCATTACTTCTTCACCCTTGTCCATGTTCAAATGTCAATGAAAAGTAAATAATAAAGAAAAACAAAAAGAACAAAATGCATTAACCAAAAGCTCCCCTCTTTAGGTGTATCTGCCATGTCTCTTTCGCAACTTACACTCTGTGAAGACAGTGACTGGTTCATTTGGTTTGGCAAACATAGCCATTAATATATTATAAACACTCGGTCTGATGTCAATACAAAGGAGAACTTAGAAACGTCACCTCTACAAAAGAAACTCTTCTAGGTAAGCAACCAGATCTTGTGTTGAGTCAATAACCTGTGGAAACAAACTTTTTAGTAGTACCTGGGCTGAAATTCCAAAATACTATAAATATTGATGTATCTCCTGAAATGAAGATTCCATTACAGACTAATTCCCTTCCAGGCAAAGGCCACGTGAAGCTGAAAAAACGCCGTAAGTGACAGAGAAAAAGACGTCAAGCTGAAACGCGAGGAGAACTTGTCATGGCCCAGAGTCCACATGGTCTCGCAGTTTCAGGGCTAGTGGTGACAGGCACAGGACACGAAGACCACGTGTGATGGGAGTGTGGGGCAGGAAGAAACAGATGAGAAACAGTTGCAAGAGATTTCCGAAGCTATAACAATTTGAACAACAAAATAAGTGATGATCGTAACAGATTATAACTCATTGAATCAATAGTTCCTGAGTCCATAGCCATGTTAAGACACATAAATAAGGAGAAGTGAAAGTTCTTCGTTAAAGTAGAGCACCAACTCAAAATACAAAATAAAGATGGGAACCTCACAGTGTTGACACTCACACTGAGAGTGCAAACGCGGTGCACCTAAAGCCCGCTGAAGTCTTCGCACGCATCAACGCACCGGCTGCCAGCTGCCAGCAGCCACGTGCCTCCCCGCCAGGCACACACAGTCACGAATAAAGAAACGTTAACACCAGCGACAAGTGATGTCAGTTTCTCTTAAGAATGTTCTAGATAAACTGGTTAAAAAAAAACTATTAATTTCATTAAATCTTGGCCCATTAATACATGTCCTTTTACTATTGTGTGAAATGAGAAGGCGCGTGTGCCGTGTGCTGAAGGGTGACGGTATGGGTTTTGTGGGCGGAGCTTCTCAGCTTTCTCATGGACACCAGTTTTACTTGAAAGAACAACTGATAGACAAATATGTTATTCACACATGGGTATTAGGCAGACATTTTCTCAAAAATGGACAAACCAAGCCTGATGCTTCAAGGAAATAACTGAGAGTAAGTGTTGCCAGTGAGAAAATTCAAGCTATTTAACAAAAACTAGAATTTGGAAAACTTGAATCTGCCACCATGAGCTTGACCGTTTCCCATGACCTAGTAACTTCTGTAACGAGATCAGGGGAGATAGTAACAGATGTGACTTTTCAGTACTGTATAATGAAATGTGTCAGCATTTGATAAATTTCACAACTCAAGGATCCAGCATTTTCCAAATGGCTAATGTCACAAAATGTGACAAAATAGTACACAGATAAAATATCTATCCAAACTGCAAGATAGAATAATGGATTTTAATGTAACAGAGTATGAAAATTTAATTGACATGTTTCAAATTCCACATTGCAACTAACCTTTAAGAAACTACTACTGTTGAGTTTTGGTGTAGTATCAAAAAAGAAGACCCATAATTATCCAAAGTGGATATTTAAATACTCCTCCTTTTTGCGGATTTTCTGCAAACATTTCCGCCATAAGACCATACTCCAACAGATCACAGAGGTGTGTAAAAATACGAAACAGAGCCACTTTTCTCACTAAACTTCCTTCTGAAAATATTACTTTTCATGAAATTGTTCATTTATGTTAACATGTATTTGGTTTATTATTGTTATTTTTAAATGGATTAGTAAATACTTTTAAAGTTTCCTACCTCTAATTTCTTCTTCTTTATATATCATTAAATATTGATAGATCTAAAACATATTAACAAAAGCTTTTTGGAGCCCTTAGTACTTTTTTAAGAATGAAAAGGAGTCCTGAAATTAAAAAACTTAAGAATTGCTACCTTGGGAAAAAGTATGCTTGGGGAAAAGGTGTTTTCTTTCTTGCTGATTCCTCAAAAACATTAAACTGCTAACGAATTGGAACTCTGCAAGGTGCCGGGAGAGAGAGATGGGCTATTTAGCACTGTTCAGACTTATCTGATCCCACAGACACCACTGTACCGTGTGGGCATCTCTCCACAGACAAGAGCCCTGGAGACGGGAACCCAGGTTCTGCCATGAACTTGCCATGTGGCCTCGGTCAAACCCAAACCTAACACCCTGTAACAGTGGCACATCAACATTCCCACTTGCATGTGGCTTTGCACTCCAAATTCTTATGTGGAAGCCCTAGCCCTGAATGTGGTAGCATTTGGTGACAGGGCCTCTGGGACACGACTGGGTTTACATGAGGTCATGAGGGTGGGGCCCTCATGGTGGGATTAGTGCCCTTGTAAGAAGAGACAGCAGAGAGCTTGCTTCCTCTCCCCTACACGTGAGCACACAGCCAGAAGGCAGCCATCTGCCAGCAGGTAGAAGGCCTCACAGGGAACCGAATCTGCTGGCACCTTGATCTTGGATTTCCAGCCTCCAGAACTGTGAGAAACAAACGTCTACTGTTGCAGCCCCCCAAGCGTGGTGTTTTGCAATAGCAGCCTGAGCTGACAAAGACACACACACCTATAACAAGGCGGCACAGCTAAGGAAGGCTGGCAGTGCCGTGCAGTTACGTACATGAGCCCTGTGGTCCCCACTCAAGTAAGGTTTCTAACCTGAGCTCCTTTCCAAATGTTTTAAATGTATTTTCAATCAGAATAACACGTACATGTTTTCTAAAAATCAACTAAGGAGAGACACTGATAAAGAAAGCCACTTGTCCCTGCCTGCACCCCTACCCTCAGCCCTGCTCTCCAGAGTAACCTGATTCCATCATTTCTGATTTGGTTCTGTGGTTGCCTCTGAAGTTCCCAATAACAAGCTCACAGAGCTATTTCTGGATTTATCAGCTCTACATATTACCCGCTGTTATGCTGAATGATGGTTTAGTTTGCTTACACCCTCGATATCTTTCCCCATAATACATTCACCTACTACATACATACATATGTATATGAAATATAGGGGTATAATACCTTTTTCAATTTATCTATTTGTGACCTTTATAATTTTTAAATTGCATCTTTATATCTCTACTTCTTTCTTCATTAATTACAGATAGGTGGTATTTCTTTTTTAAAACATCATCACCAATGCTCACTTATTAATCAAAGTCAAATGGGAAACACATCTGCTCTGATTTATAAATTAAGATTCTTAGTTGTCAGAGACGGTAAGCGTCAGCTGGACATCTGGTTTTCTTTCCGTCTTAGTGTTTTTTTAAGTCTACTGCAAAGTGTACATTATCATAGTGGTGTGAGCTTCTGATGACCCATATGCACAGACTGGCCATCTATGGCTCAGCTCTTTCGTGGAATCCTTTGGGCATCTTCACGATATCCATGGTCTGCGTTTTGGAGAAATGTATGCGTGTACTCCCGGAGCCCCCTTCTTCCAAATCTGTGAAGACGTGCTCTTTCTAGGACTGAGAATTGCTGTCTCCCAGGAACTCTCTTCAGAGCGCTCCTGAGTTGGACCCACTGTTTCCTAGACCCCTCAGCTCCCTTTTTTTATTTTCTCCTTGTTTTTGCTAGAGTACCGCCTTGCACTAGTTTCCCAGGACAGACACAGGAGTTAAAGTGGTTTTACTGTGCTGTTAATGAGCCT
The DNA here is from genome assembly GCF_949774975.1 of Lagenorhynchus albirostris. Lineage (NCBI taxonomy): Eukaryota > Metazoa > Chordata > Mammalia > Artiodactyla > Delphinidae > Lagenorhynchus > Lagenorhynchus albirostris. The sequence continues at coordinate 99,384,963 of NC_083102.1, read as the reverse complement.
ATTCCAAGGGCCTGGGAAGGAAGGGCCTTTGCCTTAGAGTCACATGATTGTGTGTTTTTTACAAATTCTTCAAAAATTAGACCCTTCAACAGCAACCGTTTAAGGCAACGTCTCTCTCCCGCCTGCGTTCGGTCACATTCCCCACATTGCTGGGTGGCGGTGTAGCAGCCCCAGCGCGTGTTTGAAATCTGTCTGAGGGGAAGCTGAGTAGGGAACACACTGAGCTGCGGCACCTCCACCCCCATGCAGAGCTGGGTTCTTGCCAAGCCAGAGAAGGACCGGCTTCCACGAGCCACCCCACTCACCGCGTCACCTCTCTCCCCAACAGGCCACGCCCCTGCAGGCCCTGAGGTCATATCCCAATATGAACACGGAGTTTCCTATACTATCAGTAAGAAATAACAAATTTTGACCAACCATAGCAGAGAAAGGACTGAATGCTTCTCTTCTCTCCACAAAAATACTATAAAACTGTTGTCATATGAAGAAGCAACAAAAAAGTATGGGGAAAATATATGATCAAAATATATGATCAAATCAATATATGATCAGTCAGTGAATCAAATTTTTTCTGGATTTTATAATATTTAAGGCTAATATTTGTATTTAGTTGTGATTTCTCATATGATTCTAAATAACTATTCACTTTGTATCTAATTATATAGTAGTAATTTTTAATGTTTTTCTGAAAGAGAGGCCCCCTAGATTGTACAGGCTTCACGCCCCACCAAACCTGAACGTATCACTGTACTGCAAGTACGTTTCCTGAAGCCTTGCAGTTTTGAAAATAACTTGTATTTGATAGATAATGCGGCTAAGTAAAAAATTCTAGTTTGAATTTTTGTTTCTCAGATACCCAAAGGCACTGAATCAGGATTGAGAGTACCATTTTGATTCATTTCCCTGCTTTGGTGGAGTGGGGTGGGAAGCAGGCAGGACGGGTAGTCAGCTGGGCCACACGAAACACAACCACACCTGCTGCTAAAATACAGAAATTCTTTTGCACCAGTTGGTACATGGTCAGCATCCTATGACCCCCAGCCCCAGACCTAGCCCTGGAATGTTCCAGCATCCTGCAGACGCTCCTCTTGGACCTTTAGACCTTTCCACCATCCAAACAGCTAAAGGGCTAATACCCAGTATAGCAAGACCCCACTGGAGAGCTACTTCCAGTGGCATCCATTCTGATGGGCCAGTGCCCAGGCCATACCAAGTGTTAAATATTTTGAATCCTGCCACCGGGTGGTGGGATTTCGTTCGTATTGTTGGTATTTCTTTTTCTCTGGAAGCCATGAATATTTTCTTTTGTCGTATGAGTTCTGAAATTTCACAGTAACGTGGGCTGTATGCGCCTCTTCCCTTTCATTGTGCTGGGTTCTCCACCCTGGAGATGTCCAGTCAGTCTGGAAATCGCCCTGACCCCTCTTCTGCAGGAAGGCTTGCTCTCATTGTGATACAGGGGCAGCCTGCGATGGCAGTTTTAAATTCTTTCCTTAGGGAATTGCCCTGAGGCTGACCTTCCAGTTCACTTCCAGGAAACACTGGGCACAATTAGGCAGGAAGCTGCGTCCTCCCTCGGGGCCCCCAGCCCTGCCTCACCTTCACCAGCCAGCATGCGCTGCCGCAGTTCACACCCACCCTCTTCTCCCTCAGCATCTCCTGCACTGTGGTCTCCTCGCGTCACCGCCAGGGCGTGGGTCCTGTCACTCCTAAAGCATCTTTGTATTTTGCTCTTGCTTCTGACACACACGAGCTCATCCATCACTTTTTTCTTCCCAAATTATACAAAACTGCCCTTTGCATGCAGAATATTGCCTGTAGGAAGGAGCCCATCTGGTGTCTCGATCTGTGTGACACCATCCCCCCCCCCCACACCACTGCTGCCCACACCATCTCCTATTCCAATCCCTGCTCACTCACGGCCTCCAGAAGCTGTGCTCTGCCTGGGATGACCTTTACCCCCCTTCCATCCTGTAGGATTTAACTCACACTCCACCTTCTCTATCAAGTTTTCACAGATGCAACACATACGGCCCTCCCATGCCAAATACACCTCTCACTTAGCCAGGCCCTCCTGAGTGTGCACGTGTAGCTCTTACCTTAGCTGTCTCTCCTGGGTTCCGAGCCCCTGTACCCGGCTGTGAGCACAGTGGGTTGGACATTACATAACAGTTACCGTTCAGTTTGAGAGACTGGGAAGAGAGATGGTTCTGGGAATAGAACGGAACTTCCTTGGGTAACAAAGGTCTAGGAGAGCCAGAGAACCAGAACCTTGCACAATTTTTGTAACAGAGGCCTGATTATATTTTGGGTTTGCTAAGACTTTGCACCTCTGGATTTCAGAGCACCAGAAAAGCTGGATTAGTAAGAGCCTTTTCCTCTGGTTCTACCAGATCAAGTATGATTGCAGAACCGCCTCCTTTCAGTCCATGACCCAAGTTTAAGGTTAAGGGGGGAGGATCAAGCAGAAGGCTCACCCCTCGTCCCACTAAGTGAGAGCAGCACGCAGACCGTAAAAGCAGGGGCTGGCCAGCACCGTCGAGCGCCGTGGCCACCGCTCCCCCCACATGGTTCCAGATGCTTTAGGCCTCAGAACTTGGAGGCCAGCCAAGGAGAGTCTGTCTTCCCACCCCGAGCCCCACCCCCACAGGCAGGAGCCCTTGGCCTGCGCTCTGAACCCTGTCCAAGGGGCTGGGCCCAGGCATGTCTCGTTGTTTTGTCTAAGTTTGATCAGGAATGAGTAGAAGACGCAGCAACGACATTCTGCCCAGACAGAAACATTTGACCCGCTTTCGGGAAAGCAGGAACATGGAAAAGAACTGACTTTCTTCTCCCGCTGGGAATAACCAACCCCCTGCACCCCTCCACCCTGATTTCTGTCTCCTTTGCTCCTCACGTGTTGCTGTCAAGGGAAGTCTCAGAGTTCAGTTATTTTACAGAAGGCTGAACGGAAGGCTCAGTTAAAGATGTGAACACCTAGAAACAAATCAGGTGTCCAAATCTGACCTCTGCTGCCAGTACTCCAATAACCCTTTTTATCAAAACAGTGGAATATTTTAAGAATCAAATTATCAATTATTTTATTTATCTTCTTTGATATGAGAAAATAACAGACGTCTTAAGAGAGAAACTAAAATTTTAAATAGGCCTCCAATCATGGAATTTAAGGTTTTTTCCAATCATAATGTACGTAGGAAAAAATACGATAAAGAAAATTTTGGGAGTTACTTTTCCTGGGTCTCTCCTATGTACACATGTTATTAAACTTTGTTTTGAAAAGAAAACTTAAAATTGTTTTCATTTAAATAGCAGTTTTCGTCGTCTCTCGGGGCCCGTTTTTTCTCTTGCGGCACCTGCTGTCCTCAGCACACAGCTTTTAACTCTTCCTCCAAGATTGCTGTTCTAATTCCAGCCATAACATCCACATTCCAGGCAAAAAGGAGACAAAGGCAGGAAAGGGTGCGCCTCCCGTCTTGGAGGACGCCTCACAGAAGAGGTGTCCACACTCGCCTACATCCCCTTGGTGCCCTGTACTCACAGAGCCGCGCTCGCTGGGAGATGGGGTCTGTTGTGGTGGCCACGTGTCCAGCTAAACACCCTGAGTTCGTTTACTGTAGAAAGCTGGGAGAACAGACATTGGATGGTACCAACAGCATCTGGTACAGGGAGTAAATCCCAAGGAGAATCCTTTTTAAATCAGCAAAGGGATGAACATGAGGATACAAATTATGGAGATCACGCTACATAAGAAAAGAGATGGTGTGAAGAACTCTGGGAAGACAGGGCTGAAGCCAGCCCAGCCACAGGGGCCCAGACACACTGCCTTCTAGGTGGAAAGACGAGGCTGCTGACTCCAAGAGGGAGAAAAAGAAAAAAGGTAGAGGATTTTGTAGTGAGGGGGTTTCCATGTAAACTCTCTACACCGCCGTAAGTGTTGACATGGAGTGGAGCTGGACCTGTTTGGGAGAAGAGGCACATCCTGCTTTTTGGGAGGGTGCAGTAAAGCACAGCTGCTGGAAACACCAGAGTTTGTATGTTTTCTTGCAGAGGGTGCTGGACACATGCAGGGAGAGATCCTTGAGTGGAGAGCTCTCTCGAGGGCTGGTCCCCGTGATGAAAACAGGGTATGGAGCATGTCTGCAGCCCACACTGTCCACATGTGTGTTGGGAGATTCTATCTGGTTGGGCACAGGGTTCCCGAACATCCAAGGTGGCTACTGCCCGGCATCCTGGAGGGTGTGGCCGCCGTCCCGCTACAGGAAGCCGGCGGTATGAATCCCCATACTCTCCACCCCTCCCTCCTGCGCTGAGACGTGGGGCGGGGGGGGGGGGGAAGGACACACAGTTCAGAATTACCTTCCTAACTGGCCTTTATTAACAGTGATGTGAGTTCAAGTTTCCCGGGAAATTGGGGTAGGGTCTTCTTTTGCTATCACCCTATAGAGCTGTTTTCCATTTCTGTCTGTGGTGGATGCTCACGAGTTCCTATGAGAAGAAAGGAAAGCGCGTTTGTGTTGTTCACTGGGCATCCCACAGCCTGAGGGCAGGAACTGCTGGGCTGTGGGGAGAGCGTTCTAGGCGTAAATAACAACACGAGAAAACGGAGTTAGGTAGGCAAAGCCCCAAATCAGGAATGAAGAGCGAAGTGAGGACATGGGGTGCAGGAAAAGGCAAGTCTAGAAGGATCTCAGGCTCTGTCCAGGTGCCTGGAAGCAGCTGCCCTCAAGGGTCTGGGGCTTGTGAAAAAGAACCCGCTGCTTAGCTAACGACGTTGGCCCCAGGGGTGCAGAAGGAGGAGAGCAGGGAAGGAGCGTGGAAACCCCATCACAAATCTGAGACAAGCGTGCCCAGGGCCTCGGAGCCCCGCGAGGAAGTCTGCAGTCTGTCTGAGGGATTCGCCGTAGAGCAAGGGCCAAGTCCCTCTAAGGACTGCAAGGCCCCGGGCTGCTCTGGCCTGACGATTCAGCACAAACACCCCTCTCTTAACCGTCGGCCAGAGGAGGCGGTGCGGTGAAATGCAATCCCTGGGACTGTCTTTGCCTCTGAGAAGCCGGCAGGAAGGAACTGAAGAGGCACAGATAAGAATTCGCATTTCAGGACTCCCCCCAGCATCTCCTCCACTTCCCCACGGTGGTTACAGGGGAGCTTGCCCACCCAGGCTTCAAATCTTCAAGGGACCTCAGGCATTTGAAGAGTAGCTTTGTATTCCGGTCTGCTGTCCTTTCTGTGAAAGAACTTAAGGCCCACTGGGGTTGGGCTGATAGCACGGAAGTGTCACCATCATGTTTCCTAAGTGTTCTTTTCAAAAGCTGGTATACCTGGATGAGATCCATGAAATTCCATGTATTCCTAGAGATTCTCCCTCACGCTCAAGGGTAAAGCAGCTCTTATTGCCCCACCCATGTCCATGGATCTTACATCAAATGCCTGTGAACCCTGACTGTGGGTCCTCACACCCACTGGGCCGTTTCTCAAAGACCTCAGGAGCTGCCATAGAAAACCTTCTCCTGGCAGCTGCCCTGACAGCTCAGGCTTCCTGAAATGTATATTCAAAAAAGAACCCTTGTATACATGTGCCACATCTTCTTTATCCATTCATCCGATGATGGACACTTAGGTTGCTTCCATGTCCTGGCTATTGTAAACAGAGCTGCAATAAACATTTTGGTACATGACTCTTTTTGAATTATGGTTTTCTCAGGGTGTATGCCCAGTAGTGGGATTGCTGGGTCGTATGGTAGTTCTATTTTTAGTTTTTTAAGAACCTCCATACTGTTCTCCATAGTGGCTGTATCAATTTACATTCCCACCAACAGTGCAAGAGGGTTCCCTTTTCTCCACAACCTCTTCAGCATTTATTTTTCTAGATTTTTTAATGATAGCCATTCTGACTGGTGTGAGATGATATCTCATTTTAGTTTTGATTTGCATTTCTCTAATGATTAATGATGTTGAGCATTCTTTCATGTGTTTGTTGGCAGTCTGTATATCTTCTTTGGAGAAATGTCTATTTAGGTCTTCTGCCCATTTTTGGATTGGGTTGTTTGTTTTCTTGTTATTGAGCTGTATGAGCTGGTTATAAATTTTGGAGATTAATCCCTTGTCAGTTGCTTCATTTGCATGTGACACATATATACAATGAAATATTACTCAGCCATAAAAAGGAACGAAACTTGAGTTATTTGTAATGAGGTGGATGGACCTAGAGTCTGTCATACAGAGTGAAGTTAAGTCAGAAAGAGAAAAACAAATACTGTATGCTAACACATATATATGGAACCTAAGGAAAAAAAAAAAAGGTCATGAAGAACCTAGAGGTAATAAGACGTGAATAAAGACACAGACATACTAGAGAATGGACTTGAGGACACAGGGAGGGGGAAGGGCAAGCTGTGACAAAGTAAGAGAGTGGCAATGGACATATATACACTAACAAACGTAGTAAGGTAGATAGCTAGTGGGAAGCAGCCGCATAGCACAGGGAGATCAGCTCAGTGCTTTGTGACCACCTAGAGGGGTGGGATGGGGAGGGTGGGAGACGCAAGAGGGAAGAGATATGGGAACATATGTATATGTATAACTGATTCACTTTGTTATAAAGCAGAAACTAACACACCATTGTAAAGCAATTATACTCCAATAAAGATGTTAAAAAAAAAAAAAGAACCCTCACCTAATCGTGTGACCTTAGAAATGTCACAATTGGAACACTTCACCTTTCAATTCCTCTATCCATCCAAAATTTTTTTTTGAAGATCAACAGTGGCTTCAAAAGTTTGCCTACCTGTCATCAGACTTCAATCCAACTACCTGATACTGGCAGAGTCCCTAGAAAAGACACTGAAGGCTTCTTAAAACTGAGATGTCTTTTCAGGTCCCCTTCACTCGGTCCTCCCTGCAGTGGGTATCGCGCTGGGCATCTTCATGCAGTCTCGTCTTGTTCCCATGACAGCCCTGCAAGGTGGTCTTCTTGCCACCAAACTGAGAAGCTAGAAGGTGCAGGGCAGAGTTTCACCCCAGCTGTCTGCTGCCCTGCCCTGGGTGCTGCGTGGAAGCAGTGCCCTGTTTTAATGTGATGCATTGCTCTGGAGAGGGAGTGAGTCCAGCGTGTTCCACCTGTTTTATCTCAGCACAAAGGGAAGTGAGTTTTTGTGCCTGGATGACAAGGACAGAACGTTCAGTGACCCCCAAGGAGCTCAGCCAACACTGACGCTTCTCTAAATCTGGTTTTCAAAAGAGCTCCCCCTTGTCCCAGCTCTATTTATCCCCGCATTAGAGCACATCGTGATGTTTCATATCCTTCTGTAAAAGTCAGCGTCTTCAAATAGTTCTTACAATCTATGAAGGCAGTATCCCCATATTACACGGTATTAAATCTTAACACATTCTCCGTAATGCCTGGACTGGAAACCAAAGTTGTTGAAAACACCCACAGACTAATGGTGCCCTCTGCTGGTGGAGCGCAGCAGTACAGCACAAGGGATCCAGGCTGCAGTCTAAGGATGCTGAGATTCACAGTGTGCTCGCTTCTTCAGTGAAGAAGCTGAATTCCAGCCCCAACTCTTCTGCCGACTGACTAATTGGCACCGTGTAAGTGATTCCCCCTCCTGGGCCTCGGGGGTCTGTTCTGGAATGAAGAGCTTGAGCCGGTGCTTCCACATTCCTACGTTCCTGGATGGCAGGAGCGCCAATCCAAGGTTTGGGAACCGGACCCTTTCACAACCTGGCGTAGAAGCAATAAAAGTCCCTGAAGCACCATCACCTCCGGTCAATAAAATATCACCTACTTCATCTTGACTTTTCAACTTCCTACGAGAGCAGAGAGAACCTGGGGCAGAGGAGACACAGCTGCTCAGACGTCCAGCTCACGTGTGGCCAGCACACCCCCAGTCCTTCCCGCAGTTGGAATCCCACTCCCCTCCCCCAGCCACGGCTGGCCCACTGCTGCTCTCTACTGTTGCACTTACAAGTGTGCAGGTTTTGCATTATCTAAAGCCTGAGACTCACTGCCGGTGAGGGTCACTGACAAGCTGTCCTGGAGACAGCACTGGGGTTAGTCTCTACAGGGGGCATGGTGATGCCAGAGGCCAGAGTCAGGCTCCACCCCTGCTTCTGCCACGTTCCAGCTGGGTCCTGTGTCTCCACTCCTGCGTCGCTGAAAAATAGGGTTTTACTGAGGACCAAAAGAGAAATGAATACAAAACTGCCTCATCAACCCTGAAGAACTGTGCACATAGATGTGACCATTAGGCTGCGAAGCCATCAAATAACAACCTGGCAGGACTTCCTTGGTGGCACAGTGGTTAAGAATCCGCCTGCCAATGCAGGGGACACAGGTTCGAGTCCTGGTCCAGGAAGATCTCACATGCTGTGACGCAACAAAGCCCGTGCGCCACAACTACCGAGCCTGCGCTCTAGAGCCCACGAGCCACAACTACTGAGCCGGAATGCCACAACTACTGAAGCCCATGTGCATACAGCCCGTGCTCCACAACAAGAGAAGCCACTGCAATGAGAAGCCCACACGCAGCAATGAAGACCCAACGCAGCCAAAAATAAAATAAAATAAATTTATAAAAAAAACAAAAACAAAAAAACCACCTGGCATAGTTAGGTAGTAAAGAATGAATCGAAGGAAACTGAAAAGGAAAATCCAAATTTATGCAAAAAAATAAATTAGGAGGTCTTGAACTAATAGCAAGATTATCTCAGGGCATGATTTCCCAAAATAAAACTCCCTTGAGATTGCTCCAAGGGAAAATAACGATTGCATGGGCTTTATTCCCTCCTGGGAGATTCACAATGCCTGTCAGATTTTGCTGCCAAATTTATTACTAAAAATGCTCAATTTTTAGAGCTGTTTTGGATTTCAGAATTGCAGAATTTTGATACTTGTAAACCTGTATCAAAATCTACAAAAAAATTTCCAGTCTGAGTGGCTCCTATGTCTCTGGTCTCTTCAGAAGGAATTGTTTCAATCTAGTTTTAGTTTATATCGTTGTCAGTAACTTAGTAGTCAAAATAATCCCACCAACTAGTGTTGATTTAGGACTAAATTGCCCAACGTATACAAAGTGCTTATCTGTAAGTAGGCACACCAGGGTTTAATACGTGTGCTATGATCACCATCTGTAATAAAAGCATTCCTTCTGGCTCCAGGTCACTAGCAAAGATACTGCATGCACCAGTGCCACCTAAGAAAGGACCCAGGCCGCCACCTCATACTGATATTCTGAACCTCAAATTAGGACTAACGATCTGACAAGTATAACAGTAAGAATCACAGGATAGACTATTTGAACTCAGGACTACCACAGAACATGTAGGATGCATAGATGACATAAGAAATGCATGAGAAAATGGGATCAATTGTCTAACAACTGACCCATCCTGGAATGTCAGATTCCCATCTGTCACATAATTCTTACTTATTACACAGGCTGAAGGAGGACGGAGAAGGATGGTTCCATCAGTGAATACAGTGAACGGCTCTAAACTTTCACTGTCACCATGTGCTGCGTCTTATTCTACAAATCAGGGTCTTTTTTCAGCCAGCACACACTTCCTTGTCCTGAGAACACTGAATATAGATCAGGAGAACCACTGTTCCCCAGTCGGGTCGTGGTCATACAGGCGTGGACCCAATGCTCAGCTCCCCATGTGCTCCTTTGGCCTGTTTGTGGTTTCTCATGCCTGTACCACACCGTGTTGATTACTGTGGCTTTATTAGTGAGTCTTGAAATTGGGCCATGTAAGCCCTCCAGTTTCGTTCTTTTCTTTTTTTCAAGATGGCTTTGGATATTCTAGGTCCTTTGCATTTCCATATAAATTTCAGAATCATCTTGTCAATTTCTACAACAAGCCCTGCTGGGATTATGATTGAGATTGCAGTGAATATCTGTTTGGGGAGAACTGATATCTCAATACTACTTTCTTCCAACCCACAAACATGGTATATCTCTCCCTTCATTTGAGTCTTCTTTAATTTGTCTCAGCACCATTTTGCAATTTTCACTATAAAAGTATTGCATGTTTTTGTTGATTTATTGCAAAGTATTGTATGTTTCTGTTGTTACGGTATATGTTTTTTTATTATTTCATTTTCCAACTGTGTACTGCTATATATTAAGTACCCATTGATTTCTGTATATTAACCATACACCCTGCAATCTATTATCAGTTCTAGTAACTTTGTAGATTCCTTAGGATTTCTCTATATAAACAATCATGTCATGACTATAAATTAAAAACCAAGCCAAGCCATACCCATAAAATTAAGTCTCTCTTTGGAGCCTAAGAAAAATGAGGAAAAGTAAAACTTAAGATACTTCATTAATGAACTAAAAGTTTACATCTACATGACCCACAGAAATGAGTGCAATAACACAAGAAGGTGGACCAGATTATCAAATTTTATGTCATTTGGTTGTTATTTCCTTTGATTTATGGAGGGGGGGAAGAGAGAGAGAGAGAGAGAGAGAGAGAGAGAGAGAGAGAGAGAGAGAGAGAGAGAGGAGAGGGAGAGAGGTGCTATTCTCATCTACATTTGGGTAAATTCTCATCTACTCCCCAAATAGTGTTACTATCAGTAAAGATATCCAGAAAGTATTTGTCATACATTAAATAATGGCCTGCATTAACTGCTGTAAGATAATTTAAAATATAGGGACTTCCTTGGTGGCACTGTGGTTAAGAATCCACCTGCCAATGCAGGGCACCTGGGTTCGAGCCCTGGTCCAGGAAGATCCCACATGCCAGGGAGCAACTAAGCCCGTGCGCTGCAACTACTGAAGCCCGCGTGCCTAGAGCCCGTGCTCTGCAACAAGAGAAGCCAGCACAATGAGAAGTCCACGCACCGCAACGAAGAGTAGCCCCCGCTCGCCGCAACTAGAGAAAGCCCGTGAGCAGCAACAAAGACCCAATGCAGCCAAAAATAAATAAATAAAATAAATTAATTTAAAAAATAATAACCACACAAATATTTTTGTGATCCTGTAACACAACCTCTTTTCTTCCATGTTCTTGCTTCCCAATCAGCTCTGACACCATGTGATCATCTCCACGGTGGTCCCACCCACGCCCCCCAGCAGGGGGCAGGAGCCCTATGTCTGACATCGTGTAGAATCTCCAGCCCAAGGTGATTATAAAAAGCATGCGGACTTCAGTCCTTTGCATTACTGTCTGTAGACTCTCTGAGGCAGTACACCCCATACAGTGTGTGCCGGGTGGGCTGTGTCCCTACCGCGCCCCTGTGCAACTACCTCTCTACCACCACCTCCAGCTGGGTCCGCAGTTTCTTTGCTGTGGACAAACTACCAGTGCTCAGAACCCCTAACTCAGCCTGGTCCTGTTCACCAAACATTCCTGCTGGCTCAGCTGTCTCTGAAAGTGCCCAGGGCAGATTCTGAACTCAGAGCCTTTCAGTCATGGAGAGAGGCGTACCACCTTGGCTCATTCAAGCATTCAGTGCAGGTAGGCCTCTGGTTTCTTATGTGTCTCGAGTAAAATGAGAAATATTACTGCTCCCAACATAGACTAAGCTTAGGCAAAAGTTAGACTAAACCTCTGGCCGACAGAATAACAGCGCCCCAAAGATGCTGCCCTAGTTTGCTAAGGCTGCCATACCACAGACTGGCACTCGGAAATGATCTTCGATTGGGTGATTACACAACAGAATTTATTTTCTCACAGTTCCGGAGGCTGGAGGTCGAGATCAAGGTGTCAGCAGAGCAGGTTTCTCCTGAGGGCCCTCCCCCTGGCTGCAGAGGCCGTCTTTCCCCCTCTCTCTGCCCCGGATCTTTGCATCAGCTTCCCTCTGTGTGTGTCTGTGTCCTGATCTCTTCCTCTTGTGAGGGCATCAGTCAGATTGCATTAGGGCCACCCTAAAACCCTCATGTTAGCTTAATTAATAGTCACAGTCTGCGGTACTGTGGGTTAGGGCTTCAACATATGTGATTTGGAGGACACAGTTCGGCCTGTAACAGACATCCATGTCCAAATCCCCAGAAGCAGTGTCACCTTACATGGCAAAACGACTTTGCAGGTGTGGTTAAGTTAAGGATCTGGGGACGGGGAGTGGTTCACTCTGAATCATGCAGGTGGCCTCACTGTACGCACAGGGTCCTTAGAAGGAGGCAGAAGGGTCAGGGTCAGAGAAGGGGGTGTGACAACAGAAGCAAAATTCAAAGGGAGACAAGACAGACGTGCAGGGGTAGGCTCCACGGGCTCTGAAGACAGGAAGGGGCCGCGGGGATACAGGTGCCCCCAGAAACCAGAAAAATAGAGGGCACGGATTCTCCCCCAGAGCCTCCAAAGGAGCACAGCCCTGCTGACACGCGGCTTTAGCTCAGGGAGACATCCCACCTCCAGAACTGTGAGATAATAAGTCTGTGTTGTTTTGAGCCACTAAGTTGATAGGAATTTGTTACAGCAGCAAGAGGAAAACTAATATAACTTCCCAGTCTGGAAATATTTTGGAAGCTGTGAAAATGAGGAAACAATCAGAAGGATTGTTGCAAAAAATAATGAAAAACTAGAGTTCAGGGGAAAATACCAAAGGAAATGAGGGAGGGGGAGAAAGGGGGAAAGAGAAATCAAGGAATGCGACAGGAGAGAGCATAGAATGCCTACAGTGGCAGCCCTGCAGAGGACACGTGCTGGCCTGGAGAAGATTATAATATGAAGGAATTTAAAACACAAAGCCCATAAAGCCAGTTGTGGAACCCTGAGCCTCTAGGAAAAGCGGCCAGCAGTGTACTCAGCAACTCTTTGCATCCATGACTCTGACCATACCGCCAACGCCCCTGGCTGAGCTGCCTTAGAAAGACCAGACCACGAAGCCCGTCAGCCCGATCTGGAAACGGCCCAGGGTGGGCACGCTTCAGAGAAGCCACAGACGTAACAGGACTGGTTCTGAGACCATCCAGGTGAACAATCTGGGCGCCCTCCGTGGAGGCGACAATAATAATAACAGCTACTTTTAGAAGCCTATTACTACGTCCAAGCACTTGAGAGGCACAATATACAAAGAGACAATGGCCAGACCATATATGAGCATAGAGCTCTGACCCCCCACCCGCTGCCGCCCGCACAGGGAACCGACCTCTCATCCACAGTCCTCCACAGGAACCAGCCCAGGAATCAGCCTGCTGTCTCCAGGGACAATGCAGAAAGTCAAACAGTAACCCCTGCAACATTCAGCCCCAAATGCCCAGGACCTGATGAACGAGCGACAGCACACTTTTATCCCTACTTCCAACTTAGGACCAACCAGAGGAAGCCAAATATGTCCCTCTGACAAATCGCATAGGATGCCCCGTCTAGTAGCCACCTCCAGCCAGGGCACGCCTGAAACCTTCTCCTTCTTCCACTACAGAGCTTTCCCCTTCCTCTGCCTGCCTTTGGGTCCCTGACAAAATGTAAGGGAAGATGGTTGACTCTTTTGCTGCAGCCAGCTCTGCATAAATAGCCTTTGCCTGTTCTCACGTGGGTGCTCTTCATGTACACGCTTAGGAAACACTCACAGCCGCCCATGCAGCGATAACTTCCATGACGCTATGCAGCAGAAGCTAGACGTCACTCTCTGATTGGCACCTGAGGCTACATGCTCATCATCGGACACTTGGAGCCCAGAGAAGTTTGGCTTCTTTTCCCAAGCCTACCACTAACCATGTTTGGGAAAGACTGAACTAGAGTTTCAGAAGCAAAGCCGTAATTTGGAAGCCAGAAAGATAAATAGTTGAATGCCAGAGAAGAAGGATGACACAGGGAAAACCAGAGAATGACCAACATGATGGTCAGACGTGTCTGGCCCTCATCACAGGGGCACTTCCATTTAGAAATTAACACGCTTCAAAATGTGCCCAAGTATTCCTGGAGGTTCCTCCAGGGTCTGTCGCGTGCCGTCCAGTGCAGTCCAGGCCACCACTGTGCCCATGTCGCCCTGGGTCTCACGGACTCTGGAACCTGAGCGCTACCGCAGGGGCCTGCCTTCAGAATCCTGCACCCTTGCGCCAGAGCTGAGACCACTGCCCTCGCGGGCCGGCCTGCCCCCCAGATATCCGAGCATGAACCACACACCCGCCCGGGGAGACCAGCACGGCCCCTCGCTCCCGTCTCAGCGCACCTCCTCGAGCGTGTTTTGTTGCGGCATCACTGCCACCTCAGATGATTGACAGGAGAACATTTACTCCTTCCCCCACGATTCTTAAAGATGATCCCTCATTGCTACATTCCCATAATCACCTTGTTGAACTTGCAACAGTCTTAAAGTTATTTTCACAAACACTATTCATGCATTACACTATTCCTCTTTTTTTTCTTTTTTTTTTTTTTGGAGTATAATTTTTTATTTTATTTTTTTTATTTATTTTATTTTATTTTATTTATTTTACTTTATTGGAGTATAATTGCTTTACAATGGTGTGTTAGTTTCTGCTGTATAACAAAGTGAGTCAACTATACATAAACATATATCCCCATATCTCCTCCCTCTCTCGTCTCCCTCCCACCCTCCCTATCCCACCCCTCTAGGTGGCCACAAAGCACCGAGCTGATCTCCCTGTGCTATGCGGCTGCTTCCCACTAGCTATCTATTTTACATTTGGTAGTGTATATATGTCCATGCCTCTCCCTCACTTCGTCCCAGCTTACCTTTCTCCCTCCCCGTGTCCTCAAGTCCATTCTCTATATCTGTGTCTTTATTCCTGTCCTGCCCCTAGGTTCATTTTGTTTTGCACAGCAAAGGAAACCATAAACAAAACAAAAAGACAACCCTCAGAATGGGAGAAAATATTTGCAAATGAAGCAACTGACAAAGGATTCATCTCCAAAATTCACAAGCAGCTCATGCAGCTCAATATCAAAAAAGCAAACAACCCAATCCAAAAATGGGCAGAAGACCTAAATAGACATTTCTCCAAAGAAGATATACACTATCCCTCTTTTGGGGGGATGATGGACACTCGGGGGACCCTGGGTTTTCATCCAAAGAGCAAAAAATATTTAAAATCCAAAAAACCTCTCCTCGAGCTCCATGAAGCCAAGGACGAGATTTCAAACAAACCAAGTCACCCCAGCTGCCATCCACCTGGGCTCCCTTTGCTGCGTGGGCTGGAATCTGGGCAGGGGCTGGGGGACATGATGCGGAACATGTGAAAAGAAAAGGGTAAGTCGAGGAAGACTACCAGGAAATGCATTGGCAGAAGGCCAGCTCGTGGTGAGCACTCTAGGGTCACAGCCCACAAGTGCGGCCCTCTGGCGTGCGGGAGATGGGGTGTCCCTGAGCCTCGTCCTGTATGGCCCGTCATTCAGGACAGAGCTGACCCATACCCAAAGGCGGTGCGGATGCCAGGAGAAATACGATGAACAAAGGATGATAAACAAAGCTGAGCTGTTTTCTGAATGGAGACTCTATGAGAACCAGGTGGAGGGGAGCAGAGCGGCCCCCTCCACCCCTGCCGTCCTGAGTGCAGCGGGGGTGACCCTGGCCCTCTTGTGTGGGCACCCCGCCATGCCTTCACCTCGGGGTGTGCAGTGGAGGTGTACTGACGCTGCCACACATGCTTTCTTACAGAAACTTCTGCACTCGATATACGTAATGCTGTCGGAGCCAAGAACAGAAGGTTGTAGCCTCGCCCGTGACCAGGCTGGCCTATCACTGCCACATCCCTCCAGATACTGCGAGGGGTTAAGGGGGAGACACGAGCCCAGCAAAACCAATCAGAATATTCAGGGAGATGGAAGAGGTCACTGAGAGACGAGAGCTGTTCTTTATCAAATTCGGAGCTGCAGGAATACTGTATCCGGGAGCCCCTGGAAGGCATCGTCCCTGCCACCTCACAGGTGCAACGCAGACCTGCAGACGAGAGGAAGTGGCCCCTGACAGCAGGGGCCAAGGACCAGCAGCCTGCCGTTGCTGTACTTGGGCTTCTGCCTCTCTTCCCAGCTAGAACAAAGGGAAACTGGCTGAGCCTATACCTGAAACTAGGACAGATACTGAGTGGCAGAGCCCCTGCCCCTCCCCAGTGCCCGCTGAACGTGCGACCCGGGAGGGATCGGGGAGACAGACCCTTCAAGAAGCACAGCTCCCACCAGAGCCGAGCCCAAGATGAGGCAGTGACCTTACAGTGTGTCAGGACAGCCAGGACAGCAGAAATAAAGCCTGTTCTCCTCCAAAGGGGCCGCGGCCTCGGGCCCAGGCACGTCGCTCTGAGTGCACTCACTCTGGTGCAAAATCCCTGACCCTAGGGCGAGGCTGGTCCAGATGCCACTGAGTCAGAAACTCCTCCTCCAGGGTGCAAACCACCACGGACCACCTTCACTGGCTCTTTTTGTTTCCAGAGCTGGGACTGAGCAATCCCGGTAGAGCCACACTGAACGTGCCTGGCTGCAGCCTGGTTTGGGACCCTGGAAGGGACTCGCCAGGTCCAGGTGGGGCCCTTGGATTGCTCTGGACGGCACTGTGCCCCCTCAAAATTCATATGGTGAAGCCCTAATCCCTCATGTGGCTGTAGTCGAAATAGAGCCTTTCAGGAGGTGATGAAGGTTATATGAGGTCATAAGGGTGGAGCCCTAAGCCCATGGAACCAATGTCCTCGGCAAAGAGGAAGAGGCACCAGAGATCTCTGGTGAGCACACAGTGGGAAGGCAGCCGTCTGCGAGCCCGGAAAAGAGTCCTCGTCAGAGACCACATCCGCCAGCACCTAAATATGGACCCTGCAGCCTCCGGAACTGGGGAGAGAGAACTTTCTGTTGTTAAGCCCCCAGCCTGTGGCATTTGCTTCGTTGCCCTGAGGTGACTAAGATGAGGACTGCAAAGATCTCTGGGTAGATACGCACCCACCCGACCCTGTGGTTTCCTGGACAAACCCTCAGTAATGCTGAGCTCCACGTGCTGAGGGACAGGGCTGCTGCCTGGAGCTCCCCTGCCCCAATGACCAGCACGGCTGGGCCGTGGAGCCTACAGACCCGAAGGGTGGACTCTGGCCAGGAGCTCCGTTTCCTCACTGAGGAGGTCAGGGCTGCTGCATAACCTTGAAGAAAATGAGGGGTCAGGCAAAGTCCTGGCTCAGGGCTCAGTCAGCTGGCCCCACGGTCTGGACGCTGAGCGGGCACAGAGTGAAGCGGGCCTTCCAATTCCGGATGCTTCAGCTGCATCTGAGGCCAGGTGGCAGCGGCCCCCTACTGACGACTGGTCAGCAGAGCAGTCACCCTGGACAGTGTGCAAAACGGTCTCCCTGGGCTCCGAGCCCAGGGAGGGCAGGGCCGTGTTGGCTGTGCCCACCTTCGCCCTGTGCTGAGCATGGACGAAGGCACCCGGCGGGCCAGCTCTCCCCCGGACGAGGGGAAGTGCTGGGGCCCGCGGACAGTGCCCAGCCGCTCCCCTCTCCTTGCCATCACAGCGGCTGCTTCTGAGCACCACGGGGCCGTCTGCCTTGGACACTCAGCACAGTTTTCCCACCCTGCAGCTCTCTCCCCAGGCCTTTAGAGCGGAGGAAATCCCCTGACGCAGCTCCACCCTTGCTGCACAGCACAGTCGTCCATCAGGGAGAGGGGCTGAGCAGCAGGTGAGATCCATCGTGCGGCCGGGAGTCTGCTGGCTCTTCCCCTTCACGATGTTACCCAAGATGGGGTCCGGCTGCTCGTCCCTCGAAAGCCAGTACTCAGGAGGCAAGGTTGGTGGAAACAAAGATTGCTTCGTTCCAGAGCCCCGCAGCTGGCGGGGAGGGCGGACTCGTGTCCAAAGGCCAACTCCTCCCACCATCAGGAGAGTTTCAGGGGTGCACAGGCAGAGGGAGGGGGCTACACATGGAAACAGCACAGTCGGCTCTGACGGTCATCCTGAAACTGGTCCTGCGGTGCTCTGACCAGCGTCATCGTGACTGCTTTAAGTACATTTAGTCTTCAGTTCCAGGCTTGGTTTGCTCCCATTTCCTTGAGGCCGATTCTCAGAATTGCGGCAGCTTATGTCAGGGCTACAGTCTGGTCATCATGTAGTTCACTCCTTCCACCTGGTGGCGGTTTCAGTGTCTACGAGACAGCTCACAGGATATGGCTCAGAATATTCATCTGTAGCCCTTGAGGAGGAACTAAAGGTCTCTGACTTTGCTTAACGATTACACTATTATTATTTGGTCTCATTTGACTGTTTTCCTTTGTTTTTGCATGTCCCACTTCTCTGATTAAACTTATTCTTTGACTAAAGCTTTTATACAGACAAAAGGCAGGCGGAGGACAAGGTGGGGAAGTACCACAGGGTCCTTCAATTTCAATTTCAATTCTATTTCAATTTCAATAACTATCCCCGGCAGGAGACGGCAGCCTGCCTCGCCCAGTGATCCCAGCACATTTCTGGAGTCCTTTTGCTCTCTCACTTCCCCAGGAGGTTATTTCACGATTTCTCCTGGCTGGAACACCCCACACCCCTCCCCGCCTCACTCTCCACCCACAGCATCCCCTTCTGCTTCCCTAAGGACGCAGAGGCAACGATCTCCCACAGCCTGTCTGCAAAACTGCCCGCACCGAGAACCACCAGTTCCCTGTGTCCTCCCCGTGGCAGCTGGTGAACTGACCTCGCTCCTTCCAAAGCAGCCCCTGCCCCCCGTTTGTGCTCAGGACCTCACCCCCTCATGTCAACTCAAGGACTTTTCTCCTATGGTTCTCTCCTCTCCCTCTGTCATCAGCAGTTTACCCTTGTCTCCTGGATCATCACCATAAACATGCAACATGTTCTAGGATCTCCCACCTTTTAAAACCTCTCTCTCTAGAACGCATGTTCCCCCTTGAGCTGCTGCCTCCCTCGGTGCCGGCCCCTGGCCCTCTACACGGAGCCTCCTCTCTCTTGCGTATGCAGCTGCTCGCCCATCCCATGGCTTTAATGACACCAAGATGCTCATGATTATTAAATGTCTATTTCCGGCCCCAACATGTTCCCTGAGATCCAAACTCAAATATCTCAGTGCTTACTCAGATGTCTAGTAGGTGTCTCAAAATTAATACAATCAAAACAAAACTCTTCCCAACGCCCCTCAAACTTACAGATGCCCATTTCAGCAGACGGCGCGCACATTGCTCCCATTTTCAAATCAAAACCCCAGGAATCCTCACTAATTCCTCTTTCCCACATACTCTGGGATTTATCAGCGGGCCATACCCACTCCTTCATGAATCCCAAATCCAACGCCCCCCCTCCCAGGGCCTGCCAGCCCCAGGGGCCCAGCTTGGGGCCCCTCTCTAAGCTCTTGTGCTGACAGCCGCCAGGCCATGGGCGCTGCAGCCCCTGGGGCAGGACAGGTGGTGAAAGATAAGCAGGGACAAGGGACATCCCCACCAGCTACCACACTCAGGACCAGGGCCACAGAAATGGTCATTACTTGCCCTAAATCACAAGACAGTAAGTAGAAGAGGCAGGATTTGAACCTAGGAAATCTGGCTCCAAAGTCTGGGCTCTAAAATACAGGCGAGGACTGGACATGCAGAGTGTCCGGCTCACCTAAAGAACTGCCCAGCTGGAGAGAGTTGGACATAATTCAAACCCCACCCACGCATTCCCACGGATACAGGCCATCCATGGTGTGGGCGGTCACGAGGCCATTTTTTCGGTCTTCAAAAACACTCTCCTCCAGGGATGAGGGTCTAGTTAAAGGTCTGGGTCCATGAAAGTGGCCAGTTGGGCAAGGGGTGCAGCAGGGGTGAGGATAACGGGAGCGTCCAGGGAAGGAGCGACGTACAAAGAGGCGGTTCCTGAACTAACACGGGGTTCCTTTCCTGGATTGCAGGGTCCTCCTTGTGGCCTGGCTTGGGGAACAAAATCTAACAGGGGCCCACCTCTACCGGAAAAACTAAGTGCCAACACCGAACGGGCCATAGGTTCCCAGCGTGATCACAGGAATTGCTTCGGAAGACTGAAAATACAGATTTCTCGGCCTGAATGAAGCAAAACATCTCGGGTGGCATCTGAGAACCTTTACTTTTAGAAGCTTCTCAGATGAGCTCATCCAGGTTTGAGAACCACTGGTGCAGAGTGGAAGAAGGAAGAGGGGTTTGGGGCCTGGTGTGATGGCGAGCTTCCAGGCTGACCCCCAGCCACCCCCACTGTCTGGCGGGAGCTCCTCCCTGGGGCATCTCCTGCCATGCATAGGCCTAACCGGGGACAAGTGTCCTGCAACAGGGCAGTGCAAATGGTGCTGTGAGGTTTGAGGCCAGGTCATAGAAGACATCACGGCTTTTCCCCTCACCCTCTCAGGATTATTGATGTGACACATGATGTCACAGGGACACTCCAGCAACCCTACAGAGGAGCCCCCGTGGAGAGGAACCCAGGCCTCCTGACAACAGCAAGCACAGCCACGTGGGTGCACCGTCTTGGAAGTGGATCCCCAGTGCCAGTCAAGGCTTCCTGACACAATGACTCTTCATGAGACAGGCTCCGAGTCAGAACCACCCAGCTAAGCCACTCCTGGACTCCTGATCCACAAAATAGTATGAAATAATAAACGTTTATTGTTGTTTTAACCTGCTGAGTTTTAGAGTGACTTGTTAAGCAGAAAGAGAAAATTAATAGGCCTGGAATGATCAGGACATTTTGTGAAGGAAACTGGACTCTGGGGTCTGATAAGAGAAGAAGGGAAAGGCATTAGATTAAAGAGTAATCTAGGTCCGGAATGATCTATTTCACTGGAAGTCAAATGGAGAAGAATAAGCTTATCCCTTACCCCCGGGCCCAGATCATCCTGCTTTCCCATTGACAGTAACAGTACTCCTCCGGGATCTGGGGCGGGGCCTGGGGGGTGAGCTGGCATCATGATGCTCTGTGAGGAGCTGGCCTGGATCCTCACTGACGCCGTCCATGGGTCTCAAGCCGGGTTGCATGTTAAGATCACCTGAGGAGCTTTAAAAAATATTGACTCCTGGGCCATCTTCCCAAAGATTCTGATTTAACTGGTCTGGACTGTAGCCTGGGCATGGGTAACGTTAAAATCTTTCCAGGTGACTGATATGCAGCTCTGGCTGAGGACCACGGCTGTAGATAAAGAGCTTCAGCGTCTTCCTAGAGCTGGACTAAATATACGTGCAGCCAGGGTGGGCAGAAAACTGTGCACCTTTGTTCTAACGCAGCCCAGTATGCAGGGGCGCTGGGACCATGCCCACTAAAGTCAGGGTCTTCTGAAGGGCAAGAATTATTTTTTAGTATGTTTGGGGGGGTTTTTTGTTTGGTTTTTTGTGTGTTTTTGTTTGGTTGGTTTTTTGGTTTTGTTTTTTGTTCGTCTGCTGTTTTTACAAGCTGCTCAGCTTGCAGGATCTTAGTTCCCCGACCAGGGATTGAAGACGGGTCCTCAGCAGTGAAAGCGCAGAGTCCTAACCACTGAACCGCCCCGGAATTCCCATGAAGGGTAATATGAACAGCCAGTGAGGATTGCTGCTCTGGTCATCTATAGCTGTGCGGCATAAACCACAATAACCACTGATTGTAATCATCATGCTTGGTCTGGGATCGATGGAATTCATCTGGATGGTGCTTACTGAGCTCTCATGCAGTTACAGTCAGACAGTGGCTGGGCTGGGGTCCTCTCTAAGACTGCTTCACACGATGGTTGACACTGGCTATCAGCTGAATCTCGTATAGGGCTGTTGGTAGAACAGCTACATGCAGGCTTCCCATGTGGCCTGGACCTCCTCACAGCATGGTGGCCAGTTCCAAAAGTAAGCTTCACAAAAGAAACCAGCAGAAGCTACTGGACCTTTTCTAAGCCAGCCTTGGAAGTCATGCAGCATCACCACATCTTTTTTTCTTTTTTTTTTTTAATTGAAGTATATAGTTGATTTACAACGCTGTGCCAATCTCTGCTGTACAGCAAAGTGACTCAGTTATACACATAGAGACACTGTTTTTTTTAATATTCTTTTCCATGTGGCTTATCACACGATATTGAATATAGTTCCCTGTGCTACACATTAGGACCCTGTTGTTTATCCATTCTAAACGTAATAGTTTGCATCTACCAACCCCAAACTCCCAGTCCATTCCTCTCCCTCCCCCCGCTCCCCCTTGGCAACCACCAGTCTGTTCTCTATGTCCGTGATTCTGTTTCTGTTTTGTAGATAGGTTCATTTGTGCCGTATTTTAGATTCCACATGTAAGTGATATCATATGGTATTTGTCTTTTTCTTCCTGACTTACATCACTCAGTATGATAATCTCTAGTTTCATCCATGTTGCTGCAAATGGCATTATTTTGTTCCTTTTTATAGCTGAGTAGTATTCCATTGTATATATGTACCACATCTTCTTTATCCATTCATCTTTCAATGGACATTTAGGTTGTTTCCATGTCTTGGCTATTGTGAGTAATGCTGCTATGAATATAGGAGTGCATGTATCTTTTTGAATTATAGTTTTGTCTGGGTATATTCCCAGGAGTGGGATTGCTGGATCATATGGTAATTCTATTTTTAGTTTTCTGAGGAACCTCCATATTGTTTTCCATAGCGTCTGCACCAACTAACATTCCCACCAAATGTGTAGGAGGGTTCCCTTTTCTCCACACCCTCTCCAGCATTTGTTATCTGTAGACTTTTTAATGATGGCCATTCTGACCGGTTTGAGGTGATACCTCATTGTAGTTTTGATTTGCATTTCTCTAATAATTAGTGATGTTGAGCACCTTTTCATGTGCCTACTGGCCATCTGTATGTCGGAAATGCCTATTAAGGTCTTCTGCCCAGTTTTTGATTGGGTCATTTGTTTTTTTGTTGTTGAATGGTATGAGCTGTTTATGTATTTTGGAGATTAAACCCCTGTCTATCTCATCATTTGCAAATATTTTCTTCCATTCCATAGGTTGCTATTTTGTGGATTTTTTTTAATGATTTCCTTTGCTGCACAAAAGGTTGTAAGTTTGATTAGGTCCCATTCATTTATTTTTGTTTTTATTTCTATTGCCTTGGGAGACTGGCCTAAGAAAACATTGGTACAATTTATGTCAGAGAATGTTTTGCCTATGCTCTCCTCTAGGAGTTTTACAGTGTCATGTCTCATGTTTAAGTTTTTAAGCCATTTTGAGTTTATTTTTGTGCACAGTGTGAGGGTGTGCTCTGACTTCACTGATTTACATGTAGCTGTCCAACCTTCCCAGCACCACTTGCTGAAGAGACCATCTTTTACCCATTTTACATTCTTGCCTCCTTTGTTAAAGGTTAATTGACTATAAGTGTGTGGGTTTATTTCTAGGCTCTCTATTCTGTTCCAGTGACTCATATGCCTGTTTTTGTACCAATACCACACTGTTTTGATTACTGTAGCTTTGTAGTATTGTGTGAATTCTGAGTTATGCCTCCTGCTTTGTTTTTTTTCCTCAGGATTGCTCTAAAAATTCTGGGTCTTTTATAAATTTTTGGATTATTTGTTCTAGTTCTGTAAAAAATGTCATGAGTAACTTGATAGGGATCACATTAAATCTGTAGATTGCTTTGGGTAATACTGCCATTTTAACAATATTAATTCTTCCAATCCAACAGCATGGGATAGCTTTCCATTTCTTTGAATCCTCTTTAATTTCCTTTAGAAATGTTTTACAGTTCTCAGTGTATAAGTCTTTCACCTCCTTGGTCAGGTTTATTCCTAGGTATTATTTTTTGGTGAGATTTTAAAAGGTATTGTTTTCTTACATTCTTTTTCTGATATTTCATTGTTAGTGTAAAGGAATGCAACCAACTTCTGAATGTTAATCTTGTATCCTGCTATTTTGCTGAATTCCTTTACTTGGTCTAGTAGTTTTTGTGTGGAGTACTTAGGGTTTTCTATATATAGTATCATGTCATCTGCATATGGTGACAATTTTACCTCTTCCCTTCTGGATACCTCTTATTCCTTTTTCTTGTCTAATTGTTGTGGTTAGGACTTCCAATACTATGTTGAAGAGAAGTGAGAGTGGGGCAGCATCACCACATTGTATCATCAAGGTAGTCACAAAGGCACAAGATAAAGGTGCTACAGACTGAATTGTGTCCCTCCCAAAATCCGTATGTTGAAGCCCTAACCCCCAATGATATTTGGAGATGGGGTCTTTGGGAGGTGATCTGGTTTATATGAGGTCATGAGGGTGGAGCCCCCACGGTGGGATTAGTGCCCTTGTAAGAGACACCAGAGAGCTTGTCCCCTCTCTCTCTCTGGCTCTGCCATGTGAAGATACAGCAAGAAGAAGGCATCTGCAAGCCAGGAAGAAGACCCTAACCAGAACCAAACACACTGGCACTTCGACCTCAGACTTCCAGTCTCCAGAACTGTGAAAATAAATGCCGTTTAAGGTCCTGGTCTGTGGTATTTTGTTATAGCAGCCTGAGCAGACTAAGACAAAAGACTCTACCTCTTGTTAGGAAGAGTGTTAAAGGACTTGCAAGCATATTTTAAAAGCACCTAAAATAGAATGGACATAAACAACACCTCTACGATACATCAAGCCTCATGCCGGTGAGTCTAAAGCTGAGAAGTTTCTGGGATTTTATAGATGATCAGCGGTAGAACTATTTTGTAATCCATAGATTTCCTGGAACTGCAGCTCCCAGACCCTTTCTAGCCAAAACGGGAGGAATGGAGGTTGACTTGGTGGTCTCACCAGGAAAGCAACAGAGGAGATTCTCACTTATTTAAAAAATTCCAACACATGTGCTCTGCCTAGCACATGGGAGGTGAAGAATAAACACTTGGTGAACGGATGAATTCGGTTCTCAATTACCACCTCAGTCACAGCCTTGACAGCCCAACTGAAAGGCCCTGGGCTTGAATCATCTCCATCCTATGTCTGGCATTGGTCTGCCTGTTGGGAAACAGAAGACATTAAGTGGGGCCTCCCTGATGGCGCAGTGGTTAAGAATCCGCCTGCCAATACAGGGGACATGGGTTCGAGCCCTGGTCCAGGAAGATCCCACATGCCGCGGAGCAACTAAGCCAGTGACCACAACTACTGAGCCTGCACTCTAGAGCCCACGAGCCACAACGACTGAAGCCCGTGTGCCACAACTACTGAAGCCCACACGCCTAGAGCCCGTGCTCTGCAACAAGAGTAGCCCCCGCTCTCTGCAACTAGAGAAAGCCTGCACACAACAACAAAGACCCAGCACAGCCAAAAATTAATTAATTAATTTTTTAAAAAAGAGAACAGAAAACATTAAGTGTACGAGGTGTCCACCTGCCGCCCAGTGACAGAGATGGGAGCCAGCAGCAGAGGGCTGAGGCTGTTTATAAGTAGTTATTCGGATAGATTTCTGCTCTGAGGAGACAGTGTGGGAATCTGTGCGGGGGATTAGGCTGGGGCTGAGATGCTGGAATTCGTTTCAGATGTGGATGACAAGACACAGTGGGACTGGAACGCAGGCAAACTTTTCAAGGCTGCTACAGCCCTTCAGCTGCTGTGCCCTGGCTCTGTGACCAGACGTCAGATACTCGCTAGAGGTGCCGGCCCTGGGCACTCCTCCCCGGGGCTCCTCCAGCCCTCACAACAAGAGTACAACGTATGTGGAATTTCCACAGGCCACCCTGTTCCTGCGTCCATTAAACTGGTGTCACTTGGGAGGGCAGATGGGAGGAAGTCCACGGGGTGGAGGGTGCAACCTCAGCTGTGGCTAGGGCAGCAGGACACAGCGCCCTAATGCTGCCATCAAGGGGATGCCAGCCAGAGGGATTTGCTAACTGGGTGAAGCATGACAAGGCCACAGGGAAGGTGACCTGAGATGAGGTGAGAGGGGATTCCCAAAGATCAGGAGGATGTCCCCACGAGGACCCTCAAGAGCAAAGAAGCAGCCCAAGTGATGACTGTTTCAAGGGGTTACTATATGCCTGGCAAGAAGCCAAAGCATGGGCCCGTCCAGGGCTGTGGCTTGGCTGTCAGATGTGCCCACACAGCCATTCATTAGACATCATATCTGTCAATCTCCCTGCAGCCTCTGAAGTGATGTCATCCCCACTCTGCATCTGAAGAAACTAAGTGTATTCCTCTCCTGTGCTGCTGTAAGAAACGACCACAAACTGAGCAAGGTGTTCTCTGCCAGCGTGGGCAGGGCCTGCTCCAGCTGAAGGCTTCAAGGAGGACCCTTCCAAGCCTCCGCCTGGCTCTTGGTGGCGCCTATGGTCCTTGGCGTTCCCAGGCTGGTGGACGCACCTCGCCAGGCCCTGCCTGTCTCCCCTAACCCACGCCACCCCACGCCCCGCCTCCTGCCGTGTCTCCTCTGGCTGCATCTCTCCTGACCCCCCTCCTCTTCTCAGAACACCTGCCATTGGGTTAGGGCCCATCTCATCTAGGAGGACCTCACCTTAGCTAACGACACCTGCAAAGACCTAATTTCCAAGTAAGAGCACATTCTCAGGCTCCGTTGAACATGGATTTCAACCCAGTGCACTGAGTTTTAAAGAGGTTTAAGGAATTGCCAAGTTTCCACAACCCATAAGAAGGCAGTTAGAACAAGGTTTGAACCCACAGAGCAAGGCTGCTTGCAGGCATCCCAGATGTGCCTTTGCAACAGAGGGGTTTCACCCTGTGAAGCCACCAAGAAACATTCCCACCACTGCCCTCACTTTTGGGCCATGAGGTGGAATTGGAAGACAAGTACTGTGCTGTCACTGTGAACCCCTGTGCCCGCACCCCTCAGGGAGCTGAGGGAAATTCTGCCCAGATGCCTGACCTCCCGACAATGTTCCCAGCTGGCTGAGGGAGACCATACAACCTGACAGCCCTCACCCCACCCTCACCGGATCACTGGGTGTGGATCAGATCCCAAACTCTGCAGGAGGCCACAACCTCAAGAGTCCCACGCGGACTGCCGTGACCCCTGGTGGCCTGGAGGAGGGGCGCTGGAGGGAGAGTCAAAGCCTGGACTACGGGGAGGAGGATGCTTACAACTCAGGGAGGGACCCCGGAATCCCAGAATCCCAGGGGAGGGCCTGGGTGTTCTTGAGCTGGGTGGGGGACTCTTAGCGATGGGTGGGCCCAGGATAAGAAACAATCCTTTCTTGGTCCAAAGACTCTGCACTGCACCGCAGCACGTCATCAGAAAACAGGAACTCAGAGAGCACAGGGCTCAAGGGACACCTGCTCGTGCACTGGACACCACGGACCTTCCTTCCCGCGTGTGGGTGGGTTTGAGGGAAGGAATGACAGAGGCCCTCTCGATGACCAAAGCCCCCCTTCATCCCCCGCCAGGCCTCAGGCCACTCCCGGCCCATGCCTTACTGGTGCCACCGTGTGCCTGGTACCTCCACCAAGGCGCCAACCTGCACTGGGCTTCAGTCCCTTCAGTTCCAACAGGGAACAAGGACGACCTGACAGAATCGTAGCCAGGACAACAGGACAGCAACTGACAGCGTCGCCTGCAGCTCCCTTTCCGAAGAAAAGGAGTATTATTGACTTTTTTAATGTTCTAGATAGCCACCAAGCAGGTCAGAAGGGCTGGAGCTGGTTCCACATGGCGGGACCCAGGGACCGGGCTTGGCTGAGCCAAGTGGGTGTCAGGAGCAGGGACCGGGGCCTCAGAGCCAGCTCAGGGCCCTGCCCGGTCCCCCAGCAGCACTGTGGCCTCAGCAGGATGCGTCCATCCACCGAGCGCCGGGCTGTGGTGGGACCTGGAGGAGAGCACGCCCGGCGCCCAGGCAACCCTGACGTTCCCGGAGTCTCCACGGCCTCCCCAGAATCTGCCTCTCTCCTGGCCCTAGACTGTGCCACCACCTCCCATTTACTATGACCCGTGAAGTGCCGCAACTAAGACCTAACGCAGCCAAATAAATAAATAAATATATTTTTTTTAAAAGCTGAAAGATTTTCCTCTAAATTCAGGAACAAGACAAGGATGCCCACTCTCACTACTTCTATTTAACATAGCATTGGAGGTCCTAGCCACAGCAATAAGACAAGAAAAAGAAATAAAAGGCATCCAAATTGGAAGGGTAGAGGTAAAACTGTCATTATTTGCAGATGGCATGATACTTTATATAAAAACCCTAAAGTTTCCACCCAAAAACAATTAGAATTAATAAATGAAATCAGCAAAGTTGCAGGATACAAGACTAATATGCAGAAATTTGCTGCATTTCTATACAATAACAATGAACTACCAAAAAGAGAAAGTAAAAAAAAAAAAAAAAAACCAGAAAGAATAAAATACCTAGGAATAAACTTAACCAAGGAGGCGAAAGACCTATACTCTGTAAACTGTCAAACACTGAGGAAGGAAACTGAACGTGATACAAAGAAATGGAAAGATATCCTGTGCTCTTGGAATGGAAAAATTAATATTGTTAAAATTACTACTGTGTACTACACAAAGCTATCTACAGATTTAACTCAGTCCCTACCAAAATATGACATTTTTCACAGAACTAAAATAAATAATCCTAAAATTTATATGAAACCATAAAAGACCCTGAATTTCCAAAGCAATCCTGAGGAAAAAAGAACAAATGATATGACCGATAAGGAGTTAATATCCAACATATAAAAATAGCTCTTACAACTCAACATCAAAAAAAAAAAACTCAATTAAAAAATGGGGGGGCTTCCCTGATGGCGCAGTGGTTGAGAGTCCGCCTGCCGATGCAGGGGACACGGGTTCGTGCCCTGGTCTGGGAAAATCCAATGTGCCATGGAGCGGCTGGGCCCGTGAGCCATGGCCGCTGAGCCTGCACGTCCGGAGCCTGTGCTCCGCAACAGGAGAGGCCACAACAGTGAGAAGCCCGCGTACCGCAAAAAAAAAGGGCAAAAGAACTGAATAGACATTTTTCCAAAGAGGGAAGGCTAATGGCCAACAGGCACATGAAAAGATGTTCAACATTGCTAACCAACTGCAAATCAAATCCAGCAACATTTAAAAGGGATTACATACAATGATCCAGTGGAATCTGTCACAGCAATGCAAGGTTAGTTTAACATATGAAAATCATTCAATATAATAGACCATATTAATAGAATGAAGGACAAAGTCCACATGACCATCTCAATCGATTCAGAAAAAGCATTAGACAAAATATAACACCCTTTCATGATAAAAATATCCAACAAACTAGGAATAGATGGTACTTCTTCAACCTGATAACGACCATCTATGAAAAAAACAGTTAATATCACACTTAATGATGAAAGACCAGATGGTTTTCCCCTAACATCAGGAACAAGACAAAGATGTCTGCTCTCACCACTTCCACTCAACATTGTATTGGAGGTGCTAGGAGGGCAATTAGGAAAGAAAAAGAAATAAAAGTCATAGAGACTGGAAAGGGTAAAATCCCTATTTATAGATAACATAATCTTGTATATAGAAAACCCTAATAAATCCACTAAGAAATTATTAATAAATGAGTTCAACACATGTATTAGTCAGAGTTCTCAAGAGAAACAAGACCAACGTGGCGGGGAGGGTGCAGAAGAGAGGAGAGGAGGAAGAGAGAGGACAGAACAAAGGGGAGAAAGATTGAGATTTATAAGAAATTGACTCACACGATTGTGGGGACTGGCAAGTCCAAAATCTGCAAGACAGGCCAGCAGGGAAGACTTAATGTTTCAGTCTTGAGTCAAGGCAGTCTGGAAGCAGAATCCCTCCCCCCTTGAGAAACCTCAGTCTTTTTCTTTCAGGTGTTCAACTGACTCAATGAGGCAGTCCACACGATGGAGGGTAATCCACTTTACTCAAAGTCTACTGATTTAAATATTAATAACATCTTAAAAATATCTTCACAGCAACATCCAGACTGGTGTTCGACCAAACAACTGAGTACCAAAACCTAGCCAAGTTGACACAAAAATTTAACCATCACAGCAAGGTTAATATACAAAAGCCCATTTCCATACACTGGCAATGGACATTCCAAAAATGAAATTCAGAAAACAATTCCATTTATAGTAGTACCAAAAAGAATAAAATATTTAAGAATAAATTTTTAAAAGTAGTGCAAGAATCATACACTAAAAATTGTAAAACATTTTTAAAAGATATTAAAGATCTAAATAAGTAGAAAAATCCCCATGTACATGATTAGAAGACTCTAAGATGGCCACACTCCCCAAACTGATCTGCAGATTCAGTGTCAACCCTATCAAATTCCTAGCTGGAAATTTTGATAAGCTGATTCTAAATTTATATGAAAACTCAAGGGATCAAAAATTATCCAAAATAAATCTTGAAAAAGAAAAACAAAGTTGGAATAGTTACATTTCCCAATTTCAAAACTTATATACTATAAGTTTACAGAAATCAAGAGAGTGTGATACCAGCATAAGGATAGAAATATAAATCAATGGAATAGAATTAAGAGTCAGAAATGAACCTTTACATTTATGGCTGATTTTCAGTAAGGGTGCCAAGATAAAATGGGAAACAATAGTCTTTCCAATAAATATTGCTGGGACAACTGGATATTCACATAGAAAAGAATGAATTTGGACCCCCTATCTTACACCATACACAAAAATTAACTCTAAATGGATCATAAACATATATGTAAGAACAAAACTATAAAACTCTTAGAAGAAAATGACCCCGGGTTAGGCAACGGTTTCCTAGGTATGCCACTAAAAACGTGTGATGAAAAAAATATATAAATTAGACTTCATCAAAATTAAACCTTTTGTGCCCCAAATGATACCATCAAGAAAGTAAAAAGACAGCTCACAAAAAAAAGGAGAAAATATTTGTAAATCGTGTTATCTAAGAAGGGACTCTGATTCAGAATATATGAAGAACTCTTACAACTCAAGTAAGAGTTGTAAGTAACCCAACTGAAAATGGACAAAGGGTTTGAACAGACAATTCTCCGAAGAATATATACAAGGCCACATGAAATGATGTTTAATATCATTTAGTCTTTAAGGAAATGCAAAACAAAACCACTTCACGCCTCCTAGGACAGCTGGAATCAAAAAAGATAGATAATAACAAATGTAGATGAAGATGTGGAGAAACTGAAACCCCCATACACTGCTACTGAGAATATAAAATTGAGCAGCCACTTTGGAAAACGGCGTAACAGTTTCTCAAAGGCTAAACATAAAGTTACCATACAATCCAGTAATTCCACTCCTGTTATATACCCCAAAGAAATGAAAAGCATATGTCCACACAAAGGCTTGCAGGTGAACGTTCACAGCTGCGTTACTGATAACAGAGAAAAGGCAGAAGCAACCCAGATTGTCTACAAACTGATGAATGTATGAATCATATGTGTTAGATCTATACAGGGGAATATTATTTGTCAATGAAAAGGAATAAAAGTATTTATGTGCTACAACGCGGATAAATAAAAAGGAGTAGTGTACTGACGTGCTACAACATGGATAAATCTTGAACACATAAAAGAAGGCAGGTGCAAACAACTACCTTATGCATAAGCCCATTTACACTAAATCTACGAACAGGCAAATCTTCAGAGCCAGAAGAGAGATTAGTGGGTGGGGGGGGGTGGAATTAGGAGTGACTACTAACGGGTAAAAGGTTTCTTTCGGGAGTGACGAAAATGCTCTATAATTAAACTGTGGTAATGGTTGCACAACTCTGTAAATAAACTAAAAACCACTGGATTGTACACTTTACAGGGAGGAATTTATGGTAAGGGAATAATATCTCAATAAAGCTGTTAAAAATTTAAGAGAAAAAAGATTCAGACAAGAAGAAGGAAAGAGAAAAAAAAGTAAAGAGAAGGAAGAAGTTATCTGTGTTGTCTTTCCAAAGTCATAAGGAAAGCTCTAAACACATCCTTGGAATGAGAGAGACCAACCTAAAATCGCAAGAGGGGTCACAAGTCCAAATGCCTTAGACATGTGTATCATGACTGCGGAACACCAAGCTTAGAAAACCAGAATATTTCATTAATCTTTTATTTGTTTGTTTATCTTTTATTTATTATACAGGCTGCTAGCAAACCTGTCTGACTTTTACCGTGAAGGGAGACGTTATTATTCTAGACAGCAAACAAAACCCTACTCTCTGCTCCACAAGGACACGAGTTCTCTATTTTCCAAGGCTATTCGCCATACAAGTGTTACCGAGCAAAGGCTCGCCACCTGACACGCACAGGAGCCAATATCCTGGTACTGGCTTTTGAGAAAAGAAAGAGCTTTATTGCAAGGTCGACCAGCAAGGAGACAGGAGGCAAGGCTCAAATCTCTCTCCCAATCCAGGGTTGGGACAAAGGAGTTAGGGACAAAGGAGTTAGGGGAATTTCAAACTTGGAAGCTGATTGGCTAGTCTTGAATCTGGCCATATAAGCTACTCACGCTGCTGGAAGCCAGATTCTCCCCCCATTGAAGGACTTCTCACTTCATAAAAGGCTCTGGTGGCAGCATTTTTTTTTTTTTTTTCGGTTCGCGGGCCTCTCACTGCTGTGGCCTCTCCCGTTGCGGAGCACTGGCTCCGGACGCGCAGGCTCAGCGGCCATGGCTCGCGGGCCCAGCCGCTCCGCGGCATGTGGGATCTTCCCGGACCGGGGCATGAACCCGTGTCCCCTGCATCGGCAGGCGGACTCCCAACCACTGCGCCACCAGGGAAGCCCGTGGCAGCATTTTTATTCTTTGAGTTCCGTAGACTGAAGGTTCTTGGTTCCAGGATCATGCTGGAGACACGGGTTCCCATCTTGCATATGCACAAGGCTGTCATTCTCTAGTCCCTGGATAAATTCTCATTTGGGTACGTTTTCAGTCTTGTCATCATCCCGACTCTTGCGTCTATGTTCCAGATTACTTACAGTTTTCCAAACATGTGGCTTTCGGAAATGAACACACTACTCCAGGTGTGGCTGACCAGCACAGAGTGAAACGGCCTATCACTTTCCTCTTCCCAACTTCTGGACTTCTATTAATGCAGTCTGAGCTCATTCTAGGGCTTCTGTTTTTTGTGGATTTTTTTGGCAGTCACTTCACAAACTGATGACTCACACTGAGATAACTTTTTAAGAAAGGCACGAAAAATCCAGAAGTCTATTTAATAGGAGATGCTGCAAAACTACATAGTCCACATTCTGCACTTGAGCAAGTGGGTATATGGATCAAGACCAGGACTTTTCCTAACTGCTACTTGTCACGATTCTTCTGAGTCCCGATTTCTGTTCCACAGCTCAGTGTAACATACAAGTGTGAGAACTGTGCCTTCTTTGAGTCATACTACAGGATTGGCATGAGACATGATGCTTCCTTACAGCACCCTGGAGCAGGTGAGATCAAAGAGGGAGCCAGGACCTGAGACAACCTTTATCAAGACAGTCAGAGGAGTAGACGGAGCCTCTGCAGAGAATGCTGTGCCTGGAGGGGCAAGCGAGGTACGGCCAGCCAAAGGATACGACCAACGTGGTCTTCAATCTGGCCACTGGTGCTAGGATAGTGAAGACAGTGAAATCCTTTTCTGGGGGGTTACAATGGAAGGGGCTGAGAATCTGATGGGCAAAAAGCCATGGTCCAGGGCAGCTCTCCAAAGGGCTACAATTATTTGGAATGTGCAAAGAAAAGGCTTGGTCCCTGGAAGTAGACCTAGCAAGAACATGACAAGAAGCACAATGGAAACCCAGTCCTAGCAAACAGGGCCTAAGGAGAGCTTCTGCTGGGCAAGGACATGGAGGCAGGAATAGCACTTCCTGACCTGAGTCCAGGAGTGACAACCTGCTGATGGACCTGCCTGGACAGGACTGGTTTGGAGGCTGGGATGAAAGGGGGTGGTGCTGGGGATGAATCCAGCAGGAGACAGTTGCAAGTAACGGAAAAGGCAGAAACTGGGAAATGAGATATCTGTGCCATCGCTGAAGCCCCCAGTGAAAGCGCAGAAGAGGACTGGGCTAGATAGGGTCCTAACACCCACTTGCAGCCACACCACTCTCACCCTCTTCACTGTGAATTCCCCTTCTATGTAGTTTTCTCCACTTCTTTCTAAAATCTCACTTCATTGAGAGCAATTTCCCCTGTATTTTTTCCTGATGTTACTTGGCCCTTAAATAGGAAGATATGTCTTTAAATAATCAGGCATCAGGTATCAGTACTCAGCACTTACACCCTATTGCATTAGCATTTAACCTGCATTTTCCTCTTATCCAAAGGGATAATGTTTTTTAAAAAAATTAGGGGCTTCCCTGGTGGCGCAGTGGTTGAGAATCTGCCTGCCAATGCAGGGGTCACGGATTCGAGCCCTGGTCTGGGAAGACCCCACATGCCGCGGAGCAACTAGGCCCGTGAGCCACAACTACTGAGCCTGCGCGTCTGGAGCCTGTGCTCCGCAACAAGAGAGGCCGCGACAGTGAAAGGCCCGTGCACCGCGATGAAGAGTGGCCCCCGCTTTCTCACCGCAACTAGAGAAAGCCCTCGCGCAGAAACGAAGACCCAACACAGCCAAAAACAAATAAATAAATAAATAAATTTATATTAAAAAAAATTCTCTTCACAAGGAAAAAATCTTTAAAAAAAAAATTATATGCCTTGCTAAATTTCAGTAGCAACGTTGATCACTTTGCCAATCTCTCAATTTTATAACTGGATCAAAAAAGGAAATGAAGTTACTTCAGTATAGTTTTTAACTGAACCTACTGCCAAATTCTAGTCACCTCTTGCTTGTGCAAGTATAGACAAGCAATTCATTTGCTAACCTATTCTACAGGACTACAGTCTATAGAATGTAGGATGTACCTTCTTTCCCTTGGAGAAAATGGAAGCACCTCTTCATCTTTGTTCTTCTTACATACTCCAAATACCTGTGATGTGGTGAGTTCAGCTGCTCTGAAGTTCCTTTGGCTCAGACCTATAGAACAAGCAGATAATCTCTCAGTAGAGCTCACCAACCACCAACCATATGTGGTCGGACATATCCAGACCACAGCTGTATTTGATTCACCCAAACAGGTTTTAAAAACTATGAATTAGTTGCCAATGTTGAACATTGAAGACGTCATATAAAATCAGGATTCCTGACCTCTCTTTAAAATTTGGAAGCTATGACACCCCTGGGCCCTCATTTCCACATGGTACATCAGGTGTCTTGGGGTAGCACGTGTTTCTAGTTTGCCTCTCCACCTGGCCCACCTGCTCCTCCATATTGGCGTGCTGGCCCCTTCTGGTGTGGCATTTGTGATCCCTGATTTAGAGTTTCAACATTCACCCTGGACTCGGTTTCCCTCTTCCAGTTACAACCTTCCTATCTGAGGTTAATACTCCCCAGATGAGTACTAAGATGCAAAATTTGAGTTGAGAGCAACGGCAAATACCAACATAGCACCTGCCAGGCACCACAGACACTGAACTATTAGTTCATGTCACACTCAAAACAACCCTGTGTGGAAAGTGCTATCATCCCCACCCGCCCTTACAGATGGAGACACTGAGGCTCAGAGCTCTTAGTCAACGGCCATGTCTACATCTTCTGCTCAACTAACCCTTACACTCCGGACGTTTTCTGCTCTGAACCTAATATTCAGACTGGTTTTTTTTCTTGACCTCAACGTTTTGGGCTTAGCCTCAGCATATCTGGGGGTTAGGGTGCTAGCCCTCCAGACACTATTCGTCCAGCTCTGTGATACTTCAGTCTCCCCTCTCTCATGTTCTGTGTTTGCCCACTTCTAAACTGGAGCTCATCTGAGTATGACTCCCGCCATGTCTTCTTGGCTCAGGAAACAGGAATCTGTTTGAAGATTCCTGTTTGAATCTGTTTGAAAACAAATGAAGAATCTGTTTGAAAACAAATGAAGTCATTGTTTTGGATACACCACTAAGAATGCTTAACAATAAAACTGTCTGATAGAACTGTGTGTAAATGGCCTGGGAAAATGAAGCGTGGATGAGCATGGTAATTATTCCTTATGAGTCAGGGAAGTTTTAAATTTACTTTCTGAAGTCAGAGGGTTAGAGGGTCACCACTGCAATCTGGTGAGTTAAGTGGTTTCAGCACTTTTCACTTGTCATTGTAAATAAACCTGAAACTGAAGGGAAGTGAAGAAACACGTTTCAGAAGAGCATGGTGTCTTTGACCTGAATTACTAGGGCAGGAACTGCACACAGACTCCTAAAACCTCACCCAGTAAAGCAGGAGAGCATTCAGATTCAAGGACATTCACACACTCAGTAATTCATCAGGTATGTATTAAGTGCCTGCTATGTGCCAGAAACTGTGCTAGGTGGGCACCAACAGTTTCATCCGATCGTTAATATTCTTTGTGGGCCTACTACGTGCAAGCACCACATTAGGCTCTGGGATGCAGCCCAAACTCTGGAGCTTATGTATTAGCAGAAGAGCCAGGCTTTCAACAACCAATTACACAAAGTAGTTAATTGTAAGTGCTGCAAAAAGAAAACGCAGCATGCTCCCCAACTTAGGTGTTCCCGAACATCTAGTTCCCGACAACTAGCCTGGGAAGTAAGGAAAACCCCCCTGGTGAGGTAAGGTTTGAGCTGAGATCTGCAGGAGTTGGAAGAATAGTGAAGTGAAGTAAGAGAAAAGGGAATAGAAAGTGCGAAGGACCTAAGGAGCGAAGGAGCCCTTGACTTCAAGGGACTGAAAAAGGCCAGTAGCAGCACACGTGGAGCACAAGAAGTGAGAGGAGAGGCACGGAGTGGGACCAGTGACCTGGGCAAAGATCACACCAGCTACAGCTGGTGGACCATGTTAAGAATTTTGAGATTTATCCTAAAAGCCCTGGAAAACCAGTAGAATTTTAAGCAGGATGGTGATAGGATCAAATTAGCATTCCTAAAGTTCAGCATGCCATTATGTGAGGGAAGGTCAGAGGCGGGGAAGAGCAGGTGCCATGGGTCAGTGATCAGGCTAACTCAGTGGGCAGGCAAGGAGTGCAGGGTTAGGGACTTCCCTGGTGGTGCAGTGGTTAAGAATCCGCCTGCCAATGCAGGAGACACGGGTTTGATCCATGGTCCAGGAAGATCCCACATGCCGTGGAGCAACTAAGCCCACGCGCCACAACTACTGAGCCTGCATTCTAGAGCCCGTGAGCCACAACTACTGAGCCCGTGAGCCACAACTACTGAGCCTGCGCTCTAGAGCCCAGGAGCCACAACTACTGAGCTCATGCACCACAATGACTGAGGCTGTGCTCTAGAGCCTGAGCTCCATGACAAGAGAAGCCACCTTAATGAGAAGCCCACACACCACAATGAAGAGTAGCCCCCGCTCACTGCAACTAGAGAAAGCCTGCATACCACAACAAAGACCCAAAGCAGCCAAAAATAAATTAATTAATTAATTAATTTAAAAAAAAAGAAGTGCAGGGTTAGTGCTGAGTTTCTCAGCAGCAGCACCACTGGCATTCTACACTAGATGCTTCTTTGCTGTGGGGCTGTCCTGTGCATTGCAGGATGTTTGGCAGCAACCCCGGCCTCCATCCACTAGATGCCAGTAGCACCCTCCCTTAGTCATGACAATCAAAAATGTCCCAACATTGTCAAATGTCCCTTGGGGAGGAAAGTCACACACAGTTAAGAACCACTGGTTTAGACTAAAGTGGTGACAAGGGAGGTGAAGAAATGTGGAGAGATTCAAGATGTACCTTGGAGCTGAATCAAAAGTAATTAATGATGGATGCATTAAAAAGAATAAAATACCTAGGAATAAACCTACCCAAGGGGGTAAAAGACCTGTACTCGGAAAACTACAAGACACTGATGAAAGAAATTAAAGATGACACAAACAGATAGAAAGATATACTGTGTTCCTGGATTGGAAGAATCAGTGTTGTTAAAATGACCATACTACTCAATGCAATCTATGGATTCAATGCGATCCCTATCAAATTACCAATGGCATTTTTCACAGAACTAGAAAAAATCATTCTAAAATTTGTATGGAACCACAAAGGACCCCGAAGAGCCAAAACAAACTTGAGAAAGAAGAACAGAGCTGAAGGAATCACGCGTCCTGACTTCAGACTATACTATAAAGCTAAAGTAAACAAAACAGTATGGTACTGGCACCAAAAAAAGACACATAGATCAATGGAACAGAATAGAGAGCCCAGAAATAAACCCACACACCTATGGTCAATTAATCTATAACAAAGGCAAGAATATACAAAAAAGTCTTCAACAAGTAGTGCTGGGAAAACTGGACAGCTACATTAAAAAAAAATGAGATTAGAACACTCCCTCACACCATATACAAAAATAAGCTCAAAATGTATTAAAGACCTAAATGTAAGACCTGAAACCATAAAACGCCTAGAACAGAACGTGAGCAGAAAACTCTTTGACATAAATCGTAGCAATATTTTTTGCATCTGTATCCAAAGGCAAAAGAAATAAAAGCAAAAATAAACAAATGGGACCTAATTAAACTTAAAAGCTTCTGCCCAGCAAAGGAAACCATCAACAAAATGAAAAGACAACGTATGAAATGGGAGAAAATGTTTGCAAATGATATGACCAACAAGGGGTTAATATCCAACATATATAAACAGTTCATACAACTCAGTATCAACAAAAAAAAAACAAACAATTAAAAGATGGCAGAAGACCTAAACAGACATTTTTCCAAAGAAGACATACAGATGGCTAACAGGAACATGGAAAGATGCTCAACATCCCTAATTATTAGAGAAATGTAAATCAAAACCTCAATGAGATATCACCTCACACCCATCAGAGTGGCTATCATCAAAAAGAACACAAATAAAAAATGTTGGTGAGGATGTGGAGAAAAGGGAATCCTCATTCATTGTTGGTGGAAAAGTAAATTCCAGCCACTGGGGAAAACAGTATGGAGGTCTCTCAAAAAACTTAAAATAGAACTACCGTATGACCCAGAAACCCAGAAACCCAGAAATTCCACTAGGGTATATATCCAAAAAACCCAAACTACTAATTAGAAATGATATACGCACCCCAATGTTCATAGCAGCATTATTTACAATTGCCAAGATATGAAAGCAACCTAAGTGTCTATCAACATATGAATGGATGTGGTATATATACCACATCATATATATATATATATATATACACACATACACACACACACACACACACATATACATACACAACGTACATGTTGCCATCTGCAGCAACTTGGATGGAACTGGAGGGCATTATGCTAAGTGAAATCAGTCAGACAGAGAAAGACAAATACTGTATGATATCATGTATACTGGAATCTAAAAAGTACAAAAAGCTAGTGAATATAACAAAAAAGAAGCAGAGTCACAGATATAGAGAACAAACTAGTGGTTAACAGTAGGGGGAGGGAAGGGGGAAGGGGCAATATAGGAGTAGAGGATTAAGAGATACAGATTATTATGTATAAAATAAGCTACAAGGATATACTGAACCACATGGGCAATACAGCCAATATTTTATAACTATAGAGTGTAACCTTTAAAAATTGTACACCTGGGGCTTCCCTGGTGGCGCAGTGGTTGAGAGTCCGCCTGTCGATGCAGGGGACACGGGTTCGTGCCCCGGTCCTGGAAGATCCCGCATGCCGCGGAGCAGCTGGGCCCGTGAGCCATGGCCACTGAACCTGCGCGTCCAGAGCCTGTGCTCCGCAACGGGAGAGGCCACAACAGTGAGAGGCCCGCGTACCGCAAAAACAAACAAACAAACAAAAACAATTGTACACCTGTAACTTACATAATATTGTACATCAACTATACTTCAATAAAAACAATAAATAATAATTAAAAAGAACTAGAAAAAAAGAAATTAATGATGGGTTTGAAAATGGACAGAGCACGGGGTCAGGGATGACTCTAACTTAAGCTACCAGTGGACGGCATGGCACCCACTGATAGAAAATATGCAGACCAGGAAAAGAGAAAGGGTTCCATTTGGGGTATGTGGAATGTACAGTGCCTCTTAAGATCTGCAAGGAATGCAAAGAAAAACAAACAAACAAAAAGTGCCTGTCTTCCAGCAGTTTAGAATCTAGAGAGACTGACAAATACGTTAATGAGTGTAGCGCACCGGGTCAAACACTGTGTTAGCTGTGCTCACGTGCGTGGCCGGGAGTGAGGCACACACAGACGCAACCAGATGTAACTGGAGAGGGAGGCCAAGGGTGGCTTCTTAAAGAAAAGAACCGCAGGGTGGCTTTTTTTTTTTTTTTGCGGTATGCGGGCCTCTCACCGTTGTGGCCTCTCCCGCTGCGGAGCACAGGCTCCGGACGCGCAGCCGAGCGGCATATGGGATCCTCCCAAACCGGAGCACGAACCCGTATCGGCAGGCGGACTCTCAACCACTGCGCCACTACGGAAGCCCCTCAGGGTGGCTTTTAAAGGCTGGGCTTAAAGAAACTGCTTAGAGACAGAGAAGGGAAAAGGAAAGCAAATGTGAACAATCTCTGCAGCAGCGAGCAGCCTAATCAACCCAGACAAGGTGCAGAGCAGCTGAAATGAGGGCCTCTGCTAAGAGAGTGAAACTTACACGGGGTGAGTCTGAGGGGTCTCCTGAGGTCCATTCCTCAAGACTTCAGACCGACTGGCCGTAGGTGCGAGAGGATGGGCTGCTCGAGCATGACCTCCAGCTGGCGCAGCGGGTAACACCACCAGGACATGTGCAATATGGGGCCACTCCCCTTGACAGAGACTTCAGGGTGAGAACTAGACTTCGTGGGAGATATTTGTGTGAGTTTAGGAAAGGCGAGTTTGAGGTGTGGGAGGGAGACAGGCAAGCGGCAGCAGCCTCTAGCGCACTGACCCCAGGCTCCTAGACCCCTGGCCTGCTTCAGAGCGAAGTCGGGCCCCAGCAGTGGTCCTTCCAACAATCGTCCTCCCCCACCACTCCCCACGCCTCCCCCCGGGTGCTGCCTACATCTCACCATGTCCACCGCCGCCCTGGTACACCTCGGACTTCCAGTCTCCATGTGTAAGCAGCCAGGGTCCGGGCGGGGAGGCGGAGGGTCTGCGCGACGCCGAAACTGGGAGCAGGGTCGCTTCCGGCGCCAGCGCCGGGCCCTCCCCTGGAGCCGCTTCCGGCCGGCGCCGCGGGGCGGGGCTGCACCCGGAGGGATGCTGAGCCTCTACCTCGCCGCTCACGCAGCCCGCCCAGGCCTCATCTTACGTGAACATTTAGCGCAGGTTTCCGGCACTTCCGCTGAGCTGAACTGCAAGCTCCATGGCGTCGACCCCGTTCTGTGAGGCTCTGGGAACTCCTTACGCTGCAGACATTGCTCAGGGCGTTTCAAGGGATGAAATAAATTGGTAAAATGCGGCAAGCTGGCAA
This sequence comes from Lagenorhynchus albirostris, assembly GCF_949774975.1. NCBI lineage: Eukaryota > Metazoa > Chordata > Mammalia > Artiodactyla > Delphinidae > Lagenorhynchus > Lagenorhynchus albirostris. The sequence continues at coordinate 99,343,795 of NC_083102.1, read as the reverse complement.
CGTGTATGAAATGGAGATGAAAATAGGTCAATTTGAAAGCTTATTTTAAAAATTTCTAAGAAGGCTTCCCTGGTGGTGCAGTGGTTGGGAGTCCGCCTGCTGATGCAGGGGGCACAGCCCGGTCTGGGAGGATCCCACATGCCGCGGAGCTGCTGGGCTCGTGAGCCATGGCCGCTGAGCCTGCGCGTACGGAGCCTGTGCTCCGCAACGGGAGAGGCCACAGCAGTAAGAGGCCCGCGTACCGAAAGAAAATTCTAAGAAGAAAAATGCTTCCCCCATTATAAACCAAGACTGTACTTCATCCCTTTTCATCAATCCAAAAAATACCGTTATGGCTCATCCACTGTCTGTTCTGTCACTTGGTCACAACTGAATTGAAAAGTGAAAAAACTAAAACGTTGTGCATGGAGTAGGTTGCCAGGTAAGATACAGAACATTCAGTTAAATTTAAATATCAGATAAACAGCCAAGTTTTTAGTATACTTATGTCCCAAATATTGCATAAGACACACACTAAAAAAAACAAAAATAGGCATCGTCTATATAAAATTGAAATTCAGCTGGGCACCCTGTATTTTTATTACTAAATCTGACAGCTGTACTGTGGAGCGGTCTGAAATGGGACCTTCAGCCTCCTAAAAGAGGTATTTAAATGTGTTTATTCACTTGTCAGTAGGTCCCTCCTTGTTCCAGAAAGGATGGGACGTGCCTGAATAAAGTTGTGTCCTTCTAGGTGACTCTGTTGCCAGCTGTGGTCACTTACTCTTTCTACTGAAGAGAAGGTCCTCCTCAGACGGCAGAGCAGGTCCCCCCCGGGGCAGTCAGAGACCCAGGCAGGTTCTGAGAGACCCTGACACCCTCCCTCGGTGCCTCCTGACTATCCTCTCGGCTCAGGGCATCTATTTTCCCATCGTAAAGCCGGCATTGAACCTACAGCAAACGTGATGAGAATCAAGGAGGTCTGTGTCCTGGTGCCACCTTCCTCTTCACCCCCTACTCTTTCATCCTGGGGGAAAGCAGAGCCTCTCACTCCCCACACAGTGCTCCGGTTCATTCTGTTCCCTAAGGATGGGTTCCCAGCAAGTCAAGAGGAGTGTCCTTCAAGTGCCAGGGGTCCTTTCAGACCTGTTAGGTGTGCCATGGAACCAGCATTCTGAGCTGATTCTGTTTGGGTCAGAAGCGAAACCAGGGAGAGGGACACTCAGGCAGTGGCATCTTCTTAAGAGTTCTGTGTCATGGTGACAGACACAAAGACCGTGAGGAAGACTGGAGAAGTCCGAAAACACCTGAGAGAGAGAGAGAGAGAGAGAGACCAGGAGTGGTGCTGTTTTAATGTCCTCGCTCTCCCAACCGGGCTGACCCTACCCTCAGGCTTAGCCTTTTCAAAACTAAGAAACTGGTTGAAACTCTGTGGTCAGAAGTGCCTTCGAAAAGCTACCTTTTCAGGCCTCAACTCTGTCTGGTTTTGCTGGGAGTGGAGAGAGGCAGGGATGTGGACAGCAAGGCTGGCTGCCCCAAGGAAGAACAGGCACGGGCTGGTCTTCAGAGGCACACACCCACAGGGCCTGGTCTGAACTCCAGCCTAGAGCTCCATGGCAAGTCGCAGCTCCTAGGATGTCAACTTTAGTCACTCGTTAGAAAAGTCTGAACAAATACACAAGTCACATGCCTGGCCTCCTCCAGATGATGGCTCAGAGCTCTTCAAGGCCATTATCACATGAATACTTTTTAAGATTCACAACAGTCATATTTGATAAGTGGGTGTAAATATTCCTTTTTATAAGAGAGACATGGGGGCACTAAGTTTACTTAAGATCAGGCCAGAGAATAGTAATAAGACTCCTACATAAAAATGATTTTTTTCTTTTTTAAAAATATTATTTAAAAGGTTAAACATATACAAAGTAGAGAGAATAATATAGTGAACACCCATGGACCCATTGCTCAACTACAACAATTATCAATTCATGGTCCATCTTATTTCAACATCCACTTTCCCCTCATATTATTTTAAAGCAAATCCTAATTATTTCATCTAGAAATGTTTAGTATGACTCTCTGAATGATCAGAACTCTTTTTTAAACATAGCCACATTACCAATCTCATACCTAAGAAAGAGTTAATTTTCCAGTAGCATCAAATATCCAGTCAACGTTTAAATGTCCATTGATCTCATAAAGGTCATAAATCTGTTTTTGGTTTATTTGAATTAATAGGATCCAAATAAGGTCTACACACTCGGATTGGTTGACATATCTCTTAAATCTGTAACTTCCCCTTCTACATTATTTTTTTCCCTGCAATTTGCTTGTTGAAGAAACCAAGTCATTTGTCCTGTGGAGTTTACCATAGTATGGATTTTTCTGATTGAATCCTGAGCTGTCGTTGAACCTATTTCTCTGCCTCTGTGTTTCCTACAAACTGGTAATGGGGGCTTGATCCACCTTTTTTTGGAAAACTTCTTCACAGGTGGTGCTGTCTACTTCCAGGAGGTTATCTCTCTTTCTCCATCTCTTTTTCTGTCTCTCTCTCTCTCTCTCTCTGAAGTTATCTGCCATTTACTATTTAAATATTCAAAGCCTAGTTCTTTTCATTCATCACTGGTTGTGAAAAGGTGACATTCTGATTCAGTCTTTCCTTCTTTTATCTGTTAGCTAAACTACATCCACAGAAAGAAACCACCCTCTTCTACTATCTGGTTACCCACGGGTATAGTTCATAGAGGAAAAGTAGGTCAACTGTTTGATTTCTTCCCTTATGTATCATTTTCAATGTACCACTTTTCAAAATAATGAGGTGATTCACTAGCGTTCTGCAGCTGTAATCAGCGAAGTTTCTTTTGTGTTTGTGTCATGATGATCACAAATTAAGATATTGATAGATCATGAAATCAGAAGGTAATAGAAGATTTGAAAAATAATTAACAAGCTTACAACCATAATTGCAGAAAATATATTTTTAATCGAAATGTAATTCAGACATAAAATCCACCCTTATAAAGCATACATTTAGTAGCTTTTAGTATATTCGCAAAATCGTGCAAACATCACCATTATTTAATTCCAGAGCATTTTTATAACCTCTCCCAAAACACCCTATAATCACTAGTGGTCATTATCTACTCCTCCCTCCACCCAGCCCCTGGCAACTCCTAATCTACTTTCTGTCTCTATGTATCTGCCTGAAGATATATTCTTTACAATCGCATTTGTAACGTTTAAGAAAAATTACTGTATGAAAAGTCAGAAAGCAAGTCTCAAGGAATGTCAAAGGACTGATAATATTCTTTGACTACTGTGCAAATAAATTAGAAATAAATAACGAAAAGATACCACATAACTGGAAGATCAACAACACACTTATTTGACTCAGGGGCCAAAGAGTCAATAAATCATGTCAATATTTACAGTACCTAGGAAATTACTTCCTCTGCAACTATTTAAACCTAAATTGAAAAGTATTAGATATCAACTTAAAGGTATGGAGAATTTTTCAAAATCGTTTTATGGAAGCGTGAAAGAAAGAAGGAGGTTAGAAAGGCAGGAAGTTCGCTGGTTTAGAGACCACTTAAGGTGCCTGCCAACGGGGGTGGAGCCCTGCTGAGTGAGGTGGTGCTGACCTGGTGGGTGGGGTCATCAGCGAGAGGTGATGGGCCATTCCTGGCAGTTCAGAACAGACAACAGATGTGCTCTGACTACAGGAAACATCCCTTAAAGCCAGGCACTGCTCTGCCGGGAGTGAGAGTGCTTACTAAATTGGTCACTGGAGCATAGGTGCTTCCCCAGTATCTCCTTCACTTGAAATCCCCTGCAGTAAGGACATACATCACCATAGCTTCTTCCGGTTACCACCCAGACAATTGCCAGTCACTTCTTCACAGGTTGTACGATGAATGAGAATCCCTCTCAAAAGTGAAACTACTTCCACTTTGCTGCACACCTGAAACTAACACAACATTGTTAATCAACTATACTCCAATATAAAATAAAATTTTTTTAAAAGTCCAACTTCCAACCATCCTATATTTCTGATTTTATGCTAACTCATCACTCCAGTAGCTCCATAAATGTGCCACGAAACTTACATTTTCACTTGCATTTCAAGTGGCCCTGGCATGCACCTGGTGGGCACATACAGCAACATCACTTGAGTGCCTTTTGTCAACCACCATGGATCAAAGCCACTCAGATGAACACACAGCAGTGGCGGGAAGCAGGACCACAGCAGTGGAATAAACAGATTGGTCAGCACTTGGGAAGATGAGGAAACAACACAGGGACCCGCACTGGCCATGGGGGCACACCTGACTCCGTGCCATCACATAGCGGCTAATGGGATATGAGGATTGTGTTAACTGTGCTCTTCAGAATTCTAAAATAAAAAATACTTCTGAGGGAAACCGAGCCATGGTGCCTCAGCCCGCACGCGGTCGCTGAGTGGGCATGATGAGACGGCGCGGCCTGGAGACTCAGCTGCAGTGCTCAGGCATCAGGGTTTCGCGGAGCCCAGCAGTGGTATGGACTAGAGGGAGGCCTGGGGTTCCAGTAGTTACTGGTTTTGTTACCAAGAAGAGGAAGGTCCATTCCTCTTTGCTCTGTTGTCCTTTCTTAGACCTGCGGCCGAAGGAAAAAATGTAACTTGTGGAACTTGAAAGTTGCTTGAAAATTCAATATAAAATAGTAGTTAGTGAGGTTTCCTTCATCTAAAACCATCTTGCTAAAGCACATATCAGGGGACGGTCAGTGACTGAAGCCAGGGTATAAGGGTTCACAGATGGCCAGCTAGGAAGCGGTTGGCTAAGGGCCCAACAGGACATCTGTTAGCCAAGAAAGTCAGACCTGAGAATAAAATATTTTAAAATATTATTTTCCTCTGGACTAGACTTACAAAGCATAACACAAGATGAAGAGGAAATGTTTCCAAGAGAAACAACCTGGAGTAGAGGGAGGCCTCGTTATCTTTGTACTCTTAGTAAGTCACCAAGCATGGAGTTCATAGAGGAGAATTCCTGATCCCCCCAGATCACAGAGGATGTCGCGTGATGTTAATTTTCATTATTTTATGCTAACTGTGCTACATAACGTTTCAGTGTAAGTCTAAAAGTGCTGGCTAGAGTAGGCTGAGCCAGCAAGCAGATGCCCTCTGGGAGGACTCGTGCAAGAAGTCTGCTCCTGGCCACTACCCTCTCCTCCGTTACTGCTCTCCTGCAGTTCCCTCCAGGGTAACGTGCATATAGGCATTTACGAAGGAAAGCTGTCATGTGGCATTGCACACAGACTTCAGGGTAAAATCATAGATGTTTTAAATAAATTACAGCTACATATTTTCTTAATCAACCCAGGTTCTAAGCATTAATCATATAGATGTTCTAATTGAGGCCCATCTACTTTCTTTCTTGAATAAGATAGCTGCTGTTTTAAAAATACATATAATAATAATAAATGCTAATCATCAAAAGTTTAAAAAATTAAGAATTCTAGTGTATCAAAATCCTACCACCAGTGATTACTGTAATATAACACATATACACATACGTGCGCACACACACATATACACACATGCTGAAATCTTGGCATTCACGAGTTAATCATTTGCAGTTTTAGTGATTCACGAGTAACTCCAAGTTCAACAATGTACGAATGTCACTTCGATGTGTGAGAGCATGTCACTTTGGTGTTATCACTAAGCTAACGAGCTATCTTGCTGAAGTTCCTGCCTCGACTACCTGGATCTCTGGATGTCATAAATTAATGCATAAGAGAACCCGAATTCAATCCATGTGAGTACATTTATTTGAAAACCCTACTGATATCAATAGAGACGCATTCACACTAAGTGTATAAAGGAAGAGGATGGGATTAATAAGCAGCAGCCTCATTGACATACATGGAAAGAAAGGGACACACGTGTGGAACTCACAGGGAGTGGAGAAGAAAATTGGGAAACCAGAAACCATGGCTACTCTCTCTGCCCTGTCTTAGGGATTTACTTGCTTCTAGTTGGTTCTTTCTGTGCCTCTGTGTTCCCCTCCCCAGTTTTCTCTGCTTCTTCCTCTTGCAAATGCCTAAAAATGGCCACCTCACCCCCCAAGGATAACTGAATCTGTCTTATGATGCAGAGAAACTGTCACATTTTCAGTGTCTCAATTTCAGCATCCCTGGAGTGGAATCAGAATGGCACAGTTCATCTTTGACTGCCAGGCCAAGGCGTGCTAGTCCTTTGGCAGGACTGTCTTTTTTTTTTTTTTTTTTTTGCTTTGAAACCATGTTTATATAATTCAGTAAAAGATAAAAAGCGGATGCATTCATCCATCAGTGTACTTATTTAACTGAGTGATTTCAATCTAGTGTGAATATGCTAAACTATTACTTCTCTTGGACATTTACAGTTTAACTCATTTATTTAGTGTAAGTATAGATTGAAAAGTTTTATGTAAAGACATCTCAAGCATCAGTAACTTTTCCTGCAGATTGGGCAGAAGTGGTGGGTTGAGTAAGATAAAATTCAAACTCTGGCCTTAGAAGTGATCTGACATTGTCCTTGTACATGGCTGGATCCAGAGAGTCTATTTCAAATCTCTCTTGTGGGAGATGGAGCTGGTCTAGTCAGACGCTGGAGGCTTATTCCCACAGGTATTTAGAGGCTCAGGGGAACCAGGACTCTTCCCTGTCTTCCAGGCAGAGGGCAATTCAGCAAGTTTACATCTTCTATAGAAGGATGGTCTCCTTGAGTCCAATACCTATCCTGATCTCGTCAGCTGTCCTCCCTCTCATGAAGGGCAGTCTCCCTTGGAAGGGGCCATGGACATCTTTGGCGTACAGATGCTCACACCACCAGAACTTAGCACTTAGTCTTTAATGTGACAGTGTGATCTCCTTCCTTTGTAGCTGTAAAACAGATGAAACTTTATTTGGGTCTTTGCAGTCGATTTTGTATTCAGGGAATGATTTATCTTCCCGAATATGAATTCTGACAATAATCTCTGAAAAATTAATGTTTGACCTTGGGAGATTGGGTATATGGTGTGTGTGTATATGGGGTGTGTGTGTGTGTGTGTGTTTAAGCAAATCATCTTCTGTTGGAAGACTGGGAATAACGGAAAGGGTTTTACTCTAATGGGAAAACCTTCAAGGTCTTTGACTAAAGTGCTGAAGCCCAGGTGCTTTAGCAATGTTTTACTGACAGCTCCTCCTCTGCAACTTGATATTGGTATAGTTTGATTAAATCAGACTTTAGGAAGCATGCTAAAGTGGTTATTATACAATAAGAATGTACCAGTGGCATAGGAATGTACCGGTGGGTGAGGAAATAAATCCAACACCCAGAGTAGGTCACTTGGTCTGGGTTCCCCAAAATGCAGTTTCATAGGTGCAGCTAGTTTATTTGGAAAGAGGATCTCAGGAAGCAGATGCAAGAGAGTGGGCAGAGGCAGGGAAGGGAGAAAAGTCAGCAGAGGCTATATTTTGAGCTGTACTTGTTGTAGGCGAGTAGAGCTTCATCCACCTGGGAGCCTCTGAAGAGCCTGGGGAAAATGCCTCATAAAGGCCTCACAGGAAGATGGGAACAGCTGTCCACGGGTTTCCACCTTCCTGAGGCTTGGGTTGCCCCCAGGGGCATTAGCTCCACTGCTCCTGGGCAGGGGCTGAGTGTCCTCCTAGGCCTTCACAGCAAGCCCTGAGGTAGGGCGACTGAGAGCCACTGCTGGTTTTAACCTGGAGAGCCCAAGGCCTGCGGTGAGGGCTCCAAAAGCAATGGCTGGAGCTGGGGATGGAGTTTCTCTAGAAGGTGGTGGAAGTTCCCACTGTAGAGGCGCCTGCAGGGAAGCTGAGTTCTCAGGACAGGGAGCTAGTCTGGGACCTGGGAAGTATCCTGAGAGCATCTCCCATGGAAAGTTTACCTATTACTTTGTTTTCTTTGTTTTCCCAAGAACTGTGGGACTAGTGGTATTTCCCAGAAGTGCTCAACCTTTCAATATGCTCTAGCTAGCATCAAACATCTGCATACAGTTGCCTAACTCCATCTGCGGTTAGTGTTTTGCCAGGTTTTCATTAACCATATGTATATATCTATCTGTATGTGTATATAAGTATGTAATTAAAACTTCTGGATGATTTGAAAGTAAGTTGCAGATGTTACGTCACTTCACTCCTAAATACTTCAGCATTCTTAAGAGCGGCATTCTCCTGCATGACCACGATACCATTCTCATAGCTACAGAGATAATTCAATAATGTCATCTAAGAGAGAAATCATTTTCAGATTCCCCAACTGTCTCCAAGATGTCATCTAAAGTACTGACCCACCCCAGATCCAATTTGGTTCACACACCGAAGCCGTTAAATGTTAGTTTCTTTTAGTCTAAAATTTACCCCTTGCCTTTTCTTCCTTTTCATGATAATTGACTGTTTTTTTAAGAATCTGGGCCAGATTCTTAAATTAACCACATTCTGCATGTGTCTGATGGTTTCCTTGTGATGAGATTCAAGCCAAATTCCTTTGGTAAGAGTATAAATAGAAGATATTGAATATTTCTTATTGTATGTACCACGTCAGGAATTCCAAAATATCAGGTTTTCTCACTGTTGGTGCTGTTAAATTAGATCACTTCGATAAGGAACCAACCAGTCTCTCAATTCTAAAACCACATCTTCCCCCATCTAATTAGTAATTAACCTATGTAATCTGTAAGTAATCTGTGGGATGAGGGTTTTTGTGTATAACATCCCGTTCCCACAACATTTTATCTCATCGTTTTATCATCTATCTAATGATCACTGATGAATCAGCAATTAATGATCACTTAGGGGTGCTGTTTAAAATTCTATCATTCTTTCTAAATTTATTCGCCGGCATTTGTACATAAGAACTTGCCTTCTTCTGCCTTTTCTTTCTTTTTGCTTTTGAATTTTATATGGACTCATGCAATTTTTTACTGTTATGACTTATTACTGTCATTATTCTTTTTGACGAACTGACCCATTTTGGGGCAGTGGGAGCCTCTTCCAGACCATGCGTTTGTTGGTTTTTTGGGTTTTTTGGTAAGTGTTATTGAGGTATACAATAAATATAGAAAAGCAAATCCTGTGTCCTTTGACCCTATTTATCCTTCACTGAATTCTTCCTTGATTTCTGGTAAAACAAGATGATATCCCAGGCTCACCTCAGACTCCCCCGGTCCCAGGCCTAGCTTCAGATATTTCTTCAAGGAGTCCTGGTTCCTTTTTGTAAGAAATGGGATTTAGAAAACGAGCTCTTGCAACTAGAGATTATCAGACTAAGTGAAGTAAGTCAGAAAGAGAAAGACAAATACCATACTATATCACTTAATGTGAAATCTAAAATATAACTCAGATGAACCTATCTATGAAACAGAAACAGAATCACGGATATAGAGAACAGACTGGCGGTTACCAAGGGGGAGGGATGGCGTGGGAGGTTGGGATTAGCAGATGCAAGCTTTTATATACAGAATGGATAAACAACAAGGTCCTACTCTACAGCACAGAGAACTATATTCAATATCCTATGATAAACCATAATGGAAAAAACTGTTTTAAAAATAATGTATATATTGCATAACTGAATCACTTTGCTGTACAGCAGTACTTAACACAATATTGTAAATTAACTATACTTCAATAAAAAAAAAACAAGATCTGATGTTTGTTGCTTTAGATCATTTTGGTATACAGATCCCCCCAAAAAAAGGTAGTATTTTTAAATGTTGATAAGGGCTATAGAGAAAAAAATAAACAGGGCGGAGAAGGCAAAGATAGCAATTTCAAAAGGGAATAAAGGAATTAGGACATTAAGAAAAAATGGAAGAGTAGAGCATAAAGGGAGGTGCGCTCCCTCCCACACCCACCCTCCAGCCGTTGAAGGCGGCCAGCAGATGGGCAGGAAGAGGCTGGAGAAGTGAGGACAGCTGAGAGGATGGCTCAGGCACAGACTCAGGACTGAGCACCCCACCCCACCCCTGCTTCTCAGCACGCCAGCCACGCCAGGACGTCAGGAGGAGTGATGAGTGGTGGTTGGGGGGCAAGCTGGCGGTTGGGTTACAGAATCATGGCCATTTTTTTAAGTAATTAATTTTTTATTGGGGTATAGTTGATTTACAGTGTTGTGGTAGTTTCTGCTGTACAGCAAAGCGAGTCCGTTATACAAACACCAATCTCCACTCTTGTTTAGATTCTATTCCCATATACGCCATCACAGAGTATTGAGTAGAGTTCCCTGTGCTATATGGTAGGTTCTTATTAGTTATCTATTTTATATATAGTAGTGTGTACAAGTCAGTCCCAATCTCCCAATTTATCCCTCACCCCCTGGTAACCATGTGTTTGTTTTCTACATCTGTAACTCTATTTCTGGTTTGTAGATAAGTTCACTTGTACCTTTTTTTTTTTTTTTTTGCGGTACGCGGGCCTCTCACTGCTGTGGCCTCTCCCGTTGCGGAGCACAGGCTCCGGATGCGCAGGCTCAGCGGCCATGGCTCACGGGTGCAGCCGCTCCGCGGCATGTGGGATCTTCCCGGACCGGGGCATGAACCCGTGTCCCCTGCATCAGCAGGCGGACTCTCAACCACTGTGCCACCAGGGAAGCCCCTGTACCCTTTTTTTAGATTCCACATATGAGCGATAACATATGGTATTTGTCTTTCTCTGTCTGACTTACTCCACTTAGTATGATAATGTGTAGGTCCATCGATGTTGCTGCAAATGGCACTATTTCATTCTTCTTTATGGCTGAGTAATGTTCCGTTGTATATGTGTACCACACCTTTTTTATCCACTACTCTGTCAATGGACATTTAGGTTGCTTCCATATCCTGGCTATTGTAAATGGTGCTTCAGTGAACACTGTGGTGAATGTATCCTTTCAAATTATGGTTTTCTCAGGATATAACCCAGGGGTGCAATTGCTGGATCATATGATAGCTCTGTTTTTAGTTTTCTAAGGAATCTCCATACTGTTCTCCATAGTTGCTGCACCAATTTACATTCCCACCAACAGTGGAGGAGGGTTCCCTTTTCTCCACACCCTCTTCAGCATTTATTGTTTGTAGACTTCTCCGATGGTGGCCATTCTAACTGGTATAAGGTGATACCTCACTGTAGTTTTGATTTGCATTTCTCTAATAATTAGTGATACTGAGCATCTTTTCATATGCCTCTTGACCATCTCTATGGCTTCTTTGGAGAAATGTCTATTTAGGTCTTCCACCCTTTTTTTGTTTGGGTTGTTTGTTTTTTTTGAAATTGAGCTGCATGAGCTGTTTGTATATTTTGAGGATTAATCCCTTGTCAGTCACTTCATTTGCAAATATTTTCTCCCATTCTGTGGGTTTTCTTTTTGTTTTGTTGATGGTTTCCTTGCTGTGCAAAAGCTTTTAAGTTTAATTAGGTCCCATTTGTTTATTTTTGTTTCTATTTTCATTACTCTAGGAGGTGGATTGAAAAAGATCTTGCTGTGGGCTTCCCTGGTGGCACAGTGGTTAAGAATCCGCCTGCCAATGCAGGGGACACGGGTTCAAGCCCTGGTCCGGGAAGATCCCACATGCCGCAGAGCAGCTAAGCCCGTGAGCCACAACTACTGAGCCTGTGCTCTAGAGCCCGCAAGCCACAACTACTGAGTCTGCGTGCCACAACTACTGAAGCCCGCACACCTAGAGCCCATGCTCCAAAACAAGAGAAGCCACCGCAGTGAGAAGTGTGTGCACCACAACAGAGAGTAGCCCCTGCTCGCTGCAACTGAAGAAAACCCAAGACAGCCAAAAAATATTAAATAAATAAAAATAAATAAGTTTTTTTAAAAAGCCTTATTAAAAAATTAAAATTAAAAAAAAGCAAGGACTCTTTAAAAAAAAAAAGAAAAGAAAAAGATCTTGCTGCAATTTATGTCAAAAAGTGTTCTGCCTATGTTTTCCTCTAGGAGTTTTATATTATCTGGCCTTACATTTAGGTCTTTAATCCATTTTGAGTTTATTTTTTGTATGGTGTTAGAGAATGTTCTAATTTCATTCTTTTAGGTGTAGCTCTCCAGTTTTCCCAGCACCACTTGTTGAAGAAACTATCTTTTCTCCATTGTATATCCTTGCCTCCTTTATCATAGATTAGGTGACCATAGGTATGTGGGTTTATCTCTGGACATTCTATCCTGTTCCATTGATCTATATTTCTGTTTTTGTGCAAGTACCATACTGGTTGATGACTAGCTTTGTAGTATAGTCTGAAGTCAGGGAGCCTGATCCCTCCAGCTCCGTTTTTCTTTCTCAAGGCTGCTTTGGCTATTGGGGGTCTTTTGTGTCTCCATACAAATTGTAAAATTTTTGTTCTAATTCTGTGAAAAATGCTATTGGTAACTTGATAGGGATTGCACTGAATCTGTAGATTACTTTGGGTTGTATAGTCATTTTGACAATATTGATTCTTCTGACCCAAGAACATAGTATATCTCTCCATCTGTTTGCGTCATCTTTGACTTCTTTCATCAGTATCTTATAATTTTCTGAGTATAGGTCTTTTGCCTCCTTAGGTAGGTTTATTCTTAGGTATTTTATTCTTTTCGATATGATGGTAAATGGGATTGTTTCCTTAATTTTTTTTTTGGTGGTACGCAGGCCTCTCACTGTTGTGGCCTCTCCCGTTGCGGAGCACAGGCTCCAGACGCGCAGGCTCAGCGGCCATGGCTCACGGGCCCAGATGCTCCATGACATGTGGGATCTTCCCAGTCCGGGAAGTAACATTTTGAAGACAGACAATCATTTTGCGTTCAGTCATTCATCCAGAATGTAGGCCAATTGTTCACCAATATTTTGTACCAAGTGGAGGAGGCTTTTGGCATAACTACTTATTTCACTTTGAAAATGTTACACTCTTTAACCATTTTTTGAGGAAAATTTTTAGGAATAAAGCTAATTTCAGATTTTCTTGAAATTTCCTGGGTCATTGCTTCTGTGAACAGGAGTCTGTTATGGACTAAGTCACCCCATTTCAAATCCTCATAAGGAATCTACCCATTAATTTGACTGAGAAATTCAAGACCTAGAGCAGTGGTCTCTAGATAGATCATATAATTTCCTCTGATGAAAACTAGGATGGTTTTACATTTAATTCACACCACAATGATTTTATTCAGTTGTTTACCTGCCCCCTTGAATGCCTAACTCATTAAGTTTGAGCTTTTCCTTGTTTTAAATGTGTTTAATTTTCCTCCTAATATTGCTTTAGCTACATTTCACAACTTTTTATGTGTGGTATTTTCATTACCATTCAATTCAAACTATTTTCTCATTTTCATTATAAATCTAGACCTATGAGATTTGGAGGCTATCTTTCCATTATTGATTTTTTTATTCTTTTCATTGTGGTCAGGTAATGAAATCTGTTTTATTCCAATTCTTTGAAATCTCTTTAGCCTTGTTTTTGGAGATATATATATACATACATATGTACGTACATATATATATGGAGAGAGAGAGAGAGAATAAACATAGAATATATATATATCTTCTATGTCAGTTTACTTCCTGGTCGCTTTACACTAAGAGTGGAGGACTGGAAGTCCAGCTCTGTGGGAAGAATCTGACACCTGGTCAGGCTCTGGGCTCATTTTTCTCTATCTTTTCCATGATGTGACTGAGGTTGTTTGGTGTGTGGCTCTGCTCATGTCCCTTTCGCTGTGAAAATGGAAGGCGTGTTCTCCGTGTCCGCAAAGGCTCTTGCCCATGGACTGGGTGCAGTACTGCTTGCCTTTCCAGCTCCTGTCTTCATACAACACCAGCCTGAGGATGCCTAACTGTCCTATCATCTCAAAGAAGCCTCTAAGTCCTGTAGACACAAGTTTATCCAGGAGTCTTTGTTGTTTTCAAGCAAATGGGTAGATGTGGGCATATAGCTTGTTTTTACTGAAAGTGGATACCCTTGAGGCTGTGTTTTGCACAGTGAGCTTAGAGGTTCTCGATTACATGTGAGTTAACAGAAAAGTCACAACCTGCTGGAGACTTCACCTGGAGACAGGGGAGAACAGGGCCTAGAAAGGGGTTTAAAGGGGCAGAGGCACTCTAAACTAAAGCCATTTTATGAGAATTGTGCTGTTGAATGTAATGTTTGCACTGAATTTTATTTTTATGATTAAGTGAGCATTTTCTAATATCAACTTTAAACATTTTTCAGGGAAAAATAATACAGTAATGCGCTATGATGTATAACACTGGGTGTTTTTATCCCCTTTTCTCTGTGTTTGAGCAAAACCAAAATTATTTCCCAAAGAAAATCTTTTGGAAAAATGAGTCAAGAAGCTTTAAAATTTCACATCGTTTGATCCACTGATTATACTTCTAGGAATAGTTATAGTGGAACAATCAGACATGCAGAGTTACAGATAGGAATATTTTCCAAGTGTTATTAATAATATGGAGAAATTGGATATAACTCAGAGTCCAAAAATAGGGGCCTCCTGAAGAAGTTAGGGTGTTTCCTTTAGGTGGAAAATTACACAGCCGCTAAGATCACATTTCGGCAGACTATAGCATAGTTTGAGGAAATGCTCATGATAAAATGTTTATGGGTAAAAGTCAGGGTTTATATCTATCTATCTATACATATATATATAGGCATGTTTTTTAATAGATAATTAGAACATTGCCAGAAAAGGGAAGATAAGAATAGGCAGAAACCGATTTAGTAAAATGTTAGACCGATCATCAGGAGTATTGCAGCCCTGAAAATCCTGGGCAAAACTGTACACACTTTCTCAAAGATTATTAAACAAATAAATACAAAGTATCAGTTTTTCATCCAAATTATAATATCACCATCAGAAACAATCAACACAAAATACCGGCAACAATTAATTCTACACACAGAAAAAATGTTTGTTAGAGACTTTGTAAAACTGACAGAAGAATCTTGTAAAATCCGGAAGTTTTGACTTAGTAGAAATAAGCGACAGTAGGTAAACGCTGAATTTCTAGATTTTTGTCACAAGGAATCAATTCCTTTTAAAATGTGGTAAATAAACTTTACCATGACCAATTTTACTAAAAGTTTATTCCCAAACTGACTGAAAAGGGTTAGCTAGTTTTATTTTATTTTATTTGTAGACCCTAGAATGGCAGGACCCGTCCTCCACACCTTTGCTTTCCCTGGAGAGCTGGCAGGAGCTCAGAGAGGAACATTCACAGGGCAAACCTGAGGAGAATGGAGCTGGGGGAGCGGTCAGGGTGCCCCGCCTAGGCAGGAGCCCCATAGCACAGGATGAAGCCGAGGAAGCCCCACCTCCAAGGAACCACAAGGGCTTGGACAAGGGGCAAATGACGGTGACTAGTGTGATCTACAAACCAATGGGCTCTTCCTTAATGGTCTGGAATGACCTGGATTCTTTGTGCTTCTCTAGTAGAAGGGACATCTGTGCTGGTTACACTCTATTCCTCCTCAGCTCTAACCCCTCAATCCATCCCCCCCGGCCTTCTGCTCTGGGCCTCAGGAGGCTGACCCTTATGGGCATGATTCCCTGTGCTCTCTCACCTTCTGGCTTCCTGAAGCATTTGGCCAGTGGAAGGCACTGACTAAAGGTCAGAAACGGGGAGGAGAGAGAAGTCAGAATATGCTTTCCTGAGAACGCAACAGAAGTTGAGAGAACTAATCCAAGTATCTTCTGCAATGATTTTATGTACCTTGGGCCAAATCAGAGTGTTGAGTCAAGTGAGTCCTTCCAGGAAACCATGGAACTAGTGGATGATGACGGGGCATCACCCACTTGATTAGAGAGAAAGAACAGTCTTGGCATGAAAGAAGAATTGCAAATGACAAAAAAGCAAGTTTGGGGCTTCCCTGGTGGCGCGGTGGTTGAGAGTCCGCCTGCCGATGCAGGGGACACGGGTTCGTGCCCCGGTCTGGGAAGATCCCACATGCCGTGGAGCGGCTGGGCCCGTGAGCCATGGCTGCTGAGCCTGCGCATCCGGAGCCTATGCTCTGCAACGGGAGAGGCCGCAACAGTGAGAGGCCCGCGTACCGCAAAAAAAAAAAAAAAAAAAAAGCAAGTTTTACCTGCCCAGTGTAACAACATAGACGAATGCAGGTAGAATGAGGGTTTATTATTCTCAATTACAAGTAAACTTTCAGGGATCAAGGAATATGAAGATAATTTGTTCCTCCAGTTACAACTATAGTTGGGGGTCCAATGAGACAAAAATATACAAGCTTATAAAAATGTAGAAGTTACCAAAGATTGGAGCCAATCTTCTAGTATTCTTAGATACTTCTGGGAGAAAGAATATTGCCTGCACACTTTGCTTGGACCCATCTTTTGAGTATTCTTTTATCTGCGAAGATTGGGGCAGTGGTCCTTGGGACAACAGCTCAAGTGGGATTTTTCCACTTGCCCCAGAATTAGTGACTAAAGTCCAATACCAAGGACAGAAAGGTGCTGAGTATACCCACTATAGTCAAGGTCATCTATAGCCTCCCCCCGCCCCGAACTAAAAAGGAGACCTGTAGCTTCCACCTGCCTCACCAGAGGAGGAGTGGGTGTGGGCAGGTCCCTGAGTTACCTTGTGATCTGACCCAGCATTCATGATGAGATGCTTCTCTCTTCTCCTTCTACAGAGAAGCAGGAAGTTCTTCTCCCCTACCTATCCCCACCCAGAGCCCAGAGAGGAAGGAGGTGCTAGAAGAATTATTTAGGGGAATTAGGAGTGCCTGAAAAATAGATTGGCCTCTCTGGAGCAGAGAGCTCACGGCGTGAGGTCGGAGCGCCCGGCTGCACCATGGCCTATTGCCGGCAGGAAGGGAAGGATCGAATCATAGTTGTGACCAAAGAAGACCATGAATCTCGGAGCTGGTGGCCAACGACCCCAACGATCCATACGAGGAGCACGGACTGATCCTGCCCCATGGAGACATCAGCTGGAACTGCCCGTGCCTTGGGGGCGGCAGCACAGAGGATGTCAAGGGGTCGGACTGTGTAGACCAGGTCCGGGCCATGCAGGAGTGCATGCAGAAGTACCCGGACCCCTATCCCCAGGAGGAGGAGGACAAGCCAGCGGATCGATTAAAGGAATCGGCTGCCTCTGAGGCCATGGCAACCAAAGAAGAGGAGGGGTCCAGCTAAGGAAGGCGCGGGGTGCTGGGCGCATGAATCTCTCCAAGAAATTGTCTTTCCCTCTGTTGTTCTGAGTGCTGTAATGTACAAACTACCTTAATGAGCTGATCAGGGGTCTTGGCCTGTGTCTCACATAACCTATCAGTGAATGTAGCTGCCCCTTTGGAATTCTCTTTGAAATGATGTGCTGAATAATCTCAGCAACCAAAAATCTTTATCTGGGGGTGTCTCTTGTGAGCGAGCTGATCTATTCTGATCCATTGTATCCCTTTTAGTAGATTTTATACCTACTTGGAAAGTGAAATAGAAACAAACATCTTCCTTTAAAAATGTTGGAGTAGGGCCATTCCTTGTAGAAGAGACGGGATGATCAGACCTTGAGTATATGATGAAGCACTCTGCTTCTTTGCTTTTTTTTTTTTTTTTTTTTGCGGTATGCGGGCCTCTCACTGTCGTGGCCTCTCCCGTTGCGGAGCACAGGCTCCGGACGCGCAGGCTCAGCGGCCATGGCTCACGGGCACAGCCACTGCGCGGCATGCGGGATCCTCCCGGACCGGGGCACGAACCCGCGTCCCAGGCATCGGCAGGCGGACTCTCAACCCCTGCGCCACCAGGGAAGCCCTCTGCTTCTTTTCTGATATATTTTGGTTTCCAGTTTGCATTGAGCTCCAGGTTTTCTACGTTTGGAAAACAGAGCTTTGGACCCTCTGAGGGACTCCCTTTGTAAGTGAAGAGAAAGGCTGTTTCTTCCTGTTCTTTTTATTCCGAAAGCCCTGGTTTGGGGTCTTTGTTCACACTGGCTCTGTCTCAGCCTGTTCAGATGCAATGTTCCTGAGAGGTGGGGACCTAATCATTACCAAAGTAGCACCCGAGAGAGGAAACGGTGTCAATTAAAAGAAAAACCTGGGCTTCCCTGGTGGCGCAGTGGTTGAGAGACCGCCTGCCGTTGCAGGGGACACGGGTTCGAGCCCTGGTCTGGGAGAATCCCACATGCCGCAGAGCAACTAAGGCCCGTGCGCCACAACTACTGAGCCTGCGTGTCTGGAGCCTGTGCTCCGCGACAAGAGAGGCCGCGACAGTGAGAGGGCCGCGCACCGCGATGAAGAGTGGCCCCCGCTCGCCACAACTAGAGACAGCCCTCGCACAGAAACGAAGACCCAACACAGCCAAAAATAAATAAATAAATTCATCAATTAAAATAAAAAAGGAAAAACCTGATTTAAAAAAAGATTGGCCTCTCTCTGCCCCGTAGATGCCCCCCATGCCAGCAAGATGAGAGGGACCCACTGCGGGATGTGCTAGAGAAGCAAAGGCAGTTACTCCTCCACCCGGCCCAGATCTCTGAAGCTCTTGGAGACATGAGGGGGATAAGGCATTCCAGTGCGGAGCTTAGATGCTGGGGGAGACAGGAGCCCTCGGGTCACCCAGGCACAGCACAAGAGATAGCAAGCCCTGCCCCGAACAGATGCTATAGACCTGGACTGTTGGTGAGGCTAACGGGACACACGGTTGCCCCCTTTTGAGGGAATACTCTGTGATAAAGGGTAGGTCAGGGTGAAGCTGAACGCTGCCCCCTCCCAAATCAAACACACACACCATCTACACAGAGAAAGGCATAGCAGAGAAGCCACCATCTACACAGAGAAAGGCATAGCAGAGAAGCCACCAGCGTCAGATTGAAACAATCCAAGTCAAGGTAGGTCCAGAAGGGAAAGGGGATTAAGGAGCAGGTGCAGCCACCCTCCCATCCCAGCCCTTGAGCCACGGTCTCTATAGAGATGATACTGGGGATGCACATCAGATGCCACTGGACCAGATTTCATTTAGTTTTTTAAAATAAATTTTTAAGTGAAATGCGCATATAGAAAGTGCTTTAATTATAATTAAATTATAATCAATTATTAAAATTAAATTATAAGATTACAGCTCAATGAACCATCACAAAGTTGAACACAACCCTAGATGTAAAGACTGAACATCACTGAAGCCACAGGCACCCCTCATGCCCCTCGCTGTCAATGTCCCCTCCACACAGGCAACCACTGTCCTGACTTCTAACAACAGAGATGAGTTCTGACTGTTTTTAAACTTTACCGAAATGGAACTTATACAGTGGGTTGCCTTTTGACTCTGGCTCCCTTGGTTCAGTGTTACGTTTCTGAGATGCATCCAAGTTGTGTGTGAAGCCATTCATTTATTTTTATTGCTATATAGCATTCCATTGCATGGTGTATTCCTTTCCTGAGCTGCTGTAACAAATTACCACAAACACAGTGGCTTACAATAGAAATTTATTCTCTCATGTTTCTGGAGTCAGAAGTCCAAAGATAGTATCACTGAGCCTTAGTCAAGGTGTCAGCAGAGCTGCACTTTTTGTGTCTTATAAGAGAGATCCATCCCTTGCCTTTCCCAGCTTCTGGTGGTGGCCGGCATTCCTGGACTAGGGGCCACATCACTCAGTCTCTGCTTCCTGGGTCACACTACCTTCTCTTCTGTGTATGTGAAATCTCCTTCTGTTTCCCTCTTAATAAGGTTACATCTGATTGTATTGGTGGTGGTAACAATAAACTTTACATTAATGTGATCCATTATAGCCAAACTATAACTCTTCTTTTGCATCTTTCCTTATTAATCTGTTTGGGTTCTATTGGACTTTCTCACTATCTTTATCAACCTGGTGCTAGGAGGAGGGTGAATGTTATATTCAACAGGACCAAGTACAGATGGAACCAATCTTAGTTAATCAATTCTTTTTAAGAACTGAAGCCTCCACTAGTGATATGAATTCTGGGTAGATATAATTTACTAAAAATAATAAGAAAAGAACATAGAGAGATTTTTTGCCCAATCAGATAGAATTCCATGATATTCATATTGCCAGAGAAATAATACAGGACTAGAAGAAATAACCAAGATGAGTCACCCCTACCCTTGCCAATTCTTTCCCTGACAGATGGAGAGATAAAAGATCTAAAACTGTGTATATAGTAAGAATTAACAGTCTAAAATGTAGTCACTTGTAGGAATATTATATCAATGATCATTTGAAAAGAACACATCAAGCATTTTGCTTATGGGACCCCAACTGGCTTCCCCCAGAAGGAGCTTGGATTTGAGAAGCCACGCAAAGTATTTCCTCCCCCTCACTCCACCCTCCACCCTTCTTTTCTCTTTTTTCCTTCTTGCTCTTTCCCCTTGCTCCCTCCTTCCTTCTCCTTTCTTCCTTCCTTCCTTTCTTCTTTCTTTCTCTTTCCCTTTCTTCCTTCCTTTCTTATTTCTTTCTTTTTCTTTCTTTCTTTCCAATAGAAAGTATTTTATTTTCTATTTTATAGCCCTATATTTAAATTTCAGTCAAGATGTTACCCTAACCCTAGAAAGGAATATAAAGAAAAGTAAATGTGGGACCTCCCTGGTGGCGCAGTGGTTAAGAATCCACCTGCCAATGCAGGGGACACAGGTTCGAGCCCTAGTCCAGGAAGATCCCACGTGCTGCAGAGCAACTAAGCCTGTGTGCCACAACTACTGAGCCTGCGCTCTAGAGCCCACGTGCCACAACTACTGAAGACCATGCACCTAGAGCCTGTGCTCCGCAACAAAGAGAAGCCACTGCAATGAGAAGCCTGTGCCCCTGCTCACTGCAACTAGAGAAAGCCCGCACGTAGCAAGGAAGACCCAACACAGCCAAAAGTAAAGGTAATTCTTAAGTCTCGTTATTTCCAAAGGTCTCTTAGCTAAATAAGAACCTTTAACATACCCATGTCAGTAAAGAAGCTATAATCATGTCATTTTTTGTAAAGATGCTCTCTCTTCTAACCCAAGTTCTTCTCAGCAGGAGAGTTCCTCAATATAATCAGCAATAAAGAATGCTCTCTTCTTCCCTGGGCAAGTCTTCACAAGCACCCTGTGGTCAAGGTGCCACTCTCTGGACCGAGACCTACACAGATCCATGCTGATTCCCGGAGCTGAGCATGGAGAGCAATGGAGAAGGAGGGGACTGGAAGGGTCAGACAAAGTAAGAGATTCAGAGACAAAGCAGGGATGTGTGAAAGTAGAAAGAAGCCGGTGACTTTGGTACAGTGTGTAGTCCACACTTTCTCAGCAGCACCACAGGCAGACACATAAAGGCATGACTAGTAATTTCAGGGTTAGCAGAAAAGATATCATTTAGTTCCAAGACTTCAACTCATAGTTTCTTTGGGATTCTCTAGCGCTTCATATCCTCCTTTTCCTGGACAGCGTCCCTGGGCTCCTAGACATGGCCCCAGCACAGCACAGCTCTACAGAACTATGTGTATTCTAAGATGTGCTCCTACGGGTGTCTCAGGCACAATACAGTGTGAGTGGCGCCGCGCAAAGCTGGACAGTGCCGTGTACTGTCACATGATCACCTTGTTACTGAACTCAAGTTCAGCTGCTTGCCACTCAAAAACCAATAGTCGAGAGGCATGTGTCAATAAGAAGGAAAGGTGCTTTACTCAGAAAAGCTGGCAATCTGGGGAGAAGGTGGACTCACGTCCCAAGGCCAACTCCAAAGATTCTGCTCAGCCATTATAATTTTTGAAGGGACAGAATGAGGGGAAGAATCTCAGTGAATCATCGAGGCAGGAGGTTGGGTTCTGCATCCTTCTCCATTGTGTGCAGACTGGCTGACTCTCTCTTCATATGTTATCTTGTCTGTGTGATCTGCCTGCAGGATTACTAAGAGGGTCTCTTGAGGGTAGAGAGCTAGTCATTCGTTACTTAAGTCTTCATTCTTACTTCTTCTTATCTAGGAAAAGAATCAACAGGTTAATTAGGTTCTTTCAAGGTTAGAAGGGAACAGAAACGGGAAAACAGGAAAGGGGCAAAAGAGCTGCTTTCAACTTTGGTGAATGGCCAGTGGCCGTTAATATCTTATTATTTGTTACTCATAAAAACAAACAGAAACAACTAAACCTCTCATAATGATGTGATAAAATAAGTTCTGATAGGTCATACAGTGGGATACTATGCAGCCAATAAAATCATGTTATAGGAGATATTTAAGGACAGAGGTAAACATTCATGATTTATTGCTAAAGAAAAACATAACATATATACAGGAGTTCTGGCTTCTATAATGGGGGAACGATTTCACCAAACTATCTGCAGGAGGTCAAATCCTCCCGCAGATAACACTGATAAAACCTGAAGAAAAAAAAAAAAGAGTTAGGGGCTTCCCTGGTGGCGCAGTGGTTGAGAGTCCGCCTGCCGATGCAGGGGACACAGGTTCGTGCCCTGGTCCAGGAAGATCCCACTCCGCGGCTGGGCCCGTGGGCCATGGCCGCTAAGCCTGCGCGTCCGGAGCCTGTGCTCCGCAATGGGAGAGGCCACAGCAGTGAGAGGCCCGCGTACCACAAAAAAAAAAAAAAAAAAAGTGTTAAAAAGACAACAGTATGGTCCATCAACAGAGGAATGGATAAAGAGGATATGGAACATATATACAATGGAATATTACTCAGCCATAAAAAAGAACAAAATAATGCCATTTGCAGCAATATGGATGGACCTAGGGATTGTCATACTGAGTGAAGTAAGTCAGACACAGAAAGACAAATATCATGTGGTATCACTTATATATGGAATCTAAAAAAAAAGGGAAAAAATGAACTTATTTACAAAACAGAAGTAGAGTCACGGATGTAGAAAACAAACTATGGTTACCAGGGGATAAGGGTAACCATAATACCCTTATTATGGGGTATTATGGGGAGGGATAAACTGGGAGACTGGGATTGATATATGCACACTACTATATATAAAATAGATAACTAATCAGAACCTGCTGTATAGCATGGGAACTCTACTCGATACTCTGTAATGGCTTATATGGGGAAAGAATCTAAAAAAAAATAAAGAGTGGATACATGTATATGTATAACTGATCCACTCTGCTATACACCTGAAACGAACGCACATTGTAAATCAACTATACTCCAATAAAAATTTTAAAAAAGGCCGCAGTGTGTATATACTTGAGCAGGACCAAAAGCAGGCAGAAACTGGAGTGGAGTCAGTCATTGAAAGTCAGGGAACCTAGTGGGCAAGATTTGTGATTATGCAGCTGTTGGCCTGAAGCAACCTGGAGAGCTCCCCAGGCCATAGGCTGCTCAAGGCGGCTTGAAGTGTCAGATGACAAAATTTGGGGCCGGCAGAGCAGATGGAAAGTTTGGGAAGAAATCCTGGAAGGGAAGGAGACGCAGAGTGGCTAAACCCCAAAATCTGACTATACACTCTGCCCAGATTCTTGGCTGACCTGCTAAACTACACATGCATGGGTATGTTACCAAACCAAACTTGGGTCTGCTCAGCCTTGCCCAGTAAAGCCAGTCTCCTGACACTGGGTTATGGTGAAGGAAAGTGCAGCCTTTATTGTAAGGTGCCACGCACGTAGTAGTCCGGGACAGCGAGAGCTCAAAAACCCCGAGCTCCCCAATGGGTTTCAGTAAAGCACTTTTAAAAGCCAGGTGAGGAAGGGGTTCGCAGGGTAAGTGATCAGCTCGTGCACAATTCTCTGATTGGTTCATGGTGAGGTAACAGGGTGGTGTCACAGGGGTTCACATTTATCAATCCTCAGGCTCTAGGAGACCTGGGGGCTATGTGCTCATGGTCATCTCATAATTAACGTCTTCCATTTGGTGGGTTTTTTTCACATCTGTAAAGCAACTCAGGAAATGTGCATCAGATACTATTATCTAGGTACTTCAGAGAGGAGCTAAAGAAGAGCATATGGGGGAGGGGTCTGTCCCAGGAAGGCCCCATAGGGTCATGCTCCATCACAGGGAGACTTCAATGGTCCCAGCAAAAAGGAACAGCTGAAAACTAAAAGAACGGTTAGCTATTTCAGCTGCTGTCCACTGCAGGGGAAACAGTTTGAAGTTCTTTTTTTATTCTATTAATTTCTTTAAAAGAAAGATTAACACTGTGTTTGGATGTTTATGACGTATATACATGACATATATCTATAATAACACAAATGATAGGACATGTAACTGAACTATATATCTTTTTTTGTTTGTTTGCTGTTGTTTTTATTTTATTATGGAAAAAACACTTAACATGAGATCTACCCTCTTAACAAATTTTAAAGTGCGCAATAGATTACTGTAGAGTATCGGTACAATGTGGTACAACAGATCTCGAGAGCTTATTCATCTTGGGTCACTGAAACTTTATACCCATTTCTCTCTCCCCCCAGTCTCTGGTAGCCACCATTCTTCTTTTCAATTCTCTGCATTTGACTATTTTATTCAAGCCCTGAGTTGGCTTTTTTTGTTTGGTTGGTTTTTGTTTGTTTGTTTGTTTTACTGTTGTGCTGTAGGAGTTCCTTGTACATTTTGTAGGTTAACTCCTTATCAGATATATGGTTTGCAAATATTTCTTCCCAACCCTTAGGTTGCCTTTTCACTCCAGTGATTTTTTTCCTTTGCTGTGCAGAAGCTTTTTAGTTCAATGTAGCCCTGCTTGTTTATTTTTGTTTTTGTTGTTTGTGCTTTTGGTGTCATATTTGTGAAATCACTGTCAAGATCAATGTCATGAAGCTTTTTCCCTATGTGTTCTCTGAGGAGTTTTACAGTTTGGGCTCTTATGTTTAAGTCTTAAATCCATTTTGAGTAGACTTTTGTGTATGGTATATCAATGAAAAAAAAATGTTCCCTCCCATATCAGTAAACAAAGGATCAAATCAAGCCATCACATTACAGCCTGCCCTGCGGTGAGCCCTAAGGGAACTCAGGGTAGAAACAGGATGCCCACCATCAAGTAGTCAGTCACTGCAGCCACCCCCTGACTTGCACCCTGAAGAGACTCAGGATGAGAAAGCACACGACACTGGCCCCAGATAGCTGAGGTGCAGAACAAAGGGATGATTTCAGTGAGCCCAGACTCTTGCATCTTCCCACATATAGAAAAGTACAAATTCCTTAACATGAGATGTCTGGTTTTCTTTCATTAACAGTCATCTTTTGATGTCCTGACTACCTGGTCTTTGTTGCAAAAACTCCTCTGCATCCCGGTTTCCCCCTTACCTCTTCGGGACAGTCCCTCAGAGTGATCTGAGAGGCTGTGTCCCGAGCTTAAATCCTCAGTTTTGTCCACCAAATAAAACATAATTCTCAACTTTTAGCTTGTGCATTTTTTTCAGTCAACAGGTTTATAAGGGTCCAATTTCATTCTTTTGGTTATAGATACCCAGTCTTCCCATCACCATTTCTGGAAGAGAAATTGTATATCCTTGTGTATTCTTTTTTGTTTTTTGTTTTTTGTTTTTTGTTTCTCATATTTTATTTTCTTTCTTTTTTTATTGAAGTATAGTTGATGTACAATATTTTATAAGTTGCAGGTGTACAATATAGTGATTCACAATTTTTAAAGGTTATACTCCATTTACGTTATTTAAAAATATTGGCTGTAGGGCTTCCCTGGTGGTGCAGTGGTTGAGAGTCCGCCTGCCGATGCAGGGGACGCGGGTTCGTGCCCCGGTCCGGGAGGATCCCACGTGCCGCGGAGCGGCTGGGCCCGTGATCCATGGCCGCTGAGCCTGCGCATCGGAGCCTGTGCTCTGCAACGGGAGAGGCCACATCAGTGAGAGGCCCGAGTGCCGCAAAAAAAAATATAAAATATTGGCTGTATTCCCCATGTTGTACTCTTGTGTATTCTTGACCCCCTTTTGAAGAAGAGTTGACCATGCAATTGACTGTGACAGTCACAGGGGTGAACATGGTGTTCCTTCTTCTCTACTAACATTATTTCTGAAGTTGGGGGAGGTGATGAAATAAAATTTACATTTTAAGGCAAGACAAGAAAATTTAAGCATAAAATTCTCTCTGTTTGGGCCTCCTCCCTCCCCCTTTAAGGTGCAGTGTGTATCTGCGTTATACATTAACCAGACCTCCTCAAAAGTGGGAGCGCCTGCTCGATGGTGAAGATCAATTGTTTTCCTTTCTTCTGATGCTAGCAATGGAACGTCTTAAAAGGTTAGTGTTCTTTCCCAGGTCTGTAAGGGGTCATGGTGACCTGCTGCTCACTTTGACCATGATTACCTGGACTAGCGTGTCTTTGGTGCATTTTGTGTAAAATATAAGTATGTCATTTTTATGCACGATCCTTTGTCTTGAAAATGTGTTTGACTGGGCCCTCAACTTCTAACAGGCGGAACAGTTCCCAGGTTATAATCCTCAATTTCAAAATTCTCAGTTTTTCCTTCTTAGCTTGATGATGAATTGAGTTTTCATTGACAAATACATATAGGAAGGTGTATAGGTCCCAAGGCAAAGAATGTTTTGCAGGGCCATTATTTGCACAATTTGAATCACCCCAAGTCAGTGTATCAGCCCCATTCTGAGGCCTAATCATTCTCCAGACCACTCTCCTAGAACCTGGGTCCAGCCAGGGGGACCCTAGGGGATCTCCCAAGGCACAAGTCCCAGAGCTTCTGGGGCATCTGGTTTTTACCCTGCAGGGAGCGAGTGCTCTGAAGAAAAGAAATGGGAACGGACCCTTGTATGTCCTGCCAGGGCCTGGAGCACACCACCCAGAAGGCACAGCCAG
This sequence comes from Lagenorhynchus albirostris, assembly GCF_949774975.1. Classification (NCBI taxonomy): domain Eukaryota; kingdom Metazoa; phylum Chordata; class Mammalia; order Artiodactyla; family Delphinidae; genus Lagenorhynchus; species Lagenorhynchus albirostris. Next base: position 99,317,124 of record NC_083102.1, on the reverse strand, counting down.
TCTTCAAGAATCCTGGGCAGAGGAAAGGAACTTGGAAGATTCCAAGGAAGGGCCTAGGGTGTATTATGCCATCTCTCTCCTTTTCTCTTTATCCTTCTCTTTCTTCCTCTGGTCACCATACTAAGTCTTATGGGGACCATATCAGAGCACATTTGAGTGATGCTATGTAATGTCACTCCCAAAGCCTTTTTTTGGCCAATAATCAATAATTAATCTGTGTCCCAGCATACAGCCTAGGTGTCTTGAGTTTCTCCACCTCACCTGGTGCAGGTGAGCACAGTCCTGCCACCCACCTGTGTTGGTGGAGAGTTGGATCATGGCACTCTTCTGCCTGGGTATTGGCTATCAGCGCCTCAACTGTTTTCTGTGTGTAACAGCTTTATTGAGACATAATTCATACAGCATATAATTCACTCATTGGAAGTGTATGATTCAATGGTTTTAGTATATCACAGAGTTGTGCAATTGATTGTATCACCACAATCAATTTTAGACCGTTTTCATCACCACAAAAAAACCCTCCATATCTCCTAACCATCACTTCCTAATCCCCTCTCCCCTCAGCCCCAGGAAACCACTCATCTATTTTCTGTCTTTATAGATGAGCCTATTCTGGACAGTTTATATAGCACAAGATGTAGAGTGGGAGGGGGATCCTTCCATGCCATTATCTGCTAAGGAGATCGGGTAGCTAGCTAGTAAGCCAGCTCTTTCCTTATGAATGGGAGGGCTGTCCCAAATGAAGTCCAGTTTGCATTAGGAGAGGCCTATTTCTTTGCATGGAGAAGAGCTAAGGATATAATTAGCTAGATGGAGGCAGAGCAGCCACCTGAGTAGAAAAGGTATCTTGTAGTACTCATTACCGAAAAATCCTGTCTTTTTTCCTGGAAAGAACTTATCTCTGCAACTGCTCTATGCACCAGGTAGGCCAGGTTCCCCTAGCTTATGAAGAACTTCTCATGAACAGTTGGAAGTCACAGTTCACTGGCTCATTACCTGCAAACACCCTGCCACCAAATATTTATGGGAATCTTTATGGTGCGTCTCCTATGTTCTAGGGGAAGTCTGCTCCTCCGGCACTGCAACTGCTTCGCGGGGCACCACGCTGCCTTTGCCTCCCTCATGGGCTGTGCCTGGTCTGGAGGAAGGAAGGGGAAGCGCACAGTTATCCATGAAGCCCATCCTTCCTTCCAGTGTTTTGTAAAGCACTGTTATTAATCAAAATGCAGAGGCATAGCCGCATAGCACAGGGATATCAGCTTGGTGCTTTGTGACCGCCTGGAGGGGTGGGATAGGGAGCGTGGGAGGGAGGGAGACGCAAGAGGGAAGAGATATGGCAACACATGTATATGTATAACTGATTCACTTTGTTATAAAGCAGAAACTAACACACCATTGTAAAGCAATTATACCCCAATAAAGATGTTAAAAAAATAAAAATAAAAAATAAAATAAAATGCAGAGGCATGGGTCCTCCCAGTTTTGCTCAAAGAGCAATTCAAAGATATAGATATATAGAGAGATTTGATTCGAAAACTCTCGTGGGAATAGAGATTATCCTTGTACTTGAGTGCCAGGAAGAAAAATTTAATCATTATAGCATAAGAAAAACTTGAAATCAGTTCTGTCAGTAGAGAATTCTATAGATCGTGATATAGATGTATGTCTAATTCTTATTTTTAAAAAGTCAAATAACTGCATGTTTAGTAAACTGTTATGTGCAGGGTGCAGTTAGTAAGAACCATGTCTCAAATGCAGTCTAAATTACTTATAGTTTACCTGTTTTCAGTTTCAGTTAAATTATTAACGTGTCCCTTCATTTCATTTTTTACTTGAATCCCTACAATGTAACATCTAGACAATACATTTTGGAACAGACGTACAGTTTGTATTTACAGGAAACGTAAAATTCTGTAGAATTGATGTAATATAAAACTACGTTGTATTGCTAAATTAGAAGTTCATTCCTCAGTATTGCTCATTTAAATGTACAAATAACATCCTTATGTAATAAATTCATCATTTCCTGTGGAAGGGCAGGAAATGATGACATTCTCTTTCCGGAGAACCAATCCGGGTTGAGCTGGGGATGAGCCCCTGCCCCGCATTGTTCTAAGAATCCCACCACGTCTGCAACTGAGGCTTTGTTCCTGGGCCCTATGGTTGCACCTGGCCCTCAGAGGGTAAAGGAAGACACATTCCTTGCAAATAGACTGTGCTAGGGCTGACTGCATGTCCCCAGACCTTCTCAGAGACGGCTGAGCTGAGTCAACCTTTCTGTCTCATACTTTGGGGCATTCCAGATGAGCTCGTGCTGAGAGCCTGTGGCCACTTCAGTGCTGTCTGCTCCTTCTTAGCCTTTTCTGCGATCTAACCAACTGCTGGGTTCACCCTTGCCTTCTTATCTATCTGTTAGTCTAGAACAACTTAAATCGTCCCACAGATTCCTGCAGAGATCTAGAAATCAAGTTAGATATTTTGAGCAGTCATGATAGATTTTGATCTGATGTAGAAAGAGAGCATGAAATTGCCCATTTTGAATCAAAGATTTTCAAAGATCGCCACGCCCTCCTCTGGTGAGAGCCGCTGAAGCATCCCCACGAGAGCACCCACGGGCACTGCCACAGAGGACCGGTGCTGAGAGCTGCCACAGGGGCAGGAGCAGAGAAAGATGCCCTCCAATCCACCACCACTTCTTCCTGCAAATGCTTGCAAAAGCCAACATTGGTTACAATCTAAATTGTTTCTGGTTTCTACAACTATCATGGACGCACTAACATCCAGCTTACTTTTTTTTTTTTTCAGCTTACGTTTTAGATTTTGGCCCAAGCTTTAAATCTATTGATACATCCGTGACTACACACGCAATTTGGGACAGGATCTCCTAACTCTCCTTTTACGTGTTGGATGACACCTAGCCTTTCTTTGATCATAATTTTCCAATCGCAAATTGAGTTCCACAAAGCAAGAAATTATACAAATGACATCAAAACACATTAGTGTCATAGGGAGACCTAGTAAAAAAGACTACAGGAAGTGGCAAACACGAGCAGGTGAGGGTGCAGCTCTTTGCAGTGCTTACCTGCACATTGTACTGCTTTGAATCATGTCCCCGAAGTGAAATGTGCCTGATGCAACGGCTGGCTGAAGGCAGTGGTTCTCAAATGTCCGGCCTCAGAATCCCTTTACACTTTACAGTTTATTGAGGACCCAAAATAATTTCTGTATGGGCAATATCTATCAATACGTACCAAATTAGAAATTCAAACTGAAAACATTTTAATATTTATTCATTTGTCAATATATTAACATAAACTACATGCTACAGATTAACATAAACATATTTTTATGAAAGATAAATATTTTCAAAACCAAAATAACAGATATGGGGATATATGTATAGCTGATTCACTGTTATAAAGCAGAAACTAACACACCATGGTAAAGCAATTGTACTCCAATAAAGATGTTAAAAAAAATAACATGCATGAGAAAAGGGGCATTGTTTTATATTTTTGCGAATCGTTTCACCTGGCTGCTTCTCTACTTAATCCGCTATGACATCACGTATCATGTTGCCTCTGGAAAACCCCACGGTACACTCATGAGAGATGGTAGTTCACGAGTACTCCTCTCGCACGTGATTCCAGCTGTCTGCACAGGCCCACTCGTGCTCTGTGTCCCATGCACGTGTATGAGTGACATGTCTGACTACCAGAGCACCAGTTACTATTGCTGCTGGGACAGCTGCAGTTGGTTATCTAGTTTACAAAAGATTTTATGTTAAAGATCATTGCAGCCTTTCATATCCAGAAAAACAACCCTGATCTGTACTCCTGCCATTGTTGGAGGTCCAAAAGGTTTCCATTCTGTAACGGATTTCACACAAAACACAACAAAGATGAGACAGGCTGGGACCTGGGACCCTCTGCTGCAGGGCTGCCGTGCTTGCACCTGGACAATCGGCTCCTAGAGCAACAAGATACAAAGAAACTATATGGGACTAAAAATAACTGTGTGCACCTTGCAGTTGGGGCAAATTCTGGACAAAAGATACAAAAGACCAAAAAAAGCCCAACTGCCACTTCTGAAGAGCTGGCAGCAAAAGCAGGGTGTCAGGAGCAAAAGTAGGGCACTGCACGTGCCCCCTGCACTCAACACCCCCTAAGGGGTGAGCAAACAACCTAAGCCGCCCCTCTGGCCCGACCCCTCCCTGGATACACCCCTGCCCTCACCCCATATAAGGAAACAGCTTGCACCTCAGAGCCCCCCACTTCCCAACCCCTCAGGAAGCAAGCAGGGAAACCTGTTACTTGTTCTCCCTCCTGCTGCAGCAGGGGCCCCAATAAAGCCTTGACCGGCCTCTAGTCAATTTCTATTGTCTGGGGAAGGCCACGAACCTTGGTCGGTATCAAAAAGACTGGAGACAACGTGGGACCTCTGATCACTAAGAGATAAGAAATCTAAATGAAGAGTTTTGATGCCGCAAATCCATTTGTCATGATGTTACTTGATTGTCTAATTAGAATGACTACCCCTTCTGTCTAACGCACCTCCCTAGGTTCTAGATGTGGTATACTGTGAACTGCAGCGTTCATATCCACATTACTTACTTGTTGAACTGGCCTGGTGAACATTTGTTTAAATTTTAAAAAAAAGGAAAAGGGAGAAACCCACCTTATGGCCTGTGTGTTATTTTGGTCTTGTAAGGATCTGTTTCTTCACATTTAAAATAATGACATTAAGATATAATAGTTTATGTTAAAGTTAACATATTAAATTATTCTCAAAATCAAAACACCAAAAACTAGTGTTGGCTTCAGAGCCACCCTAAAGGGTCTCTGATCACACTTTGAGAACTGCCAGCTTAAGGGATCAAATTGGTCTTAAATCAGGGCTGTAGAGCATACACAGGTCCTGTATATGGACTGCAGCTGGAAGGAACCGTCTTATGTATCAACAGAGAAAGGGGGTAAAGCAAATCCCTCCCCTATACCCCTGGGCTTGTTTCTTTCCCCAACTAGCTAACAACTTGGACCCTGACGGATGGACAAAGTGTGGGGAAATCTCAGAGGGGAATGCAGTGAAAGACAAAGGGAGTTTGCTGGTCTGCCTGCTGGGACTTCCCCTTGTACCATCCAAAGGAAAAGCCTTCTTAATGAAAGCCTGGGCAGCTCTGGCAATGGGACCAGAGGACTCACTGGTAGCTGAGGAACATGGGCAAATCTAAAGCCTGTCAGATGACAAACGGAAGGATAAATATAATCAAAAGAAAAACACTTAATAAATCAAAAACAAACAAAGCCTCAGGCCTGCATGTGTCATCAACAAATGTTCCTTCCCCTGACCCCCTGCCAACAGGCATGCCATCTGGAAGTTTCTCAGCCATGCAGCCCTCTGTACTCCCTCAGGAAAACCTGCCGTGACAGGGAGAAGTCTCACTCCCTGGGCCCTTTCAGAGTTCCCAACCTTGAGTGGTGCCCTAGGTTTCAGCCAGGGAACACAGAGGCGCCCCTCTCCCAGTTAGATTCCTTTGAGAGAAAGCACAGGTCAATTGCAAATTGTCCTTACCACTCCTGGGATTTGTTTTGGATGGGCATTTAGCTAATCCTTGTACTGTCCATCTCACTTACATAGAAGGGTTGGGGAGGATGCCCTCCCTGTCTAAGAATTTGGTTTGGCCTAAAATAATTAAAGTGTTGTAATTCAAGGCACTGGCCAAGTCTTTGTACTACTAAAGAGTGTACACCAGAGGAGGATGGTCCTAAGGTTTGAAAGGGCAGAACGGATCCCCATACCTCCTGCATTAAGAAGCTTCTTGGAGACAAGAAGGTGAGGAAAGGAGACAGTCACTTCTTGAAAAATAATGTAATCAGTAAGTGAAATCTCCACTGAGGACAGGAACCTGCAGATCGGACAGCCTTTAGGAAAATTTGCCAATTCCTTAAACTGGGTTTAGCTATTTCGGTCTTTGAACATACCGGTTGTCCTTAGGACAAGTTTGTGTACTTGCCAACAGTTGTCCATGGTTATGCCCAAGATTTTAAGAAGAATGAGAAAACCTGCCTTTACCTCGCACCAGGTTGTGGACACAATGTTGCCCTGCCATTTCAGTAAACGAGGAATGTTCTGACCATCAGGCCCTCAGCCAGTGCGGCTGTTCCCAGTGGTGCACCCTGAGGGGATTCAGGATGGAGAAAAGCAGGATACTGGCCCCAGACAGTTAAGATGCAACCAATGGAATACTGTCAATGAGCCTAAAATCATTAATCTGCGATGTCTGGGGTTTGTGTGTGTGTGTGTGATTAGCAGTAATCTTTTCATATTCAACAACAGAGTTTGTTCTGTTTTGTTTTTTTCAGCAAACTCCTATATATGCTAGCTCCTCGGTTATCTCTTTGGAACAGTTCCTCAGAGCTATCTGAGGGGCTGCCATCCCAGGCTATAGCCCTCAATAAGGCCACCGAATAAAACATAATTCTCAACTTTTAGGTTGTGCTTTTTTTTTTTCAGTCAACAGGGGTAGAGAGAGATCAAAGGTCACCAGGCTTAACATAAAGCCAGCAGTGGAGGCTTCCGCTGCACCTACCTGCGGTGTTAGGGTCTACATAACGCAGGCTTTGGGAAACATCCGCTGTGGGTTATTCTGTGTAGTAAAGTCCCTGAGGTGGGAGAAGGATGGCTCCTAAGACAGGTCAGCCTCAGTGGTTAGGGTGTCACCGTGTGGACTTGCGTTGTAACAAAGTAGCTTCAACCGAGGAGGTCAACGGAAGGCCCGGAGCAGCAATCTCGGTTCACGATAGTAAACAAAGAATTGCAAACTACGACGTTAAGCTTAAGCACAAAGCAAAGTTTATTTAAGCATAGGTACACTCTCAGAAAGGGAGAGAGAGAAAGAGAGAGAGCGCGGGCTGTTTCAGAGAAGTGAAGGAAGCCCAAAGCAAAGTTCATCGAAGCAAAGGTAGAGACAGAGAGAGAGAGAGAGAGGGAGAGAGAGAGAGAGAGAGAGAGAGAGAGGGAGGGAGGGAGGGAGGGAGGGAGGGAGGGAGGGAGGGAAGGAGAGAGAGAGAGAGCTGTTTCTGCGAATTGAAAGCAGCATTCCTGTACAGGCTTAAGAGTGCTTTTTTTTTTTAATTTTTAAAATTTATTTATTTATTTAATTTATTTAAGAGCGCTTTTAAGGAGCATTTTGCAGGGAGGCGGGGGTGAGCGACAGGGGATCATTATTTGATTGACAGTCCCGAGCTATGGAACAAGTTTACTGCTGTACATGCTCTCACCCTTGAATCGCTAAGAAACGCCCACTGGGGGGGGGGGCGGGGGGCAAAACCACCTGTAGATTTTATTATAATTATGGTATAATGAGTTCAGGTTCACTATAGGTTATATGCCTGTGTGGTCTGGGCATGGGCAGCCCAGGGAAGTCCCCCTCGTATCACTGTGCCTCTCTTTATCAGGATAAGTTGCTCACCACACGACCATAGTTTCGCCCGTTCTGGGGGGGTCAGGGGAGAGTCCCCAGAAGGCTGGGTGTTTGACTCTATTTTTCCTTGTCTTTCTCGCCACTGTCACCTCCTTGCTGCTAATGTCTGACTAACTACCTAACAAGGGGACTGAATTTCCTATATGGTAAAAGTATCAGAATTCAGGAGCAGTTAGAAAATGTCCTTGACTGAGGGTGGGAGAAAGATGGACCCCGGTACAAACGAATGAAGCAGAAGAGTAGAGCGGGCCCCTCAAGGCATCCCGTTATATCACTTCTGTTTCCTCTAAGGATATATATTTATGCTAACCCCTTTATAATGATTTTTTCCAACAGTGGAATTTCCCATGGTCATCCTATAGGTAGGGGCTGTTTCATATGTGCATCCTTGTACAGTTGGGGGAGACAACAGGACAGACAGGAGTGGGAAGCCAGGCCACAGAGGCAGGAGGATGGAGCCTTTCCAGTGCTTGGTACTGTTTTCCTCTATCACGTCACTTTTTGATATATTAATGTATACCTTGCTTGGTTTCAGAAAAGTACCCACATCATGCTAAGCTATGCTTACTTTTCTCACCCACTAACTTGGAATCCCGAGGGTAGAAACTATCTTTTGTCATCACCTAGTACCATCTGGCATTCAACGTTTAAATGGAAAAAAAAAAAAGGAATAATATATTTCCCTCAAGGAGGAGAAATCATTATATCTATTTAGTTTCAAATAATTAAAGAAACAAGAAGAACAAAGAGAACCAATAAAGGCTGCTAACTATGTTGTGATTACATAAATGCAGATGTACTTGCTTGTGTCGTTTTATTATTATCCATGTTATGCTCCTGGGCAATTAAACTAATATTGGACGAGCCTGGGGGGGGCGGTCAATGAAGTATTTAGGTGATTAAGGATGCTTTCACATTACATGCTGCTACCAAAGATACCCGTTTATTCAAAACAAAGGGACTTAAAACCTAAAAGGAAAAAAAAAAAGGCGGTGGCTCCTCCTCCAGACCCCCCTCCCCCCCGACGGCGGGATGACTGGGAGGGACAGCGCCCTCCCCGGAGACGCTGCCCTTGCGGCGCCGCTGGCCGGAGCCTACTCCTCGGAAGGGACCCCGCTACCGCGGCGCCCCGGTGACTGCGAACCGCCGCAGCCTCCCCGAGGGCACGTCTAGAGCCGGGCCGGGGCGGGGCGCCCGCCGCCTTCCTTAGGGCTTGCCTGAGACCCGTCCGCGGCCGGGCCCGAGCGCCTCGGAGGAGGCTTGTCCCCGCTCGCTCGCCGTACCGCGCGGCCCCGCGGAGGGCAGGGCGCGCGGCCGACATGGGCGAGACCGTGTCCCGGAGGCTTAAGTTGCAGTTGGGCGGGGACGCGGATATGGAAGAGCGGGCGTTCCCCAACCCCTTCCCGGACTACGAGGCCGCCGCCGCTGTGCCGGCCGAGGAGCCGCCACGTGCTCGCTCCCAGCTCACTCCCGACGAGCTGGGCCTCCCCTTCCACAGCGATGGGAAGGTGAGTCGGCGACCGGCGGCCGGATTCGGGCCGCGCCAGGCGTTGGGGGAGGGGAGCGCCGGCGGTGGTAGCGTCCACCCGCTGCCCCCTCGCCGCGCGGAACTCACCCACCCGCGCCGCGCGCTGTTCCTGGGTCAAGGCCCTGGGTTCCGCCGCTGGGCGGTCCGGGGCGGGCGAGCTCCCAGCGCGCGGGCTTCGAGCTGCCGTCCTTCCCGGGCGATGTGGCCCTGGAAGGCTGTGGAGCTCTGCGTTGTTAGCCGCTTTCCTCCTGGTAGGCGCCTCCTGGCCCCTCGTGCCTTTGAAATACGCTCTTTCGGGGCTCTCGGAAGTGCGGGCCAGGTCTTCGGGGTCTGTTGAGATGCAGATTTGTTTACCATCGAGGGCCCGCCCCCAGAGCTGTAAAGCGTACCCGCTGACCGCCTGTTGGCACTTTCCCTGGGGCCGAGGTTATCGTCAGCCCTGGCCTCCGGTCCCCTGCCCTTGGAATGTAGGGCTTGGGAACAGCAACCAAAAGGCCTTGTTTCTACACAGTAGTGTTACTGTAATGGGTCTGCTATGTGCGCCCAGGAGTCGGAAATGGAATACGTGTGAACAAGCTAACTCGGTAGGGGGAAGGTGGACAGAAAGGAATACGTGAATATCGGCACAGCTGTTCTCGTTTTGGTAAAGCCGCGCGTTCACCGGTTAGGTTCCTGTGTTTCCACTGATCTCTGTTCCAACTCCCACTTTACCTCCCTGGCTCCCCATGTATTTTGTGTTTGAAAAGGCATTAGTTCGCCCCAATGAAGGCAATTTTGAAAGAGCTATTATTGGTCTGAACATGGAATCTTAGGCAAGTGACTTATCTAAACTCGCTCTTCTTGTATGTAATTCAAATCTGGAGAACAATTCCTAACTCACAGGGATGTTAGTGATTGAATTAAAGTATATCAAATGGTCTGTCAAACTGCCTTACGTGGTACCTGGTAAGCCCACCAATAAATGCATCCTCATTCTTCCCCTGGAAAAGTCAGTGCTCGTGGTTTAGAATTCATATGTCAGCACTGATTTTTTCTCTGGATTTCTTCTGTTTTCACATATATTTCTCTTTTGTTTGTGACTTGGTGTTTAAATCCTTTGTAGTAAAAATAAGTCTCTGGCAAACATTTGAAAAATCTGTCACTCATACATATTATCAGTTGCTGTCTCAATATTATCCTTAGAGTAAGGAGGCTACTGCAGTTTAAAGATAAGTGAAAGGAACCACTATTTGAGTCTCCCTGAGAACAGTAAAGAGGTGAGAACAGCTGAGTTTCATTTTCTACCTCAGAGAAGGAGATAAACACTGCTCTGAAATTACATGTTTTTCTTTTTAACCTTTTATATCCAGTAAACATAATGTTGACGTCAACTACACACCAAACGGGCTTATGTAAAAGAAAATTAAGCCACAAATAACTAATGGGGCTTGTGATATCTCCATGCAATTAAACAGTTAAAATAAGTCAGGGTGGGGGACCCATGCCAGTGGTCGTTGTTATATGCTAAAGGAAAGGGGAAGAGTTTTTTCATGTTCTTGAACATGAAAATGAGAGCACATTAAAGGGAGAGAGGGATTTCTGATTTTGAAAAGTGGATATGAAATGGAGCAGGACCCTGTGGTCCGCACCGCTGCCCCCACCCCGCCCATGTCCTCCGCCCACCTTTCGTCTGTGGAAAAACTGCAGGCAAAGAATAAGTTGAATTAGAGAAGTGAGAAAATGCAGAAGCAAAGGAAAGCAATCAAACAGGACAAAATAATAGTAGTTTAGTCATGAAGCAAAGTGAAGGACCTTTAGTTCCTCCTCAGGGGCTGTGGATAGTATTCTGGGCCGTGTCCTTTGAGCTGTTTTGTAGAGATGGAAAGCCCCCCCAGGTGGAAGAAGTGAACTACATGATGACCAGACTGTAGCCATGACATCACCTGCCACAGTTCTGAGAACTGGCCTCAAAGAAATCGGAGCAAACCGGCCCTGGAACTGAAAACTAAGGGTTCTTAAAACAAGATGATGTTGATCAGACCACCACACGACCAATTTCAAGATGCCTGTCAGAGCTGCCTGTGCTGTTCTGCACATAGCCCCCTGCTTCCACTTACACACCCCAGAAACTCGCCTTTAAAAGCTCTTACCCACTGGTCATCCTTGGGGGCGGGGGGTGTCAGCCTTTGGACACGAGTACCCCCTCCCCCCTCCCTTGGTTTGCCAGCCTCCAAAATAAAGCAGACTTTCATTTCCACCAGCCTTGCCTCTAGAGTATTGGTTTTAGAGCAGCAAGCAGCCAGACCCCACTTAAGGTAAGAGAATGTTTAGATTTAGGGAAGTCGTAAAATAAAATGAACATGAATTAAGTTCCCCTGCCTTCTGTATTGATAGATTGGGATTATTACGTCTTTAATTCTTAGAATATTAAGAATGTAATTAAAATAGAAGTTGTCAAACTATGCATTTGTTTTGATAGACATGAAGTTTCATGAAAATGAGGGTTTTATGAGTTGAATTGTGTCTCCCCAAAAGATGAAGTCCTGACCTGTGGAATGTCAGAATGTGACTCTTGGGAATAAGGTTATGTTAGATGTAATTAAAGTAAGGTCATGCTGGAGTAAGATAGGCTCTTAATCCAATATAAACTAATGTCCTTAGAAGAGAGGCAGAGACACACAGGGAGAGAGAAAATGGCCATGGAATGATGGAGGCAGAGATTAGAGTGATGCATTTGCAAGCCAAGGAATGTCAGAGATTGCTAGCAAACACCAGAAACTAGAAGAGGCAAGGAAGGATTCTGCCCGGAGTCTCAGAGGGAACATGGCCCTGCCAACCCTTGATTTTGGACTTACGGCCTCGAGAACTGTGAGACTATAAACTTCTGTTGTTTTAAGCCACTCAATTTGTTTCGGCACCCTAGGAAATTAATACACAGTGTAATTTGTAAATTAGGCATTGAGGAATAATTTTATCATGATGGTGTGTGCTGTTAGTGAGAAAAGATTACGTAAAGTCTACCAACACAGTAACTTTATTGCCAAGTATTCTTTAAGTCACTTATTTGATCCCGTTTAGGTTAGCTGTGTATGTGTTGTGGTGTAATCAATCAGTAAAATTCACCTCCAGTTCTAAAACCAGATCAAGTCTACTTCACTGAATTATGTTTCTGTAAGTAGGCTTTTGTAACATTTTGACGACATCGGTCCAGATACTATGAAAAGCAGTGAACCAGTGTAATAGCAGCTTTTTTTGGTTTTGTTTTTTAAATTTGGAAGGTATCTAAAGTCAGCACTGTTGGCTGCTTCTCTAATAGCCTTTTCTTCCCTTCTTTTTGCTTGATTTCGTTGTGGCCGTGAACTTCAGGCGCTGAATCATGGTTGACGTACACCAGTGTTTCTCAGAGTGCTGCTCTGATCAGCAGCGCCAGGTTTATCTGCTGTATCGTCAAGGATACACTCAGGAGACAGAAACCACACAGTGATTTGGTAGGGAAAGTTTCATATAAAGAATTATTCCTAAGCATAAAGAGATTGGAGTAACGAGAGGTTGCCTCATAAGAAGTAAAGAGAACTCTAAAGGATAGAGGAATAGCCGATATGAGGAGCAGCCCCATTCCTGGGGCTAAGAGGGCACTCAAGGGAGAAGCCACTGTTACTATCCGTCTATTGCTATGTAAGAAATGATCCCCAAACTTAATAATTTAATAAACATTTATTATCTCACATAGTTTCTGAGGGTCAGGAATCCAGTTGCTGTAGCTTAAAGCCCAGTTGGCTCTTTGTGATTGGTTGTCCTTAGGTTTTGCTTTTGTAACCTTGAGGCATTTACAGGCTTAGGTTTTAGTTTGCTTACAGAGGCTGCCAAGGCAGTAGAGCCACCTCAGCCTAATGGTCTCCTTGTTTAATTAATCTAACAATACCCCTTTTGGTCACGCTCTCATACATGAGAGATTGATCTCAAATGGTGTATAAGCGCCACTCTCGGTCACCATCAGAATTAAGTTGCCCTTGTCTCATTGTGAAACTCACAGGTTGTGGTGTCAGGTCCATGGAAGAATTGTTTTTGCTGTTCATCTCTTTGTTCACTTGTTTCTGTTTCTCCAAGAGCAGTGAGACCACCTGATGTACTGCTGATGGCTGTGAACATGCGTTTAAGACGGTTGAGAGAATGTAGCCCACCAGGGAGACTGATGGCAACTATGAGGACGATAACACAGAGACTGAAGGCTAATCCTAAGCCAGGGCCCCCATGAACCAAACCAGTTGGTATCAAATAAATCAAAGAATATACCTGAAGGGATATCAACCTGTTTCAGCCAAGTAGCTTATTTGCTAATTTCTTACATTTGCTAAAATATCAGAGGGGTTGATCCAGGTACAGCAGGAAGTATTTGCTTTGGTGCACACTCCTTGTTTAGCCAGTAAGTGATCTAAGCAATTCTATTATCTAGAACCACCTTAGCAAGAAAGCCTAGTGACTCTTGTTGTGCAGCTGTGGCCTTGGCAGTAGATTCAGTGATAGTTGCCAGAGCTAAGGAGCATTATCTTCTTATGCATTAGCAGAGAGAAAAAGCAAGTAGTGAAGTGGCAAAAGGAATGAAGGTTTTTATATTGGAGATGAAGATCTTATTCTGGGATCTTGGGAGATGCCATCTGCTTCTGGGGAGGAACCTCCCTGGTCAATTTCACTTCAGATCTTCACCTGGTGTGCAGGTCCAAGAGTCCGGAGGAGCCCTTTTTAGTTGAGGGATGTGGATCTAAGGTTCAGGGTCCTGCAATTTGGCTTCCATCTGGGTTTGAGGAGGGGCCCTTCAAGGAAGTTCAAGGGCAGTCTTTGTTCTTAGTGATTCCAGATCAGAAAGGTGGGAGAAAACTGGAAATATTATAGATAGTTTGGAGAGTCATAGCCAGGTATTTGAAGAAGCTAGAAGAATTCAGGATCCAGTCCAGTTTACAGGTATATAGCAAACCTCAAAGACAATGAACAGGACTAAAATCTGATGTGGACATGGTTGTGTTACAATTTTCTACTGAAACATAATTTTTTTTCTCTACAATCACCCTCATTTCTATTAAAGATAACCAAAGTAAGGCTAATTTGTTTGCAAAATAAGTCATCTCATTAAACTTGGCCTGTTTTAATGAGGGGACCTCCTGGGGGCTGTCAAGGGTCTCCTTCAATTTCCTCTTCTGACAGCGGAACTGTCAAAAGGTAAACTGAGGCATATTACAAGTGTTAAGAGCTTAGTGAGCACAAATGGATTTGAATCAGGCAGCGCCAAGCTGGAAGTGGTTTAGGAACATTTTTCCGACGAGCCAGGGGAACAGTGAGGGGGTTGGGGCACTGATCCTCCGAACAGTCGAATGTCCCCATAACTTAATTCTGCGTAGGTCGTTCCTCTGTACTGAATTTCTTCCATATCTGTGGTTCCTTATCCGTGGATTCAACCAACTAGGGATTGTGTGGTACTGTAGTATTCACTGTTGAAAAAAATCCCCATGCGGTGGACCCAAGCAGTTCAACAAACCTGTCTTCCTTAAGGGTCAGCTCCGTAGAAGAAGTGTGGAAGCAAAGCAAGGGCATTCTTGATTGGCTGTAGCTTAAAGCCTAGCTGTCTGTGGTTGGTTGTCCTTGGTGTTTTGATTTCATAACCTTGAGGCATCTACGGGCTCAGGTTTTGGTTTGCTTACTACACTGCCAGGGCTTTGGAGCCACCTCGGTCCAGTGGCTTCTGCTAATGAATCCAACAGTGGGGCTTTGCCAGGCTAAGGGGGAGCGCTGCGTGAAGGGAAAGGCAGGGAGTAGAATCTGACTGCAGAGGAGGGAGCGTGAAGAACATTGGGTGGTAACGGGGCTGAAAAGGTAGATTGGAGCCAGTTCTAAAGGACTTGATGGGTCCTAAGGATTTTAAAACTTTTTCCATACAAAAATGAAGATAAAGAGAATTTTTACTTGTAATCTATAACTTGACATTATCTTGAGCTGTTGGAAATTCTTCATTTTATACTTTTTCACTTAATTTTCTGTATTTTTGCTTTTCTCTTCAAAATTTGTTGAATGTCATAATATATCATGGAAGCATAAGGAAATAGCACTTTTCAGTTGCCCAGAAAATACGTGGGGTCGGCCAAAAAGTTTATTTGGGTTTTTTTGTAACATCTTACGGAAAAACCCAAACGAACTTTTTGGCCGACCCAATCATTTTTCTTTCGTTCAGATGAGCTAGAATGGGGGTGAGGGAGGGAATATACTCTACAGCCTTTCTCCTCAAAGTGAGATTTGTGGACCCAAAACATCAGCCTTTCTTGAATGCTTGTTAGAAGATGCGGCTTCCACCCTACACCTAAAGAACCAGAACCTGCATTTAACCAAATTCCCAGGTCAGACAGTCCATATGCCCATTATATTGGAGGAGCGCTGCTCTACATACAGCTTGTTGAATTTTCTTTTAATTTTAACCTCCAGCCAGTTTTCAGTTCCTGATATGGAAAGATATTGACATAAAAGCATAAGGGGAAGAGTATGTAGGGGAGACTACAAAAATATTGCAAATCAGCATTTCCCATCTGTTGGGAATAACATGTGGAGTATAGAGCAGGTGAGAACTTGGATAGACCTGGGTTTGACTCCTACTTTTCTGCCACTTATTAGCTATAGCCTTTGGGCAAGTAATGTGGGCAATGATAGTACCTTCCTAATAGGTTATGACTATTTAATTAATGCATTTAAACACTTAGAACAATGCGCATTAACATAGGATAATAGCATTTATCTCATCAGCTTGTAGTAAACGGTTAAGTTGAAAAGGTAATTGAAGTTCTTAATATAATATATGGGTTGAAAGTTGATAATAATATAGTTGTAGAGTAACCCATTCCTCATTAGGTTGTTATGGTGTTTAAGTTAATACATTTAGAGCACTCAAAAGGGTGCCTAATACTGATACAATTAGTACCTTGTTACACATAATTACTAATATATAGGTAAGTAGTTTAAGAGTTCAGTTAATGATAGCTATATTAGCATTATTATGTATCCTATTTTTTGTCACTATAGCATACAATGTGATAATGAAAAATTGTTTAAAGGTTTATATCTTTAGTGGATTATAAAAAAATATTGCATATCCTTTACTTTTTCCTTCTTAGAGAAATGCTTATTCTTGTGCCTTTTCCTTCTGAGGAAAATATAGGCAAACATGCAGTATTCATGTGGGTATGTTCTCTGATTTCTAAATTCCGTACCATACTTTCCTCACTCACATCTCTGCAGTGGGGACACTAACACGCCTGCTGATGGTGGGGAAGGTGAAAAAGGATTATTGGATGTTGGAAAGTCAGCTAAACTCTCTGCCCACAGTTCTGTCAACTTGTGCTCTTTTTATTGGGGGCTCAGCAAAATTGAAAATTGTTGTATATCATTACATGGACCTTCAGATTCGCATGCTTATGCTTGAACCCCCAAACAGGAGCTCTGAAGGTTTAATCCATGGTTAGTGAGGGCTGACTGATTCATTTTTGTTTCTCTTCCCCACTTGACTCTTAGAGACAGGAATTTTTTCTTACCTATGCTTGAATTATTATTATTATTTTAAAAACTATCTCCACACTTGATACTGAGCTAGGACAGAATAGATACTCAGTGAATGTTGAGTGAATAAGTGTACTGAAATATAAACTTTTTTTTAATCGAATCATTTTAATATATTATTTAATAGCATCATTTTATCTTTAAAATCTCTTCTGTATCTAGAATGTTATATGAGTCATGACCTAGGTCCTCTAGACAATCTTCTAACCTAATATAAGACTGTGTAATATACTTCATGGGTGTCCCAGGTGAGGCCTATATTCTGTAGGGTGGCCACCTAGGAGTCTGCTAGGGCCAGAATAGGTTTGAGCCAATTTTACTTGAATAGAATTGAATATAACAAACTGAGTTTCCTTTTCGGAAAATGTTTCTCTTCCCTAGATTTTAGCTAATACCGTGCAACAATTGTTTAATCAAAAATGAAACCTAGGTTTTCACCGAGAGCTTTCCAAAAATAAATATAATTTGACCACAAAGTCCTATTAACCTTATAACTATAATTGTGTATGCTTTGAGCCCTTATAATCAGTTTATTAATATACCATTACTAAGCAGCTGTCCATGGTTCTTTATGGCAATTACAGACTTCTTTTGTGGTTATGATATATATATCCCCTACAGAGTATACACAGCAGATTATCAATTAATTTTTATGACACAAAATAAGTGTATCAGAATTGGACAGATGTGTGTGTTTAGGATATGTAGTCTAGAATATTTTCTATTAATAGTGTTACTGAGTTTGAAACAAGAAAAACAGAAACAGACCTAATTATGTAAATACACACCTATTTTTAAAAGAATGAACTATTTTCAAACAGCTAATCAAACAGCATTTCCTTGACACACATTCAGTATAGGTAATGATCCTTCTGTTTATTGAAAATACTGCTAGTGAGGGTAGATGTTCCCCCACCATCTAATTCTTTTTTTTTTTTTTTTTTTTGCGGTACGCGGGCCTCTCACTGTTGTGGCCTCTCCCGTTGCGGAGCACAGGCTCCGGACGCGCAGGCTGAGCGGCCATGGCTCACGGGCCCAGCCGCTCCGCAGTATGTGGGATCTTCCCAGACCAGGGCACGAACCCATGTCCCCTGCATCAGCAGGCGGACTCTCAACCACTGCCCCACCAGGGAAGTCCCACCATCTAATTCTTTACTGTCAAAACATACAACTTTTTCCCCCTTTTCTGCTTTAGTAATTCACTTTGAGGTAATGATTGGGGTACTTTTGCTTATGAATTTTTGTTTGAAAATAAAGTGTTAGAAAACCAAGCCCACCTACTTCATATGTGTAAACTGTCACAGAGCATCTTCCCCTGGGAGATCTGAGATTACAAAATACACTTTCCTCAACCTGTGCCCTGGATTAAAAAGATTTGTTAAAACCTTTCCTATGAAAGAATTACTTGCTGATGTGTATATATGTGCCTGTGTATACATATACTTGTCATTACTGGTATCTATATATTTGCACATATTCTGGAGTGTATAATCTGTGTATCGCACATACACAAAATGTGGGTTAAAAAGCTATTTTTATTATCTTTAAAAATGTAGACAAGTCATTGTTAGCTTTAATTTCTTTGTCTATAACACGGGGATGATAATGTTGTTATAGGGCTATCAGGATTGAATTAGATAGAGTGTCACAAGTGCCCACCTATGTGAGGAGTATAATAAATGATTTTATTCACAAGCTCTCCTGGTGCAGTATTCAAACTCAGAAGTTTGGTTCACAAATACCTGTTCCAAGCATTACCTTTTGCTTTAGGAGTTATTTATTTGTGCATGTTAAACACCTATTTTGAGAGTTTCCACTCTCTATTTGAAGTTAAGATCATGAATTTTAAAGTTAATGATCAATCTCTTTTATGATTTCTGTATTTTTGTATTTTAGGGTTGTATTTCCTCAAACACAGCTTTCATTAAAAAAATACAGAAAAACATGTAAGTATTAGAAATACCAACATCGTTTTGCTTTATAGCACTTCGGGGCATCCTTGTTTGGGAAAATTGCCTAGTATGTAGGAAAAGAATATTTTCTTTCTAATTGCAGTGCAATTACTAAAAATTAATCTTTGAGTCAGAGAAAAACCTCCCAAATTCTTTAGCTACTCGTTCTGTTTCTGTGCTTTGTGGAAGATGTGTATTGTATTCATATGGTGTGATTGAGTGAAAGCTGTAGTAAGCCTTTCAAAAATTTAAAGGTAAACTGTAAATAGAGAAGCAAAGATTTTCACAAGGGCTCAGCATAGGGAGGCCCAGGAACTTTCGAATTAGACAGTCTAGCTACAGCCCCAAAAGCTCAGTCTCTTGTTGTCTCATGTGACCTTGGGCTGGCCTCAGGTTTCTCACCTAAAAAACAGAATCATTCAGTAATGTGAAGATTAATTGAAATGTCACATAGAGCACTTAGTGCTAGGCATATGGTAAAGTGCTCAATAATTATTATCTTTATAATAATACCATTATTAAATGAGATTAACCAGTTAAAATTTCTCCAAATAGAATTACAGCATAATAAATTTTTTTCTTTGTTCTTGAGACTTTGGTTCCAACATCAACAAATTAGAAATCTCTTTGATGACAGAGAGTTAGAAAATTAGGAACTAGAAAAGATACCTTAAAGCGAAGGCAGAGAAATTATTTTCACAATGGAATTTTTTCAAGTATTAAAAGGAATTAGAGTGAGTAATCGTAAGCCTTAGAACTATACTCCAGTATCATTTATGAGGAATAAAGCATATGCTTTGGAATAAAGTTATTATGCCAGAGCTAAAACTGTACATGAATGTGTTAGGCCTGCATTCAGCTACAATAAACAGAAGACTCAACTTGGAAGTATCTTAGATTATTTTTCCTGTATAACAGGAAGTCTAGAAGTAGGCAACTCTTGGTGTTGATTCATTTCAGGATTTCTGCAGTTATGTTGGTCTTTCTCTCATTTTTTTGTGCTATAGTATAAGATGGCTGCTCTAGTCCCAGATTTCTTGTCCAATTTTACAGTAGGACGAAGGGAGTAAAAGGAAGGGAGTACCAGCTGTATCTTTCTCTTTTATCAAGAAAAATGAGAACCTTCCAAGAGCCCTTAGAAGACTTGCACTTACATCTCACGGGTTAGAACTGTGTCATATGGCTGCCCCTGGTCATAAGGCAGTCTGGGAAAGCAAGTAGCTCTTCTGGGGTTGGATGCATTGCTGCTGTGAATCTAATCAGGATTCTGATAAGGAAGGAGGGTGTCCTGCAATAAGTGTGGGCTAGGTACTACCTTATGGGTTCTGCCACACCAGGTAATGAAGTGGTAGTACTCTAGTTTTTTTCCTTCTCATGAAAACTATTCTGTATCTCTTTGATTAATGGTGGAAACCAAAGGTCAAGACACAGGAGGCTTACATTACTAACTTGGAGTCAAAAAGTTATTAAACAGTTGGATGGAGAATCAGACATCTATCCTCTTTGACACATAACAGCAGTACATGTTAATTTTTCTGATCCATGAAAACAGGATATCTTTCTATTTGTTTATCTCTTCACTTTCTTTCATCGGAGTCTTACAGTTTTCAGAGTATAGCTCTTTCACCTCTTTGGTAAAATGTATTCCTAAGTATTTTGTTGTTTTTGATGCTATTGTGATGAGACTGTTTTATTTCTTTTTCTGGATAGTTTGTTGTTAGTGTATAGAAACAACTGATTTCTATATATTGATTTTATATCCTGCAACTGTACTGAATTTATTGGTTAGTTCTATCAGGTTTTTGGTTGAGTCTTTAGGGTTTTCTGTATATAAGATCATATCAGTAAATATAAACGGTTTTACTTTTTCCTTTCTGATTTGGATGCCTTTTATTTCTTTATCTTGCCTGATTGCTCTAGCCAGGATTTCCAGTACTGTGTTGAACAGGAGTGCTTAGAGTGGCACCCTTGTCTTCGTCCTGATCATAGGGGAGAAGCTTTCAACCTTTCACCATTGAGTATGAAGTTAGCTGTAACCATATAGTAAGTATATGGCCTTTGTTATGTTAAGGTGTCCTCCTTCTATTCCCAATTTGCTGAGAGTTTTATCGTGAAAGGATGTTGTATTTTGTCAAATGCTTTTTCTGCATCTATTGAGGGGATCATATGATTTTTATCTCTTGTTCTATTAATGTGATGTGTCACACTTATTGATTTGCATATATTGAACCATCTTTGTATCCCAGGGAAAACTCCCACTTGATCATGGTGTAAGATCCTTTTAGTGTATTTTTGAATTCATTTTGCTAATATCTCGTTGAGAATTTTTGCATCCGTGTTCATCAGGAATATTGGTGTGTAGTTTTTGTTTCACATAGTGTCCTTATCTGGCTTTGGTATCAGGGTAATGCTGGTCTTGTATTTGGGAGTGTTCCCTCTTCAATTTTTTGAAAAAGTTTGAAAAAGGTTGGTGCTAATTATTCTTTAAATGTTTCATAGAATTCACCAGTGAAACCATCTTGTCTGGGGTTTTCTTTTTGGGAGGTTTTGTATTATTGATTCACTCTCCTTATACATTATTAGTTTACTCATACTTTCTATTTATTCCTTTTTAAAGATATTTATTTATTTATTTGGCTGAGCTGGTCTTAGTTGTGGCACGTGGGACCTTTAGTTGCAGCATGTGAACTCCTAGTTGCAGCATGAATGTGGGATCTAGTTCCTCGACCAGGGATTGAACCTGGGCCCCCTGCATTGGGAGCACAGAGTCTTAGCCACTGGACCACCAGGGACCACCACTGGACCACTATTTCTGATTTGGCCTTGGTTAGTTGTATGTTTCTAGGAAATTATCCATGTTTTCTAGGTTATCTGTTTTGTTCGCATATGGGTTAATCTGCATATAACTTACAGTCAGCCCTTCATATTCTCGAGTCTTCCACATCCCTGAATTCAACCAACCATGGACCATGTAGCACTGTAGTATTTACTACTGAAAAGTATCTGCATATAAGTGGACCCATGCTGTTCAAGGGTCAGGTGTATTTCTGTGGTATCACTTGTAATATCTCTTCTTTAGTTTCTGTTTTTATTTATTGAGTCTTCTCTTTTTCTTAGTTTAGCTAAAGGGTTTGTCAGTTTTTTAAAAAAATCTTTTAAAGAAACAGCTCTTAGGGACTTCCCTGGTGGCCAGTGGTTAAGACTCCATGCTCCCAATGCAGGGGCCCAGGTTCAACTCCTGGTTGGGGAACTAGATCCTGCATGCCACAACTAAAAGAGCCCACATGCCGCAACTAAAGATCCTGCATGCTGCAATGAAGATCCTGCATGCCACAACTAAGACCTGGTGCAGCCAAATAAATAAATGAATATTAAAAATAAATTAACTAATTAAAAACAGCTCTTAGTTTTGTTAATCTTTTCTATTATTTCTCTAGTTTCTATTTCATGTATTTTTGCTGTGATCTTTGTTATTTCCTTTTTTCTGCTAACTTTGAGCTTGGTTTATTCTTTTTCTAGTTCCTTGAGGTATAAAGCTAGATTATTTATTTATTTAAGATCTTTCTTTTTCCTTACTGTAGGTATTTATCACTATAAACTTCCCTCTTAGAACTGCTTTTGCAGCATCCTATAGTTTTGGTAATGTTGTGTTTCTATTTTCATTTGTTTCAAGATATTGTTTGATTTCCTTTTTGATTTCTTTGACTCATTGGTTGTCCGGGAGTATGTTGTTCAATTTCCTCATATATGTGGATTTTCCAGTTTCCTCGTTGTTGATTTCCATTTTTATACCAGTGTCAGTAAAGATACTTGGTATGATTTGAGTCTTTTGAATTTGGTTAAGACCTGTTCTGTGCCCTGTCGTATGATCTATCCTTAAGAATATTCTGTGTGTACTTGAGAAGACTGTATATTCTGTTGTTGGATTGAACGTCTTATATATGTCTATTGGGTTCATTTGGTCTAAAATATGGTTCAAGTCCAGTGTTTCCTTAGTGATTTTCTGACTGGATGACCTACCCATTGCTGACAGTGTGGTATCGAAGTCCTCTATTATTGTTGTATTGTTGTCTGTTTCTCCCTTTAGCTCTGGTATTATTTGCTTAATATATTTAGTTGCTCTGGTGTTGAGTGCATATGTATTTCCGATTGTTAATGTCTTCTTCAGAGGAGTTGACCCCTTTATCTTTATATAATGACCTTTGTTTCACGTGACTGTTTTTTACTTAAGGTCATTTTGTCTGGTATAAATACAGCTACCCCTGCTTTCTTTTGGTTTCCACTTTGTGGAATGTCTTTTTCCATCCTTTCACTTTGAGCTATGTGTGTTCTTAAAGCTGAAGTGAGTCTTTTGTAGGTAGCATATAGTTGGCTCTTGTTTTTTATTCATCCAGTCATTCTTTGCCTTTTGATTAGAAGTTCAATCTACTTATATTTAGAGTGATTATGGATATGTAAGGACTTACTAGTGCCATCTTTTTAATTGCTTTCTGGCTGTTTTGTAGTTTTCTTGTTCCTCTTTGACTCTTGCTGGATTCCTTTGTGAATTGGTGATTTCCCACCATTGTATGCTTCTGACTCCCTCGTCTTTATCTTTTGGGAGTCTACTCAAATATTTTGCTTTGTGATTTTCATGAGATACGTAAAACATTTTATAGCTATAACAGTCTATTTTACTCTGATAACAGCTTAATTTTAATCTCATACGAAACATCTACCCTTTTACTCTTCCACCTTTTATGGTTTTTTATGTCACAGTTTGCCTCTTTCCATATTGTATGTTCATCAGCGAATTATAGTAGCTGTAGTTACTTTTGATACTCTAGTTCTAATCTTTATACTAGTGTTAAGTGTTAACACACCATCATATTGCAGTGTTCTGAATTTGATTTTATATTTATCTTGATCGGTGTATTTTTTATGTTTCACATTACTAGTTAGCCTCCTCTCATTTCAGCTTGAAGAACTTCCTTCAGCATTCCTTGTTAGATCTAGTGATGATGAATTACCTCAGCCTTTGTCTGGGGAAGTCTTTATTTCTCCTTCATTCTGGAAGGGTAACTTTGCCACAGGGAGTTTTTTGGTTTTGTTTCTGTTTTTTTTAAATTTTTGGCCACGCCGCACGGCATGCAGGATCTTAGTTCCGCAATCAAGGATCGAACCCGTGCCCCTGCAGTGGAAGCACAGAGTCTTAACCACTGGACCGCCAGGGAAGTCCCCACATGGAGTCCCCAAATGGAGTATTTTTTATTTTTTTATTTTTTGTTTCATCACTTTGAGTATATCATCCCACGTTCTCCTGGCCTGTAAGATTTCTGCTGAGAAATTCACTGATGTCCCATTGGAGGTTCCTTTGTAGGTTACAGTCTTCTTTTTCTCTTGCTGTCTTTAGGTTTCTCTTTTTGTGTTTGATTTTTGATAGGTTTATTACAGTGTGTTTTGGAGAAGGACAATTTGGGTTGAAGTAATGGGGTAATCTGTTTATTAACTTCATGAACTTGATGTGCATATCTCTTCCCAGGTTTGGAAAGTTCTCAGCCATTATTTCTTTAAATAAGTTTTCTGCCCCCTTTCTCCCTCACTTTTCCTTCTGGAACTCTAATGACTTGGCTATTGGTGTTTTCAGGATGTCTCATAGATCATGTAGGCTTTCTTCACTCTTTTTTATTCTTTTTTCTCTTCAGACTGGGTTCTTTCTAAGCTCCTGTCTATATTGTTGATTCTGTCTTCTCTTTGATCTGCCTGCTTTTGATGCGCTCTATTGCATTTTTCATTTCATTCATTAAATTCTTAAGCTCCACAATTCTATTTGTTTATTTTTCAGTGATTTCTATTTCTTTGTTAAATTTCTCATTTTCGTCACATACTGTTTTTTTTATTTCATTGAATTGTTTTTCTGTGTTTTATAGCTCATTGAGTTTCCTTAAAACAGCTATTTTGAATTCTTCATTGTGTAAATATTAGATTTTCACGTCTTTACGTTTGGTCACTGGAAGATTATTGTGATCTTTTGGTGATGTCATGTCTTCTTGATTTTTCATGTTCCTGGTAGAGTCCAAAACGGACCAGCGGGAGCTACATTCCTTTAATGCCCTGGGAATCTTATATGCTGCTATCTGACTTGCTCCCTCTCCCCAGACCTGGACTCCCTCTGTAATGCTCTGGATGCATTATGAGAAGCGAGAGAAATAGGTCTCTTCATCAGAGTCCTGCACAGATTTAGAAACCAGGCAGTCACTCAGTGGCTCTCCCTTTCCCCAGATGGAGAAATAACGGGCCATCTATTTAGCCATATGCTATACCTGAACATTAGGTGATGCCAGCAGAGACAAGCTGTTACTCTTACCCACTTGAGTGGACCCAAACTCCTTTTTTTCTTTTTCCTCCAATGGAGTGTTGGTACTTCTCCTCGGGAAATCTGGACTTCCACAAAGGCTATCTCATCCAAAGGCGACTGCCTATGTCACTGTTCTGCCTGCACTCCCAGACTGTAGCTGAGGGGCTGGAACCGATTCAGTCTCCTGTAGGTTTCACATCTGGTACTGAAGTCTCTCTGCTTATTACCTAGTTCGCAATTGGGCTAGCTTTGCCGTGGGTCCCTTGGTGTATGGTGCTGCATTCCACAACTCACACGAAGGCACTTCCGTTGGTGGATGGATGCCTAATTTTTGTTGTTAAAGGGGAAAACAAAAACAAGGGATGTGTTGTACTGCCATGATGTTGATATTACCCTGGTTTAGGTTTTCAATATTTGTACTTATTAATTTTTTCCTGAATGTACACAAGAGGTTTCTGGATCAGAGATTTCTTATTTACTAGACAGAAAATAACCAGTGAGTGGTTCCCTCAGTCTCACGTCTTACCTCTTTGGCAGTGAAAGCCAGGTCAAATGTCCTACGTACACAAAGTCTGTATTGTAGGCAAAGAATGAAGAAAAACAAGTTTTCTGTGTTTTTATACAAGGGAAGGAGACAACTGTCTCTCCTTCCCTTTCTGAGAGAGTTTCATTGGAAATATCAAAGTCTTTGGAATATAAATAACTCTCTCTGTGAAAAGACAGGCCTGTTTGTCTTCAGTTCTATGACTGGGAAGGGTTTCCCTGCTCTAACTTCTCATCCCCTTTGAAATGTAGACACAGCCCTCCAGGGTTAAGTAAAACCTCCCCGGGGCTTTGACAATGTATACTATTGTAACTTAGTGCCTAAGGTTGCTTTTAGTCCAGAATCCCAAATTTCAGTAAAATTTGGCCTGAAAACCCTAACTGTCCAGTAACATGAAAATATTTTCCCTGCAGTCCCACGGAGGGATGTTTCTTTATGATAAAATCTGTCAGGAAGATCTAGCATTCCTAGATTTGTCTATGCCAAATAACAGAACTACAAGTACACTAAAGAAAAAAAAAGAATTAAAGGGAGAAACAGACAATTTCACAGTCACACTGGAGATTTTAATACACCTCAGCAATTGATGTAACAACTGGAGTCTTCAAAAATCATCAAAGGCAGAAAAATCTGGACAACACTGTCAACTACATGTTTAAGAATACTGGTAAACTTCCCTTGAGAAAGATCACCAGCAGTGAATAAGAATACCTGTTATCTTAGCTCCTGGCAGCCTTGGGAGTTAACATTTTTTAATTTTTTTATTATTTGTTAATCTGATAGGCAAACCATAGTATTTGTACTTACTTGCATTTCATTAATTGCTAAGTGATTGAACATTTTTGCAAATGCCTGTCATTTGATTTTTTTTCTTCTTATAAGGTACATTGATAATTTTAAGTGTATTTCTATATTGTTATATAGTTTTCTTTTATTTATAAATTTTATATTGCACATATTTCCCCTTGTCATTGACTTTTAAACCATCTCATGTTTTTTAACTTAAAGAAGTTAAAATGTTTGTGTAGTCAGATACATCTCTTTCCTCTTTTTTTTATTTTTGTTTTTTCCTTTGTTTTCTGCAACTTATTTTTTGTGATTCTACGATACTTATGACTTAGAGTCCATATAGGGCATTCTAATTCTCCTTATGACTTAGAGTCCGTATAGGGCATTCTCTCATTTTAAAACTTACCTTGTAAAACCAAGGTAGACTCCCTCCAACCAATGAAACATTGAAATGGGCCAGGTAATATAATTTCTGTCTGTTTTTACAACTTAGGCTGTTAGTTACTACAACATTGTCCTATTCTTGTGCAATTTAATTTTATGTCTTCTTTTGGTTCTCAGATTATTAATAATTTCACAAGGCGGATCCAGACCAAAATTAAAGACCTTCTACAGCAAATGGAAGAAGGGCTGAAGACAGCGGATCCACATGATTGCTCTGCGTATACTGGTTGGACAGGTAAGCCTCTGGGATATAAGTAATTAATATGTTTTATTTTTGGATTATGATATGTAAGCCTTGGATCTGAATTCTTTTTCTTTTAAAAGTCAAAGGTTTATACCTTTTAAAAGAAGTCTTGAGCTATCTTCATTGATGAGATGCTTTGTAATTTTATTTCTAAAGAAATTCTTTCTGCGTGAAGTTTGAATGGCATATGAGTTTGTGTGTCATATTTTTGTAACCTTAATTATCTGACCTAATTTATGGCTGTTTTTGAAAATGTGTTAAGATCAGCTTTTTTGTTTGCTTTTGGGTCTTTGATCTTTGCAACAAGATATGTTTGTGTGATTTCTCTGGCCCGATACGTATGAACGATTTAACCTACTTTTTGTACTCATTTACATCATTTGTACACGTAAAGATTTTGATTTTGATTCTGATAATAATAATTAAACAAGCAACCAGTAATACATTTCACATCAAAAAACTTAATTTCAAAATGAATTTGCCTTAACTAATCTTTACATTCTTTTTATTATTTTACCATGTAGCCATAATATTGTTGTAGCTATTTAGGGAATATAAAAGAAATGAGACAGACCTTGTTCTGAGGGATTAGACTGCAGTATGAGCATTGCTATCGTTATAGCCTTTTCTTGCTAAGTTTTTATAGTTTAGTCAGTGAACAGTATGGGCACAAGTGTACATGTTGGAGTCACCAAGAGCTGGCACTTGTCTTTGCAGTGCATGCTCAAACTTGATGGCCCTGATCTTTTTTATTATTTGTGTTTATATTTGTACTCATTTATGATATGCTTTATTTATTATTTGCCTGTTATCAATACAGTAGTACATAGTAACATTAGAATTGAATTTTTCAAACTTTTATACCCAAACAGACAAGGAGCTAGTTCTCTTACAGAGCCAAAGAAACTTATCCTAAATGTAATTTTAAAAAAATATTTATTTATTTATTTGGCTGTGTTGGGTCTTAGTTGCAGCACGCGGGATCTTTGTTGCAGCATGCGGGATCTTTAGTTGCAGCATGTGAACTCTTAGTTGTGGCATGTGGGATCTAGTTCCCTGACCAGGGGTCGAACCCAGACTCCCTGCATTGGGAGCGCAGAGTCTTAGCCACCAGACCACCAGGGAAGTCCCCTAAATGTAAAAGTAAATAGTTTTGGCTAACTTGAAGTAAAATACAGAGAATAAGGTTATCTTGAAAGAAAAAACAGTTATTAGTAGCACAGTTTTCCCCCTATAAAGTCTTTTACTTAAAGCATTTCTTCTTGTTGAAAAGGGGTTTTAACTCCGTGATTGTTAGGTCCCAAATTGGCTATGCATCGGAATTATCCAGAGAGCTTTATAATAAACAAAGACTATCAGCCTCCACCCCAGGACAGTTACATCAGGAACTCTGGGGGGAGGATTCTAAGAATCACTGTTTCTTAAAAATCCCCAGTTGTTGTCATTTTTTGGAATCACTGAGAGAGTCATCATGGAAGTATTTGGTTTGAATGATTTCAAATAATATTTAGGACTTTGGGGTTCATGTAACTGTGTGGAATCCACTTACACCCCTACCTCCCTGTCTTTTCTCCTTACACTGTACAATATAAGAATGAAGCACCCCAAATTTATCCCTTTAGCAAAAAGTGAGAATGAGAATATACACAAATAATAAGGGGTGAAAAACAAATAGCATCCAGAATAACTATGGAAAGTCACAGTGGCAGAGCCGGTGAGGAAAGACAAAGGATCCAGGGCTGGCAAAATCTGTCCCACCGTTCCCCACTTTCCCAATTAACGAGTAGTTATTCCCAGAAGGAGTGAGACACACCCTGAGGGGGATCTTTTGAGGGCGTATCTAAGTGCAAAGTGGGCAAGTAATGCTGGACAAAGCAGAGAAAAAAGGTGTTTAGGGTATACAGGGAACAGGTTTTATTTTAGACTTTCTATAAAAGCGCTATTCTGAAAAAGAGGGGATTAACTTACAAAGCAGAAGCTGCATTCCTGGTGGCACTGGCTAATGGTGTAGGTAAGGAGAGAAACAGCAATGATAGGGGCCCTCCTCAAACAAGAAAGAATATGAGACTCAAAGGAAATCTGGCTACCAAAAGTCATCATTTATTAACTAAACTGTTCATCACTTACTAAGAAGAGGATGCCTTTCAGATTACAGCTACCCTAACCATTTTCCTCTTCCTGTTAATAGTTGATCCAGAAAAATTTACGTTTTGAATTTAAGAAAAAAAATCTACAATTATTTACATAATAGGAAAAAGAAAATCAGATTTTGTCAGCAGAAGAAAACACACCAGGAAAATTCTACTACAAGATGGAGAAAAAGGGCAGTACTTTCAACATTAATTTTGTAAGTTAATTATGCAGTATAGTCACAATGCAGAAATAAAGTAACTCAGAGAAGAGATGGCAAGACAGAAAGGTGATGTGAAATAAGAATTGACAGAACTAAGAAAAGAAATTAAAGGAAAAGGCAAAATCACTTCAGAAATGAGGACCAAATTGCAAGGAGTTGAAGAAAGAACTGGCACCGCAGAAAACACAGCAATACCATAAAAGGAAAAAAGTCAAACTGGAGAAAAACTTGCAGTTTCTGGTCTGATGTGTAAGGAGTTTAGAAGTCACCACTTTGTCCTAAAAAGTTAAAAGCTGAACTAACTGAAAAATCAATAACTTCTCTAAGATCCATCAGAGAAGTGGGGTTACATGACAAACGGCTGCACCAAAAATGGCAATAGACAGGGAGATTCAGAAAATCACAATTTACTGGAGCAGAGACCTACAAGGAGAGATCTCCACAGGAGCCAAAACTGTAATTGATTAATTGCTAGAAGCTCAGTGTGGGCAAATATGAGAGTTAAAAAAACTCTAGGAGGACCCAATCATAGGGAGGCACCCACACTTTTGTGAGGTTAACTTTGGAGTTATCCCAGGTCCTCAGTGTGAATATTGGAGAAAAATCCTCTCATGCCTCTGGTTGGGGGAGGGGAAAAGGAACCATTCTGAAATATGCTAGAGCATTCTGTTCTTAACAAGGCCAGCCTTCAGGAGAAACTGTTTTACCAGGACCTCGCCTCCTGGAGTTTTATCAGAAACTAACCTACCTGTAGGAAGGGTAGTAGCCAACTCCAGCTCCCTCTAGCCATTCTGTCCAACCTAAGGGGAAGAAGACACAGAAGCACTAGTGGAGTTCATGGTCCAGGGGCACATGTTCATCAAAACACTGAGACCTGGTCATAGGACCATAGAACGCTTCCACTGCCCCACTCCTTACCACTCCATTACTAGAGGACTATTTGTTGCAGTTTCTTTTACCCAGTACGTTATGTCCACCTTTCAATAAAAAAATTACAAGACGTACTGAAAGGCAAAAACAAACCAGTTTGAGGAGACTAAACAAACATCAGAACCAGAATGAGATATGGCGGGAATGTTGGAATTATCAAACCAGGAATTTTTAAATACTATGATGATATGCTAAGGATTTAATGAAAAAAGTAGACAACACGCAAGAACCCATGGATGATGTAAGCAGAGAGATGTAAATCCTAAGAAGGAATTGAACATAAATGCTAGAAATCAAATAAGCTGTAACAAATGAAGAATTCCTTTGATGGGCTCATTTAGTAGATGAGACACAGCTAGGGAAAGAATCACTGAGCTTGAGGATATGGCAGTAGAAACTTCTAAAACTGAAAAAAAGCTGAAAAAAACCCCCCAAAACCAGTATCCAAGAACTAGGGAACAATGACAAAAGGTTCAACACTTGTGAAATGGTAATACCAGAAGGAAAAGAAACAGAAAGAATCCGAAACAATATTTGAAGCAATAATGACCAGGAATTTTTCCAAATTAGTATACACTAAACCACAGGTCCAGGAAGCTCAGAGAATACCAAAGAGGATAAATGCCAAAAACAAAGAACAAAAAAACAAAAAACCTGCATCTAGGCATATAGTATCCAAACTTCATAAAACCAAAGATAAAAAATCTTGTAAGAGATACATGCTCCCCAGTGTTCATTGCAGCACTATTTACAATAGACAGGACATGGAAGCAACCTAAGTGTCCATTGACAGAGGAATGGATGAAGAGGATGTGGTACAGATATATGATGGAATATTACTCAGCCATGAAAAAGAATGAAATAATGCCTTTTGCAGCAACATGGATGGACCTAGAGATTGTCATACTGAGTGAAGTAATTCAGACAGAGAAAGACAAATATCTTATTGCTTATATGCGGAATCTAAAAAGAACGGGTACAAATGAACTTACTTAGAAAACAAATAGAATCATAGATGTAGAAAACAAATTTATGGTTACCAGAGGGGAAAGGGGGGAGGGAGGGATAAATTGGGAGATTGGGGTTGACATATACACACTACTATGTATAAAACAGATAACTAATAAGGATGTATTGTATAGCACAGGGAACTCTACTTAATACTCTGTAATGGCCTATATGGGAGAAGAATCTAAAAAAGAGTGGATATATGTATAACTGATTCACTTTGCTGTACAACTGAAACTAACACAATGTTGTGAATCACCTATATTATAATAAAAAATTTTTTTTTAAATCTTGAAAGAACACAAAAAAACTGCCCTATTATAGAAAAGCAAGGATCAGAATTACACCAGACTTCTGTTCAGCAACAATGTAAGCAAGATAAGAATAGAGTGAAATACTTAAAGTATTGAGAGTTTAAAAAAAAATTAAAAATCCTAGAATTTTGTACCCTGCAAAATTATCCTTAAAAGTGAAGGAGAAATAAAAGCTTTCTCAAACAAAAATCAAGGGAATTTGTTGCCATTAGACTTGATTTTCAAGAAATGGTAAGCCAAATCCTTCTGAGAAGGAAAATGGTATTGGTTAGATATTTGGATCTATGTTAAAAAAGGGAAGAACTTCAGAGTATGAATAAGTGAAGGCGAAATAAAAACTTTTATTTTTCTTATTCTCAGATGATATAACGGATCAAAATGTGTGTTCAAAATAAAAGCAATAATGTGTTCAATTACATATGCTTAAGTATATGTTTATATGTATGCATATATATATATGTTTATATGTACATGTTATGTGTAAGTAAAATGAATGACAGCAAGATATAAGAGGTAGGAGGAAGGAATTAGGAATATTTTATTATTATAAGATACTTGCTCTACCCATGAAGTGGTACAGTAATATTTGAAAGTGGAGTGGGATTAAACAAGAAGAAAATCACATCATATAAATAGATGCAGAAAAAGCATTTGACAAAATCCAGTGGCTATTCATGATTAAGAATTCTCAGCAAACTGTGAATAGATGGGAACATCTTCAACTTGGTTAAGAACATCCACAAAAAAAGTACGTTGTATTTAATGGTAAAACACTCAGAGCTTTCCTGCTAAGATCAGCAACAAGGTAAGGATCTTCCCTCTCACCACTGCTCTCAGCATCATATTTGAGGTCCTAGCTAATGTAATGAGACAAGAAAAGGAAATAAAAGGTATATAGATGGGGAAGGAAGAAATAAAACTACCTTTGCAGATCACATGCTGTTCTATGTAGAAAATCAGAAAGAATCAACAAAAAAATAATCTCCTGGAACTAATAAACAGTGATAGCAGGGTTGCAGGATATGAGGTAAATATACAAAAGTCAGTTGCTTCATTATATACCAGCAATGAATAAGTGAAATTTGAAGTAGAAAACACAATACTGTTTACATTAGCATCCCCCCAAAATACTTAGGTATAAGTCTAACAAAATATATACAAAATCTATGTGAGGTAAACTACAAAACTCTTATGGAAGATATCAAAGGGGAACTAAAGAGAGATATTCCATATTCTTGGATAGGAAGACTCCATATTGTCAAGATGTCAATTCTTCCCAACTTGATCTATAGATTCAATGCAGTGCCAGTCAAAATTCCAGCAGGTTATTTTGTGGATATCAGTAAACTGATACTAAAGTTTGTATGGAGAAGAAAGAGACCCAGAATATCCCACTCAATATTGAAGGAAAAGAACAAAGTTGGAGACATGATGCTATCTGACTTTATAAGACTTATAAGACTATGAGACTTATAAACTACAATAACCAAACCAGTGTAGTACTGGTGAAAGAATAGAACAGAATAGAGAGCCCAGATATAGACCCACATAAATATAGCTACTGATATTTGACAAAGGAGCAAAGGCAATGCAGTGTAGTGAAGATGGTCATTTCAACAAATGGTCCTAGAGCAACTGGGCATCCACATGCAACAAATGAATCTAGATACCTTTCAAAAGAATTAGCTCAAAATGGATCATAGACCGAAACATAAAATTCAAGACTGTAAAAGTCCTAGAAGATACACAGGAAAAAACATAGGTGGCCTTTGGTATGGCACTGACTTTTTAGATACAACACCAAAGATGTGATCTGTGAAAGAAATAACAGGTGTACCTTGGGGATATTGTGGGTTCAGTTCCAGACTACCACAATAAAGCGAGTATCGCAGTAGAGTCATATGAATTTTCTGGTTTCTCAGTGCATATAAAAGTTATGTTTACAGTACATTGTGCAATAGTATCATGTCCAAAAAGAACAATGTACATATGTTAATTTAAAAATATTGCTAAAAAATGCTAACCATCATCTAAGCATTCAGTGAGTCAGTCTTTTTGGCTGGTTGAGGGTTTGAAATATTGTGAGAATTGCCAAAATGTGACACAGAGACACAAAGTGAGCAAATCCTATTGGAAAAATGACTCTGACAGACTTGCTCAATTCATAGTTGCCACAAAACTACAATTTGCAAAAAACACAACATCTGGGAAGTGCAGTAAAGTGAAGCACAGTGAAATGAGGTATCCCTGTAAATGATAATCTGGGCTTCTTTAAAATTAAAAACTACCTGCAAAAGAGAATGAGACAAGCCACTGACAAGGAAAAAATAATTGCAAAAGACATATCTGATAATGGATTTTACCCAGCGTAAACAAAGAACTCTTAAAACTCAACAGTAAGAAATGAACAACCTTATTACAGAATAGGCAGAATGCATGAGCAGACACCTCACCAGAAAAGATATACAGATGGCAAGTAAGTGTATAAGAATATGTTCAACGTCTTATGTCATTACAGAATTGCCAAAATTCAAAACACTGACAGTACCAAATGCGGGTGACAACGTGGAACAACCAGAACTCTCATTTACCGCTGGTGGAAATGCAAAATAGACACACTGGAAGACAGTTCAGAAGTTTTTAACACAGCTAAACATACACTTACCATATGTGCCAGCAATTGTGCTCTTTTTTACCCAAATGAACTGAAAACTTAGGCCCACCAAAAAACCTGCACATGAATGTTTATAGCAACTGTATTCATAATTGCCAAAAGTTTGAAGTAACCAAGATGTCCATCAGTGGGTGCATGAGTAAATAAATGGTGCATCCAAACAAGGAAACACTATACAGACTTAAAAGGAAGTGTGCCACAAAAAGACATGGAGTAAACGTTAATGTATATTTCTGAGCTTCCCTGGTGGCGCAGTGGTTAAGAATCCACCTGCCAGTGCAGGGGACACGGGTTCGAGCCCTGGTCTGGGAAGATCCCACATGCTGCGGAGCAACTAAGCCCATGTGCCACAACTACTGACCCTGTGCTCTAGAGCCCATGGTCCACAGCTGCTGAGCCTGCGTGCCACAACTACTGAAGCCCGCGTGCCTAGAGCCCATGCTCCACAACAAGAGAAGCTACCACAATGAGAAGCCCGTGCACTGCAACGAAGAGTAGCCTCCACTCACGGCAACTAGAGAAAGCCCACGCACAGCAACAAAGACCCAATGCAGCCAAAAAATTAATTAATTAATTAAAATTTTAAATTGTATATTTCTAATTGAAAGAAGACATTCTGTAAAGGCTACATACTGTGTGATTCCAACTATATGATATTCTGGAGAATGTATAACTGTGAAGACAATAAAAATGGTTAGTGTTTTCAGTGAGCTAGAGGGTGAAGGACCGATGAATAGGTAGAGCACAGAGGATATTCAGGACAGTGAAACTGCTCTGGATCATTGTACAGTAGTGGATACATCTCATTATACATTTGTCCAGACCCACAGAATGTACAGCACCACGAGTGTACCATAATAAAAACTATGGGCTTTTGGTGAAAATGATGTGTCAGTGTCAATTCATCAATTGTAATAAATGTACCACTGTGGTGTGGGATGTCAGTAGTTGAGGAGGAGGTATATGACAGAAATATCAACAGGGAGAAAATCACATTGGTATCAAACCTCTAAGTGGCCACATTCAGAAGTTCACCAGCAGGGGCTTCCCTGGTGGTCCAGTGGTTAAGTATCCACGCTCCCAATACAGGGGGCCTGGGTTCGATCCCTGGTCAGGGAACTAGATCCTGCATGCCGCAACTAAGATCCCATGTGCTGCAGCTAAGACCCGGCACAGCCAAATAAATAAATAAATATTTTTTAAAAAAGAAGTTAACTGGCATCCTACAAGATATTCAGGGAATGAAAATATGAAGATAAGATGTTAAATCCAGCTAGGTTACTGCCCTCCAGGCATATGAAATATAACAAAAAGTATAACAGTAACCTAGGAAATATTTTTATCAAGAGCATTCCAGAGGACTCTACTAATGTAGTAATTGACAAACAGTGGCTCATGGGCCAAATCTGGGATACAGCCTGTTTGTTCACAGGCCTTGAACCAAGAAGCATTTTTATTTACATTCTTAAGAATTTTGAAATAAAAGAAAACCCAACAGAGACTAAATGTGGCCCTTGAAGCCTAACCTGAAGATGATTATCTGGCCTTTATGGAAAAAAAATTGCTGATTCCTGTGTTAGAGGACTAGCCAAGATATGATTGAGGAAATGGGCATAATTTTATAGTGACATTAATTAGGAACAGAAGTTTGCAGATAAGGGATGAAGGGCACAAAAACATAAATGAAATCGGGAAGCCTTAAA
The DNA here is from genome assembly GCF_949774975.1 of Lagenorhynchus albirostris. Classification (NCBI taxonomy): domain Eukaryota; kingdom Metazoa; phylum Chordata; class Mammalia; order Artiodactyla; family Delphinidae; genus Lagenorhynchus; species Lagenorhynchus albirostris. The sequence continues at coordinate 99,281,249 of NC_083102.1, read as the reverse complement.
ACAGAGGAAATTTTAGGGACTTCCCTGGTGGTCCAGTGGTTAAGAATCCTCCTTCCAATGCAGGAGACACGGGTTCAATCCCAGGTTGGGGAACTAAGATCCCACGTGTTGCAGGGTAACTAAGCCCATGTGCTGCAACTCCTGAGCCCGTGTGCTCTAGAGCTCGCGCACCACAGCTAGAGAGCCCACACACAACGACTGCTGAGCCTGCGCACTCTGGAGCCCTCATGCCTCAAGTAGAGAGCCCGCGTGCTCTAGAGCCCTAGCGTCACAACCTAGAAGCCCGCGCACCACAATGAAAGTTTCCGCATGCCACAGTGAAGATCCCACATGCTGCAACTAAGACCCGACGCAGCCAAATAAATAAATAAATAGAGGAAATTTTAGAAATCTCATGACTACTTTTCACTTTACAAAAATTTATTTCACAATGTAACTTGAAATGGATAATTCTCTGTGAATACATAATCTACCAAACCTGACCCTAGAAGAGATAGGACATGTAAACAGACAAAATTCCAAATAAAAATTTGAGAATGTTGTCAAATATTTACCAAAAAATTTCACTGGGAAATTATACCAAACCTTTACTAAAGGACAGGAAATCCTTAGGAGTAACAACAGTAAAATGGTGGAATAGGAGTTTTCTACTGTCTTCCTCCCCAAAGAACACTGACTTTGATAATTATACACAGATGAGAGTACCTTTCTGGGATCCAAGAGTCCAGTGGAGGAGTTACACAATACCATTGGGCGGGGTGGGGGGGACGACACAAAACAAAAACTGAGATTGGACACATTGAAAAGGGTAAGAGGAAACTTTTCACTTCACCTGTGTCACCCCATCCCCAAGGTGGCACAGCTTAGTGCCAAGAGACACATTCAGCCTGTGATTTCTCCTACAGGGGAAAGTGAGAACATGTGAATGAGTGCCCGGCTTCCCCAGCTATGTGGGAAGCTACATAGGATACCCACTTCTCTCCCATCCCTTTCAGAATACAGAGGAGATGTTCATGACCAAGGGGCAAGGAAGGGCTGAGAGCATAGCAACCAGGGCTCAGAATTCAACAAGGGATGCAGGTCCACTAGCCACTTTGAGGACTCCATCAGGAAGCCTGCCTGTGAGCCACTGGGGACACCTCACCAGTGGATCCCCCAGTTAGCCCATGGTTACCTCCAACGTTCTGCATTCCTCACCCACACACTGATCCACCCCATAACTGTGTGTGCCCTTGAGGGCAGTGTGTGCAAACCTTAGTGGACAGTGAGCATGGGCAGAAAGCTGGCCCAACCCTGCAGAACTGGGAGAAGGCATAGACACTTGAGCATCCCTCACTGCCCTAGGGAAGCAGACGAGACCGGCAGCACTCAGCCTGGCTTTGTGGAATCACAAAGGAGATCACAAAGGAGATCACAAAGGAGAAGGCATACAGTCTTAAGAATTCTCCCCTACCAGGGAACAAAAAGTGTGGAGCAGGCATATCCATAGAGAAGGCCTGAGAATGCCTGAGAATCTGTAGTAAGGCTGACAGAAGACATTTCATTCCTGAAGGCTCTCAGTAAAGACTGGAGGAGGTGACTGTGTCCTCAAATGCTAGGACAGCAACACAAGACGTCAAGGAAAATGAAAGATCGAGGAAATATAACAGCACTAATAATTTATAATTTTATAATAAAATAATTTGCCAGTAACCACCCCCAAAGAAATGGAGGTTTATGGTGTGCCTGATAAAGAATTCAAATTAGAGGACTTCCCTGGTGGTCCATTCGTTAAGAATCCACCTTCCAGTGCAGGGGACGTATCAGTGAAATTAGGAAAGCCATACATAAACAAAACAAGCTGAAGAGAGAGAACCAAAAACGAAGTGTAGAGCTGGAGAATATAAATGAACGACGTGAAAAGTGCAGTAGAGAGCAGCAGCAGAATGGATCAACAAGAAAAAAAATCTGTGAACTTGAAGGCAGGTCATTTGTAATTAACCATTCAGAGCAGAAAAAAGTAAAAAGTGAATAAAAGTAAAGAAAGCCTACATGAATTCAGGGACATAATCAAGTAAAGCAATTAATGCATTATAGGTGTCACAGAAGGAAAAACAGGGAGAAAGGGGCAGAAAGTTTATTTAAAGAAATAATGGCTGACAGTTTTCCAAATCTGGGGAGAGAGTTAATGATGTTCATAATTTCCCATACAGACTCATCCCAAAGAGGACTTTACTGAGACACGTTATAATAAAACTGTCTAAAACCAAAGACAGAGAATTTCCAAAGCAGGAAACAAAAATCTACTTACATACAAAGGAACCCCAAGAAAGCTATCAGAAGATTTCTCAGCAGAAACTACAGGCAAGGAGAAAGTGGGTTGATGTATTCTAGGTACTTAAAAAAGAATGCCAACCAAAAATACTATATACCTGGCACGCTGTCCTTCAGAAATGAAGGAGAAATACTTTCACAAGCAAACAAAAGCTGAGGGAGTTCATCACAAGTAAACCTGCCTCACAAGAAATGTTGAAATGAGTTCTTCAAGCTGAAACAAAAGGATGCTAATTAGTAACATGAAAATATAAAACATACTGTTATAAGCAAGTGTGTAGTCAAATCCAAATACTATAGTAATGTAATATGGTCATGTAGTGCTTAATTTTACTACAAAAGTTTTTAGCAGAAGTATTAAAATTAACTATAGCTACAATAATAATTTTTTACTGGGTATACAACATAAAATATGTAAATTTGTGATGTCAGAAACATAAGATGTTGGGAGAGGGGAGGAGAGTTTTTGTACTAGCTTAAAATAGAACGTTGTAAGCTGTTTTATGTAAATCTCATAGTAACTACAAAGCAAAAACCTGTGGTAGATACACAAGCAGTTGTTAAAAAAAAAAAAGGAATTGAAGCATACCAATAGAGAAGATCATCAAATTGCAAGGGAAGACAGCTAGAGAGCAAGAAAGGAGCTATGGAACAGCCAGAAAAATAATAAGATAGCATTAGTAAGTCCTTACATTATCAGTAAGTACTTTAAATCTAAATGGCTTAAATTCTCAAATCAAAGACAGAGTGGTTAAATGGATAAGAAAAACTATATGCTGCTTACAAGAGACTCATATCAGCTTTATGAACATAGGCTGAAAGTGAAGAGATGGGAAATTATATTCCATGCAACTCGAAACCAAAATAGAGCAGGAGTAGGTATACTTATGTCAGAACAAATAGACTTTAACTTCAAAAACTTTAACAAGAAGCAAAGAAGGTCATTATATAATGATAAAGGAGTCAGTTTATCAAGAGAATATAACTGTTGTAAATATATATGCACCTAAAAATATAGCGAACACTAGCAGTTCTGAAGGGGAAAATATACAACAATGCAACAGTAATAGGGGACTTCAAGATCCCTCTTCCAACATTGGACAGGTCATCTGCATTATCAATAGGAAACATTAGAATTGAACTATGCGTTAGACCAAATGGATCTAACAGACATAAACAGAATATTGCATTCAGTAGCAGCAGAACACATTCTTCTCAAGTGCATACAGAACGTTCCTCAGGATGATCATGTGTTACAACTCAGAACAAGTCTCAGTGAATTTAAGAAGATAGAAGTTATATCAGGTATCTTTTCTAGCCACAGTGGTAAGAAACTAGAAATCAGTAATAGTAGAAAAACTGGAAAATTCATAACTATGTGGATATTAAAACAGAAAGCTCCAGAACAACCAGTGGGTCAAAGAATAATCAAAGGAATAGCAAAAAATATCTTGAAACAAATGAAGATGAGAGCACAACATATTAAAACTTAATAGGATGTAGCAGAAGTAGTTCTAAGAGGGAAGTACCTTGCAGTAAGCAACTACATTAAGAGAAAAGAAAGGTCTCAAATAAAGAACCTAACTTTACACCTCAGGGAACTAGAAAAACAAGAACAAACTAAACCCAAAGATAGCAGAAAGGAGATAAGAAAGATCAGAGCAGAAATAAGTGAAATAGAAACCAGAAAGCAGTGGAAAAGATCAGTGAAACTAAGAGTTGGGTTTTCAGTAAATAAACAAAATAGGCAATTTACCAAGCCTAGCTGAGAAAACAAGAGAGAAGATCCAAGTAAATAAAATCTGAAGTAAAAGAGAAGACATTATACTTGATACCACAGAAATAGGAAGGATCATAAAACACTACAATGAACAATTATAAGCCAGCAAATTGGATAACCCAGAAGAAATGGATCAGCTCCTAGAAACATACAGCCTACCAAAACCGAATCATAAAGAAACAGAAAATCTAAACAGACCAATAATGAGTAAAGAGATGGAATCAGTAATCAAAAACCTCCCAACAAAAGCCTAGGACCTGATGATTTTACTGGTGAATTCTGTCAGACATTTAAAGAATTAATACCAGTCCCTCTCACACTGTTCCAAAAAAGCTGAAGGAAAGAAGAAAACTAAAGGTCAGTATCTCTGATAAACCACAGATACAGAAATCCTCAACAAAATACTAGCAAACACAATTCAAGAGCATATTAAAAGAATATGCATGATCAATGGGTTTTATCCCAGGGATGCTAGGATGTTTCAACATACACAAGTCAATAAATATGATACACAACATTTACAGAATGGAGGATAAAAATCATGATCATCTCAGTAGATGCAGAAAAAGCATTTGATAATACTCAACATACTTTCATAATAAAAACTCTCAAATTTGGTACAGAAAGAATGTACCTCAACATCACAAAAGCAATATATGATAAGCCCACAGCTATCGTCATACTCAAGGATACTCGTACTCAGCTAACAATACTCAGCGTTTCCTCTAAGATCTAGAACAAGACAAGGACACTCAATCTTGCCACTTCCATTTAACATAGTACTGAAAATCCTAGGGGGGGAGCAATTAAGGCCTGCCCAAAAATAAATAAATAAATAAAAGGCATCCGAATCAGAAGAAGTAAAGTTGCTTCTGCTTGCAGATGACATAATCTTATATGTAAAGAACCCTGAAGATCCATCGAAAAAATTTGTTAGAACTAATCAATTCAGCAGAGTTGCAGTATATAAAATCAATATACAAAAATCAGTTTCTTCTGTACATTAACAACAAACTATTGAAGAAAGAAACTAAGAAAACAATTCTGTTTACAATAGCGTGAAAGAACAATACTTAGGAATAAATTTAATCAAAGAGGTAAAAGACCTGTATACTGAAAATTATAAGACATTGATGAAAGGAATTGAAGCAGCTGCAAATAAATGGAAAAATATTCTCTGTTCATGGATTGGAAGCATTAATGTTGTTAAGATATCCATACTACCCAAAGTGATCTATAGATTTAATACGGTCTTTATCAAAATTCTAATGGTATTTTTCAAAGGAATTGAAATCAGTCCTACAATTCATATAGAATTACAAAAGACCGAGAATAGCCAAAGCAATCTTGAGAAAGAAGAATAAAGCTGGTGGCATTACACTTAGTGATTTTAAAGTATATTATAAAGGTATAGTAATCAAAGCAATATGTCACTGGCATAAAAACAGACACAGAGACCAATGGAACAGAATAGAGAGCCCAGGAGGAAATCCATACATAAATGGTTCATTAATTCTTGACAAAGAAACCGAGAACACACAGTGGGGAAAATTGCCTCTTCAATAAATGCTGAAAACTGGATTGCCACGTGCAAAAGAATCAAACTGGATCCCTGTCTTATTACCGCTCTCAAAAATTAACTCAAAATGGATTAAAGACTTAAATATGTAAGGCCTGAAACCGTGAAACTCCTAGAAGAAAACAAAGGAAAAGCTCCTTGGGTCTTCGCAATGACTTTTTGGATGTGACACCAACAGCACAGGCAATAAAATAAAAAAATAAGCAAGCGGGAGTAGGTCAAGCTAAAAAGTTCCTGCACTGCAAGGGAAACAGTTGAAATGAAAAGGCAGCTTTATAGAACAGGAGAAAATATTTGCAAGCCATATGTCTGCTAAGAGGTTAGTATCCAGAGTATATTGGGAACTTATATAACTCAATAGCAAAAAATAAATAAATAATTAAAATATGGGCAAAGGACCTGAGTGGACATTTTTCCAAAGAAGACATACATATGGCTGGCACATATATGAAAGAGTGTTCAACGTCACTAGTTATCAGCAAAGTGCAAATCAAAAACCGCAGATATCACGTCACACCTATTAGGAAGGCTTTTGTCAAAAAGACAAGAGAGAACAAGTGTTGGTGAGGGTGTGGAGAAGAGGGGACCCTAGTATATGGTGGGAACATAAATTGGTGCAGCCACTATGGAAAACAGTATGGAGGTTCCTCAAAAAACTAAAAATAGAACCATATGATCCAGCAGTCTCACTTCTGGGGAAGTCAGTATCTCAGAGAGACATCTGCACCCCCATGTTTATAGCAGCATTATTAACAATAGCCAAGATATGGGAACAACTAATATCCATCCATCCTTGAATGGATAAAGAAGTTGTGATCGATTGATCCATCTCTAACTATATCTAATGGAATGTTATGCTGTCTATGAATGGAATGTTCAGCCACAAGAAAAAGTGAAATCCTGTCATTTTTGACAATATGGATGGTCCTAGGGGGTATTATGCTAAGTGAAAAGCCTGACAGAGAAGGGCACAAACTGTATGATCTCACATACATATTAATTCTAAAACAAACAAACAAAATGTCAAACTCATGGAAACAATATAATGGTGATTACCAGGGGTTGTGTAGTAGGGGAAATGGGGAAATGGTGGTCAAAGGGCATAAGCCTTCACTTATAAGATATACCAGTTCTATAGATCTAATGTACAACCTGGGACTATATTGTATACTTGTAATTTGTATACTTGTAATCTGCTAAGAGAGTAGATTTTAAGCATTTTTATACATACACACAGTGTATTGTATACTTGTTATCTGCTAAGAGAGTAGATTTGAAGCATTCTCATACACACACACACACACACACACACACACACAAAATGATAACTGTGTGTGATGATGGATGTGTTAACCTGATTGTGGTAATATTTCCACATTGTATGTCAAATCATCCTGTTGTACACTTTAATATATACAGTTTTATTTGTCAATTATACCTCAATAAAACGGGAAAAAGAAACAATAAACTAATAAAAAGAGACAATTTTTTTTTTAAAGAACAGGAAATCTCAGTGCTCCTCTTACAGTGTTTTAGAGAATAGGAAAATAAGGAATACGTCCCATTGTTTTATGAAGCAAGGTTAATACTGGTACCAAAACTGATATAAAGATCTACAAAAAAAAAAACCAAAACACAGCTCAGTCTCACTAAGTATTAATTTTGATAGTTATGGTGCTGTTTTGGCTTGTAAGAAAAGGTTCGTATATTTTAGATTTTCATACTGAAGTATTCAGGGGCAGAATGTCATGATGACTTTTTTTTTTGATACTTTACCCATCATCATTTACTTTAAAATACTTAAGCTTTGAATGTATACAACCATAGGTTTTTAGGTTCACAGGTTGACCAGATCATCATCCTATTTTTAGGGGTTTCTGAGTCAATCATGAAGTACTTGTAAACCTTTTATAGTGATTATTATGTTTGAAATTTGTAGGTATTTAACTGCTAACTTGTTTTCTATATGTTTATCATTTCAATTTTTTGAATGCAGAAGACACTCAAGGAGGTCATAAGCAATTCATATGGAGGGATTTTTTTCAGGGCTTACAAATACATTTTGACTTAATGTCTTTAAAAGAAAAAATGGATAATGACAAAAGAAGGACTTCTCAAAAAATATATGTAGGTGTTAAGAATTAATTCGAAAGGCAAGTAGGATACCCTGAATAGGAGAATTAAAGAAGAAGCTACCTGTTTAGAGAAATTTGAAAAGCAAAATGAAAAATATTAAAAGTGAGAGTAGGATATCAGACAAAGAACAGAATATTAGCGAACCTCAGTTCAAACATTAATAGATTTTTTTGTCTTTTCACCATCATATCATTTCTTTAAGTATTTTTTCCTACAGTATACTTTATTAGGTATATATTTATACAGATTCCTTTATTACTTATCTGTCACATTGACTTCTTGAGCCCAGGAATAATGGCATGCTCCTTTTAGAAGTCATATAGGTCATCCTCCATAGATTTTCGGAAAAAGACCCCTCTCTGGTTCCCTTGAGTAACCAGATCTGTTCTTTAATCTAAAATAGGAAGTTTGGGTAGGTGATAAGCTATGTCTTCTGAATTCACTACCTTACTCTGCATCATGTAGCTGTTCTGTAAACGGTGAGTTGACTCACTGGTTGGTTGGTCACTAAAGAAAATTGAAAAATTGTGAGAAATAGATAAATTAGAAAGAAGATGGTATAAAACTCAGAAAAGCAATCATGTAATTTGGCATAAGATAGGAGGACATTATTATATGAGAAGTAAGAAGAAAAGGATCCAGATTAGCTTATAATACAAAGGAGAATAAGTACAACCTGGAAACGAATGAAAATTAAAGGGGAATGAGTGGGAAGTCTTGTATTTCCCTTATCTAGGAGGTAGTGAATCATTGTGTCAGAACAGTTAGCAACATTTTAACTTGTTTGCAATTTTTTCTACACTGGGTTCTTTTTTTCCCCCATTTTTAAGAAACATATCATATGTAATTTGTTTGAAGTTACTCCTTCAGAAACGTAGGCTTTATGTAGGTTTTTCATGTAATCATGAAATAATGTCCTGACAGTAAAAAGGAAAGACAGTAATGCTTTTCTTTTGCGGGGGGGTGGTGGTGATTATTCCAGGCATAGCCCTTTTGTACCTGCAGTTGTATCGGGTCACATGTGACCAGACCTATCTGCTCAGATCCCTGGATTACGTAAAGAGAACACTTCGGAATCTGAATGGCCGGAGGGTCACTTTCCTCTGTGGAGATGCTGGGCCCTTGGCCGTCGGAGCTGTGGTATATCATAAACTCAGAAGTGATTACGAGTCCCAGGAATGCATCACAAAGTGAGTTTTTACAACTGGAAGTATTTTCTCCAAATTCTCAGTCTTGATGTAGAAAGAAACTCAAAAAACGAAAAAGAATTTATCTTTTAATTCACCTGCTCTTGCAGACAGTTCTCTCCAATAAGCGAAGAGTTTGTAGTTTAATCTTGAGCGTAATGGTGGGATTGTATGCTACCTTTCTATCCAAGCATGCGTTTGCCTTAATTTGAGGGAGGAATAAACATGTTCTTTCCTAAATAATTTTTGGTTGCCTTCAATGCATGAAAATTACCTTATATGCCTTAGATTCTCTATAATAACTCAGTTGTTTTAGGTTCAATTGTTAGGAAACAATTAGAGAATGTAAGCTTTTATGGTACCTTTTGGTTTATATTCTCTTTTGAAGCAGCAGAAATCAGAGCTCACGGCCATGGTCTGGTGGAGTGTCTGGCAGGTGCTGGTCGGTTAATGTTTGTTAAAGATGGGGTGACTCAAGCTAATTTTCAAGCATTGGCTACATTTTAGTAACATTTTTGTTAAAATTTGAAATCACTTTCTTGTAATTCTGGATTACAAAATTGAGTATCTTCTCGTATATGGTTTAGAGTATCTTCTCTTATATGCATATATCCTATACATTTTAGATATAAATGTAGAACTTTTGAACAGCAAGGTGTTTTATCATTCGTGTTGATGATATCTGAGAGAGAAGTTTTTGTTTGCTTTTGTAGTGGGGAAGTTTTCGTTGTTTTCCCTCTTTTTTGGTATTTTTAAAAATTAGTTTTAAATTAAAAATAATAGCAGATGGTTCCTAAAGTGACAGGGTTCCTTGCAGTTTCAGGAAGAGGTATGTTAGACATTCTCTCTCTGGGAAAGCAGGATGTTTCTTGTTGGGTAGACTTTTGCAGCTCCAGAGAGCCATCGTCTGCCGAGATTCAGACCTTCCCGACGAGCTGCTTCAGGGCCGGGCAGGCTATCTGTACGCCTTACTCTACGTGAGCACGGAGATGGGGCCGGGCGCCGTGTGTGGGTCAGCTGTCAAAGAGGTACTGTGGGGTCCCGCCCCGGGGCGTCCTCTCCTATCTGCCACGCAGCCTGTCTGCTAGCAGAAACTTGCAGTAGTGGCTGGACTCTGCTTCTAGGTAGGAGTAACTTCCCAAGGCCACTCATAAAATTAACAAATTGCTCCTTTTTTCTCTTCCAGGGATGTTTTTAAAAAAACTTTAGGTCTGTATTAATTTAGCTGTCTTTACTAGAATCAAACAGCAGCATCAGGAAGATAGAATGTTTGTTTCTCTTTCAGGAGGTATCAGAACTGGTAGGCAAACCAGGCGAATATGGCTAGGCACCAGCTTCTGTCTTGTTCTGCCTTTCCTAGGACCGTGCCCCTATGTGCACGACCACAGCTCACTGAGCACCCCCAGCCCAGGGGGCGGTGAGGAAGTGGGAGATGAGCAGCTTCCTTTTTAAGCCTGAGAACTAGAAGTTGCCCACCTCACTTCTGCTCCCATCCCACTTCCAGAACTCAGTCAGATGACCGTGTCCAGCTGTTTGTATCTCTGAGGCCAGATGCCTCGCTAAAACTTGGGGCACTGTTACCAAAAGTGTGAGGGGAGAGAGGATATGAGGAAACAATTACTGTCTTTGCCACATAGTCATTCTAAAATCCTGCAACAGACCCCACTTCCTTAGCCTTTCATAAATAAAGCCAGTTCCTCCAGCCTTGGACGATGTACAGTTATCCTTTAGTACCTGTTAGGGATTGGTTCCAGGACTCCCCTTGGATACTAGAACGCCGGGATGCTGAAGTCCCTTATATAAAGTGGTATAGTATTTGCATATAAACTGTGCATATCGTCCCATGTACTTTAAATCATCTCGAGATTACTTATAATACCTAACACCATGTAAATGCTATGTAAAAAGTTGCGCACGTGCAGCAGAGTCAAGTTTTGCTTCTTGGAACTTTCTGGAATGTTTTTTTACCAGTATTTTTGATCTGAGGTTGGTGAATCCATGGGTGTGAAACCCGCAGCAAATATGGAGGGCCGACTGTACTTGCCAGTGTTTGGGGGAAAACATTGAAGCTACAAAGCAACTAAGTCTAGGATAGTTTTTATTGGAAGTTTTTCCAGGTTCTAGTAAACTGTTCATGGAAAGACCTTTTGATCTCTTGGTTCTACTTCTTAATATCTTTTTCTTCTCTGAGATTGTCTTCTGGTTTCTCTCTGCCTGTATTTATTTATAAAATAAAGATAACAGTGTTGGTTACTAACTGCTTAAAGATTTTTAGAATAAGTAATCTATATAAAGACATGTTGTTATTGTTAATTAGACTAAAACAGATTACATGTAAGTCTTTTAGACTTATGCTATCTCGTTATGTCTGTAGGTAGTCGACGCTATTATTGAATCGGGCAAGGCTTTGTCAAGGGAAGAAAAGAAGGCTGAGCGCTGTCCCCTGTTGTATCAGTGGCACAGGAAGCAGTATGTTGGAGCCGCCCATGGCATGGCCGGAATCTACTACATGTTAATGCAGGTGAGTGACACTCTGAAATACTAGTGCAGTGACCGTATTATAAAATATTAGATCAAATCGGAAATGTGTACTGACATTTTACTACAAACCAAGCAGGCTGAAATGAAATAAGGATCCTGCTTTGAACCATGGATCCCCAAGCAGTGGCCTCCTGAGAGCACATTCTGTGTGCAGTTACGTGTTGGATTAGTTGTCTGTGGCCCACACTTTCTTTCTGTCCATGTCCTCCTGCTCTTTTAATAGGGGAAAACCTTCGGGGAGCAAAGAGGGCTTCCAGAATGCAGACTAGGGCAGAGACTTCATATTCAGATACCCCCAACTTCCTATCAGTTGTGTTCAAAATTTAACTAGTTTATTGCTGTGGTTATGATTTTGTCTCTGAATCATCCCTGACATCTACTGAATTAAATACTGACTCTTGCGTCAGGCAGTCAAAGACCTCACCCCAAATATTGCTTCAACCTGCTTCCAGCCTTACGGCCTGTGGGTCCCTCTTCCGCTCTGTATGCAGCCTGCAGGCAGACCTCGGCGACGTTGCGGGTTCAGTTCCAGACTGCTGCAATAAAGCAAAACGTCGCAGTGAAGCAAGACTATGCTGTAGTCTGTTAAGCGTGCAATAGCATTGCCTTAAAAAAAAAAGTGTACTTACCTGAAATTAAAAATATTTTGTTGCTAAAAAATGCTTAACCATCATCTGAGCCTTCAGTGAGTTGTAATCTTTTTGCAATAGTAAGATCAAAGATCACAGATCACCATAACAAACATAACAGTGAAAAAGTTTGAAATATTGTGAGAATTACCAAAATGTTTCAGAGATACAAAATGAGCGAATGCTATTGGGAAAATGGTGCTGCAAGCCTTCAATTTTTAAAAACCGCAAGTGCAGCCCAGTAAAGCAAAGAACAGTAAAACAAGGTCTGGCTGTGCCTCTTGTTTGTTTGTTTTTTCCCCCAATTAAGGCTTTATTTATTCTACTACATCCATAACAGAGTGCTTTATAAATTTATTCAAAATTACAACGCTAGTAAGTCAAGGAGCATGGATTAGAATTTAGATCTTTTTAACTAAAAGCACATGTATTCCTTTTTTAAATTTTCACTTACAAATTCCTGTTTTATTTTTACATTTTGCATCATGCTGCCCCTCAAGGGAAAACAGGAGATTCCTGTCTGCACAGGACTAGAACTTCCTTCTCTGGTGATTAGTAGGTGTCTTTGGTTATCACTGTAGAAAGTAAAACACGTATGTATTCCAATTTGTGAATCTAGGTGCAGACATGTTTCCAAAATAATCAATTCCATGTCTCATTTTAAAATGGCAGTGTTGTTCTAGACAGTTGGTAGATTGTCCAGTTTTCTCTATTTTCCCAGAAAAAGGTTTAACAGTGGCTTTTGAACCCTGTTTTAAAAGTGATCATACCCTTAAGGGAAACATAATCATATGAGAATCACACCAATAAAAAATAATTTAGATTTAGGTGTTTAGTTTAATTTTGCTAGATACTGGGGGGTTCCTTGAGAGAATCACGCATCATCAAATTTACAGCTCTTCTGCTTTTAAAGTGAAGAACGTGGAAACACTCTTTCGCGAGGATCCTGTTTAGAAACTGGTGTCAGCGTTCTCCGGGTGGATGGCAGCGGTGTGCCCGAGCCGGGCCCACGAGGCCAGCCGCACACGCCGCTCCCCAGCGATGCCAGCCTAGCTGTGCGGGGGCTCCATGTGTGGTTTCATCTGGACAGCTGTCAGAACGACATACACAAGAACTTTCAAAATATCACTTAAAGGGAACTCCGCTCTCACGATGAAGAATAAAAGCACAGTTCTCCTCTGGAAAATCAATTCAAAACCTCAGGAAAACAGAAAACAGACACCCAGCTTCTCTGATGAGACTCGGAGACCTCTGGAGCCCTGTGCGACAAGTGGACTGAGAACGGACGAAGGAATGAAGGAACAGCAGGGGACCTGACGGGACAGGGCTGCCCGCACAAGGTGCCTGAGGAGGAGGATGCCAGCAAGAAGCCAGCCAGGTGTCCTGCAGGCCCCTGCACTCGGGAGCTTACGGCGCCCTCGGTGTCGGCGCCACGCGTGTGTTCAGGTGGGAGTGAGGTCCGGGCTGCAGGGGAGCTTCTCTGGAAATCCTTGTGCGGCCCAGCTGGACCTGTGCAGTGAGATCACTGTGCAGGGTGAGGTGACTGCAGGAAACAGTACGTGGTCTGGAGCAGTCAGACCAGTTCTTCTGACTCCAGAAAAGCAGGTGGAGAGGAGAGTGGAAGTGGGCACAGACCTGAAAGCGGGGCTTGGTGACTGTCCACACGGTCAGCGGGAGACCTCCCTGCTGCCACAGCCAGCCTTGCGCCAGCACCTTTCCCCGCCCCAGCCGGCAACACGGCCACCACCTCACCTGGGGGAGTGAAGTCTCTCTTTTGGAGAAACAGCTCAGATAAAAGATGTGTAGGTATAGGTATATGGAAGTCCCCATTAAAAAAGGTGGCTCGCTGTCTGTGGTGGTGAATTGTATGTGTTCACTTGGCTGGGCTGCCATTGCCCAGCTATTTGGTCAAACATTATTCTGGGTGTGTCTGTGAGGGAGTTTGGGTGATACTTACATTTAAACAGGTGGACTTGTAGTAAAGCAGTTTGCTCTCCGCTTGTGGGTGGGCCTCATCCAGTCAGTTGCATTGTGGGTGGGCCTCATCCAGTCAGTTGCCTCCCCTGAGCAAGAGGGAATTCCCCAGCGGATGGCCATCAGTTTCATGCACAGCATTGGAAAGGGTTGATGCAAAGGTCTGCCCAGGCCTTAAGTAACCAGAGAAGTGGATTAATTCTAATTTTATGTGTTCCTCAGTATTCTGGGTAATTGATGCTTAACTACATTAGCCACAATGCAGAGGTTTAAAAAAAAAGAAAAAAAAAGCTTATGGAAACATAAATTAAATGTTTTATTTTTGTTTGTTTAAAAGCCAGCAGCAAAAGTGGACCAAGAAACCTTGACAGAAATGGTGAAACCTAGTATTGACTATATGCGCCACAAAAGATTCCGATCTGGGAATTATCCGTCATCCCTAAGCAATGAGACAGACCGACTGGTGCACTGGTGTCACGGGGCTCCCGGTGTCATCCACATGCTCATGCAGGCGTACAAGGTCAGTGCTGCAGGGCGTGTCCTTAGCACCCGATGTGCACAGACACGGTTTTCACCGCCAAGTTTTCAGTTTGGTTTTGGTAGGCACATTTGCTTGCAAACTAAAAACATTTTAGAGTTAATATTTTTACTAGTAAACAGAAAGTCTTTTTATTTCACTGTTCATCACCACTATAATCAGAGTTGTAAGTATATGTGTGTGTGTTTTAACAGGGATTATATTCATGTGTAAAAGAAAACCTAGATGACATAAGTGTGAATATCCAATAAGGCAGGAGGCAGTATTATAACCAAAATGCTTTTTATTTGCCTTCACATCATTTGATTTCCTTGCTTGAATAAGCCTTTATTGCCGGATGATGATGATTCAGGAGCTGTTAAATTTGAGTTTTAAATTATTATAAACTTATGTACAAAAGATCGATGTGGCATTCAAATTTTTACACGTATGAGGTATTATTGGAAATTAGGCAGTACCTTTACTGATGAATTGTAGTAGACGCTGTAGATCTATCTGGGCACAGTATTAAGAATACTGTTGATTTCTCCCCTGGACTTAGAATTATCATGTAAGTTGAAAGCAAACAATTCTTCTTTTGCAATTTTATTTTTCTTTTAATGCGTCTTTGTTTGTAATAGTTGATGTTGGAGATTGTTGCTTATATACCAGAGTATGCAAATGTAACCGCTGTGATTGATTAGTGTTTTGGCAAGGTCTCTTAGTTTTGCAGAAATAGGCTTACTGGAGCAGAATTCGTATGTCTACCTGAAAATTACAGAAGAACTGGTCCCTGAATCAATTTTATTTTCCTTTTGTCATTAACTATAGTAAATTACTTAGAAAAACTGTGGGGAATTAACCTTTCATGATTTAGGCTGATTTCTCAGAATTTTTTAGTCCTACAACAATAACTCCAAAAATACTCACATAATATAGAAGTCAGGTACGAGCATTCAAGAAAATAACTCAGAAAGTTATGATGTTTGATGAGAGGAAAGCACAACGAAGTATACTTTTTGGAGATCTGAAGAACTTAATGATTCATCTTCTTAACAATACCTCAGCTTTGAAATTAGAACAGACTTCTGTTCAAGTCATTGCCTCCCCTTTTCTAGAGCTTTAGAGGAAATGTAACTTCAGTGACATAGAGATAAGTCTGTAATATTATAAATATCCAACCATAGTATCTGAGCACAGTACTGACAGCATAAACAGGAATCCTTTGGTATTCAAAACAGACGTTTGACTGTTAAAAGCTGAAAGCTTCTATTTGTCAAGCTCCTTTTCCCTTTTGCTTTAAAGAGGATCAGCTATAGGGTGGGCACTCCTGGTGGCTGCTAGTCTTGGCTTCTGGGGGTCTCCCCACTCCTGCTTTAGGAGCTGAGCTGTGGCCAGTCAGAAGTGGTCAGGAGCCAGGCCTCTCAGTGGGCCCTTGTCCTGGGCAGTTCCATTTCCATTAGCCATGCTGACCGTGGCCACCATCTGCTTCCACCACTGCTGGAACCAAGGGAGCAGGCGCCACAGACCCCTGCCAGCGGCAGGGCCACTGCGTCTCAGCCCGGCTCTGCCTGCAGGGCTTCCGCTCCAGAGACCACTGGGTGCCTGTCCCCGCCCCCACCCCCCCCACACACTGATTCCAAAACAGAAGTTCCTCTTTTCTAGAAGCATGGACAATGTCAATAAGATCCCATACTTAGTCACTAAAACTTAATTTTGTCCATGTACTTCAGAATTCCCAAACACGAGGAAGGGGAGGAATAGCGGAATCTTCTGGGGCAGAAGGTGTCACTGGTAGTTTGAAGAAGCATAGATCATGTAGTTTTACAGTTGGGGGTGAAAATACGACTTCAGAGTATAAGTTAGTGGAGTATGAAATTTGTACTTGGCCAGGACAGGGGGTGGCACAAAGCTAGAGAAACACAGCTCTAGACTCTATTTTCTCTCAAGTTATTGTTAACTCAGATTAGGAGGGTCATTGTCCATTGAAGCAATCTCTCAAAATGAGGAAATGTTTAAATTTTGTGTAATAACAAGCTTTCAGCAGTTCCTTATGCTGGCCCATAAAGTTGTAAGTCCTTCAGCAGCACTTAGGAAGGCATAAGGTGTTCAAGTATTTTAAAAAAATATTAATATCTTTCACAAATAAAACTATAATTTGAGTCCAGATTCACACTAAGTTTGTTTTCCCTTCCTATAGATGCTAATCACATTTCACGTAGGGTATACTCTTCTTGGTATGAACATGTATTCGCAGTTATGTAGTATTGTAGATGGTCTTGGAAAAAATGTCAAGATTTTTAACAATATTTCTATGCTGTATTAGGAATTTTGTTACTTGCAAATGATTTCCTAACAATTACATTTGTGGACCTCATAACTGGACTCCATTTTGATGAATAGTTACAATCAGTTCTTAATTATCTGACAGTAAATTACAGGTTACGGTAACAAATCCTACCACCTTCTAACCACACATTTAGGCCCTAGGGCATTAGCAGTTTGTGTGGACTCAGCCACTAATAAACAAATGCTAGCATTGGTCAAATAAAATTATATTTGGAAAAGTAAATATGTTGCCCAGGAAAACCAGGTAAGTCATACCAAAGTGATATCAAAGTAATCCTTTGATTCTGGGCCAGATGTGTGAAACAACCATACCTTTGCCTCCTGCACCCACAAGCCTGCTCTGAAATTCCCACAGTAGACCTGGTTTAGAATGCGTCCTCATGGTCGACTCTTCACTGTCCGTCAGAAAATGTTTTCATATGAATTAATTTCCAAAAGCTCATTTGTAAGTTGATTATTTCTAACGTGGAATGTCTTTCTAGGTGGTGTATATCAGGATCACCTGGAGAGACTATTTTCAAACTATATTTTCTTTCCTTCTTCCTCAAGATTCTGGTATCTTCCTAATGTTGAGCATCATTTATAAACATACCACAGTTTATGCCTTTGTTTTTCAGTTGTTTCTAGTTTTTTGCTATTGTGAATAAGCTATAGTGAACATTCTTGTACAGACCTTTTCGTAGGCATATGTTTGCATTTCTTTGGGGCTAGTAACTAGGAGTAGAACTGCTTGATCAGAAGGTAGCTTTTTTAGTTTCATAAGACACTGCCAGACCTTTTCCCAAAGGGCTGTACCGGTTTACATTCCATCTGCAGTGTAAACAGAGTTCCAGTCGCTCCGCATCTCTGCTAACACTTGGTGTTGAAAGGCATCTTGATTTTATTCCAGTGGGTGTTTCATCGTGGCTTTAATTTGTGCCTTCCTGATGGTTAATGATTTCGAGCAATTTTGCTTGTGCTCATGGGTTGTTTGTACAGTTGACCCTTCAACAACATGGGTTTGAACTGTGTGGGGCCACTTATACATGGATTTTTTCAGTAAATACAGTACTGTGGTACCACACGGTATGCAGTGTGGTGAATACGGGGATGCAGAATGGCATACAGAGAGAGCCCATTGTAAAGTTACACAAGGGTTTTCAATGAAGTGGGGGCTGGCACCCCAACCCCCATGTTGTTCAAGGGTCAACTGTGTATCTTTGTTGAGTGTCTGTTCATATCTTTTACCCACATTGTTTTATGTATTTATTGTTTTCCTTTTATTATGAAGTCATAAAAATTCATATGTTCTGGTTGTAAGTCCTTTTGTCAGATACTTTTTGGAAATAATTTCTCCCAGTCTGTAGTTGGCCTCATCATGTTCTTTATGGCATCTTCTAATGAATAGAGTTTTAAATTCTGGTAAAATCTGCCTTATCAGTGTGTTTTTTGTAACGGTAACTACTTTCTGTATCTTGTCTGAGAAATTTTACTTACTCCCAGGTTATACAGATAGTATTCTCCTACATGCTTCATGGATTTAGATTTTACGTTGAGAACTGTCTCAAATTAAGTTTTGTATATTATATTATGTGAAGTAAGGAGTGAAGAACTTTTTTTAACCATAGGAGTATCTGATTGTTCCCACATCATTTGATTTCCCCATTGATGATTTGGTACCTGTAGAGGCACTAGTTCAAAAGTCAAATGACCTAGTAAGTGTAGGTTTATCTCTGGGCTCTCTGTTCTGTTTCTTTGGCTTCTTTATCTGTCACTGTGATACCATGCTGTTTGGATTACTTTAGCTTTACTCTAAGTTTTGACATCAGGTAATTTAAGACTTCAGCTTTGTTCTTCTTTTTCAAAATTGCTTTAAATATTCTAGATCCTTTGCATTCCTGTATAAGTTTTAGAAATCAGTTTGTCAGCAAAAGAGGCCTAGTGGGATTATGACTGAGATTGCATTCAGTCTGTAGAACAGTTTTGGTAGAATTGATACCAGTATTGAGTGTTCTTATGCACAAATATGGTATATCTCTCCACTTTTTACGTTTTCTTTCATTTATGTCAGCAGTGTTTTATAGTTTTTGATGTCTTTATATTTAAAGTGTGTGTCTTCATAGTTGGGCGTTGTCTAGCAATGCAGTCTAACAACCTCAGGCTTTAATTTGGAATGTTAAGTTCATATATAGTTAATGTAATTATTTATGTGGTTGGATTTAGCTCTGCCATTTTTCCATATAGTTTCTATTGGCTACATCTTGGAACTCTTTTTTCCTCCTCTGTTTTTTCTTTCTTGCCTTTTTAGGGAGGTAGGAGAGAGTAACTGAATATTGTCTGGAATTCCATTTTAATTTCTCTGTTGACTCTTTTAACTATATCTATTTGAACATTTTTTTAGTGGTTGCTCAATATACATCTTTAACATTGCAATATACATCCTTAACTTCTCACAGTCTGCTTAGAATTAACATTGTACACTTCATATAAAATGTAAGGAGATAGTAAGTGCTTAGTTCTCTTGACGGCAGTTCTGTACATCTTTATTACATCTGTCAAGATGTATCAACAAATGTTATAAACCCCCAGTATAGTTTCATAATTTTTGCTTTTTAAATAGTCCTATGTATTTTAAAGAAATTAAGACAAGCAAAGAAGATGGTCTTTGATATGTATTTGTATATTTCCTCTTTTCAGTGCTCTTCATTCCTTCTTGAAGGTCCAGATTTCTATCAAGTATCATTTCCTTCAGCCCAGAGAACTTCCTTTAGCATTTCTTATAGTCCAGGTTTGGTGACAGCAGATTTATCACTTATCTTAAATTTGTCTTTATTTCACTTTCATTCATTCTTTTTTTTTTTCTTATTGGAAAATAAAGGACAGTATATTTTAGTTGTAGTGCATGCATTTGGATCCCAACTCATTGCTAAACAGTCCCGTGCCTCCGGCCCTGCCTCGGGTGGTGAGCGCCATATGGGCACCATGTTCTGCCTGGAGCCACCCACGTGAGTGCGCCAGTCGGAACTCCTTTGGCCTGGCTTTCATTGATTCAGCAGATTACTTAAAGGATGCTCCATTGTCAAAGAGATGATTCTTGCAAGGAATGCATGTCTGCAAACAGCCTCTAGTTTGTAGATCGTTGTGGAATCTGTGATAACGAGGGTTCTGTATCTTCCTCTAACTGAAGAAAATTTCTTGCAGTTCTGTGTGATGATGATGTGTGGTTCTTGACATCCGAATGAACTGATACAATTCTAACAGTAGAATTCCTACTGTTACATATTCCTGTGGCACTGGTGCAGTTTGTACCGAATTGCTTTATAGTTTTCAAGGTGAGCCTGACATTTTGGGATTACTAGTACATCTGCTTTACATACCAGGGAACTTTTCCTAATATAGGTGAAAGTTTTGGTTACTTCCTGATTGTTCCTACCATGGTGATTTCCATGGGCAAAATCTGAAACAGTCCCTCTGGGGTGGTGCTTCAATCTTCCTTCCACATCCTGTGGTGGTTTGTGAAGAATGCTGTCCTTACCGTGAACATCTAGATCAATTCTGTGGACATTTCTTTATTATCCCAAAAACTGCAGAGAAGCAGGGGTTTTGTAATAACTGATCCAGAAATTCCCTTGCACTTTAGGAATGCCTAATAATAAGCAAAAGCAATGAAAAAGGTGAATATTACCCTGTACTTAAGAAAACGCAGTTCTGCTGCCCCATCAGATTGGCTACTAAGTCTAAATGGAAGAGGAAAAAAAAATTGAAGTGGAAAATTATGAAGGATTCCTTCTCTCCAAGACCTACAGTGGAAATGCCTCTTAGCAATTAGTTTTTTAATTAACTACTAAAATATTGTAAGGTTAATCTCCTAATAAATTGAGTATTGTTACTGGAAGAGGTCTTATAAATGAATCAGCTGAAACGTCACTTCTACTTATGAGAATAAAAAAAAATGTTAAGTAGTGTTATTAACTTCCTGTCATGTTTGTTTCTTGGCAAGTCCAGACCCTCTTACCAATCCAGTTTCACTGAATATGAGCTCATTTTTCCTGTTTTGTTATTTTCCTTGAAGGCTTTAATTTTAGTAGTTGAAATCATCTTAAAGAAGATAAAGGAAATATTGGATAAAAAGATGAAAGCATTAAGAAGGAAGGGGAAAAAAACCTTCATTTCCTTGGAGCAGACATTGTTATTCACAGTGTTTATGAAGAAATGGTAAACACCATGGCAATAAGACATAATGATTTGCATCCCAAAGGCTGTTGCATGTAGTCATGTATTAAGCCATAAAAGAAAAAAATCAACCCAGTTTTCCCTTGGAAAAGCTTAAGAGGCAGAGGGAGTAAGGTCAGAATCTTATAGCTCAATGGAAAATTACACCAGGTATTAAAAAATTCTGCTTCATACCATGCAATCCACAACAGGGTTATACCGAGGAGAGGTCTCGGGGACCAGGTCTGAGGAAGGGACAGGGTGTGTTCTAGTCCACAGTGGTGCAGAAGAGCTAGGTTCACTCTACAAAGGGTTACGTGTGAAACAGTGTGTGGTCTCAGAGGGCTGTGGTACCACTGGCTCCTACTCTTCACTCTCTTATTTTATGTTTTTTATTGAAGTATAGTTGATTTACAGTGTTGCGTTGGTTTCAGGTATACAGCAGAGTGATTCAGAGATATTATATATATCCTTTTTCAGATTCTTTTCCCTTATAGATTATTACAAGATATTGACTGTAGTTCCCTGTGCTATACAGTAGGACCGTGTTGTTTATGTATTTTATATATAGTAGTGTGTGTGTGTTAATCCTAAACTCCTAATTTATCTCTCTCCCCTTTCCCCTTTGGTAACCATAAGTTTGTTTTCTATGTCTGTGAGTATGTTTCTGTTTCATAGGTAAGTTCATTTGTGTCATATTTTAGGTTCCACATATAAGTGATATCATGTGGCATTCGTCTTTCTCTTTCTAACTTACTTCACTTAGTGTGATAATCTCTAGGTCCATCCATGTTGCTGCAAGTGGCATTATTTTCTTATTTTTTTATGGCTGAGTAGTATTCCATTGTATATATGTACCACATCTTTATCCATTCATCTGTCTATGGACATTTAGGTTACTTCCATGTCTTGGCTATTGTAAATTTCACCTTCATTCTTTGAAGATATTTTTGCTGAATATCTAGGCTGACAGTTTTTTTTATTCCTTTCAGTTCTTTAAAGATACTGCTCCACTGTCTTCTGGCCTTCACTGTTTTTAGGATGTTAGTCATTCTTTATATTGTTCTCTTATAAGTAGTCTGTGTTTTCTCTGGAAGCTTTCGGGATTTCCTCTTTTTGGTTTTCAATATTTTTATCATGTACCCATGTGTATCTGTTTGTGTTTATCCTGCTTGAGAGCCTTTACGCTTCTTGAACTTGTATGTCTTCCACTACATTTGGTAAACGTTAGGCCTTTACTTTCCAACAGGTCTCTGAGGCTTTTGTTTTTAATTTCTTTTCTTTTCTGTAATTCAGATTGTATAATTTCTATTTATTTAGCTTCATATTCACTAATGAGTTCTTCTTTATTAAGCCTTACTCAATAAGTTTTTAATTTCATCTATTGGTGTTTTTTCAGGTCCTGAATATCTATTTCTTTTTATAGTAATGTTTCTCTGAGATTTCCAAACCATTCATTGATGATGTGTTTAGTTTCTTTTTCATCCTTAAAGATTTTTAATAACTGCCCCAAATGCTTGTCTCTGTTTTCAACATTTGGTCGTCTCAGCATCAGTTCATTTTCTAATATGAGCAGACAGAGTCAGAGAAGTTACGATGACTCACCCAAAGTTACTCGGTCAGTTGTAGTGGAAGAGGGAATCCAGCCATGTCTTCCGACTCCAGATCTCTTAACGTCTTCCTCTGCATCGCACTGTCTCTTCAAACTTTGTGTCATGACATTTCCCAGGGAAATTTACGACTTGAGAGAGGTAATGTGGATCAGTAAATAGATTTTCTGGCCAAGTTATAATGGCTACAATGTAGAGAAGATAAATCTGGGAGCTTCAGTGTGCATTAAATTTTCAAATGTCCCACTATTCATTTTTTTTTTAAAGGAGTATTTATTTGTTTGTTTATGGCTGCGTTGGGTCTTTGTTGCTGCACGTGGACTTTCTCTAGTTGAGGCAAGCGGGGGCTACTCTTCGTTGCGGTGCGTGGGCTTCTCATTGCGGTGGCTTCTCTCCTTGCAGAGCACGGGCTCTAGAGTGCAGGCTTAGTAGTTGTGGCACGTGGGCTCAGTAGTTGCAGCTCACGGGCTCTAGAGCACAGGCTCAGTAGTTGTGGCTCGTGGGCTCTAGAGCGCAGGCTCAGTAGTTGTGGCTCGTGGGCTCTAGAGCGCAGGCTCAGTAGTTGTGGCTCGCGGGCTCTAGAGTGCAGGCTCTGTAGTTGTGGCTTATGGGCTCAGTAGTTGTGGCTCGTGGGCTCTATAGCACAGGCTCAGTAGTTGTGGCGCTCGGGCTTAGCTGCTCCGCGGCATGTGGGATCTTCCTGGACCAGGGCTCGAACCCATGTCTCCTGCATTGGCAGGCGGATTGTTAACCACTGCGCCACCAGGGAAGCCCCTCCAATGGCCCGCTATTCAGAGTAGCTCCTTACGTGGAGCATGAGTGTGTGACGGTAGTGGGTGTGGTGGGCGTGCTGCGGGCATGCGCCGGGGAAGGAAGGTAAAGCTCGCTGTGTGGGGTGCCTCTAGCGGCTTCAGTCTCACCAGGGGGACAGGGACAACGGGAAAGAAGTCCGACTGATTTCACATACCCCTGGGTGACCATCAGAAAGGAGCCAGTCAGGTTTTCTTTAGGACTGGCCTTACTCAGTGTGATTTTATGACAGAGCCTCCAAAACAGTCTCCTTTCACCTGTCAGCTTTGACCTAATCTTTTTCAGGATGGGAGCAAGGTTCCTTTTAGAATTCATTTCAAGAGGCTTAAGATGTGAATGCGAGGATGACATGTTTGTGCTGGCCTCATAACACAGAAAGGATGGTGGTCAGTGACAGCTCGGAAGTAGCACTCACCATGCGCCAGGCAGTGTTCTGAGAGCTTCTTGTGTGTTACTTCATTTTAATACAGCAAGCCGCTGAGATGCAGAAAGGGTATCTTTTTATAGTACATTAAGACGTAAGAGGTGCCTTGTCCTGGGTCACAGTTAAAAGGTGACAGAGCTGAGGTTGACACTCAGGGGCCCCAGAGTCCACGTCTCAGCTGCGTTTATGACCGAGAGGCCTGCTCCTGCCCCTGGCGAGGCCCTGCGCCCGGAGCGGTGACTGTGGTGCGGATCTGCCTCCGTCCCCTGCTGGCCACGGCAGGCGCTGGTCGCAGTTCAGGCACTTGGGTTTTCCTGCACCTCGGAGCCTCCTCGGCGGGTGCCCAGGAGTCACCGCTCAGCAGTCACAAGGAGGGTCCCCTTTGCTGCCCCGAGGAGCTCTTCTCCAGTGACCCTTTGCCTCTAATCCGTGGTCCAAAACGCATTTGCACTAGAATGGAATGAGCTAATAAGCAGGGGAGACTGCTAATAACAGATTCAGGGGAGAGGACCAGGGAAAGAAAATAAATGAGAGGAGACAGAGGAGTGTCCAGGGGATCTGGGGGAGCGAAAGCTTCCTCATGCTGGCGCACTTGCCTCCACTGAGCACGTTTGTCCCTCCGTCCCCATAAACCATTGCGTGGAGATGGTGCCGCCTGGCGCTGGGGCTGAGGACACTCTTTGCGGGGTTCCTTGTGACGGTTTATGACAGCTCGTCGGGTGCGTTGGATGTGTGGCCAACCTAGGATGTGGAATGTTCCTGACCTGCATGACGGGACAGTGCGGAATCCTCGACTGCCCTCTGCACGAGTAGGAGTGTCACAGCTGCAGCCTACAGGTCCCAGGAGGCACGCACGGTACCTGGTGCAGTGCTGCTGCCTGTGGGCTTGGTTTACCCGTCATTTCAGGTTTCTGAACGCCATGCAGTGTCCGAAACAGAAAGGGGAACTATTTCGCTAACTCATTGCATAAGACCTCTGTTTAACACTGCTTTGTTTCTCATCGCCCAGGTGTTTAAGGAGGAGAAGTACTTGAAGGAGGCCATGGAGTGCAGCGACGTGATTTGGCAACGAGGTCTGCTGCGGAAGGGCTATGGGATCTGCCATGGGACCGCTGGCAACGGCTACTCTTTCCTTTCCCTTTACCACCTCACGCGGGACAAGAAGTACCTCTACCGCGCTTGCAAGGTAAGGGCATCTCTATCCAAACCGCTTCTGAACCCTCCAGGGCACACACAGAGCCCAAATACAGCTCTCTCCTCCTTCAGACATGTTCCTCCCAACTCTGCGGTTTCTTCTGCAGAACCTTGTCCCTGGCGGCCGTGTGTCTTGGCCGTACCATCTGTACAATGGGACTAAGGGGTGGAAATGCATTCATGACCTGTTAGGATGCCCTCCTGTGCATTTATTCGCTTCATGACTTTGGGGCGCCCCTTCTTCAAGCCTCAGTTTCCTCATCTGTAAAAATACTACCCGCCTCCTAAATTTGTTCCAGGAAGAATCAGTTGAGGTAATGGGTAGGTCGTCGGTAGTTGCCCCTGCTTAAAATCCTCCAGTGGTTTCCCACTGCCCGTGAGTGGCACCCACAGCCCCAAAGTGGAGAGCCCCGTGCGCCTCGGCCCCTGCCTGCCTCTCCCCTGCCTTGCCCCACACTCTCCACGGGGCGCAGCGTTCCTGGGGCTTCCCCGAAATCTGCCTGGTGGAGGCGACCTCTGAGGTCTCCCCAGTGACAGAGCCACCAGGGCACTCACCGTGCGCTTCTGCTTGTTCCTGAGTGTGCCGCACGCTAGACCACGAGCTGCGTGATCTTCCTAGTCAACGTCCCGACCCTACCCAGTACCTAGGGCAGTGCCGGCACCAAGGACAGGCTTAATAAATACGCATCGGATGTGCGAAAATGGATGCACAAAACAAGACTCAGTAAATGTTTGCTGGTGTTTTTATTGCTATGCACATTTCACAAAATAAAGTTATAGGAGCACAGAAAAAAGATCGGAAGAAAATGAACCAAAATGTCCAATGACCCTTGACAGATGGAGGCATTCGGGTGGCTTATTCTGTGTATTTATTACTGTTCTGAAGCCTTTTCTCACACCAGATGGAACAGAGCCTTCCGACCTGGTGCCCCGAGACACGCACGCGGTCGTAGTGCCCACACTCAGCAGAGGTCGCGCGGGGTATTGTGGGGATGCAGAGGGCAGGTGCCTGACCCGGGCATCGGGGGTGCCACGTAGGCTGAGACCCAGAGCAGAGCTGGAGCTTGAGCAGGCGGGTGGGAGCGGTGCCGCCAGCCGAGGAAGCTGGCGGGGTGAGCACCCTGGGGCCCGCAGCGTTCCCTCGGCCAGAGCAGAGCAGGGCAGGAGCTGGGGTCAGCGAGGCGAGGGGCAGTTCGGGTGGACGGCAGTCACAGTAGCAGATGGGTAAGAAAATACGGGGATTGGGGAAGGCTTCATGGGGGCTGAGGCACAGCTAGTTTTCTAAAGATGTGGAGCTTTCCAGGTGGGCCAGGAAGGCAGGGCATGGGGAGGCGAAGTGCACCCCAGTAGGAGAAGAGCCCCTGCAGAGCCACGGAGGCAGGCACGGCACAGTGCAGCCTGACCCCG
The DNA here is from genome assembly GCF_949774975.1 of Lagenorhynchus albirostris. Lineage (NCBI taxonomy): Eukaryota > Metazoa > Chordata > Mammalia > Artiodactyla > Delphinidae > Lagenorhynchus > Lagenorhynchus albirostris. The sequence goes on along the minus strand of NC_083102.1, from coordinate 99,254,608 downwards.
AGCGCTCAGCATGGGAGGGTGCAAGGGCGAGGGGTGAAGTCAGAGGGGCCGAGGCCAAAGAAAGCTGGTCCTTCCCTTAGTCAGTAGATCTGAGCCTTGGTTACACCTTAGAATCACTGGAGCTTTAAAAGAGTGCCTGGGGCTTCCCTGGTGGCACAGTGGTTGAGAGTCCGCCTGCCGATGCGGGTGACATGGGTTCGTGTCCCGGTCCGGGAGGATCCCACATGCCGTGGAGCGGCTGGGCCCGTGAGCCACGGCCACTGAGCCTGCGCATCCGGAGCCTGTGCTCCACAACGGGAGAGGCCACAACGGTGAGAGGCCCGTGTACTGCAAAAAAAAAAGAGTGCCTGGACCACACCCTGGGCCCGGTTCTGCGGGAGCCCAGGCCCCCGGGTACCAGCTCCTGGGTGGTTCTCATCTGCAGGCGGGGCTTCCCAAAGGTTTGTGATTCATGTCCAGACTCCTCTCAGAAGGATTGCCGTGGCCACGGTGGAATGGATGAGGTAGAGGTAAACAACTTGGGTTTCTCCAAATTGTTGTTTAATAATTAATGCAAGAATTGTTGAGTTATAAACCCAAGGGCATTGGCTGTGATACTGAAGAGGAGAGATTCAGAAACACTTAAGCTATTGATACAGCTGACTCACTTTGTTATAAAGTAGTAAGTAATACACCAGCATAAAGCAAGTATACTCCAATAAAGATGTTAAAAAAATAAATTCCTCATGATAGACACTAAAAAAAAACAGATATGGAGCTGAGCCCACAGAATTCAGTGGGTTTTCTTAATGTGGAGAAGACAGAAATGTGTGAATGTCTCTCTGGTCTCTGACTAGGTGGTGGAGCATCAGACAAGCTAGAAGAGTGAGCAGATCTGGAGGGTAGAAGGTTTATTGTATATGTGCTGAATTTATGATTCTTTATGTACACATGACAAAAATAAGTTACCTTAAGCCAAAAAGGGAAATTTATTATAATGTTATAAAAATCCATTGAAGAGGTTTAAGAAGAAAGGGTCGGGGAGCTCAGAGGAAATTGCTGATAAAGCTAAGGGATGAATTTTCAAGATGAGCAGGGTGGGCAGTGGGCAGTGGGCAGTGGGTGGGCCGGCCGGGGAGCAGTGGGGAGAGGAGGGAGGGAGGGAGGGCTGCGTGTTCAGCAGAGGGGCTGGCGGTGAGCCCAGAGAGCGCAGCCAGGCAAGCGGTTTCAGAGCCAGTGTTTTAATCTGGACGGAGCGCCTGCAGGGGCAGGAGGCGGTGCTTAGAAAAGACCGGAGGTTGTTGGGCTGTGAGATTCCTTACTTCAGCCTTCCCAACAACCTTCCTAGGTAAATTCCCCCCTACGGAGGAGGAAGCAGGCCTAGGCAGGTGACAGAGCTTGCCAGGTCTCACCTGCTCAGAAGAGGTGGTGCCGAGTCGCTCCGAGCTCACGCTCCTGACCACTCTGTTGCCTGGGAGTCTGCTTACTTTGATTCTGGGTGAATTCACTGCAGTGTCTTAGGCGTTCCATTTTCACCAAGTGAAATCCCCACTCTTAAAAAGAAATGTCTTTCTCCCTAGTTTGCAGAATGGTGCCTAGAATATGGAACACATGGTTGCCGCATTCCTGACAGACCCTATTCTCTCTTTGAAGGTAAGAGTGAGGGAAAGCTCCAGGTTTAAGTATCTGGGTGTGTGCATTTGGTTCTCCTGACTGTGCACACTCACAGTTGATCTTAATTAGTAATCGCTGCACAGCTGGTAAATACCGTGAGCAAAGTTGTTCATTGCTGAAAATTATATTGAGTCTCTTTACCTTGCCTGTTTTGTGTGTGCTCCTGTGAACTTCCTCCAAGTATTTTTAGATCTTTTGTGACCTGTATAGGCATAGACTGCTGCTCAGTAATGGAAGAAAATAACGTTTACTCCTGTGCATTTCATCGGTAATATTGTGCGTGTAGTATTGATCTATTCACAGCAAACTTGGTTAGTTACTTAAATGTATTTAATTAAGTCATGTAAAGAAGTGTAAATAATTAATATTAGTAATTTAAAAGTATTAGTAAATACAAGTATTAGTAGTTGGAAAAAATAATGAGAATATTGAAGACAGTTCTGAAAAACAAGAGCAATGAAAGAGACCAGCAAACACATTGCGAGTCTGCTCCAGGCACACACAGTACATAGAATATAATTCAGGAAAACAAAACGGAAGTCCTGCAGGGACTCAGATATTCTTTGTTTAGTGTGTGTGTGTGTAATGGTAATTTGGAACATAAGCCACAGAAACCAGAGGGCAAACGTTAATGGTGTTACGGTAAATGGATGGTGACTTTTTAATTACTTTAGAGCCACCTTTTATAGTAATTCCAAAATAAATTTCAGAAGGAATAAATGAATACTTTTTAAAAACTCAAAAATTAGATGGGTGTTGAATTTTGTCAGGTGCTTTTCTTGCATCAGTTGGTAAGATCATGTGGCTTTTCTTCTTCAGACCCCTAGCACTGTGGATCACACTGGTTGATTTTCAAATATTAAGCCAACCTTGCATCTCTGGAATAAACCTTACTTGGCCTTGGTGTACAGTTCTTTTTATGTATTGCAGAATTATATTTGCTAATATGTTGATGATTTTTGTGTCTATATTCATGAGGAATATTGGCCTGTAGTTTTCCTTTCTTATACTGTGTTTGTCTGGTTTTGCTATCTGGGTAATGCTGGCCTAATAAACTGTACTGAGAAGTACCTTCTCCTCTGTTTTCTGTAATAGATTGTATATTAATTGGTGGAAGAATTCTCATTTAAATGTTTGGTAGCATTCTTCAGTGAAACCTTCCTAGCCGAGAGATTTCTTTTCCGGGAGTTTGAAATTTACAAATTCAGTTTGTTTAATAGGTTACAAGGCTGTTCAAGTTATCTGTTTCATATTCAGTGAGTTTTAGTAGTTTGTATTTTCAAGATATTGCTCCAGTTCACCTGAGGGGTTAAATTTTTGTGCATAAAAAGCTTTGGTGGCAGTCCTTCGTTATCTTCTTGATGTCTGAACTGTCTGTCGTGCTAATGCCGTGTTTTATTTCAGCTACTGAGACTTTAATCATATAATAGATACACGAGCAAAAATTAGAGCGTCTGTCATTATCTTTTGCAGAATAAGATCTTTTTAATATTCAAAGAAACCGTAATGAAAAAAATGTTTCTCAGAATAAAAATGTCGTCTTTTGGGTCATAAAAATGAGGTGTATTTGTATCAGATATAACACAGTTAATACCTGAACTCTAAATGGAGTTCATTCAGGTTCATAAATTCAAGTTGATAATGGCAAATTCAAAGCCCCAGCTGGTGAAAATCTTCGAATGTACCCTCCCGAGAAGCTGGGAAGCTCTTGCATTCTTCTGGGCCCCTGTGCCTCACAAGTGCCTGGCAGGAGGCGCTGACTAGGTTCTCGTTGGATGGGTGAGTGCCGGTGTGGAGGCCACTAGGCTGGAAGGGCCCACAGCGCCCTGGACCCTTTGTGGAGGAGCTCCCTCCCTCCAAGGGATCCTTCGGGTAGGCTGCTGAGTTACTGCAGTGATTGGTGGTGGGGATTTTGACCAAGCAAGTAAAGTTCGTTTTAAAATAACATTTTTGAAACCCAAAATGCAACCTTCCGTTTGGAATAAAAACGTAAAGGCTCTGAGAGGACGTTTATATGTTGGAATATCACAGTAGCAGCGCCCTTAACTTTTTTGTTAGCACTTATGCGAAATCATCTTAAAGTGTCAAGATGCAAGATTAAAGCTCAGAAACCAATTTTTAAAATTAAGATAATGAAGAAAACTGGTATTACCTGCTGGGTGCTGATGTGAAGATTTCCTTTTTGTGCGTGTGAAGTTATTTTCAAAGTCCTCCCCACCTTTTCCCACATCCTTACAGCCCCAGTAAAGGCAGCGATCAGAGGTCACTTGGTTCTGGACCCCACCACGCATCCTTTCTCACGAAGGACCGCGTTTTGCGTTGCAGGTATGGCTGGCACTGTTCACTTCCTCTCCGACATCCTGGCCCCAGAGGCATCACGGTTTCCAGCATTTGAACTCGGCTCTCCACAGAGGGATACAAAGGTGCAAAAAGACGACTGAGAGATCCAACTGGACCAGAAGCCACCGACCAGGTTGCTTAATGCCTGACACAGAACCAAGTGTGAATCCTGAAAGAGGGAGAAAAAGGAGAAGCAGGCACCCTCCCAGACCCCCTGTGTCAGAGTGTGATGACAGACCATCCCATCAGCGTTCTGTAACAGTGTCCCCTCACTGGTGTAAAATATGAATTCCTCGTGTCCAGTTCTCTGTAGTGTGTGCATGTCTCTTGGTGTTTGCTGTCTGTAGGTGTAGGTTCTAAACGGAAGCCCTTCTCTGTCCATGAGCCCGAGCTGGCTGTGCATGAGGGCACGCGGCAGCCTCTTCTCTGTACATAATATTTAAAGTGGGGTGTTTTCTGTACTGACAAACAGGAAATAGGCAGGTGGTGTCTGTCCTATGTAACAGAAGATTCTCCGCAGTGATGTCCCAGTCGTAAGACTTTCCAGCATTTTCTGTGGGTACCTTTCAGATCAGCATGAGAGAAAGACCACTCCAGAAATGAAAAGAACTAGAACAGGTAGAGGGGGTTTGCTGGAGTAGGGGGTGGTGAGCCTTTCCACCAGGTAGTCGAATGCTCCCTCTTTGTGTTTTGTGCTCACCTCAGTGTTTTTAAGAAGCCAAAGGGGGTGCATTGCAGCTCTGCGGGGGCTCCCATTCTCAGGCTCTTTGTGTGGAGTTCCGGACCCTCCTCGCAATCCAAGGCAGCCCGTGCCCTGGGGGGTGGACTCATGACACCAGGGCCACTCAAGGGAACCGTGTTCGTGGCCACATTGTAAATCATGTAGCAGCGACTGAGGGCTGGCAAGTCTAGATTCAGTGTATATTTTTAAAGCAGGCTGCACCTCAGTTCTATCAACATTATAACTTAGTGTTGTAAGTACAGTGGCCTGGGGGGTGGACTCATGACACCAGGGCCACTCAAGGGAACCGTGTTCGTGGCCACATTGTAAATCATGTAGTAGCGACTGAGGGCTGGCAAGTCTAGATTCAGTGTATATTTTTAAAGCAGGCTGCACCTCAGTTCTATCAACATTATAACTTAGTGTTGTAAGTACAGTGGATACAATTCCAGATGCATAATAAGCAGGGAGATATTCATCTCTTCCATGTCCCTCCAATTAAACTTACTCCAAAACTTGGTAAGTTATCCAAGTACAAATTTGGAATGAATTTAGTCCTTATTTTTGTCTACTATTTGGTTGATAAAAGTCTCACCTTTGATGAAATGTATTAAGCATAAAGTACTAGTCTGCATTTATGCGTATGGAAAACAGTCTTCTAACCAAGAAAATTACGATTCTGTCTGACAACTTTTATTTTAAAACTGGGCATTACTTTGGCTTAGCATACCCTCAGTAATTATACCCTGTACCTCTGTTTTTAGGAGAGTTTTGCTGTCATGGTATGAGTGGTCTAGGACTGTACAGACTTCTCATGAGCTAAGCCAGTTCATAAAAGACAAGATAGGTCTCTCTGATGGTCTGGTCCTTATCTACACGGGATTGTCAGATGTTGATCAGCCTCGTTTCCACTCCTTTCATAAAGGTGGAAGAGTGTCCATGTAGAAGACAGATCCCCTCACATGCGTGTAATTCTGCGCAGTCCTCAGGATCCCGCTGAGCCTTGGCGGTGGGGCTGACTCCCGAACACCTGCCCTTCGGTTTCTAAATGATGCCTCATGAGTCTCCGTCACGACTGTTCAGGTTAGGTTGATGACTTCCATGGGTATAAACCCTCACGGTAGTGTTTTAACCGTCTTCCCGGGCCTGCTCATGTGCGTCTCAGGCAGCCCGGTTCCCCGGGACCTGCAGGCGGGGACGTGAGTGAGCTGAGGGGCTGTTTGTCCGAAGAGCTCCCCTGGTGTCACAGCTCAGCCCAGCTGCACTACTGCCACCTCGGCCAAAGCTCAGGGCAGCCCCCGGGGCTTCGGCACAGAGTGTTACCCAAGCCGTCTCATTGCTCAGGGGAGGCCAGTGGGGCTGCACAGGATTCACCCCCCTCAGCAAGAGGGGGCAGCTCCTGGAGGCCCTGGTCCTGGCCACGTGTCTCCTGACCGGAAACAGTGAGGGTGACCCTTCGTGACGCCTGGGCATCACGATGCCTTGTACGTTTGGCTTGTTTCTGCCTCGCACACTGAGGGAAGATGGCGCGCTTGTGAGGTAAACGGAGGAGATTGTATTTGCAGGGTTTTTTTAGAAGCCAGCTGGACTGACCCCTCCCGCTTACCCACCAGATGTCAACAGAGACGCAGTCTGTGACTCCACAGTAACCCGCTTCCTGGGGCGCGACGCGGGCGGCTGCATGGTGCCGGGTCCAGCTCTCAGTCCCCAGAGGCAGCGGGACAGAGGAGTCCCAGAGCTGGTTTAGTGGTTCTGATGAGTGCGATTTCGGATCTCAGAGCAGCTCACGGTGATTTCTTACATTTCTATATCCAAGATGTGTCTAAGTGTTTAAAATAATGTGTATGCACAATGCCATTTTAAAATACGAAAGAGAAAACGATGTCCACAGAAACTGTGTGGGGTTCCCTGGTTCGGTACTTAGTAAAAACATGGTTTTGTTGTGACACTTGCGGGGTCTTCGTCTGTTCTCACCACTGCCTTTGAGAGCGACGGTTGGAAGCCTCGGCCACCGTTCTGGAGATGGCCTTCCTCACGGAAAACGTGGCCGTTGCTCACGTTATGGCGTCCTAGGTACTTCACTAGAATGACGGCTTTCTCTCTCTATCCCAAGGGCCTCTGAGCCCTGGGCAGCACCAAGAGAAGCCTGTCTTGAGCCTGCCCGTGTGACAGGCCTTTACACTCACAGTCACCGTGAATGGCCCCAGCACGGCTGGGGTCACAGCGTGCATGGTGGTGGGCACTCTTCTCATCACTGTCTTACACATGAGAAAGCTGATGGCCTCGCCCAGGGTCACAGCTGGAATGAGGGACAGTCAGGCTTCCGACCCGACGGTTCTTGCCAGTGGCCATACTTCTGACTTGTACTCAGTACCTCTTCCCCTACGTGCCCAACGTGGAAGGTGAGAAATTGAAACCCCGGAGAAGCCCTGTCATCTGTGCCCCTGCCCTCCTGGGTCCCTTGAACCATTCAGTGCAATTCCATACTCTTAACTTCGTGAGGCAGTTCTCAACCGCTATCACTTCAGTTGCTAAATTCACAAAAGCAGGACCCAGGCGTGAGGTCCAGGTCCCCCAAACGTGTTTACAGACTGTCTTTACTCCTTCCCAGTCTCTTTGCTAAGCTTCAAGGGCCCCTTCCTTTCAGGTCTGTGTTTTTCCACTGATATCATGTGTTCTGGAGGAGAGCCAGGTGTCCGTTCCAACCAGACGGTTACCCCCAGCGCCTGTCAGCCTTCTGTCAAACTGGCCGGTGGCCTGGAAGGCCGTGCTGCGTCATCGCTTCTCCTGATCAGAGGAAGGCCGCAGGCTCCTCCACGGCCCCTGCTCCCTGGGGTTGGGTCTCTGGGTGACGGAGGCTATGACGCGTCCAGTCGACCTCGCAACGCGCCCCTGCCCCCATTTCCGTCTCCAGTTTGCTCAAGTGCTCCACCCAGCATGCCAGGCCTTGTGCTCGGTGCCGAGAGTGACGGCGACAGCCACCCTCCTGCAGCTCGCCCGGCCCCGCGACGGACGCCTGCGGCAGGGCGCAGCCCCGCTCAGGCTCAGGCCGGCCCGCCTGTGTCAGGACCTCGGACAGCTCCTCCGCAGCGCGGGCGGGGCGGCGGGCCTCCGGGCGTGCACTTCTGCTAATGGCAGGAGGGCACCGCGGCGAAGCGTGACCGGTTCAGCCTTGCGGCGCCGTGACCTCTGGCGTGAGGCTGCGGCTGGCCCCAGTCGTCAAGGAGCCTGTGGAGTGGGCATCCAGCGCAGAGGCTGGAGCAGCTTGTGTGAATTTGGATCAGCTGTTTCCTACAGAGTCTCTCTGTGTAATCAGGACCTTATTTGGACTAACCAACCTTATTTGGTTAGTGGGAGAATTAAAACGGAATAACAAATGGAGAAAGCATCTAGCACGCGGAAGTGCTCTGTGATGGGGGACTTGAAGGTGTGCATGTAGTGCTTGTGTGTGAAGAAACGGGCTCACTCCCCTGAGTAATGAAATGAAAACCCAGGTCTGTCCAGCTCCAAAATCCCAAGCCACGCCACCATCGCGCACCACTGCTCTGCCTAGCATCCCCGAGCTTTCGGCCATTGTGGGCGTGGGCGTGGGCGTGTGTGTGCCCAGCCGCACCAGGGTCTTTCAAGGGGAAGAGTCTGCCACAGGGGCAAGGAGGAACCAAGCCACAGTTCCAGGCTTACACAAAATCTAGAAGTTCAGAGAGGCTGGGTTCTCTGTCCTCCAGCCTGTTCTTTGTTTAATGCCCCTGGAGGTCTTCCCGCTTTTGTACCAGGTAGATCCTTGTGGCTTTCATAAGATCATCATCAGATGCAGTGCTGGTCACATGTTAACAGGAACCTTACGCCCTCCTTAAAGTAGTGTTCATGAGAGAATAAAGCATGTAGCAAGCAGCATAATCACATATCCACCCACAATCATACAAGTGTCTCCCACGGTCCCAAGAACTGAGGAAGCCAGCTTTTCAACCATTTCGTCAGAGAGGCCACAGGGAAGTTATCCAGCACTTTATGCTTGGCTGCTGGGAACTAAAAGGGGGGTAATGAACAGGACGGTGCTGCCTCCAGAGGCTCTCCAGTAGCAAGAAGGACCATGCTCCCTGCAGCTGAACTGAAAGTCCTGAGAACTTGCCTGCCTGAAGGGTGTCATTGTTCTGCCCTGACACTTGAATCAGAGATTGTTTAGAGAATTCTGCACTGGAAGCCACTTTCCTCCTGAAATTTCAAGGCATCGTACTGACATCTAGCTTCCAGTGTTACCTCCGAGAACCTCAGAGCCACAGTGATTCTTGTTTCCTTGTGCTCAGATGTTGTGTTTTGATTGTGAGCACTTTGCAAATTGTACAGTTTTTTCTCTGTCACGATGATGAGCCTAGTCCTGGGTTTTTTTTTTTTTCTTTAACATCTTTATTGGAGTATATTGCTTTACAATGGTGTGTTAGTTTCTGCTTTATAACAAAGTGAATCAGCTGTACATATACATATATCCCCATATCTCCTCCCTCTCTCGTCTCCCTCCCACCCTCCCTATCCCACCCCTCTAGGTGGTCACAAAGCACCGAGCTGATCTCCCTGTGCTATGCAGCTGCTTCCCACTAGCTATCTATTTTACATTTGGTAGTGTATATATGTCCATGCCACTCTCTGGCTTCGTCCCAGCTTACCCCTCCCCCTCTCCGTGTCCTCAAGTCCATTCTCTATGTCTGCATCTTTATTCCTGTCCTGCCCCTATGTTCTTCAGAACTTTTTGGTTTTTTCTTAGATTCCATATATATATGTTAGTATACGGTATTTATTTTTCTCTTTCTGACTTACTTCACTCTGTATGACAGGCTCTAGGTCCATCCACCTCACCACCAATAACTCAATTTCGTTTCTTTTTATGGATGAGTAAGATTCCACTGTATATATGTGCCACATCTTCTTTATCCATTCATCTGTCGACGTAGTCCTGGGTCCTTGGTAGGCCCTTCCAATCTGGGAACTTGTGTGTTTCAATTCTAGGAAATTTTCTTGAATTATTTCTTAATGTTTTTTTCCCTTCCACCTTTTTGCTTTCCTTTCCAAGAGATTTCAACTTTATTTTCGAATCCTTCCATTGTGTGTTTAGTTCCAGGAGTTTTTCTTGTTCTCAGGGTCTCTTTTGTGTATATCCTCTTCTTGTTGCAATATTTTATCTCTTTGAGGATCTTAATTTATTCAACACATAGTCATGAAGGGCTTATTCAATGCCACACATTATTCTGGGCACTTGGAATCCATCAGTGATCAAAACAGTCAAAAAGTTTTATCTTGTAGAGTTTGTGTAGCAGCGAGAGACAAGCAATAAGGCTAAATAGACAAATGTTCTCCTATGTTATAAGGTAATAAATAATATGGAAAAAAAGATAGAATAAAACAAAATAAGAGGGACTGATGGTGGAGAGAACACAAATTACTGTTTTAAACAGGATGGTCAGAGTAAGACTAGAGACGGTGACATTTGAGCCAAGACTTGAAGAAATTGAAGGAGTTGGCCAGATGAGTATCTGTGGAAAGAGCACCTGACAAAGGCCGTGCCCTGTTCAAGAGTGGAGTGAATGACCACACGGGGGAGGGGGCGGGGAGGAAGGAAGGCCCGGGCCTGGAAGGCCATTCGGAGGAGTTTGGCTTTTGCTCTGGGTGAAGTACAGAGCCACTGGAGGGTTTGAGCAAAGGAAGGATGTTATCTGATTGATGCGTCGAAGGGGACATCCTGAGAGAATGCCTGGTGGACGTAGGGAAACCAGAAGGCTGGTCCAGGAGAGAAATGATGTGGGCTTGGCGAGAATGGTCGGCCTCTTGCTGTGTCCTAGAGCCAGTAGGATTCCTGACGGCCAGTGCAGAGCACGAGAGAGCAGAGTTAGCCTTGGAAGGGGCGTCGCCAGCAGCTGAGATGTGCAAGAGGCCAGTCGGGGGTCAGGGCATGTGGAGTCTGAGGTGACCGGGACGGCTGGAGTTTGGAGAGAAATCTGGGAGGGAACTGACACTTTGGAGTCATTTGCATGTTGATTATTTACAGCTATGAGCTGAGAGAGCTCACCCAGAAAGTGAGGGGAAAGGGAATAGGGAAGGAAGGAGCTAAGGCAGAGCCTTGGCCACGTCACACCAAGAATCGGGAGGAGTTTGCTCCAGCAAAGGAGGATGAGAAGAAGACCTCTACCTCATTGGGTAGAGGTCTGTTTTCCTGGAGGCCAGTGAGGAAATTTTACGTGTGCAGAGGAGTGACCAGCTGTTTCAGCCGATCCTGATAAGTGAGAGAAATGCTAGGAGTTGGCCATTGCATCCAGCAGCCTGGAGGTCCTCGGTGAATTGGTGAGCAGAACAGACAACGCTAAAAGGAGCTTGGTTGCAAAAGAGAGGAAAGAAATGGGGTCATAGTTGGTAAGAGAAATAAGATCAAGAAAAAGCTTTTTTTTAAAATAACAACATGTTTGTAAACCAATGTGATCCAATGGGAGCTTTTAAAAAACATGATGTAGGGACTTCCCTGGTGGCTCAGTGGTTAAGAATCTGCCTGCCAATGCAGGGGACACAGGTTCAATCCCTGGTCCGGGAAGATCCCACACGCTGCAGAGCAACTAAGCCCGTGTGCCACAACTACTTAGCCTGCACTCTACAGCCCGTGAGCCACAACTACTGAGCCCGCGTGCTGCAACCACTGAAACCTCTGTGCTCTAGGGCCTGTGCTCCGCAACAAGAGAGGCCACCGCAATGAGAAGCCCGCGCACTGCAACGATGAGCAGCCCCCGCTCGCCGCAATCAGAGAGAAGCCCGCGCGCAGCAACGAAGACCCAACGCAGCCAAAAATAAAATAAATTATTATAATAATAATGTGCTGCATAATCACAATACCAGTGTCACACCTGAGAAAACTAACAATGATTCTGTAATATTACGCTGCATCCAGGCCATGTCCGGTGCCCCGACCGAGTCAGGAGTGCTTTAAGTCTGTATTGTTGTTTTCCGTCGGGATCCAATCTAGGTTCCTGCTTTATATTTTGTTAATCTTTTCATAACCTAGGACACTCACCTGCTTTTTTGTTTTGTTTTTAACGACATCAACTTTCTGAAGACACCAGGACTGTTGTCTCATAAATCTCCCCCATGAGTTTGTCTGATTCTTTCCCCACGGAAACTTGTCCTGCCATCTCCCACTTCCTGAAACTTGGAGGTTCAGTTTGGACTCCGGAGCTACACTGTCCAATATGGTAACCACTAGCCACCGGTGAGTATCTGAATGTAAATTAGTTTCATGAAGATTAAGTTAAATTTTAAAATCCAGTTCCTGCATCTCCCTAGCCTCATTTCTTTTTTTTTTTTTAACATCTTTGTTGGACTATAATTGCTTTACAATGTTGTGTTAGTTTCTGCTGTATAACAAGGTGAATCAACTATATGTATCCTAGCCTCATTTCAACTGCCCAATATCCACATTTAGCCCGTGGCTACTGTACTGGGCAGTGCAAGTATTTCCATCATCATAAAAATTTCTGTCGGATAACGCTGCTCCAGATGTGGTTATATCCTGGTTGGACATTTTTGGCAAGACTTTCTTAGGTGGTATTTTGTACTCAGTACTGCATCACATGCAGAGGCCTGGTTGGGAGTCCCAGGGTGTCCTGAGGGACTTGTAAACTGCACTAGGAATATCACACGCCCTCCACATCCTTCTCTGCTCGTCAGTCGGGATGCTACATCCTGTGATGGAAAGATTTCTAGGGAAAAGAAAATAAAATCAAAGAATATTAGAGCTGAGAGGGAAGTTTGATTTTTATAAGCAGCTGAGGAAACTGAGAGGCCCATAGAGGTTCAAGACTTGCCCAAGGTCACTGATGCTAGCTGGAAGCAGAGAATCACCTTCGACAAGCATCTTCGTACTCCTGGCCATGCATATATCAGAGTCGAAAATACCCTGTGGCAACTGAGATCACACTACTAAAAATAATCATAAAATATTTATCAGTGTTAGGTACTGTATTTAGTCCTTAAAAAAATTACTTCACATGATTCTCACAGCCACCCCACAAGGAAGGTTACTACAGAAAATCTCTGATTAACAGGAATTTATTTTTTCAGGTAATAAGAAACCTAGAATTGGTTCAACCCTATGAAAGCTGGTATCTCTGTGATCATCTTGGCCTTTCCGTCATGTTCACAAGGTAGCTGCTGCAGCTCCAGGTATCACATCAGTGTTGAAAGCAGGGTGAACCTGCATGTGGCAGTGCCAGCAACTCCAGTCTCATTTATGACAAAAGTGAAATCTCTCCCAGAGGCCCAGAGTAGACTTCTGTAGTATCTATCATTGGCCAAGACTGTGCCCGTCGCAAAGAAAATGTGTGGCTCTTCTGGCTTCTACAGAAGAAACAGGGAAGGGAATGGGGGTTGGATTAAACCAAACAACATGGAGGTGTTCCTGTCCTCACGGTTCAGTTGAGGAAGCTGATGCTCAGAGTGCAGAATCCCTCACCGGAGGCTAACCAGTGAGTTTCAGCGGCAGAGATGCTTTGACTCCAGAGCCCATGATGAGTGCAGTGTGCTCTCTGAAGAATGAAAATGAGGACTCAGGTTGCCAGGTCTGGGCTGGTGCAAACACTTCAAGAGGTAGGATGTGTGCGTCCTCAAAGAACAGGGGAGAGGCTGCCCCAGACCGTGGTGCTGCCACCCGAATAATAAACTGAGGAAGGACATTCAGGAGAAGAGTGCCAGAGGTATTTGGGGGTGGACGGCTTAGAGTTTTACTTACTCCACTCGTAATACATATTTAAAGCTACATTTCATGTATCTATATACTTAATGCTATATATATTCAGTGCCACGTTTCTATATCATAAATATTTCATAAATATATTTATTTAATATATGCTATATTTCATGTTTTCTCCCCAACCTTCTCTTTTCCATGAGAGCTTAGTCTTGCCAGCCTTGGTCTTGCCAACCACACACCTTTCGAGAAGGTGCTTCTCACAGTTGGTAAGAGATTCATGTAATAAATGATACAAATTGAACAAAAATGGGGCTTCCGGCCCCTCCTCAAGTTGGTAGCTATGCATGGACCGTGGCTCATATGCAGTGCCTGCGAAGCCTGCTGGGACACGTCAGTACAATCTTCCTAATGGGAATATTTGCTGAAAGCCCAAAGAAAGGTACAGATGCTTCGAGCCAGCAATTTAAGTCTAAGGTTTTATTCTGAGGAAATAAATGTGGATGACCATTAAAAATGGTCACAAGCTCGCTCAGCACAGCATTGTCCATAATAGGGAAAAATTAGCAACAATTTTCGCAAAAAAAGCAAGTTGGAGAAATACATTAATACCGAAAAGTGAAACAAAACATGTATGTGGTAAAATTAGGAAGAAATGCAGGGGGTGGTAGGCGGCGCAGTGGAGCAGCTGCGCGGGGCGCCTCCGTCCTGTGTCCTGAGTGGCTTGCGTGTTCACGTGAGTACATCGCTCTGCAGCATCCGCGGTTATGCCAGCAAACTGAGAGGCGTCCCAAGAAAGCCTGGTTTTCCACGGCAGCCACCGTCCTGGGGGTTTGTAGGCGATCTCGGCCCGCACAGTCATCCGGGACTAGGCGTCCACGGCCCGGGGGGTCCGGGCTGGCGCGGGAGGGAGCGCCTCGGGGGGGCCCGGCGGGAGTTCAGGGCGACTCGGGTCCCCTGCGTCCTCACCCACCACCGGCCCGGCCCCTCGCCGCTCGCTCCCGAGCATCCGGCCGGCATCCACCATACGCCTTAGGCAAAAGTTACACTCATTATTCTGGGTGTGTAGAATACTTTGCTGTTTAAAAATGAAAAATAAAATGGAACGACCCCAAAATTAGATCGGAGTGTGTGGGTTAAATCACCTGCGGCGCAGCCGTGTGGTGGGGCGCTGTTTAATCATTGCAGGGAAGAAGCAGGAGACTATTTAAATGCCAGGAAAAATGCTAGCGGAAAGCGGGCTACGAAGGATCCCGCGGTGCACCTGTGTCGTCAGAGCGAGGGACCTGGAAAGCGACGGAAACACGCCCAGCTGCAGTCTCGGGATACTGGGGTCGCAGGTGATTTCTGTTTACCTTTTGCTTTGTGCTTTCCTGTACGGTCTTCATTTTAGATTAAAAATAAAGGCATGGGTTTGGTTTTGAGTAAAAAAATATCAGCAGGGACTTTGCCACGAAGGGCTAAGCAGGGTCCCCTCCTGGAGCCTCCCCGGGGCCGCCCCACCCGCTTCACGCAGGTGCCGCGCCCCAACCTGGCTCGGGGCGGGGCGGGGCTGGGGCGGGGCCCGAGGCCCAGTCTCCGGTCCCCTCTCTGGGCGGGCGATCTGGGCGCAGAAGCCGCGGTCCCAGGTCCCGGGCTCATCGCGGGGTGTCGCATGCGTCGCTGGCTGTCCAACTCGCACCACACCCTGGGCGCCTCCGTAGCCTCACTTTCCAGATGGGGAAACGGGGACACCAAGACGTCCCGTGCCCCCAGTCGTCAGGGCGACTCCGAGGCAGGGCGTCCGGAACGCCCGTCCATGTGCGCGTATGGTCCCTCGCGCGGCTCCACCGCGAGTTTTAAGCCAGGGCTCTCACCACAACACAGGGCGACGAGGACGGCACGGCGAGAGCAAGCGCAGAAGGTGGGCAGAGGGAGCCGGTCTCCAAGGTCAGCGCGCCCAGAGCGTCCTCCCCAGGCTCTGGGGTACTTGGCTGGCCGGGCACCGGCCTGAGCTAGGCGCGGACGTGCCTTCCCAGGGCTCCCCAGAACCGAACTACACGTGCCGGGCACTGGGGCCTTTGGGTACTTGAGGACGAGACAAACGGACCCTCCCCGCTCCGCCGCCTGGAGGGAGGGACCAGGCTTCGCATCTCCCCAGGGGAGCGCAGAGAAGGGGCGTGGAGAGCGGGACTGCCTGCCCGGGGACCTGGAGACAGGAGGCCTCCCGCCCACCAGACTCTGCCCTCGGTGGATCCTGTCACCTTCTTTCTGCCCCCCTCACCCCTCCACCCATCCAACTCCTGTACCTGCATCCTAGGGCCCAGTCCTAGACTCCGGTGAGAAAGGTCCTAGCTGCCTGTGAGTACAACCTTGTCACCTCTGAGGGGAGAAACTCATTCAAGGGCACGCGTGGTTAGCAGGTTCTGGGGGATGAGGGCTCTGGCGAGAGGACACGACTTCTGCAATCCGTATCCGCATCTCTTCTGCACCCACACGGGGGCACGCTGCTGACTTCCTCCTGACCATGACAGGCGTGACGAAGCCAACTACTGCCTTTCCCTCCCTACCCTTGCTTGATAGCAACTCACCTTCTATTTCAGAAATTACAATTCCTGATCTTGCACTTTTTTGCCTTGATAAC
Source organism: Lagenorhynchus albirostris (assembly GCF_949774975.1). Taxonomy (NCBI): domain Eukaryota; kingdom Metazoa; phylum Chordata; class Mammalia; order Artiodactyla; family Delphinidae; genus Lagenorhynchus; species Lagenorhynchus albirostris. Next base: position 99,238,552 of record NC_083102.1, on the reverse strand, counting down.
TATTATGGACTTTTTGGAGTTCCGTGAAATTTGGGAGGGACAGACAAGAGTGAGTACTGTTTGCCATCTCCAGTCATGACCTTTGATGTGTAAATGACCTGCTCCCGTTTCACTGGGGGAAGCTGAGGACCAGCGGGTTGTCCAGTGAGGCGTCTAACTCAGCTCTGCGTTCCCCACCAGCAGGCAGGCTGGCTTCTTCTACCTTGTTTCCTGTCCTGTTTTAATATAGTAAATTATAAGACACTTCTTGATAAACATTATCCCAGTTGGTGATTCATCTAAAATACAGCCTAACTGTAGCAGCTATAGATCTGTGAGACAAATACAGTTTCTGACCAAATAGAGTTGGATTCTTTCTTTTTTTTAATATATTTATTTATTTATTTTTGGCTGCATTGGGTCTTCGTTGTTGCGCGCGGGCTTTCTCTAGTTGCGGCGAGCGGGGGCTACTCTTCTTTGTGGTGCGCGGGCTTCTCATTGCAGTGGCTTCTCTTTGTTGTGAAGCATGGGCTCTAGGTGCACAGGCTTCAGTAGTTGCAGCACGTGGGCTCAGTAGTTGTGGCACACGGGCTTAGTAGCTCCGCGGCATGTGGGATCTTCCCGGACCAGGGCTCGAACCCGTGTACCCTGCGTTGGCAGGCGGATTCTTAACCACTGAGCCACCAGGGAAGCCCTAGAGTTGGATTTTAAAATCAAGGCTCCCCTACCTATGCAAAGCACACTCAGGCCCCCAGATAATTAATATCAGTATTAGCTGTGAGTCCACATAATTAATGCTTCTGTCTTCCTATTCCGATAATTTTTTCCTTAGCTAGATATTTTAAATGTGTTGGTGAAACAAAAGTTCCTTATCTTCTTGGATAGCATCTAATTTCCAGTTCTCCTGAGACTGGGTGCGTTCCTCACGCACTCCACCCCACCCAGCTGAACTGAGAGCCCACTGTGCATCCTTCTTCAGAAACTTCGTCTCTCCCCTCTTTCCCACTCCCCAGCAAAAGCGTCAAAGCACACACCCAAATTTATTTTTATTTTGCATACATAGGAAACATGACCCTATCAAAAGAACAGAAAAGAGAAATAAGCCAAGTGTTACAAGAGGAAAAGCACGCACGGATCTGCTCCCAGCTCCTCCTGGCCACACCTGCTACGGAACTCTGTGGAACTTCACACACCAGGAGCTGGACCGGCTCCAGGCAGTGGGCACTGTCCACCGACAGCACGAGGGGAAACAGAATGGGCAAGAAATGTCACTGCGAGTGGAATTTCCACACACAGTGTCAGTGCCCACAGTAGTGGGTTCTCACCCCGGTTCAAGGGAAAACAAAATTTATCTCACACAAACATGAATATAAAATTGTTGAGTGCTACCTAAATCATTGTCTCAAGATCATTTGCTATCAAAAAGATAAACAAAATTTCGTCACGGACATTTGGGTGGCTACTCAGCTGCGCCCAGTCCAACACCAGGGGCAGCTCTCGGCGCGCTTCCTCCTCAGAACCGTAAAGGGAGAAACTGGACCTGAAAATGCAAAACGAATGACCTGGAGGAAGAGGACCTTCTGGACCCATGTAGTTGTCCTGGGTTGTAAACAGCAAATGTTGCGCTTTGTTGTCTCGTTCGAATCAAGGACTTGAGTGCGGGGAGGTACTGAAGTTGGGCCCAGGAGTTCGGAGGTCACACTCGGTGGTCAAAGACACCGGCAACAGCATCCGTGTTCACAGACTGTTTCCAAGGGGTTCATCTGGATCCAGGGGCGTCCTGTGGAATTCCCGGGGAGGCTCCCAGATTCCCCACCCTTAGAAAAGGTAAGTCACTGTGGCCCCATCCTGATTCCTCACTCCTACGCCACAGACGTGTCCCAGTAGAGCAGGGACACGGAGACTAGGGCTAGGGAATGAAAACCCTCAGTATCTACTCGGTGAGATGTCCTGACGCTCAGGTTCAATGAGTGACAACTCCTCAAGAGGCTCTGTTGAGTTCATTTCAAAAATAAGCACTCTGGGCTTCCCTGGTGGCGCAGTGGTTGAGAGTCCGCCTGCCGATGCAGGGGACGCGGGTTCGTGCCCCGGTCCGGGAAGATCCCACGTGCCGTGGAGCGGCTGGGCCCGTGAGCCATGGCCGCTGAGCCTGCGCGTCCGGAGCCTGTGCTCCACAATGGGAGAGGCCACAGCAGTGAGAGGCCCGCGTACCGCAAAAAAAAAAAAAAAAAAAGCACTTCACCCCACCACTACATATACAGGTATCTACATGTCTCGGCTATGCGGCTTTGCCCTTCCTGTACGTGACCTGTCAGGGCTCACTCTGGGTTTAAATACGTGATCGTGGGCAGTACTCACTACGCAGAGGAACAGGACCCCGGCCCCCTGACAACCCCAGGACTACCTGTGATCCCAGGGCCAGAGAGGTTTCTGAGCCAGCCTTTGCGTTTCCAACCAGATCTTCTTTATTCTAATTTTGATGAACTCATCATCAGTGAAATCTGTTCAGCCCTTTCTGAAGAGATCGCTCTGCAGTCCTGGGGTCTTGCGTTCCCGTCTCTTTCTTAGCAAGCTCCTCCTGTTTGGAGCCCGGCGTACACCTGCTGAGGCCAACCAGCCAGGGCCCAGGCCTGCCCAGCCCAGGCTCGAGCCACTGACTGCGCCCTGCCGGGACACCTCTCTCCAGAGGCTGACGTGGCTTCCCAGCCGGACGTGCCTGTCTGCTTTGAAAGCGTCCATCACAACGCACCGTCAGAGCTACCTCAGGGGAGGGCGCAGAGCTGCCTGGCCGTGATCCCAGGCCAGAGAGCTGCCGATGTCCAGGAAAGACTCCGAGTCTGACCTCAGGACAGGACTCCACGCCACCTTCCACAGGACACACTGAAAAGGGCTCGAACACTTTTTTCCCCAAGTCAGACCAAGAGCTCATCAAACGCAATGTCCGGTTGGAGGCAGGGGGCAATTTCCCATGAATTTAAATAACGTTCCTTAGTGACTTTCAGGTAACTATAGACAGCAGCTTGGCCTGACTCTGGATCCCCATCTCCTTGAGGTGCAAGCCATGCCCAGGGCTCTCCCCGCCCTGGCTGTGCAGAGGGCAGCTCTGGTCTTCAGGAAGGGGATGGAGAAGAGAGGGCTCCGCGGCTGCGCCGCCCACGCCTGTTTCTCTGAGAGCCTTTGGAAGAGGAAGACTGGCGGGCAAGGGGCTCACACAGCTGGCCCTGTGGTGCCTCATTTCAGACGGGCCACCTGCCGTGTGTGTGGCCTTCCGGGCGCCCTGGGCCCCTCCTCGCGTTCGCGCGTACTCACCTGCACGCGCCCTGCCTCACCTTCTGCCGGGGTCTCTCCCGTGAGGGTCTGGGTGCGCCACCCTTGGGGGTCAACCCTCGGGACTGTCCACTCGGCCAGAGCACAGATGACATTGGAAACAGAAGCAACAGAGGAGACACGGGGTGAATTCAAATACTGGTCCTCCAAGGAAAGCTTGAAAGGAAGCTGTGCTTGCTTTGAAGATATCAGAAAGGAATTTGCCCTTAGTGGCTCAGAAGACCATTCCTGGAGGTGAACAGTGATGGGGCGCCAGGGAGGGCGGGCGACAGCCTCCCCCGGCCTCCCCGGCCAGTTGCACAGGCAGGTGCCAGGCTGCTCCCGGCTACTTGGCCTTCACCACCTGTTCATAGGGGGGCGGTGGCGTGTTGCAGTAGGAAGGGGGCGGTGGGTAGGCCATGCTTCCCTGGGGTGAGTTGGGTTGGACCTGGAAAGCCATCGCCACAGGGTTCCCAGCAGGATTCACCCCTGGTCCTCCAGGGTCGGTGTAAAACGGCAGCCCCAGCTGCTGGGCTCCTGAAAGACAGGTAAGCAGATGTGAGCGCAGCAGAAAAAACCCACAGCCCATCACAGCCAGGGCCCAGACACAGCAGGGCACCCGGGATCAGGTGACGAGCAAAGGGGACATGCCAGCCCCGGCCTCCCGGAGCTTCTCCTCTACTGGATGCAGACAGCCAGAAAGCACCACAACCCAAGAGGGTGTCTAAGTGATGGAGGGACATTGGCGGGATCAGGCTGAGTGACACGCAGGGCAGCCCTGCCAAGACCTCGGGGAGGTGCACCAAAAAATTACCAACGGAGAGGGCCGAGTGTCCCTTACAGCCTAAACAGCCTGGGCGTGGAAAGGTGAGTCAACTCAGAGAGAACCGAAAAGAGGACCCTGTGTTCCCGAATCTCGGCCAGAATCATCACCGGCACCTCCACGCACTTTCTGAGAACAGTTTGCTGAAGGATCAGCTCCACTCTCACCTGCTGGATTAACGTTTAATCAGGGCAGAGTACCTGTCATCCAGGTGAACCCAGTTCCCAGATAAGGCGACGACCTACGGGGCGGATGCCAGCGGGGTGGGCTGACATGTCTGTGGACTCTCTCCCTGCCCTGGATGCTGCAGGAGAAGGATGCTCTTGTCTCAGGGAGAGGCTGTAGGATGCAGGCTGAGCCCTGCTGCGTGCAGGGCACGGGGGTCCGGTGACAAGAGGGAATATACTGGTCACCCTGCCCCAAATCTAGCCCTAACTCTCTCTCTCTCTCTCTCTTTTTTTTTTTTTTGTGGTACGCAGGCCTCTCACCGCTGTGGCCTCTCCCGTTGTGGAGCACAGGCTCCGGACGCGCAGGCTCAGCGGCCATGGCTCACGGGTCCAGCCGCTCCACGGCATGTGGGATCTTCCCGGACCGGGGCACGAACCCACGTCCCCTGCATCGGCAGGCGGACTCTCAACCACTGCGCCACTGGGGAAGCCCCCTAACTCTCATGTTAACAGTAGAAATACCTGAGCTGCTGCTTTGGAGCCTATTCCTTAGATCTGCTTTTTCTGATCGTGTTGACATGACAGGATACTGACTAAACAATTAAAGAATCAAGAAGAGAAACTGTGGGCTCCGGGTTTTATGTGGGCTGGGCTAAGTTCACGAGTGAAATCAGGTGTATCTGAGTTAGGCCTCATTCAACCCAGGAGACACTCGGGCACCAGAGAGGTCGTCTCTGTGTGTGTATCGTGTGGGGTCTTTTTTTGTGCAAATCTTCCTCTGCCACAGTTTAACTGAATAAAGGTCAGATTCCCGGAAAGATGCCCACCGAGGTGTGCAGGAGGTCTTGGAAATCTACAAGTGTGCTGAAGGAGAGAGTACAGGACAGAAACACCTGGCCAGAGAGGCACTCAAGGGTGTCGGGAGGCCAGCCATCAGCCACAGGTGGCACCTTCATCAGCGCCTGCCTCGTCTCACACCTGTGTGGCCCAACAGACGGCACCTGCTTCTCCTGGTGCAGCTTGCCTGCTGCCAGGAGACGGGCTCGTTTACAAGACATGTTTGTATACAAGCCCGTGACCAGCCAGGACCGTGCGCTTCTCAAGGGCAGAGATTATATTTTATTTATCTCTGAATCCCTTTATATTTTATACAAATAAAAAGTTAAAGATGAATAAAAAGAGGCTAATGTAATAGTCCGGGAAAGACACAATGGAAGCCTCTGAATATGAGAGAAGAAATGGGGACGAGAGAACGAGAGAGGGGCCCAGGAGGTGTATCCAAGGACCCGGGACCAGCTCAGTGTGGAGCGCGTCGGGAGGAGGAGAGGTCTGCGTCGGAAAGGCCCGGCTCCTGGTGTTGATAAGGGGCCCACCAGGCGAGAGAGGGGACAGAGGAAAAGGGCAGGGCCCGCGGGAGCCCAGGCAGCTCTGGGGGCCTTCTTTGTGGAATTGGCAGCACAGACGTGGCCTTGGCCGAAACCTCCCAGGAGGAGTGTGTAGAAGGGCCAGAGAACGGCTGGGGAGAGCAGCGCAGACAAGGCCAGCAGTCAGACGAGGAGAAACACAGGAGGCGTAGGCGGCAGCAAAGAATGAAGGGAGAATGCGAGGAAAGAGTGAAGCAGTGAGGCGGGAGCTGTGTCACCGGGCGGGGTTCAGGAGGGGACAGGGCAGCACCGCGCCTTCTCAGCCCACAGGACATTCGGGATTTCTGGCCAGCGGTTTCAGCACCATGGCTGGCACAGAAGCCCAGCTGCCGGGGCAAACAGCTGCTCCAGGGTAAGCGGTGAAGACCAGAGGGGAGGGGTGGTGGCTAAAGGGATGCACGACAAGGGCAGACATGTTTTGTTTTGTTTTTTTATTATTTAAAAAACTGCTTTAAGGGACTTCCCTGGTGGTGCAGTGGTTAAGAATCCGCCTGCCAATGCAGGAGACACAGGTTCGATCCCTGGTCCAGAAGGATACCACATGCCGCGGAGCAACTAAGCCCGTGCGCCACAACTACTGAGCCTGCCCTCTAGAGCCCGTGAGCCACAACGACTGAGCCTGCCCTCTAGAGCCCGTGAGCCACAACGACTGAGCCTGCCCTCTAGAGCCCGTGAGCCACAACGACTGAGCCTGTGTGCCACAACTACTGAAGCGCACGTGCCTAGAGCCTGTGCTCCACAACAAGAGAAGCCACCGCAATGAGAAGCCCACGCACTGCAACGAATAGTAGCCCCGGCTCACCGCAACTAGAGAAAGCCCACGCACAGCAACAAAGACCCAACGCAGCCAAAACAAAACAAACAGAAAAAAACTGCTTTAAATTAAGGTACAGTTGATTTACAAGATTATATTAGTTTCAGGTGTACAACACAGTGATTCTAAATTTTTATAGATTATACTCCATTTAAAGTTATTACAAAATAATGGCTATATTTCCCTGGGCTGTACAATATATCCTTGTTTATTATTTTAGACATAGCAGTTTGTACCTCTTAACCTCCTACCCCTATCTTGCCCCTCCATCCTTCCCTCTCCCCACTGGTAACCACTAGTTTGCTCTCTATGTCTGTGAGTCTGCTTCTGTGTTGTTATATTCATTCGTTGTATTTTTTTAGATCCCACATATAAGTGATAACAGACAGTATCTGTCTTTCTCTGTCTGACTTACTTCACTTAGCATAATACCCTCCAGGTCCATCCACATTGTTACACATGGCAAAAATTTATTCTTTTTTATGGCTGAGTAGTAGTCCATTGTGTGTGTGTGTGTGTGTGTGTGTGTGTGTGTGTGTGTGTGTGTGTAATGCAGTATATATACATCTACACACACATATACACCAGGTCTTCTTATCCGTTCATCTGTTGATGGACACTTAGTTTACTTCCGTATTTTGGCTACTGTACATAGAGCTGCTAAGAATACTGGGTGGCATGTACTTTTCAAATCAGTGTTTTCATTTTCTTTGGACGTTTTATCCAGGAGTAGAACTGCAGGATCATTTTATTTCTATTAGTTCTATTTTTAGTTTTTTGAGGAACCTCCATGCTGTTTTCCATAGTGGCTGCACCAACTTATATTCCCACCAGCAGTGCACAGGGTTCCCTTTTCTCCACATCCTCGCTAACTTGTTGATGTTAGCCATTCTGACAGTGATATCTCGGTGTGACTCTGATTTGCATTTCCCTGGTGATCAGTGATGCTGAGCGTCCTTTCACGTGCCTATTGGCCATCTGGATATCTTCTCTGGAAATATGTCTATTCAGGTCTTCTGCCCATTTTTTAATCAGGTTGTTTGGTTTTTTTGTTGTTGAGTTGCATGAGTTCTTTATATATTTTGGATATTAACCCCTTATATATGATTTGCAAATATTTTCTCCCATTCAGAAGGTTCCCTTTTTGTTTTGACGATGGTTTCCTTCCCTGTTAAAAGCTTTTTAGTTTGATGTAGTCCCATTTGTTTATTTTTGCTTTTGTTTCCTTTGCCTTAGGAGACAGATCCAAAAACAATATTGCTAGGACTTATGTCAAAGAGTGTTCTGCTTTACGTTGTCTCCTAGGAGTTTTATGTTTCAGGGCTTACGTTTAGGTCTTTAATCCATTTTGAGTTTATTTTTGTATGTGGTATGAGAAAATATTCTAATTTCATTCTTTTACATGTAGCTGTCTAGTTTTCCCAGCACCACTTACTGAAGAGACTGTGTTTTCCCCACTGTATATTCTTACGGCAGAAGTATTTTTAAGGATGGGAAATGCTTGAGTGCGTTTATAGAGGTAGGGGCAGAAGTACAGGAAAGAGAGAGGATTTCTACAGAGAATATAAGCTCAATGATGGCAGGGACCTTATAAGCCTGGTTCAACATTTGAACCCCACTGTCTAGCAAAGAGCCTGGTACACAGGAGGGCACCCAACACGTCCTGTCAATTGGGCAGAGAGAAGCAGCACACAGGGACCCACAGTTCCGTGCGTGGGAAGAAGGACCCGGCGCTCACACAGGCAGCCTCTGTACTGCGTGCCACTGCGGGTCGGTGATTTGAGCAGACACATTCCCAAGTCCTCAAAGAAGAGATGCTCACAGACAGTAGCAAAATGGTGACAAAGAGCGGCACAGCCAACTGGCATGGGATTCAAAGTAGCCGGGACTGTAAGGGTACAGAAATGATGGCCAGGAGACAAGGGGACACCTGCACCATCTCCCTAACTTAGCGGGGGCGGAATGTGGGAGAAGAGAACTTGCCCTTCCATTCTGAAGGCTTACGGTAGATGGTTTAGTTAGAGAAAGAAAAGACAGAGCGTCTGTGAAGAAGCTGGAGTGAGAGGAAGACTGTTTCTCCAGGAGATAGAGAGGAAAGGACCAGGAGAAGTGGGCACAATGGCTGCAGCCACACCGCTGCCCCGCTGTTCCCTCACCTGCATTGCATCCCTACCCTCTGCGGAGGGCGCGGCGGGGACAGCAAGGGTATCGGCATTGCATCCACTTTCCTGAAGACACGGAGGCTCAGCGAGACAAAACGTGCCAAGGCCACACAACTGCCACATGGAGGCGCTGGAATTTGCAGCCAGCAGCGTACTGGCAAGCCCAGGCTCTTTCCACTGCGGCGCGTGTCTCACAACGGGGTGAGGAAATGGGGGAAGAAGTTCCGGCTAAAGAGGGACGGGCAAAACCAGAGAAGGCTGGTGACGTGAGGGACCGACATTCTGGGCGCCATCCCAGGACTAAGGGCTTGGCTGGGGGCTGTCACGGCCCAGGCTCCCCGGGCTCCACCACCCGCCCCGGGCTGCGCTCTTAAGCCGGCCACAGCCGCCTTCTCCAGAGACTTGAAGTGATTCCACCCCTTGCAGCCATCGTCTCTTCCTCCTTGAGAGTTTCTGTGCGATTTGAGAGGGAGCCCTAGATTCAGCAGAGATGCGTCGACTGACAAGCACCCCAACCGAGCGGACACACTGTTCAATTCAGTTTCCCAAGATTTTTGTATTTCTGATCATTAAACATGATCCAATATAATTTTACTTCGGTTACACTAGTTCTACAAGTTATACTAGCTTTACAAAACAAATTAGGTGGATTTCCATAATTTTCTATACTTGTAGTAATTCATAAGCATTGACATGAACTGTTTCTTAAAAGAGTTTCAAAGATACCATCTGCCAAAGGAGCGCCTGGCCGCCAAGCGTTCTTAACGACGACCCTGCCGCCACTCAGCCCAGCTCACCGGCCAGTAAGTCATGAGGAGATAAGCTAGGCCAACCTTTCCCTGGGATGCAGAAGAACCTGGCTGGCCACAGAGAACGTGGTGGGAACGCAGGGGAGCCGATGACCGCCTGAGAAAGACCGAGTGGCCTGCCAGCAATGGGTCCGCCGGGTCCCAGAGCCCTGCTGTCTGATTCCATCCGTTCTGATTCCATCCGTTCCCCGCGCCTTTACAATCAGCCCAGCTCAGAGCTGGCTCCAGTGTTCTCTTCCTCCACACGCTGCCTGTGTTCTCACGGTTTAATCAGAGCCCAGGCGCTACACCCACCTCCTCCAGCCAGGCTGCTTCTCAAGGTTCAGGCAGGTTTCTCAAACACATTCCAGCAGACACGGAGCTCACCCCTCCACCCGTGACTCGAATGTCCTGTATTCATTCCCCTCCATGTCACCACAGCCACCAATGCACTCACAGGACAATAAGCTGAGTTCCCTTACGAGGGATAAAAGAAGTCCTACCTGTTTCAAAGTCTCATTTCTCACCACCCTGCCACATTCTTTACCTCCCAACAACAACCCAATTGCTTACACCCTGCCCACCTCTCCCTCACCCTCGTCAGAGAGCAGCTCCTGGGCATCCAACGTGCAGACCACTCCTCCTGGGAAGTCCTTCCCCATCTTCACACCACTGCTCCCCGGCCTCTCATCGGGTCAATTCCCATTTATCTTTCAAGTCTCAAATCAGAATCACAGCTCACTGACTCTCACCTCGATCCTAGCTGGATTAGGTACCCCGTCCTCTTAGCACCCAGAACAAAGTCTACACATCGGCACCACAGTGCAGTAGAATACTTTGAGTCTCTGCACCTGAGGAGAGGATTCCACTCACCTGGGAACCCTCAGAGCCCAGAGCAGCCCCTGGCATTGCAGCAGACGTTCCATCCATATGTGAGATGCTCAATGGAAGAAGGGACGAATGGTGACTCTGATCTGGACTTTGCCTCTGCCGCACCGTGCTGGACACACACGGCAGCTTCCTGAGACAGGCCTCTTCCTGATGCAACGCGGAGAACTGGCTGCCCAGCCCAGCAAGCCTGCACCAACCCCACCCGTTGCCCTTGAGGACAGAAGCATTTGAAGGGATGATGGGGGGTCTGGGGCTGTGATCTTTGTACCAGAGGTGTGCTGCAGATGTGTCTGGAATATTCATGCAGTGTGGTCACTCACACCAGAGGATAACGAGAAACAGTGGCAAATGGGTCCAATTTAACTGTTATTTTTATGTTAACAGTCACAACTCATGGATATTGCTGGGAACTGGAAGGATGGGGTCAAAACATCTGAGCACCTTAGAATATGAAAGAAATAGAACAGATGGGAGGTGGATAAATTAGGTACTTGTCAAGAACATAAACCCTGAGGTGAACAAACACAGGGATGGAACTTGCTAGAAAGACTGGTTGAGGGCACAGGCAATAGGAACGGAGCCTGTACCCTCGTGGTGAGTGTGACGGCTACCCGCGCTAGATGGGGCACCAGCTGGCAGAGAGGACGAGGGGGTCCCAGACATTCAATACGCTTTGCTCGTTTGGCTAAAGCAGAACCCTTGACAAGACACTGACCTGGCTGAGCATTCAAGCTCCCACAGAGAAGCTTGAATGCTTCTCTGGAGACAGACTCAGTTCTGACTCACTCAGGGAGGTGGAGGGAAGAAGACATCATCGTATGAGTGAAAACCACAGACAGGGGAGGCCAGGCAAGAACGGGTATGTGCCACAGACTTGAGAGAGATCATTTCAAAAATGTCCCCCCAGATCTATACATGATTGAATGGCAAACGACTCTGGAGTCGAAAGCATTTTAAAATCATAATCAATCAATGGAACAGGATAGAAAGTCCAGAAATAAACCCCCACACCTATGGTCAATTAATCTACGACAAAGGAGGCAAGAATATACAATGGAGAGAAGACAGTCTCTTCAATAAGTGGTTCTGGGAAAACTGGACAGCTACATGTAAAAGAATGAAATTAAAACATACTTTCACACCATACACAAAAATAAACTCCAAGTGGATGAAAGACCTAAATGTAAGGCTGGATACGATACAACTCTTAGAGGAAAACATAGGCAGAACACTCTTTGACACAAATCGAAGCAAGATCTTTTTCAATCCACCTCCTAGAGAAATGAAAATAAAAACAAAAATAAACAAATGGGATCTAATTAAACTTAAAAGCTCTTGCACAGCTAAGGAAATCATAATCAAAGTGAAAAGACAACCTTCAGAATGGGAGAAAATATTTGCAAACGAAGCAACCGACAAGGGATTGACCTCTAAAATATACAAACAGCTCATGCAGCTCAATATCAAAAAAAACAACAACTCAATCAAAAAATGGGTGGAAGATCTAAATAGACATTTCTCCAAAGAAGATATACAGGTGACCAAAAAGCACATGAAAAGATGCTCAACATCACTAATTATTAGAAAAATGCAAATCAAAAGTACAATGAGGTATTACCTCACATCAGTCAGAATGACCATCATCAAAAAATCTACAACAAGAAATGCTGGAGAGGGTGTGGAGAAAAGGGAACCCTCCTACACTGTTGGTGGAAATGTAAATTGGTGCAGCCACTATGGAGAACAGTACAAAGGTTCCTTAAAAAACTAAAAATAAAACTACCATATGACCCAGCAATCCCACTCCTGGGCATTTACCCGGAGAAAACCATAATTCGAAAAGACACATGCACCCCAATGTTCACTGCAGCACTGTTTACAATAGCCAGGAAAGGAAGCAACCTAAATGTACATCAACAGAAGAATGGATAAAGAAGCAGTGGTACATGTATACGATGGAATATTACTCAACCATAAAAAAGAATGAAATAATGCCATTTGTAGCAACATGGATGGGCCCAGGGACTGTCATACTGAGTGCAGAGAAAGACAAATATCATATGATATCGCTTATATGTGGAATCTAAAAAAAGGGTACAAATGGGCTTATGTACAAAATAGAAACAGAGTTACAGATGTAGAAAACCAACTTATGGTTACCAGGGGGTAAGGGTGATAGGGATAAATTGGGAGATTGGGATTGACATGTACACACTACTATATATAAAATAGATAACTAATAAGGACCTACTGTATAGCACAGGGAACTCTACTCAATACTCTGTAATGGCCTATATGGGAAAAGAATCTAAAACAGGTGGATATATGTATATGTATAACTGATTAACTTTACTGTACACTTGAAACTAACACAACATTGTAAATCAACTATACTCCAATAAAAATTTTTTTAAAATAATAAAATTATCATTTCAACTCCATAATCGCAAATAAGCAGGGTGATAAGAAAAATTTCAAAAGTCCCAGGGCTTCCCTGGTGGCGCAGTGGTTGGGAGTCCGCCTGCCAATGCAGGGGACGCGGGTTCGTGCCCCGTTCCGGGAGGATCCCACATGCCACGGAACGGCTGGGCCCGTGAGCCATGGCCGCTGAGCCTGTGCGTCCGGAGCCTGTGCTCCGCAACGGGAGAGGCCACAACAGTGAGAGGCCCGCGTACCGCAAAACAAAAAAAAAAGCAAGCCCATGTGACTGATCCTACACAACAAAATTGAAAGTGGGAATATCCTCAGAAACAAACACAGAATGGAATCAGGTAAAATAAAGCCCAGCAGAGCTGAAGCTTGGTACAGACTCTGAACCAAAGAAAGAACCTTTTAAGTATATATGCATGGGGGGTTAAAGAAGATTCAGAAACAAAGCAAATGGGCAAGAGAAAGACCTCCAATCTTATTCTCTGTCAAAGCGAATGATTTGCAAACTGAAATAGAGATTGAAACATGAGTGAGAGAAAATGAAACTCCGAGATAAGTCAGAACTGACTGGGCTTTGGGGAGAGCATTCAGATGGCCTGACTGACACAGTACCACACTGTAGAAAGTAAGGAAGGAAACCTGTATTTAAACCCTATAGTAATACTATGAGGTATATATTATTTACTCCCAATTTATAGATTCAAAAGCTGATGGCCAAAGATATTATGTAACTTGCCCAGGGATCTTCTCCCACTGGACACTGCCGGATCTGTAAGCCCCGAGGGGTCCATCCCGCAGCCCAGGATGTGTAGAGGCGGCAGTGAGGACAGATGGCAGCAAGGGGACCGACCTGAGCTCCAGCATGCTGCTAAGCATGAAGGTAAACCAGGAGCCTCCGTCTTTGTGATTTTTTTGTCACAAGAGATTACTCTTAAAAATAATTTTAGGCTGGCTGAATTAGGAGGGTGTGTGTTACTTGCAACCAGAACACCTGAGCTAATTCTTGCAGAGCACATTCTCATGAGCAATAGACAAGCGTCCCCCCTTCATAACTTGCCCCCTTTCCTCTAAGCCTTCTGGTTTAATTTTGTTTAAGGTTGCATCTATTCATTTTGCTAAATTGTCTCAGCTACTAAAAATACTTTTTCAGTTCATCCTCCAGGATTTTTTTAGGTATATAACGATACACTGTTTACAAAGAGAGTTTTGTTTCTCCTTCCTAATGATTAAGTATTTTCATGTTAATACTTAAGCCAAGAATTTCTAGAACAGTGTTAAACATTGATACTAAATATCCTAATTTTATTACTTTTACTGTTACACTAAGTATGTTGTTGGCAGCAGGTCTACAGTACAAAGTGAATTCATTAGACAATTACTAAACATTCCCACAGGGACTTCCTTGGTGGTCCACAGGCTAAGACCCCGTGCTCCCAATGCAGGGGGCCTGGGTTTGATCCTTGGTCAGGGAGCTAAATCCCACATGCAGCAACTAAAGGTCATGCATGCTGCAACTAAGACCCAGCACAGCCAAATAAATAAATAAATAATTTTAAAAATATACATTAAAAAAAAGTCATTGCTGGTAACACTGGGCTTAGCATGTATCATTGAGGACTTGGTCCTCACCTCCAAGGACCCCAAACACACACTCTAAGTCTCTGTTATATTAAGAAAGCGCCTTACGTTTCTAGATGTACTACAGTTTACATTACTACTTTTGAGTTTTGATAAGAAATGTATATTGAACTTTGTCAACAGCCTTTTCAGCATCTACTGAGATACTCACTGATCTTTTCAAAAATTAAAACAAACCTAGAGAATGTTTATTGGTTATAAACAAATGACTCAAACCTGAGATCAGTTGATGGACATTTTAGGTTCAAGCAAAACAGCACTTTCACCGCTCCATGTTTTCAATACCACAAAGCGCTCACCATAAGTCGTCTCCATCCATCACCATACAGTTGGCCCCTTCACCCATTTTGCCCACAGTGCTTCCCCTCTGGTAACCACTAATCTGTTCTCTGTATCTATGATTTGGCTTTTGTTTTATTTTGTTTGTTCATTTGTTTTGTTTTATTAGATTTTACATATGAGTGAAATCATACAGTTTTTGTCTTTCTTCATCTGACTTATTTCAAAAAGCATAATATCTTCAAGGTATTCCTATGTTGTTACAAATGGCAGGATTTAATTCTTCTTTTATGGCTGAGTTGTATTTCATTGTGTATATTATATATACCACATCTTTATTCATTCATCCACTGATGGGCACTTAGGTTGTGTCCATGTCTTAGCTATTGTAAATAATGCTGCAGTGAACATAGGGGTGCATAATCTTTTTGACTTAGAGTTTTCATGTTATTTGGATAAAAACCCAGAGGTGAAATAGCTGGGTCATATGATAGTTCTATTATTAATTTTTTGCGAAATCTCCATACCGTTTTCAATAGTGGCTGCACCAATTTACATTCCCATCAACAGTGCACGAGGGCTCCCTTTTCTCCCCATCCTCTCCAACATTAGTTATTTTTTGTCTTTTCAATCATAGCCATTGTAACAGGTGTAAGGTGATATCTCATTGTGGTTTTGATTTGCATTTCCCTAATAATTAATGATGGCTAACATTTTTCTTTTCTTGTGGTACGCGGGGCCCTCACCGCTGTGGCCTCTCCCGTTGCGGAGCACAGGCTCCAGACACGCAGGCCCAGTGGCCATGGCTCATGGGCCCAGCCGCTCTGCGGCATGTGGGATCCTCCCGGACCGGGGCACGAACCCACGTCCCCTGCATCGGCAGGCGGACTCCCAACCATTGTGTCCACCAGGGAAGCCCCCGCTAACATTTTTTCATGTGCCTATTGGCCATCTGTATGTCTTCTTTGGAAAAATGTCTGTTGAGATCTGCCAACTTTTAATCAGATTTGGTTTTTGTTGTTGGGTGTATGAGTTCTTTGTATATTTTGGATATTAACCCCATATTGGATATATGATTTGCAAATATCTTCTCCCATTCAGCAGGTTGTCTTTTTGTTTTGATGATAGTTTCCTTCACTGTGCAGAAGCTTTTTAGTTTGATGTTGTCCCATTTGTTGATTTTTGATTTTGTTTCTCTTGCCTTTGAATTTAGATCCACAAAAACGTCACTAAGATAGATGTCAATGAGGTTACCACCTATGTTTTCTTCTAGGAGTTCTATGGTTTCCTCTTATATTCAAGTCTTTAATAAAATTTGAGCTAATTTTTGTATATGGTGTAAAACAGGGGTCTTTTGCATGTGGCTGTCCAGTTTTCCTAACTGCATTTATTGCAAAAGATTATCCTTTCTCAATTGTATGTTCTTTGTCATAATTTAATTGTGCATATATGTGTGGGTATATTTCTGGGCTCTCTACTCTGTTCCATTCACCTATGTGTCTGTTTTGACTACTGTAGCTTTGTAGTATAGTTTAAAATCAGGGCACGTGATACGTCCAGCTTTTTTCTTCTTTCTCAAGATTGTTTTGGCTATTTGGGATCTTTTGTGTTTCTATACAAATTTTAGAATTATTTGTTCTAGTTCTGTGAAAAAAATGCCATTGGAATTTTGATAGGGACTGCAATGAACCTGTTGATTGCTTTGGGTAGTATGGACATTTTAACAACATTAATTCTTCCAGTACATAAACATGGAGTGTTGTTCCCTTTATTTGTGTCTTCTTCAATTTCTTTCATCAGCATCTTATAGCTTGTAGTGTATAGGTCTTTCACTTCCTTGGTTAAATTTATTCCAAGGTATTTTATTCTTTTTGAGGCAATCATAAATAGGGCTGTTTTCTTAATTTCTCTTTCTGTTAGTTTATTAGTATATCATTGAGGACTTGATCCTTGCCTTCAAGGACGCTCAAGGAACACATACTCTAAGTCTTTATTATATTAAGAAAAAGACTTACATTGCTACTTACATTACTAGTTAAAACTACGTTATTAGCTTTGAAAGAGTTTCGGTGAGGAATGTATATTAAATTTTATCGACAGCCTTTTCAGCATCTACTGAGGTACTTGTTGCATTTCTCGTTGCCTTTTTGTTATTGTAAAATACACATAACATAAAATTTACCATCTTAACCATTTTTAAGTATACAATTCAGTGGCATTAAATACACTCACATTGTTGTGCAACCATCACCATGATACATCCCCATAACTCTCTTCATCTTGTAAAACTGAAAATCTACATCCATTAAATAGTAACTTCCCCAAAATCCACTCCCTCAAGCCCTAGACAACCACCATTACATTTTCTGTCTTTATGATTCTGACTACTCTAAGTACCACATATAAGTGGAATCATACAGTATTAGTCTTGTGATTGGCTTATTGCACTTAGAATAATATCTTCAAAATTCATCCATGTTGTAGCATATCAGAATTCCTTCCTTTTTAAGGCTGAATAATATTCCATTGTGTGTATTTGCTTATCCATTCATCAGTTGATGGACAATTGGGTGCTTCCACAGTTTAGTAATTGGGAATAATGCTACTATGAACATGAGTGTACAAATATCCCTTCGAGATTCTGCTTTCAATTTTTCTGGGTATGTACCCAGACGTGGAATTGCTGGATTGTATGGTAATTCTATTTTTAATTTTTTGAGGAACCTCCATACTGTTTCCACAGTGGCTGTACTGTTTTACATTCCCACCAGCAGTGCAAAAGGTTCCAATTTCTCCACATCCTTGCCAACACTTGTTTTCTGCTTTTTGATAGTAGCTATCTTAATGGGTGTGAGGTGGTATCTTGTAGTTGTTGTTTTTTTTTTTTTTGGCTGCATTGGGTCTTCGTTGCTGCGCATGGGCTTCCTCTAGCTGTGGCGAGCAGGGGATACTCTTCGCCATGGTGCGTGGGCTTCTCATTGTGGTGGCTTCTCTTGTTGCGAAGCGTGGGCTCCAGGCATGTGGCCTTGCGTAGTTGTGGCTCACAGGCTCCAGATCGCAGCCTCAGTAGTTGTGGCGCACGGGCTTTGTTGCTCCGCAGCACGTGGGATCCTCCTGGACCAGGGCTCGAATACATGTCCCCGGCATCGGCAGGCGGATTCTTAACCACTGCCCCACCAGGGAAGTCCCTATCTTGTAGTTTTGATTTGTATTTCCCTAATGATTAGTGAGCATCTTTTCATGTACTTGCTAACCATTCGTATCTTCTCCGGAGAAATGAGCATTCAATTCCTTTGCCCATTTTTGAATAGGGTTGTTTTATTTTTTCATTGTTGAATTTTAGGAGTTCTATATTTAATCTGGATATTAATTGCTTATCAAATATATGATTTGCAAATATTTTCTCCTATTGTGGAGGTAGCCTTTTAACTCTATAGTGTCCTTTAATGCACAATTTTAAAAATTTTTCATGAAGTCCAATTTGCCTGTTTTTTTATTTTATTACCCACACCTTTGGTATCATGTCCAAGAAATCACTGCTGACTCTAATGTTCAGACACTTTGTCCTTGTTTTCTTCTAAGAGTTTTATTGTTTTAAGTCTTACATTTAGGACCTTGATCCACTTTGAGTTAATTTTTGTATATGGTGTTAGGTAAGGGTCCAACTTGATCCTTTTGCATGTGGATATTCAGTTTTCCCAGCACCATTTGTTGGAAAAGACTGTCCTTTCCCCATGGAGTGGTCTTGGTACCCTTGTCAAAAAACATTTGACCATACGTGTGAGGGTTTACTGTTGGGTTCTCTATTCTATTCTGTTGGTCTGTATGTCTGCCTTTATGCCCTCATCAGACTGTTTTGATTAATGTAGCTATGTAGTAAATTTTGAAATCAGGAAGTGTGAGTCCTCCAATTTTTTCTTCTTTTTCAAGACTGTTTCAGCTATTTGGGGTCCTCTGAGATTCCATATTAATTTTAGGATGGGTTTTTCCTACCTGGAAAAAAATCATTGGGATTTTAATTGGATTTGCATTGAATCTGTAGATCATATCGGGTGGTACTGACATTTTAACAATACTGTCTTCCAATCAATGAACATAAAATCTGTTTCCATTTATTTACATCTTTGAAAATTTCTTCAGGCAATGTTTTATAGTTTTCATTGTACAAGACTTTCACCTTCTTGGTTAATTAATTCCTAATTATTTTCTTCTCCTTGATGTTATTACTAATGGATTTTTTGGGTAATTCCCTTCTCACATTGTTCGTGTATAGAAACTTAACTGATTCTTGTGTGTTGACTTTGTGTCCTGCTACTTTGCTGAATTCATTTATCATTTCTAACAGTTTTGTTTTCTAGAGTCCTTATGTTTTACTACACACAAGATCATATTAGCTGCAAAGAGAGACAATTTGACTTCTTTCTCTCTAATTTTGATGTCTTTATTTTTCTTGCTTTATTCCTTTGGCAAGAATTTCCAGCACTATGTTGAAGAGAAACGGTAAAAGCAGGTATCCCTTGCCTTGTTCCTGATCTTTGAGAAAAAATTTTCAGTCTTTCACCATCAGGTATGATGTAAGCTGTGAGTTTTTCATATATGGATTTTATGAGGTAGTTTTATGAGGTAGTTTCTATTCCTAGTTTATTGAGTGTTTTGATCATGAAAGAGTGTTCCATTTTGTCATTTTTTCTGCATCAATTGATAAAATCATTTCTTTCCTTCATTATGTTGACAGGATGTATTACTCCAACCAATTTTTATATGTTGAACCACGCTTACATTACAAGAAATGTTTGCTACTATTTTGTTGAGGATTTTTACATCAATGTTGATCAAGGACATTGGCCTGTAATTTTTTTTTTTTTTGGTAGTGTCTTTGTCTGGCTTTGGTATCAGGATAATGCTGGCCTCACAGAATGAGTTAAGAAATGTTCCTACCTCTTCAATTTGGGGGGAAAGTGTGAGAAGGATTGATATTAGTTCTTCTTCAAATATTTGGTAAAATTCACCACTGAAGCCATTAGGTCCAAGGCTTTACTTTGTTTGGAGTTTTCTGATGACTGATTCAGTCTCCTTACTAGTTATAGGTCTATTCAGACTTTTGATTTCTTCATGATTTAGTCTTGGTAGGTTTTATGTTTCTAGAAATTTGTCCTATCTAATTAACCCAATTTTTTGCTGTACAATTGTTCTCTCGTATAATCATTTTTATTTCTGTAGAATTGGTAGTAATGTCCTACTTTCATTTCTGATTTTAGTAGTTTATGCCTTGTATTTTTCTTCCTAAGGGAAAAATATATATATATAGCTACCCAGCTCTCTTTTGGTTACTATTTAAAGATAAGGAATATATTTTCCTTCCTTTCATTTTCAACCTGTTTGTGTTTTGGGGTCTGAAATGTACGATGCAGTGAATGATACAAATTCAGTAGAAACCATACTTTGAATTTTGATCTTTTCCTGGGCTAGTGATATGTGATAAGATCCTCTCTCATGACTCTGGACAGTGGCAGCTAACCACAGCTCCCAGTCAGCCATGTGATCACAGGGGTAAAGAGCTGGTTCACTCACAACCATTCTGTACCCAGACAGCCATTCTGTTTTTCACTTTCTGTACAGTATTCAATAAATTACATGAGATATTCACACTTTATTATTAAATAGGCTTTGTGTTAGATGATTTTGCCCAACTGTAGGGTAGTGTAAGTTTTCTGAGCATATTTAAGATAACTAGACTAAGCTATGATGTTCAATAGGTTAAGTGTATTAAATGCATTTTCAACTTATTATATTTTCAATTTAAGATGGTTTTCCGGGGGAATTCCCTGGTGGTGCAGTGGTTAAGAATCTGCCTGCCAATGCAGGGGACATGGGTTCGAGCCCTGGTCCAGGAAGATCCCACATGTTGCAGAGCAACTAAGCCTGTGCGCCACAACTACAGAGCCTGCGAGTCACAACTACTGAGCCCACGCACCACAACTACTAACACCCGAGCGCCTAGAGCCCCTGCTCCGCAACAAGAGAAGCCATCACAGTGAGAAGCCTGCACACCACAAAAAAAGTAGCCCCCGCTCATTGCAACTAGGGAAAGCCCACGCACAGCAACAAAGACCCAATGCGGCCAATGATATAAATAAATAAATAAATAAATAAAACAAAAACAGTAAGATGGGTTTCCAGGACCCTATCACAAGCTGAGGAAGATCTGTGTTTGGATCACGTGTTTATCCATTCTGCCAATCTCTGTCTTTTGACTGGAGAGTTTAATCCATTTACATTTGAAGTATTTACCAATAAGGAGGGATTTACTTCTGCCATTGTGCTATTTGTTTTCTATATGCTTTATAGCTCTTTTGGCCCTCATTTTCTGTATTATTGACTTATGTTTTTAGTGGCTTTTTTGAAGTGCAATGTTTTATGTTTAGTGTAGCTTTTGAAAGCAATGTTTAATTCCTTTCTCATTTCTTTTTGTATATTCTATAGCTGTTTCTTTGTGGTTAACATCCTACTGTTAGACACTGTTCAGTCATCCATCAGTTCCAGGACCCCCTGAAGACATGAACATCTGTGGATGCTCAAAGTCCTTTATAGAAAATTATATAGTATTTGCATATAACCTACGCACCTTCTCCTGTTTACTTTAAGTCATCTCTAGATTACTTATAATACCTAACACCATGCAACTGCTATGTAAATAGTTGCCAGCATGTGTCAAATTCAAGTTTTGCATTTTGGAACGTTCTGAAATTGTTAAAAAATATTTTTCATCGACAGTTGGTTGAATCCATGTATGCAGAACCCATGGATACAGAGGGCTCACTGTAATTTGAATTTATACCAGCTTAACATCAATAACATACAAAAACTGCTCATTTTCCGTTCTGTCCCCACCCTTTTCAGTGGTTGCTGTCACAAAATCACATCTTCATATGTTGTGTGCTCTCCAAAACATAAACTAATAATTCTTTTAAATGTATTAGTC
Organism: Lagenorhynchus albirostris; assembly: GCF_949774975.1. Taxonomy (NCBI): domain Eukaryota; kingdom Metazoa; phylum Chordata; class Mammalia; order Artiodactyla; family Delphinidae; genus Lagenorhynchus; species Lagenorhynchus albirostris. The sequence continues at coordinate 99,216,869 of NC_083102.1, read as the reverse complement.
TCTTAAATTATGTAGAAAAGAAGATTTGGAGTTACAATCAACATTATAGTAATACTAGCTTTTGTCCTAATAACTATTTTTTTCTTTAAACATAATAGTCTATTAATTCATGTAGAAAACAAAAAGTAAAGTACAAACCACTGCTACAATAATAATATAATATAATATAATAAAGAATAATATAATAATAAAGTTATTCTCTTTATAACTGCCCAGGTATTTACCTTTATTGAGATCTTCATTTCTCCATACAGCTTCGAATAACTGTCTAGTGCCCTTTCATTTCACTTGCAGGTCTCCCTTGAGCATTTCTTGAAGGGCAAGGTCTAGTGGTCATGAACTCCCTTGCTTTGATTTATCTGGGAAAGTCTTAAGTCCTCCCTCAATTTTGAAGGACACTTTTGCCAGATATAGGATTCTTGGTTGACAATTTTTATTCTTTTGTTTGAATGTATTGTCCCACAGCCTTCTGGCCTCCATAATTTTTGATGAGAAATCTGCTCATAATCATATCAAGGATCCCTTGTTTGTGATGACTTGCTTCTTCCTGCTACTTTCAAGATTTTCTCTTTGTGCTTGGCTTTTGAAAGGTGATTATGTGTCTTGGTGTGGGTCTCTGAGTTCCTCTTACTTGGAGTGGTTGTTTATATTCATGTCTTCCATCAAATTTTGGAAGTTTTTGGCCATTATTTCTTTAAATAATGCTCCTTTTATCTCTTTTCTCCTTCTGAGACTCCCACCCCACGATGCCTATGCTGATCTGCTTGATGAAGTCCCACAGGTCTGAGGCTCTGTTCACTTTTCTTCAATCTTGTTTCTTTCTGTTCCTCAGACTACATAATTTCCATTGTCTTATCTTCAAGTTTGCTGATCCTTTCTTCTGTCTACTCAAATCTGCCTTTGAATCATGTAGTGAATTTTTCATTTTGGTTATTGTACTTTTCGGCTCCAGAATTTTTTGTTCATATCTTTTTAGGGTTTCTGTCTCTTTACTGATATTTCTATTTTGTTGACACATTTTTTTGTTTTTGTTTTGATTCTCTCCACATCTTACTTTTTTTCTCTGAGTATCTTTAATACAGTTGCTTCAAAAGATTTGTCTAAGGCTTCCCTGGTGGTGCAGTGGTTGGGAGTCTGCCTGCCGATGCGGGGGACACGGGTTCATGCCCCGGTCCAGGAAGATCCCACATGCCGCGGAGCGGCTGGGCCCGTGAGCCACAGCTGCTGGGCCTGCGCGTCTGGAGCCTGTGCTCCGCAACAAGAGAGGCCGCGATAGTGAGAGGCCTGCACGCCGCGATGAGGAGTGGCCCCTGCTCGCCGCAAATGGAGAGGGCCCATGCGCAGAAACGGGGACCCAACGCAGCCAAAAATAAATTAATTAAAAAAAAAAAAGATTTGTCTAGCAGATGTGCTGTAGGTCTTTTTCAGGGACAGTCTGTTGATTTGATTTTTTTTTCCTTTGGATGAACCATATTTTCCTGTTTCTTTCTATGCTTTTTTGATCACTGGACATTTGAATCGAATAATGTGATAACCCTGGAAATCAGATTCTCTCCCTTCCCCAGTGTTTGCTGTTTTTTGATTTTGTTTTTGCTTATTGTTTTGGGTTTTTGTTGCTGTTATTGTAGGCTGACTCTGTGCAGAGAAAAAGCCGGAGGTGTAAACTTAAGGTCTTCTCAAGTCTTTTCTGAGCCTTTCACTGGGGATGTGCAGTCACTTACTAATTTTTCCTGTATACACAGTTGTTTTGAATGTTCTAGTATTTAATGCCTGGCTCCCAAGAGGGGAAAAAGTGAAAAATAAAGGGGTATGGGGAAGGGCACCAGACATTTAAATCCCCTGGAGCTCACTTCAGCTGGAAGGGGAGGTGCAACAACAGTGGCTGCCCCCTCTTTCCTCAGAAGCAGTAAACAGCAATCAGAGCACAGATCCCCAATATCTGGAGGACAGGGTCCTTTCTGCCCCCTGTCTCCTGCAGGCTGCCCCAGAATCCTGTGCACAGCTGCCTGCCATGTGGCCTAGGGTGAGGGATAGTTAGCTGCTACTGTGTCCAGAGCGGATACTGACCAAAATTAGCTGCAATTTACCCTCCAAGCTTTCCCCTGGAAGTTGCAAGCCTTCAACAGATTTCAGAGTTCCAAAGTATTTACATCAGATAGATTCTGCCAGGACAGTTTTTGTCTAGGTGAGGGGAAAGAATCCTGGTGCTTCTGACTCCAACTTCTTCCCAGAATTTGCTGCCAATCATTGCTTTTTGATATAACTTGCAGTGTTAACAGCTTGCTCTCTTAGGAAGATCGATGCTTGGACATGGTAGTTTACTTCTTTGACACATTGTTTAATTCAGTTTCCCAAGATTTTTGTATTTATGATCATTAAACATGATCCAATATAATTTTATTTTGGTTACACTAGTTTTACAAGTTACACTAGCTTTACAAAACAAATTAGGTAATTTCCATAACTTTCTATACTTGTAGTAATTCGTAAGCATTGACATGAACTGTTTCTTAAAAGTTTCAAAGATACCATATGAACTTGGAGCCATTCTGAGAGCTAACTCTTTGAAAACATCCTCAAACTCTTGCTTGCTTTGTGGACCACTGAAATTTTCAATATTCTAATGAATCTTTGGTAATGTACACTTTCCTATCTTACCAAAATTTCCCATTTCAGGAGTACTTCTTTGTAATTTTTAATCTCCTCTGGATATGTAATGTTTCAATTTATGATTTTACTTTTTCTTTATCCAGCTTTACTAATTAGATTTATCAGGGATGGGATTGGCAATGTCATTTACTTTATTTAAAATTTACTTTATTGAAGTACAGTTGATTTACAACGTTGTGTTAATTTCTGCTGTACAGCAAAGTGACATATATATATATATTTTTTATATTCTTTTCCATTATGGTTTATTACAGGATATTGAATATAATTCCCTGTGCTATACAGCAGGATCTTGTTGTTTATCCATTCTATACATAATAGTTTGCATCTGGAAATCCCAAACGCCCACTCCATCCCTCTCCCACCCCTTTCCCCCTTGGAAACCACAAGTCTGTTCTTTATGGCTGTGAGCCTGTTTCTGTTTTGTAGAGAAGTTCACTTGTGTCATATTTTAGAGTCTACATGTAAGTGATATCATATGGTATTAGTCTTTCTCTTTCTGACTTACTTCACTTAATATGATAAGTCCATCCATGTTGCTGCAAATGGCATCATTTCATTCTTTTTATGGCTGAGTAATATTCCATTGTGTATATATACCACATCTTCCTTAGCCATTTATCTGTCGATGGACATTTAGGTTGCTTCCATATCTTGGCTATTGAAAATACTGCTGCTGTGAACATAGGGGTGCATGTATCTTTTCCAATTAAAGTTTTTTCTGGATCTATATTAGCAATATCATTTACTTTTATTGCCTTTCACCAAGCACTAACTTTTAGATCTGCAAATCAATTTTTCTTTTTCCTGTAATTAATTTTTATTTTTTATTATGTACTTCTTACTGCTTTCTGTGAGTTTATTAATTTCTGAACCTCTTTCAAGGAGAGGTCAGCTAGTTCACTTTCTTATTTTAAACTTGTAACAAAGAATAAGGCTATGAATTTACCTTTAAATGTCAGTTCACTTACATTGCATATGTTTTTGTATTAATTTTTCATTGATACATCATTCACTGAGCCTGCGCGTCTGGAGCCTGTGCTCCGCAACGGGAGAGGCCACAACGGTGAGAGGCCCGCGTACCACAAAAAAAAAAAAAGAAAGAAAGAAAAGAGGGCGCTGTGTGCAGGCAGCTCAGCTCCCGGGCCCCAGCCCAGGCCTGACGCTGTGGGCCAAGCACACGCGACATCTTGCATCTGTGGTCACACAGGCCACTAAAAATCCATGTCATGAAGACAGGAGGAAAAGGAAATTCATTAGTCTTTTACCCATTTCTCTGATCTACTGTCTGCTTCTTGAAAAAAAAAAAAAATCAAAGGACTGACAACTCAGACTAAGCCAGATAAAATCTAGGTTTGGCCTCCCATTTTAACTGAAAATTTTCACTTTGCCCTATGCTGGAGCATAGATTTGAAGCTGTTCAAATCTTTCCAAATATGAAAGAATAAAAATCCACTTATGCATGAAAAGTGGTACTAACCCTGAGAGAAAGTTTAAGCTACAGCAACCTCAGAACTGTTGTGGAAAACACATACTCAGATTTTTAGCAACGTTTTAAAAAATAATAAAAGAAAACCCGGCGGAGTGTTTGGTGGAATAAAACTATAAAACACAGACCAGCAAATGCCCATCTCTGCATCTCTGTGTCTAAAGGGCAGATGAGAGAGAGCTCTTCCCACGCTCAATCCCCCAACTTCTTTCTTTTCTCTTTGAGGTGTGACTGACATACAAAAAGGTGAACATATGTAACGTCTACAACTTGATGAGTTTCGACATACATATACACCGTGAAGCCGTCACCACAGTATATGCCATAAACCTGTCCATCACCTCCAAGCATTTCCTGCTGCCCTCTGAATTTGTGATGACACAACATAAGACCTCCACTCAGCAAAGGCGTGAGTATACGACACAGCGTTACTAACTATAGGTCCCACGCTGTACAGCAGATCTTAGGACTTATCTTACAGAACCGGAACTCTGTAAACACTGGAACAGAACTCTAGATGTCCGACTGTCTCCCTGTGGCGTGTGATGAATAGAGGGAACCCGCCCACACTCTGGAGGTGGGAAGCCTGACGGGGCAGGTGGCACGCAGGGAGCCACGCAGCCACTGGCCCACCACATGGGCCCAAAGACAGGAGCTCGAGGAGCAGTGCCTCCCCAGCCCTGCAGAGTCCCTGGCGCCCCCTGCCCACAAAGGGAAGGGAATCATCTCACATGTAATTTCAAAACAAGGAACGGGCTCGTGTCCCGAGGAAAACTTGAATTCACCCACCACAGTATGTCTGAGGTTTAGGTAGTTAAAGCAGCGTTTTATAAGAATTAGGAAACCACGAATTCTTTTTGACCCTGGGGCACCACTCTGGGTAATGTTCCCTAAATAGGCCAAATGTAACTTGTGCAGACATGTCTATAGCAGCACAACTAATAAGTACTCACAATACTCATAAACGCACAGCAAACGCTTATTGAATGAACGAATGAAAAGCAAAACAAAAGAAAACAAATGATCAGCAAGGACAGACTATCTAAGCAAATCACCATTTAGTAACACGATTAATATTTAGTCCAGAAGCATTAAGAATATCATGGACAGTACAGTTTCTACATAAAAATTTACACATGAAATAATTTTTAGGAAAAAAGAGCAAATAATGTGCTGCATAAACATGCATAAAAGATGCACCAATAATTAGGTAAGAATAAGAGGTGACAGACATACAACACAGCAGACATTGCACTTACTATCAGCACAAATGCACAGTAAGGTTGATCATCAGAACTTAAATGAATAAACATGGCCTGAATTTTTTCTTCCAGCATATTCCGTGGCAGAGAACATGCTTACAGAGAACATGTAAACTGAAAGGAGGAGAGACAAGGACAGAGGGCTTGGCTGACCTGGAGTGGGGTTCGGGGGCTGCCTGGTGTAGGACACGTTGAACGCCGGCTCCTCGATCAGCGGCGGGGGGTACATGCGCCTCCGGATGAAGAAGCCGGCTCCACAGCAGAAGAGCACGCCCATCATCAGGAGGAACCTGGGCGAGAGCACAGGGTGAGGCCCCAGGCAGAGGCCCGGGCAGACGGCAGGGCTCCCTGGCTGGTCCTCCCCGACCACCTTCCCCCGGGACGGGCCCGGTGGAGCACACCAGGGAGACAGCTGGCTTGCAGAGCTCTGGGTGCCCCTGGATGGAGGCCACTCGTGCTGAGAAGCTCTCGAAGTGAGCTTTCTGCTTCAAAAGCTCCAAATGGCTGTTGGCTTCAAAGCGCTGGTGCAATTACCTTCCTGACCTCAACTCGATATTTTAGTCAAAACGGGAGATGCCTTTTCAATCCAGTTTGAACACTACTGCTGGTCTTCACTGTCTATTTCCCCCATTTTTCTTTACTGTCAAAGCAAGAAGAGTAAGCACGTGATCCTTTCTAGCAGTTTTCTCTCCGTTATTATATGAACATCCATAAAAAAAATTTTTTTAAGTGCCCTTCCTAGAGCACTTCTTAATTATAGAGAAACTATAGGAATAGAGAAAACACTCACAATCAATAAACAGGCTGTTTTTAAATCTCTAGGTTCTAAGTATGGCTGAACCTTCTACCATGACCCTACAGTCTAATGGACACAGAGCGGACGGCTAAGGATCGGACCTTTGTCCAAATCATCTAAGAATTCTCAGATGTATCACTGGCATTCAATAAATAATGAATGACTCTTCCCACCTCACATTTGCACTACACCTGTTTTTCTAGAAACAGGGGGAGTCATTCTGAGAAGGGCCGAGTTGTCTGTTCCACACAGACATAACTGAGAAACTTGCCCATTTCTAAACTGATATGACGATGGGACTCACAGAACCTTCCAGAACCTCACTCAACACGCACGCACACTCTTGTGAAGGATGCACACACAGCAGAGCTGGCCATGTCATGGTCTAAGGGCACCTGTCCACACACAAATGAAATTTAAGAAAAGAGGAGACAATAAAGCCTTCAAGAATAATTAACATAATGTTAAGGGTTAAATTAAGTCCATTAGTCAGTCAGTAAGCGTTTACCGGACAACCCTGGAGCACTGAACACGAACAAAGATCAGGGGCACCAGACAGGAAATGATTCAGGATAAGGACTGAAATTGTGGCTTCCTGATCTCTCGTCTAATTCATTATTCATTCAACAAAAATTCTGTTAAGCACCTGCCATGCTCCCAGCACCAGTCTGTGCATTCCAGGGCGTAAGACAGGTGGGGTCTCCCCCTCACTGAACTTGAGTTCTCATAGAGGAGGGGGACAGTAAACAACAAATTAACAAAAGCGTTTATTACAGCTCTGATAGTGCTAAGAAAAGCAAGGATACAGCATAGGTTCGGGGTGGGAGTGGCGGGTAAAACATACGTAACACACAATTGTGTTCATCGTTTCAAGGGTACAGTTCAATGCAACAAGAGGGTTAACAAGGGCATCTGTCAGAGTGAGGAAGCTTCTTTTCCTTCAGAGTGACATCTGAGCTGAGTCTGAATGATGGAAAGAAAGAGACAAATTGAAGGGAAGGGAAGGAGCTTTCTTTCTGGGTGGAAAGAACAGCACAGGTGCTCCCACAGGAAAAGCTGGGTGGGTGAGAGACCCGGAGAGGACAGCTGTGAGCTGCAGATGGGGAGGGGGTCAGAGGGGCACAGTCTTGGGGAGCTAGAGGAATCCAAGGTGTGCAAAACAAGGCCCTCTCCGAAGTCAGATGCTGGAAGCCCAAGGGGACAGCTTCATCTGGACGCCATGATAATCTTACGTTCAACCCTGGGTCCAACTCTAAACACCTGGGCAGAAAGGTGAAGCACAGGGAGGCTAAATGCACGTGAGGGTTTCCCTTCTCAGTAACACTGCTGCTCACTCCCCAGGGACCAGGCTCTCTGGATTAGAAATGCAGAAGCCATACGAGATCTCGGTCTCTTCCATGAGACAAGCCAAAATGTCGGTTACACCGTCAAATGGAATACGTATTTCTTCCTAGACACATAAAAGTGATACACCCCTCACACCGTGGGCTGCTGGCGAGCACACAGGTGCAAGCTAATAAGAACAAAGTCACATGGCAGGAGACCAGCTCCCGGCTTAGGGGGCAATCATCAGACTCATTCCGTATTGAAGCAGCAGTGTGAGAGAAACTAACAAGGGTGCAGGGGAATGAGTTTCTGGTAGCAGTGAGAGGAAGCAGGGTGGCAGTGAGGGAAGGCAGCTCTTGGAAGTGCTGTGAGTTACAGGATGATTGTTTCCTAGACATTCTCTTCTGCTGCTGAGCGGGTCTGGGGAGCTTCCCTGGGATCAAGAGAGGAAGTATGTACCTTTTCTGTCATCAAAAGTAATCCGGTTTCTTCAATTCAATTTGTTTTTTCAGTCCCTTCCTGCCTCCCCGCCGCATGCACTTGGAACAGCAGTTCTCAGCTCCCAATGCAGGCCCCAGGCAGCAGCAGAGCCCCTGCAGATCCAGGGCCGACCTGCCCCAGCCCCCAGCCCCCAGCCCCGCGGCAGCCCTGGCAGCAGGGCTGCACTCACCTGCCAGGCTGCACTCTGTTGCAGTGCGCTTTCCAACTCTACACCTTTTCTAATCCTGGGGATTTCATTAGACTATCCTGGTTAAAGATTACCTAAGATTTTAGAGCTGGCAGGGACTTCTGAAAGCATCCTCCTCCAAAACCTCTTGTGTTATGGTAAGGAGCCCAAATTCCTCCAGAGTCAAGTGGGACCAGCTTGGAGAGCTGCCCTCCTTCCGCGCGATGCCCAGCTCCATCCTGCCAACCTCCTGCCCGCCCTGCAAACCTGCCCCCACACCAGCTCCCCATCACCCCCTCACCAGGGGCATGCCTACGTCCCTGCCCGTGCAATGTGCTGGGCCCTTCGCAGGGAAGGCCCTCCCTGAGTGCAGTGTGCTGGGCCCTTCGCAGGGAAGGCCCTCCCTGAGTGCAGTGTGCTGGGCCCTTCGCAGGGAAGGCCCTCCCTGAGTGCAGTGTGCTGGGCCCTTCGCAGGGAAGGCCCTCCCTGAGTGCAGTGTGCTGGGCCCTTCGCAGGGAAGGCCCTCCCTGAGTGCAGTGTGCTGGGCCCTTCGCAGGGAAGGCCCTCCCTGAGTGCAGTGTGCTGGGCCCTTCGCAGGGAAGGCCCTCCCTGAGTGCAGTGTGCTGGGCCCTTCGCAGGGAAGGCCCTCCCTGAGTGCAGTGTGCTGGGCCCTTCGCAGGGAAGGCCCTCTCTGAGTGCAGTGTGCTGGGCCCTGAGCAGGGAAGGCCCCTCTCTGAGTGCAGTGTGCTGGGCCCTTTGCAGGGAAGGCCCCTCTCTGAGGCCCGGTCAGAAGCTATGCAGCTCTCCCCAACGTCTGTGGCATCGGAGGCTGCACGCTTCGTTTCCAGAACACTGGTTTAAAACTCTCCATGTGTCTAGACATCTGTCTGTTTCAGGAGCCCGGCTGCCGTGGGGCCTTCCCCACACCAGACACATAACTGAGAGAAGGAACCCATGGAGCGGAAACCCTGTGTCCTCTGACTTCAGCTGGGGCACCTCAGGCTTGCATCTCAAGGTGCTCTCTGGCTGTATCCCCAGTTTAGAAGCTGCTATCTGGTATCAGAATCTCAACTCAAAGAACTCAACCGAACCTTCTGGTATCTGGCACCCCGACCTTGGAGACCTGCCCTCCTTCCACGGCTCTCATGAGATGCCTCTGTGTAGGGACCCACTGGCTCGCCGAGGTGCCCTGACCCTGACAAGTGACGCCGGCCGACAGCTCAGAAGCACCGGCTACCAGCTCAGGAAACGAACGCTTCCAGGGAAGGTCGACAGAAGCTGCTCTAGCAGCCAGGCCCTCAGAGCTCTCCTGGACTTTCCATTTTTCCTTCTTTCTAATCACGTGATGTATAAACTTTGACACGTTTTCTCATTTTTTAGGAGCATTTCCACAATCTCATCATCATTCGCCTGGTGTTTCAGGCCAACCTGAAGCACAGCTGATCCCTTTCGGGACCCTCGACCACAAGGCCCCGGGGAGGCAAGTTCTGAGGGGGCGCGTGTGTAAAGCCAGGCAAAGCTCTGAAATGCCCCCTCCCCCGGCCCTCCTCACCCCAGCTTTGGTACCAGTCCCTTCCACCTTGATAGGTACACAGAGGTGTTAACATGTGGAAAATCTCAGGGTAAAAAAGTTCTCCTTCTACTATAGAGTTTGAGGCACTAGCAGCTAGGAGGTGGGGAGAAGCCAACACCAGCGTGGCACTGTTCAGGGCCCGACGTGACAGGTGAGTCCAGCCCCCAAATGGCCAAAACCCCATCAAGGAGGTGGTGATGGTGAGAACGAAAAGAGGGTCTCCTATTAAAGAAAACGTGGCAGGTGGAGTACCCACTTCCTGCTGAGTTCCCTAATCAAACATTAGGAACAGCCGTCAGGAGGCAAAGGCAAAAATCTCACCAGAAATCCAAGTGTCTGCCGCCACATGCTCAGGAAAGGCCTTAAAGTCTTTAGACATCAGGAATGTCAGAATCTGAAACCCATGAAGAAGCTTAAACCTTAAAGCTGGGTCCTAATCCCTCACGGGGTTTGCCTCGAAGGCTGTACCTCTGCAGTGGTGCAGAGGAGAGCGCGGCAGGCACAGGAAATGCCCTTTTGGTTTCAGGCAAATCCTTTCCCACACATACTCTGCCATCTCTGTCATCTGAAGCCTACCTCTTATCTACAGAGTCAGATGAATCTTCAGACGAACCTCCAAACAGGCGTCCTCTGAGGGTGGCCACTCACGGGAGGTTCCTCTCCTTAGCGGGAACTCTGCATCCTATCCTTTTAGGACTCTGTCAGCTTTACTCCCTCATTCTCTCCCAAGGTCCAATCTTACAGACTCCAGACAGCTCTTCCAACTTCCCCCAGTAGAGCTGGAAGATGGGCAAGGATGCGGGCTGTCTGGAAAGTCAGGACTCAGCTGACACAATGCAAATACGGAAGATTTCCAGGCAGTGGAAACTTTATAACGAGATGGGCTGATGCTCTGATTAACACAACTGGCCTCAGCTCCCTTTCAGAACTCGGTGGAGGAGCCGCTGAAGGACCAGCTTCTGTACAGTGCAGCTTCCAAAAGAGTAAGTCTGCTTTCCGAGCCACAAGTCTGTGGAAATGGGGACGAGCTTTCTCCAAACTCCGTGAGCAGAAGTGCTTGACGTGAAGCCAGCCCCAACGTACCTGCTTTCTTGAGGCCACCCAGAGACCACGTCCTCAGGGGGAGGTGACGTCACCTTGGCTGTGACAAACTGACCGGGCAGAGCCCTGGGGGAGGGCAGGGGGAGCAGCTGAGACCAGGAAGAGTCGTGACCTACCAAAAATACCAGAGCCTCTGGATGGAGAGGGCCCGCACACAGCACCTGGGGCCACAGCAGTCCTCGTAGGGGCGGCATCTGCGGGAGAGAGGACACAGGCCGTCAGCACCCTGCGGAAGAAGGGCCAGACCAGTCGGGAGGTCCAGGCACACTTCGGTGCAAAGGACAGAACTGCCACCACTGCATTTTAGGAAACTAGCGGAGCTGTGGTAGTCCAAACGGGTGGCCCAAACGGAAGGCGCTGAGAGGGACAGTGTCATGCAAAGCACCTGTCTGCTACATATCCTGTGGGCAGAATCACAGTGGTTTCCTTCCGGGGAGGCCCTGTAACTGGATGACCAAACACCTGCATGAAACCAGAGGGGAGCGTCAGAGCGCTGTAGACCCTGCTCAGCGCTGACCCCCGTCGGAAGATGGGAATCTGTACCGACAAGGCCAGCGAGGTCAAGGGAAGAGGTTACAAAGTCAGACAAGTCAGGTGGTTTAGTCCTGGTCTTGCCACTTGCCAGCTGCAGGACTTCTAGCAAGTTATTCAACCGCTGTGAGCCTCAGTTTCCCCATAAGCAAAAGGGGTGGGTGGGCAGGAGCTCCTTACAGCGCTGTTTTAAGTCTGAAGGCCAGCATCCTCGTGTGAAGTGCTGACAAGGGCCAGGGCTGCTCACACCTGTCCTGCCCCCGCGATGCTGACGCTCCCAGCGCTCAGCACCCTCCCTCCCCCAGAAGATCCCTGAGAAAGGCCCTCGCCCTCCGAGGGCAGGTCCAGAGCAGGTCAGGGTCCAGGCTCCAAGCGGTTATTTTGGCCTCCTTCAATATTCCCACTCTTCTCCAGCCCCGCCTTCTTTATGAAAAGACAGGAGCTGTGAAAACGTCTGCACTTTGGTTTTCACAGAGACACTTTCACTAAAGCAATTTCAATCCAAGTGGCAGTGGACTGGGTGTGTGCAAGGGTGGGCAAGGCTGTTTCTCAATCATATTAAATGATCACAGAATTGTGATCTAGGTTCCTGGCAATTTTTTTCTTTTAAAAACAAAAAAGTAGTTGGGAGAAATGCACAATTTGATCCAAGACCTTGGACTCAATTTGTAGGTAATTCCAGTACAAATTGACTTGTTTTATGTAGAAAAATATGTAGAAAATAGCTCCCTATAAAACATTAGTTAAGGGTTTCCCTGGTGACACAGTGGTTGAGAGTCCGCCTGCTGATGCAGGGGACGCGGGTTCGTGCCCCAGTCTGGGAAGATCCCACATGCCGCAGAGCGGCTGGGCCCGTGAGCCATGGCCGCTGAGCCTGCGCGTCTGGAGCCTGTGCTCCGCAATGGGAGAGGCCACAACAGTGAGAGGCCCACATACCGCAAAAAAAAAAAAAAAAAAAAAAAAAAAAAAAAAAAAATGAGGAAGGAAGGAAAGGAGGGAGGGAGAGGGAGAAAGAAGGAAAGGAAAGGAAAAGAAAAAGAAAAGAGATGGAGGGCTTCTCTGGTGGCGCAGTGGTTAAGAATCTGTCTGCCAATTCAGGGGACACAGGTTCAAGCCCTGGTCCAGAAAGATCCCACATGCCGTGGAGCAACTAAGCCCACGCGCCACAACTACTGAACCTGCACTCTAGAGCCCGCGCGCCTGGAGCCTGTGCTCCGCAACAAGAGAAGCCACGCACCGCAACGAAGAGCAGCCCCCGCTTGCCACAACTAGAGAGAGCCCGTGCACAGCAACGAAGACCGAATGCAGCCGAAAATAAATAAATTAAATAAATAAAAATTTAAAAAAACTTTAAAAAAGAAAGAGCTGGATACGATACCCCTCTCCCTACAACCTGAGAATGTGACTGCTACAGCATGCCTTCCATATTTTCATTCAAATCAATTATAAAATAGTGATGATGGAGCCAATGGTCAATTCCATTAAAGACCTTCCTTCTATGATGGTATTTTACTAATCGTACTTTTATAGGTACAGCTATTACACCAGCCACAAATCTACCTAACTGGCCTGTTTGTTTAGACCAGACTTTCTATCTTATCAGCTGAAATACGGAGTGAGTTGCTATTAAATGTCTTCATGCAACTCGGGCACACTGTCAAGTCACAGATCTCCCCATCTCACGGTCCCATCGAAAAAATCAGCCCAACCTCACCGGACATTAACAGGCAAACCCAAATTAGTTCCAAATGATCACAAAAGGCCCCTTTAATAATCTCTTTTAGATGATTCTCCTGAAGCCTTCATGTAGGTTCCCTACCACCCTGCGCTGGGTGATGAGCCCACTCTTCATCTTTCGCACGTGCGCTGTTAAAATCTCACCCCAGTAGGCTGCTTGTTTCCTTAGTATACTGACATCCTGGGAATTCCCGCCTCTTCCCTCCTTAAACTAGGTCTCTGTGATCTTCGTGACATTTCGGGTTTCCCACTAATTCCCCGAAGCACTCTTCCCGTTCAGATGGATATCAATGTGTCACAGCCATCTCCTTCCCAATATTGAGTCTATCATCCTAAAATATACTACTCACCACCAATTCTACCTTCCTATAACAAGCTTTTAAAATATTATTTAATGTTTCAATATTTATTTATTTTTAGCCTTATTATGGCCTAACTTGGAGACCATCTCTCCAGCTTTTCCTTAAGGGCCCAAACCTGCCATGGGAAAGTTCTCCATTTGAACGAAGTAGTAGAACCCTCCACCTGTGGGCGTATAACAGGAAAGGAGGCAGCCCAGGAGGAACCTCTGCAGCTTCAGGTGGTCACTCTGTGACGAGCACTCTGGAAAGCAGTGGTTCTCGACCCTGGCTCACCTCCCAATTACCGGGCAGCTTTAAGACACGCCTCTGCCTGTGGGTTGGTAATCGCTCCTCAGGTGAGTCTAGGACACAGCCGGGACGGAGAACCACCCGCTTGTCGGTGTTTCCTCTCGGGGCACCCGGCAGGAACATAGCAGGGGAGGAGACGCTGTTTTGGCTTTCCTGATCGGTTTTTTTAAAAAACAGTTCTACTGATGTATAATCGATATACAAAGAACTGTACATATTTAATAGGTACAATTTGTTGAGTTTGGACACACACAAACCCGTGACACCATCATCACACAAGAGGTAATAGACATATTCTCATAAGTTTCAATATTGAATATCTGTGAGAAAAAGTCATTTCAAAAGAACTTTCGGGCTTCCCTGGTGGTGCAGTGATTAAGAATCCGCCTGCCAGTGCAGGGGACACGGGTTCGAGCCCTGTCCGGGAAGATCCCACATGCCACGGAGCAACTAAGCCCATACGCCACAACTACCGAGCCTGCACTCTAGAGCCCGTGAGCCACAACTACTGAGCCCACGTGCCACAACTACTGAAGCCCATGCGCCTAGAGCCCGTGCTCCACAACAAGAGAAGCCACTGCAATGAGAAGCCCACGCACCACAACGAAGAGTCGCCCCCGCTCACCGCAACTAGAGAAAGCCGGCGCACAGCCACGAAGACCCAACGAAGCCAAAAATAACTATATTAAATAAATAAAATTTTTTTAAAAAAAGAACTTTCATCTCTCCAATCACAGGTTTTAGACCTTATACGTGTCTGGCTGTCAAGTCAAAAACTTCACAGATCTGAGGATGAACTGACGGTTCTTTCTGTCAATCTCAGCTGACAATTCATATGTCAGAATATTTTCCTTCCAGTCTGACTTGATCTCCCTGACAGGCGGGGATGTGCCCATCTGTGGAAACAGATGGTTAGAGTTTGATGACCTTTTAACACTCCATGGCAAAGTCACACATCTATGGGCTCTAAAGAGGGGGCCACAGTGGCTCTGATGAGACCCGATCTTGAGCCTTTGGGGGTTGGGAGGACAGGTGCCCTGAGAGTCATTCCTCCAGAGACACATCTTTTACCAGAAAACATCTCAAACTGGAATAAACCAAAATTGCTTGTACTTAGGGTGGCTTATGGGGTTTACACAGGGAAATTCCACTCTACTTCTTCCACGGAGGAAGTATTGTAAGTGCTTATTATAAGCCCTAAAATTAACAGACCGAATGGGTTAGCAAGTGCTCATTTCCTTGCCATTTTAACCCTTGAAGAGCCGCTGCCTCCAAGCCCAGCTGCCCCCGGAGCTGAGCGAGCGGACGAGGAAAGATGGCCTAGACGCTTTCCCATGACTGCTGACCTTCGCTGGCTCCAGATTTTGAAACTCTGCCCTTGTGTTTCTGGGGTAGAGGTTTCTCCTCTTCCTCCTTTCAGTAAACTGCTGATCATTTAATATCAGTTCTATTCAACTGTAACCTGGAAAACAAGAAACTTATCCTTCTATAGCTTGGGTTGATTAACCCTCAGGCTAAAAAATAAACGCTGGTCAGTGAGGTAATACTGAACGTGAAAAACAGAAGTCCTCCTGTGATCTTATAGAACTGAAACCTGATACTAGGTTTCATTTCAGTGAAATAACACAAGTAAGGCAAATATAAATGGCATGATGAGTGTGGCCATGAGCTCTGGAAAGCAGACAGACTCCAGTCCCCATTAGCTCAAAAGTCTAGAAACCTGGATTCAGGCTGACACCCGGCTGACTTTCTCAGCTTGACTTTTACTTGAGTTGGTTTCACTTTCCTTACCTGCTCAGAACTCTCAAATCTACATTCTGTCCGTGGACCCTCCGGAGCTGCAGAAGCAAAGCCCCACTGCCTGGATGCTCTGCAAGAACTTCAACTCACCGGCCCCCTCTCCCCCTTCTGCGAGACCCCTCGCTGAACCCGTTCTCTGCACCCTCTCTCACTGTCTGCCAAGCAGAGACCACTCTTCAGCCCCACACTGATGCTTCTGAGATACACTGGAGCCCACCGACCGGTCTCTCAGCCCATCTTCACTGAAGGAGACCCTCCACGCTGTGCCCTTACTACACAGCAACCTCCTTAGCTCCAGCCTCCACCTCCCAGCCCAGTGCTGTGCCAGTAGCCTTCTGAGGGCCAAGCTGGTGCTGTCGCCTTGCTTCGTGCAGAAGGAAGTCTCCGTTCCTCAGGAGGACATTCAAGGCCCCTCCCCCTCCTCATTCATCTCAGCCCCTGCCGTCGGCAGGGCAGCCTACACTGCAGCCTTGTGCTGCCCCAAATACACTCTCACTAGAGCCTCTGAAACTGCTCGTCAGCTGTCAAAGATCAGCTCTGTGAGGTCTTTCTCAGCACCATCCCCTCGTCCTCCCCGCCAGGCCAGGATCCTCCCTTTGCTGGGTCTCCAGCTCTGACCACGTACAATATTTGTTCACCGTTAAAGGCATCTAGATCCGCCACCAGACCATGAGCTCAAGAGCAATCCTATCTCATTCCTCTATGTATAGCCCAGGTGCCTACCATGGTTCCCGGTATCACATGTGTTTGCCTTCAGCGGAAGTGATGTCGCAGCAGAAAGGGACTCCCTGGGATGAGACAACACGTAACTAACAAGAACCCAGAGTACAAAGCGTCCTCTGATTACGGTGTTACACCCAGTGGTGCTGAGGATGGTCGAAAGCAGCCGCTCTCACACCCTGATGGCTGATTATATCATGACAACGTTTGGGAGACTAACAGCATTTATTAAAATATGAAACAAGCATAACCTTTGCTTCAGCAATTCTATTTCTGCAAATCCATTTCACGACAAAATAAGTTCTAGTACGTGTAGGAAGATGTTTAGTGAGTACGGGGGCATATCAGAATCCTTTCTCCAAACTCCGGGGACCAGATATGTGCAGACTGAGAACTGTCTGGATTCATGAATTATAAGATATGTAACCACGTGCTACATAACATTACCAGCAGAAATCTGCACTGAAATACACAAAACATCTGTTAAAGTTCTCAAACAAGAAGGCCGTTAGCCTGAGGGGGCTCTGACAGTTGTGTTGCCTTTGGAAGCAAATTGAAACCTAAGGCAGAGTGGATTCCCATGAATGCCTCAAGTTGGGAAGGAAACCAATGACCAACCGCCAACAGGACTTTCCCAGATTAGGCAATCTCTTAAACTGTAGCCAATCAAATCACTTCCTTGTTTGATTCTCTATAAACACCTCGCCCCTGGCTTCTGGCGGTGGAATGCTCATCACTGCCCAATGTGAATTGATGTTTCCTCAGATAAACTCCTGAAAACTTTAATATGCCTCAGTTTATATTTTAGCACATCCTACTAAATGGAATTCTAAAAAGAATTTTAAAAGCCTCGTGTTGTCCAAATCCATTCCTGCTACCAAGTATTTAAAAATTTGTTTATGATCACTGTCTCAAATTCTGGAATAACAGGTAAGGATATGCAGACCTTCAGTAGTAAAAACAAAACAAAAGTGGCACTACCTGAATGTACAATGCTTATAATGGAATGTGTAAATGAACTATGGTACCTCCCCAGGGAACACTCTGTCATGAAGAAAAACAATGAGGTTGCTTTGTATACTGATTTAGAAGAAGATTTATAATCTATAGTTAAGGGAAAAAAATCCAGTTACAGAATATATAGAGAAACATGACACTTTAGAGGCTGTCTTAGTCTGTTCCGGCTGCTATAACAAAATACCACCGGCTTACAAACAGCATAAATTGACTTCTCACAGCTCTGGGGGCTGGGAGGTCCAAGATCAAGCTGATGGTCGTGTTTTGGTGAGGGCCCCCTTCCGGTTCACAGCCTGTGTCCTCACATGGTGGATGGCGCAAGGGAGCCCTCTGGAGGCTCTTTTACAAGAGCACGAATCCCATTTACAAAGGCTCCACCCTCAGGACCTCAGCTCCTCCCAAAGTCCTTACTTCCTAATACTATCACCTTTGGGGGTTAGGACTCCACATGTGAATTTGGGGGGGACACAAATATTGAGACCACAACAGGAGTCTAGCGATCCGGGACACGAAAATGCCCCCAGCTTACACCAGCAGTCTTCAATGAGAAGCCCAACAACAAGGAGTGAGGGAGGAGAAAAATTCTTCTTTAGAGTATCTGTCCCCAGACCAGACACCTCCCCCTCCCCAGGCTGCTTCCACAGGCTGTGCTCAGCTGCTTCACCAGCTGAAGCCCCCCCTCCCCTGCCCCACCCTGCACACACCTCAGGCTCCCCAAGCTGCTGGGGAGCTGGGCACAGAGGGCGCAGGGCACCGGGCCCAGGTCACAACACAGCCTGCTACTGCTCGGGGGGACCTTGTGTCGTAGGGCCCCTGAACTGACCTTGGCACCAACCTCCTAGCGGGGTGCGGGCTCTGCAACGCCTGAATCTGGGCTCTTGATCTGACACCTGCAAACACTTCACCCATTCACACCATTAATTATTCACAGCTGAGGAATGAACCCAGAAAGAAAGACACGATAAACCAGGGTAATGGGAGTACTTTGAAAGAAGCTTCAACACTGCAATGGGAAACTTGGGCACAGGGCCTGAGAATGGCCTGGTCGAAACCGATAGCCAGAGGAGGGCAGTGCTGGAAGGAATGGCCCTTCCTAGAGCTGCAGGAGGTGGGCCTGAGGCCTGCCTCTGTGTCTCTACTCCCAGGGTTGGTACACGCTCACTCCCTCCCCCGTAGCGGTGGTGTGCACGTAACAGGTACTCAACAAAGCACACACGTCAGGGTCATCAGTGCATGACCCTGATGTGTGTCCTCACTGTTTCATGCATCCTATCTTCCTTTTATATGTCTGACCAAAGTGCTTTCCAACCATCTGTTCCCTTTCACTCTCTCCCTTGAGCTGGGCAGTTGGGGATTCCCTCAAGTCTCAGTGGAGATGATTAAGACAAGCGTCCCCACATTCTCTCCTTCAGTGGTACTTAGAGCTGAACCAGAAACTAGAATAAGTGTGCAAACACAACACCCAGGACCCAAATGCCCTGCAGCTCTGTTCCATCCACGTGGCGGCCAGAGGTGTGACCCAGTCAGACAATAAGGCCCCTGAAGACACTGTGGGCCCAGGTGGGTGCTGTCAATTACTTCATTTGTAAAACTAGGTAGGGAGGGTCTTAAGGTTTCCTTAGTATTCCAGGAGACTATAGGTAAATCAAGGACCCCCTCTGGGTCCTTTCCCACTGGCCAGCTCTACAGAGCGCCACTGGTTCATCTTGTTTTTAAATCACTGGTGTCTAGTTAAGAAGACCCAACCCATTTCTAACCTACCCTCAATTTTCTGGAAGGAATTACCAGATCCAATTCTATTCCTAAAGAACAGGAAACATGCACATCTAAATCACCAGCTTTCTCTGGCTTGTTTAAAATCCAATGAAAACAGTCATGGTTTAAGTAAGCATCCATGTACCTGACTCCCACGAAGGCCCAGTTCAGCACCTAATAAGACATCTCAGGAACCTCACAGTCTGGAGCAGGGAGTGGTCCCAGGCTCCCAGATCCATTCCACCATCTGACTGTGTGATTAGCATCTCCTCCCCACTGTTGTGTCAATACTAAGACCTGCAGAAGAAAGATGACTCACTGCTTAGAAAGGAAATGTTAGGTGATTGCTTTGTACTTGGCAAGCAGGTTGGACCCTTGCTAAAATCCATCTCATATCTGTACCCTTGTCTCTGCTACAACACATAAGCCTGCTTGGTCGTTCATTGTTTGTTCTCTATGCTCTAAATTATTCTGCACAGCCAGCCAGGGGGTGTCATAGAATTAAGCAGTATAAGACCTTGGAGATTATATAGCCCAGGAAGTTGGGGCCCAGAAAGGTTAGGAGATTTGATCGAGATCACAGAGCAACCTAATGGCAGAGCAGGGCTAGAGGTCTCTTGACATTAGGTCCCTAAAACAATTTCCATCACTGAAGAATGACAGTGAGTCATTCTTTCGTTCCCCAACCCTGCTCCAGGCCACCACGTGTGAGTTACTAAACGAGTACCGAGTGCTTTCCATGTGCCTGACAGTGTGTCAGCACAGAAGACAGAACTCGTGCCCTCAACGAACCCCCAGTCTAGGGAGGAAACAATGGATGTTTTATTTCAGCAACAGTAAGTCCGAGGATGGAGCATGGTACCAAAGGACGAGAAGGACACAGGTCCCTCAGCTGAAACGGAGGGAAAAGAAGGGAGGGGAGGAGAGAGGGGCCACTCTCAGAAGCTCTCGGAAGAGTATGCATGTAGCGTGCTCAGAAAAGTCCACTGCGTGCCGTAAGCACTCAATGAATGTCAGCTGTTATTATTCTTAGTCTTTGTATTACGATTAATTCCCGGACAATTTCCTCGCCACCGTGGAGCGCTCCGCCTCAGCTACAGTCTGGAAAACTCAGGGACACGCTCTGCTCTGTCTTGGTCTGAGGGAGACGCGGAAGCATGGGTGGCTCCCGGTGAGTGCTGGCGGGTGCGCCAGGGCACTGAGGTCCTTCCACCACCGTGAACTTCGGAGAAGGCCCCGAGGTCCCTGGGCCCCATACTTGGAGACTCACACGAGTCCAAGCGGCCGACACAGACCCAGCACCCTCCGCCTTCCACCTGGTTCTGCCTCCCACCTCTGCCCTTGGACACTCACATCCTTCCGCGGACGGCGGCTGTGGGCAAGCGAGCCTCGGGGCTACAGATCTCAGCAGAAAGCATGACATTTCTCATCGACAGAGAGACACTGTTCCTGACCTGAGAGGCCCCCTCTGCCCACAAGGGGGTCGACTGTGGCCGTGGTGGTCCACCAGGGCCCCTCTGGACACTGGAGACAAGCGGAAGGGCCCTCCCAGAGTCACCAGGATTGTACCCCACAGTGAGGCAGGTTCGCCCAGCCCTCCTGCCTCTCTCTGGGGCAGCAGTGCCCACATCTAAAGTCAGGGGCCCCATCTGGTCACCTCTGGACACAGACCCACTGACCCTCTCCAAGCCACCAGGAAACTGCAAATATCAGTGATGATTATAGACGCTAAGGACGCGCAGGGCAGTATCTACCCTCTCAGAAACTGAATGTGGTAGTGACCATGACCACAGCCACGGGACCCCAAGAACCAAGGCGTAGAGGCCAAGGGGTCTGCTGGTGAGAGCAGCTGGAGCAGAGCCAGCCCTGTGCCCCGTGCCTGCCCTCCTGCACACGCAGGAGCGGAGCCCGGGGTGCACCTCCCAGCAGGACAGGCGCTCCCGCCAGCCACCAGGGCATCGAAGTGCTCCAGGATGTGACACTGCACTGGGACTCTTCCCTGACAACTGCCACCTTGGTCTGCAGTGCCCTCTGGACTCTGAACACACAGGAAGGAAGCCAGGCCCTGCAGACATGTGCAGCCCTGCGCGGCCAGTGGCAAGGGCTCCTCAGCAGGCCCGTCCCCATCTGCTCACCTCACCCGCCCCTGCAGCAGACAGAGGGGCTGAATGAGCAAGTCCTTGGCCCAAGAACAACTCAAGTCGAGAATGAAAGCAAAGGGACGGGACTGGTGAGGCCACGTGACCTCCCTGCTATTTTTAAATCACACTGTTGCTAAGAGGATGTATCTAGTAAGCCCAGAACCAAAGCACAAAAAACGTACATTTTAGGACTTCCCTGGTGGTGCAGGTTAAGAATCTGCCTGCCAATGCAGAGGACACGGGTTCGAGCCCTGGTCCGGGAAAATCCCACATGCTGCAGAACAACTAAGCCTGTGTGCCACAACTACTGAGCCTGTGCTCTAAAGCCCACGAGCCACAACTACTGAGCCCACGAGCCACAACTACTGAAGCCTGCACTCTAGAACCCATGAGCCACAACTACTGAGCCCACGAGCCACAACTACTGAAACCTGCACTCTACAGCCCGTGAGCCACAACTACTGAGCCCGTGAGCCACAACTACTGAGCCCCCATGCTGCAACTACTGAAGCCTGCGCGCCTAGAGCCCGTGCCCTGCAACAAGGGAAGCCACTGCAATGAGAAGCCCACGCACTGCAAGGAAGAGTAGCCCCCACTCGCCGCAACTAGAGAAAGCCCGTGCGCAGCAACGAAGACCCAACACAGCCAAAAAAAAAGAAAAGGTACATTTCAATTAAAAGCTTTTGAAAGCTCAGACCGTAGATAGGAAAGAAAGGTAGTGAAGGACAGATGGAAAGAAAAAAATCATAGGAAAGAGGGTTGAAATATGTGTTGCTTCTCTGTTCAGATTCCAAAGGGACTTTTTCTTCAAAAATGAGAATACATTTTGCTTGTACATATACATATTCCATAAATGAAAAAATTAAAGAAATCAAAAACCTTGATGAAGGGAGAGGGCAGACAGAGATATAGTTTGGATCAACAAACCAATCAGGGGAGAGTCATTTTACACGTCCAGGTAGCTACAGTGGAAACCTAATTATCTTTTTAAAAAAATTAGCCTCTAGTAGCTTGATGACTACAATGCTAGAATGAAATTCAGGAACATGAAGACAGACAAAGGAAGCAGAAGGAGTGTCTACTTCTGGGACTTCTGGTGAGTCAAATGAAATTAGATTTCAAAAGCAAGAGTAAAATCTGTAAAACAAGTGTATGACCTGCATGTTCTCTCCCCAGTGTGCTCCGTGGTAAGTTATAAGCACAAAACAGAGGTGTTGTTTGTAACATGTTTTTCCACAGGGGGGAACCCTCAAACAGAATAAAAATACCATCTTGAGTCAACATATCTTTTAGGAATTATCTATCTAGGAGAATCTTACACAAAGCACTTTGCCAAGAAGAAATGGAAGGTAGAATATACCAGGAATATATTTGTTAAATGAGATCTGTCATAACTCATGATTTTTCAATTTAATGTTAAAGGTGCTTCAAAATATTAACTGGTCGGTCACACATTATTGTGTCCCAGCTCCCTGGGGCACAGTACCACCCCTGACCTGCACCACCGGACCCCAACAGCCGGCATGTGGCAGACACCCAACAGGCATCGGGGGATTGAACGAAGGAGGTGTAGCATCCGGCTCCTCGAGCAGTAAGCACGTGGCACCGGACGTGTGTCCAGAGGCAGGACTGGTGTGCCATGCAGACCACAGTGCTGGACCTTGATGCCCAGGCCCCCAGCAAGGGCAAGCCTGAGCTGTAAGCGAGTCTCCTTTACCTGCACCACCATCTGTGCCACGTCCACAGAAACCACGATGGGGTTGGCTTCCGGGAACGACACACAGGCGCAAGTGCTTCTAGCCTAGGTTGTGATCGGTCTGCGGCTGGTATCTAGCCTGCAGCAAATCGATCCTTGAGCGACGAAAGCTGGGACAGAGTAGAATACATCTAAGTCACTGCTCCTGACTCCCCTTGGATATAAGCACTCCATTGCCCCAGCTTGATGGAAAGCCGGGAGATGAGCTTTCACATGCTAAATGGAACAGACGGTAAAAAGCAGCTCTTCTGCCAGCAGCACACTGAGCCCGTGGGTGTGTCAGGACATCAACACGCCTCAAGGGTGGAGGCAAGTGGCAAGGTCGGTTTGTGTAAGAACCAACCTTGTGTGCATACACAGCACAGATGCAAGCTACACTTGGGTGTGTATACATCTGCATATGATTTCAGTGCTGGCCATGCACAGGCCCCGAACTACAATGCCACCGCGCTGTTCACTTCAAAATGGTTCATTCTGTTATGTAAATTTCACCTGTTCTTTTTTTTTTTAATTGAACTATAGTTGATTTACAATGTTGTGTTTCAGGTGTACAGCAAAGTGATTGTTATGCATATATGTGTGTGTGTATATATGTATATATATATATACACAATACACACACACACACATATATATAAATATATATATATTCTTTTTCAGAATCTTTTCCCTTATAGGTTATTGTAAAATATTGAGTAGAGTTGCCTGTGCTATAAAGTAGGTCCCTGTTGTTTATCTAGTTTATATATAGCAGTGTGTGTATGATAGTCCCAAACTCCTAATTTATCCCTCCCCCTACCTTCCCCCTTTGGTAACCGTAAGTTTGTTTTCTAAGTCTGTGGGTCTATTTCTGTTTTGTATATAAGTTCATTTGTATCTTTCTTTTATATTCCACATATAAGTGATAATCATATGATAGTTGTCTTTCTCTGTCTGGCTTACTTCACTTAGTAGTATGATAATCTCCAGGTCCATCCATGTTGCCACAAATGGCATAATTTCATTCTTTTTTATGGCTGAGTAATATTCCATTATGTATGTGGTGTATATATATATATATATACACCACATCTCCTTTATCTATTCCTCCGTTGATGGACATTTAGGTTGGTTCCATGTCTTAGCTATTGTAAGTAATGCTGCAACGAACATTGGGGTGCATGTATCTTTTAAATTAGAGTTTTCATCTTTTCTGGGTATATGCCCAGAAGTAGGGTTGCAGGATAATGTTGTAGTTTTATTTTTAGTGTTTAAAGAACCTCCATACTGTTCTCCACAGTGGCTGCACCAATTTACATTATCAGCAACAGTGTAGGAGGGTTCCCTTTTCTCCACACCCTCTCTAGCATTTGTTGTTTGTAGATTTTCTGATGATGCCCATTCTAACTGGTGTGAGGTGATACTTCATTGTAGTTTTGATTTGCATTTCTCTAATAATTAGTGATGTTGAGCAGCTTTTCATGTGCTTCTTGGCCATCTGTATGTCCTCTTTGGAGAAATGCCTATTTAGGTCTTCTGCCCATGTTTTGATTGGGTTGTTTGTTTTTTTAATATTGAGCATCATGAGTTGTTTATATATTTTGGAGATTAATCCTTTGTCCGTTGATTTGTTTGCAAATATTTTTTCCCATTCTGAGGGTTGTCTTTTCGTCTTCCTTGTAGTTTCCTTTGCTTTGCAAAAGTTTTAAAGTTTCATTAGGTCCCATTTGTTTATTTTTGGTTTTATTTCCATTACTCTAGGAGGTGGATCAAAAAAGATCCTGCTATGATTTATGTCAAAGAGTGTTCTTCCTATGTTTTCCTCTAAGAGTTTCATAGTGTCCGGTCTTACATTTAGGTCTCTAATCCATTTTGAGTTTATTTTTGTGTATGGTGTTGGGGAGTGTTCTAATTTCATTCTTTTACACGTAGCTGTCCAGTTTTCCCAGCACCACTTATTGAAGAGACTGTCTTTTCTCCATTGTATATCCTTGCCTCCTTTGTATAGATTAGTTGACCATAGGTGTGTGGGTTTATCTCTGGGCTTTCTATCCTGTTCCATTGATCTATATTTCTGTTTTTGTGCCAGTACCATATTGTCTTGATTGCTGTAGCTTTGTAGTATAGTCTGAAGTCAGGGAGTCTGATTCCTCCAACTCCATTTTTTCCCCTCAAGACTGATTTGGCTGTTCGGGGTCTTTTGTGTCTCCATACAAATTTTAAGATTTTTTTGTTCTAGTTCTATAAAAAAAAATGCCATTGGTAATTTGATAGGGATTGCATTGAATCTGTAGATTGCTTTGGGTAGTATAGTCATTTTAACAATGTTGATTCTTCCAATCCAAGAACATGGAATATCTCTCCATCTGTTGGTATCATCTTTAATTTCTTTCAACAGTGTCTTATAGTTTTCTGCATACAGGTCTTTTGTCTCCCTAGGTAGGTTTATTCCTAGGTATTTTATTCTTTTTGTTGCAATGGTAAATGGGAGTGTTTCCTTAATTTCTCTTCTAGATTTTTCATCATTAGTGTTTAGGAATGCCAAAGATTTCTGTGCATTAATTTTGTATCCTGCAACTTTACCAAATTCATTGATTAGCTCTAGTAATTTTCTGGTGGCATCTTTAGGATTCTCTATGTATAGTATCATGTCATCTGCAAACAGTGACAGTTTTACTTCTTCTTTTCCAATTTGGATTCCTTTTATTTCTTTTTATTCTCTGATTGCTATGACTAGGACTTCCAAAACTATGTTGAATAATAGTGGTGAGAGTGGACATCCTTGTCTTGTTCCTGATCTTAGAGGAAATGCTTTCAGTTTTTCACCATTGAGAATGATGTTTGCTATGGGTTTGTCATACAGGGCCTTTATTATGTTGAGGTAGGTTCCCTCTATGCCCACTTTCTGGAGAGTTTTTATCATAAATGGGTGTTGAATTTTGTCAAAAGCTTTTTCTGCATCTATTGAGATGATCATATGGTTTTTCTTCTTCAATTTGTTAATATGGTGTATCACATTGATTGATTTGCATATATTGAAGAATCCTTGCATCCCTGGGATTAATCCCACTTGATCATGGTGTATGATCCTTTTAATGTGTTGTTGGATTTTGTTTGCTAATATTTTGTTGAGGATTTTTGCATCTATATTCATCAGTGATATTGGTCTGTAATTTTCTTTTTTAGTAGTATCTTGGTCTGGTTTTGGTTTTACGGTGGTGGTGGCCTCATAGAATGAGTTTGGGAGTTTTCCTTCCTCTGCAGTTTTTGGGAAGAGTTTGAGAAGGATGGGTGTTAGCTCTTCTCTAAATGTTTGATAGAATTCACCTGTGAAGCCATCCGGTCCTGGACTTTAGTTTGTTGGAAGATTTTTAATCACAGTTTGAATTTCATTACTTGTGATTGGTCTGTTCATATTTTCTATTTCTTCCTGGTTCAGTCTTGGAAGGTTATACCTTTCTAAGAATTTGTCCATTTCTTCCAGGTTATACATTTTATTGGCATAGAGTTATTTGTAGTAATCTCTTATAATCCTTTGTATTTCTGCAGTGTCAGTTGTGATTTCTTCTTTTTCATTTGTAATTTTATTGATTTGAGTCCTCTCCCTCTTGATTAGTCTGGCTAATGGTTTATCAACTTTGTTTATCTTCTCAAAGAACCAGCTTTTAGTTTTATTGATCTTTGCCATTGTTTTCTTTGTTTCTAATTCATTTATTTCTGCTCTGATCTTTATGATTTTTTTCCTTCTACTAACTTTGGATTTTGTTTGTTCTTCTTTCTCTAGTTCCTTTAGGTGTGATGTTAGATTGTTTATTTGAGATTTTTCTTGTTTCTTGAAGTAGGCTTGTATAGCTACAAACTTCCCTCTTAGAACTGCTTTTGCTGCATCCCATAGGTTTTGTATCGTTGTGTTTTCATTGTCATTTGTCTCTAGGTATTTTTTGATTTCCTCTTTGATTTCTTCAGTGATCTCTTGGTTATTTAGTAAGTTTTTTAGTATTTAGTAAGTTATTTAGTATTGTTTGGCCTCCATGTGTTTGTGCTTTTTACGTTTTTTTCCCTGTAACTGATAGGTATCTCTAGGTATTTTTTGATTTCCTCTTTGATTTCTTCAGTGATCTCTTGGTTATTTAGTAAGTTTTTTAGTATTTAGTAAGTTATTTAGTATTGTTTGGCCTCCATGTGTTTGTGCTTTTTACGTTTTTTTCCCTGTAACTGATTTCTAATCTCATAGCGTTGTGGTCACAAAAGATGCTTGATATGATTTCAATTGTCTTAAATTTACTGAGGCTTAATTTGTGACCCAAGATGTGATCTATCCTGGAGAATGTTCCATGTGCACTTGAGAAGAAAGTATAATCTGCGGTTTTTGGATGGAATGTCCTATAACTAACAATTAAATCCGTCCAGTTTATTGTGTCATTTAAAGCTTGTGTTTCCTTATTAATTTTCTGTTTGGATGATCTGTCCATTGGTGTAAGTGAGGTGTTAAAGTCCCCCACTATTATTGTGTTACTGTTGATTTCCTCTTTTAGAGCTGTTAGCAGTTGCCTTATATATTGAGGTGCTCCTATGTTGGGTGTATATATATTTCTATTTGTTATATCTTCTTCTTGGATTGATCCCTTGATCATTATGTAGTGTCCTTCCTTGTCTCTTGTAACATTCTTTATTTTAAAGTCTATTTTATCTGATATAAGTATTGCTACTCCAGCTTTCTTTTGATTTCCATTTGCATGGAATATCTTTTTCCATCTCCTCACTTTCAGTCTGAATGTGTCCCTAGCTCTGAAGTGGGTCTCTTGTAGACAGCATATATATGGGTCTTGTTTTTGTATCCATTCAGCAAGCCTGTGTCTTTTGGTGGGAGCATTTAATCCATTCACATTTAAGGTAATTATCAATATGTATGTTCCTATTACGATTTTCTTAACTGTTGTGGGTTTGTTTTTGTAGGTCCTTTTCTTCTCTTGTGTTTCCCACTTAGAGAAGTTCCTTTAGCATTTGTTGTAGAGCTGGTTTGGTGGTGCTGAATTCTCTCAGCTTTTGCTTGTCTGTAAAGCTTTTGATTTCTCCATCGAATCTGAATGAGATCCTTGCTGGGTAGAGTAATCTTTGTTGTAGGTTCTTCCCTTTCATCACTTTAAGTATATCATGCCACTCCCTTCTGGCTTGTAGAGTTTCTGCTGAGTAATCAGCTGTTAACCTTATGGGAGTTCCCTTGTATATTATTTGTCATTTTTCCCTTGTTGCTTTCAATAATTTTTCTTTGTCTTTAATTTTTGCCAATTTGATTACTATGTGTCTCAGCGTGTTTCTCCTTGGGTTCATCCTGTATGGGACTCTGTACTTCCTGGACTTAGGTGGCTATTTCCTTTCCCATGTTAGGGAAGTTTTCGACTATAATCTCTTCAAATATTTTCTCGGGTCCTTTCTCTCTCTCTCTTCTCCTTCTGGGACCCCTATAATGTGAATGTTGTTGCATTTAATGTTGTCCCAGAGGTCTCTTAGGCTGTCTTCATTTCTTTTCATTCTTTTTTCTTTATTCTGCTCTGCAGCACTGAATTCCACCATTCTGTCTTCCAGGTCACTTATCCGTTCTTCTGCCTCAGTTATTCTGCTATTCCTTCTAGTGTAGTTTTCATTTCAGTTATTGTGTTGTTCATCTGTTTGTTTGTTCTTTAATTCTTCTAGCTCTTTGTTAAACATTTCTTCCATCTTCTCGATCTTTGCCTCCATTCTTTTTCCAAGGTCCTGGATCACCTTCACTATCATTATTCTGAATTCTTTTTCTGGAAGGTTGCCTATCTTCACTTCATTTCGTTGTTTTTCTGGGGTTTTATCTTGTTCCTTCGTCTGGTACATAGCCCTCTGCCTTTTCATCTTGTCTATCTTTCTGTGAATGTGGTTTTCATTCCACAGGCTGCAGGAGTGTAGTTCTTCTTGCTTCTGCTGTCTGCCCTGTGGTGGATGAGGCTATCTAAGAGGCTTGCGCAAGTTACCTGATGGGAGGGACTGGTGGTGGGTAGAGCTGGCTGTTGCTTTGGTGGGCAGAGCTAAGTAAAACTTTAATCCACTTGTCTGCTGATGGGTGGGGCTGGGTTCCCTCCCTGTTGGTTTTTTGGCCTGAGACAACCCAACACTGGAGCCTACCTGGGCTCTTTGGTGGGGCTAATGGTGGAATCTGGGAGGGCTCATGCCAAGGAGTACTTCCCAGAACTTCTGCTGCCAGTGTCCTTGTCCTCACGGTGACACACAGCCATACCCCGCCTCTGCAGGAGACCCTCCAACACTAGCAGGTATGTCTGGTTCAGTCTACTATGGGGTCACTGCTCCTTCCCCTGGGTCCCGATGCATACACTACTTTGTGTGTGCCCTCCAAGAGTGGAGTCTCTGTTTCCCCCAGTCTTGTAGAAATCTTGCAATCAAATCCCCCTAGCCTTCAAAGTCTGATTCTCTAGGAATTTCTCCTCCCATTGCCAGGCCCCAAGGTTGGGAAGCCTGACGTGGGGCTCAGAACCTTCACTCCAGTGGGTGGACTTCTGTGGTATAAGTGTTCTCCAGTTTGTGAGTCACCCACCCAGCAGTTATGGGATTTGATTTTATTGTGATTGCGCCCCTCCTACTGGTGTCTCATTGTGGCTACTCCTTTGTCTTTGGATGTGGGGTATCCTTTTTGCTGAGTTCCAGTGTCTTCCTGTTGATGATTGTTCAGCAGTTAGTTGTAATTCTGGTGTTGCTACAAGAGGGAGTGAGAGCACGTCCTTTTACTCCGCCATCTTGAACCCAGTGTATGATCCTTTTAATGTACTGTTGGATTAAGTTTGCTTGTATTTTGTCAAGGATTTTTGTACCTATGTTCATCAGTGATATTGGCCTGTAATTTTCTTTTTTTGTGGTAAGTTTCATCTCAGTTTTGTAAAAAAGTAATAGAGCAAATATTTGACCCCTGATCTTCTGGACCCCAGAACACTTAAAGATCTATTTAAGGACAAGTTTCCAGAATATGGGAAATGAAATCAGGGCAAAACAAGCTGGTAGTAAACAAACTGCAAACGTGAAGACAAGCATTGAGTGCCATGCACCGTGCCACGTACTATGCCACACACTGAGGCCAAACAGATGCACACATCAAGGCCCAATCTCAGAAGCCCTCAATGGACACACAACACTGTGTGAAGACCCTCTAAGATGCTATATCAGAGCCAATTAGGAAGGAGGAACTTAGGACCCTGCCCAGCAGAGAACGTGGAAATGCCTGAGAGGAACCAGCAGAGCCAATGCTGACCAGTGGTGGTGACTGGATGGAAAAGCATCCACTCAAATCCACTTAACATTCAGGGATGTCCCCTGTGTGCCAGGCACTGTCCTAGCATTGAGAGTTCATTTGAAAGTTGTGGGCCCTAATAGGGACATGAAAAGAAGCTTAACATTGCTAATTATTAGAGAAATGCAAATCAAAACTACAATGAGGTACCAACTTACACCAGTCAAGATGGCCATCATCAGAAAGTGTACAAACAATAAATGCTGGAGAGGGTGTGGAGAAAAGGGAACCCTCCTCCACTGTTGGTGGGAATGTAAATTGGTGCAGCCACTATGGAGAACAGTATGGAGGTTCCTTAAAAAACTAAAAATAGAGCTACCGTACGATCCTGCAATCCCACTCCTGGGCATATATCCAGAAAAGACAAAAGCTCTATTTCAAACATGCACCCCAGTGTTCATTGCAGCAGTATGTACAGTAGCTAAGACATGGAAGCAACCTAAATGTCTATCACCAGATGAATGGATAAGGAAGATGTAGTACATATATACAATGGAATATTTCTCAGCCATAAAAAAGAATGAAATAATGCCATTTGCAGCAACATGAATGGACCTAGAGATTATCATACTAAGCAAAATAAGTCAGAAAGAGACAAATACCATATATCATTTTTATGTGGAATCTAAAATACAACACAAATGAACATATCTACAAAACAGAAACAGACACAGAGAACAGACTTGTGGTTGCCAAGGGGAGGGGCGGGGGAGGGAAGGGTTGGGAGTTTGGGATTAGCAGATGCTATAATATACAGGATAGGTAAACAACAAGGTCCTACCATATAGCACAGGGAACTACATTCAATATCTTGTGATAAACCATAATGGAAAAGAATATAAAAAGGAATATATATATGTATAATTGAATCACTTTGCTGTACAGCAGAAATTAACACAACATTGTAAATCAAGTATACTTCAACAAAAATTTTTTAAAAAGAATGAAATAATGCCATTTGCAGCAACATGGGTGGACCCAGAGATTATCATACTAAGCTGAAGTAAATCAGACAAAGAAAGACATATATCACATGATATCACTTATATGTGGAATCTAAAAAACTATACAAATGAACTTACATAAGTTCATTAATACAAAACAGAAATATACTCACAGACATAGAGAACAAACTTATGGCTACCAAAGGGGAAAGGGGGGAAGGATAAATTAGGAGTTTGCGATTAACAGGCACAACTACTAGATAAAACAGATAAACAGCAAGGACCTACTGTTGTACAGGGAACTATGTTCAATATCTTGTAATAACCTATAATGGAAAAGAATCTGATAAGAATATATATTCTTTATATATATATATATATATATATATATATATATATATATATATATAACTGAGTCACTTTGCCGCACACCTGAAACTAACACAACATTGTAAATAAACTTTACTTCAATTTAAAAAAAAAGACAAATAAGAAAATTTTTAAAATAAAGCTGTGGGCCTTGCCTTCATGGGACTCACAATAAAGAAGATAAAACCAGCCAAGTATCATGGAAACCTGTTTACAGTTGGCTAAGGATTTGAACTTTGTTCCTGATGTTTTTAAGTAGGAGAGTGACACAAAATTTTCAATAATTTAGAAAGAAGTGAGAACTTGATGGGAGAAGAGAATGAAAGGAGATCCATTATAAAGTCATCTAGAACATCACTGGAATTCCTATCAAAATTCCAATGGCATTTTTACAGAAATAGAAAAAACAATCCTAAAATTTGTATGGAATCACAAAAGACCTTGAATAGCCAAAGCAACCCTGAAAAGAACTAAGCTGGAGGTATCACACTCCCTGACTTCAGATTATACAACAAAGCTACAGTAATAAAACAGTTTGGTACTGACATGAATATAGACACACTAACCAATGGAACAGAATAAAAAGCCCAGAAATAAACCCTAGCATAAAAGGTCAACTAATATTTAACACAAGAGCCAAAAGCATCCAATGGGGAAAGATAGTCTCTTTAACAAATAGCTCTGGGAAAACTGAAGAAACACATGGAGAAAAATGAAATTGAACCCCTATCTTATACCACTCACAAAAATTAACTTGAAATGGATCTAAAACTCCTAGAAGAAACTGTAGGGAAGAAACTGAAACTCCTCAACACTGGTCTTGGCAATGACTTTGGACATGACACCAAAACCACAAACAACAAAAACACAAAAAACAAAAGGGACTACATCAAACTAAAACACTTCTGTTCAGCAGAAGAAACACTCAACAAAATGAAAAGGCAGTCTACTGAATGGAAGAAAATATTTGCAAACCATATATCAGATAAGGGATTAATATCTAAAACATACAAGGAACTCATATAACTCAACAGCAAAAAAAACAAATAATCCAATTAAAAAATGGGCAGAGGAACTGAACAGATCATTTTCCAAAGAAGACACAGAGACAGCCAACAGGTACATGAAAATGTGCTCAATCATCACGAATCATCACGGAAATGCAAACCAAAACCATACAGAGGTATCATCTCACACTTGTTAGAATGGCTATCATCAAAAAGACAAGGTAAGTGTTGGTGTGGAAAAAATGTGAACCTTGTGCACTGTTGGTAGGAATGTAAATTGGTACAGCCACTATGGAGAACAGCAAAAAATTAAAAATAGAGCTGCCAATTCTACTTCTGGGTGTATATGCAAAGGAAGTGGAAACAAGTTCTCAAAGAGGTATCTGCAATCTTATGGTTCATTGTAGCATCATTCACAATAGCCAAGACATGGAAACAACCTGTCTGTCAGTGGATGAATGGATAAAGACGATCTGGTACATATATACACAATGGAATTTTATTCAGTCCTGAGAAAGAGGGAAATCCTGCCATTTGCAACAACATAGATGGACTTTGAGGGCATTATGCTAAGCGAAATAAGACAGAGAAAGATAAATCGTTATGATCTCACTTACATGTGGAATCTAAAACACAGAACTCTTAGAAAAAGAGGGTAGGACTTCCCTGGTGGCACAGTGGTTAAGAATCCACCTGCCGGGCTTCCCTGGTGGCACAGTGGTTGGGAGTCTGCCTGCCGATGCAGGGGACACAGGTTCGTGCCCCGGTCCAGGAGGATCCCACATGCCGCAGAGTGGCTGGCCCGTGAGCCATGGCCGCTGAGCCTGAGCGTCCGGAGCCTGTGCTCCACAACGGGAGAGGCCACAACAGTGAGAAGCCCGCGTACCACAAAAAAAAAAAAAAAAAAAAAAAAGAATCCACCTGCCAATGCAGGGGACACGGGTTCAAGCCCTGGTCCAGGAAGATCCCACATGCCGCGGAACAACTAAGCCTGTGCGCCACAACTACTGAGCCTGTGCTCTAGAGCCCGTGAGCTACAACTACTGAGCCTGAGTGCCACAACTACTGAAGCCCGTGCGCCTAGAGCCCGTGCTCCGCAAGGAGAAGCCCGTGCATCGCAATGAAGAGCAGCCCCTGCTCGCCACAGCTAGAGAAAGCCCGTGCGCAGCAACGAAGACCCAATGCAGCCATAAATAAATAAATTTATTAAAAAGAAAAAGAGGGTAGAATGGTGGTTACCAGGGACTGGGGCAGGGGGCATGGAATGAGGAGACGTGTTAAGGAGTACAAACTTCCAGTTATAAGATAAATAAGTAGTTCTGGGGCTCTAATGTACAGCATGGTGATTATAGTTAACAATACTTTATTATATACTTTAAAGTTACTAAAAGAGTACATCTTAAATGTTCTCAT
The DNA here is from genome assembly GCF_949774975.1 of Lagenorhynchus albirostris. Lineage (NCBI taxonomy): Eukaryota > Metazoa > Chordata > Mammalia > Artiodactyla > Delphinidae > Lagenorhynchus > Lagenorhynchus albirostris. The sequence continues at coordinate 99,182,839 of NC_083102.1, read as the reverse complement.
CACCAAAAAAATGTAATTATGTGATGTGATGTAGGTGTTAGCTAACGCTATTGTGGTAATCATTTTGTAATATATAAGTGTATCAAATCATCACGTTATATACCTTAAACCTATACAATGTTATATGCCAATTATAGCTCAGTAACACTGGGCGGGGGGAGTTTATACAGTGCTTCAGATGAGCATTGACAGAGGTATGGACTCAGGTGGAGGCAGTGGGAACAGAGAGGAGAGGAATGGCTAGGGGATTAAGTGACATAAATTCATGTAAGGGACGTAAAACTGCCTAGCCTATATTAAGTGCTCAATGAATGTCACCTGTTGTTACTTTTGTACTGAGCTTCAGTACTCTAAAAGCAGAGTGACTTTACTTTTTAATTTTTAGGACCCTTCCCCTCACTATCAGCAGAGAAGAGAGGTGAAAGGAATCCAAACCAGCAGGTCTGAGTGACAAAACAGGGCTTGTCTCTGTATTTTCTGTCAATGCAAAAACACTTTCAAAATATGTAGTGAATAAATAAACGTATAAAGGAACAAACGAGCAAGTAAGTACAAGAACAGCAAGGACCTCTGACTACCAACCTCTGAAGAACCAGGAAATGGTTCATCAGCTGATCTACAAAACAGCTGGAGAAAGAGCTCAAAGGAAGACACGGTTGATTCACACCTGCCACACCTGCGTAAGAAGTTGAATCAAGAACTAAAGCTTCCCAGGGAAAACCCACTGTACTAAGAACCAAGTTTTTCATCTCCCTTTTATCCCACAACCATTTTTCTTCAACCTGACGACTCTGTAATTAGAACCGAAGCCCTTTTGCTGCTGCTTTACCTTCCAAGTGGATTTTGTCTTTTTGCACTTGCAGAGGATTTCTGCCAGGACTCCCACCACGTAGGGCAGTAAGGACTCCTGCTTGTTGATATGAAGCCAAGGCTGGAAAACTGCCCATTTCCCTGTGCTTCGTCCCCATTCACAGCCCAGCAACCTTCCCCACCTACACTGGTCTCTCTGAGATTAAAAACTCCCCAAGAATGCCAGGTAAGAAAAACATACATCTTAGCCAATTAAGAACTAATCCTCTTTGTGTAGTATTTCCTGTCCAATCTCCCTATATACTAGAAAAGAGAGTGTTTCTTCTATAACACAATTATATGCATTACTGAAATTTCTCATGTTTCACAAAATTCAATACAAGAGTTTCTGGGAAAAATTAATTTGGCTCATTCCACTCAAAACTTACAGAACTTCAAAACACTATCAAAAATAATAATTAATAATCTAGAGAGTTAATCTGGCCACCTAGACAGGTGGCTCAGCAGAGCTAGTGGCTAACACAGCAGATATTAAAAATACAGAAAAACAACAGGGAGAAAATATGGCAATGCTTTAATAAGAGTAATATTGGCAGGTGCTGAGGGCACAGGAAGAGGCATAACCTGCCCTGAACCAAGAGCCATACAAGGCTGACTGCACCTGCCTGGGGAGGGGCCAGGCTGGGTGACCCTTGTGATCACTGTCGTCTCTCTCGCTCTCTCTCTCTCTCTCCCTCCCTCTCTCTCTCTCTCTCTCACAGTCACAGCAGCTGAGCTAAGTACTTTGTCCTGTCCTGCTCAAGTTCAAAATTCTTTCCCACTACCTTTCCTCCCTTTGCCTAGGAAGATTTGTATAAACCAGCATAACTCTGGCCTCGTTCAGACATTTTGCCCTTTGTGACCAATCATGTACGAGCTAACATGCCTCACAGAACAGAGCACCCAGAATTCCATGCTGTCCTCAGAGCAGCTGGTCTGGGCAGGGAGAACATCCTTAGGGAGGTCGCCTGCTCATTGTGGGGTGGAGGCCTCGTGAGGCTGGGCGTGCCCCATCCCATCACCAGTCCTGTGACCATTGAAAGAAATAATTCCCAGAGGAAGATGTGCCCACGAATCAAACCAATACATAAGTGCAAATACTTACATGTAATAGGTTGGATAGAGTCCTTCAAAATACCAGCAATGCTTTTTGGCCTCTGTGCACTGGAAATAGAAGGAAGAAAAGCTTTGTCAGTGAAAAGTAGTTTGCATATTGTTGAGACGATCCCATGAAAAGAAACAAGGAAGGATGAGTGAATGCAGCTTAAAGCGTGAGAAGCAGGGGTTGGGGGGACGATGAACTAGAGGGAGATCCATCCCCAACATGACTTGTTATTTCTTCAAAATTTTTAAAAGAGAAGAAAACATAGGAAAACATCTATTTCCCTATAATTTGTCTAGCTTTTCATAGCTCTAAATACAAGGGGTGGGGGGACCTCCCTGGTGGTCCAGTGGCTAAGATTCTGTGCTCCCAATGCACGGGGCCCGGGTTCGATCCCTGGTCGGGGAACTAGATCCCACATGCCGCAAGTAAGAGTTCGCATGCCGCAACTAAAGACCCAGCAGGCTGCAACGAAGATCCCGTGTGCCACAGCTAAGACCCAGCCCAGCCAAATAAATAAATAAATAAATGGGGATGAATAATTCATTAAAAATGCAGATTAAAAACAATCCATTCTTAAAAATTCACATGCTATGATACTTCAAATATCTAAAGAATGATAGAAGTAAATTATTACAAAGATTTCACCCAATTTTTGGTTTTGAAAGACATTTCCCAGAGTCTTAACGTTTCTAGACCTTTATATTTCAGAATACAGCTGACCCTCGAACAACGCAGACATTCAGAGCACCCACTGTCCACACAGTTGAAAATTCGCGTAGAACTTTGGTCAGCCCTCTGTCCCCACAGATCGTGTAGTGCTGTCGTATTTACCACGGAAAACAATTCAGGTGTAAGTGGATCCATGCAGTTCAAACCTACGTTGTTCAAGGGTCCCCTGTCTTCCAAAAGCCGTATTCAAGTCGTTGATTCCCCAGTGGGCACCCATGTCTGCCAGACTCTGTGAGGCAGAACTGACCTGACGCATCCGCGGGGGCCCTGCCCAGGGAGGAGAAAGACGGAAGAGGGGGACAAGGAGAGACTTCCCTGTGTTTTCCAAGGAAGTTGATGCTGAACTTTCTGGAGGGGAGGGCAGGGCAGAGCAGGTGCGATGCCACCCTGGAGACTTCAGTATCTCAAACACCTGACAAGTAAGAGGAAGCCAGTGGCACCAACTGCAAGTGAGCGCTCCAAGCAGAAACGCTCTGACCTAGCTGAGCAAGGCTCTTCTAAAATTAATCCACTCATGCCATCACTTTAAAAATACACAACTTCCTACCTCCCTGATCCATGTTCATCGGTCCCTACCAGCAGGAAAAGGCACAGTGAAAACAAAGCTTTCTTTGGGCAAGGCAGGGACGAACTGTCTTGTCCAGCGCCTACCCCTGCGGGAGTATGGTGATGTCCTCCTGCCTCAGTCTGCCTGACAGCTGTAGAAGTTCAGAAACAGACCCCAAATCTATTGCAGAATGCCAAGGGAGAGGTGAGTTCAAATGTTATGTGTTGGACTTCCCTGGTGGCACAGTGGTTAAGAATCCGCCTGCCAATGCAGGGGACACGGGTTCGAGCCCTGGTCCGGGAAGACCCCACATGCCGCGGAGCAACCAAGTCCGTGTGCCACAACTACTGAGCCTGCGCTCTAGAGCCCGTGAGCCACAACTACTGAAGCCTGCATGCCTAGAGCCCGTGCTCTGCAACAAGAGAAGCCATGACAATGAGAAGCCTGTGCACCACAACAAAGAGTAGACCCCGCTCGCCGCAACTAGAGAAAGCCCGCGCGCAGCAACGAAGACCCAACACAGCCAAATAAATAAATAAATATATTTTAAAATTGTTATGTGTTATGCTGGCTAAATTAGATGAGTTATGAAAAGAGCATGAAACGTGGGATTTTAAAAATATATATATATGCTTTAAGACACTCAGAAGCACATTCAGGCAACCTGAAGTGACCCAGTTTTATTAAGGGAAAATGAGTTTAATTTAGACTAGGTTAGCTCTTGTCCAGTTCAAGAAATGAAGTTCAGACAGCTGAAGAAATCAATTTATTTTGGCAAGGAAGAGCAATTTCAGGTCTCTGCCCTAAATTACAACTCATTTCACTAGAGTCTTCTACGATAAACTGAGAAACTGGGTCTTATTTTCAGGTGGCAGTTCCAACGTCTCTTCTTCTTTCTCCATCACCACTAGAGACAGACACACTTTCTTGGAATTTGACACTCAAGTTCCACACACAGTCAAGAAACGGTGCCCCTGATGCCAGTTCCGAAGCTCAGAACACCAGAGCCCAAGTCCAAAACCCCTCCCTTGGACTTCCCTGGTGGCGCAGTGATTAAGAATCCGCCTGCCAATGCAGGGGACACGGGTTCTGAGCCCTGGTCCGGGAAGATCCCACATGCCGCGGAGCAACTAAGCCCGTGCACCACAACTACTGAGCCTGCGCTCTAGAGCCTGCAAGCCACAACTACTGAGCCCACGCACCTGGAGCCCATTGCGCTGCAACTACTGAGCCCGCGTGCCACAACTACTGAGCCCACGTGCCTAGTGCCCGTGCTCTGCAACAAGAGAAGCCACCGCAGTGAGAAGCCCGCGCACCGCAAGGAAGACAACGCAGCCAAAAATAAATAAACAAAATTTAAAAAAAAACAAAACCTCCCTTCCTGCTGCCCTGGCCACCCCAAAAGGCATCTCAATGGAGACTCAGGGCAACGGGCCCAGATTTTTTTTAAAATCCACTCTCCCCGGCCCAAAGAGATTCCCTAAGTGCCATCACGGAGCTCCTACACAGGCCACCCCTTTGCCAGGAGTGACCACATGGAGGGAGCTGGGATTAACGTGCACACGAAACTTACAAGGACACCCTCTCCTCCTGGGCCCTCAGATGCCAAGGTCACTAGCTCCACCCACTCGCGCTCAGACCTCCCACAGTCTCTTCCCAGCGTTTGCTGGGGTATCCAGTAACTCCACTGGTGCTTGTTTGTTACTCTTTCTCAGTTCTTTGCTGATAACCTTTCACCATTTTTCACTAAGCCACTCAAGTAAGACCAATTTTTAAAGTATGAACCCCGTTTGTTCCTTTATTAGAGATTCTCTTAAGAAAATGTTGCGGCCATATTTCCTGAGAAGAGAAAAATCCCTTTTAAACTGAGCTGCCTAGAAGTTAAGTTCTTGAAATTTGCTAATATCCAGGCAACGTCTTCACTACTTTTGGACGCTGGACTTCTTACAACAGCTTTCCTGTAAGGAATGTCGATACCGTAGCAACACGTATATATGGTACCTCACAAAAGTTAACACATTGTTATATCATTTTAGAGCTGGAGAATAGGAAGAACGCAAGTCACATTTCATGAATCAACTGAAAAACAGTGAATGAGGACTGGGGAGCTCTGATCCTTTCCATTGCTGAGCCTCTCCTCCAGTAAACGCTGGTTAACTGCACACCGGTGTCAAAGTCGGTTTGCACAGCATCCGAGAGGCCTCGTGTTAAAAATGGAGATTAGGTTCCACAGGTAGGAAGTGCAGAGGGGGATTCCTGCTGGAAACCACCCAGGATGAAGAGCCAGTTCCTGCCAAGTGAAAGTCCACCAGCAGAGCCACAGTTAGCCTACCGATTGCAATTTCCAAATCAGCATAAACACCAGGATTCAGCGGAGCCAGACAGCTTGGAACTTTGCAGATGTGGTCAAAATGGGAGTTTGTAAAGGATGAGTGAGGAGGGGCTTTCCAGAATACTGCCCAACAATGCTGGGCTGTCAGAGGCAACACCACAGGCAGGCAGATGGCAGCATGGGCAAAAGCAGACAGAAGCACTGTGCCAGGTTCCACGGCACAGGGGCCCGGATGAATCCACCCCATAGAGGAAGGATGGATTAAAGCCTAGAAAACTGGGTTCCAATCCTGACTGCCACTCACCAGCCATGTCGCCAGTTAGTCCGGATCTCAGCTTCCTTACTTCTAAAACAGGACAGATCGGTGCTTTGTGACCACCTAGAGGGGTGGGACAGGGCGGGTGGGAAGGAGACGCAAGAGGGAGGAGATATGGGGATATATGTATATGTACAGCTAATTCACTTTGTTATAAAGCAGAAACTAACACACCATTGTAAAGCAATTATACTCCAATAAAGATGTTATAAAAAAGTCAAAAATAAATAAAACAGGACAGACTCTCCTCCCTGCTGAATGTATAAGACGGCTTTATGAAGTAACTGAGACCGCACATATCTAAATGCCAGACCGGGGTACAGCTGACTAAATGCCACAGCCACCGTTAGCAACTCTATCCCGAAATGCGCACCCTGAAGCCAGCTTTCTCAATTCTCTAGAACAAATGACTTCCAAGGCTCATTTTTCCCGTGACCATCTATCATTTAAGCAGAAGCCATGCTTCCGAACCTCTTGAGAACAAAGATTCTAAATACGTAATAACTTACATTTTGGAAAACTCTGTGGTATGCAGTTTTCCAAAATCTCCCTAAAAACAATAAGCCCCTCTCCAAAAAGACTTTGAAAAGTAAATAAGGGGGAAAAAATCAATTTCAGGGATTTACGTCTACCCCTAAAAGTAGCTCTATGCATTCTGCAAAGACACTACCGTGATTTCTCAAAAACTGACCATCTACTGAAACAGAAAATACACTTGTTAGGAGAGGTCAGGTCGGCTACTTTCTGTCACTGACTGGGCGCCCACAATAGCCAAGATGCTCTACCACGTTCCGGGCAAACGGCAGGCCTTCAAAGAGCTCATGATGTGTCTAGTGGAAGCACTGATAGCACAACCATCTATTTCCTGAAGAGAGTGTAAAGAGTAGCGACATACAATTGATAAACTATTAACAAAGCAGAATCTGTGGAATTGTGAGAGAACATCTAGTGTCAGGAGAAATCCAAGTGAGGGAATGTAAACTTTAAACTGGAAAGGCTTGTAAGACATCTGTACTCAGGAAAGAATCCCAGTGGTCTGTTACTGAAGGACTAGGATATCTATAAATGTAGTTAAGCCCTCCTAAATATAGTTATCCACAGTTAGCCAAGATCTAAATAAGCCCCAAAGAACAAATCCTTGCTAATCCCAAATAATAATCCTCATGCTGACATAAATTATTCTACATCTATCTCTACTGCCTATAGGAAGAACCAGGATGCCACCGTTTAATAAAATAGTACATCCTTTTTCTATTCCAAGCTCAAAGAATAGCTGTACCACAATTCTGATCGACTCTGAGAGAAGTGAATCCACCTGTGACTTTGGGACACGTGGTAGTCAAGAGCAAAGTCGAAGGGATTCAAAGCACGGAGGATTTTATCTAAATCCTACCCCTCTTCCTTCTTTAAATGAATAGCAAATTGGCACACGAGGGCTTCACTAACAGAACTAATCCCACCCACACCTGGAAAGTAAGGATCCTTATTTTACTTATTGTGGTAATAACTTTAGCCAGTCTGTCCGTGGGCCAATAAGCCCACAGTCTGCTCTGCCCCAAGAGAAATCAGCCCGACGACTCTCTCCGCGCTGTGCTGGGACAAGGTGCTGTTTTCACATTCGTCAAAAGCTGAACTCAGATGCGCCTTGAGATCCGGCTGCGTTCAGTTCAGCCCAGTTAGCATGGGCTCCACACTCTGCAGTCTGCAAGAGGGAGCCTCCCGGACGCTGGCGGGTTTTGTGCTCAGGACCAGGGACAGAGGCACGAGGCGTGGAGAGGCCTTGAAGTCTGATCAAGAATTTATGGAGGGAGTGACGGTTAATTATCTCAAGGTCTCTGAATTTCAAATAATAAATAGGAATGATCATGCTTTAAATTCCTGTACTGGAATTTAAATCAATTCCCTAAGTGTTTATTACTTAATCCTTGGGCTTCTGGACATTCATTTTTTTTCAGGAACACATTTCCAAGGAACCTTGGTTTTTTTGTGTTTGTTTTTGTTTTGTTGTTGCTGCTGTTTTTGGAAATAAGAGTACGAGGCTGCTCATAAACATCATTTATTAAAGGGGAAAAAAGCAGAGAAACTCAAGAAAACAGAAATAAAGAATCTTCCAGTGTCTTAAAGAAGAAACCACATCATATATGGCCAGCAAATAACCAACAGAGAGGTAACATTATCTACTAATATCCTGAAGATCTTAGGGTCATGGAGACTATAAGACATAAGTAGTCCCAGCTGCATACCCCCGGGAAAATTCTGTGAACTCCCATAACTTACTCTAAATAAAGTCTCTTTGCTTTATCTGCTTTGGTTTTTCATAAAAGAATGGTAGGAGAGCAGATTTCCTCAAGTTCAATTAGATCACCAAAATTAAAAGGAAAATAGAGGAAAGCATCCAAATAGAATAAGACTAATGCCCTTAAACAATAAAGAGCTTATATAATCCAATAAGAAAGGATAAAAATCCCAATAGGAAAAAATAAAAGTGATAGAAATGAGAATTCTTCAAAGAAGAAACACAAAAGGTCAATAAACCTATTTCAAAAGATGCAGTTCATTAGTAATCAAATAAATGTAAATTATAATAGTATGGATTTATATATCCAATTATTTAATGAAAAAGAAAAAGACCTAGTATCTACAGTCGATGAGGGCATGAAGGAAAATACATATCACATGATACTGTTGGGAGTATAATGTCTCAGGAGGACAATTTTTCAATATATGTCAAAGAACCTTTGAAATGTACATAACTTAAACAGAGTTATTAACATTTATCCCTTGTCCATCATCGGATGAATGGATAAAGAAGATGTGGCACATATATACAATGGAATATTACTCAGCCATAAAAAGAAACGAAATTGAGTTATTTGTAGTGAGGTGGATGGACCTAGAGTCTGTCATACAGAGTGAAGTAAGTCAGAAAGAGAAAGACAAATACCGTATGCTAACACATACATATGGAATTTAAGAAAAAAGAATGTCATGAAGAACCTAGGGGGAAGACAGGAATAAAGACACAGACCTACTAGAGAAGGGACTTGAGGATATGGGGAGGGGGAAGGGTAAGCTGTGACAAAGCGAGAGAGAGGCATGGACATACATACACTACCAAACGTAAGGTAGATAGCTAGTGGGAAGCAGCGGCACAGCACAGGGAGATCAGCTCGGTGCTTTGTGACCACCTGGAGGGGTGGGATAGGGAGGGTGGGAGGGAGGGAGACGCAAGAGGGAAGAGATATGGGGATATATGTATAACTGATTCACTTTGTTATAAAGCAGAAACTAACACACCATTGTAAAGCAATTATACTCCAATAAAGATGTAAAAAAAGAAACCATTTATCCCAAGGAAATAATATTAACAATTGTGAAAAAATGTTAGTAATAAAAATTGGAAATAACCAAAATTTTCAGAATATGGGTTTGGCTAACAATATTATAACACATCCAAAAGACATTGTAGAGAAGCATACAATAGCACGGGAGTATTTTGCTAAGAAGAATAAAGTCAGTAAAATAGTATATCTAAGATAGTATATTTTTGTTATAAATCATAGGAGAGAGAAAATAACATGAAAAGACATATTTCAAAATACTGATGATAAATGTCACTTTAAAAAGCAGATCATTTGCGGTCCAATACAGAATTCGAGAGTGGATATAAAGAGATATTGAAATTAAGGAAATATAATTGGTTGACAAAAGTGAACATTATCCAACTAGGAATTAAATAAGAAGTAACAGATAAGCAAAGTTTGTTAAAAAGAATATACAAGGCCAGAGGGGGTTACTGAAACAAATACGTAGTCAGTAATTAAAACCATATTTATAAAAATTTTAACATCATGGAAAATGCTCATTTTATGCAGTCAGTCTTAAACACATTACATATACTTGATTTTAACAATATAAAAATAAATATTAATGTATATTCATAGGAAAAAGAATGGGACTATATATAAGCTTAACTTTATAGTGTTATTTTTGGACAGTGTGATTTCTTTTGGGTTACTTTACAAATATCTCTCCGTTGAGTCTTAAGTTCCTCTAACAATAATCAGAAGCTGTTGTGGTAACAACAGGCACATAACCCTAAATTAGTGCAAAAGACAGGATCCCCTGAAGCACTCAAAACAGGCATGCAGCGCTCCTGTTCACCTGAACACAAGAGTTCTGAAAACCACGTTATTTTGTTAACATAATTATCAATAGAAAGCGTAATTTATGAGACTGTCATGTCATCCAAGTTCTAGTTCAACGTGAGGTTTAATTTATACACCACTGCGTTGGAAAAGCCACACTCCTCCTGTGCTTCCCTCACACACAATGACCACACTCACAACACATCTGATGCCCGATGTGCGTGGGCTTCCCCCTCACCAAGCAATGCTCTGACACCAGCCGGGGGTCCTACAATTCAACTCCATCTGACACTACCTGGAGACAGCGTCAGAGCCCACAGGTCAAGGGCTCAGTCCTCCATGACTGCCCTACTCCCCTCCCCTCTCAGACGTCAATCACAAGTCCAGGTTGTCACCTGTGCTTCTGACCAACCAGCTATAGATTGGAGGTTCCCACGACTCCCTCCTTGGGTTCCGTTAATTTGCTAGAGCAGCTCACAGAACTCATGGAAACATTTTACTCACTAGATCACTGGTTTATTGTAAAGGGATATAACTCAGGAGCAGCCAGATGGAAGCAATGCATAGCGCAAGGTCTGGGGGAAGGGCAGGGCACAGTCTCCATGCTCTCTGTGCACCGCTCTTCCCGAATCTCCACGTGGTCACCCTGGAAGCCTGTGAACCCCATCCTTTTGGGTTTTTATGGAGGCTTCATTACACAGGCATGATGAAATCATTGGCCACTGGTAAACAGATTCAATCTCCCGCTCTTGTCCATTCCTCTGGAGATTTTGGGGGTGGACTGAAAGTTCTAATCCTCTAATCACATGGCTGGTTCCCCTGGAAGCAGCCCCCATCCTTAGACTACCTACGGGCTTTCCAAAAGTCACTCCCTTAACCTAACAACAGATACCTTTACAGGAGTATATATTTCTCTATAAGTCACAAAATCACAACCATAAAAGTCACTCATTTTCTTTCTTTTCTTTCTTTTGGGGGGGCGGGGCTCGAGCTGCACAGCTTGCGGGATCTTAGTTCCCTGACCAGGGATTGAACCCAGGCCCTCGGCAGTGAAAGCATGGAGTACTAGCCACTGGACCGCCAGGGAGTTCCTAAAAGTCACCCATTTTCAATGCACAGCTTGCCGAGTTTTAGAAATTTACGCAGCTGTGCATTCAACACCACAATCAAGTTTTAGAACATTTCCATCCCCCGTAAAAGTTCTCTCATTTCCTTCTGCAGTCAAGTCCAGCTCCCACTGCAGCCCAGGCAATACTAACCAATTCTCCATCTCTATAGCTCTGCCTTTTCTACAAGCTTCAATTAAAGTCTTTCTACAAGGTTCAACTTATAGTCTTTCATGTCTGCATCTGTCCATCAACCTTGCATTTATCAGCAGTTCACTCCTTTTCAGTGCTAAATAGTATTCTCTTGAATGGATACACCACAATTTGTTTATCCATTCATTTGGGTTGTTTCCTCGTTTTGGCTACTATGAATAAGGCTGCTATGAACATTTACATGCAGGTCTTTGTGTGGACCTGTGTCTTCATTCCTTGGCTAGATACCTGGGAGTGGAATTGTTAGGTCAGGTGGCAACTCTACATTTAACTTTTTGAGGAACCTCCTGTTTTCCAAGCAGCCGCACTATTTTACATTCCCACCAGCAATGTATGAGGTTCCAGTTTCTCCACATTAATCATCTGGTATTGTACTGGTATCCCACCGTGGTTTTAACCGGCATTTCCCTAATAACGAGGTAGAGCATCTTTTCACACCGGCTCAGTTGTAAGGTAGCAGCCACCATTTATGGAGAACCTATTATCCTCCAGGGGCTTTTCATATGAAATCTCATGCAACAGCCTAACAACCCTGGGAATTAGGCAGCTTATGTACTTACAGAGGGGTAAACTAAGTATGGGAGAGGTGAATTAACTTGGCCAAGGTTAACACAAGAAGCAAGCAGAAAGTTGGGTTTGAATGAGGTCAGTCGGTTTCTAACGTCTGTGCACTTTCTCTGGCAGTATATAGATGCTGCCGTTTCCTGTGCCACAATGATGCATAATCTCATTCTTTGGGATGTCTGACACATCTCTCACAAGGAGTCAGAATGAGGTTTATTTTAGGCATCATTTCACTGTCTAGAAGAAAACTAAAATGACAATTGAAACCACATGGAAGAGCCCACCTCCATCTCCTTTTATGGGTTATCAGGGATTATACCTCAGCTATCTCAACTACCAATTACTGCACCTCTGAGAGCAAAATCAAAACAAAGGTGCTCAGAATGGCTGACCTGCCATGAACAACCACAAACCAAGGGGGCCCAAAGCCCGTCTTAGAGGCAAACCACAAAACAACCCCTCGTGCCCTTAGAAGAGAGTTCTCAGCTACTAAAAATATTCAGAGGTGCAACTTTGGGGCACAAAACGACATGAAATGAATGCATGGGCTGCGGCCCAAAGGGTTTACGTGACAAATTTTCCAAATGCCCCAAAACATAATTCATTCAGAAACTGACGACTAGGAGATTTAATTAGAATGATCTGAAAGCAGTGATAACAGATGGAAACAGCAGTGCCACTGTTATCTGCTGGCAACAAACGAATATAATCAACCTTGGTTATGGGCTCAATTCCAACAGAAGCACTACAGAAAGACCAGACCTTCAATACTCTCCCTAAGGGCCTAATCCAGGAAAGGCACCCCTTTCAACGGCACTGCCCGGAGCTCAAGAGCTGCAATGTGAAGAGGCCAACAGAGCAGCTCTGCAACCGCGGGCCGGGGGCCAGGGGACACGCTGCTTTAATGACCTCATGGGGAGTGAGTGAGAATGTGAGAAAGATACGTTGTTTCCAACCACATCACACAGTCCCCCCAAATGGGATAACAGATATATACTGGGCCTAAGTCTTTACCGGCAGACCCAAAACTTAACCAACAGACAGAGGAGAAAATAGCAACTTCTCAGCGTGTGTGGAGAGGAATGCCTAGAAAGACTGATTAGTAACAGCAGCAGCTTTGAGAGCAAAAATGCCAGAGTAGGTAAGGATTCCCTAACTTAGGTTGTGCACTGCCCTCCCTCCCTATTCGATTTATGTTTTGGAAGGAATGTGTGTCGGATTGTGTGACGACAGATAGGTTTCTAAAAGTCTGGATTCTAACTGTAAAGAGGACAAGAGAGTGACAAGAGCTGAGGTTTGACGTGGCTCCCCGTGGTCAGAGGCGACGTGACCTACCCCTCACCCTGGGGCAGGAACCTGCAGCCCTTTGCTTGTGCCCCGCAAGTCCCGTCCTGCAGCTTCGACTTACCAGGGGCACCCCCGTGCCGACTCCACAGCAGCCGCCAGTCCTCCTTCAGGTCTCAGCTTAAACATGAAGTTCCTCCTAGATCTGAATCTACCCGGGAGGACTCTGCTGAACTGACCACCCCGGTGCCGTCTGAGCCCCATGCGTACATCTCCTGGACTCTCGTCTCTCCAGGAAATGCACAGCGAGCGCAGTGCTTGGCGTTACCTGCTGTCACCACCCTTGCCCCCCCAAACGGGAGGGCAGGGACACATCGGCATGACCTCACACTTGGCCCTTGCAGGTACACGGTGCATAATATCTGAGTTTAAAAAGTGAAAGGAAATATGCCCTGAAACCGTCCAGGGCACGTGGTCTGAATGACCTGCTGGCCCACATCTGACAGCGGCTACACTCAACTGATCTCATGGGGACATCACCCTCTTGATGCTCTGTTTTGGGTGCCGCCTCACCTTTTCTCCTACTGAGGAAGTGGGCTGGGGTGGGCTGGGGGAAAACACCCACAGGGAGGAGGACAGCAGAACTCGGGTCAAAAAGGAAAGCAATTCTTTAAGTATCGTAGACAGCCATGGCTTTCCGCCCAATGCAGCACATTTCTGGAAGAATGTCAGCAAACTTTTTACAGCTCTGTCTCCTAGCTTGTCAGCTATCATTTCTAATAGCTGTCACTGTGTCCTGCTTTTAAAAATCTGTGACGGAGATTGTTTTGTCGGCTTTTTTTTTTTTTTTTTTTTTCCTTAAGGGAACGGAGGATGGAGAGAGAAGAGGAAGACCTTCTGGTGGTAAAAAAGCAAATGCAAGCAGATGACAAATTCCACTGGTGGACTCAGCTTCAATTCTCATGCAGTTTTCTCCTGTGCAGTCCTGGCAAGGACAAGGTCCTGCAACAGTTACCTGCAGCACGTGCCGATTCTACTCCCAGGGCGGGCAGCTGTTTGGGAAGCTGGGGCTGCCCACAGCCTCACGCCGCATCTCTGCCTCCGTCTGTCATTCAGAGCCCGATGTTCAGTATTGCCCCCAACTGGCTTTCTGCTTCTGAGTTTGCTCTGCAGTTTCCCCAAGTCTGACCTCAAGTCCCCCACGTGTCTCCATTGTGGCCCTCTTGCGGGTGTCCTGAGCACAACACATGCCAGAATGCGACGCTGTGCGGGGTTCTCTACTGAGCCGGGGACCTCTCTCCACCTGCCGCCTGGCACCTTGACCCCGTGCCTGCTGGAACCTCACGCTGGCATCCCAGCAGAGAGCCTCCACCACCTCTGGCCCCTCGGGCTCCTAGCTGGGAGCAGCAGCACCGCCCAAGACAGCATTCCAGCCCGCCAGGGCCAGCTCCTCCCCACGCACCTGGTCAGCGAGGCTGGTCCGGGGCCGGGAGATGAAGAGCGAGCGCGTGTGGGCTTGCCCGTGGTAAAGGAGGGGATGCGGAAGACGAGGAGAGGCAGGTGGAGACCGGTGGGGACAGGAGAGCCCAGGGCCGCTCCTGCATCCTCAACAGCCCGCACGGCCTCCTGCACCCCGGGAGGCAGGCTCGGGGCGCTGCTGGTACTGCACCTGCCTCCCTCCCTTCTCACGAGACTACAAGGCTCGGGTGGCTACACAGGGCTCTGCAGAGGACAGCCCAGAGGGAAGAGAGCGAGCACACCCACTCCTTGCTTGCGGTTCTCCGGTGGATCCCCATTCATTGCACGTTTCTCTCTTTTCTTCTTTCCTGGAGGTCACAAAACCCTTCCTTCTGAATATAATTTGAGCCTAGACAGGACTGCATACATACGGAACAAGCAAAAGTGGTGGGGCTCAGAGAGCCTGGCCTGTACCGGTTTCCCCAGAAACCCTGAAATGTCTCACTGACAGATTAAAATCCTGACAACCAGGGAAGGTCCTGGCCACGGCCCCCAGCCCACTAGAGCTCCAGTCTCTGCCACTCCATGGCCACCTTCCATCCCCTGCCATCCACCGCCTCTAGAGGGCGAGCTCCTGAAGACAAGTCTAGGTCTTCTTTATCTCCACCTGCAATGCTCTTCCCTGGAGCTCCCATGGTTTGGGGCCTGGCTCAGTGTCGCGTGGATGAAAATTTCCTGAACTTTCAGAAAAGGAGATGTTAGTTTTCTCCTTGGGGCTCTAAATTTTACTAAAATCATTAGCACAAAAAGTTTCATTTGCATTATCTTATTTGGTCCTAAAAGTGTTGTATGAATGGGCAGGCTGCTGAGGCTGGAGGCATGCTTAGCATGGGGTGGGCCGTCTCATGCTGTGATGGCAGGGGGGGGGACCATCCCTCTTACATCAGGGAGCGTGTGGCACCCACCTGGCAGCTGGTATGAGGCTGTCTCCAAGTGCCTGTGTGCTGTCCCCGTGAGGCCCACTCTTTCACACCCCTGCCCACCCACTGCTCGGGTGCTCTCCTCCCGCAGACCAGGCGCCTCGGGAGTTTAGGGGTCCTGTCACATCCGCCCTGTGACCGCCAGTGTATGGCCCAGGGCAGGGGTTCAGGAAACGCTTTTGTGGAAATGCTCACGTATCCTCCTCCTCTAGTGCCTGCTCAAAAGTTTTAATTTGAGGGCTTCCCTGGTGGCGCAGTGGTTGAGAGTCCGCCTGCCGATGCAGGGGACACGGGTTCGTGCCCCGGTCTGGGAGGATCCCACGTGCCGCGGAGCGGCTGGGCCCGTGAGCCGTGGCCGCTGGGCCTGCGCGTCCGGAGCCTGTGCTCCGCAACGGGAGAGGCCACAGCAGTGAGAGGCACGCGTACCGCAAAAAAAAAAAAAAGTTTTAATTTGATTTGACTAAACACACTGCAGTTTGGACCCCGGCCCTGCTCACTTTCCAGTTAACACCGAGGCGACACTCTGCGCAGCGAGGACAGACAACTTGAAAGCCCAGCGTGCTGTGAGGGCTGCTGAGGGAACAAAGAGGGACAAGATCCCGGCGCGTCTCCAAAAGAAGGGCGAGAGTGATGGGAAAGCATGTGACACGCGCAGGATTGAACAGTAAGACTGATGTGAAAACAAAACACCGCTGGTGGAGGACACCGGCCGGGGTGCTGGGGAGAGTGACGACAGGGCAGCAGTTCTGACGACTGTCGGGGCAGGGCGTCAGCAGCAGGAAAGGCACGCTTCCCCCCAACCCCCGTCCGGGGTCAACGCAGGCACACCGCACTGCTCCCCGCAAGACGGGAAATGCACTAACTCCCCAGAACTTTCACAGAAAGTGAACAGAATAGATCGTACAGTGTGAAATCCATAGCTCTTGCAGCCGAACTGCGGACGCAAGCAGGAGAACTGGCGGCAAAACTGGATTTAAAGTTGTGTCTAAGAAGTTTGGAGGGTTTAATAGAAACTCCAAGTAGTCAGAAACTTGTGGAGGGAGGGGACTGGCCATTTTCTGACAGCCGACCGAACGTCGATGGTGAGTCAAAGACCTTTCCACCTAACCCTGTGTAATTCCCTAACTGGGAAGGGCTGTCAGGTCCCTCTTCCGGAGCCAGCTGGACCTGTGGGGAGAAAGGCTGCTCCCCCATAGTCCATCTGTGTGCCCTGAGCACCCACAGTGCTCAGCGAAGCCATGAAAGACGAGCCACGCACCTCTTGCAAGCCTCTCTAAGGTGAGGCAGCTAGCACTTTCGCTCGCACATCATTCCTGAGGATGCTTTCACTATGAGAAAATCGAGGGACTTCCCTGGTGGTCCAGTGGCTAAGACTCGGCGCTCCCAATGCAGCGGGCCTGGGTTCGATCCCTGGTCAGGGAACTAGATCCCACATGCTGCAACTAAGAGTTAGTTAGCATGCCGCAACTAAAGATCCCACGTGCGGGAACGAAGATCCCGCGTGCCGCAACTAAGACGCGGTACAGCCAAATAAATAAATATTTAAAAAGAAAGAAAATCGACATGAACTAAACCCAGCAGGGAACAGCGATCAGGCCATCCGCTTTTTTTTTTGAGCAAGTAGAGGCATACCGTACGTCAGACAAAGTAAGCTTACGTTCGAGTTTTGGGGAAGATAAGGTACAACGTCCGAACAACACTCTTCTTCCTGAGAAGAGACGCCCCAACTTTGCGCCAGGCTTCGGCAAACTCAACCATCCGCCCTACGACCACCTGAATGGATAAGGATATCCTGTGTTCAGTTCAGCATCACGCTGGGTGCCAGGAAAGACACAGAGCAAAGAAGCACAGTCAGTGGCTGGCCCACAGTTACCTGCCATCGACAGGCCACACGAACGAAACCCATTACAGATCGACCATAAGTAAAACGCTGACTCCGCTCATATCCTCATCCATTAAATGCAGATAATAACATCTCCCTCACTGAGGGTGTTATAAAGACTCTATGAGCTAATATGTGTAAAAGCATGAAAATGGGACTGCCACCCTTTCCCTGGCCATCAAGAAACAACCAACCTTCCTGTATCTTCCAGGTCTTCCCACTCCAACTGCTCCAAACCATTTCATGAAACTCCAACTCCCAAACTATCCACAAAAGTTCATCCTCCCAAAACCCACTTAGTAAGTGCTAGTAAGTGCTGACTGCCACGCCAGGTACTGGGGGAGGGGGGGGCAGGGGTTAGATGGACCAGGGCCATCTCCTGTCTACACCCTTCGTTTCTTTTGCTAGCTCTTCACAAGCCAACGAGGAGGTCGAGATCTCTGCTTGGAAAACTGCAGGTCCGAGCAGGGAGGCTCGCACAGCCAGACGCAGTCGCCCAACCCCTGTCCAGCTCAGTCAGGCCAAGCTACCCCCTGCCACATCCCCACATGCCCGGACCCTGGGCTTCAAGACACCTGTCCTCACCAGCTGACACGGCAGAGAACTTTTACCGCTGATCCACTCTGCAGACTATACCTCCATCTAACTGTGAAAGTGCTTCTAGAACAGGAAACGTTGCGAAGTCTATTCCTGTAGACCAGAAAGAGTAGGTGCTCATCACCCATTCTGCCCCCATGCTCTCCGCACTCGGGACAGCTGCCTGTGTCCTGCTTGGGCCTGTATTCTCTAACCAAGCTACTTCCTCCAGTCTGTCTGCAAATCCAGGC
This sequence comes from Lagenorhynchus albirostris, assembly GCF_949774975.1. Taxonomy (NCBI): domain Eukaryota; kingdom Metazoa; phylum Chordata; class Mammalia; order Artiodactyla; family Delphinidae; genus Lagenorhynchus; species Lagenorhynchus albirostris. The sequence goes on along the minus strand of NC_083102.1, from coordinate 99,164,499 downwards.
AAAGATTTAGCCAAGGGTCCTTGCAGCCTCCAAAGTATTACAAAGACGCGAAGTGTAAGTTCAGCACCCCAAAACAGACAATATGTTTGGGTCCTTTTCTAACTTCATGCTCCAGTATCTTCTCAAAAACAAAATCTGAATACAAGCGTCTCCTACCAGGCTGCACCCAAACCATATACAACAAACCAGCCTACAGTCCAAAGCCTCACGATTCCATGGCCCAGCTGGGAATCCCTGTAAACCAGGACCTTTCATGGTTTAAGGGAAACATAACAATCCATTAATGTAAACTTGCAGAAGAGCAAAAGACAGACACTTGCCCAAGAGTTTCATGGGGCACTGTAACAACAAAAAGCTAGAAACTACCTAAATGTCCACGAAAAGAGAGCAGATGAAGAGAGTCATGATCATTCATATAAAGGAACGCTCTGCAGTTCTAAGGGGAATGCAGTAGGTCGGTGCATGCCAACACGGAAATAGTTCCAAGCAATATCCCTTATGAAAAAAGGAGAAACAAGATGCAGAACACTGTGTGTAATATGATCCCATCTGTGTACCTTTAACAAGGTATCTAGAATATACATTTTTTAAAAATTCAGAGGGCAGCAGAAGAAACTTAACAGTAGCTACCTCTGCAGAGAGGCTAGAGTTGGGGAGGAATTGGGGAGGGAGAGAGGCCCTCACGTTCCGTTTCATACCCCTTTTTAACCATATACGTGCATTCATTTTGTTTAAAAAACCCATCAAATCAGTTATCTATGAAACTATAGAACAGGATCAACATAGATGAAACCCCCAGATCATTTAAGAATGCCATTACAGTTCACATCCACCACTTTTTAAAAAGCTCCAAACTGAATTCACTTTTTCCCTATTCATCTCTCTCTGCCCGTCCTTAAAACTAATGAGCCACTGAACGGCCAAATGTGAGTCTCAAAGGAAGAGAAAAAAAGGCTCGAATTCACCTCTGGATAATCATCAGCTCTTCATGAGCAAGGGCCACAGCCCACTCAGACCAGCCTCGGGCACAGCTCACGTCCTCCCTAACAGACTGCAGGGTCTGAAGGAGGACGGCCGCCCCGGGCACGCTGCCTTGGTCCTGGGACAGTGACGCTCGTAGGCAGGCTCAATAAATGCACATAAAACTGCACACACACAGCCCCCGTGTGGTGGAACAGCTACTGAAAAGAACACTGACGAATGAGCACAGGTACAGCCCAACTTAGAAAGAGATCGCATTCCAAAAGTCTATTTCTTTTTTTTTTTTCTGCAGTACGCGGACCTCTCACTGTTGTGGCCTCTCCCGTTGCGGAGCACAGGCTCCGCACGCGCAGGCTCAGCGGCCATGGCTCACGGGCCCAGCCGCTCTGCGGCATGTGGGATCTTCCCGGACCGGGGCACGAACCCGCGTCCCCTAGCATCGGCAGGTGGAGTCTCAACCACTGCGCCATCAGGGAAGCCCCCAAAAGTCTATTTCTAAACTGATGGTTTAGAATTTAGGACCCATTTTCTCACAGAAATAATGGTATACACGTGGCTAAACTTCCTGGCTAGCCAACCAATTTCTTCTTAGCTCATGAAATAAATGAACCCCCCTCTGTCCTTGTGATTGGCTCAGAACTGTCTGCTGGGGACCCCCGTCCGTGCTTCCTCAGCCCGCCTCCCCGCAGGAGTGAAGCACCCCCGCACTGGCTACAGCAATGGAGGTTGATCAGCCTCGAGGACCAACTCTCTTCCAGGTCCCGCCTGCTGCCCCACACCAGCCTGAGGCAGAGGCTGAAAAAGAAAGGTTTAGGGACGCCCGGCTGAAGGCAACTGATCCCTCCAGACGCTGGAAAGGTCCTTGCCTCCAATGAGGCTTCGATATTGAAAACTCATTACTGATTTCCCTGCCGAGTCCATGCCGTTGCCACACAGCTTTTGTCTTATTTATTTTTATGTCTGACTTTGATCTCAAAAAAGGTCTGAGGAGACTATAGAAATAAATACCAATTAAAAACACAAGGCATGGGCTTCCCTCGTGGCGCAGTGGTTGGGGGTCCGCCTGCTGATGCAGGGGACACGGGTTCATGCCCCGGTCCAGGAAGATCCCACATGCCGCGGAGCGGCCGGGCCCGTGAGCCATGGCCGCTGAGCCTGCACGTCCGGAGCCTGTGCTCCGCAACGGGAGAGGCCACAGCAGTGAGAGGCCTGTGTCCCGAAAAAAAAAAAAAAAAAAAAAAAAACACAAGGCAAAAACACCAAAGGCAAATGTATTGAAAGAAAAAATACATAAATAAACGGGACTACAGCAAAATTTAAAACTGTTATGCTGGGACTTCCCTGGTGGCGCAGTGGTTGAGAGTCCGCCTGCCAATGCAGGGGACATGGGTTCAGTCTCTGGTCCGGGAAGATTCCACATGCCGCGGAGCAACTAAGCCCGTGCGCCACAACTACTGAGCCTGTGCTCTAGAGCCCAAGAGCCACAACTACTGAGCCCGTGAGCCACAACTACTGAAGCCCGCGTGCCTAGAGCCCATGCTCCACAACAAGAGAAGCCACTGCAATGAGAAGCCCGCGCACCGCAACAAAGAGTAGCCCCCACTCGCCTCAACTAGAGAAAGCCCGTGCACGGCAATGAAGACACAACGCAGCCAAAAAAAACAAAAACAACAAAAAAAACCTGTTATGCTGCAAACGACACCATCAAGAAAGTAAAAAGGCAACCCATAGAATGGGAGAAAATATTTGCCAGTCCTACAGCTGATAAGCAACTTCTATAAAGAAGTCTTAAAACTCATCAATAAAAAGACAACCCATGAAAAAGGGACAAAGGAATAACTGTGGTAATACGTTTGCACAACTCTGTGAATGTTAAAAAACCACTGACTTGCACAACTCTGTGGATGTTAAAAACCACTGACTTGTACAACTCTGTGAGTGTTAAAAACCACTGACTTGCACAACTCTGAATGTTAAAAACCACTGACTTGTTCACTTTAAATGGTGAATTGCATGTATGTGGATTATAACTCAATAAAATTGTTCTTCTTTAAATGGGCAATTATTTGAATAGGTATTTCTCCAAGGAAGAAATACAGATGGCCATTAAGCACGTAAAAAGATGCTCAACATCATTAGTCATTAAGAAAATGCAAGTCAAAATCACAATGAGACACCACACTCACTAGGATGACTATGATAAAAAGGACACAATTAAAAGTGTTGACAAGGATGTGAGAAACTGGAGCCCACGTACATTGATTCTGAGAATATAAAATGGTGCAGCCACTTTGAAAAACATTCTGGCTGGTTTTCAAAAGGCTAAACAGTTAGCATATGACCCAGCAATTTCATGCCCAGGTATGCACTCAACAGAGATTAAAACATACATCCACATAAAAACTTGTACACAAATGCCCAGAGCAGCATTATGCATAAAAAAAAAAGTGAAAACAACTCAAAAAGTACATCAATGGATGAATAAATACTTTGGCCTATTCCTGGGCAATAAAAAAGGAATGAAGTACTAATACGTGCTATAACAGGGAAGAAGCCAGTCACAGAAGACCACATATTGTACGCTCCATTTACATAACATGTCCGTAACGAGTAAATTTAGAGAGACAGAAAGTAGATCAACAGTTGCTTAGGGCTGGGCACGGGGTGGGGCAGAACGGGGAGTGACTGCTAATGCACATGGGGTTTCTTTCAGGAGGTAAAAAATATTCTAAAATTAGATCATGGTGATGGTTGCATAACCCTGTGAATATACTAGAATATATTGAACTGTACAATTTAAGCGGGCAAAGCGTATGGTATGTGAATTATATCTCAATTAAACTGCTTTAAAAAAAATAAAAGCACCCAGCATGTATTCGTTTGTGTTAATTTCTAAGATACATTTTTTTTAAATGACAGCTGAGCAAAATGGAAACAAGAGGAAAATATCAATATGATGAAACTGGAATGAACTACATACACGAAATAACACAACGTTGGTGATCTGGGGCAGTATGGCTGGTGGATGAAGGAGGTGGGCGCCCAGCTTCCAGAGGCCAAGGCAGACAGAAACGTGATCAGCCAGAACATCCCGAGATCCATCAGATGGGAAAAAATTCAGAGGATCAGTCATCTTTCTGATATCGGAATGTTCTTCCCAAGGAGAACACAGTGTGAGTGGCATGAAAGAGAGTTCAGGGTTCCAGGGAGGGCCTCCCCAGAGGGGAACTGCAACTGACAATGTCATCTGATGTTAAACTCTGGAAAACGCTGTTGAGGATTTCTACAGAGCCTGGTGGAGACCTTGGGAGCTCAGCCACACATTCTAAATAAACTAAGTTAATGAAAACATGAGGCCTCTTGGAACTCAAGGTAAAACAAAAAAGTTGTCCAATAAAAGAGGTAAAATGTTAGTATTCTACATGGCTCAACAGTCAGCAAAGTTTAAACGGTCATAATAATGAGGATCTGGGTAGGGATTTAGCCAAATATTGTACACAAACTGTGTCGTACGTGTATTGCTATAACCGAATACACTGAGAGGACAGAGGGAGAGAGACTGAATAGATAATGTCCAACACCGCTGAGTCTACAGCTAGAAGTATATGTGTATTATTTTTAAATCTGGAGGCAAATATCAAATGAACCAGCTAAAACAGTTGAACGTCGTTGCCTTTCAGAAGCAGACCACCATAGCAGAGGCACAAGGGGGCTACTCTTCTTAGTTTTAAGCTCTGGCACTATTCAGCGTTTCCACTGATATGCATATGTCACTTTCTTAAAAATAAAAAATAATAGGGCTTCCCTGGTGGCGCAGTGGTTGGGAGTCCGCCTGCCGATGCAGGGGACGCGGGTTCATGCCCCGATCCGGGAAGATCCCACGTGCCGCGGAGCGGCTGGGCCCGTGAGCCATGGCCGCTGAGCCTGTGCGTCCGGAGCCTGTGCTCCGCAACGGGAGAGGCCACAACGGTGAGAGGCCCGCGTACCGCAAAAATAATAATAATAATGATAATAAAATAAAAATAAACCAGCTACATGCAGCAAACATCATTTACAGTCAGTATAAGCTGTGAACATGGCTTCTAGCAAAGAAGGCACCGGGTGAGACCAGGTGAGGAGCCCCTGGTGCTGTGGTGGAGGAGCTCGCCCACCCGCCGGCGCCTGGCCGGGGCCTCCCGCCAGCCCCAACACGGCCGACGCGCATGGGTGCGGTCCACACTGTGTCCTTTCCTGCTCCCACCTTCTGGCCAGGTGGGCATAGCTGACTTTACCCAGAGAGAAATGCAGGTATGATGACACCCTGGTGTGACTGGAAAAATACAACAGACATGACTGCAGCTGGAGTCCCAGCTTGTGGGCCGCACCGGTTACACGTCCGACAGAGCTCGGGGTGGCTGTGCCCCTATTCTGCTTCCAAGGCCCCTGAGAAGCCCCCCACGTGGGTTTGTGTTAGCTGTACCCCTTCCCAGGAGTGCCCCAGGTTGAGAATGGTGACACAGAGAGAACCTGGAAAGAAAAGGGAGAGGGAGGCAGGAAGCTAGGGTAACACTGAACTAAGCCTAAATTCAACATGGAATCCTGCAACAGGAAAAGACACAAGTGGGAAAACTAGTGAAATTCAAATAAAGCCAGAAGTTTAATTAATCGTAACATTATCAATGTAGGTTTGTTTTTTTTAAGCAAATATAGTGTGGCAATAGCGGATGTTAAATTAGCAGAAAATGGGTAAGAGGTATACAGGAACTCTACATTGGCTTTGCAACTTTGCTATAAATCTAAACTCTTTTCAAAGTTAAAAGCTGACTAAAAATATACATATTGTGCCAAAAACAAATAGACAACAACAACGTCCACAAAACCTCAACGAAGGTTCCTGGCTTTCAAGCGCAAAGAGCAGAGGCATGCGGGATGGGGAAGGACTGGTCGGGGTGACCGTCCCTCAAGCCTCACCCTGAGGCTTCATCCTGAGCGTGAGGGGAAGCCTCTGGGACACGGGCTGATGGGCAGGCCTCGGGGTACAGAGGAGTGAACCCGCACCTGAGCACAGAAGTGAGCTTGGCGAGTCAGCTCTCCTGACCCACAGGACGCCAAGTGTCCAGCGTGGCAGAACTGGGCCCTTCATCATCCCTGTGACCTGGATTTCAGCAGCCCCAGGTCAGTGGTAAGGACATGGGGGCAGCTGGCATGGCTCTAGGAAGCAGAGCGGGATGTTGGTGCGCTAGATATTTTTCCAATCCTCTCAGCTCATGCCTGCTAACATTCCTGTCAAACCCTGCCCCCCCCCCGAGGCTGGGGAACAAGACACAAGAGACTCCAGGGATTTCACAAATAGAATCCCGCAGGAGGATGGTCACCCCGTCCCCTGGAGGCCCGAAGAGGACGAGGGGCGCCCAAGCGACCTCTGAGGCTCCTCCCAACTGTCATGCCACGTGGAGTACTGAGGCGGGGCATGTTGGCTAAGCTTATAGTGAAGTCCTGCTCTGTGACATTTAAGTGCAGGGGTCCATAACTTATACTTAAGTCTCTGCATACCAATAAATCTTGCCAGCTTCTTGGGAGTTACAGAACCATTTAATTCGAGAAACAGCAGGAAGATTCCTTTACAGAGACCTCTGAACACCCAGAACGAAATGCACCAATCATGCAAGCCCTTACCGGAAGCTGAGCTCGGAACGGTCATCTCCAGCTAGCCACCCACGGATGCGTTTTGTTTGGCCCACGGCAGTTTTAAGATCAGGAAACTTTACAGAAAAAGCTAGATGTTCAGCTTTTGGGGACAAATCCAAGGCCCTGTCGACAATCACCTAGACCTTGAGTGGTGCCTACCGTCTCCCTCCCCCTGCCCCCCGCCAACATGCCTTTCACATGACGAGACCGCGCTGGATCACCACCTTCCTTCCCATTACCTGGGATGAGAGGAAGCTAGGAGTAAACGAAATATGAGGAAAAGCTGGCAAATGTTACGGGTTCTGCAACAGGTACTACAGGATAATGAAAAAACAGCATCTCCCAATAACCAACAAGATCAACAATCTTAGGAGGGAGAGAGGGGCGTCTTGTTTTATCACCATTTATGTCTCGGAACAGCCTGGAGTGACGACAGTGGGGCTGGTCACATACAGGGCCTGGTGTCAGCACTGGAGGAGGGTCATGTGAGGTCCTGCGTGGCAGGGAGAAGGCACATCTGAGAGGTTTCCCAGCCGACAACGGACAGTCCAGGCAGCGGGAGACCAGGTATTCCAAATGGACCCGAAATTACCTAAAGGCTTGATAAAGGAGACAGGACTAACTCATCATAAACCATTCCCAAGCATTACAAACACCCAGGCTCTTAAAGCAAAGGCCCATTTCTACAGACATCAGGGGACAAGAAGGTTAGCAAGGGGCCCAAGTCTTTTACCATCTGCCTTTCCCTCAGGGCAAGTGGCCCCCAGGTCAGGCATCCACAATCCACGGAACAGGAGCCTTGGTGATATGGCTTAATTTCTACCAAAACCCCCAAATCTGTGACTCATCTGGACAAAAGCTGAGAAAGGCAGTGACCCTCAAACATCATTTTTGCAACTGGGACAGAACCAGGGCCCCATGTTCTTAGAGACCTTCTCACTTTTCCCACCCTTTGAAACACTCTGCTCTACCTTCACATCCTCCCCAGGGGGACTGGTAGAGTCAGGGCTGCACGGGCGGACACTCTGCACTGAACACTTACCCTGAAGACAAAACAAAGAGAGGAAGCGTATGCTGACGCATGCAAGGCTTTATCGACTTCCTTTACCCCAAACGCTACATTCTAGACAGACATGTACCCAACTATATGAAGAAGACTTTGCCTGCTTTCCAGACAAGAGAATGTGGAACTATTCTCAAAGAAATCCCCCGGGCTTCCCTGGTGGCGCAGTGGTTGAGAGTCCGCCTGCCGATGCAGGGGACATGGGTTCGTGCCCCGGTCTGGGGGGATCCCACATGCCGCGGAGCGGCTGGGCCCGTGAGCCATGGCCGCTGAGTCTGTGCGTCCGGAGCCTGCGCTCCACGGTGGAAGAGGCCGCGGCAGTGAGAGGCCCGCGTATAGAAATCCCATATATTTAAAAGCTTCCACTTCCATCCTTTCTGAAGGAAAAAACGGTGCTCTCAAATCAGGAAAAGGCTCATTTTCACCCACTCCCATCAGGGTGACTGCAGGGACTGACCGCCCTGACCAGGAAAACAGCCCCTGGGTCATCCACATCCAGACTGGGCTGCTTTCCAGGATGCTCCCAGAGCCCAGGTCCCTGAGGACCACAGGGCGGGGGTCAAGGGGCCAGAACAGCCGAGCAGAATGAAGGACGACACCGGAGAACACGGTGCTTGGGAGAGGGCATGGCATCAGTCCAAGGACTCCCGGCAGAATCCCACTTCCTATCACTGCGTAACTCAGTCCAACCCAACAGCAGCCGAGAGGCCAGTCTACCTGGCGTGAGAGCGGGACAAGAGGGTGGACTCTTGGTCCGCCTCCGAGAGGACACCAGCCAACACCCAGTGAACACACACACGTGCTAGCGTCTTAAACCTCTGCGTCTTGTAACATGGGGAAAATGTATGTTTGTTCAAATAAGCAAACATATAATATTTGACCCTGTAGTCATATACACTGCGGGAGGGAGTATAAATTTGGCTTAAAAAGTAAACTTTCTGAAAGTCAGTCTGGTAAGACATATCAGATGCCTTTAAATCTGTCAATAGGGACTTCCCTGGCGGTCCAGTGGATAAGACGTCACCTTCCAATGCAGGGGGTGCAGGTTCGATCTCTGGTCAGGGAGCTAAGAACCCACGTGCCTCGCAGCCAAAAAAAACCAAAACATAAAACAAAAGCAATATTGTAACAAATTCAATAAAGACTTTAAAAATGGTCCACTTCGGGGTCGTTCCTGGTGGCCCAGTGGTTAAGAATCCGCCTGCCAATGCAGGGGACATGGGTTCGAGCCCTGGTCCGGGAAGACCCCACATGTCGCGGAGCAACTAAGCCCATGCGCCACAACTACTGTGCCTGGGCTCTAGAGCTTGTGAGCCACAACTACTGAGCTCACGTGCCACAGCTACTGAAGCCCACGTGCCTAGAGCCCGTGCTGCACAACAAGAGAAGCCACCACAGTGAGAAACACGCACGCTGCAAGGAAGAGCAGTCCCCACTCGCTGCAACTAGAGGAAGCCCATGCACAGCAATGAAGACCCAACAAAGCCAAAAATAAATAAGTTTATTTTTTTAAATAAAAATGGTCCACTTCATTCTTTTTCTTTTTTAATTTATTTGTTTTGGGCTGCGTTGGGTCTTTGCTGCTGCGCGTGGGCTTTCTCTAGTTGCGGTGAGCGGGGGCTACTCTTTGTTGCAGTGCGCAGGCTTCTCACTGCGTTGGCTCCTCTTGTTGCGGAGCACGGGCTCTAGAGTGCGGGCTCAGTAGTTGTGGCGCACGGGCTTAGTTGCTCCATGGCATGTGAGATCTTCCCGGACCAGGGCTCGAACCCATGTCCCCTGCATTGGCAGGTGGATTCTTAACCACTGTGGCACCAGGGAAGCCCTCCACTTCATTCTTTTAAAAAAAAAAACTGTCAATGAGCTCTGGTCTGGTTATCCCATTTCTAGAAACCTATCTTAAAAAAAAATCCAAAATGCACAAAGATGCTTACCTTAGGATTCTTAAAACACAGGAAAATAAGGAAAGAGCTAAATATTCAACATCAGAAGAATGATGAGTCTATCAATAGCGACATCATGAAATATTATACAGCTACTACAATGTTTACAGGTAATTTAAAACGGAATGGAAGGGCTTCCCTGGTGGCGCAGTGGTTAAGAATCCACCCGCCAATGCAGGGGACACGGGTTCGTGCCCCGGTCCGGGAGGATCCCACATGCCGCGGAGCGGCTGGGCCCGTGAGCCATGGCCGCTGGGCCTGCGCGTCCAGAGCCTGTGCGTCCAGAGCCTGTGCTCCACAACGGGAGAGGCCACAACAGGGAGAGGCCCGCGTACCGCAAAGAAACAAAACAAAACAAAAAAAATGGAATGGGAGTGATCATGACAGGAGAATACAAAACTTTATACATGTTATGACCACTGTATGAAGAATGCAAAGAAAATGGCTGGAAGGAAAACGTCATTCGACACTGACAGCTCCTGTCCTGGTGAATTAGGAGACGTGGTTTTGTTTCTCTGTGTATTTCTCTAGTTTAAAATTATTCCATGATTAGAATGCATTAGTTTCATTTTCATAATAAATATAGCAATGTTTTAACTATGAAGTTGGAAAGTCAGAGATTACACTGGCTTGAGGCATCAGGACGGGCTTCCCGGGGGAGGCTGTATTTGAAGTGAAAACAGAAAGACAAAGAGAGAGGGCATTCCCAGGGTGGGGAACAGCACCACCAGAAGCAAAGGGACAGGTTCTTCTGTGGAAACACTGATCAGTCCAGTTTGGTTGGCAAATTACCTACAAATTTCCTAGCGGGCTGAAACAGCACAAGACGTGTTCGGTGTCAAATCAGATTCTGAGCACACCTCATATCTCCAAGGTCAATTTTCCCATCCAAGCGAATGTCTAAAGTGCACAAAAATAAATGGAGAAGGGTCGTCTTATTCATTCCTCCCAAGGGAAGCCCTGAGTGGGAAGGGTCCATGAGGCAGAGAAAGAGGGCTTGGATTCCCTCTGGTACAGGAAGAAGGCAGACGGAAACACAGCTAAGGAGGGAATGGAAGCTGGAGCACGCGGACAATACAAAGTGGGTGCTGAACTGATATAAAGGGCGGAGAGGTGGAGGGACGGCGCTGGAAGGCAAGTCAGAGACCAGCGACACAGGACCAAGGCCATGGTGGGACCCGCTGCCGTCGAGGCCCGGGCCTTCTTCCGGGTTTTAACATGCATTGCATGGGTAAGGCAGTCCATTAAAGGACTAGACGAGACGGACAAACACGATCGACTTTGGGATTTAGGAACAGCAAGGAGAGAAGTTAGGTGATTTCAAAAGCTCTGCACAAAATGCGTCTCCCCGCAAGAAGCTTAAGTTGCCTTCACAGGCTGTTCTCTCCACACTGTCTCTAGAAATGGGGTGGCAAGTATTTTCCTTCCCACCTTACATTGAACGGCTGTTCCTATCAGAAAGCATAAGACATTTTAAGGACATAAGGCACGGTCTACTAAATGTCTCTTACCTGGCAGACCTTCACACTCACACACCCCCGGCAAGAGTTCCCCTGGGTTACAAAGGAAGTCCAGGAAAGCTAAGCGACACACGCCCCAAAACGAAATGCTAGAAGTCAGTTTAAAACTCAAGTCTGCCTGGTTCCAAAGTGGCCCTTTTTCTAACACATCACATCACCTCCCCAAACTGGGGGAGACCTCAGGTCATGGAGTCTGATCTACCAAGCAGCTGACGGAGATTCACTCATAGAAAAAAGTGATAAGGCAGCCGGTGGAGCCCTGTTCTCCCAGGAGAACGTCCAAGTGCCAACTGTGCTAAACTCAGAAAGTTGACAGAACGCTGTGAAGAAGAGACACAGGATTCCCTAGACTGTACCCTTGAACCCAAAGAAAAAAGTACACACAGCACTGGCTGCAAAGTGCTGATGAACGATGACATACTTTGGGAAAGACACGCGACCAAGACCTGCGCCTCGCGCTAGTCAAAGTCAGGGCGGAGCTCTCTGTCTGGGTGTCAGTGTTGCTACAGCAAAAAAGACAAACGCTTGACAACATAATTACAACTGTCAATCTTCCTACAAGGAATTAAACTTGGAAACCATTCAGGGAGCAACAGTAGGCACAGGAGTTAACTGCATCTCATAACCTTATTCCCAGTGTGCATTACACCGCCAGGAGGTTATTGCTGGAAAGGAACCATCGTTCATCCGTCATACCAGCTAATTTTAAATTTTCAATTCAAGATTTTTTTTTTTTTCCGCAAAAAGGAGAGGTTTGGGGGAAAGTTTTTTTTTTTTTTTGCGGTACGCAGGCCTCTCACTGTTGCGGCCTCTCCCACTGCGGAGCACAGGCTCCGGAGGTGCAGGCTCAGCGGCCGTGGCTCACGGGCCCGGCCGCTCCGCAGCATGTGGGATCTTCCCGGACCAGGGCACGAACCCATGTCCCCTACATGGGCAGGCGGACTCTCAACCACTGCACCACCAGGGAAGCCCTGGGGGAAAGTTTTTAATGCCTCTAGTCCCTAGCAACTATAGTTCCACCACCTAGCATAATTTAATGGGGATATATTTTCATTTCCACTTTTGTACCACTTGGGAGGAAGAGTCAGGGCAGGGCTGGTGGCATTCTCACCAGTGAAAAATCTTTGTAAGAGGCCTGCTTTCAAAGTGAGGGAAATAGACGACTAGCCTGGGGAGCCAGAGGCTGTTTACCTATAACACAGACCCTAAAACAAGGTTCCTAGGCTTGGCTGTAAGCGCCAATTCATCTCCTGCCAGACAAGCAATATTTAGATTACAGACCTAGGCCTCAAGATTTTGGTTTTGCTTTAAATATTTCCTGGAACAAAACCAATGAGACACACTGGGGCTCCCCTCAGCCCTACCAGACGTCCCCAGTCCCTATATCCCCAACCCCAGCAACTCCATCCCTGCACACACCACAGCTGCTTAGGTCATTCATCACCACGTAAGAAGCCCTCCCAACCTCTGATTCCACTGGTATCACCGTGCTCCGTGTCCTACTCACACACACACACACACACACACACATTCACTCACACTCTTCCTGAGCCACACAGCCAGGCATCGTTTCCTTCCAGACCCTGGAGCCTCACAGCACGGCTGCTCCCAAGTCCGTCCTGGTTGGCACCACGGACGGCACGCTGCACAACACAGCAGGTACCATTCAGAAAGACTCTGCTCTGACAGGCATATCCTGGTTGCATCTTAGCAACGCTGCCCACCCTATTCAAAATGTACAATCTTGGATCTCTTTCCCTCCAACCCGTTGTGATTTCCAGAAAGTGAACCCTCATCCAGAACTGTGATCACGGGTAAAGAGAGGTGAGGCAGAGAGAACGAGCCATTCAGAGGCCCTCCTCCCCCACTCACTGATGATGAGACAGGTTCTAAAACTCGTACAGCGATCAGTTAATTCTCGTAAGATAAAAAAACACACTTAAAAATGTGTGACGTCTGCTGCCTCACTCTTAGACACAGCACCTGGTCAGGGCAAGGGCGTGGAGTCAGCAAGGCTTGGGACAGGAGAGAAACACCACACATCACCTAAGGAACGGACGGGGCACCGATGGGCACTTTGAACTAAGCTAAGGGTGGTTCATTCATGGATTTCAAATAAGGAAGTGACAGCTTGGGTTAGGGTTTCAAGAGATCACACAGGCAGAAGGAAGAGGGCCGTCCACAGGGAGAACAGCCAGGACTGAGGCAGGCGCACAGGACGGAGGCCTGAGAGAGGTGCATTCTAGAACCTTGGAGGAAGGGTCAACAGGACTGCGGAGAAGGCAGAGGGGGCGGGGCTGGAGTGGTCCAGGTTTCTGGGGCAGCCTCCTGGCGCGGCCACTGACCAAGATGAAAGCCAACGGGGGCCGCTTGGAGAAAGGATGGGCTCTGTTTCAGATACAGGGTCTGAGAGATTTCTATTAGGCAACTGGATCGATAAGGGCTGTCGCTGAGCAGGGAATTCTTGGGCTAGAAACAGATTCTGGAGACGTTGGCGTAAATACTGCGATTGAAGATTTAGATGCGAATGAGATTCCTCGGGGTCTTTCAGAGAACGGGAAGATGAGGAGGTGCTCCACCAAGCCTAGAAGACATGAGCATCGAAGGTGCAGACGAGAGGTCGGGACGGGGACGGTGAAGGAAGAGCCCCTGAGGAGGGATGCTGCTGTGTGCTGGGAAGAAGAGCTTCATGAAGTGGTGCTGCTTCCAAGTTAGCCCGTTACACTGAAACATGCTTGCAAGCCAAAGGACGATCCACCTGAAACTTAAGGTACACAGAGAAATACACCTTTAAAAAGTCTTTTAAAAAAGTATCAGCCTGTCTGCAGACTTGGGAGAAGTAGCAAAAAAAAAGGGGAAGGAAAGCAGCGAAATGCGGGGCTGGGATAGAAGGTGAGGGTGCCGGGGATTGGGCAAGGCGGGGGCCCTGTGTCGACACCCCTGTCACCCGTCAGCACTGCTGCCCGCTCCCTTCTCCCCGGCTCAAACCCCAGCCCTTGAAGGACAACATGTATAACAGATGCTGACTTGCAACAACCACTAAACTTTAGTGCCTCAGTTTCCCCACACGGGAAAGGTGAAGAGAAAGCTCCTACCATCTTCTTTGACTGCACACGTGACCTTTAATAAATCACTTAACTTCTCAACCTTAGCTTGCACCCTGTAAAGTGGAGTGACGGCATTTACAAGGTTCGCGTGGGGAACACAAGTAAGGCACACAACTAAAACGGTGCACGGCACACGGAGCGCAGATGAGATCCGGCTCTTACGGGCGGGAGTGGCATCTTAGCCCAGTGTATTGTTCTAGGTGGCCCTTTCCCTAAGTGTCCAAGTAGCAGAAGCTAAGTATGGGCCCCTCATCTCCCTGCCCCATACCTCATTATTAAATACAGCAGTAGTGGCTAATTATTTTCACAGGAGTGGCATGCCTTTGCCTGAGAACATAATTCTTTATGATGAGTTTTAAAAAGAAAACCAAATTTCACTCACATAATTTCTACTTAGCAAGGCCTTTCAAGGATTATAATCCCACTGCTTTAAAGACTGCTTGGGACTTCCCCGGCAGTCCAGAGGTTAAGACTCCACGCTTCCACTGCAGGGGGCACAGGTTCAATCCCTGGTGGGGAAACTCAGATCCCATATACTACGCAGCCAACAAAAAAAAAAAGACCGCTTGCACTAGAATTCCTTCAATGAGCTCTACTAATGAAAATAAAGAGAGGAAATAAATATAAATTAATGAATAATGCCAAAGAGTTCGTAAACCAAAACCCACTCTTTTGTTTGTTTTCTTTTATATGTGCTCTAAGATATTTTCCAACAGATTTTCATAATAATTTCTACATGGCAATGCCACAATGGGTATGTGTGCAGGGACCAAGCAGTCACATTTACGAATACAAGGCGCTCGCCTAGCACCTCTGAAGCCTGCTTCTGGAGTCTCCCACTCCCACAGTGCCTGTCAAGCCCCCTTAAACCCTCCCTGACCCGTGGTGGCACAAAGCACTGGGCCGAACAGGCTGGGCCCCTGACTGCAGCCTACCTAGCAAGGTAGGGGCTCGGGGGTGCTGGTGGGCGGCATGTCAGCAGGAGACGTGACTCAAAGGCCACAAAGACAACCCAATGAGCCACTCTGGTTCCTGAGCTACCTTCCAGATCTTAAGCTTGTTTATATGTTTCTGGATTCCGTGAACCAAAATTCCCACATTCCCCATTTCCATATACTATTTACAATAAAGATATATCACTTAGGGTAACACGGCTGAATTTCTCAGACTCTGAGAATGAAAAAGTCCTAAACGTGAACCATCTAGCAGGAACTCCTTCCAGGGCAGCCCAGACAGGACCCGCAGAGAAGAGAACATTATGATTATACGAACGTAAACACCTGGGGCGGGGGACCCAACAGTATTTAAGAACACAAACTCTGAAGCCAGTCTGACGAGGTTGGAATCCTGGCTCTAGCTAGAAAACCTTGGACAAGCTTCTTAATCTCCCACGCCTCACCTGGTTCACCCGCAAGATGGATATAATGCAGCACTAAACTCAGAGAAGGGTTGTAGAGATGAAACGTCAAGTGTTTAAAGCCGTGCTTAGCAGGATATCAGCAAGATGTCTGAATAGAAGGTGCCCAGCTCACATCCCCCACCTAAAGAACAAACTGACATCCATCCACAGACCAAAGGGGTCCTCATGGGAGCTCTGGGATCCAGGTACAAAGCTGCAAAACCCTGGTGGAGCCCAAGACCGAGAAGAGTCGCTTGGAGAAGGCAGGCTCCCTGACAGTGGCCCTGGATACAGACCAAAAGCAGCCCTCCCGCCATGGACTCGGCTGTGGCCCAGCTTGGCCATGGTCCTGCACAGAGCCGTGCTGCCTGGGGACCAGGAGGTGCCACCCTGTCTATGCCCCTGTTAACAGGATCTCCAACCTCAGACCTGACCTGTGACTGGCCCCAGCCCCACTCTAAGGTGGTTTAGAGTCACTCCTGCCGGCCCAGGGACCCAGCAATACTCACCTTTGCCCCTGGTAGCAGGACTGCTGACTTCAGTCCCAGCTGCAGACCCTCAAGGGGCCCTATGACTTGATTCCAGGCCCAATATGCCATGGTCCAGGGGCAATACCGCCCACCCAGGAAACCAGTGTGAGACACGCCTGTCCGAGCCCCCACTGGCAGGTCTGCTGACCTCAGTTCTGACTGCAAATCCTGAAGCAGCCCTGTGACCCTATTCTAACCCCACTCTACCCTGGTCCCAGAGGCAGTGCCGCCTACCCAGAGACCTGGTGGGAGCACGCTTAGGGATACAGCGGATGCCACCCTCATCCATGACCCTGGTAACAGGCCTAGAAATGGCACCATGACCAGGCAGCTCAACCATAGCCCTGGAGGCAGGCCCATCACCCAGGTGATAGACAGGATTCAAACCATCTGCATCCCCAGTAACAAGCTCGCCAACGGTGAACGCAACCGCAGACCTGGCAGCAGCCAAGTGACCAGGCTCTAGCCCTGCTCCAATGCAATCTCTGAGGCAGTCCCATCAGTCTGGGGACAGAGCAGCAGGTCTTTACCTACTAAAATCCAGCCTGTAAAGACAGGAAGAGGTGTTTGCTCCTTCAAATGCACAGACATCAACACAAGGCTACACGGATAACAATGAATCAGGCAAACATGCCCCACCACAGGAAACCAATAAAGCCCCAGTAACCAACCATAAAGAATTGGAAATCTGTGACTTGCCTCACGAAGAATTCAAAATAATGGTCTTAAGGTAGCTCAATAAGCTACAAGAGAACACAGATAGACAACTCAACAAAATCAGGATAATGATACATGAACAAGATGAGAATTTCAAAAAAGAGGAATCATAAAAAAAGACCCAAACAGAAATTCTGGAACTGAGGAACACAATGAATGAAATGAAAAATCCAACAGATTTCTTCAACACTACTTGACCAAGAAGAAGAAAGAATCTGTGAACTCAAAAACAGGTCATTTGAAATTATCCAGTCGGGGCGGGGGGGAGGGGAAATGAAACATAGTGAAGACAGCCAATGGGATTTATGGGACACCATCAATCAACTCAACAGATGCACTATGGGACTCTGAAAAGGAGAAAAGAGAGAGAAAGGACCAGAAAGTTTAGTTAAAGGAATAATGGCTGAAACTTTCCCAAATCTTGAGAGGGGTATGCCCATCCAGGTTCCTGAAGCTCAAAGGTTCCCAAACAGGATCAACCCAAAGAATGTTACACAGAAACACATTATAATTAAATTATCAACAGTCAAAGACAAAGAGAAAATTTTAAAAGCAGCAAGAGAAAAAAGGATTTATGATATACAAAGGAACCCCTATAAGGCTATAAGTGGATTTCTCAGCAGAAAACTTACAAGCCAGGAGACAGTGGGAAAATATATTCAAGGTGATGAAAGAAAAAGATGACCAACGAAGAATACTATACCCAGCAAAGCTGCCCTTCAGAAATGAAGACAAGGCAAAGACTTTCTCAGACAAACAAAATCACCACTAGATGATGGTGGTGACTAGGGAATCATCACCACTAGACCTGTCTTACAAGAAACGCTAAAGGGCATTCTTCAAGAGGAAGAAAGGAACAAAGAAACCACAAAAAAGTCAGAAAATACTGGACAAAATGGCAAGAGTAAGTTCTTACCTGTCAATAATGACTTTAAATGTAAACAGATTAAATTATCCAATCAAGAAAACAAAGTGGCTAAATGAATGAGAATACAATATCCAACTATATGCTGCATGCAAGAGACTCAAGCTTTAAAAATACACATAGGCTTAAACGGATGGAAGAAGATATTCCATGCAAATGTTAACCAAAAGAGAGCAGGAGTGGCTACACAGTTGTCCCTCTTTTTTTTTTTTTTTTTTTTTTTTTGCGGTACGCGGGCCTCTCTCACTGCTGTGGCCTCTCCCGTTGCGGAGCACAGGCTCCGGACGTGCAGGCTCAGCGGCCATGGCTCACGGGCCCAGCCGCTCCGCAGCATGTGGGATCTTCCCGGACCGGGGCACGAACCCGTGTCCCCTGCATCGGCAGGCGGACTCCCAACCACTGCGCCACCAGGGGAGCCCCAGTTGTCCTAGGTTGTCTTAACAACACTGTGCCAGTGTTGAACTATGCTAGTCCACTTTTACGCAGATGTGTTTTGATAAATACGTACACAGTACTACACAATCCACAGTTGGTTGAATTTGTGAATGCAGAATCTTGAATACAGAGGGCTCACTGTAACGTTACATGCAGTTGGCACCCCAACCCCCATTGTTCAAGGGTAAACCATTCTTATATTAGACAAAATTGACCTTAAGTCAAAACTGTCAAAAGAGACAAAGAAGGTCATTACATAATGATAAAAGGTCAATTCAACAGGAAACTGTAAGTTATAAATATATATTTACCCACCATCAAAGCATCTAAATATATAAAGCAAATACTGACAGATCTGAAGGGAGAAATAGACAGAAACACAATAATAACAGGAGAGTTCAGTATCCCACTCTCAAAATGGATAAGTCACCCAAAGAGAATACCAGTAAGGAAACAGCAGAGCTGAACAACACTATAGACCAAATAGACCTAACAGACATATACAGAACTTTCCATCAACAACAGAAGAATACACACATTTCTCAAGTGCGCACAGAACATTCTGCAAGACAGATCACATCATAGTTCACAAAACAGGTTGTAAAAATTTCAAACAGATCAAAGCATTACCAGTTCAAAGCCTTAAATGTAAGACCTGAAACTGTAAAACACCCAGAAGAAAACACAGGGAAAAAGCTCCTTGACATGGGTCTTGGCAGTATGTTTTTGAATATGACACCAAAAGCAGAGGCAACAAAAGTAAAAATAAACAAGTAACTAAATATCTAACTAGATAACTTCTGCACAGCAAAGGAAACAACAAAATGAAAAGGCAACCTGCAGAGGAGTATAAAATACTTGTAAACCAAACCTGATAAGGGGTTAATATCTAAAATACACAAGAAACTCATACAACTCAGTAACAAAAAAATAAAACAAACAAAACAATAAATAACCCAATAAAATTAGGCAACGTACCTGAAAATACATTTTCCCAGAGAAGACATACAGATGGCCAACGGGTACCTGAAAAGCAGCTCAACATCACTAATTATCAGGGAAATGTAAATCAAAACCACAATGAGATATCACCTAACACCTGTTATAATGGCTATTATCAAAACCACAAGAGAACAAGTGTTGGCAAGGATGTGGAGCAAAGGGAACCTTGCACACTATTAATGGGAATGTAAACTGGTGCAGCCATTATGGAAAACAGCATGGAGACTCCTCAACAAATTAAGAATAGAGCTACCATATGATTCAACAATCCCATTGCTGGGTACGAATCCAAAAGAAATAACGTCACTATCTTGAAGAGATATCTGAACCCTCATGCTCACTGCAGCATTATTTGCAGTAGCTAAGATAAGGAAACAACCCTGGTGTCCAACAATGGATGAATAGATAAAGAAAACATTTATTTTTATATATATATATATAAACATATTAAACATATTTATATATAATACATATTTATGTAAAATAAAATTTAATTTATTTATATATTCATTTAAATTTTACATATTTATATATTATATGTATTTAAATAAAGTAAATAAATATACATGTATTTAAATAAAAGTAACTTATTTAAATAAATTTTTTTATTTAGAAAATATAATGTTATATGTATAATGGAATATGATTCAGTCTTAAAAAAGAAGAATATACTGGGACTTCCCTGGCGGTCCAGTGGTTAAGACTTTGCCTTCCAATTCCAGGGGTACAGTTTGATCCCTGGTCAGAGAGCTAAGATCCCACACGATTTGCAGCCAAAAAACCAAAAAACATAAAACAGAAGCAATATTGTAACAAATTCAATAAAGACTTTAAAAATGATCCACATCCCAAAAAAAAAAATCTTAAAAAAAAGAACATCCTGCCATTTAACAATATAGATGAACCTGGAGGACATTATGCTAAGTGAAATAAGACAACTCACAAATACCACCTAATCTTACTTATATGTGGAATGTAAAAGAGTTAAACTCATAGAAGCAGAGAGTAGAATGGCAGTTGCCAAGAGTTGAGAGGATGGGGAAATGAAAAGGTGTTGGTCAAAGGGTACAGAGATGCAGTTATGCGGGATGCATAAGTTCTGGAGATTTAAGGTACAGCATGGTGACTGTCATTAATAAAACTGTACTTGAACTTTTCTGAGAGAATTGATCTTAAGTGTTCTCACCACACATACACAAGGTGACGGGAGGTGATGAAGTGTTAATGAGCTTGAATGGGGTGATCATTTCACAATATATACACATATCAAACCAGCACATTATACTCCTTAAATATATATAATTTTAATTTGTCAAGTATACCTCAGTAAAGCTGGAAAAAAGAGAAAAAGAAAATTGGAAAGTATCAAAAAATTTTAAAAAAAATAGTCTTTGGCACATAGTAAACACACAGTAAGTGCTAGTTATCACATCATCACCATCATCTCTTATAAGTCAGAGAAAGTAAAGAATGTTGGAGAGTTTTAAAAATACTCTAAGATGTTTCAAAAAAGTAATTGGGCTTCCCTGGTGGCACAGTGGTTGAGAGTCCGCCTGCCGATGCAGGGGACACGGGTTCGTGCCCCGGTCCGGGAAGATCCCACATGTTGCGGAGCGGCTGGGCCCGTGAGCCATGGCCGCTGAGCCTGCGCGTCCGGAGCCTGTGCTCCGCAACGGGAGAGCCCACAACAGTGAGAGGCCCGCGCACCACAAAAAAAAAAAGTAATTAACACCACATACTAGCAAGAAGGTCTCTATATGTGTTTATATCTGAATCACTGGATTGATTTTTTATTCGAAAATGCTGGTCCTTGAGGAGCCATCTAACACCATCCTCCTCCAAAACGAGTTTCCCATTGGGAAATATTGAGCCGGAGCGAGGGGAACCAAGTCATACTGCTAGGCCAGGACAGAACAAACACATCTATGTCCTAACAGAGATGCTGTGGAAGTTGATTTATTTGCATATCATGAAGGATTGTCGTGACCCACAATGCAACCACAAGGACAGAATCCTGTTACTCAGGGCTGAAAGCCTTCTAGTGGATACACAGTCTAATGAGTACTCCATAATTAGAGGCACACAAGAAAATCCTATTTTTTCACATGTTTACTTTAAACTTTTCCCCAGAGAAATAAATGTAAGCTCATATAACAATGTGAATGTTTCACACCTGCTGACTTGTTTACATGTGCACAACTGCATGGAAGATACTGCTTTCATCAGTGGGGGGACTCTGCCACCCTATAAATGCTCTGCTGATACCAATTCCAACCATCTCTGCTCAGGAGACGGCTCTCCCAGGAGCCGTGATCTCCCTGTACAGAGGTAGCGTGACTGTGCACTGCGCTGTGCAACCTCTTCCCTCCCGGGTTCACTCACATATCCGCCCGCACTCTCACCCCGGCCTCCTTGTAGCCAAAGACCCCACAGAGTAAGGACTTCAGACCATGGCCTAAAACACAGCAGGCTAAAGGGACAACACCAGACCCTGGCATCACGGGTGAAGCTGACCATCAAAGAAAGAGCTATTTTAGCGTCCTCAGACCTTTGCAGCAATAATAATGCAGACTTGCTAAAAACCAGAGGAGAAAGCAAAGGGAAGGTCAGAGTTCAAGGTCAGAGAGGAGCTAGCTTCACTGAAAAGCTTTAAATCACTTTAAGTTTCCTTCTGAAGACTTACCCGTATTAATTATATCTGTGCTCAAGGTACATAGACAACTTAGGTCAGGTGGATGTCAGGTGTCAGGCGGACAGTAAAGGTTTCCTTCATTCTGGTTCCCTCACCTCTCTGAGATGATGATTTCAATGAGATCCTGAGTCAACTACCAAAAGAAGAACTAGACACACAACCAATCCTGATCACAAGGGAGGGATCCAGAAAAGGTCTCACTTCTAGTTGTGACAATCATCACTAAATAAACCTACCTCTACTCTCGGCAGTTGTACGAAATACGTCACCACCAGGTCATGCTGACACTTGGAAAGGGACCAGATGGTGGCCTAATGAAGAGGCTGACCCCTCTAGTCTTATGGGAGAAGTACGACTCCTGTCCAGGAGGAGGGCTCCAAGAACAGCCGCTGCCCACAGAGCTGACCACATGGCAGCCGGGCCAGCTGCCACAGTGATGGCCTCTCACACCCGGCTCAGCTGACCAAAGCCCAGGTGTCATGATTTTGAACACCAGTTCCTCTCCCGCAAGAAAGTGATAAAAGCACCAAGTACATCAAGGAACCTGTGGTCTCAATTCCACATACTGCTAAAAATGCAATTTCCAGACCTTAACCCCCATAGGCCCTCTTTCCTAAAACTGACCTGCCTGGGAACACAGGCTCTGGTGAAGATGCTGGTCAAGTGGCCATGCTAGTTCCCCTTTCACAACCACCCTTCATCTCTCTACAAAACAAGGTACACCTCCCACCCATTCCTACTCTTACAGGATGTGCTGGTCTAGAGCTGAAAACTGTTCAGGGTGTCTTTCTAAGGCCATTGCAAATACTGGTATCAACTCTGTCGAAGAGACATTACTCTGCCGCTTGTTAAAATGGTAAGGAAGACTTTATTCAAGACTGTGGCACCAGGGCTTCCCTGGTGGCGCAGCGGTTGGGAGTCCGCCTGCCGATGCAGGGGACGCGGGTTCGTGCCCCGGTCCGGGAAGATCCCACGTGACGCGGAGCGGCTGGGCCCGTGAGCCATGGCTGCTGAACCTGCGCGTCCAGAGCCCGTGCTCCGCAACGGGAGAGGCCACAACAGTGAGAGGCCCGCGTACCGCGAAAAAAAAGACTATGGCACCAGGGGAGAGTGTGATGAAGCTCAATCCCAAACTCAAGAAGGACAAGTGGGGATTTACAGCCAAGGAACAGAGTGAAGGAATCAAGGGACGGAAAATCACTAAGAGGACATATCAAGGGGAGGGGCATTCTTGCTAAGTTGATTTAACAGAATTCTTGCTGAAGGCAGGTCAAAGTAATCGCATATCAAGGATAGGGGGATAATTTAGCAAAATTCTTGCTAAACGTGGGTCAGCGCAGACAGACGAAGAAGGCCAGGGAGAGGCCCAGTCAAGAAGACAGCACAGAGGAACCTCACTGAAGTTCCGTCAAGGAGACTACCTTTGTCAACACACACTTTACACCTCAGGCGCTCTCAAATTCTTTGCTTTAAATTAAATTGAAAAATGACCTGATCACAGTTTACTGTGAGGTTTGGGCCCATGACTCAGAAGAAGTTCAATATGAAACGTCTTCCATTTCTACCCGTGATACATGATCCAACTGAAAAACTAAAATCCTCCCCCACCCCACTCAGAAAATTATTGCCAGTAAACTTTTCTGTTTACTAATATTCCGTTGGTAATATATTTACAGTGTTTCCATCGAATGTGTCATAACTGTAATGATAACTCTGTTAGTAAATTTTTAATCTTTTAATCGTTTATCTGAGGAAACGTTTTAAAAATTAACTCGATACATATTTTTGTGACCAAAAAGAGGATGGCAAAAACAGACTTGCAAGCATAGATTGCATTAAAGTTCTGTGTGGGAAGCAGAATGGAAGCAGATCAAAGAGAAAAGGAGGTGATGTAAAATTTCCAACTGTTAAAGATGAGCTTGTTTGCATATTTTTAAAGGAATGATAGTGCACAGCCTAAAAGTTGAGAATTATGTTTTATTCAGGAGATACACTGAGGACTTAAGCCCTGGAGACAGGCTCTCAGGTAGCTCTAAGGGACTATTCTGAAGAGGTCGGGGAGGAGCGAAGAGATAGATATATATAGAGAGAGATATCTGTATCTCTGTCTTTCTCTAAAAACAACAACAAAAACCTCCCAGGTAGTTGGAACATCAAAAGATTACTGTTAAAGAACACCAGGCATCTCAAGTTAATGAATTTAGCACTTTTCTATGTATGGGAAGATGCAAGAGTCTAGGCTCTTTGAAATCGTACTTTTGATGTGCACCTTAACTACTTAGGGCCGGTAACCTGTTTTTTTCTATCCTGAATCCCCTCAGGGTGCACAGTCTGGGGAGGCTGCAGTGGCTGAGGGCTTGATGGCCGCAACAACCTTTGTTAACTGATGTGGCCGGTGACATCCTTCCTCTACAATGATCAGTATCAAATTGCTCCTGGTATTTAAATTCCACTGTATACACTGAGTGCTCTTCTAGTTCAATTTTAAATAGTTAATTTTCACAATACACAAGAGATCAAATCCAATAATCTCACTGGATCCAATTCATTCGTCATTTAAAATCTGTGATAAAAATATTGCAAGTCAACTCAAAAAATATGTGCAGGGGTATACAGTTTTTGAAAATTCCTTAAGAGAGTATACAAACAAAAGGTTTGACACTCTCTGAGCTAGAGAAAAACGGTCAGGAGGAAAGTGACAAGAAATAAGTAAAAAAGAACAAAAGAAAGAAGCCAGGGTTCGGGAAAAAGAATCCTGAACTGCTTGGAATGTACCTTGAAGTCAGTAGAGTGCAGCTGAGGTTGCAGAGATTTTAACCAAGTGGGGAGACCCTGCAGCAGTGTGAGAACGATGCCCCGAGGCTGTGGGACTTGCCTCACACACCCCACCCCCTTCTCATCCGTTTGTTTTCTATACAACTAAGGAAACAAAGTACCACAACTAGGAACTTTCACAAACTCTCACAATCAAACTAACTCCCACACTCCCTGCCCCCCCCATAAGAGTTTAAGATCTGTCCCCACTCTCTCCAGGAAGCCATAGTTTGATTCTTTGGACAACACCGGCATAAATCACAAGACACCAAGAGACGGAGACCAGCCACAGGGCCAAAGGGTTTCACTCAACTTTACTCCCAGTTAGTTAAAAGTCAAGGTGTTACCTTTGTGGATGCTGCCTTCTGCTCCGCCATCCAGAAAGCATCAAAGGGGAAGGGCATACTAGTTTGAACCCTTTTATTGCTTTACCCAGAGCAAAAATTGAGAGTCAAAGATGGTAGTAATCACAATCTTCCTTTCCCTTGTTTTGGACACTAATGACCAAGTTTCTTTTCAATCTAGTCACAGATATACTAAAAAGGGAAGAAAGCACAATTTTTAAATAAAAAGGTATTTTTGGAGCCCTCTCTCCATTTTGGCAGGGAACCTGGGCAAGGCACCTTGCTTAGAAACAACTGACAATGTTCACAATCTGTTGGTCCAAACTGTGCAGAGCTAAATTCCAAGTGGTGGATTTTCCCCGAGCTTCCCTCTACCCTGGGGCACTTCTCTTCTTACAGGTGACTCAGTGGAGTCAATGAGAGCCTAAGTAATTTACCCAAAAGACTCCCAGCCAATACACAAAGGGCTGAGATTCCACAAAACATCGCTATGCTGCCATCTGCTATGGTCTGAATGTTCATGTCCCCTCAAAATTCACGCTGAAGTGCTAACGCCAATGCGGTGGGATTAAGAAGTAGGGGCACTTAGGGTGTGATTAGATCGCAAGGGTGGAGCCCTCGCGAGTGGGATAGATGCTTTTATAAAAGAGGCCCCACAGAGACTGCTTACCCTTCCACCATGGGAAGACACAGCCAGAGGCGCCAGCTTTGAACCAGGAAGAGGGCCCTCACCGAACTGGACCTTGCTGGTGCCTGGACTGACCTCCCAGCCTCCAGAAATTGTGCTGTTTATAAACTACCCGGTAGGTACTATTTTGTATTTTGTTATAACAGCTCAAATGCACTAAGACACTATCTAAACAAGAAACTTAACTCCCATCACGGGTCTTCTAGGCCTCAAGTACACAATCGATCAATTTCCAACCTGATTTATAAGATACTACTTCTTTGTTCTGGTCGGAGGATGTTGTGCTCTAATCAAGAGCTTCGAAGTATGCAGCTACACTTCGTGAAAATATATATATTCACATTCATTGCCTCCCTGTATCCGCTGACCACTTGACTCCTTAACCCCAACCAGCAAAGGTCACCGTGTCCTACTCACCGAACACAATGGCCGTGCACAAGGCTCTCAACTGCTCTGCAGCATGAGCGCAGGTAACTCCCAAATTTAGATATCTTGCTAGACTCTTGGATCTTTCCTCACAGAGGGCAGATGATCAAACACTTCAAAACACTGCACGTTTAAAGCTAAATTCTGACTTTTTAAAATTAAGGACATGAGTATTCTCCAAGTCAAAATCTCAACCAGGGACTTTCCTCGTGGCATGGTGGTTAAGAATCCATCTGCCAATGCAGGGGACACGGGGTCGAGCCCTTGTCCGGGAAGATCCCACGTGCCACGGAGCAACTAAGCCCGTGAGCCACAACTACTGAACCTGCGAGCCACAACTACTGAGCCCGCAAGCCACAACTACTGAGCCCGTGCGCCTAGAGGCCATGCTCCACAACAAAGAGAAGCCACCGCAAGGAGAAGCCCGCGTACCACAATGAAGAGTAGCCCCCGCTTGCCGCAACTAGAGAAAGCCTGTGCACAGCAACGAAGACCGAACGCAGCCAAAAATTAATTAATTAACTTTAAAAAAATCTCAATCATCTACTTCAACCCAGATGTAAGTCTCCATCTTTGACTTGGCTCGATTTAACATTTTTTTTACTCCACTGGGCAAAGCCGACAGCGGTACGATAATCAAATCTGTATATGGCACAAAACCATAAAGGTACTGGACTTTAAAAGATAGCATTCAGACAGAGGTTGACAGGCTTAAGAAGATGAGATGAAGGAAGTAATGTAAAATAGAATTAATATACAGTCCTCAATTTAGGTTTTATATATTATACTCAACACTCTACAACTGTTATGAGGATTTGTGGGTTACCACCAACAGATGTTAAAAACATCTGTGTCACTGCAAACTCAGTGTAAATCTCTTGGCTTCTCTGCATAATGCAAAGGTCCAAACAAGGGCTGTGACAGTGCCAGTGAGACCACATCTACAGAACAGAGTGTCCTTATTGTTCAAACAAGTCCCAATGGGGAAGAGATGGGAGGCAAGCCAAAGGCTGCATGACAAAATGCACCCAACACTGAACTCATTCCTTCTAAAACAGTGTACCAACACCACAGCCCACTTAACACAGCAGCTCCATAATCAGCCTCCGGTGTCAGGATCACAGGCAAGTACGACACAAATACCACACAGATGGACAGCAAAGTGACCCTGCAGATCTCGCAAAGATACATGAAGTCTATGGAAGAGACAAAAGGCTCTGGCAGGTACCCGTTAATAATGACCCAACAGATGCCCCAAACAGAATGATATGAATAAAAAAGACCAAGAGAAGCTAGAGGTGGACGTACGGCGGGGTCTGATCGCTCGAGCAAATAATTCTGGGAAAAAAAGAAAAGTCCCTTACTATGATCATGCCACTCACTTTCAAGGTCAAGTGAAGACTATGCTATTACGCATCACAGACTTTTATCAGAGAAATTAATCTCCCCCGCCCAAATTGATTCAATTCTAAAAATGGGTACTTGGGATGGAATTATCTTAGTTTTATTATCTGGGCTTTGTTTTTCCAAATTAAGCTGAAACTTTTTCCTCACTATTAACTATGAAATTTTGATCCCTGTTTTAAGTGGATTCACTTTGAGTGGCCTTTCTCTAGGACCATTTTTTTCAGACAGTGATGATTTCCTGACCACTGTTCATCCCGTTTGGCAGTTTTCAGAGGGCAGCTGTGAGGACGGTGAGATGATTCAAAACCACATCTTGTGAGAAATAACAGAAGGAAATGATGCCAGGAGAAGAACACGGGGCGGGGAACAGGGGGTGCGCGGAGACCAGCACAGCTGTGTTCAACTGAGGGACTGTCATTGTGATCATGTTTATTCTGAAAAGCCCAAGGGGTACAAAAGTAGAACCAGGTAGAAACAATGCAGACATTTCTACTCAGTATAACAGAAAACTTTAACAACTAAAATTGTCCAAAAAGTTGATGCCTTGCTTTGAGATAGTGAGTTTCCATCACTAGAGGTGTTCAAATAATGATTTAGCTCTAAGTCCTAACACACAAGGCCCCCTTCAGAGTCATAGCTAATCAGCTACCTTCCCCTCTCCTCCTGTAGACCTAGTCAGCTCCCTCCCGCAGGGTCATTACCACGGTTCTTTGTACTCATTCAAATATTTACTGAGTCCTTACTGTGTGCCAGGCACTGTTCCAGGAGCTGGGGATATTTCAGTGAACAAAATGGATCAAAACCTTTGCTCCTATAATGTGTGGATTGTGGAAGGTAAATTCCATCATGTTTTGAAGGTAAGAGATACAGAGAAAGGAGAGAATTGGTCAGAGCCAGAGTGCTGGGAGGAGAATTGGGTTGGAATTTTATATAGGGTGGTCAAGGTAGGCCTCATCAAAAGGGTGACATTTGAGGCCTCACTGAGCGGATAAATGGACGTTCTAAGAAAAGGACTTGCCATCCCATGGCTAGATAATCCAGTGGCCAAGAGCCTAATCCATGTGCTTCTAGAGTCACGGCCCCCTCGTTGGTCTTTATAGGTTTGCACAAGCCACAGGAAAGCAAGGGCCAAGGAGGGCCCCAAGTCAGGGCCCAGAGCCCCAGGCCCTCCTCACACACCCGGAGCCAGTTTCCCCCAGTTCAGAGTGGAGCCCTCGCCACCAGGCTCACGTATCACTGCCACCCCTCGTCCTCAGCACCCAGCCTCCATGGAGCTTCCATAGATAACAAACTCCCCCACAGTCTTCTCTTTCACTCAAACTGCATGTTGCTCAGATTCTAAAAACTCTAAAGAGTGGGAAGGTGGCAGTAGTTTATTTCAGAAAATTGGCGTCCAAGGGCTGCCACATTCATCGCAATTCCAGGGTACAAAAAACATTTGGCATGAGACAAAAAACACCCTTAAACATGACTTGGTTCTAATTTCAAGACTCCTGGGCATCAAAATACAAAGGACTTTAGAAAAATACTCAGTAATCCTGTGAATTTCCCTAGTTTCAAAAGACAATGTTCCCTTTCCAATCCTCTCTCTCGAAGAGAAGACCACTCCTTTTTCTAGCCCAAGAAGGGATGTTCTTTGGCCGGAATAAGTTTGAAACACACGGCGGCCTCACTTAAAGGTTTCCAGCTTTGGGTTCCAGGGGAGGAACAGAAAGATACTGATGCCGGTGTCTTGAATAAAATAACCTAGTAGAGTTCTTTCCCCCACGGATGGATGCAGCAGAAACCCCAACCCTGGTACAGGGGGAATTTATACTACATAGTACACTACACATTTCTGGGATCACTTCAGGAAGGACAGAACGCGTAACAAATACTGCTCAGTATATTACAGAAGTCTCAACAACCTGACCTCTAGAAAGAGACTGCTGTGACAATATCCAGAAAGCCACGTATTCTGACAAAAGCCCACGGGGGGCGCATATGCTCAGCACCTAATGACTCCCCAGGTTCTGCTAAGCCATACTCAGGCTTGGAACCGCTTTTCTTCTTCAGTTTCAATGCTGCGGCTGCCACCCAGCGCACTAGCAGACTAGTTCACCAGGGGTACTGGGAGACGGCTCAGCACCGTCACCGTTCCTGCAGCCACTGTTCACAGGGCCTCACACAGACCAGTGGACAGGAAGACAACACACAACTTTAGCATTTCATGACCCAAGAAGCGCCGCGGGATTCGCCTATTCTGTGGGCGCCCCGTGGCCCACGTGCCTGGGATATCTACCCAGCCGGCACGGAGCAACTGGGGAGGAGGGAAGATGAAATAAGGGTCCTCGCCGGCTTCCCATGCGATTCACAGGCAAGTCCGGGTTAACAGAAAGGAAAGGTCACTTCAGTGATAAGCGTCCCAGAAGCCTCCCCGGGGAAGGGATAATGCTGCCCCCCAGCCGGCTCCTACTAACAGCTCTGCCTGGGCTTTGGGGTGAGCACAGGCCGGGGCTTCCAGGACAGTCCTACTGATGCCTGCTGTGCGGGCACGACTGTTCACAGTCCCCAGCGTCACTCTCCAGTGTCATAGTTTGCATGCTAAATTATATGGTCCCCTAAATGGAGCTGAGTTCCTAGAGGGAGTTTTGCTGGTTTTCGTGGGACCATACCCATCCAAGTCTACCACCGGCCTCGGGACAGACCGAGTACAGATTCTCTCCATGTCTCTGTGTCCAGCAGTGGGAGAGGCACAGGATGCGGCAGTCGGAGCCCCTCTGCCTGGGTTAGCATCTCAGGCCCTCACACGTCACAGCAGTGAGACTGTGGACAAGCTCTTTAACATCCCCATTTGACACAAAAATGGGACTAAAAGTAATTGCTAAGAAGATTAACGAGTTAATATTTGTAATGTGCTTAGAACACAGGGGAAGCACTCTGCTAAGTGAAAAACCAATACACAGTCCAGCTGTCTAACAGGTAAGTGAACTTCTATAGGAGGATGTGAGGCAGGGGAGGAAAGCCCTTCTTAAACAACTTTTAGACACCCTCCATGCTCAAGGACTTCTCCCGAGCACACCACCCCTGCCCCAAGCCCGCCCCACACAACCCTGTGCGGTGCTGCCTAGGAACAGGATGCCAGAGGGCCAGGGCAGCATAAAGGCTGCCAGGTGGTTTATGGTCCACTACACGACAGCCACAGTGAAACCAGCTCAAGCAGAACAAAGACAGGTATTCCAGGTTGCAGCTGGCTGTCAGAAGCCTTCAAACATCTCCCCCAGTTGTCTTAGGCCCTCAAATTGAAGAGAGCTCTTTGCCTCATCACATACTCGGCAACGGAAATAGCACATTTATGTGTGTGATTCAGGACCTCAAAAGCATCAGAGGCGTACTGATAACAACCAATATTAGATGAAATTCAGAGCAACCCACTCAAGATGAAAAGATCTCAGATATATAACTCACGTGTAAGATTTCATGTGGAACATTAGAAAGAAATCTCCTTAATTCCTCAGAGAGACACCTCTCTACCACAAACAAAACAGGTGCTTGGGACAGTCGTGCAAAAGTGGGCTACACCACACCATCCCATGAAAACAAAAATGACCAATCATCTAGATATCTGACTTTGTGAAAGCATCAATTTACTCCTTTAAATTTTAGTGTAGGGCTTCCCTGGTGGCGCAGTGGTTGGGAGTCCACCTGCCGATGCAGGGGACACGGGTTCGTGCCCCGGTCCGGGAAGATCCCACATGCCGCGGAGCAGCTGGGCCCGTGAACCATGGCCGCTGAGCCTGCGCGTCCGGAGCCTGTGCTCTGCAACGGGAGAGGCCACAACAGTGACAGGCCCGTGTATCGCAAAAAAAATTTTAGTGTTGTCACAGTTCTGCTTAATATCATTTGAACCTTTCAGGCCTGATTTGAACTCTCTCTTAAGATGATAAATTCCTGAAGAACGTCGCGTCTCCCAGACTGTGCACCCAGAGGGGATTCAGGATGGAGAAAAACAGGATACTGGCCCCAGATAGCTGAGGTGCATATCAAAGGAATGATTTCAATATGCTCAAACTCTTGCAACTTCCCATACATAGAAAAGTGCTAAATTCATTAACCTGAGATGTCTGGTTTTCTTTAATAGTAATCTTTTGATGTTCCAACTATCTGGGGTTTTTTTGTTTGGTTTTTGTTTTTGTTTGGCAAAAACTCCTCTATAGGGGGCTTCCCTGGTGGCACAGTGGTTAAGAATTCCCCTGCCAACGCAGGGAACACAAGTTCGAGCCCTAGTCCGGGAAGATTCCACATGCTGCGGAACTACTAAGCCCGTGCGCCACAACTACTGAGCCTGAGCTCTAGAGCCCGCGAGCCACAACTACTGAGCCCGCGCACCATAACTACTGAAGCCCGTGTGCCTAGAACCCATGCTCCGCAACAAAAGAAACCACTGCAATGAGAAGCTGTGCACCGCAACGAACAGCAGCCCCCACTCACCACAACTAGAGAAACCCCACGGGCAGCAACGAAGACCCAACGCAGCCAAAAATAAATAAATAATTTTATATTAAAAAAACCTCCTCTGTATCCTGGCTCCTCCCTTAACCCTTCAGAGCAGTCCCTCCGAGTGATCTGAGAGGCTGTGTCCCAGGCTTAAGTATTTTGAAAAGAACTGAGTCCTTGAAGCAGTCTAGGCTACGTACAGGGCACAGCCCCCCACACGCTAAAGACGTGCAGGAGGCAGAACCAACGAAATGCTAGGTAATTTCACCAAGTGCTGATTTAAAAGTGGGGGGATCGCATGTGTAGGTACAGATGCATGCGTTTTTATGTGAATAGTGGTCTCAGATTCACTTCTCCATTATCTGTCTGGTGATCACCCAGGAGACGTGATACCTAAGGTCATAAAATTATGAATCAACAAAAAGGACGCAAGTGGAGGGCACCCTACAAAAACATGAACCACTCAGCCAGGGAGACAGAAGAACAAAAAGAGTAACTCTTTGCTATGGCGGGGCCGGGGCCAAGAAACTTTTCCATCAACCTTCTTTTCAGGAGAGCTCAGACTCTCCCTCCCATTTTGTAACACTGATTTCCTTATACATGAAGAAAACCAAGGAGTCGTTTCCAGAGTTTTACTACCCAAAAGAGAAAACGTAAGAACCTCATCACTCATTCACTTTGACTTCATTAATTTAATAAAATTTCATTCAAAATAATGGAAGTGAGCAGGGAATAGAACAAACCTTAATCCAGACTGCACCCTAGGGCCCCACTAGCTCCCATTTTAAAGAACCCGCTTTAGCAAGAAGCGGGTGGTCGCCATCCGAGGGCGCAACTTTCCGGCCGGGGGCAGCCGAGGTCCCCACGAGGTTGCGGTCACCAGCAATTCCTCCGCCGTCGCTTCAACAAGTCCCCTGTCTCGGCTCCAAAAGACCACACCCACCCCGGCTCTTCGGGGGTTTTCTCTCGCTTCGGAAGACTGCGCTTCATCCTCACCGGTGGGGACATTTACTCCTGCTCAGTCCCGCCATCTCACTCGGGGACCCGTGACACCTCCCTCATCCACGTCTCCGCGCGGTCGCGCCCCGACCCGGCGGCGCCCCCTCCCCAGCCCCAAACCGCTGGTCGCCCTGACTCTGCGCCTGCGCCGCTTCAGGGACCACCCGCCCGCCAGCCCCACCAGACCCGGGCCCCCGGGGGAGGGGAGGGGAGGGGTCGGGCGCACAGCGCGCAAAGGGTTCTCCCGGGTCCTCCCCACGCGCGAGAATCGGTAACGCGGGGCGGGGGGACTGAGGGCCGTCGGAGGAGCGGGGAGGGCTGGGACGACCCCGTCACCAGAGCGCGGACGCCTTCCGCACGGGGGCTTGTGCGGGTCCGTGAGGCCGCGGCTCTCGGCCCTCAGCCTTCAGGGCTCCCGCACACGGTCTCCCGGGCGCCTCGGTGCCGTTACCGCTCAGCCCCGCCCGGCCCGGCCCTACCTCCACGAGCAGCCCGAGCAGCAGCGCCGCCGCACTCCCGGCCAGGCGGCCCATGGCTGCGCGTCCTCCTGGTCGCAGGCGTGGGTCAGCAGCACGTCCCCTACGAGGGGGCCAGCCGGCTGGCGGGCGGGATCCCGGCCCGGAGTCACAGGGGTTCGGGCTGGCGGGCGGGGAGCCGGGCTGAGCCGCGAAGCTCTCGCCGCGCGCGCCCCCGGCTCGCGCGCCCCCGGCTCAGCTACAGGGTGTCAGGGTCAGCCCCGCCGGAGTGCGCGCGCCAGGAGCTGGGAGATGAGTCGCGGAGGCTGGCGAATGGGAGGGGAGGGGCCAGCTGTTTCCTCCCTCCTAGGAGACCGCCCAGTCACCCCTGAATAGACCTGGTAAGGTTTTTAAAAGAAGCAAAGTCTCCGCGGAGTGAGGGTCGTTCCAGAGGGAGATACATGAACCCGTTGTGTGCCTCCAGGTTCTTCACCGTCCCTCCCATCCCTGCACACCGTGGGGGCGGTGCACCCTCCCGACGTGTGACGGCAAGGACGGCCAAAGGATGAGGCAGACGGAGAATGGAAGAATCCCTGCGCTTCACCTCTCGCTTAGATGTGGTGCTTTCATGCCCGCATCCTCCTGTGCTGGCCCTGCCTGTACTCCCCGCACAATTGGCCCACATTGAAGCCCACCCTCCCGCTAGTAAGTTTGCGATGTCCTTGCCTCTGCTGAACTGACTTTCTTCCCCCCACTACCTCGTACCTACCATGGTTTTTTCACAACATGGCTCAGATTCCATCTCATTTATACAGTTACTCAACAAGCATTTATTGAACTTGTAAGTTGTACCAGACCCTGAGCTGGAGAGCCAGTACATCGAGGGGGGCAAGAAAACTCTGCCTGGTGTCCAAAGGGAGAGATAGTCACTTACACGAATAGGATGCAAAGTGCTGGGTGCGCACACCAGGAGGTACAGGATAATAAAGGACATGAACCTAACGGTGACTGGAGGTGAAGGGAGGGGTCAGGGAAATAGATGTTACCTAACGCATGTCCCAAACGCTTTCCAGACTTCAACATATTTACTCATCTGATGACTCTAAAACATGCACCACCAGACCACACCTGTTGGAACCAGAACTTGCAAGTCAAGCAGAAAAGAGGCTTGGTGGCCTTCATTGTCATGGTAATACAGTATCAGACAAGACCACCAAGGGTCCTGCCTGGGATTTTAGTAACTTTGACTTACTATTTTATTTATTTATTTATGTTTTTTTTGCGGTACGCGGGCCTCTCACTGTTGTGGCTTCTCCCGTTTCGGAGCACAGGCCCCGGACACGCAGGCTCAGCGGCCATGGCTCACGGGCCCAGCCGTTCCGCGGCATGTGGGATCCTCCCGGACCGGGGCACGAACCCGTGTTCCCTGCATCGACAGGCGGACTCTCAACCACTGCGCCACCAGGGAAGCCCTGACTTACTATTTTAAATGAGGGCATTTTATTACTCTTTTAAGGGTAGAAGTTAACTTGTAGAAAACCAAACACAAGCTTTGTTGTGTAATAGAGATGCAAACTTTTTCCTCCAGTGGTGATGTAAATGATTTTATCTGGTAAAAATGCAAATGACCTCTGCCAGCTCAGAACATTAACCAGGTGTCTGCTTGATTTATCGATCTCATCCCAAGAGTCTCCTTTTCTGCTCTTTTTCGCTGGCTATGTACACATAGTCAGTTGCCTGCATTCTCCTTTGAAGCAGCCTTGTCATCCTCTGGTTCCCTCATTAATGGGTTGTTGACCTGAAACAAATAAGGCTGCCAGTTATTTCTACGGCAAAGATGGGTTTATTTGGGATCCCTAACACAAGTTTGTGTGCCCAAAGCACAGTGAGGCCAAACAGACTAAAGCGTCGGAGTTTGGAGCAGAGAAAGGTTTATTGCAAGGCCATGCAATGAGATGAGGTGACTCATTCCCTGAAAAGCCTTGAGCTCCCCGAAGGGTTTCGGCAAAGCATTTTTAAAGGCCAAGAGGGGGTGGGGGGTGGGGTCGCAGGGTAGATGATCAGCTTGTAAAGAATGCACGGCATAAACCAATTACAGTAAAGAATTGGCTTCTGGTGGGAATGGATGTTAGTGACACCTGAGGATTAGGAACAACAAGGTGTTAAAAAATAAGTTGTTTAGGGCTTCCCTGGTGGCGCAGTGGTTAAGAATCCGCCTGCCGATGCAGGGGATAGGGGACCAAGCCCTGGTCGGGGAAGATCCCACATGCCGCAGACTAACTAAGCCCGTGCGCCACAACT
Source organism: Lagenorhynchus albirostris (assembly GCF_949774975.1). Lineage (NCBI taxonomy): Eukaryota > Metazoa > Chordata > Mammalia > Artiodactyla > Delphinidae > Lagenorhynchus > Lagenorhynchus albirostris. Next base: position 99,128,611 of record NC_083102.1, on the reverse strand, counting down.
ACTGAGCCCACGTGCCACAACTACTGAAGCCCCCACGCCTAGACCCCGTGCTCCACAATAAGAGAAGCCACCGCAATGAGAAGCCTGTGCACCGCAAGGAAGAGTAGCCCCTGCTCACGGCAACTAGAGAAAGCCCGCGCGCAGCAACGAAGACCCAACACAGCCAAATATAAATAATTTTTTTTAAGTTGTTTATTGCTTGGAGGTCCTGGACAGACGTCCACTCGTGGTCCTTAGATTTTCTTGCCAGTAAAATGGGGGTGTTACAAGGATTAGTGCAAGGGACCATGAGGTCTTGAGCCTTGTAATCTTCTATTATGGGCTTTACACCTTTAAGGGCTTCTTCACCTGTAGGACATTCGTTAAGAGGATTTGAGGGGTCAGCTGGAGATTTTGCCCATAAGGAGGGCGGTAGCTGACTCAACAGGGACAAATGATTAGTGTTTCCAGAATCAGCTCTGGTACCATCAGAGATGGGACAAATAAAAGATGTCAAAGGGTCATTTAATTCATGTGACGCGTTACTTTGATGACCACTGTCAATTTCTAGAATCATTTTCCCCTTTGGGGAGAGATAAATTCCAGGAGAAAAGGGTGTGTCTCTCTCAAAGGGCCTAAATAAAGCGGAATAGGTTCAGAGACAGGAACCTCTTGAGGTTCATTAGAGATCCCTACTGTTTGAACAGTTGTAGTCCTCTGATACAGGGGCTGCTTTATAGTAGTGGGGCTGAGCTCTGAGAGTGTGGCTCTGGGGTCAATTCGTACTGGAAGAGATTCATCCCCCATCTGGAGAAACGTTTCTCCCAGCCAATTAAGAGGGAGAATTGGGAAGAGCCCCGTCTATGGAGCCCCATCTTTGAGAATTGGTAGTACATTAGAAAGGCTGGTTAGAGGGCTGCAGGTACCTGAAGAGTTTGAATCTGTAACAATTTCTTTTCCAATGTCCTGGCTCTGTGCAATAACAGCAGCAACAAATAGGAAGGTTTTGGTTTTCTTTAGGGGCCTTCATTTGCTGGCGTTGAAGATTATGAATTTTAGCAGTCTTCCTTTGAGATGACTCATCTGGAGTGTGAGAGGGCTGGTTTGCCAGTCTAACCAAACCTGAGTGGACATAGTTTCCCTTTCCATCCTGGTCCTTTGTACTAGAAGGGAAAGCTCCTGGTCTGGCCAATTAATAAGCATAGAGGTAAAAGCTACTCAGTGGAGTCAACATCTGGAAAACCAGACTTTTCTTTCTTTCTTTTTTAATTCTTTTTCAAATTCTTTTCCCATTTAGGTTGTTACACAATATTGAGCAGAGTTCCCTGTGCTATACAGTAGGTCCTTGTTGGTTATCCATTTTAAATATAGCAGTGTGTACATGTCAATCCCAAACTCCCAATCTATCCCCCGTCCTTTCCCCCCTGGTAAACATAAGTTTGTTCTCTACAGACATTTCTTTAAAAACAACCTGAACTCAATTATAATATTCATGAACAGGTTCATCAGACTTTTGTGCACAAGACTGAATTTTGTTCCAACCAACAGACTTTGGAAAAGCCCTAGGCATTGCTCAGTGAAGTCATCTAGCGATTGCCTGAGCTTGATTGTATAATAGATTAGCCTATTGTAGCCAAGAGGGTTGGCCTCCCTGCTGTAACTCTAGAGATCTTTCAGGATTTTCCCAGTTAGTGGTTTTCATCCAGTGCTGGGCCTGCCCTTCGCTGACAAGCATATGAACAAGAATAAGTCAGTGAAACCAGGCTGATACATTTGAACGACTGTATTGAATTCCTCAGTAAATTTCTGAGGATCTGCATTACTCTGGGAAATTTCTGACTGGCTCACAGTTCAGCTTTAGTCCAGGGAGTGTAAGAAATTAGCCTTGGGATCCTCAGAAGGCTTAATATTAAAGGGACAGATTCTGATAGTTTCAGAGGAGAAGAGAGTTTCAGAGAAAAGTAAAAGTTTGGTGAGAGAATTAGTGTGAGGTAGCTGAGGGTATAGAGGAGGCATAGGCAGCATAGAAGAGAAGGAGGAAGATGGTGCTGAAGGTGGAGTCTGAGCACAGGGGTTGAGAGAGACAGGACAGCCCAGGACGCAAAACCTGAGAAAAAGAGACCAGGAAGAAAGGCCTGCAACTTCAGGAGCCCTTTGATCTTTCTTGAATCATTTATTTGCCCCAGTTAATCTTAAAATCTTATTTTGAAGAGAGACCACTGATAACCTTGGGAAGACTCAAAATACCAAACAAAATAAGCATTCCACTCAGTTCTGGGAAACTCTGATCTATTGTAGTCCAGTTTAGTTTTAAGGAAATTAAGGTTGGAGATTTCAAAAGTTTCCCATAGTGGCCACTGATATTCTAAATTGCCTTTGGTCCCATCAGTCCATTTAGTTAGAAATGCACATGAAGAAGGGCCACGTTTTTTTTTTTTTTCCAAATAGTGTGTGCATAACTAAGATTCAGTTTCAAGCCAATTGGAACATAGAATCTGAATTTTAATAACTTTTTTTAAAAACATCTTTATTGGAGTATAATTGCTTTACAATGGTGTGTTAGTTTCTGCTGTATAACAAAGTGAATCAGCTATACATATACATATGTTCCCATGTCCCCTCCCTCTTGCGTCTCCCTCCCTCCCACCCTCCCTATCCCACCCCTCCAGGTGGTCACAAAGCACCGAGCTGACCACCCTGTGCTATGTGGCTGCTTCCCACTATCTATCTATTTTACATTTGGTAGTGTATATATGTCCATGCCACTCTCTTCACTTTGTCCCAGCTTACCCTTCCCCCTCCCCGTGTCCTCAAGTCCATTCTCTAGTCTGCGTCTTTATTCCTGTCCTGCCTCTAGGTTCTTCAGAACCATTTTTTTTAACTTTTAGATTCCATATATATGTGTAAGCATACGGTATTTGTTTTTCTCTTTCTGACTTACTTCACTCTGTATGACTCTAGGTCCATTCACCTCACTACAAATAACTCAATTTCATTTCTTTCTATGGCTGAGTAATATTCCATTGTATATATGTGCCACATCTTCTTTATCCATTCATCTGTCGATAGATACTTAGGTTGCTTCCATGTCCTGGCTATTGTAAATAGAGCTGTAATGAACATTGTGGTACATGACTCTTTTTTTTATGGTTTTCTCAGGGTATATGCCCAGTAGTGAGATTGCTGGGTCGTATGGTAGTTCTATTTTCAGTTTTTTAAGGAACCTCCATACTGTTCTCCATAGTGGCTGTATCAATTTACATTCCCACCAACAGTGCAAGAGGGTTCCCTTTTCTCCACACCCTCTCCAGTATTTATTGTTTCTAGATATTTTGATGATGGCCATTCTGACCAGTGTAAGATGATATCTCATTGTAGTTTTGATTTGCATTTCTCTAATGATTAATGATGTTGAGCATTCTTTCATGTGTTTGTTGGCAATCTGCATATCTTCTTTGGAGAAATGTCTATTTAGGTCTTCTGCTCATTTTTTGGGTTGGGTTGTTTCTTTTTTTTGATATTGAGCTGCATAAGCTGCTTGTATATTTTGCAGATTAATCCTTTGTCAGTTGCTTCATTTGAAAATACTTTCTCCCATTCTGAGGGTTGTCTTTTCATCTTGTTTAAGTTTTCCTTTGCTGTGCAAAAGCTTTTAAGTTTCATTAGGTCCCATTTGTTTATTTTTGTTTTTATTTCCATTTCTCTAGGAGGTGGTCAGAAGGATCTTGCTGTGATTTATGTCATGGAGGGTTCTGCTTATGTTTTCCTCTAAGAGTTTGATAGTGTCTGGCCTTACATTTAGGTCTTTAATCCATTTTGAGTTGATTTTTGTGTATGGTGTTAGGGAGTGATCTAATCTCATACTTTTACATGTAGCTGTCCAGTTTTCCCAGCACCACTTATTGAAAAGGCTGTCTTTTCTCCACTGTATATCCTTGCCTCCTTTGTCATAGATAAGGTGACCGTATGTGTGGGTCTATCTCTGGGCTTTCTGTCCTGTTCCATTGATCTATATTTCTATTTTTGTGCCAGTACCATACTGTCTTTTTTTTAAATGATATTTTATTTATTTTATTTTTGGCTACTTTGGGTCTTCATTGCAGCGCACGGGCTTTCTCTAGTTGCGGCGAGAGGGGGCTACTGTTCGTTGTGGAGCATGGGCTCCAAGCGTGCGGGCTCAGTAGTTGTGGCACACAGGCCCAGGTGCTCCACGGCATGTGGGATCCTCCCAGACCAGGGCTCGAACCCGTGTCCCCTGCATTGGCAGGTGGATTCCCAACCCCTGTGCCAGCAGGGAAGCCCCATACTGTCTTGATTACTGTAGCTTTGTAGTATAGTCTGCATTCCAGAAGGCTAATTCCTCCAGCTCCGTTTTCCTTTCAAATATTGCTTTGGCTATTCGGGGTCTTTTGTGTTTCCATACAAATTGTGAAATTTTTTGTGCTAGTTCTGTGAAAAATGCCATTGGTAGTTTGAGAGGGATTGCATTGAATCTGTAGATTGCTTTGGGTAGTATAGTCATTTTAACAATGTTGATTCTTCCAATCCAAGAACATGGTATATCTCTCCATCTGTTTGTGTCATCTTTAATTTCTTTCATCAGTGTCTTATAGTTTTCTGCATACAGGTCTTTTGTTTCCTTAGGTAGGTTTATTCCTAGGTATTTATTCTTTTTGTTGCAATGGTGAATGGGAGTGTTTCCTTAATTTCTCTTTCAGATTTTTCATCATTAGTGTATAGGAATGCAAGAGACTTCTGTGCATTAATTTTGTATCCTAATATTTTACCAAATTAATTGATTAGCTCTAGTAGTTTTCTGGTAGCATCTTTAGGATTCTCTATGTATAGTATCATGTCATCTGCAAACAGTGACAGCTTTACTTCTTCTTTTCTGATTTGGGTGCCTTTTATTATTTCTTTTTCTTCTCTGCTGTTGCTAAAACTTACAAAACTATGTTGAATAATAGTGGGGAGAGTGGACAACCCTGTCTTGTTCCTGATCTTAGAGGAAATGGTTTCAGTTTTTCACCATTGAGAACGATGTTGCCTGTGGGTTTGTCATATATGGTCTTTATTATGTTGAGGTAAGTTCCCTCTTTGCCTACTTTCTGGAGGGTTTTTATCATAAATGGGTGTTCAATTTTGTTGAAAGCTTTCTCTGCATCTATTGAGATGATCATATGGTTTTCCTCCATCAGTGTGTTAGGGTGCTTTATCACATTGATTGATTTGCATGTATTGAAGAATCCTTGCATTCCTGAGTTAAACCCCACTTGATCATGGTACATGATCCTTTTAATGTGCTGTTGGATTGTTTGCTAGTAGTTTGTTGAGGATTTTTGCATCTATGTTCATCAGAGATATTGGCCTGTAGTTTTCTTTTTTATGATCTTTCTCTGATTTTGGTATTAGGGTGATGGTGGCCTCGTAGAATGAGTTTGGGAGTGTTCCTCCCTCTGCTATATTTTGGAAGAGTTTGAGAAGGATAGGTGTTAGCTCTTCTCTAAATGTTTGATAGAATTCACCTGTGAAGCCATCTGGTCCTGAGCTTTTTTTTGTTGCAAGATTTTTAATCACAGTCTCAATTTCAGTGCTTGTGATTGGTCTGTTCTTATTTTCTATTTCTTCCTGGTTCAGCCTTGGAAGGTTGTGCTTTTCTAAGTATGTGTCCATTTCTTCCAGGTTGTCCATTTTATTGTCATAGAGTTGCTTGTAGTAATCTCTCATGATTCTTTGTATTTCTGCAGTGTCAGTTGTTGCTTTTCCTTTTTCATTTCTAATTCTATTGATTTGAGTCTTCTGCCTTTTTTCTTGATGAGTCTGGCTAATGGTTTATCAATTTTGTTTATCAAAGAACCAGCTTTTAGTTTTATTGATCTTTGCTATCATTTCCTTCATTTCTTTTTCATTTATTTCTGATCTGATCTTTATGATTTCTTTCCTTCCTCTAACTTTGGGGTTCTTTTGTTCTTCTTTCTCTAATTGCTTTAGGTGTAAGGTTAGGTTGTTTATTTGAGGTAGGATTGTATTGCTATAAACTTCTCTCTTAGAACTGCTTTTGCTGCATCCCATAGGTTTTGGGTTGTTGTGTTTTCATTGTCATTTGTTTCTAGGTATTTTTTGATTTCTTCAGTGATCTCTTGGCTATTGAGTAGTGTATTGTTTAGCCTCCACGTCTTTGTATTTTTTACAGATTTTTTCCCTGTAATTGATATCTAGTCTCATAGCATTGTGATCAGAAAAGATACTTGATACAATTTCAATTTTCTTAAATTTACCAAGGCTTAATTTGTGACCCAAGATATGATCTATCCTGGAGAATGTTCCATGAGCACTTGAGAAGAAAGTGTATTCTGTTGTTTTTGGATGGAATGTCCTATAAATAGCAATTAAGTCCATCTTGTTTAATGTATCATTTAAAGCTTGTGTTTCCTTATTTATTTTCATTTTTGATGATCTGTCCATTGGTGAAAGTGGGGTGTTAAAGTCCCCTACTATTATTGTGATACTGTCAATTTCACTATTTATGGCTGTTAGCATTTGCCTTATGTATTGAGTTGCTCCTATGTTGGGTGCATAAAGATTTACAATTGTTATATCTTCTTCTTGGATTGATCCCTTGATCATTATGTAGTGTCCTTCTTTGTCTCTTGTAATACTCTTTATTTTAAAGTCTCTTTTGTCTCATATGAGAATTGCTACTCCAGTTTTGTTTTGGTTTCCATTTGCATGGAATATCTTTTTCCATCCCCTCACTTTCAGTCTGTATGTATCCCTAGGTCTGAAGTGGGCCTCTTGTAGACAGCATATATACAGGTCTGCTTTTGTATCCATTCAGCCAGTCTATGTCTTTTGGTTGGAGCATTTAATCCACTTACATTTAAGGTAGTTATCAATATGTATGTTCCTATTACCATTTTCTTATTTGTTTTGGGTTTGCTATTGTAGGTCTCTTCCTTCTCTTGTGTTTCCTGCCTAGAGAAGTTCCTTTAGCCTTTGTTGTAAAGCTGGTTGGGTGGTGCTGAATTCTGTTAGTTTTGCTTGTCTGTAACATTTTAAATTTCTCTGTCGAGTCTGAATGAGATCCTTGCTGGGTAGAGTAATCTTGGTTGTAGGTTTTTCCCTTTCATCACTTTAAGTATGTCCTGCCACTCCCTTCTGGCTTGCAGAGTTTCTGCTGAAAGATCAGCTGTTAACCTTATGGGGATTCCCTTGTATGTTGTTGTTTTTCCCTTGCTGCTTTTAATATTTTTTCTTTGTATTTAATTTTTGATAGTTTGATTAATATGTGTCTTGGAGTGTTTCTCCTTGGATTTATCCTGTATGGGACTCTATGCGCTTCCTGTACTTGATTGCCTATTTCCTTTCCCATATTAGGGAAATTTTCAACTATAAGCTCTTCAAATATTTTCTCCGTCCCTTTCTTTTTCTCTTCTTCTTCTGGGACCCCTATAATTTGAATGTTGGTGCATTTAATGTTGTCCCAAAGGTCTCTGAGACTGTCTTCAATTCTTTTCATTCTTTTTTCTTTATTCTTCTCTGCAGTAGTTATTTCCACTATTTTATCTTCCAGGTCACTTATCCATTCTTCTGCCTCAGTTATTCTGCTATTGATTCCTTCTAGAGAATTTTTAATTTCATTTATTCTGTTGTTCATCATTGTTTGTTTGCTCTTTAGTTCTTCTAGGTCCCTGTTGCACGTTTCTTGTATTTTCTTCATTCTATTTCCAAGATTTTGGATCATCTTTACCATCATTACTCTGAATTCTCTTTCAGGTAGACTGCCTGTTTTCTCTTCATTTGTTTGGTCTGGTGGGTTTTTTCCTTACTCCTTCATCTGCTGTGTTTCTCTGTCTTCTCATTTTGCTTAACTTACTGTATTTGGGGTCTCCTTTTCACAGGCCGCAGGTTCGTAGTTCCCATTGTTTTTGGTGTCTGCCCCCAGTGGGTAAGGTTGGTTCAGTGGGCTGTGTAGGCTTCCAGGTGGAGGGGACTGGTGCCTGTGTTCTGGGGGATGAGCCTGGATGTTGTCTTTCTGGTGGGCAGGACTGCATCCGGTGGTGTGTTTTAGGGTGTCTGTGAACTTATTATGATTTTAAGCAGCCTCTCTGCTAATGGGTGGTGTTGTGTTCCTGTCTTTCTAGTTGTTTGGCATAAGGTGTCCATCACTGTAGCTTGCTGGTCATCAAGTGGAGCTGGGCTTAGCGTTGACATGGAGATCTCTGGGAGAGCTTTTGCCGTTTGATATTACATGGAGCTGGGAGGTCTCTGGTGGACCAGTGTCCTGGAATCAGCTCTCCCACCTCAGAGGCACAGGCCTGACACCTGGCCGGAGCACCAAGACCCTGTCAGCCACACGGCTCAGAAGCAAAGCGAGAAAAAAATAAATACATAAAATTTAAAATTTACTAAAATAAAAAAATTATTAAAAATCAAAAGAATTTAAAAATAAAAAGAAAGAAAGAAGAGAGCAACCAAACCAAACAACAAATCCGACAATGATAACAAGCACTAAAAACTATACTAAAAAAAAAAAAAAAAAAGAAAGGGACAGACAGAACCCTAGGACAAATGGTAAAAGCAAAGCTATACAGACAAAATCACACAAAGAAGCATACACATGCACACTCACAAAAAGAGAAAAAGGAAATATATATATATATATATATATAATAAAAAGGAAGAGAGCAACCAAATCAGTAAACAAATCTCCCAATGATAATAAACTCTAAATACTAAACAAAGATAAACATAAAACCAGAAACAAATTAGATGCAGAAAACAAACCCCAAGTCTACAGTTACTCCCAAAATCCACCACCTCAATTTTGGGATGATTCGTTTTGTATTCAGGTATTCCAGAGATGCAGGTACATCAAGTTGATTGTGGAGATTTAATCCACTGCTCCTGTGGCTGCTGGGAGAGATTTCCCTTTCTCTTCCTTGTTTGCACAGCTCCTGGGGTTCAGCTTTGTATTTGGCCCCGCCTCTGTGTGTAGGTCGCCCTCTGGTGTCTGTTCTTCACCCAGACAGAAGGGGGTTAAAGGAGCAGCTGATTAGGGGGCTCTGGCTCACTCAGGCAGGGGGGAGGGAGGGGTACGGAATGCGGGGCGAGCCTGCAGCGGCAGAGGCTGGCGTGACATTGCAACAGCCTGAGGTGCACCGTGTGTTCTCCCTGGGAAGTTGTCCCTGGATCACGGGACCCTGGCAGTGACGGGCTGCACAGGCTCTTGGGAGGGGAGGTGTGGAGAGTGACCTGTGCTCGCACACAGCATTGCTGGTGGCTGCAGCAGCAGCATTAGCATTTGATACCCGTCTCTGGTGTCCGCACCGAGAGCCGCAGCTTGTGCCCGTCTCTGGAACTCGTTTAGGCTGTTCCCTGAATCCCCTCTACTTGCACACCCTGAAACAATGTTCTCTTGCCTCTTAGGCAGGTCCAGACTTTTCCCAGACCCCCTCCCGGCTAGCCGTGGCGCACTAGCCCCCTTCAGGCTGTGTTCACGCAGCCAACCCCAGTCCTCTCCCTGGAATCTGACCTCCGAAACCCAAGCCTCAGCTCCTAGCCCCCGCCTGCCCCCGCGGGTGAGCAGACAAGCCTCTCGGGCTGGTGACTGCTGGTCAGCACTGATCCGCTGTGCGGGAATCTCTCTGCTTTGCCCTCTGCACCCCTGTTGCTGCGCTCTCCTCTGTGGCTCTGAAGCTTCCCCCCTGCTACTCCTGTCTCTGCCAGTGAAGGGGCTTCCTAGTGTGTGGAAGCTTTTCCTCCTTCACAGCTCCCTCCCAGAGATGCAGGTCCTGTCCCTATTCCTTTGTCTCTGTGTTTTCTTTTTTCTTTTGCCCTACCCAGGTACGTGGGGAGTTTCTTGCCTTTTGGGAAGTCTGAGGTCTTCTGCCAGCGTTCAGTAGGTGTTCTGTAGGAGTTGTTCCACATGTAGATGTATCTCTGATGTATTTGTGAGGAGGAAGGTGATCTCCATGTCTTACTCCTCTGCCATCTTGAAGGTCTCTCCGACAGTTTGTTAATTGTTTTGAGGTTATTTTTCTAGTTCTTTGTTGTTCCTTCTTCTTTTACTCTCTTCACTTGTGATTTGATGATTATCTTTTGTGTTATGTTTCAATTTCTTTCTCTTTTTTGTGCTTATCTATTATAGATTTTTGGTTTGTGGTTATCATAAGATTTATACATATAGAAAAACAAGAAAGATATACATATACATTATATTTATTATATATGTGATTATTTTTAGTTGCTGATCCCTTAAGTTCAAACGTAGTTCAACAATCTGCATTTTTACTCCATTCTCACCACATTTACTGTTTCTGACATCATATTTTACATCTTTTTGTTTTGTGTATTCCTTAACTACTTATTCTTGATAAAGATGATTTGACCAGATTTTTCTTTTAACTTTCCTACTAGTTTTGTAAGTGTCTGATCTACTACCTTTACTATATGTTTGCCTTTACAAATGAGATTTTTCCTTTTGTAATTTTCATATTTCTTGTTGTAATCTTTTCTGTTTAGCGAAGTCTCTTTAACATATCTTGTAAAGCTCCGGACGCTCCGGATGCACAGGCCCAGCGGCCATGGCTCACAGGCCCAGCCGCTCCGTGGCACGTGGGATCCTCCCAGACTGGGGCATGAACCCGCGTCCCCTGCATCAGCAGGTGGACTCTCAACCACTGCGCCACCAGGGAATCCCCAATAATTACTTTAAATGTCAATGGACTAAATGCTCTGATCAAAAGACATAGAGTGGCAGACTAGATTAAAAAAACAAGAACCTACAATATGCTGCCTACAAGAGACTCACTTCAGGGCAAAAGACACATGCACAGATTGAAAATGAGGGGATGGAAAAAGATATTTCATGCAAATGGAAACGACAAGAAAGTGGGGGTAGAAATACTCATGTCAGACAAAATAGACTTTGAAAAAGAATCCATAAAGAAAGACAAATGAGGACATTATATAATAATAAAGAGATAAAGACAAAAAGAGGATATTACACTTGTTAACATATGGGCACCCAATATAGAAATACTTAAATGTATAAAACAAATACTAACCGACAGAAAGGGAGAAATGGACAACTGTACAATAATAGTAAGAGACTTTAACACTCCACTAGCATCAATGGATAAATCTTCCAGACAGAAAATCAATAAGGCAACAAAGTCCTAAATGATACTATAGACCAGTTGGACCTAATTGATATCTACAGGACACCACAAACAAATACACTTTTTTTTCAAGTGCACATAAAAAATTCTCTAGGATAAACCACATATGAGGTCACAAATCAAGCCTCAACAAATTTAAGAGGATGGAAATCATATCAAGCATCATTTCTGACCACAATGGTATGAAACTAGATATCAACCACCACCGAAAGAAAAACGGGGAAAGAACAAACACATGGAGCCTAAATAATATGCTACTAGAAAAAACAATGGGTCAATGATGAAATCAAAAAGGAAATCAGAAAATACCTCAAGACAAATGAAAATGAAAACATAACCTTACAAAATCTGTGGGATGCAGCAAAAGCAGTTCTAAGAGGGTAGTTCATACAGGCCTTCCCCAAGAAACAAGAAAAATCTCAAATAAACAACCTAACCAACCCCCTAAAAGAAAATACCTACCATCTACCACCTAGAAAAATAAGAAGAAACAAAAGCCAAAGCCAAAAGGGAAGAAATAACACAGATCAGGAAATAAATAAAGTAGAGACCAAAAGACAATAGAAAAGATTACTAAAACTAAGACCTTGTTTTTTGAAAAGATAAACAAAATTGACAAACCTCTGGCCAGGCTCACCAAGGAGAAAAGAGAGAGGACCAACTAAACAAAATAAGAAATGAACAAGGATAAATAGCAACTGATACCATGCAATACACAAAAAAATCATAAGAGAATACTATGAACAGTTATATGACAGCAAATTGGACAACCTAGAAAAAATGGACAAGTTTCTAGAAACATACAGCCTGCCAAAACTGAGTCAAGAAGAAACATAATTTGAATGTCCCAATCACTAGAAGTGAAATGGAATCTGTAATTAAAACAAACAAATAAAACAAACAAACAAAAACTCCCTGCAAACAAAAGTCCAGGATGAAATGGTTTTACTGGGGAATTCTACAAAACATATAAAGAAAAGCTTATACCTATCTTTCTCAAACTATTGCAAAAGATTCAAGAAGAGGGAACACTCCCAAATTCATTCTATGAAGCCACCATCACCCTGATACCAAGATCAGATAAAGACATTACCAAAAAGAAAAAATTACAGGCAAATATCTTTGATGAATATAGATGCAAAAATCCTCACCAAAATATTAGCAAACAAAACAAAATACATAAAAAGGATCATACTCCATGTTCAAGTTGGATTCATTCAAGGTTTGCAAAGATGGTTCAATATACAGAAATCAATCATTATGATACAGTAACAAAAGAAAAGACAAAACCCACATGATTATCTCAACAGATGCAGAGAAAGCACTTGACAAGATTAAACATCCATTCATGATAAAAACTCTCACCAAAGTGGGTATAGAGGGAACATATCTCAACATAATAAAAGCCATTTATGAAAACCCACAGCCAACATAATACTCAAGGATGAAAAGCTGAAAGCCTTCCCATTAAAATCTGAAAGAAGACAAGGATGCTCACTGTCACCAGTTCTATTAAACATAGTATTGGAAGTCCTGGCCACAGCAATCAGACAAGAAAAAGGAATAAAATGTATACAAATTGGAAGGGAAGAGGTAAAACTGCAACTATTTGCAGATGACATGATACTCCATATAGAGAACCCTAAAGTCTCCACACAAAAACCATTAGAAAAATGAATTCATCAAGGTAGCAAGGTATAAGATAAATATGCAGAAATCTGTTGCATTTCTTTACACTAACAATGAAATATCAGAAAGAGAAAGCAAAAAAAAAAAAAACCCATTAAAATTCATGTCCAAGGGCTTCCCTGGTGGTGCAGTAGTTGAGAATCCATCCGCCTGCCAATGCAGGGGATACAGGTTCAAGCCCTCGTCCAGGAAGGTCCCACATGCCACGGAGCAACTAAGCCCATGTGCCACAACTACTGAGCCTGCACTCTGTAGAGCCTGCGAGCCACAACTACTGAAGCCCATGCACCTAGAGCCCGTGCTCTGCAATGAGAAGCCACTGCAATGAGAAGCCTGTGCACTGCCACTAAGAGTAGCCCCCACTCACCGCAACTAAAGAAAGCCCACACGCAGCAATGAAGACCCAAAACAGCCAAAAATAAATTAGAAAAAGAAAAGGAACAACAGCAACAAAAAATTGTGTCCAAAAAGAAAAATACCTAGGAATAAACTTAACCAAGGAGGTGAAAGAACTATAAACCTAAGACTTTAAAACATTGATAAGGAGACCGTTCAAAGAAATGGAAAGATATCCCATGCTCTTGGAGGGGAAGAATATTGGTAAAATGGCAGCACTACCCAAAGTACCCATGACATTTTTCACATAAATAGAACAAATCATCCTAAAATTTATCTGGAACCACAAAAGACTCAGAATTGTCAAAGCAATCCTGAGGAAAAAGAATAAAGCTGGAGGCATAACCATTCCAGACTTCAGACTATACTTTAAAGCTCTAGTAATCAAAACATTGTGTTACTAGCACAAACACAGACACATAGATCAATGGAACAGAATAGAGAGCCCAGAAAGAAACCCACACACCTTTGGTCAATTAATCTATAACAAAGGAGGCAAAAATATACAATGAAAAAAAGACACCAACAGGTGGCACTAGGAAAGCTGGACAGCTACATGTAAATCAATTAAATTCAAACACTCCCTTATACCATACACAAGAATAAACTCAAAATGGTTTAAAGGCCTAAATATAAGACATGACACCAACAAATTCCTAGACAAAAACATGTGTAAAACTTTCTCTGACATAAATTGTAGCAATATTTTCTTAGATCAGTCTCCCAAGTCAAAAGAAATAAAAGGAAAAATAAACAAATGGGACTACATCAAACTTAAAAGCTTTTGCACAGCAATGGAAACCATCAACAAAATGAAAAGACAACCTACGGAATGGGAGAAAATATTTGCAAATGATGTGACTGACAAGGGAGTTAATATCCAAAATACACAAACAGCTAATACAATTCAATATCAAAAACAAAAACAAAACTGAAGAAATGGGCAGAAGACCCAAACAGACATGTCTCCAAAGAAGACATATAGATGGCCAACAGGCACATCACTAATTATTAGAGAAAAGCAAATCAAAACCATAGTGAGGTATCATATCACATCTGTCAGAACGGTTATCTTTAAAAATCTACAATAATAAATGCTGGAGGGTACAGAGAAAAGGGAGCCCTCCTACACTGTTGCTGGCAATGTAAACTGGTGCAGCCACTATGGAAAACAGTATGGAGGTTCCTTTAAAAACTAAAAATAGGGCTACCATATGATCCAGCAATCCCAGTCCTGGGCATATATCTGGAGAAAACCATAATTCAAAAAGATACATGCACCCCAATGTTCATTGCAGCACTATTGACAATAGTCAGGACATGGAAGCAACCTGAATGTCAACAACAGATGAATGGATAAAGAAGATGTGGTACATATATACAATGGAATATTACTTATCCATAAAAAAGAACAAAATAATGCCATTTGCAGCAACACGGATGGGCCCAGAGATTGTCACACTGAGTGAAGTAAGTCAGAGAAAGACAAATATCGTACAATATCTCTTATATGTGGAATCTAAAGAAAGGGTACAAATGAACTTATCTACAAAACAGAAACAGAGTTACAAATGTAGAAAACAAACTTATGATTACTGGTCAGGGGGGAAGGGGGAAGAGGGATAAATTAGGAGATTGGGATTGACGTGTACACACTACTGTATATAAAATAGATAACTAGGGAGATTGGATCGAGATGGCGGAGGAGTAGGAAGTGGAGCTCACCTTCTCCCCACAGATACATCAGAAATACACCTACATGTTGAAAAACTCTCACAGAACATCTACTGAACGATGGCAGAAGGCCTCAGACTTCCAAAAGGGCAAGAAAATCTCTACATACCTGGGTAGGGCAAAAGAAAAAAAAGAGAGAAAGGAATCCAGACAGGATCTGCGTCTCTGGGAGGGAGCTGTGAAAGAGGAGAGGTCTCTGCACACTGGGAAGTCCCCTCACTGGCAGGGACAGAGGGGGAGCTTCAGAGCCTCGGAGGAGAGTGCAGCAACAGGTGTGCTGAGGGCAAAGTGGAGAGAGACCTTCACAGAGGGTTGGTGCTGACCGGCCCTCCCTAGCCTGAGACACTCATCTGCTCGGGCGGGGCAGGTGGGGGCTGGGTACTGAGGTTCAGGTTTTGGAGGTCAGACCCCAGAGAGAGGATTGGGATTGGCTGCGTGAAGACAGCCTGAGGGGGGTAGGTTGTAGTGTGCCACAACTGAGGGAGTCCAGAAAAAGCCTGGGCCCGCCAGAGAGGCAAGGCGCCATTGTTGGGGAGTGCACAAGGAGAGGGGCGGGCCTGCCATAGGAGCTTCTTTCTCCAGGCTCACAGGCAGGCAGCAGGGCATCACCTACACGAGCTCCAGGGGCAGGCACAGACTGCTGCCACTGCCACCGCCGAGGGTCCTGTGAGCAGGTGTAGGTCACTGCCCCACCTCCGTGGGGGCCGGGGCCAACTTCCCTGGGGGCACATGACCCACTGCCACTGCTGCTGTGGAGGGACCCACGACCTGGAGCCAACCGCTGCCCCTGCCTTCCTGGGAGCCTGCAGGAGCTGTGCAGCTGTGCACCTACACACCCCCTATCAAGGGGATAACAGCCAGCACACACTGACGAAAGATATGGCAAGCGTCCAAACCAAAAGCAGCCCTCACACCAAAAAATATTAAACCCATACAAGCTACACAAGGACACACCCACTTATAAATAGCCCTCCAAGACTACAGTAGATAATTGTTTCTCCTAAACTCACAGACTAAGAGAAATATAAACAAAATGAAGCAGAGAAACCACCCTCAATTAAAAGACCAAGAAAACTCCTCTGAAGGAACAATGAAACAGACCTCTTCAGTCTAATAGACACCAAGTTCAAAAAGGAGTTCAAATAAAAATACTGAAGGAATTAAGAAAGGCTACCAATAGAAATGCAGATTACTGTATAAAGGAACTAGAAACTACGAGGAGCCAAGAAACCTTAGAAAATTCATTTGCTGAGACGATAGCTGAGCTCAAGGCAATGAACAGCAGAACGAATAATACAGAAGAAAGAATAAGTGACCTGGAAGATAGACTAATGGAAATTACCCAATCAAAACAGTAGACAGAAAGCCCAATTTTTTTTAAAAATGAGAGCAATATAAGATACCTGTGGGATAATATAAAGCGGGCCAATCTATGCATAATAGGGATTCCAAAAGGAGAAGAAAGAGAAAAGGGGATGTAAATGTATTTGAAAAATTATGGCTAAAAATGTCCCCAAACTTAAAGAAGGAAACAGATATAGGAAGCATAGAGGGTTCCAAAGAAGATGAACCCAAACAGACCTACACCAAGACATATTATAATAAAAATGGCCAAAGGTAAAGATAGAGAGAGGATTCTAAAGGTAACAAGAGAAAAACAAAGAGTTCTTTACAAGGGAACTCTCATAAAGCTATCAGCTGATTTCTCTACAGAAACACTGCAGGCCAGAAGGTAGTGGCAAAATATATTAAAAATCTTGAAAGAGAAAAATCTTCAACCTAGAATACTCTACTCACCAAGATTATCATTTAGAATAGGAGGAGAAATAAAGAATTTCTCAGACAAGCAAAAACTTCAAGAATACAGCAATACTAAACCTATCCTAAAAGAAATATTGAAAGGTCATCTCTAGATAGAAAAGAAGCAGAAGAAACAGGAAGGAGGAAATCACAATTGGAAAGTAAATCACTTAAATTAGCCAGTATACAGATCAAAAAGAAAAAGAAAAAAACCTATTTGTGAAAGCAATGATAAACACAAGGAACAGCAAAAGGATAAACATGAAGATGTAAAAAGGGACATCAAAATCATAAAATGTGGGGAAGGAGGGTAAGAAAATGCAAATTCTTTTTCTTCCTTTTTTTAAGAATGTGTTTGAGCCTATATGGCTATCAGTCTAAAGCAAGCAGATATAGGAAGGGGTTAACATACTGAAAAACAGGGCAACCACAAATCAAAAACATACAATAGATTCACAAAAACCTAAAAGAAGAGAACACAAGCATAAAATAAAAGGGAATCATCAAACCACAAAAAAGAAAAAGAAAAAGAAAGAAGAAACAAAGAATCAACTGGAAAACAAGGTTTGAAATGTCAATTAATACATATGTATCAATAAATACCTTAAATATCAAAGGACTGGATGCTCCAACTGAAAGACATAGAGTGGCAGACTGGATAAAAAAACAAGAGCCTACAATATGCTGCCTACAAGAGACCCACCTTAGGGCAAAGGACACACATAGATTGAAAGTGAGGGGATTGGGAAAGATATTTCATGTAAATGGAAATGACAAGAAAGTGGGAGTTGCAATACTCATATCAGACAAAATAGACTTAAAGCAAAGGCTATCAAGAAAGATAAAGAAGGACACTATATAATGATAAAAGGATCAAAACAAGAAGAGGATTTTACACTCATCATCATATATGCACCTAATATAGAAGCACCCAAATACATGAAACAAATACTAACAGACATAAAGGGAGAAACTGATGGTAATACAATAACAGTAGGAGACTTTAACACCCCACTCACATCAATGGACAGATCTTCCAGACAGAGAATCAGTAAGACAACAGAGGTCCTAAATGATACAACAGAACAGTTAGACTTAATTGATCATTTTAATTAATTTATTTTTTTGCTGTGTTGGATCTTCGTTTCTGTGCCTCTCACTGTCGCAGCCTCTCTTGTTGCGGAGCACAGGCTCCAGATGCGCAGGCTCAGTAGTTGTGGCTCATGGGCCTAGTTGCTCTGTGGAATGTGGGATCCTCCCAGACCAGGGCTCGAACCCATGTCCCCTGCATTAGCAGGCAGATTCTCAACCACTGAACCACCAGGGAAGCCCCTAATTGATCATTTTAGATAGTGATATTTTCAATCACTATTTTTGTAGTGACTTTTGGACATTACATCCAAAAAAACCAGAATATATATTATTTTCAAGTGCACACGGAACATTCTCTAGGACTGACCACATCCTAGGGCACAAAACTAACCTCAACAAATTTAAGAGTATAGAAATATTTCAAGCATCTTCTCTGACCACAATGTCATGAAACCAGAAATCAACCACAGGAAAAGAAATGAAAAAAAAAAAAAAAGATTACCTGGAGACTAAATAACATGCTACTAAAAAACCAATGGGTCAACGAGGAAATCAAAAAGGAAATTAAAAAATACCCTGAGACAAATGACAATGAAAACACAACCACACAAAATCTATGGAATGCGGCAAAAAAGCAGTTCTTAGAGGGAGGTTCATAGAGATACAGGCCTTCATAAAACAAACAAACAAACAAAAAAAAAACAAGAAAAATCTCAAGTAAACAACCTAACCTACCACCTGAAAGAATTAGAAGAATAAGGACAAACAAAACCTAAAATCAGCAAAAGGAAGGAAATAATAAAGATCAGGGAGGAAATAAATAAAATAGAGATTAAAAAACAATAGAAAAAAATCAACAAAACCAAGAGCTGGTTCTTTGAAAGGGTAAACAAGATTGACAAACCTCTGGCCAGGCTCACCAAGAAGAAAGAGAGAGAACCCAAATAAACAAAATAAGAAATGAAAAAGAAATCTCAACAGATATCATAGAAATACAAAAAAAGAATAAGAGAATACTATGAACAATTATATGTCAACAAATTTGACAGCCTAGAAGAAATGGATAACTTTATAGAAACATACACTAAAATTGAATCAAGAAGAAATAGATAATTTGAACAGATCCGTCACTAGAAATGAAATAGAATCTGTAATTTAAAAAAACTTCCTACAAACAAAAGTCCAGGACCAGATGGCTTCACAAGAGAATTCTACCAAACATACAAAGAAGAACTTATACCAATTCTTCTCAAATTCTTCCAAAGGACTGAAGAGGAAGGAACACTCTCAAAGACATTCTATGAAGCCACCATCACCCTGATACCCAAACCAGACAAAGATACCACCAAAAAAGAAAATTACAGGCCAATATCTTTGATGAATATAGAGGCAAAAATTCTCAACAAAATATTAGCAAACTGAAGCCAACCACACATAAAAAAGGTCATACACTACGACCAAGTGGGATTCATGCCAGGTTCACAAGGATGGTTCAACATACACAAATCAACCAATGTAATACACCACATTAACAAAAGAAAAGTCAAAAAACACACGATCATCTCAATAGATACAGAAAAAGCATTTGACAAAATTCAACATCCATTCATGATAAAAAAAAAAACTCTTACCAAAGTGGGAATAGAGAGAACATATCTCGACATAATAAAAGCCATTTATGACAAACTCACAGCCAATATAATATTCAAGAGTGAAAAGCTGAAAGACTTCCCACGAAAATCTGGAACAAGACAAGTATGCCCACTTTCACCACTTCTCTTCAACATAGTAGTGGAAGTCCTAGCCACACCAATCAGACAAAAAAAAAAAAAAAAGAAAAGAAAAAGAAATAAAAGGTATCCAAATTGGAAGAGAAGAGGTAAAACTGTCACTATATGCAGACGACATGATACTATATATAGAAAACCCTAAGGACTCCACACAAAAACTACTAGATCTAATAAATGAATTCAGCAAAGTAGCAGGATATAAGATGAACATTCAGAAATCAGTTGCATTCCTTTACACTAACAATGAAATATCAGAAAGGGAATGTAAAAAAAAAAAAAACAATACCTTTTAAAATCACACCAAGAAAATGAAATATCTAGAAATAAACCTGAGCAAGGAGGTGAAACACTTATATACTGAGAACTATAAAACATTAATAAAGGAAATAAATGAAGATTCAAAAAAATGGAAAGATATCCCACACTCTTGGAGTGGAAGAATTAATATCGTTAAAATGGCAATAAAACACACAGCAATCTACAGATTTAACATGATCCCTATCAAATTACCCATGATATTTTTCACAGAACTAGAACAAATAATCCAAAAATGTACATGGAACCATAAAAGACCCAGAACTGCTAGAGCAATCCTGAGGAAAAAAACAAAGCAGGAGGTATAACTTTCCCAGACTTCAGACAATACTACAAAGCTACAGTAATCAAAACAGTGTGATATTGGTACAAAAACAGGCATATGGATCAATGGAACACAATAGAGAGCCCAGAAGTAAACCCACACACCAATTAATCTTCGACAAAGGAGGCAAGAATATAAAATGGGAAAAAGACAGTATCTTCAGCAAGTAGTGCTGGGAAAGTTGGACAGCTGCATGTAAATCAGTGAAATTAGAACACACCCTCACACCATGCACAAAAATAAACTCAAAATGGCTTAAAGACTTAAACATAAGACACCATAAAACTCCAAGAAAAGAGCACAGGCAAAACATTCTCTGATATAAATCATGTTTTCTTAGGTCAGTCTCCCAAGGCAATGGAAATAAAAACAAAAATAAACAAACAGGATCTAATCAAACTTACAAGTTTTTGCACAGCAAAGGAAACCATAAAAAAATGAAAGGCAACCCAAGGAATGGGAGAAAATATTTGCAAATGATGAGATAGACAAGGGCTTAATCTCCAAAATATACAAACAGCTCATGCAACTCAACAACAAAAAAACCCCAAACAACCCAATCAAAAAATGGGCAGAAGACCTTAATAGATATTTCTCCAAAGAAGCCCCAGTAGGCATATGAAAAGATGCTCAACATCACTAATTATTAGAGAAATGCAAATCAAAACTACAATGAGGTATCACCTCAGACTGATCAGAATGGCCATCATTAAAAAGTCTACAAATAACAAATGCTGGAAAGGGTGTGGAGAAAAGGGAACCCTCCTACACTGTTGGTGGGAATGTAAATTGATGCACCCACTATGGAAAACAGTATGGAGGTTCCTCAGAAAACTAAAAATAGAATTACCATATGAACCAGCAATCCCACTCCTGGGAATATACCCAGACAAACCTACAATTCAAGAAGATACATGCACCCCTATATTCATAGCAGCACTATTCACATAACCAAAACATGCAAACAACTTAAATGTCCATCAATAGATGAATGGATAAAGAAGATGTGATATATATATAAAACGGAATACTACTCAGCCGTAAAAAAAGAACAAAATAGTGCCATTTGCAGCAATGTGGATGCAACTAGAGATTATCATACTAAGTGAAGTAAGTCAGAAAGAGAAAGACAAATACCATATGATATCACTTATATGTTGAATCTAAGATATGGCACAAATGAACCTATCTACAAAACACAGACTCATATACATAGAGAACAGACTTGTGGTTGCCAAGGGGGAGAAGGGGAGGGAGAGGGTTGGACTGGGAGTTTGGGGTTGGTAGATGCAAACTATTACATTTAGAATGGATAAACAACAAGGTCCTAATGTATAGCACAGGAAACTATATTCAATATTCTGTGATAAACCATAATGGAAAAGACTATTAAAAAATGTATACATGTGTATAACTGAGTCACTTTGCTGCACAGCGGAGATTGGCACAGCATTATAAATCAACTATACTTCAATAAATAAAATAAAATAGATAACTAAGGAGGGCCTACTGTATAGTACAGGGAATTCTGCACTCTGTAATGGCCTATATGGGAAAAGAATCTAAGAAAGAGTGGCTATATGTATAACTCATTCACTGTGCTGTACACCTGAAACTAACACAACATTGTAAATCAATTATACTCCAATAAAAAATTTTTATATATGTATGAGACGTAGAATGTCATTATATAAAGGTAAAAGGGTCAATCCAACAAGAGTAATTTCAAATATTTAAAAATATTTTTGCACCTGCCATAGGGGCACCTAAATATATAAAGCAAACATTAACAGACATAAAGGGAAAAGTAGACAGAAATACAGTAATAGTAGGGGACTTTAATATCCCACTTTCAACAATGGATAGATCATACAGACAGAAAATAAGGAAACAGTGGATTAAAACTACACATTACATCAGATTGACTTAACAGACATATACAGAACATTTCATCCATCAACAGAATACACATTCTTCTCAGGCACACATGGAATATTCTACAGGACGGATAATATCAACAAAGCAAGTCTTAATAAATTTAAGAAGACAAATTATATCAAGCATCTTTTCTGACACAGTGGTGTACAACTAGAAATCAATTACAAGAAACCTGGAAAATTCACAAACCTGTGGAGATTAAACAACATACTCCTGAACAATCAATGAGTCAAAAAAGAAGTCAAAAGAGAAACCCAGATACATCTTAAGATAAATGAAAATGGAAATACAACATACCAAAACATATGGAATGCAGCAAAAGCAGTTCTAAGAAGGAAGCTCATAGCAATATACACCTACATTAAGAAAAAGAAAGGGCTCAAATAAACAATCTAACCTTACCTGAAGGAACTAGAAAAGCCCAAAGTTAGCAGAAGGACAGAAGTAACAACGATCAGAGCAGAAATAAATGAAGCAGAGATTAAAAGGACAACAGAAAATATCAATGAAACTAAGAGCTGGTTCTTTGAAAAAAGAAACAAAATAGACAAACCTTTAGCTACTCATCAATTTAAGAGAGAGGACTCAAACAAAATAATAAATGAAAGAGGATACATTACAACTGATAAAACAAAGGATCATAAGAAACTACTATGCCAACAAATTCAACAATCTAGAAGAAATCTAGAACTGTCAGAACTAGTAAACAAATTCAATGAAGTTTTGGAATATAAAATTAATACCCAAATATCAGTCTGTTTCTATACACTAACAACTAGGAGAAATTAAAAAAACAATCCTATTTACAATTGCATCAAAAGAATTACACAACTAGAAATAAATTTAACTAAGGTGGTAAAAGATCTGTACACCAAAAACTAAGACATTGATGAAAAATTTGAAGATGACACCAATAAATGTAAAAATATTCCATCCTCATGGATTGGAAGAATTGACATGGTTAAAATGTCCATACTACCAAAAGCAATCTATAGATTCAATGTAGTCCCTATCAAAATTCCAATGGCATTTTTCTCAAAAAAGAAAAAAACAAAACAAAACACTAAAATTTGTATGGAACCACAAAAGACCATGAATAGCTAAGGCAATTTTGAAAAAGAGGAACAAAGCTGGAGACATCACAGTTCTTTGTAACTATATTACAAAGCTATAGTGCTCAAACAGTATGATATTGGCATAAAACCCACACATAGACCAAAGGACAGAAATGGAGAACCCAGAAATAAGCCCACCCACATGTGGTCAATTAATTTACAACAAAAGAGCCAAGAATATACAATAGGGAAAGGACATTCAATAAATGGTTTTGGGAGAACTGGACAGTCACATGCAAAATTGTCCTAGGTATTTTGAACATTATTTTGAGAGTCTGTTTAAATTCTAAGGAGAATGTAGATCATATTGTTTTGGCAGGTAATCAGGTCACCAGTGGGTCAGCCTGGGTCAGAGCCCACAAGTACGGGGAGCCCAGGAATTCACCTGTAACTGTACTGCATCACTCACCTAATCTCCCTCCTCTTCATGCCTGACCTGATACTTGACAGCTCCCTGGGGCCTGCTTTCCAAGACTTCAGCCATAAACCTGGGGCCTTAGTTTCCCCCCCTTGCCGCACAGTTCCTGCAGCTGCATCCCATCCTCAGCTGCAGGAGGGAGGAGAGAGAAAGCAGCGGGTGTTTGCCATACACTCTTGTGGCCTCACCTCCTCTGGTTAGAGGGTAGCTCTTCTCTCAAGGTTTCAGGTGCCTGCCTGGCTAACACTGCCACCTCTACGTTACTGTCCAGGAGCTGTGGTGGGTAAGAAGGGGAAAAAGGGAAGGGGCCTGTAGGAACTTTGTTTCTGTTCCTTGGACCAGAGGGATTCTCTGGAGCCCTTTCTGTCCACACTGGGGGCACTTCTAGGTTTCAAGCTGGGCAATCCTGGGAGAAAAAAATGGTAAACTCACCATGGAACTTGGAATCTGATCCGCTTCATCTGCCTGCTACTGACTTTTCAGTTCTCTGAGATCTGCTTTCTGCCTTTGTCCAGGATTTATAGCTGTGGTCATGCGGAGAGACCAGTGGAGGGTGCTCGCTCCACCCTCCCAGGACAGTCCTCTTGAAACAGCAGCCCTCCTGCCTGCTTGTTTGCTTCTCCATGGACCTCATTGCTGCCTACCATGCCACACATCCCATGTTGTCCATCTCCCATGACTGGGATGGAGACCCCCATGAGCAGGGCCTTGCTTGCCCAGTGCGTCGACAGCGCTGGCGCACCAGACATGCCCAACAAACACTGTTTGAATGAGTAAGAGTCAGGCTGGAGCAAGCCAAGGCTTACAAGCTGTGTCTAGTCCTCTCAGGCTTTAACTCTCCTCTGCGGTCCCCGGCTTTCTCAACAGCCATCAGACAGGCAGGAAGGCATGTCCCATCCCCCGCTTTGGCTGGCAGTACGGCCCCAGTGGCCCCCCAGCCTAGCAGCTCCTCACCACGCCACCTGCACCCAGCCCAGGCCAAGCAGCCTTGTTCTCACCTAACCCAAAGCCACCACCCCTACCAGGGCCTTTGGCCTCCGATCCTGCCTCCACAGCGGCAAGTGACTTTAAAACATAACCATGCTTCAGACTCTCCAGTGATTCCCATTCGTCAGGACACAAGGCCCAGCCCCTCTATGCTTCTCTGCCACACACCTGTTTGCTGTTCTATGAGGATTGGTTCTTTGCTGGTGCACCTGCAACTTGGCATCTTGACCCCGCCGCTCTGCTTCGTTTCTTCACAGCCCAGATCGCAGTAGCCCTTGTCCCCCAAAACCTGAATGCAGAAGTCCTGGGCCTGCACCCAACTCTACACTGCCCCTAGTCCCAACCTTGGCCTACTTCTGGGCGCTCCTGATGAGCTGGGCACAGATCTAATAACCAGTACCTCTGATTCTGGGGCTCCTTGGGGACATGAATCCTGGATTTTTCTTTTTCTTTTCAAAGGTGGTTTCAGCTGGGAGGAGTGAGCCTGGCTGGGGTGAAGGTAACTAGAGTGGGAGAGTGTGGCACATGTGGATGAGAACTTGACAAAGGGATGCGAAAGCAGAAAACCTTCTGTTCCTCTCTGGCCCAAGCAGCCAGGCCCCCAGCTACCCCTGGCTGTCCTGGAAACCCAGCTCTGCCCAGCTCAGCCCTTGCCCTACACTGCTGCCACCTCCCACAAGGCCAGACCTCTCCCCAGGGCTACGCTCCTCACCAGCTCCCCCGCTCTGCCCACAGCAACCTTTCCTCCTCCCGTGTGGAGATGACGGCACAGCTCCTCCCAGGTGTGCGCACATGCAACATAGACGTGAGCGCGAGGCACACGGACGTGTACATGCAGTAGGACGTGCGCAGCACGTGCACGCGCGCCTAGGCACGCACGTGTGGGTGGGCGGACACACGTGCATACTCACACCCTTGGCTCCCTCTGACACCAGGCTAGTGTACTTCCCGAGACGCGGGCTTGTCTCCGGTTGCGCTGAGTGACTCGGCGGAAGCAGTCAGGATTTTCCCGTGCCCCTGCCCGACAGCGGCAACCCCCGAGAGCAGGCGGCAGGCTGACAGAGCTCGGGACCCCGACCTCAGGGGGAGTCTTTCCCCGGCCAGTCCTCCTGTTCCCGCTAGCCCCCTTCTCAGGCTTGCTGGAGGCCGGGACTTCTGCCCTTGATGCCGAGCCCTGCTCGGCAGCCCCGCCCAGCCTGGGCTCTGGGCACATGGGGACTGGTGGCTGATGAGGCCCTTTTTCCAGTCCAGCGCTCGGCCTCCCTTCCACCCAGCTCTGCTGCCGGCCACCTGCTGCCGCCCATCAGGCCTGGAATGCTGACTGGCAGTCGGCTGGGGCGGGGGCTGGGATCGTTATAAAGCTGGGGACGCCTGGGGGTCACCTGTCCCTGTCTGCAGCCCGCGAGTGCCCTCCGCCGCCACCATGCCCACCCACCGCCTCGTGATGGTTCGGCACGGTGAGAGCACCTGGAACCAGGAGAACCGCTTCTGCGGCTGGTTCGACGCGGAGCTGAGCGAGAAGGGGGCTGAGGAGGCCAAGAGGGGGGCCCATGCCATCAAGGACGTGAAGATGGAATTTGACATCTGCTACACGTCCGTGCTGAAGAGGGCCATACACACCCTCTGGACCATCCTGGACACAACGGACCAGATGTGGCTGCCTGTGGTGCGCACCTGGCGCCTCAATGAGCGGCACTACGGGGGTCTCACTGGCCTCAACAAGGCGGAGACGGCCGCCAAGCACGGGGAGGAGCAGGTGAAGATCTGGAGGCGCTCCTTTGACATACCTCCACCCCCCATGGATGAGAAGCACCCCTACTACAACTCCATCAGCAAGGTGAGCGGCTGGGGTGCGGGGCTGGAGGGGAGGTCTGGGCACGGGGGCCCAGGCTGGGGGGCGGGGGGCTGTCTGGGGAGTGAACAGCAGCACGGATGCCCCCAGGCACGTCGCTATGCAGGCCTGAAGCCGGGGGAGCTGCCCACGCATGAGAGCCTCAAGGACACCATCGCCCGGGCTCTGCCCTTCTGGAATGATGAGATCGTCCCCCAGATCAAGGCTGGCAAGAGAGTGCTCATCGCAGCCCACGGGAACAGTCTGCGGGGCATCGTCAAGCACCTGGAAGGTGAGGCCCATCCTCACACAGGGTGTGGGCAGAGGCGGGTGGGGTGAGCCCCCAGCTGCTCATTTCGTAAACGTGTTGGCTGCCTCGCCGAGGCGTCTTCACAGACGTCCGCACCCCGGGCAGGGCCTCCAAACTGTGAACTAGACTGGGTGGGGCGAGAAACCACTTGAAAAAACAGCTCTGTAAGAACGAACCGTCCACTGCCGTGTGTACTGGGACACTGCGTAACGTATCCTTCTGAAGATTCTGGGTGAAAATGTGTGCCGCCACTGACCCAGGGCCCAGGCCCTGCACGGGGGTCCACAGCTGGCCCGGCTTCCCCAACACAAGCCTCAGGGGAGAGGAGGGAAGGCCCAGGGGTGGCATCTTGCCCAAGGACACCCACCCCTGAAGAGGCAGGGCCATGTGGCTCTAAATCCCAGCTTGCTGAGTGACCCTGGTCAAGTCACTTCACTGGCAGCTGCTGGATATGGGACTGTACTGCATCACTCACCTAATCTCCCTCCTCTTCATGCCTGACCTGATACTTGACAGCTCCCTGGGGCCTGCTTTCCAAGACTTCAGCCATAAACCTGCTCAACCCTGCCCACACCCCTGCCCACACTCCAGCTCACCCACTCGGGGCAAAAAACTAGTCAAAAGACAGGTGCAGGGTGTGGAGAATGCCAGAGACCTTAGGTTGGTAGCTTGGCTTCCACTAAAAGGGAAGGAGCCCCTCCCAGCATGACAGGCTTCCCCCAAGGAAGCCCCCGTCCGCCTTTCTGAGGACTTCCTGAGGCTGAGTCCACACAGACACCTCACGGCGGGTGCTGAGCCTCACAGATGGAAAGACCACCTGCCCTCCCTCCCTTGTGGGGGCTCCCTGCAGCCTGGTCCAGGAGAAATGAATGCACCGAGGCAAACGTGACCGGGGTCTCCCACTGCCCAGAGCATGTTCCCTTAAGGCCTCCCTGCACCAGCGGGCTGGGCGGGATGACAGCGATACCAAAGGTCGAGCTGCTATTCCAGGCCAGGTCTTCGGGAGGCCAGCAGGGTTGGGTCGGGTTTCCACAGAGAACTCTCTTCACCTGGCAGGGCCTTGCATCCACCTCGTCCACAGGCAGCGCTTCTCGCCGTCCCTATCGCACCCCCCTTCTCAGGAGCAGCCCTGCTCCGCTGCTTAGGACGTCCAGAAACTAGAACTCTCTGGAAGCCAAGTGGTTAAGGTCTTTCCTGATCCCAAACACCCACCAGTCTGACCAGAGCTCACATTGGGCCAAGGGGGCCGATGGCGTCACCCCAGATGAGGCCAGCTCGGGCCGGAGCGAGGTCCTCGCTTCACCACAGCTATTTCTGTAGGCTGCTGTCTCAGGGCTGCCTTGACCTTCTCGAGGAGCATTTCTGCGGCCTTGCTGTTGGGGTGGGAGGGCTGCTGCCTGGCCAACAGCCCTGTGGCCTGTAAAGGTCACGAAGCCTGCTAAATGCAAGAGCAGGTGGCTGCCTGGCAGACAGGCTGGGAGGGGCTCAGGACGCTTGTTCCTCCGGTCCAGGGATGTCGGACCAGGCCATCATGGAGCTGAACCTGCCCACGGGGATCCCCATCGTGTATGAGCTGGACCAGGCACTGAAGCCCACCAAGCCCATGCGGTTCCTGGGTGACGAGGAGACCGTGCGCAAAGCCATGGAAGCTGTGGCTGCCCAGGGCAAGGCCAAGTGAAGGGTGGGCTCTGGCAATAAAGGCACGTCCTCTCACTGCCTCAGGCCAGTGTGGCCCCAGGACGCCCGCCCCCCAGTGCTCACTCAGGGCTGGTTCCGTGGGCCTGGAGCCCCGGATCCCCGCTGCCTGCCCAAGCCTCCCCCACTGGGTGTGGGGACCCTGGGAACACAGAGGCCAAGAGCCTCCCTATCCCCGGCTATCGAGTGGCTCCTGACAAGCCCCTACGATGACCCGCAAAGCAGAAGAGCCACTTGGCAAGCCTGCTGTAAATCCGAGTGTCCAGGGTCACTTAGGGAGAGTCCAAGTGACCCAGCCCTCCCCATGGCGAGCGAGGACTGTGGCCAACACGCCACTTCCTTCACATTGGTTGTCCTCTACTGTCCTGGTTGCCCCAGGGTGGGAAGGGCAAGGTGGTACCCTGAGCCCTGCCCCACGGGGGTCCCCTTGTCCAGGGACACAAAGCTGGCAATACCTGATTCAAGGGGCTTTCATAGCTGGGGTGGGCCCTGGAGGCTGTCCTAAGAAATCAGGACACAGTGAGGCCTGCCTGCAGCTCAGCCTAAGACAGGAAACGCCATCTGCAGCCAGGTGGGGAGGGGGCACTGGGATTGGCCACCACCTGGGCCGACAGCCCCCTCGGCGCACCCTTTGCCCCAAGCTGCTTCCACCTGGCACCTCCCAGAGCCTAAGAGCTTAATTCCCCAGACGCTCCGTGGGTGCAGGTGCCTCACTCCAGGCACACGTGCACACTGGCTGTCCTGCGTGGGAGGAGGCTCCCCATGGCAGGGGTCAGGGGGGCCCTCGGCCCCTCCCCGAGAACTGAAATGCAGGAGGCTGACTTGCAGTCACACATTGACCTTTATGCCTCCTCAGGTGGCTAAGGGCTGGTCAGAGGTCTGAGGGTGCACACATGAGGGCTACAACAGGAGGGATCGGAGCTAGGGCCGGTGTAGGGCAATTCTTACTCCAGAAGCAGGCACGGATGGGCTGGGGCAGAAAGAAGGAAAGACAGTAGAACAGGCCACCATGGTTACTTTCCCTAAACCGTATCAACTGAGGTGCACACCGGGGCCAGCAGACAAGAGTGAGCCACGTGGAAGGACACGCAGTGTCTGTTGATGTTTTCACCTCTTCCTTCACATACTTAGATGGGGGCTTGGAGAGCCCAGGCAGAGGGACAGAGAAATGGGGAGCACAGAGCAGGTTCCAGAAAGACTGCTACCAAAATTGTCATGACCCACTCTGACTTTGGTCATAAACTCTAAGTTCACTGTTCCCAAGGGTCACTGAAGCTACAGACACTGTCCCTTAAAGCCAAGAGGAAAAGGAAAAGAAGGCAAGTGCACAAGAAGACCTCTAGATGCCCCTGCTCAGACCCGCCCCCGTAGACTGGCAGTGCCGTACCCCTTGGGCAGAGGTCACTAAGAGGCTGGCCCTGGGCAGGCTTGGCTCAGTGTCTTCTGTTGGGGGTCAAGGACCAGGCTGGTTGGGAGGACTTGGGAAGCTGCTGGAAGCACATCTGGAGATCACCAGGTTATTGCTGCATTTGGGGCAACAGAGGCCGAGCCACCCAAGCCAGAGGGAGCCCGAGGGCCTGCCCTCATCAGGGGGATCCCATTCCTAGAAAAGTGCCGTACACAGCCCTCACGCCGCCTCTGCCAGCAACGAGGAAGTCGCGTCTGGGAGGGGAGGGGAAGCACAGCCCCTGGGCTCGGCCAGCAGTCGGGGCCCTTTACTCAATTAGCTCCACGTAGTTGGCGGGAAACATGCCAAAGTGGCCGTCCGGCCCGTAGCCACGCCACCAGCCTTCGTCGATCACCTCAATGCCCGTGATGAGGTTCTCAGGGTCGAAGGAGATCTCAGTCTCGTCGGCTGCAAAGAAGGTGAGCCCAGATGCGGTGCTGAGGGCCCTGGGCCAGCCGGCCCTCAGCCTGTGCTGACGCTGCTCCTGGGGCCACTCCCCCAGCACACACCTTCCTACGGGGCCCGGCCCTGGGCTCACTGTCCCAGCGAAAGGCTGGAGCACAGCACTTCCACACATCAGCCTGCTCCCTGAGGCCTCTACCCAGGGTCAGCAGGGGCACCGGCATCCAGGCCTGGCCCCTCTTCTCTAGTCGCACTTTCCGGCACTAGGACAAGGCAGGCAACTGGGATTCACACCAGTGGACAGCAAGTAGCTGCCCGCAGCATGTGGGAGGCCTGAGCTGTGCAGGGCACCCACCCACTCTCCCTTCGCACCCTCCTGCCTTCACTTCCGACACGCCCCGGGGCTCTCCCCTTGAGGGAGTCCGCAAATCCTGCCTCCTGATCTTGGGCCCTGTGGTTTGAGGTGGCAGGGCTGCAGCACGTTACCTGCCTGGTAGTCATACAGGGCCCGGGCACAGAGCCCTTTCCCACTCAGCCCCGGGTAGTGGTCAATGCGCTCAGAGCTGGTATCTTGCTGCTGCACCTGCCCACGGATGGGAAAGAAGAAGAGAAGTCTGGGATCGTGGTTACCCAGATTCAACCCTGCCTGTGACCAGGGCTCACGGCAGACCTGGGGGGAGGGCACACGGGGCACGGGATGCTCCAAAATTAAACAAGGTAATTCACAGGTAGGGAGCCACGGAATGGGTACGGCCAAGGAGCGCGTTTCCGGGCACATGGGCCCTTCACACATCTGCCCTGCTGCAGAGAACCCACCATTGGAGGCTCCTCGTAGAGGGTCTCCTGCTCTGGGGGCTCCTCGTACACGGCCTCCTCTTCCGCCGGCACCGAGCACGGAGGGGCGCTGGGCACCGGCTCCTGGCGGAGATCTGCACGGGAGGACACGGCCCACTCTGACCCAGGGGAGGGGAGAGGACATGCCACGTCTCCCTCCCACCCCCAACTCCCCACAGGGCAGCCGAGAGCCTTGCCTGCCCTGGGCCTTGAGGTGGCGTGAACTGACTCTCTGCTGAGGGGGGTCTCCGGTTGGGTGAGCTGCTTCTGCAGGAAGGGGCTCCTCAGCTTGCCTGCAAACCAACGGTAAACATCGAAGACATCACACTGCTGGAAAGGGGGAAGAGCCGAGTCCTCTCTGCCCCTTCTGTGCCCTGTGTTGCCCGGAGGGTGGACCTGTTCTGGGACAGTGGCTGTCATACAGGGAGCGAACAGGGACATGCAGCAGCTGCAGGAATACCACCCGCTGTGCACACATCTCTCACACACACACACATCGTACACTCCAAGCAGCCCCTTGGGGGCCACGTGCAGTGCTGGAGAGCTGACCAGCAGTGCAGTCCGATATAGGCTTTGGGGGCCAGAGAGGTGACTGATGCAGGCCCCTGAGACCCAGCTAACAGCCCAGCGTTGGGGGATTTACAGGGCCGGGGCTGGAGGGTGTCCACTCTAGAGCCACACACGGCCCCTCTTGTCCCACCACGTCAAGAGCAGGAAGGGGACACCCAGGTCCCCGGCTCCCGTGCAAGAAGCAACCCTCATGAGCACGGGCTCTCCTTACTCATCCCTTTCACCTTCTGATACATCTGTCACTAAGTCAGGGGGCCCTGCCCTGGGACCCCAGGCTCCCCTTCAGCCTTCCCCTGCCTCATAGCTGGGCGCAGAGCAAAGTCTCACCTGGCTGGGGGCTGGACATGGGCGTGGTGGACACGGCCCTCTCCTTCTGCTTGAAAATCTCCCGTGGGTGTGCTGGCTGTGGACAGACAGGCTCCTGAAGGAGCGCGCACGGAGCCGGCAGTGAATGAGGATCCGGGAGCCATCGGCCTGCCTGGCTCCCTGCAGCTGTGCAGGGGGTCAGGAAGCAAAACACCAAAGCTGAGGGGCTCACAGGCCTCTTCCAGCATCAGGTGGAGGTCCATGCCGGGCTGAGCTTCTGCCCTTGGCTCTCCTCTCCACTGACGGCCCTGACACACCACGTGTCCCACGTTCTAATCTGCCCCAGCAGGCTGCAGGCCCCTCCCAGTAAGCGCCTCCCTCAGGCCTGCTGGGTGGGGTGTGTGCATCTGGAGGGACCCACACGGCCACCACGGCTCACAGCAGGCAGCCTGTGCACCTGTCCCAGACGAGCCTCAGCTGGTCGGGGACCCGCGCGCATCACTCTGGCCCTCAAGACTCACCTGCTCCTCTCCGCTCCTTGAAAGCACTTCCTGCTGCTCATACTTCCTGCTGGGAGGGGCAGAGGCCAGAGCTGCACCCCGGCCTCGGCCCCCCCTCCCCTGCCCTGGGGGACAGCCCTCGGGAGGGGAGAGGAGGTGGGGGCAGCACCGCCGCACCTGTGGGGCCCGGCCTCGCTGCCCTGCTGCTGGTGGCGCTGCTCCCGGAGGGCGGCCTCGCGCAGCTCCCGCTCTCGGCGCTCCTGCTCCAGCCGCCGCCGCTCCTCCTCCGCCCGCCGCTTCTCCTCCAGCTTGCGGTTCTCCTCCTCCTTCTGCGGGGAGAGGCGCAGGCGGCTGCCCCCTCGGCCTCGGCGCTGCCGGCGGCATGTACCCGCCCAGGCAGCCCGCACGGGCCGCGGTCAAGTGTGGGCTCTACAGCAACACTCGCTGCCTGGCCTTGTTCCCTAACACCTCTGACCCCTAGTTCAACCATCTGCGAATGGGTGCTACCAAGGACATCTGATCTAGGAGCTTATTGTAGGAAAAACCGAGACACAGCGAGTAAACCACTTCCTCCTGTCTGCTGCATACGGGACCAGACCGAATGCCAGCTCTCATCCTCATGCCCTGGGCGGCACTTACCTCTGCCTTGGCCCAGAAGCTGTCTTTGCCAACCCTTTTGATCTCAGACACGGCGTTGGTCTTCTGGTACACAGAGCCCTGAGGCGGACAGAGAATTCACTACAGGGTCGTCGACAGAGCAGAGCACGCAGGTAAGAACTGTTAGGATGGCACCCGGCAGGCGGAGTGGCGCCTGGCCCGGTGGCCCATAAGGAGACTGATACCAAGAGGGCCTGAAAGGCCCTGGAAACCACAAGTGGGGAAGCCCAACCCCAGACAGCACTGGAGGAGTCTCTGGCTGCACCAGGCCCCTGTGGATGGAAGCCAAGGCAGGCAAGGCCCCTTGGCCTGCCTGAGATTCCTGGAGGCGGGGCAGTTCTGAGGCAGGCCTCTGGACAGGGGCCCTCAGACAGCTGACTGCCATGGCAGCGCCCACAGGGTCTCCAAGAACCCCAGCTCCCATCCCGCACCGGGCCACAGGCCCACAGGCGTCCGTCTGCCCACAACTCAGAGGGGCCTGCCCTGTCCACCACCAGAAGCTTCTCCACAGCAACCCCCATCCAGGGCGGCACAGGACACTCTGGGGCCACGGCCTGGAGGGTGGGTGGAATTTCCCCGCAGAGAACCTCTGCGCACACACAAGAGGCTCTGCAACCACCAGGCAGGGCCAAAGGCCACGCCTCATGCCCACCAGCACCCACCTCACCAGCAGGCAGCTCTTGCTCCTGTCAGGCTCGGGGTCACCATCTGCACCTCAGTCCGGCTCCAGGACCGGAAGCCAGGCAGGGGGAGCCCAGCCCCCGAGGGAGAAAGCGCTGAGGGCGGGCCGAATCGGTCCACAGCTAGAACCGCGCGCTCCTGCCCGGCCACCTCAGGCCCACACAGCACTCACCACCGGGGCCTGGGGGCCCGTGTCATGGAAGCGGCTGCTCTCTCCGTGGAAGGTGTAGTTGGCCCCGGAGGCCCTGGCCACCTTCTGCATGATCCACTCGGGCTCCACGTCCTCCTCGGCCCTGGCGTTGACGGTCACGTGGGCCCCCTGCAGCAGGAGCGACACTTAATGAAGAAGCAGCATTGCAATCCCAGGAGAAGACAGGCCGCACGCCTCGGCCTGCACAGCGCAACAGCTGCACCGCGCTCAGGGTCGGGAGACCCTGCCAGGAACCAAGGCACGCTCGTCCCGAGGCCTCAGAAAAACCAGCTGAGGGAAACCCATCGCTCTTGTCCCAGCCTGCGTGGGAGGCCCTTGCCCTCCACGGTGTGGCCTGTTCTGTGCCGCTGTAAGACAGCCCCGGCATTAAAGGGCTTCTTTCTAGTGAATGAAATCCAACCTTCAAAGTCATCTGGAAACAAACACATTTTCTACAAAAAGCAAGTTACTGATTTCTTCTTGAGAAGTTACAACTATGACCTTGCTGTTACTAAATACCAATAAGCTTGGGACCTTCTCTTTCAGCTCCTAGATGGAGAAACTGAGGTGCATCTGAAGAAGCGTTGGCAGAACCAGAAAACAAAGTCCTGAGCCTCCTTGCCAGTAACCAAAGAAATGCAAAGAGTAAGCTGACAAGTGAACAACAAACGCTTTTTGATACAAAATGCTTTTGAAGTTAAACAAGGTTCCATTATATGATGACTGAAATAAATACGTGCAGAAATGGACCAGAAAGAATGCGTTAAAGGGAACATGCACGTTGAGGTTGCGAGCAGAAGCAGCTTTCCTTCTCGTCCAAATCCTCCTAGTACTGCTAGAAGTTTGTACTTATAAAACAAATGCAGCCCAAGGCCTAGCCCCGCCCCAAGACCAGCTCCAGCAGGGCCTCCTCAAGGTCCTTCGTCCTTCCTTCCCGCTGAAGCCAGCTTGCAGGTGGCTCTGGCTACCTCCTGGGCAAGACGAGAGCAGCCTCTGGCTACGCCCTGAAGTCCAGACAGATCATCGGGACGTGAGGCACACTTCCGACTCTGGCTGTGATTCCCGCTCACTCACACCCTGGAACCTAGGGACCTGGTGAACTCTGTGAGGTCCTGTACAGAGCAGCCCTCACCTTCAGGAAGCTGGCCATGGTGCTGACGTGGTTGGCGCACGCTCCCTTCCGCACGTCATTCACACCCTCGCCGGTCTGCAACACAGCACACCCAGCATGACCCGCCAATTCCTCGGTGTGACCCAGGTCTCCCCGCAAAGCCACTGCCCACTCCAGGGACTCAGCAGTTTCCCTGTGTCCCGGGAAAAAGCAAACCACAACCCCAAAGCAGAGGACACGGTGAGCCCCCATACCTCCGAGTCAGGGAGGTTCTTGGAGCAGGACGGTTGCCAGCGTCCACTGTGGGGCGTTGCCTTAGAATTCCCTAGTCCCCACCCAGGGGGCTCCACTTCACTAGAGCCCCTGTCCTATACTCCCAGTGCCCTCCCAGCCCTAATCCAGGCACTCTGCTCCCTCAGGATGACTACCCTGAAGGGGACAAGAACATGAGTGCCCTGTGATTGTGTGTAGTCCATTCACAGGAGTAGTTCTGGGCTGGAACAGTGAATTCTGCACTAGCAAGGCCCTAGGTATTCTTTGGGCCACACTGAAGCAATCCACTATTCTGTTCAGTCACCAGATTCAAGCTGTTCTAACGTCAGGTCCTCTTCCACTCCACTCACAAAAGGCAAAGCACAAAGGAAGAAAGGGGAGTTTTTCCAGGTCACACCTAGGTGAGAACTCAGAACCCCTCAAGTTCCACATACCCAGTTGATGAGGACAAACTTGGGCAGGCCGGAGTTTGGGTCCTTCACTCTGCAGAAGGCGTACATCACCTTCCCACTGTTGAGCTCCTCCACCATTTCCTCCAGGCCCCCCTCTGCAGCAGTCACAAGGAGAGTCAGGGGCAGGCCAGGCACCCCACGCCCACCCTGGCACCTAGTCCATCAGGAAAGGGAACCCCAGCTGCCTCTAAACCAGGGTTCTCAGCCCCATCTGCGTCTGAACCAGATTCCTAGGACTACCCGCACTAAGCTGACTTATGAGAACTGGATGGGACCCAGGATCTGCATTTGTGAAAAGCACCTCAGCCCCGCTCACCACAACGAGAGAAGCCCCTAAGAGGCAATGAAGACAAAGGAAGGGAGGGAGGGAGGGAGGGAGGGAGGGAGGAAAGAAAGGCACCTCAGGTGATTTTTTAAGCCACACTAGTCTAAAAACCACTCCTGTAAACCCACACGTAATTCTGGAAGTAAAAATGTCATTTACGCTACAAACCAGGCAGGCACCAGACCTCCAAATGGAGGGGCTCTGCAACAATTTTACCAATGCCTGGACTCCACAAACCGCCCTGGAATAACAGGGCCTGATGTGAGTCACCCTGCCCTTACCCACGTCTGCTCAGACTCCAGGGCCACCCAGAGGGTCCCAAGCAGATGTTAACTCTCCGCCATATAGGGCCTCAGCTCTTAGACTCTCTGAGTGGGGATAAGGGAGTGATGGGGCATAGAAATGAACCACCCTATGCCGTTCTCCCCTGACACTCAGGCTGTGAGCCCCAGCATGTACTAGAGTTTTGGGTTCTCATCAGGTGTCCCAAACCTCCTCAGACCGTGAGAAGGACCTGGATCAGGTATTTTAGCTACAGGGCTCCAGGGAACCTGGGGCAGTCCTGAGGCCCTGCTCTGGGCTCTTACAGCAGAGCCTGTGAATACCACTGAGGATGGTGGTATGAAACTCAGCTGAGCTCTGCAATTCTCAGTCCCCTACGGCATCACACTGCACCTGAGACCACTGTCAGTGGCAGTCCTTCTAGAAAGAGGACCACTAAGGAGAGGCACTCGAAAGAGGGAGACGTTTTCTACCAACAAGTCACCAGAACCATTCATGGGGCAAGCAGAGAACATGCTGGTGAACATGCACTGAACAGTGAAGCCGTGTCACTCAGGTCAGGTGAGCTGGCCTTGAGAACGAGGAGTTAGGGGTATCAGGTGGGGGGCCTGCAGTTTCTACCCCTCTGCCCAGCACTGGCCAAGAGCCTGTTCTTCCCGAGGCACTTCCTATCATCCCGTATTTGAGTAGCACTTTTCCAGGTCACCCTGTCCCAGTGGACCAATGTGCACTGATGTGACCTCTCCTGGGTAAGGGTGTGCCCAGCAGGAAGAGGACAGAGGGAAGGATGTGTCCGCACCTTCTCCTCCACCACGAGCACCCAGCTCTGTGGGACTGTTACCCTCCCAGCTGCAGCCCAGGGCTAAGGATGCAGCACAGGCCCGGCCTTGGGCTGCCTGCAAGCTGGAGTGGGCTGGCCTATCTCCCATCTCAGCTCTTCCAACTACAACACAGACAGAGAGCAGCGCTGCCTCGCACCACCAGGCAGAGAAAGCCAAGGAGAAGGTATTTTCACTTAGAAACATCTGAAACCCAAAGCTGGCCAGGAGGAGCTCTGAGTGCCAGGGGGCCCACACTGCTCAGTGGGAGCCTCTGTCCTGCCTGGCTGGCTGCAGCCGGCCCGATCAGGGCACCAGGGAATTCCTCAACGTTGAATGAAACTGACGTGGGGGAGGCTCACCCTTAGCCAGGGGAGGTGTCACTGTAGTCACGCCACACGCAGGGGACACCTGTGCACCCTGAGTGCCCTTCCTCCCGCTGTGGCGGCTGAAATGCCAGCAGAGATGGAGCAGTGACATCACGACTCCCTCCCCTCCACGCGCCTCACCCTCCCTCCCGGGCTTCTGCCTCCTGATGGTCCATAAGAGCCCATCTGCTTCCTCACTTATCATACTCACCCCCAGTGCCAGCCACACGGATGTCATTGCTGTTGCCTTCGTAGGTAAAGAGGGCCCTGAAACAAAACACAAACAGGCTCTACCACCATCTGCCCTCACTGTGCCCACCAAGGCTTCACGCTGCGCCCCAAAGAGCTCAGCCTGGCAGTAACCCTGTAGGCTGACCCAGACCCCACTCTGAACTACAAGGCGGGACCTCAGTAGGCCGCTGGGCCCCCCAGAGCTGAGCCTTCTCAGCTGCAGCCGGCCTGTTGTGAGGACAAGCCTATGGAGACGGGGAGCATACATCCACT
Organism: Lagenorhynchus albirostris; assembly: GCF_949774975.1. Taxonomy (NCBI): domain Eukaryota; kingdom Metazoa; phylum Chordata; class Mammalia; order Artiodactyla; family Delphinidae; genus Lagenorhynchus; species Lagenorhynchus albirostris. The sequence continues at coordinate 99,090,294 of NC_083102.1, read as the reverse complement.
CGGAAGAAAACTAAGCTGTGAAGTTTTATGGCAACCTTCTACACGTTTACGTGTGAAACACCCACCTAGTTACCACGTGTGTGCATTTGAACAAACAAAAGATACCTGCATATTCCTGAAACCAAAGCACCCCAAGGAGAAGCAGGAAGGAGAAATACGTGCATTTCCAATGACCCTGTGTATATCTGTGGTCTTCCGGGAAGCCTCAAGGGTTGCCGGAGCAGGTCTGTCTGGCCTGAGGCCCTTCCAGCACACACAGGCTTTTATCGGTTGCATATGGCACTGGAAACCACAGGGGCCATGACTCAACACGCAGTCAGGCTCCTCACAAGACAGGCTCCCTGGCTGGGCACGTGCTGTATCTAGCAGAGCCTTAGGTCTCCACAGGTGACCCTGGGTCACACCGCCCTTCTCCTGTAAGCCTAATTATTCATAAGAACTCTGGTAAAGATGTGGCCTTATAAATTATGGTAAATTGTATTAAATCTGGGCCACGGAAGGTCCCTTGACCAGAACAAAGGTCACTCAGAGAGAACATTTTAGAAGAGGCGGCTTCTGTGCAGTCCACATGAAGCCCAGACATCTGCATGAACTCTGCAGCAGCCCAGCTCCAGGGAGTGCTGGCAGACCACAGGGTGAGGGTGCTAATCCATCAGACAGCAAGTCAAAGGCAAAACCCGGTCTGGGGTATCATCACCCCACGCTCCACGGCACAGGCCTGCTGAGGCGCGCCAGACAGAAGCTCCAGGGTCAACAGCCTGACAGGAACCATGTCAACGTCCACTCAGCTTCCCCAGGGCCTCGCTAATGCCACTGGGCAGAGCTGCCTAAGCCTGGGAAAGTCAGAAGAAATTAGACCCAGGTCCAGAGATCTGGCTGGGAGGGAGGACAGACTGCCAGGAAAGAACCACTGCTTCCCAGCAGAGGAGAGAGTGCAGAAGGAGAGAAACACTCAGAAAAACAGGGAAAAGGAAGATTGGGTGGTGGCAGACATCCAGCCTCTGGTGGCCAGAGTCCTGACCAGCCTCCCTCCCGGAGGAAAGAAGCCCCTGGCTGCACAAGACAGGGGCCCCGGACAAGCAGCAAGAACCGGAGATGGCTGCTCAGCTTAGCTTTTCCAAGAAGGGATCCAGCAGCTAGCAAAGGCCACGCTCCGTGCCTGCGACCTACCCCTCTGACTTCATTCCCCTCCACCCTGGGCTGCAGCCTAAGCCACCTTCCTGAACGTTCCCGGTTCAGAGGCTCATACCACATTCAATCAACAACCCTTCTTTCAAACCGACATGAAAAAAAAATGGTGTGTTGGCTTGTGCAGGCACATAGCACAAGGAGTATGGGGCACTGGGCACCTTACAGTGCAGGCGCTTCACGCACGCACGCACGCGCGCACGCGCACGCGCACGCACGCACGCGCGCACACACACACGCGCGCGCACACGCACACACACACACACACACACAGTGTCAGATACTGTGAGATAGTGCAGTGGGAGCAGGAACTGAGCAAACATGCCACAAGCTAGGGGAAGAACCACCTGGGGGAACCAGGAGAAAGAGCCGCTATGGAGAGTTGATGCTGTGGCTGCTCTCCAGCCCACCTGGCTCCAGGGCCTGGCCCGGGGCACCCACTCTGCATGAGAAACACGTTATGACCCGCCGAACCGGAGACCACCTGTTCTTGCTCTGATATCCTCTGCCACTTTTTCCGCACCGCTCTCAGTACCCCTACATCAGGGACAGAGATGGGGACCACCCCACCCTTTCTGGTGAAGAGCAAAGGTGACAAGAAAACCAGTGAGGGTGTCTGGTGCATGCCTGAAGGCAGTCAACCAGGGAGATGGGAAAATGTACTGCAGCCAGGGAGACAGGAATCCAGAAAGGCCTCTCCACATCAGAGCTGAGAAATGAAGTTTGGGGAGCCCCCTAGGATGATGTGGAAAGGCGCTCCATGCGGAGGAAGCAGAAAGAACAAGAGCTATGAGGAGAAAACTGCTTTGCAAGTTTAAGGAAAAGAAAGAAAGCTAGAGTGGTGGTAAACAAGTGTGACCACAGCACGGTAAACAGGAGGGGCGGTCAGGAGCCTGTCGGCCATGGCAAAGAGTCCAGGCTGTGTTTATGATGCAACAGGAAGCCACTGCAGAGCTTAAGCAGGGAAGTGACATGGATCTAGATATTTTTTCAGCTAGTGAATGGAGACCTGCCCACATCGACGTGGCCCCAGAGATTCTGCAGACCCAGGCAGCTGGTGTCCTGAAGCTCTTCCCTAAAAGGCCTGGGGGTGAAGGAATGGCAAGGCAACAATGCCCTCAGTGTCACAACAGTACACTGTACAAAAGCCACTCTGTGCTGGGCACCAGGGAAAGTAGACACGAGAAAGCAGTAGCACCTGACAAGTGGAGAGAGCCACAGTAGCTCAGCCACGCCCAGCGGGCCCCTCCCTTGGCAATGGGAAAAGGCTCCCAACCCAAAAGCTGGTCACCTCACTCGATCGTACTCAGCATAGTTTTTGGAAGTACAAGTTCTCAAAACTGGTCAGTGAACACACTTTAAGCAAAAAGGAAGGTAACAGAGAATTACCATGCAAAAAACAACCCTAGCTGCAGGACAGACAGCAGGCCCTATGTGTGGGCTGCCCAGGGCTCTCCCAGAGACTTCAGATCCAGGCTTCCAGTACTATAAAGCCCCTAACACCGACAACCTAGGAAAGGATGTCACTGGGAGGTGGACGGAAGATGGGACCTTTTCCCAAACACATAACCAGCATCGTCCTTTCCTTCATCTCCCCATAGCTCAGGAATATGAAGTATATTCTTCTTGGAGAAAGGGAGGTTCTCGAATACACATTCACAGGGAACCAGGGACTTAAACCCCTCCACCTTCCTGCTTGACCTCTCCAAAGCAAGGCTGCCAGACCACCCTCAGAGGGCCATCCCTGAACACAGAGTTTGGAAGAAGCCGGGCGTAGCTTCCGCTTTCTCAAGGAGGGCTGTGGAGGGCCCCTTTGTTCACGGAAGTCCCCGGGCAAGAAAGGAGAACCTGGCGAAGCCCTCAAGCACAGCCAGGTACAGGATGCATCAACGAGGCCCGTACGGCCGAGACCGGTGGCCAGCGGAGGGAAAGGGCTGGGGACTCACCGGACCCCCACGCCGGGTTTAACCTGCCCACGCACGGTGGGGCAAGGGGTGACAGGGTGGGGACCGCCACCCCCCCGGGGTGTGGCGCAGGTGCGGGGCAGACAGGGCTCCGCGCCCCCTGGCCCCAGCCCGCTCCCGGCCCGCCCCCGGCCCGCCCCTGGCCGCCTCGGCGCCCACCAGTCGGTCGGGGACTTCCCGTTGACCACTTGCTCGTAGGCCTCCTGCAGCGCCGGACCGTTCCGGCTCAGGTTCACAGCCATGGCCGACACTGCGGCGCCCGCGCCTCCGCCGCCGCTTCCGGGCCCGGGCAGCCCGACGCCCCGCCCGTCGGCCGGAAGCCCCGCCCCGACAGCCGGAAGCGGAAGCGGTGCAGGTGGGGCCCGGGTGAGCGGGCGAGTGCTGGCTAGGCGACTAGAGGGCTGCTGGGGAGTTGGGGCCCGCGTGCGGGTCGCGGTCTGCAGACAGCTGGACGTGGGGGTGGAGGGAGGGCGCGGCCTTCTGCGCGTCCCCGTGCTCTGCCCCGCCGAGCCCGGGCGCGCCTTGTGGGTCCGGCGGAGGGACCCCACCCAGCCCCCTGTTCGCTACACTCACGGAGCACCGTGCATTTTATTCTTAAACTCTTGTTGCAGTTAAAGCACTTGCTTGAGAATCCTGGATTCATGACAGGCACGGGATACCCCGATCCTCTGTGTGGACCCTCAAAAGAAATTTTATCTATGAATGAAGCAGGCATGAGTTAATGAGAAGAATAAAAATGAACACTAAGTGATGGTCACACTGCCACAAACCTAATTCGAAGTGCTGTCGTGTTTCTTTGACCTCACCTGAATTTTCTAGTGAGGTAGAGGATGCGGTGGCGGAGGAGAGATGAGAACCTGCCCCGTGCTGGTCCTGTTAACCCAACCAAACTTGGGTCCACTGGCCCCAGTGCAGTAAAGCCAATCTACTGACATGAAGTTGTGGTGAAGGAAAAGTGCAGCATTTATGGCAGGGCGCCAAAGCAAGGAGTCCTGGCAGCTAGCGCTCGAAAGATCTGAGCTCCCCACGCTGGCTTTCAGGGAAAGGTTTCTAAAGATAGGGTGAGGCAAGGGGGCTGAGGGGTGTGTGATCATCTCGTGGACATTCTTCTGATTGGTTGGTGGTGAGGTAACCGGTAATCAACATCGTCAACCTTCTGGTTCCAAGCAGTCTGGGTTGTGGGCGGCACGCAGTCAACTTCTTCCACCTAGTGGGGGCTTCAGTATCTGCAAAAAATAGCTCAAGGATATGGCTCCAAATAATATCTATAGCTTTGAGGAGGCAGTAAAGAGCCTTGACTTTGTTTAGTGGCTGAACTATTATTATTTTGTCTTGCTTGACTGTTTTCCTTTGTTTCTGCATTTTCTCACTTCTCTGATTAAATTTATTCGTTGGAACTTAGGGAAGGCCTAGAAGGCTAAAGTTTTTCTAAAGACAAGAGGCAGGCAGAGGACATGGTGGCAGGGGCGGGGTGTCTGCTCCGGGAAGACCCCATAGGGTCCTGCTCCGTCATGGTCCTGGTTCTTTCCAGGCCCTGGCTGACTGATGGAAGGGGTCCACCATGCCTCAACCTGCACCTGACTATGACTGACCTACCCGGAGGGAAACAGAGACACATGCCCGGCCCACAGCAGCTCACAGCTTCCCTCTCTGCCCTAGAGAACTCCCCCACTTCCCTAAAATTCAGATCCACAGTCCCATAGCCCCTTAGAATTCCATGCTTTGGAATTCAGAGTCGTTCAGCTTTCAGAAAATATCGCATATACCCTTTATACTCTATAAACTCTACCACAGGAACCCGAGCAGAGTCTGGTAATCAAACGTGTTCATTTTTCTGCAGTGACGTCTGAAAAATCAGTCAAGTGGGTTATAGAAAGACTCTAAATAGCCTCATGGCAGTTCAGGTCAGATTTTGCTGCCAAATCAGTTACCAAAATCTTAAGGTGTTGGGGTCTGGACTGTGCATTTAAGGGCTTGTAAACCTTATTTGGGCACAAATACTTTTCATTTGTTATGTCCATTTTCATTGCTGTTCACATCACTGTTGCTTGTCTTACAGGCAGAAACTCTGACATCTCTGTGATGGACAGAGCAGTTACCTGGTCCCACCCTGGGGAAACCTTCAGTCCTGGCCAAATACTCCTCACCTTCAGCAGCTCTGTCTGCGGCCCTGCTCACTCCCCAACCACCCTGGATTTTCTGCAGTGTACAGTTCTCCTCGTTTCTCCACTTTGACTTCGCTAATGTGTTTGCCTCGGAAAAATGAACTCTAGTAACTGGAGGCCTCCCAGCTCTCCCGATTTCTAGTCTACTTTTTGTCTTCAGTAACATCTCTGCTGTCATGTTTTTCCTCAGACTTGACCTTCAGGTGACTTTCTGATCCACCCCAGTCCCTTTGCCTCCATATTCCAGGGGAGTTCAACCCACAGACACGCGTATTGTTCTTGTTTCTTATTTTCTTTGGCTCCACGTGTCTTTGTTTTCTCTTCTTTCTCTGGGAATGTTCCTATTTAAACACGTCCTAGTTACCAGTTTCCTTCATCCACTTGGTTGCCAGTCCCCAGCCTGGGGGCCCTGGATCCCTAAGGCCTACTAGGGAGCACTTTTCAACACTTCAGTCAACTGGGGGCGGCCCTACCTTGCCTGAATCAGGCTGTGCAGACCAAAGAGGCAGGTCTCTTTGTCCTGGCACTAGATCAGCTCAGTGTGGTGACCAGGTCCATCCATACTGATGAGGGAAGAGCAGGGAGACCCAGGCTCCACTGAAAGAAGGCTGAGGGGGTCCCTGGTATGGGAAGGTGGGGACATTAGGATTCCACTTCCTGCTGTAGTGTGTGGTAGCCTATTTCAGCTTGACAGATCAGGGAAGGCCTCCCAGAGGTAACACAGGAGCAGAGACTGGATATGGGGCTGGGAGGGTGGGGGGCGCAGCTGTGGAAGATCTGGAGAGAAGTGCTCCAGGCAGAGGGAACAAGAGGTGTTGGAGCTCTGAGGTGGGAGCCCAGAGAAGAAGAGAGGGAAGGAAGCATGGGTGCGGGTTGGATCCTGTAGGACCCTGTGGGTCAGGGGGGAGGACTTTATTCTTAGGTGTGATGGAATCCCTGGAGGGCTTTAAACAGTGAGGATGTAACCTAGGGATGTTTTTATGTTTATTTATTTATTTATTGGCTGCTCCGGGTCTTAGTTGTGGCACGCGGGATCTTCATTGCCACATGTGGGATCTTTGTTGTGGCATGTGGGATCTTTCTTAGTTGTGGCATGTGGGTTCTTCGTTGCGGCATGCAGGATCTAGTTCCCTGACGAGAGATCGAATCCGGGCCCCGCTGCATTGGGAGCATGGAGTCTTAACCACTGGACCACCAGGGAAGTCCCTGATCTAGGGATGTTTTTAAAATGTCCCTCTGGGGACTTCCCTGGTGGTGCAGTGGTTAAGAATCCACCTGCCAATGCAGGGGACACGGGTTTGATCCCTGGTCCGGGAAGATCCCACATGCCTCGGAGCAACTAAGCCCGTGCACCACAACTACTGAGCCTGTGCTCTAGAGCCCGTGCACCACAACTACTGAAGCCCGCGTGCCTAGAGCCCGTGCTCCGCAACAAAAGAAGCCACCACAACGAGAAGCCTGCGTACTGCAACGAAGAGCAGCCCCCGCTCGCCGCAATTAGAGAAAGCCCGTGCGCAGCAACCGAGACCCAACACAGCCATAAATAAATAAATAAATTTATTAAAAAAAAAAAATGTCCCTCTGGCTGCTGTGTGTAGATCCTGTCCACGCCCCTCTCCCTCCCACTCCTGCTTTTCCTGAGTTCCTATTGGCCATCTCCCTCTTGTTGGTTTTTCCTTGGTTTGAGAATGTGAGATGTCTGCACAGGTCATTCCTAGGACTCTTCTCTCTTCTCCTTAGCAAATTGCTCTGTCATTCACACAAGCCTGTATGCTCTTCTTGCATGTTGATAGACTCAGATCTTCTTTACTTCTTGATGCTCTCCTGGTGCGTTAGGATAACAGATCCAGGGCATGAGAGCAGGGCTCCAAATGGTCAGTGTCCTTCACACTCTGAGGGCAGCTGTGTCCTGAAGGCATCTGGGCCCAAGTGTGGAGGGACCATGCTGGTAAACGCCTTCCGGAGCCCACTGCCTAGAAGGAGTCAACAACGTTAAAAAAAAGAATTGCCACAGCGGTGTCCCCCAGGGTTTCCACCTATTCGAGCTGCTATAACAAAACACCACAGACTGGGCGGCTTACAAACAACTGAAATTCATTTCTCACAGTTCTAGAGGCTGGAAGTCCAAGATCAGGGCACTGGTAGATCTGGTATCTGGTGAGAGCCCACTGCCTGGTTCATAGATGGCCGTCACGTGTCCTCACGTGGTGGAAGGGGCAAAGGAGCTCTCTGGGGGCGTCCTGTGTAAGCACCCTAATGCCATTCACGAGGGCTCCACCGTTAGGACCTAATCACCTCCTAATGTCATTACCCCACCTCCTAATGTCATTACCTTGGGGGTTAAGATTTCAACATAGGAGTTTTGAGGGGACACAATCATTCAGACCACAGCCATCAGTAGGAAAGAATAGGTGTTTATTCAAAGTCTTCCTCCACAGAAGTGTCAATTAGCAAGAAAAGCATTTTCTTAAAAACCACCAGGATTACATCTCTCTGATCCAGCCACACACGGCCACATTACTACAGAGTTAGAGAAATGAAATCGTTGCTTCTCCTGCCCTAAAAAGAAAACTTGTGTGTGTGTGTGTGGTACACGGGCCTCTCACTGCTGTGGCCTCTCCCGTTGTGGAGCACAGGCTCCGGACGCGCAGGCTCAGCGGCCATGGCTCACGGGCCCAGCCGCTCCGCGGCATGTGGGATCTTCCCGGACCGGGGCACGAACCCGCGTCCCCTGCATCGGCAGGCGGACTCTCAACCACTGCGCCACCAGGGAAGCCCCTCTGCCGACATTTTAAACCCAAAGATGTCAACAGGTTCTGTGAGTCCCTCCTGTTTCAGGATGAAGGCATCCTGAGCCTGCATGCTGGACATACATACATATATATTGTGGCTACACCACGCGGCATACAGGATCTTAGTTCCCACACCAGGGACTGAACCCGTGGCCCCTGCAGTGGAAGTGCAGAGTCCTAACCCCTGGACCGCCAGGGAATTCCCACTGCTGGACATTTGACACGGAACTTTCAACTTTCCTCAGAAGCCTTAAATCCCTTGCTTCTGCCACCCTCAACTTCATGGCCCATGCCTCCATCCGCATCCTCGTTTCTGGAGCTGTTGGATCATTTTGCCCATTGAGCACTGCTGACCTTCTTTCTTGTGCCCTAGCCAGGCCATTATTGCTCCCGAGAACAAACTCTGAGGCCAGGCTGGGCCCAGGCCTAACGGCACGTCTTTCTTCACGTGGATAGAGAGCTAGATAGATGCAGCTTTGTGCCTGTGTCCTTGCCCCTAACAGGTCCCTGGTCCAGCGACGGTGCTTGTTTCCCTGGGGGTCTAGGGTGTGAAATGGTCTTACACACCAGCTTATATGAAGTGTACCATCCACTTAGTATGAACATTTGTATTCATCCTGCCACTCCTCTGCCTTCAGTGATTCTCCGGAAAGGTCAGCCCTGTGATTCCATTTACCCTAGTGTCCTGGTGACCCCTGTGGCTGCCAGAAGGTAACAGGGCCCCAGTTTGGGAAGGGCCATGTGCAGAAGTATCCCCAGGTGCTGAGTCAGCTCCCAGAATATGCTGGAACCCAGCCTCTGTTGAAGGGCTCCCTTTGCCTGCAGGACCCTCTCCGCCGTCCATCCATTAGACCTGACCCTAGTCCCACCTCCTTCCTGAGGCCTGTGGTCTTCCCCGCGCCCCCCCTCCCCGTGACTAGGCCCTTGAGCTGTTGCGGTGATGGGGTTGGGCAGCAGGGGTGAGAGGCAGGCTCCAACGGGGCAGTTCTGTCATTACCTCCCAAAGAGAGGTAGCCAAGCCCCTGCACCCCGAGGGAAGCTCTGTGGTAGGGAGCTGGATACACCAAGTGGGCCTCTCTGAAGGGTGAGAATTGGGAGTCTGGGAGAAGTGGGGTGGAGATGGGATAAGAAGGAGACTTTTTTTTAAGGAAAGTCAAGAAGCCACTATTTGGTCTGATAGGGGGTTTGCAGATTTTCTATAGCTTTTTGGTTTTGTTTTTAATAAAATCTCTCTGGCAACAGAACAGAAACCCTGGTGGTGGTCATGAGGAGGCCAGCAGACGGGCCGGGGGAGAACACCAGACCTGAGGGGCGAGCGTTGCCTGCCTGCGTGGCACCAGGCTGCTGGCTTGCGGGTGCTGGCGAGATAGGCTGGGACCTGGGACTCGGGACCCTTTCCCGGAGTGCTTGCACCTGGACAAACGCCTCCTCTCCTCAAGCAACAGAATACAAAGAAACTCGAAGGGACTAAAACATAACTGCACGCGTGCGCGGGTGGGGTCCGTCATGAGCAGTAACATACAAAAAGGCCAAAACCCACTTGCCATTTCTGAGGTGCGCGGAGCAAAAGCGGGGGGCTGCACGTGATCCCCGCACACGGCACCGGCAAGGGGGTGCGCAGATCGCCGAAGCCACCCCTCCACGCCCACTCCGGCTCGGGGAGCGAGCAAGCGCACCTGCTACTTGTTCTCACTCCCCCTGCCGCCGCTCAAGTCCCACTAAAGCCTTGCCGGAATTTCTTGTCTCTCATCAATTTCTAGTGATTAAATAGTCCAAGGACCCAGGTTGGTAACCCTGGGAAGCCATCCTCCGTTTCTCAGAGGACCAGCTTTCACGGCTAGATCTAATCCTCATCCAATCCTCAGCCAGTGCTGCCAGGGAGGAAGCATGTGTCGCAGCGAGAAGAGCTGGAGGAACAGAGGCACAGGAGGGATGGGCGGGCGAGGGCGGGAGGGATGGGTGGCCTATGTTGCTCTCAAGCTTTCTCTGCCTCTGCCAGGACAGGCCTCGGGCCAGGAGTTCTGCAGACCAGTCCCATAAGCACTTCTCTGGAACTCCAGGAGACTGTCTCCTGAATTTCAGAGACAGAAACCGGCCCGTCCTTGAGCATCTGCAGTCGGGTGGTGTGGGACCCCACGGTGCTGACACACAGCTCAGCTGTGAGCTGCCAGGCCGTTGGACATTGGTGTTCTGGTGTTTTCATCCCTTGTCGGGAGACTGACCCTGTGCTGTGTTCTTGGAACTCTTGGGTCTTCCCGTAGCCTGACAAAGGATCAAGATCTCAGCACCGTCCTGCAAACTGAGACACTTCTGGCCAGAGCTAAGTCATTTGTTCATGTTGGATCGATTGCTTAAGACCATGCATCTCCATGATATCTCTGGTCCACAGAGAAGAAAATGTATCGCTCCCGCCATTAGCTTTTCAGAGCTGCTGTCCAGTGACTGACCTGGGACTCGCCTTGGAAACATGATATGTGTACCTGTGGCTTACGCGGGAGCTGCCTGCACCACAGTGCATTTTAAAATAAGCTTTTCGACCTAAGATGCCTGTCCTTCAGACTGACCTGAACCCTGGAAGCCATGAAAAGCAAGTTTCCCATGGGGACAGAGTCCAGGGAATTTGCCAGGGACAGGCCTGTGGAGCGTCACTGTGGTGGCCTGTCCAAGGGCTCTGGCAGGTACAGAGCGCGACTCAAGTTAGCGAAGAGTGAATGGTAATTTATACTGGGGATCCCAAAGGGATAATTTTACTTTTTCTACTGCAGATCTCCAACAGGGAGAGCAGGCTTGGGGAAATTTTGACTGGACTGAGAAAATTCATCAGCTTGTTGCGAGTCATAAGCCATTACACTGGAAAGGCTGAAACGTGGCACCAACTTGGGCCTGGAGGTCTCTCCTCTGAGCCTCTGACTTGTCTCTGAAGAGTGAATCTACCTTCCCGTGCTTTGTTACGCGTGGTTCAAGGAGCACCGTGACCCCTGTCTGAAGTGGCAGAGCCGTGTGATGACAGCGTTCCCAGGGGACACCTAACATTTATCATTTTGTTTAGGTAAAGACCGAAGGGGTAGCAAAGACACGAAAATTAAAAGGGCCACCCTCACCATGGTAACAGGCAGGGAACGGGGCCCACGGAACACAGGAAGCAGCCTTGTTGTGGTAACAGAGGATCCTAAGTGGGGATCCCCATAAGGTAGATGCAGACCAGGCTCAGACTGCTGCTTGCTTTGCTAAGGAAGCGGTGGTAACTAATCCCGGCACTCTCACTGGGAAGCAAGAGCAATGAAGCTGTGCTACAACTTGGCACCTTCTGGAGCAGATGAGCCTCCCGGGCTCACCTATTCCCCAGCTGCAAGGTCTGTAGGCTTCCTTCCAAACTCCACAGGCCTGGCCATCTGGTTGCAGCATTTTAGTGTTTCTCCACCCCCTGGTCCTACTCACCCAGACATTATTTTCATAGGGCTGTTCTGGGAGTGGACCAGCTTTGAAACGCCCTTAGGAAAGACCAGGCCAAATTTGACATTAGAGGTTTGAAGTCCCTCAGTTTTCCTCCCTCTCTTTGGAGGTTTAATTAGACTAACCCCTTTCCTACCCTTCTCCTCACTAACGTAATCTCAAACCTTTGAACTCTGAAGGCAAGTCTTAAAATGTGTTGCATCAGAAACTTAAGAGAGGAGGCCAGTTACCCGACGGGCTACCTGTTAAAAGTTTCCGTATCTTCTCTTCTGCCTGGAAAAAAAAAAAAGAGACTTCAATGTCAGTTATCATTTAGGGTTATGAGTGAATTACATTTTTACTTACATTTAACAGTCCCCCTCTCTCCCTGTGTCTGGTCAGTGACTGGCTCACACTTGGACTTCATGGAGGCTCTGAACGGGAGGAGGTAGGGGTGATGAAAAACCTCATCGGGTAGAAAAGCATAACCCAAATCTTTCCAAGTTTCATAATTTTGCTCTTGCTTCTACAAGGACAGTCATCTCTCATGGCGTGTTATGTGCTTTATACCCCTTTATATCTTCTATTTACCGCTGCTCGGCATGAGGGGAGAGGGCCAGCGTGTGGCACTGCCGAGGAAGGCTGGTGGGAGCTGTGGGGTAAGGCCTCCACTTCCCAGTGACACTGTTCCCAAGTCCCAGGAACTCCTGGGATGAGTGGAGACTCCTCGGGATGTGGTTTGCAGCAGACGGGATGTGAGCCAAGCCTGCCCGCTCCGCCCTGGGCACCCGAGCTGGCACTGAATTCTAAAAGGCCAAGAGCACGTGGTAAGGGGCCACGCTGAGGCCCCCTGTGTATCCCCTCCGTGAGCGATGCCGCCTGAGTGAGGCCGGGCAGGGGAGGCGCACAGGTCCCCCCAAGAGGTGAGCAGTGAGTCGGCGTGGCGGGACAGATTCCAATGTAGCCAGGAAGGCTGCAGATCATAACAGTGACCGCTGATATGGCACGATGGCTGAGAGTGGTACCAACATGCTGTGGTTGGGGAAAGTGGGCAAGCAGCGTCTGTTTGCAGAGGACACGATGCTCTGTGAGTGGCTCGGCCAGCACCTCAGCTCAGCTTCTCTTGAACAATGTCTCCCGTAACACCTCTGAGGCACTTACATAGCATATTTCTGTGTCCACTCTCACTAGTCTGTTGTACCTGGAAGAAAAAAGCAGAGGGGGTGACACCCTCGTGCATAATGGTCACTTCCTTTCAATGCGGAGCAGAGAACAGAACTGATACGGGGGCAATGCTGCTGCTTCCAGTCAAATACCGAGGACTGATGGACGAATGCAAAAAGGCTGCCCGGAGCGGGAACGTGTCATTCACGGCCGTAAACCCCTAGCCTGGTGAGTCCTGAGGGTTCTTCACAACTGTCTGCTGGGGGAGATTTAATAGTGCAAAGAACCTCCTCCCTCCGTCTCTCCCGTCCTACAACATGGATGCATGTGGATGAGGAAGAGATACACAGAGGTCAGCGTGGAACAGCCCTGGCTGTCCAGCATGTGGGCTCCAGGAATCTGGCCACCAGAGTGTGAGTCAGTGCCACTCTTGGCAGCATGGAGCAGGTCTGGTGCCCACTGAGAGTATGTGCGTTTATCCTCATTACTGTAATGAAATCTGGTGCCATGACACTGTAAGACAGATTTGCAATCAGAGGAGGCAATGAAAACAACCACTCTGGGTACATCTAAAATATATCACAGTAAGTGTTGAAATAACTTACTGCCCTGCACGGTCCTGGATGAGCTGGGCTCCCTCCCCAAATCTGAACAGGATACAGGAGGGGGCACCCAGAGGAGTAGACCCCCAACCCATTTCCTGCTGGGTACTTGAGCTAGACACGGGGACTGACACCACCTGCCCCAAAGTAGTGTGCTCTGAGGGGCAACAAGAAGGACGGTAGCAAGGACTCGGAAGTCTCCTTGAAAAATGGAGCTCTTAGGCTGGGTGGCGCATACGTGGGCATCCGTTATATTATTATCTACAATATTTTACATGCCTGAAATAGTTTCTAATAAAACAGTGGGGGTTTTGCCTGTTTTTTTAAAAAAAACAACTTACTTCACAATATGAGGAGAGGAAGCTGTGTGTATGGGAGGCTTATCATCTATTACCAAATGATTTCTTCCAGGACGGGTCAAACTTCCAAAGCGTCTCAGGCACTAAGTATCTGCCTTATCTCCCAAAATCTCCTAGAAAGAAGATCACACAGTCTTGCCAGACCCCCCTCAGAGTCAGAAAATTCTTGCCAAAACGTCAGTCTACTTTATCTTGTTCTCCTGTGGAAAGGAGATTTTAAAAAGACAGAAACACCCTCTTCTCTTGTAGGAGATAGGACTTTTTAGCACACACCTCTCCAACTCACAGGGCTTACTTCAGTCTTTTAATAATAGGCGCTGTTTTCTCTTTGTCCTTGGGCAGGGAGTCAGGAATCCTGAAAATGCCCAAGAGACATACAGGACTACATCCTGTTTATTTTAAGAAAGATCAGCAGCAGCTTATACTCCCATGAAGGAGGTAAGATGGAAGATTCCTACCTTACAAGACACTGCAGCATCTCTCAACAGGGAAAGGGACGAGGGAGTACATTCAAGACCATGAAACACGCTTTGCAACCAAACCCCTTGGAGTAACAGTCACACTCAAGAGAGTTATTGTAGCATCTGCCCGCCTCTGCCCAGCACACCCCGGTCTCCCCTGCTAAAAGCTGGCAAGGTCTCAGGGATCCTAACCACATTTAACCATGATTTAAAATACGGAGCCACCAGATGGCCTCTGGTGGCAATGCCCAGGAAGAGCTGCGGCTGAGAAGCACGATGGGGCCTCTTCCCACGGCTTCGATACAACGTGCACACACGGGGTAAGGGGTCTGATTCCAACTGAACCATCAAGGTCAACCTCGGGGCAGTATGACATATCACAAACCCTGAGATCGGGGGCCCTGAGACAGACTCAAGACTTTTGCGCATGTCTTGCTAAAATGCAAAGCCTTAGTTCACCCTGAGGAAACATCACACAAACAGAGGAACAGAGGGACCTCTGACAATATAACTGATCAATGCCTCGCAAGAGCATCAAGGTCATGAAAGACCAGGGGAAACGGGGGCCCTGCCACAGACCGTGGAGATGCAGGAGACAAGCCAATAAATGCAGTGCGGGGTCCTAGAACACAAGGGTGACAGCAGTGAAAACTGGTAAAAAAGTAATGCCGTCAGTTTAGTTCAGAGTATCATGGCCAACACTGACTTCCTGGATTTGATACTTGTACTACAGTAACGTAAGATGTTGACTTAGGGAAAGCTGGACAGGGATATATGGAAACTCTGTACTGTTTTTGCAACTTTTCTCTAAGTCTAAAATTAATTCAAAATAAAAAGTTAAAAAGAAAATAGGCTGACACATCTGGGTTCAAGTCCCACCCTCCACTATGAGCCATGCCATTTTCAGGAAATGACGTGCCCGTTCAAAGCCTCAGTTTTCTCATTCACAACCAGAATCGACAATTTTTTTAAAAAAATAAGAATAAAAATATATATTGGTGTATGAAGAAAAATCCTGGAGGAGTGTGTACAGGGCTGTCAGTTGCGATCTCCTCTGGGGATAGGTTTATAAGGAGACTGATTTCCATCTGTATGTTAGTTAGTTCTCCAAATGTTCTAATTTTAAAATAACCAATTTTTATCGATTTCCCAATCAGAAAAATAAAAATATGTTAAAAGTGACGTGAATCACGTACACGTCACTGCCGTGTGACCACATCTGGCCTGCCGCCTCTCCTGTTGGCTCCATCTTGGAAGCCTCCAGAATCTGCCTCTTCTGCCTGCCCTCGTGCCACCTGCCCTGCCTTCACAACCAGCCCGGCCCCCACTCCGCCTCTCTGCACCATAGCAAGCCACAGACCCCATGGCATGGGCCACCCCTCTGGCATCCTCCCTGCCCCCAAACACAGGCTTGTCCCCCTGTTCCCTGTGGGCCCTCCCATGCTCAGGGAGATCCCCCTGCCATCCGCCCTCACTGTCATGTCCCACTTTCCTGCTCTGTGCTTCTCCTCTGTGTGGCCCAGCTCTCATACTAAATGTCTCCCACACAGGACTGTGAGTCTCATGAGGGCAGGACTCCTCTGGGTGCAGGAAGGAGGTGACTTGCCAGGGCCCCAGACCAGGGTCTCTCCACCTGCAGACATTGAGGGCCGTCCTATGCAATCCAGGGTGCTGAGTGGCATTCCTGGCCTCCACCCACCAGATACTAGAAGCACCTGTCCTCTCCCCACCTCCCACCTCGGGCTTTAACTACCACAAATATCCCAGGACATTGCCCAATGTCCCTGGGACAGGGGCTGAGAAGCCCTGTCCTAGACTGAAAGGGACTGCAGAGAAGGGAACTGGAGCCTGGGACATGTCCCAACTCAGCCACCCTACAAGCAGCACCCCTGTCACCACACCGGCCCTTGCTCACA
The DNA here is from genome assembly GCF_949774975.1 of Lagenorhynchus albirostris. Taxonomy (NCBI): domain Eukaryota; kingdom Metazoa; phylum Chordata; class Mammalia; order Artiodactyla; family Delphinidae; genus Lagenorhynchus; species Lagenorhynchus albirostris. Next base: position 99,074,251 of record NC_083102.1, on the reverse strand, counting down.
AGAGGAATGGATTCTGGAAGTCCCGCGTTTAACTCCTGGGAGGCCGTACCCATGGTGGTGGATGAGGGCCCTTGGGAGGAGTCCCAGGTGCAGCTTTCTGTACCAGTGACTTTATCACATGCTGTCCCTGTCCCGTCCTTACCTTTGGGGGCTTGAAAGGATAATCTGTAGGAAAGTGGATGGTCAGGAAGAAAACACCTCCTTGGTAAGGACTGTCATTCTGGAGGAGGAGACACTGAAGCGGGTTAGTGCGTTTGTGAGCGTGTACAGCGCAACAAGCAAAGCGAGGGGTGCGCCCGGTAGCTGCTACCTACCGGGCCCACGATGGTGGCCTGCCGGTGGGACAGTGCAAGACAAAAGAGAGACGGGAAACTGAGACTCCCTGACGAACACGTCTCTCCACCAAAGAGGAGCTGCTCTGCTCAGAGGGTGCCGTTCACGCACGCCTGCCCTCGCTTCTGACACCAAACGCCCCTGCAGGGGGTTCTGTAATTTGACTAGACTCCAGACTCATGAAAGGCTGTTGTACTCACAGCTCCAGTTTATCACAGGGGAGAGCTCACGGGGGCAGTCCAGGAGGGGTCCAAATGCAGAGCTTCCACCGTCCTCCTCCTTGGAGTCCTGGCACTGATGTGTGACAGCACACACACCACTGCCCGCAGGGATGCTCACCCCGGCTCAGCGTGCAGAGCTTTTACTGGGGCTCCATCACGGAAGCAGGATGGATTGATGGACCACCCACGTGGCTGATCTGAGTCTCCAGCTCCTCTGGCAATGACCCAAAGCCTCCACCTTAAACCACGTGGCTGGTCTAGCTAGTGTGGCCAGCCCTCACCCTAACTCACGTTGTTGGTATGGGTCAAAGCCTTTGGGTAAACAGACAGTCCCATCAGGCAGGACGTTTTAGAGATCGCTTCCCAGAGGCTAGGGACAGAGGCCAGCTCTTTTAAGAACAAAATTAAATTCCTCACTACCCAGGTGCCAGTAAATTACAACTCAGTCTTCTCTTTGCATAGAATTAAGCCTTAGGTAGGCTTTAGCCACTTTCCACATTACTTTTATAAATCTTGCTCCTTAGTTCTTCACAGTTCACTCTGAAGTCCTCTCCAAAGGGTCTCTTTTAGGAGCCAATCAATGCCCGTGGCCCTGGGGCTTCAATGCGGCCACCCTCCATCTGTGTCCTCTCACATATCCCCCAAGCAGTGCCCTGTGCTCCAGGGACTAGGTGACAGAACCAGGAGCAAGAACAAGGGGGGCTTCCCCTGTGCTTCCCTCCCAGGTCCCCACCTTAGGTGGTCAGGCCAGGCTCCCTCCTTAGTGGGTTAGAGCCTTCTCTTGCGGCACATCCTGCCTGCTGCCCTCTCTGAAGTCTCAGGCTACTTTCATTGCTGGACCCATCCCTAGGGAAGCTCCTGTACACTCAGCAGGGCTGGGCTAGAGTGGGCCAGTGACTCATCTCCGAAGCTCCCAGGACAGTCTTTGTGGAAAGCACCTATCTGCCCACCCGAGTGGGCTGCTGAGAGCATCTGAGGGGTCTGTTATTCTCTAGGGAATTCTGTCTTACGGCTCCATGACGGGCGTGGAAGCATTAGCCCAAGGTTTCAGACCTGGTCCTGTACTGGGTTTCCTGCCACCTGTTCAAATGTCTCACAGACTCTACCCTTGACAGCAGGATAGGAAACTGCCAAGGCATGAGAGGGGGTGCAAGTGAAGGGACCAAAGGCGAGGTTTCCCAACCCCTAGAGGTAGCCAAAGACAGAGCAGCCCTTGACCTTTTCTAAACGTTTCAAGAAATGCTACTGAAGAGAACACCTTTCCCTACAATAAGGCTGCCTGAGCTAATGCAAGTGTCACGTCTTTTTCTTTTGACTGCCTTTATTCCAACTCATGCTAGTCATTAGTTGGTAGGTACACTTTTGCCTAAGCATAATATAGAATAGAATTGCTTATGAAATAAGTGTTTTTGATAATTAACATACTAGAGAATAGGAGCCCATGGGGAGGAGTAGCTAATATGAGTGGCTCCTTCTGGCAAACAGGTTGGGACACTTTGGTCCCATTCACTTTAACCCCTGAGGTCTGCTGAGGGGCTGAGCAGGGCTTGGGGGCACAGTCAGAAGAGAAGGACCCAAAAGAGAGAGGAAGAGAAAGGAAATTGCAGAGGGATGCTGGCAAGGGGCTACTTGCCCACAGGGCAGGCATGAAATGGCCCCCAAAGGTAAGCTAGTTTCCAAGGCTGTACAAACCTCATCAGAACTCAGGTACTGAGTACAGAGGGTGGCTAGCCTCTCGGATGAGGATAGCCACCTTCCAGCACAGGGCGGCAGGGAAGGGTGAGAGTGCGTGTGGTGCAGAGAAGCAACGAGGGGCACCTTTAGAAAGCTGAGGCTGCATCAATACCAGTCCAATCTTACCAGTGACCCTACCTTACAACAGGTAAGAGGGGGAAATACGTTAGCAAGATGTGGGACGCTTGGAAGGACAACACAGGTCGGGTAACAATCACGTGAAGCCACCCTTGTTCATTAACTCTGCACATGCAGTGGGAATCATTTCTGTTTTGCTCTAAAAAAATTATTTAAACTCTCGCATAAATCTTTTGGAATCTGCCATTTTCAGTGGCCCTGTCTGCCCACCTTCAGCTCCAAGCCTCAGCCCGCAGGACATGCAGGAACACACACACATGACACCACTTCCTCTTTTATTCCAGCTCTGTGAAATTTTTCTTTCTTGTATTTTAACATGATAAAAAAAGTTTTAAAACATACAGCATCAAATATGTCATTTTAGCCATTTTTAAGTGTACAAGTCAGTGGCATTAAGTGCATTCGCGATGTTGTGCAAACCACCATTATCCATTTCTAAAACTTTTTCATCACTCCAAACAAATTCTGTACCACGGAAGAATTCCCCATTTCTACCTCCCCTCAGCTTCTAGAAACCTCTACTCTGCTTTCTGTCTCTATGAATTTGCCTTGTCTAGTTAGTTCATGTAAATGGAATCATCCAATATCTGCCCTTTTCTTTCTGGCTTATTTCACACGGCATGTTTTCAAGGTGCACCCACGTTGGAGCATGTGTCAGAACTTCATCCCTTTTTAAGGCTAAATAATATGCTATTGTATATATATATATACCACACTGTGCTTATTCATTTATCTGTTGATGGGTACTTGGGCACCTCTGGGGGATTGTAAATAATGGTGCAATGAACACTGGTGTACAAGTTCTGTTTGAGTCCGTGTTTTTAATTCTTCAGTGTCCTTGAAGGGCACATCACCCTTCTTTTACGCAGTCTTTCCCTTCCCGGCCTACTTTTCCTTCAGCTGTAGCTACTGCAGCCTTACAGTAAAGGATGAGTGTGTCCGAGAGCCTAAGACGCTCAGAAAGTGGAGGTGAAGTGGGAGAGCAGAGTACAGATTTGGGAAACCCAAGTGTTGGGCAGCTTGGCCTATGGCCAGTCGGCTATAGAGGGTGGCAGAGGGCTGGCTAGCGCTGCTCCTTCAGTCTCCCCTGGGGAAGAGCAGAAGTGGGAGAAAAGAACTGCCCCTCCCCTTCGCAGAGGCCAGGAGCCAGCAACCCCCCTCCCCTCACCAACCCCCAGAGCTCAGCCCCCTCGTGCAACAGCAGCAGGACCTCCATGATTAGCTTCATGACCGTTTTTATACCAACATCCCAAGTTGTAGTTGGTCAGAGGCACCTTCCAGAAGCCAATGTGCCTCAGGATAAGATGGCTTTCTTGTGCCCCAGTGGAGGGAGATGGTGATTTCTGGCAGCATCTTGACCAGGCGGGCTATGAACTCAAGGCGTCTAGTGAAAAAGCAATTCACAACCAAATGAAGGGAAAACGATAGGTTTTCTCAAACAAGCAAACAAACAAACAGAAAAACGCGAGGGGCTGATAAATTTGGGGGTCTCGATTGCAAGGGTCCTGGGATCTGGAGCCCTGAAAGGTACTTACCATCATCTCCCACAAGTCCTGCAGAGCACTGAGCAGGAGATCCCTCTGCAAGTCGGTTCATTCCTGAAACACAAGACAGTGAGCTCAGAGCTGGTGTGTGAACTGGGGATGCTGCTCTACACCCCACACCTCTTGGCCAGAAGTGCATTCTCCTAGTGGGAGGGGCTCCCGCACCTCAGGAGTGTGTTGGCCCGGCTAAGGAAAACAAGTGATCTGCAATACCCTTGAAAACACGGGGCTACTCGTGGCTGTGAAGATACGTGGGAAGAAGGTATTATCATTTCCATTTAATAAGTTAGAAAATTGAGATGTGAAGAGGTTCAATTACTTACCCAAGGTCATAGAGCTGGAAGAGGGCAGGGCTCCATCACCCACTCAGGTGGAGAAGGACAGGGGCTGGGTTTTAGCTCTGGGCTCCTGAGTGGAAGCACTTAGCCAAGCGGAAGTGCCCAGTTAAGGACAGGGCTCCTGTATTTCAGTCTCTCTACCTCCCCGACTGCCCTACACACCTCTGGTTGTATGGGAGTCAGGCTCCAAGTGGGAGATGAAGCACACGCCAATCAGTCTAGCACAGCTATCCCATGTACCAACGGGGGAGACAGGAATTACATCACAACTAGATTCCCTTAACGGGATACCAACTTGTAGACACAATCCCCAAAAGTTATCCCGGCCCAGCATGAGCCTCAAGGCCTAAGAGTCTGGGCAGTGACTCAAGCTCTAGCTTGCACGTACTAGGATGTTTCCTAATACTCCGCACTCTCCCCAGATTCCAGATCTGGGTAAACTTCTTGGGGTTTCCGGAGAGGTTCTGAAGAGAAGGAAGGAGGCACAAGTAATGGTCCATCAGGTGGCAGGGAAACTCCTCAGGGGACGGCAAACTCCAGGGTCTGGGGCACGCACGTGAAGTTTAAACCCGGATGATCACATTCTTCCTTACCTGAACTATGCCTGAAACCGAGCTCATCCACAAACGCCCTCCTGATCCCACTGTCATCTCTGGGCATGCTGATCATTCTAGTAACCCCCACCCCTCTGGCCATCCGGTACTTATCCCACATATGCACAAATGTAATTGGCCACAGTGGGAATAACTGTATCACAGAAGCCAGAAAGTGTTACAAATCAGGGCCATGTTTCATCCCACAGGGTTGTTTTTTTGGTTTTTTTTTTTTGCGGTACGTGGGCCTCTCACTGTTGTGGCCTCTCCTGTTGCGGAGCACAGGCTCCGGACGCGCAGGCTCAGCGGCCATGGCTCACGGGCCCAGCCGCTCCGCGGCATGTGGGATCCTCTCGGCCTGGGGCATGAACCCGTGTCCCCCGCATTGGCAGGCGGACTCTCAACCACTGCGCCACCAGGGAAGCCCCAGAGGGCTGGTTTTTAAACACCTACCAGTATACCACCGGTCAGTTCTTTGCTCGTATCTAATGCATCTAAATAGGTTGCACTTGGTAATCACTCAGTACTCAGCATTGCTAGTTGTCACAACAGAAATGAGCTTGGGGAAAAACTAAGGTCATGTGAGGGACCAGAGGACGTGCTCAAAAATGCAGTATGGCTCCAGGAACCTCAGAACAGTTTCTTTCCTGCTTCCCTCTGCTTTGTGTCCTCCACACCTCCACTACAACTCTGTAGGGGATTGTTTATACCCTCTGCACTAAGGCAAATCCCAGAGAGAACAGATGAGCAGTCAGGGGCAGGAAAAGCTAGCAGTTTTTCCTGGCCAATGCTCCCCAACTCAGCAGGTTTCTCCACAGCTGCAGGCATTCGCATGGGCTGTTGTTCCCTGTCCCTAGAGCGCATATACCTCATAAACGGTGTGGCGAATGGTTACTAAGAGCTGATGATTCCTGAAGGCCCAGAAGTGGGGCTCAACTGACAGGTTCCAACTAGCACCAAGGAGTTTCAAATGCTAACTGGCATTTCAAGGAAGAACAGTGTGATTTGAAAGAAACTAGTTCACTAATATATCGCATTCCTGTGTCTTCCCAACAGAGGCTAGAAGACCCAGGTCTGAGTCCCAGCTCTGTCACTGGGAAAATAACTTTGACCTCTTTGGGCCTCAGTATAATTATCTGTTCAGTTGTAATTATAACACGTGCCTGCCAACTGGCCAGCACTAATGTTTGGCTATAATTTTGTAATGTGTATAACCGTACACAAGTATACCCAGTAAAGAGTCTTGGCTGACAGTTCACAGAGGATGCAGTCATTAGTATTACACGAAGAATAAGGAATGGATAGAGATATCTAGTACTGGAAGAATACAGAAGAAACTAACACTGATGACACCCTGGGAGAAAAACTGGATGGCTGGGGACAGGAGTGGATGGGAGACTTTCCCCTGTAGACCCTTTTGTATTTTCTGAATTTTGAATCATGGGAATTTATTACCTATTCAATAAACACATAAATAATATATTTTATAAATTGTAAAGGACTAGGCAGGTTAAAATTGTGTAATAATTATTGTTATAAATAACATTGATGATAAAAGTGAGTCCTGAAAAGGGAAAAGAAGGTTAAAGCATAGCAGATTACCAGAGGAAAACAGTTAAGCAAACCATTATACTTTAAATAGTTACACACTCAATTCTGTTACTGTGTTTCACTGAATTCAAGATCTCATTCAATGTACGACCATCTTATATAAAACTAAGAAAGAAAACACACTGGCAATTAAACTAAGACCAAATGCATTTTTTTTCTATTCTTAATTGGATAGTCTTTTATTGTTGAGTTGTAAGAATTTTTACATATTCTGGATACATGTCCCTTTTCAGATATTTGACAAACAAATATTTTCCTTCATTCTGTGGGCTGTGTTCTTGCTATCTTCAAAAAAAATCTTTTTTAATTGAAGTATAGTTGACTTACAATGTTGTGTTAGTTTTGGGTTACATCAGTGATTCACTTACACATATATTTTTTCTTTTTCAGATTTTTTCATTATATGTTATTACAAGATATTGAATATAGTTCCCTGTGCTACACAGTAGGTCCTTATTGTTTATTTTATAGTATGTATCTGTTAAACCCAAACTCCTAATTTATCGCCCCCCAACCCTTTCCCCTTTGGTTACCGTAAGTTTGTTTTCTATGTCTATGAATCTATTTCTGTTTGGTAAACAAGTTCATTTGTCTCGTTTTTTAAAAATTCCACACACAAGTGATATCATTATGATATTCTTTACACTTAAAACTTTTATTTTAAAACTCAGCTTTAAGCTCACTTGGGCACATGCTTTTGTTTTTCACTCAGTCATGCATACCACACACACCAAAAAGGAAAAACAAGTGAAATAAATAAATTGGTTCTTCCCGTTTAGAGTCCAATACTAACCCTGGGTCACGGATGTCCTCACCATCATCCTGTGCCTTCCAGGCAATGATGATGCGGCAATTCTTCAACAGTCCTCCACTATACTGTTTCTGGAGTTTTCTTCCAAGCCACTGATATCCATTCCGCAAAGGCCCACAATAAACAATCTCTTTGCACAAACCTCGGTGAGTAAAGGGGACCCAGCCTCACCGACCTGAGGGTAGGTGGAACCCTCCTTTCTGTGGTCTATGAAGCATCTGGCTAGCTTGGCGTGGAAACAAAGAACTGCAGTCCTTTCTCCAGCAACATTTATTCCATTGATATGAAGCTTATTCCCCACTGTTCTGCTTCTGTGCTTGTGTCCACAAAAGCTTTTATTTTCAGCATTAAGTCACAGTATCTTTTTTTTTTAAACATCTTTATTGGAGTATAATTGCTTTACAATGGTGTGTTAGTTTGTGCTTTATAACAAAGTGAATCAGCTATACATATACATATATCCCCATATCTCCTCCCTCCTGTGTCTCCCTCCCACAGTATCTTCTTGAAGACATTTTTAAAGCAATTACTCAACACACCAACAATGCACTTAACCTCAATATACACTGCTGGGACATGGCTTTCACATACAGATGGTGACAACCAAGTTACAACTGCTGCCGCGCTGACAGCGATTTTGAGCAGCATCCCAATTTCAGAGATGTGAAAATGTAAAAAAACAGTTCATCTTAAAGTAGATGAAATATGGTATTATCTATACTTTCCTGATTTTCCAAGTTCTCTCTGAAGAACAACTAACATTCATAGTCAGAAAAAGAGTTAACTTTTTCTGAAAAGCTAAATCAAGTATTATGCAATCGTTAAAAATTATAGTTTCTAAAGACTACAGGAGTAAAAGTCATGAAACAACATTAAGGTAAAAAGAGGGGGAAAAGGCAGAATATAAAACTTGATGCACCACGTGACTCTGATAATCAGAAGCGTACATTCACAGTGAAGAGACTGGAATGAAATCTTATCAAAACGTTAACCATAATTATCCCATGGGGCTACAGATGACTTTTTAAAAGATTGCATTTTGGGGTATTTTCCAAATTTTCTCTAAAGGATACCTATTGCCTTAAAAAGCAAAAAATAATCATTAATGGAAACATAAATGTAATGCTGCCACATAAATCCCTGTCCCTGTTGAAGACGTTTAGAAAGGTTACACTGACACATATTCAGATTTTTAAATGTGAATTCTTGTTTAATTGAAGGAAATACTTTATCAATAAACTGAAAGTTCATGTACAAATACTCAACTCTTTGGAAGAAACTTTTTAAAAAGGCATGAAGTTGGCTGGCAAGGGCTGTGGGTTGGGAGCTAAGGGGACATAGTGCAAGGCCACCTCCTGATCAGGCCTCATACTGCTGGCAGCCACTCCTCTTCCTCTGTCCTGAAGAGCTCCTGTTCAGTTCCAGTCCCTCAGGAGAGGCAGACTCACCTTCAGCTCCAGGTCTAAGAGTAGCTGCACCCCTTACCATCCACTGGTTCAAGAATGAGCATGTGAAATGATTCATAACAAGGGGTGAAGGAAAAAAAAATGATTTGCTGGGCTTTCTGAGAACTTCTGGAAGCCAACGCCTCCTTGTCTCCCAGGGTATGTCCAGTGAGCTCTGGGGCCCAGAGCTACTCAGTCCAGAGAATTTCACAAACACAGAGCAGGAGCTCCAAAATCACTTCCAAAGCTCTATGGACCTCCAATTCTGTGAGCAAGGGTGGCTGGGTCTCTGTTACTTGCACCCAGGGCTTCCTAACTCATCCCAGTGATGTCTTCTGAACACTGTGGGCTGTTTCTTCCAGGTCTTGATACAGAATTTGCGGGGTCCTCGTGCAAAATAAAAATGAGGGGTTTCTTGGTCAAAATTATTGAGAATTTCAAGACGGTGACTGCACAGCATTAAACCAAGGGCAGGGCCCTTCATAGCAAGTGAGACGTTACGAGTTACGAGTCACATACTGGTGAAGCCAGCTCTGCTTACTTCCTTTATTGGTTCCTACCAAGGAAAGTTCTCCCTGCCCTTGTGACCTCAATCACCTTACATCTACGGTTCCCATGTCATCCTCAAGGTCCAAACTTGTTACTCTCAGTTTTCCTTTTTGTAAATCTTACCAGCCTACATGTTCACACATGTAAGTTCAGACCTACCCTCCTTATCTCCCGCACCCTGATCCCTGCCCTCACAATGTCTGATTCCCCAACATAGGCAATACTACTACCACCCACCCAGCTACCCATCTTGTGCACCTCCCTCTCTCACTTTCACCACATACTCTTTCAAGTCTTGTCAATTCTACCCTTCCACATCATCCAAGTACAGTTCTTGCCTCGGTATCCATTCCATGGTCATTCACTTGGATGAAGCCTTTGCTGGACTTTCACGATACCCTCCACTCTCCCTTTGTTCCAGTGTCTGGCCCACTCCAGGCCACATCAGAGCCAGAAGGCTCTTTTTGCAACACAGATCTGAGCATGTCATTCACCTGTCTCAAAGTCCTAGGATGACAGATGACCTCTTTCAGAGAATAATTTGCCGAAAACATTCCTTTTTGGAGAGCTGTTTATTAAAAAGGACCCATACCCTTAGAGATCCTGCTATCTCACCTCTGGCAATCAAGCCTAAACTCACCACACAATGATGCTTATTACAGCATTATTTACTTTATATAAAATTTAGAATATCAGGGGCAGTTAACTCATACCGGGCACTTGATATATGCCAAGCATGTACTAAACATGTATCATCTAAGTCTCAAAAAAACACCTGTAAAAACATGTGGACACGGAGGGTGGGAATGATTAAGTGCCTTGCCCTCTGACATCCATGTCCAGTGTGTTTATTTACTACAGGTAATGATTAAATAAATTACTGGTAATGTACTTACGGAATGCTAATGTTAAAAATTACAGTTATGGGGCTTCCCTGGTGGCGCAGTGGTTCAGAGTCCGCCTGCCGATGCAGGGGACGCGGGTTCGTGCCCCGGTCCGGGAAGATCCCACATGCCGTGGAGCGGCTGGGCCTGTGAGCCATGGCCGCTAAGCCTGCACGTCTGGAGCCTGTGCTCCGCCACTGGAGAGGCCACAAGAGTGAGAGGCCCGCGTAGCGAAAAAAAAAAATTACAGTTATGAATACAGTTATGAAACTATATGAAAAAGCGGGATACAAAATATAGTATAATTTATTTTAAGTACAGGTAAAAGATTGGTAGTAGATATGCTAGAATGTCAACAAACAGAACTGAAATGTAGCAGAACTGAAAATACCTTCTCTTTCTTCTACTGCTGTACATTTTCCAAATTCTAGTTAATATATTAAACGCCTGCAAGGACTCCCAATTACTTACAGGACAAAAAAGTTATCCCAGCACTGCCCCTAAGGCCCACCCACTCCCATCCCCAGCTCCAGCTGCGCTTAAACCCCAGTCATCCCCTCCCCGCCCCAAGCCCAACCACGTCTCTCCCGGGCCACGAATCCCCTTGTCCCTTTTCTGCACCTGCAGAGACCCTACTCATCCCTTAGGGCCCAGCTCAAACGTCACTCCTCTGCTCAGCCCTCCAGATCCCCCGACAAGGGCATACCCTCCTTCCTCTGGGGCCAGCCGCCGTCACTCTGCCCAGGACGCCCGCGCACATGGCCCAAGGCGTGGCGAGTCCGCAGCTGGTTCCAAGTGCCGGGTGGAGACGCTCCGCTCGCCCCGCCCCACGCTAGCCCCACGTGACCTCGCCCCCACCCCCACCCCGCGCGCAGCGCGGTTCCCTTTTAAGGCCGCGCGGGCGCTGGTTCTGCTTCCCTCACTGGCAGGCGTCACCATACCCTGTTCCTTCTCAGCCGCCGTTCACTTGGCGGCCGCGCCACCCCCGCCCGCGAATCGACGCTTCGGACTAGCAAGGAGCCCGAGGGCGGGAGGACTCCTTACCTTTTGGGTCCGCCTCAGCGCCATCCTGCCCCCGCTGCTGGGGACAGGGGCTACCGGCCCGGGGCTGCCAGAGGCGGCCACTGGACGGCTCGGCCGCCGCGCTGTGCTGCAAGTTGGGAACGGCCGCCTGCGCGTGCGCGCCGCGGGGCACTATGGGGCGGTGTTCCGCCTGTGGCGCGTGTCAGCGCGTCCTGGCGCCGGCGAGCGAAGCAGGCTCTGGGGACCCGGAGCGGCTGCGCCGCCGGTTGCCTCTCCCCTGGTCTCTGGCGCCCCGCGACCCTACCTCCCGGGTCAGTGAGGGTCTAGGGAGGCTGGCGGAGAGAGGGGCGGTCGTTGCCTTAACAGGGACCCGCCGAGCACCCAGGAGGTACCGCAGCCATGCCCTCTGACCCACCCCCTCGCCGTGTTCCATCCCAGGCTGTCACATACTCCTGAAAGTAGTGGTTCTGCTTTGAACTTAATTCTGTAAGTATTCATCCCCTTTCATGTGTTATTTGTCAAATATGTTACAGCTCTTTCCATAGAAATACACGTAGTAGAGCTTTATATGCAGTGGGCCTGGAGATGTGCATTTTCAGTAATGCTTTAGTTGATTTTGATGCACTGGCAAGGGTGAGAACCACGGCCTTAAACTGTACATATCCACACTTAACTGCCTTCTTCCCCCTTTTCCCAGGACCTGACAGGCATCTAGGTCAGAGTTTTTGGGCTAGGAGCTATTAGTGTGTCAAAGTCAGTTTAATGGGTTGCAACCAATATATATATATTTTTAATGAAATAAAATAGAATGCAAAATCTCAGTGCATTTCGCATAATAAAGGTGAGAATTGTGAAAGTTCTGTTGTGTGTGTGTGTGTGTGTGTGTGTGTGTGTGTGTGTAGATGATAATATTTATCCTCCAAATTTGGGCGCTTTTGAGAATGAAAGGGGGTGCAACTCTAGGACCAAAGGTGTAATCTGAGGCTGTCTCTGACCAACCAGGATGTATGGTCATCTGCATGTGAGTACGCCGAATATAAAATGTATCTCAGACATTTCCATGGTCCCCGGCCATGTCTTTGTCCAGAAGTCTTCAAGGATGTCCCGTGGTCTGCATGGATTGCATCCCATGCCATGGAAGCCCCTTCAAAATCCAGTGTCATCCAGTGTGGCTTACTATCAGGGGTTTACATCACTGCTCCGTTGACATTCCTTTACTCCTGGTTGCCCTCTAGAAAACTTCCTCTCTCTTTTTCCCCTAAAGCACAGCCATCATTCACCTTGTAAAGCCAGTTCAAGTCATTGCCCGCTGAATGGCCCTGGTTGAGCACCACCTCTCCTTGGTGTAGCAAGTTGGCAACACAAATTCCTGTTAGTCCATGAGTCATCCATCCCCACATTGTTTACATGGCTCGCCCCTCATAGAACAAATGATCCTCAATTTCTATGAGTGTTTATAAGCTTGTGTGAGACTATAAACTTCAGTGACAGTGATGGTTATCCCTGTATGGTGAGTTTACTAATAATGTTAATTTCTAAAATTTCCAGAGAATTTGCATCACTTGTATAATCTAGAAAAAAGAAAAGAAACAGAATTGTGTTGAATAGCAAATGAAAAATTCCATTTCTCCTTCCTTTTGGTAGTCTAGAACATAGTCTTCTAAACTTTTTACATAGATTTTTATAGTTTTTTTATGTTGAAGTAATTTTAGATGTACTGAAGTCTTGCAAATATAATAAAAGATATGAAAGTTGACAAATTGGACTTCATAAAAATGTAAAACTTTTGTGCTTCAAACAGCACCATCAAGAAAGCAAAAAGAATGAGAGAAAATACTTGCAAATCATATATTTGATAAGGATTCAGTATCCAGAATATATAAACTCCTACAAGTCCATAAAAAAGATAAACTCATTAAAAAACTAGGCAAAGGACTTGAGTAGAAATTTCTTCAAAGAAGATATAGAAATGGCCAATAAGCACATAAAACAAAAAAAGCTCAACATCCTTAGTCATTACAAAAATGCAAATCAAGGCCACAATTAGATACTACTTCATACTCTCTTAGCTATGATCAAAAGGACAGATAGTAACAAGTGTTGGTGAGGATGTGGAGAAGTTGAAACCCTCACACTTCACTGGTGGGAATATAAAATGGTGCAGCTACTTTGGAAAATAGTTTGGCAGTTCCTTAAAAAGGTAAACATAGAATTATATGACCTGGCAATTCCATTCTTAGGTATATACCCAAGAGAAATTAAAACATGTCCACACAGAAACTTGTATGCAGATATTTACAGCAACATTTTTTATGCTAGCCAAAAGATCAAAATAACCCAGATGCTGAGTGGATAAGCCAGATGTCATACAGCCACACAGTGGAATAATTTTGGCAATAAAAAGGAATGAGGTAGTGATAATATGCTGTATCATGAATATATTCAATTTCTGGGGTTGCCATATCAAAGTACCAGAAACTGGGAGGCTTAACAGAAGTTTATTGTCTGATAGTTTTGGAGGCTGGAAGTCTGAAATCAAGGTATTGGCAGGGTTGGTTTCTTCTGAGGAGTGTGAAGGAAAATCTTTTCCATGCCTATCCTCTAGCTTCTTGTAGCCTCAGGCATTCTGTGGCTTGCAGATGGTGTTCTTCCTGTGTCTTGATCTCATCTTCCCTCTAAGTGTATCTATCGCTGTGTCCAAATTTCCCCTCTTTATGAGGACTCAATCATTGGATTAGGGCCCACCACAGCTAATGACCTCATCTTTACTTGACATCTGCAGAGATCCAAATTTCAAATAAAGGCACATTCACAGGTACTGGGATTAGAACTTGAACATCTTTTGGGGGTACACAATTCAACACATAACAATGGATGAACCTCGAAAACATTATGCTGAAAGAAAGAAGCCGGTTACAAAAAGCTTCCATTTCCATGTGATTCCATTTATGTGAAAGGTCCAGAATAGGCAACTCTAGAGACAAAGTGTATTAGTAGTTGCCTAGGGCTGAGGGAGAGCAGGATTGCTAGTGGGTAAATTATATGTCTGTAAAGTTGTTTGAAATATAACAATACTCAGAGTTCTTGTATACCCTTCATCCAGCTTTTAATGTTAGTATATTACATAACTGTAATATAATTATTTAATTGAGAAAATGAACATCTATACAATACTCTTTACTAATTTACAGACTCCATTTAAATTTCATTAGTTATCCAAACATGGATACCAAGGGGGAAAGGGGGGGTGGGATGAATTGGGAGATTGGGGTCAATATACACTATTGATACTATGTATAAAATAGATAAATAATGAGAACCTATTGTATAGCACAGGGTACTCTACTCAGTGCTCTGTGGTGACCTAAATGGGAAGGAAATCCAAAAAAGAGGGGATATATGTATACATATAGCTGATTCACTTTACTATACAGTAGAAACTAACAACATTGTAAAGCAACTATACTCCAATAAAAATTTTTAAAAATAAACAAAATAGTTCAATAAAAGATGGTTCTTAAAAAAAAATTATCCAAGCAATGTCTTTTTTTCTGGTTCAGGATCCAATTTAGGATCCCACGTTGTGTTGGTTTATCCTGTCGCCTTAACCTCCTGGAATCTTAGACAATTTTTAGTCTTTCTTTGTCTTTGATGATCTTTGATGATCTTGACACGTGAAGAGTATGGGAAAATTATTTTGTAAGATGTCCCTCAATCTGGGTTTTCTGATTGATGAGAAATCAATCAGTTTGGGTTTTCTGATTGATGCATTTTTGGCAAGACGATTACAGAAGTGATGTGCCCTTCTTGGTGCATCATATTAGAGGTACGTGAAATTGGTAAGTCATTAATGGTTAAGTCTGATCATTCTGTTAAGTTGTTATTTATCAGATTTCTCCACTGTAAAGTTAAAAAATTTTCTTTTTAAATTAATAAGTAGCTTGTGGGGAGAAACTTTAAGACTTTGCATTTACCTTATTTTTTAAATCAGAGTTTCATCCAGTAATTTTAGATTTCATTCTTGCTCACAGCAATTATTACTGTGGTATTTACCAAACGGTGATTTTCTATTTCCTGTTTTCTTTCTACCTTTGTTAAATGGAATTCTACTCTAAGGAAGAGCTGTCCTTTCCCCTCCATTTATTTACAGACAGTCCCTGACTTACAGTGGTTTGACTTATAATTTTTTGATTTTACGACAGTGTGAAAGCAATAGAAATTGAGTAGAAACTGTACATCGAATTTTGAATTTTGATCTTTTCCTGAGCTAGTGATATGTAGTATGATACTGTCTTGTGATGCTGGGCAGTGGCAGTAAACCAGTCAGTCACACAGTCAGGGAGGTAAACAGCCAGTACACTTAGAACCATTCCGTACCCTTACAACCATTCTAGATTTTTTACTTTCAGCATAGTATTCAATAAAATACATGAGATATTCAGTAGTTTATTATAATGTAGGTTTTGTGTTAGATGACTTTGTCCAACTATAGGCTAACGTAAGTGTTCTGAGCACATTTAAGATAGGCTTGGCTAAGCTATGATGTTCCATAAGTTAGGTGTATTAAATGCATTTTCAACTTAAGGGTTTATCAGGACATAACCCCACCATATTTTGAAGATCTGTATTTATTTATTCAATTATTTTGTTTATAACAGTATGGACTCATGGATGTTTATTCTATCAGTTTTAATCCATTAGTGTCATTTATTATGCTGCTCAAATTGTCCCAAATTTGGCCACTGAAAGCTTGTAGGGAGCCTCTAAGATGGCCTCCGACAATACCTACCTCTTAGTATTCAGGCCCTTTCTTAATCTCTCCTTGAGTGTAGGCTGGATATAGTGACATTTCTAATGAATCGAAAAGGTGATGGGATGTCACTGCTGAGATTAGGGTTAAGTAAAAGACTGGCTTCTCTCTTGAGCAGACACTCTTGCTTTCTCATTCTCTTGTTCCCTTGCTCCTTCACTTCCTCACTGTGATGGAAACCAGCTGCCATACTGTGAGCTGCCCTGTGGAGAGGCCCCTGTGCCAAGGAACTGAGAGAGGCCTCCTAGCAATAGCTAGTGAAAAACAGGCCCTCAGCCCAACACCCCACAAGAAACTGAATCCTGCCAACACCATAGTAATGAGCTTGGAAATTCATCCTTCCTTATTTAAGCCTTGGGATGATCCTGGCTGACAGCTTGACTGCAACCCGATGAAAAACCTTGAGGCAAGGGAATCTGTATTAGTTTGCTAGGACTACCATACGTACCACAGGCTGGGTGCCTTAAACAGGAGAAATTTATTTTCTCACAGATCTGGAGGTCAGAAGTCCACGATCAAGGTTCTGGCGGACTTGGTTTCCAGTGAGGGCTTTCTTCCTGGTGTGTAGATGGCCTCCTTCTCACTATATATTTACATGGTCTTTCCTTGGTGCATGTACATAGGGATTGGGGCTGCATGGGGAGAACACTAGTTCTCTGGTGTGCCTTATAAGGACACTAGCCCTATTGGATCAAAGCCCAACGTTATGACCTCATTTAACCTTAATTACTTCCTTAGAGGCCCCATCTCCAAATACAGCCACACTCAGGGGTAGGGCTTCAAAATATGAATTTGGGGGGGAAATAAACAAGGACCAGGAAAGAGGCAACTTAGCAAGACAGAAAACTTACAGACAATAACTGCTTTACTGCAGCCAGACACCATGGAACAAAATGGGCCCTCATCCCCCTCAGCAAAGGTTAAGTGGGGAACCTAGACTTCCACGATTGTCTTGCTGGGATGATTTCAGAAAAGACCAAGAGAAGCTGGGATTGTCATGGCCACCCAATAATAATGAGACCTTTCCTCCTTCATAGTGTTCATGAAAGTCATGAACATGTAGGGAGCAGTTACAAGGCACTCTCCCCTCTTCCCCCCACCACCCATGCCTCGTATTAGGGTTCTCCTGAGAAACTAGAGGGAGGTGGGAAGAAGAGATGAACCAGGAACACTAAGGGCAAGAGAAGACTGATATCAGCTCAAGCATTTGCGCTTGAGCTTTTGTTCTGTTCAGGCTCTCAATAGATTGGATGATACCCACCCACTTTGGAGAGGACCATCAGCTTTACTCAGTCCACCAATTCAAATGCCAACCTCTTCTGGAAACACTCTCACAGCACATCCAGAAATAATCTTTACAATCAAGGCATTCTATAGCCCAGTGAAACTGACATATAAAATTAATCATCATACCCTCCCAGCCAGGGTGATGGAATTTCACCCCCACTTGGCAGAATTGAGGTGGGGTCTTCCCTTCTGTGCTGATGTGATGTGAGAGGAGCCTGTAAAACAGAAGATTTAAATAGGATCTGAGTCTCAATGCAGTAATCAAAATGTCCAGGTACAACTGAAAATCACTCATTATGCCAAGAACCAAGACTATCTTAACTTGAGAAAGACAAGATAATCATCAGACACCAAACCAGAAATGACACAGAGATGGGCGTTTTCTGACAAAGGTTTTAAAGCAGGCATGATAAAAATACTTTAATTTAAAAATTCTGAAAATGCTTGAAACAAAAAACTAGAAAGTCTCAGCAAAGAAATACAAAATATAAAGAGGAACCAAGTGGAAATTTTAAAACTGAATATTACAATAAAGGAAATAGTAAACTCACTAGAAGGATTCAGCAGCAGAGTGGAAATGATAGGGAAAGGATTGGTGAAAGTAAAGATAAAACAATAGAAATTAACCAACAGAGAAAAATAGATTGGAAAAAAAAAGTGAATAGAGGCTCAGGGACCTATGGTAGTATAACAAATGATCTAATATTTATCTCATCTGCATCCCAGAGGGAGAGGAGAAAGAGGGTGGGGTTGAAAACATATTTGAATAAATAATGACTGAAAAAAAAATTTGGCAAAAGACATAAAACTACAGATTCAAGAAGCTGAGCTAACCCAAAGTAGGATGCACCCCCAAAAATATCATGCCAAGATACATCATAGTCAAAATTCTGAAAACTAAAGATGAAAAATCTTGAAAGCAGAAAGAAAAAAATAATACTTTACCTATAAGTAAAAAACAATTTGAATTACAGCAAGTTTCTTATCAGAAACTAAAGAGGCCAGAAGGAAGGGGCATCACATTTCCAAGTGCTGAAAACAACTATAACTAAGAATTCTATATGCAGTGAAAATATTCTTCAGGAATAAAGTGTATAGATATCAAGACATTCTCAGATGAAGGAAAACTAGAAGGGTTTGTCACCAGTAGATCCACCCTATATTTTTTAAAAAGGGCTGAAGGAGGTTCTTGAACTGGAAAGGAAATGATAAAAGAAGAATTCTTGAAACATCAGGAAAGGAGATAGAACAATAGAAAGAGTAAAAATATTACTTAATACAATGGAATTTTTTCTCAAGTTTTCTAAATTACATTTGGTGATTGGAAGCAAAAATTGTAACATTGTCTATGGATCTCAAAGCATGTAGGGGAAATATTTAGGACAATTGTATTATAAATGACAGAGGGCAAAGGAACTGAAAGGATTGAAAGGTTTTTACACTTCACTCAAACTGGTGAAATCTTGACACCAGAGGACTATGAAAAGTTATGTGTGCATAATATAATACAACTAAATGTCTATACAAAGAGATACATTCAAAAGCACTATTGATAAAGCAAAATGGAATTCTAAAAGAAAAAAAGGTACAAGTAACCCAAAGGAAGGCAGAAGAAGAAAACAGAGGAAAGAAACAAAATGAAACAAAAAACCCCACTGAAGTCCTAGCATATCAATAATTACATTACATGTAAATGTCTGAATATACCAACTAAAAGAGAAGAACAGAGTAGATAAAAAACAAGACCCTACTATATGCTCCCCACAAGAAACTCAGTTCAAAATTAATGGTATAGGTAGTAAAGTAAAAAGATGGCAAAAGATATGCAATGCAAACATTAATCAGAAAAAAGCTGTAGTGGCTACATTAATGTCAGATAAAGTAGACTCTAGAGCAAAGAAAATTACTAGGGTCAGAGAGGGGCATTTCATAATACTAAAAGGGTCAGGCTATCAAGAAGACATGGCAATCCTAAATTTGTATGTACCAAACAACAGAGCTGCAAAATACTTAAAGCAAAAACGGACAGAACTGAGAGGAGAAATTGACAAACCCATGATTCTAGTTGGAGACTTCAATGCCCCTCTTTCAATAATTGACTGAACTATGTGGAAAATCAGCAAGGTTATATAATAACTCAACAGTACCATAAATTAACAGGATGCAGCATGCACGCACACACACCACTTCACCCAACAACAGCAGAATACACATTCTTTTCACGTTCCCGTGGGTAGTTTACCAAGATAGACCACTTACCATGATAGAGCCATAAAACAAACTTCAACATGTTTAAAATAAGTGAAATCATACTGTGTGTGTTCTCACCACAAATGAACCAAGCTAAAAATCGGTAACAGAAAGATAACAGGAAAATCTCTAGTTGGAAACAAGTTGCTAAATAATCTTTGAGTCAAAGAGGAACTCTCAAGGGAAATAAAAACAACACGTTGAACTAAATGAAAATGAAATTAAAACATACCAAGACAAGTGGGCTATAACTAAAGTAGTGCTAGAGAAAAATTTATAGCACCAAATTCTTACATTAGAAAAAAGGGAAAGTCTCAAGAAAATCATGTAAGCTCTCACTTTAGGATCCTATCCAGTGCAGAAGTAGGGAAATAATGAAATTGAAAGTAGAAAAACAATAGAGAAAGTAAGCAAAAGATGGTTCTTTGAAAAGATCAATAATATTGCCAAATGATGCAAATTAGCAATATCAGAAATGAAGTGGGATACCACTACAAATCTTGTAGATCTCAAAGAAGTAATAAGGAAATATAAATAATTTTACATACATAAATTTGACAACTAAAGTGAAATGGACTGATTCCTCAAAAATCATCCAATATGGAATATAAATTTTTTTGTAGTTCTATAAATATTAAAGAAATTGAGTTTTTAATTTAAAACCTCCCAAGAAGGGACTTCCCTGGTGGTCCAGTGGTTAAGACTCCATGCTTCCAATGCAAGGGGCGTGTATTCAATCCCTGGTCAGGGAACTAAGACCCCACGTGCCATGCAGTGTGGCCAAATAAATAAATAAATAAAATAGAAATAAAACATAAAAACTCCAAAGAAAGAATCAGATGTTTTCAGCAGAGAATTCTACCAAACATTAAAAGAAGAAGCAATTTTACACATTATCTACCAGAAAGCAGAAAAGGAGAAATTCCCCAACTCGTTTTGTGAGGCCAGTGTTATCCTGATACCAAAACCATACAAAGACCATTCAAGAAAGGAAAACTGCAGATTAATATCTCTCATGAATACAGATGCAAAAATTACTCAATGAAACATTAATAAGTAGAATTCAGCAATATATAAAAAGAGCTTTGGGATTCTGGGAAGACAGAGTAGGAAGTGCCGGGAACCTTGTCTTCTTTCCTGGACAGTTATACTGGCAGAATCTGCTTGATATAGCTATGTTGGAACTCTGAAGTCTATTCAGACTTGCAACTTCAAGGAGAAGGGAAATTGCAGTTAATTTTGGTCAATTTCAGCAATTGCTACCCATCCCCCAACCTCAGCTCTGAGACAGTCAGTTGTGCATTTGTACCAGGAGCAGCTTACATGCAGCTTGCTGACCCAAGGTGAGCAATAAGGACCCTGTCCTCCAAATATCAGGGACCTGTTTTCTGATTGTTGATTGCTGCTTCTGATAATGGAAGTACAGACATAGAACTGGGCAGTCATTGCTGCACCACCCCTCCCATTGTTGCAAGCCCCAAGCCCTATGGCTGAAACAACTTCTAGGAGATTTAAAGAGCTGGCACTTTTCTCTCCATCATTATTTATCTTTTCTCCTTATTTGGGGAGCCAGACATTTAAGGACTAGGACATTCAAAAGCAACCCATGTACAGATCACCATACATGTCTAAGGAAAAACACAGACTCAGACCTGATAAGACCTTAAGTTTATACCTCAGGCTTATCCCTGGGAGAGAGAGCATAAAACAATAAAAATATCAATAAAGTAAACAAAAATGAAAGGAAACGCTTGAGAAATGGAACAATCTGATTTCCAGACTTACTACATTGTTAGATTCAAATATTAAATTTTCAGGGAAAAAAATTATAAGATGTGCAAAGAAACAGGAAAAAAATTTTTCCATGCAAAGAAAAAAAAGTCAACAGAAACTGGTGAGAAAGGCCATATGGCAGACCCAATAGACAAAGAATTAAAAACAACCTGTCTTAAAGACGCTCAAAAAACTAAAGGAATACATGGAGAAAGTCAAGATAATGATGTATGAACAAAATGGAACTATGAATAAAGAGAAAGTATAAGAGCACACTAAAAAGAGATTCTGGAGCTGAAAAGTACAATAACTTGAATGAAAAACTCACTAGATCCCAGTCAAAAGCAGATGTGAGTAGGAGAAGAAAGAATCAGTGAACAAGAAGATAAAACAATTGAAATTGTCAAGTCTGCAGAACAGAAAGAATAAAGATTGAAGGAAAGTGAACAAAGCCCAAGGAACCTGTGGAACATCTTCAAGAGTATCAACATGCATTGTGGGAGTCCCAGAAGAAGAGAGAGACAGACAGGAGCAAAGGGATTATTTGAAGAAATAATGCCTTAAAACTTCCCGAATTTGAAGAAAGACATGAACATAAACACTTAAGGTTCATGAACCTTAATGAACGCCTAATAAGGTGAATTCAAAGAAGGTCACACTGAGACATAGAAACTGTTGAAAGCAAAAGAAAATCTTGAAACCAGCAAGAGAGAAGTGATTCATCACATAGAAGTGATCTTCAGTAAGATTATCAGCAGATTTCTCACTTGAAACTTTGGAGGCCAGAGGTCAGTGGGCTGGTATATTCAAAGTGCCAAAAGAAAAACACTGAAAAGTGTCAATCAAGAATCCTAAATCTGCCCCAAACTGTCCTTAGAAGGGAGGGAGAAATTAAACCAAAAGCTAGCACAAGGAATAAATAATAAAGATTAGAACAGAGATGATGAATGAAATATAAATTAGAAAAATGGCAGGGAAAATGAATGAAAACAAAACTTTTTTTGTTTGCTTTTAAAAAGGAGGCTTCTGGGAAGATGGTGGAGCCAGAAACACCAGGAATCTGTCTACCCAACTAGGCAAAAATTGCACCAGCAGAATCATCTGATGTAACTGTTTTGGACCTCTGGAGTCTGTTGAACCCAGGTAACTTTTAGGGGGAACCCTTGGATGGTAAATTTCTGTCAATAATCAGCACTTGGCACAGTAGCAGCTACCAATTCCCAACACACAATCTGTGTGACTGTGTTCCTGGAGCAACTTGCACCCAGCTTGTGAGAGTCAGGGTGGGCAACAAGTACCTTTTCTTTCAAATATCAGGGATCTGTTATATGATTGTTGATTGCTGCTTCTGATCACAGAGGTGCAGACAAATAGAGCTAGAGGGGAGCCATTGTTGTTGCACCTCCTCCCATTATTGCAAGCCCCTACCCCATCTGGCTCAAGTGTCTTTCAAGATATTTAAAGGCCAGCACTCTTCATCCCCCCTTCATTTTTTGCTTTTCCTCTTTTGGGAGACAGACATTAAAGGCTAGACTATTAAAAAACAACTGCATATATGGGTAAAATTAGAAAGTGATTACGCATGCCTAAGAAGAGTCTCAGAAAAGACATAAGCCCTTAACTTTACACCTTAGGCTGATTCTCAGGACAGAGACAGCCTATGGCAATCAAAAACAGCAACAACAGCAAACCCTGGGGAAGGGGGAAGAATCTGATTTCCAGAGCTACCACATTATTAGATTCAAATGTCCAGTATTCAACAAAAACATTACAAGGCATACAAAAAAACAGGAAAGTGTGGCCCATTCAAAGGAAAAAAATATATCAACAAAATATGTCCCTGAAAAGAGTTTATGGAAGGAGAGGAGGCAAGATGGTAGAGTAGAAGGATGTGAGCTCACCCCTTCTTATGGAAACACCGGAATCACAACTAACTGCTGAAAAACCACTGACCAAAAAAAAAAAATGCTGGAACCTACCAAAAAAGATAGGATACCCTAAATCCTAAATCCAAAGGCAAAGAAGAAGCCACAAAGAGATGGTAAGACAGGTGCAATCACCATAAAATCAAATCCCATACACACTGGGTGGAAAACAGTTATACCACAGCAGTTCTCCTACAGGAGTGAAAGTTCAGAGCGTCATGTTGGGCTCCTCAGCTTGGGGGCCTGGGAATGGGAGGAAGAGCCCCCAGAGAGTCTGGCATTGAAAGTCACCACAGCACTGGGGGAAAGAGAAACTCCACTCTTGGAGGGTGTACACAGGGTCTCATGTGCACCAGGACCCAGGGAAAAAAGCGGTGACCTCATAAGCGACTGGGCCACACTTAGCTGCTATTGTTGGAGGGTACCCTGCAGAGGTAGGAGGCAACTGTGACTCACTGTGGGGAAAGGGACAATGGTGGCGGTGGCTGTGGCAAGTGCTCATTGGCGTGGGCCCTCTAGGAGGGTGCCATGTTCCCACCAAGACCTGGCACCACCCAATAGCCTGAAGGCTCCAGTGCAGGGACACCTCAGGCCAAACAACCAACAGGACTGAAACATAGCCCCATGCATCAGCAGACAGGCTGCTTAAAGTCTTCCTTAATAAACAGCCACCCAATAATGCACACACACTCAGACACAACTCTGCCCACCAGAGGGACCAGACCCAGCTCCACCCACCAGTGGGCAGGTACCAGTCCCTCCCACCAGACAGCCTCAGGTGGCAGACAGCAGAGGCAAGAGAACTACAACCCTACAGCCTGTGGAACAGGAACTGCAATCACAGATAGTTAGAAAAAATGAGATGGCAGAGGAATACGTCCCAGATAAAGGAACAAGATAAAACCCCAGAAGAACAACTAAGGGAAGTGGAGATAGGCAACTTACCTGAAAAAAACTCAGAGTAATGGTAGTAAAGATGATCCAAGATCTCAGAAAAAGAATGAAGGCACAGATTGAGAAGACATAAGAAATGTTTAACAAAGACCTAGAAGAACTAAAGAACAAACAGAGATGAATGATACAATACCTGACATGAAAAATACACTAGAAGGAATCAGTAGCAGAATAACTGAGGCAAAAGAACGGATAAGTGACATGGAAGGCAGCATGGTGGAAATCACTGCCGCAGAACAGAATAAAGAGAAAAGAATGAAAAGAAATGAGAACAGTCTGAGAGACCTCTGGGAAAACATGAAATGCACCAACATTTCCATTATAGGGGTCCCAGAAGGAGAAGAGAGGGAGAAACGGCCTGAGAAAATATTTGAACAGATAATAGCTGAAAACTTCCCTAACATGGGAAGGGAAGCAGTCACCTAAGTCCAGGAAGTGCAGAGAGTCCCAGGCAGGATAAACCCAAGGAGGAACACACTGAGACAGATAGTAATCAAACTGACAAATATTAAAGACAAAGAAAAAATATCAAAAGCAACAAGGGAAAAGCAACAAACGATATACAAGGGAACTCCCATAAGGTTGTCAGGTGATTTCTCAGCAGAAACTCTGCAGGCCGGAAGGGAGTGGCACAATATACTTAAAGTGATGAGAGGGAAGAACCTACAACCAAGAATACTCTACCCAGCAGGGCTGTCATTCAGATTCAACATAGAAATCAAAAGCTTTACAGACAAGCAAAAGCTAAGAGAATTCAGCACCACCATCCAGCTTTGCAACAAGTGCTAAAGGAACTTCTCTAGGTGGAAAAGAAAAGGCCACAACTAGAAACAAGAAAATTATGAATGAAAAGCTCACTGGTAAAGGCAAACATACAGTAAAGGTAGGAAATCATCTGCACACAAATATGATATCAAAATCAGCAATTGTGAGAAGAGGAGAGCACAAATGCAGGATATCGGAAATGCGTTTGAAATTATAGACAATCTATATTGTCTTTATTGAATTAAAACAATCTATATTGTTGTTTATATACAGACGTCTATATCAAAACCTCATGGGAACAGCAAACTGAAAATCTACAATAGATACACACAAAAAAGCAAAAGCAGTTCAAACACAACACTAAAGTAAGTCATTGAATCACAAGAGAAGAGAATGAAAGAGGAAGGGAAGAAAAAACACAAAAACAAATCCAAAACAATTAACAAAATGGCAATAAGAACATACATATGATAATTACCTTAAATGTAAATGGATTAAATGCTCCAACCAAAAGACATAGGCTGGCTGAATGGATACAAAATAATACCTGTATATATGCTGTTTACAAGAGACCCACTTTAGATCCAGGGAAACATACAGACTGAAAGTAAGGGGATGGAAAAATGTATTCCATGCCAATGGAAGTCAAAAGAAAGCTGGAGTAGCAATACTCATATTAGACAAAATAGGCTTTAAAATAAAGACTGTTACAAGAGACAAAAAGGACACTACATAATGATCAAGAGATCAATCCCAGAAGATATAACAATTGTAGATATATATGCATCCAACATAGGAGCACCTCAATTTATAAGGCAATTACTAACAACCATAAAAGGAGAAATCAGCAGTAACACAAAAACAGTGGAGGACTCTAACACCCTATTTTCATCAATGGACAGATGATCCAGACAGAAAATCAATAAGGAAATGCAGGCCTTAAATGACACACTTGACCAGAGGGACTAAATTGATATTTATAGAGCGTTCCATCCAAAACAGCAGAATACACGTTCTTCTCAAGTGCACGTGGAGTATTCTCCAGGATTGAGCACATGCTGGGCCACAAAGCGAGCCTCGGTAAATTTTACTGATTATTGACCCAGGGATTTTTGCAGAAAGTAATGCCTTTAGCTGGTGATTTTTATTTTGGCTGGCCAAAAATTAATTCTTTTATTTCACTAACACTTTGTGGGTTATTGCCTTCAATAGAGACACTTGACATACCTGTAAAATCTTCTAATTTTCATGAAATGTTGTTTTCAATTCACTATTCTGTAGAAGCAAAGGTGCATTCTCTGGCACCCTGAGTTTCATTTTCACTTTTTGTATCAGAATCAGTCACTATTTTTTAAAATCTTTTTATTGGTCTAATATTCACATCATCTGAATCAGAACTGTATTCTGAAAAACTATCATCTTCTGAGACACTAGTACATGTGTCAATCAGACATCAGAGAAAGTATGTGCATAAGATTGACTGAAAAATTCTTCACTCAAAATTTTGCAGTGCGTCATTTTGGAAGATTTTATGTATATAATATATACAAGGTTGGAACAAAAACTTAATGGAGCAAAATGTGAATGATAATGACAATTGTAAGTTGTATAAAGAACCTTGATCAATTTATGCTCTAACAAATTGCACAGTGATGTTAATTGTAGCAGTCTCTAAGAACATATTGATACATCTCTGTTCAATAACATCCAGGTAACAAAAGATGTATTAATACGTCTCTGGTCAACAATGTGTTAATAAAATTGAAGTCATAACAATCATCTTTAATGACCATAATGCTGTGAGATTAGAAATCAACTACAAGAAAGAAAAAAATTGTACAGAACACAAACACGTTGGACGTTAAACAATAAGCTTCTAAACAACCAATGGATCACTGAAGAAATCAAAGAGGAAATCATAAAATACCTAGAGACAAATGAAAATGAAATCACGACAATCCAAAACCTATGGGACACAGCAAAAGCAGTTCTAAGAGGGAAGTTTATAGCAATAGAGACTTACCTCGGGAAACAAGGAAAATCTCAAATAAACAACCTAACCTTACACCTATAGCAACTAGAGAAAGAAGAACAAAACCCAAAGTCAGTAGAAAGAAACAAATCATAAAGATCAAAGCAGAAATAGATGAAATAGAGATGAAGAAACTAATAGAAAAGATGAATGAAAGTAAAAACTGGTTCTTTGAAAAGATAAATAAAATTGATAAACCTTTAGGGCTTCCCTGGTGGCGCAGTGGTTGAGAGTCCACCTGCCGATGCAGGGGACACAGGTTTGTGCCCTGGTCCAGGAAGATCCCACATGCCACGGAGCGGCTGGGCCCGTGAGCCATGGCCACTAAGCCTGCGCGTCCAGAGCCTGTGCTCCGCAACAGGAGAGGCCACAACAGTGACAGGCCCACATACCGAAAGAAAAGAAAAAAAAATTGATAAACCTTTAGCCAGACTCATCAAGAAGAAGAGGGAGGGGGCTCAAATCAATAAAATCAAAAATGAAAACGGGGACGTTACAATGGACACCACAGACATACAAAGGATCATAAGAGACTAGTACAAGCAACTATATGCCAATAAAATTGACAACCTAAAAGACATGGACAGATTTTTAGAAAGGTACAACCTCCCCAAACTGAACCAGGAAGAAACAAAATATGAACAGACCAATCACAAGTACTGTAATTGAAACTGTGTTTTTAAAACTCCCAACAAACAAAAGTCCAGGACCAGATGGCTTCACAGGCAAATTCTATCAAACATTTAGAGAAGAGCTAACACCTATCCTTCTCAAACTCTTCCTAAAAATTGCAGAGGGAGAAACACTCCCCAACTCATTCTACGAGGCCACCATCACCTTGATACCAAAACCAGACAAAGATATCACACAAAAAAATTACAGGCCAATATCACTGATGATCATGGACACAGAAATCCTCAGCAAAATACTAGCAAATGGAATCCAACAACACATTAAAAGGATCATGCACCATGATCAAGTGGGATGTATCCAAGGGATGCAAGGATTCTTCAATATATGCAAATCAATCCATGTGATACACCATCTTAATAAACTGAAGAATAAAAACCATATAATCATCTCAATAGACGCAGAAAAAGCTTTTGAGAAAATTAAACATCAATTTATGATAAAAACTCTCCAGAAAGTGGGCGTAGAGGGAACCTCCCTCAACATAATGAAGGCAATATATGACAAACCCACAGCAAACATTATTCTTAATGGTGAAAACCTGAAAGAATTTCTTCTAATATCAGGAACAAGACAAGGGTGCCCACTCTCACCACTATTATTCAACATAGTTTTGGAAGTCGTAGCCATGACAATCAGAGAAGAAAAAGAAATAAAAGGAATCCAATTGGGGAAAGAAGAAGGAAAACTCACTGTCTGCAGATGACATGGTACTATACATAGAAAATCCTAAAGATGCCACTAGAAAACTACTAGACCTAATCAATGAATTTAGCAAAGTTGCAGGATACAAAATTAATACACAGATATCTCTTGCATTCCTATACAATAACAGTGGAAGATTAGAAAGAGAAATTAAGGAAACAATCCCATTTACCATTGCTACAAAAAGAATAAAATACCTAGGAATAAACCTACCTAAGAAGGCAAAAGACCTGCATGCAGAAAACTATAAGACACTGATGAAAGAAATTAAAGATGACACAAACAGATGGAGAGATATACCATGTTCTTGGATTGGAAGAATCAACATTGTTAAAATGACTATACTACCCAAAGCAATCTACAGATTCAATGCAATCCCTATCAAACTACCACTGGCATTTTTCACAGCACTAGAACAAAAAATTTCACAATTTGTATGGAAACACAAAAGACGGATTCCCTTTTTGTAACTCGTAAAGGTAAAATAATATTTGCTTTGTGCCAAGTTTTCTCAAAAGGAAAAGGACTATATACCATGACCAAATCGGATTTATCCCCGGAATTTAAGGATGGTTCAACATAGGAAAACCAGTCATTGTAATACATTACATTAACAGTAGAAAGGGAAAAAAAACCACATGATTATCTCAATTGTTGCATAAAAGCATTTTACACAATTTAACAGCTTTTTATGGTTAAAAAACACACAACAAACTATGAATAGAAGGAATACCTCAACATAATACAAGCTGTATATGAAAACCCCTCAGTGAACATCTTTCACTCAAAGGTGAAAGTCTGAAAGCTTTTCCTCTAAGATCAGGAACAAGACAAAAAGGTCCACATTCACCATATCTATTTAACAGAGTCTTGGGAATTCTAACCAGAGCAGTTAGGCAAGAAAAGGAAATGAAAGGCATCCAAATTGGAAAGGAAGAAGTAAAATGATCTCTGTACACAAATGATATGATCTTATAGGTAGAAAACTCTAAAGATTCCACACACATACACAAATTGTTAGAACTTATAAACAATTTCAGTAGAGTCACAGGATACAAAATCAACACAAAAAGTCAGTTGCACTTCTACACACTAACAGTGAACCAAAAGGAAATTAAGAAAATGATTCCATTTACATTAGCATCAAAAAGAATAAAATACTTAGTAATACTTAGGAAGCAAGGAGGTGAAGGACATGTACAATGAAAACTAAAAAACATTGCTAAAAGAAATTAAAGAATGCATGAGCAAATGAAAAGACATTCCATGTTCACATTGGAAATCTTAATATTGTTAAGATTATCAGTATTACCAAAGAAATCTACCATTTCAATGAAGTCGTTATCAAAATCCCAGTGACAGTTTTTGCACAAATGGAAAAACCCATTCTAAAATACATATAGAATCTCAAGGGACACTGAATATCCAAAACTATCTTGAAAAAGAACAAAGCTAGAGGACTTGCCATCCTGATTTCACAACTTAGTATTAAGCCATAGTAGTCAAAACAGCGTAATACTGGCAAAAGGCCGACATATATAGACTACCCGAAAAGAATAGAGAACCCGGAAGTAATCCTCGCATAAATAGTCAAATGATTTTCCACAAGGGGCCAAAGAGTATTCAATGGGGAAAGGACAGGCTTTTCATTAAATGGTGCTGAGAAAACTGGACATCCACATGCAAACATGATGTTAGACCCTCACACCATATACAAAAATAAGCTCATGTATGAGCTCGGGCTGCTGTAACAAAATACTACAGACTGGGTAGCTAAACAATGTAAATTTAATTTTCTCACACTTCTGGAGCCTGGGAAGTCCAAGATTAAGGTGCCAGTAGAGTTGGTGTCTGGCGAAGGCCTTCCTCCTGCATTGCAGATGACTGCCTTTTGCTGTGTGCTCATCTGGCCTTTCCTCAGTACATATGGAGAGAGGGTGGAGGGGGCACTCTGATTTCTTTTCCTCTTCTTATAAGGTCATTAATCCTGTAGGATTAGGAACCCACCCTTATGACCTCATTTAACCTTAATTACCTCTTAAAGATCCATCTCCAGATACGCTCACATTGGGGGTTAGGGCTTAAATATGAATTTGGGGGGAACACAATTCAATCTATAGCAATTCAAAATGGATCCATGACCTAAATATAAGACCGAAAACTATACAACTCTTAGAATATAGGGCAAAAGCTTCATGTCATTGGATCTGGCCTTGATTTATTGGATATGACACCAAAAAATCGCAGACAACAACAACAACAACAAAAAAAATAGACCAATTGGATTTCATGAAAATTTTAAAAATTTGTGCATCAAAAGACATCAACAAAGTAAAAAGGAAACTCACAAAACGGGAGAAAATATTTGAAAATCAAATATTCATCAGAGATTAATATGAATATATATAGAACTCCTGAAACTAAACAAGAGAACAAACAACCTGATTAAAAAGTAGGCAAAGGACTTGAATAGGCTTTTCTCTAAGGAAGATACACAAATGGCTGATAAGCACATGAAAAGATGTTCAACATCACTAGTTATTCAGCAAATGCAAATTGAAACTGTAGTGAGATACCACCTCACACCCATTAGAATGACTGCTATCAAAAAAACGGTAAATAACAAGTGTCAGTGAGGATGAGGAAAAATTGGAATTGTGCACTGGTGGTGAGAATGTAAAATGGTACAACCACTGGGGAAAAGAGAATGGTGGTTCCTCAAAGAATTAAACATAGACTTACCATTTAATCCAGCAATTCCACTTTCCTCAAAATAATTGAAAGAGGGTCTGGAAGAAATATTTGTACGCACATGTTTATAGCAACGTTACTCACAATACTCAAGAGGTCGAAACCAGCTAAGTGTCCAGTGATGTATGAATGGATAAGCAAAATGTGGTATATGCATTCAAGGCAATAGTATTCAACCTTAAAAAGGAAGAAAATTCTGACATATACTACAAAATGGATGCAACTTGAGGACATTATGCTAAGTGAAATAAGCCAATCACAAAAAGACAAACAATGTATGGTTCTACTTATATGAAGTACTTAGAACAGACAAAATCATAGAGACAGAAAGTAGAAGGGTGGTTGCCAGTAGCTGGGGGTGGTGGTGGTGGTGGAATGGGGAGTTATTGTTTAATTAGTACAGAATTTCAGTCTTGCAAGATGAAAAGAGTTCTGGAGATGGGTCATGGTGATGGTAGCACAACAATATGAATATACTTAACACCACTGAACTGTACACTTAAAAATAGTTAATATGGTAAATTTTATGTTATGTGTATTTCATCACAGTAAAAAAACAAAAAAAAGACAATTGAGCCCATGATCACAGCAAACTTAAATCTTTCATCTTGACAGTTTTGACAGCCTTGTAAGTAATGGGCTCAAAAATCAAATTCAAGACCTGTACTAGAGTCTAAATACATTTGTATCCCAAAGTGCTATGGCCCTAGATTAAGTGGCAACATGAAGTAACTCTTCTAAATTTCAGCCTAGGTTTGTACTGCTGGGTGGTCTGCAGGGGGGACCTCAAACCTTGAATTTGGTGGAGATAATTCTAAACTGATAATACTTCCAGGTGCTTAACAGAAGCAAAAGCAGATCCTCTGTGGAGGACAGTGTTGTCATCTAAGGCCTCAAGTTAGTTAATTTTTTAAGCATGATAACTGGTACCGTGGTGAGAAGCAGCAAAACCAAAAGATAATCAAAACAGATTTTAAGCACTGGAATTATAAAAAATGAATTATCAGGAGCAGAGGTCCAGAAGGAAGTAGAAATCTCTCTATTGCTTAAGGCCTTGCCCTTTTGGAAGAAATATTATTTTTCAAAATTATAAGATCCTTGTTCACCAGTGTTTTTATTCCTCCTCCTTAAAAATATGCAGAGTTTATAAAAATTGATAAGGAAAAGGCCCAATGGAAAAAGCAGGTGAAGGGTATGAATAACAATTTACATTGGAGGAAATCCAATGACTAAAGACAGTTTGAAAACATTCCCAGCCTCACTGGTGATCACGGAAAATGAAATTGAAAACAGCAAAGGGATATTCTTTTTCGTTTAGCCAATAACCACAATACTTCAGAGCAGGGCCTCAGATGCTCCTGATGGGAGTATGGATTGCTCCATTCTTTGGGAAGAAAAGCCTGGAAATAGATATTAAGATGAAAAATACATATGTTCTTTGAAATTTCATTTTGGGGGATATATCTTGTGGAAATAAAGCATACACAAACACACAAACAAACACAGATATTTTCCACAGGCAGGTTTCTAGGGGCATAAATATATACACAATTAATTAACAACTGAATGCTACTTGAATGCCAATCAATAGAATGTTTGACTAAACTATAGTACCTCTTTACTATGGATTATTTATTATGCAGTTATTAAAAAGATGAATTATATTTGTTATGGTAACCTGTGATCAGCGATCTTTGATATTACTATTTTAATTGTTTTGCATTGCCACAAACCACTCCCATATAAGATGGTGAACTTAATCAATAAATGTTGTGTGTGTTCTGACTGCTCGACTTATCAGCTGTTCCGTCATCTCTGTCCCTCTCCTCAGGCCTCTCTATACCCTGAGGCAAAACAATATTGAAATTGGCCAATTAATAACCTGCAATGGCCTCTAAGTGTTCAAGTGAAAGAAAGAGTTGCATGTCTCTCACTTTAAGCCAAAAGCTAGAAATGATTACGCCTAGTGAGGAAGGCATGTCAAAATCCAAGATAGGCTGAAAGCAAACGGTTGCACCAGTTAGCCAAGTTGTGAATGCATACAGTACTTTCTTTTTTCTTCTTTTTAAAAATAATTGTTTAATATGCAACTAATATGTGATTACTATAGAAAAATTAGAAAATAAGTAAAACAAATCATCTAATTCTTTTGCATGAAAATAATGTTAACCTTTTTAATATCTTTCCAGATTTTTTCTCTATAAACCTACGTACTTTTTAAAGCAGCTTATTGAGAGACATTTCTCACACCATGCAATTAATCCATTAATGTGTACAATTCAGTGGTTTTTTAGTATATTCACAAGATTATGAAAATCACCACAACCAATTTTAGAACATTTTCATGACTCCAAAAAAGAAACCCCAATTAGCGAGTACCCCCCATTTGCTCATAACCACCACCCTCAGTCCTGGACAGCCACTAATCTACTTTCTCTCTCTCTCTATTTACCTGTTCTGGCCATTTCATATAAATGGAATTATACAATATATGGTCTTTTGTGACTGGATTAATTCATTTAGCATGTTTTCAAGCTTCATCCATGTCGTAGCATGTGTCATACTTTTTTTAAATTGCCAAATAATATTCCATTTTGTGGATATGCCACAACTATATACTTTTAATAAAAACTATCATACAAAATGACTACTAGTAGATGTAAGATTTCTTTTAGAGGTGATGAAAATGTTCTATAATTGGCTGATGTCATGGTTATTCAATTCTAAATGTACCGAAAACCATTGAATTGTATACTTTAAATATGTGAATTGCATGATACATGAATTATATCTCAATAAATCTGTTATTAAAAAGTATACCATATTTGCTCTTTAGAAACCACTCTTTAATGATGTTATTAACATTCTCCCACATAACTAAGTAGGTTTCAAAGTATAGTTTTTAATGGCCATATAATAATTTTTATTTTACTTAACAAATCCCCTAGTTTTATATTTTTAATTAATTAATTATTTTTCATGTTTTATCATTTTATTTGGAATAATTCCAAATGGGTTATGGAGAAAACTTATTCATTGAGTTTGATGAATTTTCCAAAAACTCTTAATGAAGACATGTTCACCAATAAACAATAAAACATGCAGCAGAACTATCATATACTGAGCAAAGAGTCTGGCTGATACCCAAAGCAACATGCAACATAAAAAAGATACAATATAAAGGAAGACAATCTGCTGAGTATTAAAAATCATCTCAATATGAACTCTTTGCAACTAGCACAGAATTAATTAGCTATCAAATCCAAACCACACCAAGGTAAGCTTGGCTGATGGAAGCCAGGAGTCAATAATAGGGGGGAAATATAAATTCCTCAGTGCAAAAGATCTGGACAGTGTTTTGGAGCATTTCCCTGGCTGGTACAAGCAGTATTAAAAAATCTTTTTGGCAAGGGAGAAAAATAAATACAAATGAAATGCTACATTTTTTAAATCAGCAGACTATCCCAGGAATGATAAAGGTATCAATAAAATAGCAAGGGGACAACTTTAAAACATTATTTACTGTGGGCTCAGAAAAACATTCAAAATGGATTGATTTAAAGGTGTCACATTAGCTATGACCAGGCGTTTAGGCTTAAGGGAAGTAAAATTAAAAGAGGACACCTTTTTTCCCCCAAGTTAAGGAGAATCTCTTTAAAAACCAAGCATATTGCTAAATGGCAACATTATACTTGGTAAACAATAGCTGGCAACAAAATATGTTTAAATGCTGTAATATTCTGCCCAAACCAGTCCCAGATACTGTTTAATAACCAAGATGCAAACTAATTTTGTTGTAACAAGCCTAGACCAGTTCTATCAAATGTGTCCTTGGTTAGATATCTAGTTTCATTTAACGTTTTGAAAGCTCATTTGACAGTCAGTCAAGTCCCTCATGCAGACCGGTTCCTTGTGTAGCACAAGTGGCTTGAACATACCATGTTCTGTTACGAAGAGACTGAAGACCTAATTTATCCGTCATTTCCCTAATGGCCGTAGCATTTGGCAAATCCTGTTTGTTTGCAAAAAGCAGCAACGCTGCATCTCGCAACTCATCTTCCTGAAGCATTTTATGCAGCTCTTCTGCTCCTTTCTGAATTCTTTCACAATCATTGCTATCTACCACAAAAATAAGACCCTGGGTATTTTGGAAGTAATACCTCCAGAGATGCCTAATTTTATCTTGACCATCAACATCCCATACTGTGAAACAAACGTTCTTATATTCTGCTGTTTCCACATTAAAACCAGTGGTAGGAATGGTGGTGACTATCTCTCCTAACTTCAGTTTATACAGAATGGTCGTCCTGCCAGCAGCATCCAATCCAACCATCAAAGTACACATCTGCTTCCTGCCGAAGAGATGCGAGAAGAGGGAGAAGAAGGTGAGGCCCATGGTGGTAGTGGCACTTGCAATGGGCAGGAGCAGAAGGGGTTTAGGGCGTCCCTGGGCCTTCTTTCATGCTTCTGGCAAACTCAGGGAGGAAAGAGGAGATGAGGTTGGCAGGGACAGCTCGCTAACCGCTGTGTAGGCTGGAGCTGCCCTCCGGGACAGGAATTAGCGGGTGATGACCTGCTCGACGACTGGCGGGGCAGCTCTGGCTCTGGTGCTAAATCTTTAGCTGTGCCATGTCACATGGCAGCCGCGGCGACTCCGGCAGCGGCCCGGCCCCTCCAACGTGGAAAGAATCGCGTCACCGCCACCACCTCCCCCTCCCCTAGTTTTAAAAAGTTAGGTTGTTTCCAGTGATTTTGCAATTACACAAAATACCTTGATGAACCTCTTGGTACATAAATCTGTTTGCCCGTATCTGATCATTTCATGAAAAAAGCTTTTGAACTCTTTTTCTGGCACTACAGTTATGTTTCTGTTGCTAAAAATTCTTTCAGCTTTGTTGCCATACATGGTAGTTTTCTCTCTGAACTCTAAATTTCTGTTTGAGCCTTATAATGATTTTATTAAAGATTCCTCTTATCCTTAAAAAATATTTAATAGGTTTAGTATCGGAAGTGAACAAGTAAAGCTTCCTAGGCTAAGACTCAGTTTCTTTACAGTTTTTTCTTGTAGTTGATTTCTAATATTATAACGTTGTGGTTGGAAAAAGATGATTGATATGACTTCAATTTTCTTAAATTTACCGAAGCTCACTTTGTGGCCCAGCTTGTGATCAATCCTGGAGAATGTTGCACGTGCACTTGAGAAGAATGTGTATTCTGCTGTTTTTGGATGGAATGCTCTATAAATATCAATTTAATCCATCTGGTCTAATGTGTCATTTAAGGCTTGTGTTTCCTTATTGATTTTCTGCCTGGATCATCTTTCCATTGATGAAAGTAGGGTGTTAGAGCCCTCCACTATTATATATATTGTTACTGTTGATTTCTCCTTTTACGATTGTTAGTATTTGCCTTATAAATTGAGGTGCTCCTATGTTGGGTGCATATATATTTCCAAATGTTATATCTTCCTGGATTGATTTCTTGATCATTATGTAGTGTCCTTTTCGTCTCTTGTAACAGTCTTTATTTTAAAGTCTATTTTGTCTGATATGAGAATTGCTACTCCAGGTTTATTTTGTTTTTGTTTTTTGTGGTACGTGGGCCTCTCACTGTTGTGGCCTCTCCCGTTGTGGAGCACAGGCTCTGGACACGCAGGCTCAGCAGCCATGGCTCACGGGCCCAGCCGCTCCACGGCATGTGGGATCTTCCCGGACCAGGGCATGAACCCGTGTCCCCTGCATTGGCAGACAGACTCTCAACCACTGCGCCACCAGGGAAGCCCTACTCCAGGTTTAGTTTGATTTCCATTGGCATGGAATACATTTTTCCACTCCCTCACTTTCACTCTGTATGTGTCCCTTGATCTAAAGTAGGTCTCTTATAAACAGCATATGTACGGGTCTTGTTTTTGTATCCATTCAGCCAGTCTATGTCTTTTGTTGGAGCATTTAATCCATTTACGTTTAAGGTAATTATCATATGTATGTTCTTATTGTCATTTTGTTAATTGTTTTGGATTTGTTTTTGTGTTTTTTCTTCCCTTCCTCTTTCATTCTCTTCTCTTGTGATTCGATGACTTACTTTAGTGTTGTGTTTGGATTGCTTTTTCCTTTTTGTGTGTATCTATTGTAGATTTTCAGTTTGCTGTTCCCATGAGGTTTTGATATAGACGTCTGTAATATAAACAACAATATAGATTGTTTTAAGTTGCTAGTCTTTTCATTTCAAATGCATTTCCGATATCCTGCATTTGTGCTCTCCTCTTCTCACAATTGCTGATTTTGATATCATATTTGTGTGCAGATGATTTCCTACCTTTACTGTATGTTTGCCTTTACCAGTGAGCTTTTCATTCATAATTTTCTTGTTTCTAGTTGTGGCCTTTTCTTTTTCACCTAGAGAAGTTCCTTTAGCACTTGTTGCAAAGCTGGATGGTGGTGCTGAATTCTCTTAGCTTTTGCTTGTCTGTAAAGCTTTTGATTTCTATGTTGAATCTGAATGACAGCCCTGCTGGGTAGAGTATTCTTGGTTGTAGGTTCTTCCCTCTCATCACTTTAAGTATATTGTGCCACTCCCTTCCGGCCTGCAGAGTTTCTGCTGAGAAATCACCTGACAACCTTATGGGAGTTCCCTTGTATATTGTTTGTTGCTTTTCCCTTGTTGCTTTTAATACTTTTTCTTTGTCTTTAATTTTTGTCAGTTTGATTACTAACTGTCTCAGTGTGTTCCTCCTTGGGTTTCTCCTGCCTGGGACTCTCTGCACTTCCTGGACTTGGGTGACTGTTTCCTTTCCCATGTTAGGAAAGTTTTCAGCTATTATCTGTTCAAATATTTTCTCAGGCCCTTTCTCTCTCTCTTCTCCCTCTGGGACCCCTATAATGGAAATGTTGGTGCATTTCATGTTTTCCCAGAGGTCTCTCAGACTGTTCTCATTTCTTTTCATTCTTTTCTCTTTATTCTGTTCTGCGGCAGTGATTTCCACCATGCTGCCTTCCATGTCACTTATCCGTTCTTTTGCCTCTGTTATTCTGCTATTGGTTCCTTCTAGTGTATTATTCATTTCAGTTATTGTATTGTTCATCTCTGTTTGTTTGTTCTTTAGTTCTTCTAGGTCTTTGTTAAACATTTCTTATGTCTTCTCGATCTTTGCCTCCATTCTTTTTCTGAGATCTTGGATCATCTTCACTATCATTACTCTGAATTTTTTTCAGATAAATTGCCTATCTCCACTTCACTTAGTTGTTCTTTTGGGGTTTTATCTTGTTCCTTTATCTGGGACATATTCCTCTGTCAGATATCTCATTTTGTCTCATTTTTGTGATTGCAGATTTGTTCTACAGGCTGCAGTGTTTTAGTTCTTCAAGTTTCTGCTGTCTGCCCCCTGGTGGATGAGGCTGTCTAAGAGGCTTATGCAGGCTTCCTGGTGGGAGGGACTGGTAGCTTCCCACTGGTGGGTGGACCTGGGTCTGGTACCCCTGGTGGGCAGGGTCGTGTCTGGTTGTGTGTTCATTATCGGGCAACTGCATACTCAGGAAGACTTTAGGCAGCCTGTCTGCTGATGCATGGGGCTGTGTTCCCACCCTGTTGGTTGTTTGGCTTGAGGCATCCCAGCACTGGAGGCTTCAGGCTGTTGCGGCGGGGCCAGGTCTTGGTGAGAAAATGGCAGCCTCCAAGAGGGCTCACCCCAATGAGTACTCCCCAGAACTACTGCTGCTAGTCGCCTTGTCCCCACAGTGAGCCACAGCCGCCCCCCAGCCACCTCTGCAGGAGACACTCCAATACTAGCAAGTAGGTCTGGCCCAGTCTCTTATGATGTCACTGCTGTTTTCCCTGGGTCCTGGCACACATGAGACCCTGTGTGCACACTCCAAGAGTGGAGTTTCTGTTCCCCCCAGTCCTGTGGAATTCCTGCAATAAAGCCCCACTCATCTTTAAAGCCAAACTCTCTGGGGGCTCCTTCTCACATTGCTAGACCCCCAGGCTGGAGAGCCTGAAGTGGGGCTCAGAACTTTCACTCCTATAGGAGAACTTCTGTGGTATAATTATCTTCCTGTTTGTGGGCCGCCTACCTAGGGTGTACGGGATTTGATTTTATTGCAGTCTTGCTCCTCCTACTATTTAGTGGCTTCTTTTTTTAAAAAATATTTATTTATTTGTTTATTTGGCTGTACTGGGTGTTAGTTGAGGCACACAGGATCTTCGTTTCTGCGTGCGGGATCTTTAGTTGCAGCATGCGGGATCTTTTAGTTGTGGCATGCAGGACCTAGTTCCCTGACCAGGGATCAAACCTGAGCCCCCTGCAATGGGAGCACAGAGTCTTTTTTTTTTAACATCTTTATTGGAGTATAATTGCTCTACAATGGTGTGTTAGTTCTGCTTTATAACGAAGTGAATCAGCTATACATATACATATATCCCCATATCTCCTCCCTCTCGGGTCTCCCTCCCGCCCTCCCTATCCCACCCCTCTAGGTGGTCACAAAGCACCGAGCTGATCTCCCTGTGCTATGTGGCTGCTTCCCACTAGCTATCTATTTCACATTTGGTAGTGTATATATGTCCATGCCACTCTCTCACTTCGTCCCAGCTTACCCTTCCCCTGCCTCATGTCCTCAACTGCTGGACCACCAGGGAAGTCCCTGTGACTTCTTTGTTTTTGGATGTAGGGTATCTTTTCTGGTAGGCTGCAGTGTTTGTTTGTTTTTTGTTTGTTTTGTCGATTGTTGTTCAGCAGTCAGTTGGGATTTTGATGTTTCCATAAGAAGAAGTGAGCTCATGTCCTTCTACTCCGCTATCTTGTCTCCTCCTCCTCCAAGAGATACTTTCTTGAAGGAAATTAAAAGTGCTACTCCAGTGAACACGTGAATGAAACAGCCTTATTGCTGATACGGAGATGGTTTTAGTGGTCTGGATAGAAGATCAGATCACAACATTTGCCACAACATTTCCTTAAGCCAACTAAACCAGAGCAAGGTCCTAACTCTCTTAAATTCTATGAAGGCTGAGAGAGGTGAGGAAGCTGCAGAAGAAAAAGTTGAAACTAGCAGAGGTTGGTTCATGAGATTTAAGAGAATAAGCCATCTTCATAACTTCAAAGAGCAAGGTACGGCAGCAAGTGCTGATGCAGAAGCTGCAGCATCTTATCCAGGAGATCTAGCTAAGATAATTAATGAAGGTGGCTACACTAAATTACAAATGAATCAGTGTAGATGAAACCACCTTATATTGGAAGAAGTTGCCATCTAGGACTTTAAGCTAGAGAAGAGAAGTCAATTCCTGGCTTCAAAGCTTCAAAGGACAGACTGATGTTCTTGTTGGGGGCTAATGCAGCTGGTCACTTTAGGTTGAACCCAATGCTTATTTACCATTCTGAAAATCCTAGGGCTGTGAAGAATTTTGCTAAACCAACTTGCCTATGCTCCATAAACAAAACAACAAAGCCTGCATGACAGCACGTCTATTGACAACATGGTCTACTGAATATCTTAAGCCCACTGTTGTGAACTACAGCTCAGAAAAAATGATTTCTTTCAAAATATTACTGCTCATTGACAATGTACCTGGTCACCCAAGAGTTCTAGTGGAGATGTATAATGAGAGACATATTGTTTTCATGCCTGCTAACACAGTATCTATCCTGCAGCCCATGGATCAAGGAGTCATTTTGACTTTCAAGTCTTATTAAGAAGTACATTTCATAAGGCTATAGCTGCCATAGAAATTCCTCTGATAGATATGGGTAAAGTAAATTGCAAACCTTCTGGAAAGGATTCAACATTCTAGATGCCATTAAGAACATGTGTGATTCATGGGAAGAGCTCAAAATATCAACATTAACAGGGGTTTGGAAGAACTTGATTCTAACCCTCATGATGAGTTTCAGGGGTTAAAGACTTTAGTGGAGGAAGTAACTGCAGATGTGTTATAAACAGCAAGAGAACTAGAATTAGAACTGGAGCCTGAAGATATGATTTAATTGTTGCAATCTCATGATAAAACTTTAACAGATGAGGAGTTGCTTCTTATGAATGAGCAAAGAAAATGCTTCTTTGAGGTAGGGTCTATTTGTGGTGAAGACTCTGAAGATTGTTGAAATGACAACAAAAGATTTAGAATGTTGCTTAGTTTATAAAGCAGCAGCAGGGTTTGATAGGAATGATTCCAATTTTGAAAAAAGTTCTACTGTGGATAAAATGCTCTCAAACAGCATTGCATGCTACAGAGAAATCGTTCATGAAAGGAACAGTCAATTGATGTGGCAGACTTCATTGTTGTCTTATTTTAAGAAATGGCCACGGCCACCCCAGCCTTCAGCACCCACCACCCTGATCAGTCAGCAGCCACCAACACCAACGCAAGACCCTCCACCAGCACGAAGATTATGCCTCGTCGAAGGCTCAGGTGATGGTTAGCATTTTTTAGCAATAAAGTATTTTTTTTTAGAATTGACATCTTTGCTATATTTTTTTAATTAATTAATTAATTATTTTTGGCTGCATTGGGTCTTTGTTGCTGCACACGGGCTTTCTCTAGTTGCAGCGAGCGGGGGCTGCTCTTCGTTGCAGTGCGTGGACTTCTTATTGCAGTGGCTTCTCCTGTTGCAGAGCACGGGCTCTAGGCACATGGGCTTCAGTAGTTGTGGCACATGGGCTTCAGTAGTTGTGGCTCGTGGGTCTACAGAGTGGGCTTCAGTAGCTGTGGCGCATGGGCTTAGTTGCTCCACGGCATGTAGGATCATCCTGGACCAGGGATCGAACCCATGTCCCCTACATTGGCAGGTGGATTCTTAACCACTGCTCCACCAGGGAAGTTCCTAAAACATGTTTTAATGTAGGTACGGACATTGTTTTTTTAAAAAAACATAATGCTACTGCACAGTTGATAGACTATAGTATAGTAAACATAACTTTTATATGCACTGGGAAGCTAAAAAATTTGTGTGACTCACTTTATGGCAATATTCACTTTATTGCTGTGGTCTGGAACCAAGTCTGCTATATCTCTGAGGTATACCCGTGAATCAAATGTTCAGATGGCAGTGACTTCTGGTAATTGACATAGTAGCTTGATTGAACCAAAACCCTCCCACAGATAATATTTACAAAATATGGGGAAAATTCAAAAAAATTATTTGAAGGCTCTGGAGACAAACAAAAGCAGGTAGAAGTTGGAGGGAAGTCTACCCTTGAACAGCCCAGGGCAGGGTTTACATTACCCTGTCTCTTTGCCTGTAGGGAAGCTGAAAGCTGAAGTGTCAATGGACAGAAGTCCAGAAATCATGGCAAAATCCTGGGGTAGGGCCATGCTGAGGGAGTGAATCCCCAAACTGTATATAAACTACTCCCAGATTCTCACTGGATAGCTGAGACCTGGGGCCTAGGCTGCATCGAGCCCATTGCGTGGAGGACATTCTGGAGGTAGCACCCAGCCTTCCTATGGACCTCAGTAACTGTTGGCTTCTTGTCTTTTTGGCTCAAGAAATCTGCTTTTGTTTATATGAAAATGGTTCAATGTATACAGAATTCTAGGAAATGCAAAATAAACTATAGTGATAGCAGGTTAATGCTTGAAGAAGATGGGGGAGAGGGAAGAGGAAAGGATTACTAGGGACATGAAGAAACTTTGGAGGTGATATGTTCATTATCTTGATTGTGGTGGGTTTGTGTGTTTATGCATATATCAAAACATGAAATTACATACTTTACGTGCAGTTTATTTATTGTATGTCAGTTATACTTCAATAAAGCCATAGTTTTATAAAACCGCACAGGAAGTTGAAAGCAAATGGATAGGAAAGATATATCATGCAAACTCTAAACATATGAAGGCTGGAGTATCCACACTTCAGTATTTCCAGAATTAAAGCAGAGCATTTAATAGTGGAAAAAGGATTAATCTGTCAGAAAGCTATAACAATGATAAATGTCTATGCTCCGAATAATTGAACTTCAAAATATATAAAGCAAAAACTAACAGAAATGAAAGGGAAAATGGGCATATCTACAACAAGAGTTGAAGATTTTAACTCCCCTCTTTCAGTAACTGATAGAACAGCTAGGCAAAAAGTCAGGTACAATACAAGACTTGAACGCCACCACCAATGACTTTGACTTAATTGACATTTATAGAACACTTTACCCAATAACTGCAGAATACACATCTTTTCAAGTGCACAGGAAACATTCACTGAGATAGACCACTCTGTGGTCTGAATGTTTGTATCCCTCACATATTCATATGTTGAAGCCCAATATAATGGTGATGGAACTTGGAGCCTTTTGAAGGTGCTTAAGTCATAATGGTGGAATCCTCATTAATGAGATTAGTGCTCTTATAAAGAGATACCCTAGAGAGCTTCCTAGCCCCCTTCCATCATGTGAGGACACAGTGAGAAGGCACTGGCTGTGAACCAGGAAGAGGGCCTTCACCAGAATGGGGCCTTGCTGAAGACTTGATCTTGGACTTTGCAGCCTCTAGAGCTGTGAGAAGTAAATATCGGTTTATAAGGTACCCAGCTGATGGTATTTTGTTATAGCAGTCTGAACAGACTAAGACAGACTCTGGTCTGGGCCATCAAACAATAAAATTCAAATGTCTGAGTTCTCACAGACTGTGTTTTTTTACCATTATAAAGTTAAACTTGAAAAGCCCAAATATTTGGAAGTTAACACAGTTCTAAATAATGCACAAGTAAAAATCAAAACTCAAAATTACTTTTAACTGACCAGTAATAAAAACACAGTATTTCAAAGTTTGTGGAATGTAGCTAAAGTTAAGGTAGATTATTACGTTGAGATAATATTTAATCATCCCTGAATGCTTAGGAAAAACCTGCTTGGTCATGATATGTTAGTCTTTTAGAATAGATTGCTAGATTTCACTTAGGATTTTTGCATTTAAGCTCACAAGTCTGGTTTCCGGTTTTCATTGTTTGTACTATTTTTGTCTGGTTTTGAAATTAAAGGTTACACTATCATCAAAGAATAGTTTGGAAGATTTCCATCATTTTTTCTCCTCTGTTCTCATTCTCTGATCATAACATAAGAGAATGATCTCACAATAAAACGATGTAGTAAAAGCTCTTCCATAAAGCGCTGAACTGGTATCATTTTTAGGGTTAAAATATTTTCAAATTATTCCATACTTGTTGGTCTATTCAGGTTTTCTCTTTTTGTGAGACAATTTTATTAACTTACCCTAAAATAATCCTTTTTTTTTTTTTTTTTTTGGTACGCAGGCCTCTCACTGTTGTGTCCTCTCCCGTTGCGGAGCACAGGCTCCGGACGCGCAGGCTCAGCAGCCATGGCTCACGGGCCCAGCCGCTCCGCGGCATGTGGGATCTTCCCGGACCGGGGCACGAACCCGTGTCCCCTGCATCGGCAGGCAGATTCTTAACCACTG
Organism: Lagenorhynchus albirostris; assembly: GCF_949774975.1. Classification (NCBI taxonomy): domain Eukaryota; kingdom Metazoa; phylum Chordata; class Mammalia; order Artiodactyla; family Delphinidae; genus Lagenorhynchus; species Lagenorhynchus albirostris. The sequence continues at coordinate 99,029,684 of NC_083102.1, read as the reverse complement.
TGCCACCAGGGAAGCCCTTGAACTCTATTTCTTAAAACAGGGTATCAATAGATTTTTACATTTTTATTTAATTCAATATATTATATTTTACATTATAATTTCTTTTTGATGCAAACTTTATTTAAAAGTGAGTTTCTTAAATACATGCACCCCAGTGTTCATAGCAGCACTATTTATAAAAGCCAAGACATGGAAGCAACCTAAATTTCCATTGACAGATGAATGGATAAAGAAGATGTACATATATACAATGGAATATTACTCAGCCACAAGAAATAATGAAATAATGCCATTTGCAGCAACACGGATGGACTTAGAGATTATCATAGTAAGTGAAGTAAGAGAGAGAAAAACAAATATCATGTGATATCACTTATACGTGGAATCTAAAATATGATACAAATAAACTTATTTACAAAACAGAAACAGACTTACAGACATAGAAAACAAACGTGGTTACCAACAGGAAAAGTGGGGTGGTAGGGGGAGGGAATTAGAGGAGTTTGGGATTAGGAGATACAAACTACTATATATAAAATAGATAAACAACAAGGTCCTACTGTGTAGCACAGGGAACTATATTCAATATCTTGTGGTAAATTATAATGGAAAAGACTATTAAAAAGAATATATATCTGAATCACTTTTGTGTACATCAGAAACTAACTTCAAAAAAAAAACCTCAATTAAAAAAAGTGAGTTTCTTAATTTCTAAACATAGAAATATTATTAAGTTGTCCTATTAATTTCTAATTTAATTACATTGTGGTCAGAGATGTGGTCCATATTGTTTTAATCCGAAACATTTTGAGAATGACTTTATAGACATATATATGGTTAATTTAAAATTGATATAAAATTCACATACTGTAAAATTCACCACTTAAAAGTATACAATTCCATTGTTTTTAGTATACTTACAAGATAATGCAAACATAACCTCTAGTAATTCCAGAACATTTCCATCACCCCTGAAAGAACCCACAGACCCCCTAGAAGTCACTGCCCACCCCCCCAGCAGCCCCTTGCAACTAATCTATTTCCTGTCTCTATGGATCTGCCTATTCTGGATATTTCATATAAATGGCTCATAAAATATGTGGCCTTTTGTCTTCAGTTTCTTTTACTCACCATAATGTTTTTAAGGTTCATCCATTTTGTAGCATGTATGAGTACTGCATTCCTTTTTATGGCCAAATTTATATATATATATATATATATAGAGAGAGAGAGAGAGATAGAGAGAGCTTATATATATAGTTTATAAACTATATATATACATACATATAGTTTCTCAGTGATGGAAATTTGGTTTTTTTCCACTTTTTGGCTATTATGAATAATGGTACTATGGACATTAGTCTGTAAGTTTTGGTGGGGATTTATGATTTTATTTCTTTTGAGTAGAAATTTATTTCTCTAAAAGTAGAATTGCTAGGTCCTATGGTAACTCTGTGTTTAATTTTTTGAGGAACTGCCAAACTGTTTCCCAAGTGGCTGTACCATTTTACATTCCCACAAGCAGTGGATGAGGGTTCTGATTTCTCCATACCCTCACCAACACTTACTGCTTTTTGTCTGTTGGGGAAACAGTGCTGTTGGGGAAACCCAAGATGAAAAGCAGAGTATGACAAATGAATCTAACTGTATTATAAATGTATGACATTCCACACTTGAAAAGGGTAGAAAAGAGCTAACCTGTATAACTTTGAACAACAGTGTTCTGACTGAATATTGTAAGGCTAATAATAAAAAGAACTGTATAATACATAAACACTGAATTGGGTTGTTAAATTTATTTCTCACATCCTTTAACCCACAGGAAATGTGTTAGCAATTCTAAAACTAGTTTGCATATATGACAAACAGGTAAATATATATATATTATGATAACGAGAGTCATGTTTCTTACTGTCAGAGAAAGAAGTTACAGATACACAAAGGAAAAATTCTATGCTGTTGTGCTGGATTAGATTCTTTTTTTTTTTTTAATTTTTAGCTGCGCTGGGTCTTTGCTTCGTTGCTGTGCACATGCTCGTTACGACGCATGGGCTTCTCTAGTTGCAGTGCGTGGGCTTCTCTAGTTGCGGTGTGTGGGCTCCAGAGCGTGCGGGCTCAGTAGTTGCGGTGTGTGGGCTTAGTTGCCCCACGGCATGTGGGATCTTAGTTCACCGATCAGGGACCCAACCTGCGTCCCCTGCATTGGAAAGCAGATTCTTAACCACTGGACCACCAGAGAAGTCCCTGGATTAGATTCTGAGGTATTAGTTTGACCTTTTTTTTATATGCATTTTTTTTTTTTTTTTTTTTTTGCGGTATGTGGGCCTCTCACTGCTGTGGCCTCTCCCATTGCGGAGCACAGGCTCCGGACGCGCAGGCTCAGCGGCCATGGCTCACGGGCCCAGCCGCTCCGCAGCATGTGGGACCTTCCCGGACCGGGGCACGAACCCACGTCCCCTGCATCGGCAGGCGGACTCTCAACCACTGCGCCACCAGGGAAGCCCTATATGCATTTTTAATGTGGTAAAAATACATAACATAGAAGTCCTTATTTTAATAATTTTTAAGTATCCAGTACAGTGGAAATAGTACATTCACATTGTTGGGAAAGCATCACCATTATCAATTTCCAGAACTTTTTCATAATCCCAAAGTGAAACTCTGCACCTATTAAACAATACCGCCCCATTCTCCCTCCCCCAGCCCCTGATAATCTCTGTTCTACTTCATTTCTTTATGTTTTTAACTCTTCAAGCTTCCTCATATAAGTGGACGCATACAATATTTGTCTTTTTTTTTTGATCGGCTTATTTCACTTAGCATAATGTCTTCAAGGTATATCTACACTGTAGCATGTATCAGAATTTCATTCTTTTTTAAAGACTATATATACCACATTTTGTTTATCCATTCATCCATTGATGGACATTTGGGTTGTTTCCACCTTTTGGCTATTGTGAACAATGCTTCTATGAACACTGATTACAGACAATTGCTTGAGTTCATCTTTTCCGTTTTTTTAGTTATATACCCGGAAGGAAAATGGCTAGATCAAATGTTAAGACTATGTTTAATATTTTGAGGACAGCCATACTTTTTCCACAATGACTGCACCATTCTTTTTTTTTTTAACATCTTTATTGGGGTATAATTGCTTTACAATGGTGTGTTAGTTTCTGCTTTATAACTAAGTGAATCGGTTATACATATACATATGTTCCCATATCTCTTCCCTCTTGCGTCTCCCTCCCTCCCACCCTCCCTATCCCACCCCTCCAGGCGGTCACAAAGCACTGAGATGATCTCCCTATGCTATGCGGCTGCTTCCCACTAGCTATCTACCTTACATTTGGTAGTGTATATATGTTCATGACTCTCTCACTTTGTCACAGCTCACCCTTCCCCCTCCCCATATCCTCAAGTCTGTTCTCTAGTAGGTCTGTGTCTTTATTTCTGTCTTACCCCTAGGTCCTTCATGACATTTTTTTTCTTAAATTCCATATGTATGTGTTAGCATACGGTATTTGTCTTTCTCTTTCTGACTTACTTCACTCTGTATGACAGACTCTAGGTCTATCCACCTCATTACAAATAGCTCAATTTCGTTTCTTTTTATGGCTGAGTAATATTCCATTGTATATATGTGCCACATCTTCTTTATCCATTCATCCGATGATGGGCACTTAGGTTGTTTCCATCTCTGGGCTATTGTAAATAGAGCTGCAATGAACATTTTGGTACATGACTCTTTTTGAATTATGGTTTTCTCAGGGTATACACCCAGTAGTGGGATTGCTGGGTCATATGGTAGTTCTATTTGTAGTTTTTTAAGGAACCTCCATACTGTTCTCCATAGTGGCTGTACCAATTCACATTCCCACCAGCAGTGCAAGAGTGTTCCCTTTTCTTCACACCCTCTCCAGCATTTATTGTTTCTAGATTTTTTGATGATGGCCATTCTGACTGGTGTGAGATGATATCTCATTGTAGTTTTGATTTGCATTTCTCTAATGATTAATGATGTTGAGCATTCTTTCATGTGTTTGTTGGCAGTCTGTATATCTTCTTTGGAGAAATGTCTATTTAGGTCTTCTGCCCATTTTTGGATTGGGTTGTTTGTTTTTTTGGTATTGAGCTGCGTGAGCTGCTTGTAAATTTTGGAGATTAGTCCTTTGTCAGTTACTTCATTTGCAAATATTTTCTCCCATTCTGAGGGTTGTCTTTTGGTCTTGTTTATGGTTTCCTTTGCTGTGCAAAAGCTTTTAAGTTTCATTAGGTCCCATTTGCTTATGTTTGTTTTTATTTCCATTTCTCTAGGAGGTGGGTCAAAAAGGATCTTGCTGTGACTTATGTCATAGAGTGTTCTGCCTATGTTTTCCTCTAAGAGTTTGATAGTTTCTGGCCTTACATTTAGGTCTTTAATCCATTTTGAGCTTATTTTTGTGTATGGTGTTAGGGAGTGATCTAATCTCATACTTTTACATGTACCTGTCCAGTTTTCCCAGCACCACTTATTGAAGAGGCTGTCCTTTCTCCACTGTACATTCCTGCCTCCTTTATCAAAGATAAGGTGACCATATGTGCGTCGGTTTATCTCTGGGCTTTCTATCCTGTTCCATTGATCTATCTTTCTGTTTTTGTGCCAGTACCATACTGTCTTGATTACTGTAGCTTTGTAGTATAGTCTGAAGTCAGGGAGCCTGATTCTTCCAGCTCCGTTTTTCGTTCTCAAGATTGCTTTGACTATTCGGGGTCTTTTGTGTTTCCATACAAATTGTGAATTTTTTTGTTCTAGTTCTGTGAAAAATGCCAGTGGTAGTTTGATAGGGATTGCATTGAATCTGTAGATTGCTTTGTGTAGTATAGTCATTTTCACAATGTTGATTCTTCCAATCCAAGAACATGGTATATCTCTCCATCTATTTGTATCATCTTTAATTTCTTTCATCAGTGTCTCTTTTTTTTTTTTGGCACACAGGCCTCTCACTGTTGTGGCCTCTCCCGTTGTGGAGCACAGGCTCCGGAAGCACAGGCTCAGCGGCCATGGCTCACGGGCCCAGCCGCTCTGCGGCATGTGGGATCTTCCCGGACCGGGGCATGAACCCGTGTCCCCTTCATTGGCAGGCGGACTCTCAACCACTGTGCCACCAGGGAAGCCCCTGACTGCACCATTTTATACTTCCACTATAAATGCACAAAAGTTCCAATTTCTCCACATCCTTGCCAACACTTCTTGTTTTCAGCTGAAAAAATACATATCTGTACAGATAGATTTTAAAATACAGATGTATGTATATATGACTTAATATTCACACATTTCCTTGTTCTGCCAGCTGAGAGGACCTAGAAGCAGTGACACACCAATGGTGATGAGAGAAAAAAAATGGGAGCACATAGAAAGACACAGGAGCCAACCTGAAAGAGCTCCCATTGTCACAGCTGAAAAAATTTGAGCAACATTTCTGTGGTATTCTCCAAAATTTGTAACCTCGGTCTACTTACAAGATTACATCAGGCAAACCCAAATTGAAGGACATTCTTCGAAATACCTGACCTGTGTGCTTCAAAAGTGTCAAGGTCATGAAAGGCAAGGAAAGAGTGAGGAACTGTCACAGATTAGAAGAAAGTAAGGAAACATGACAGCTAAATGCAAAGTGGAATCCTGGATTGAATTTTGGAAGAAAAAAAAGAACATTAGTGGGAAAATTGGTACAGTCTAAGTAAGGTCTGTAGTTTAGTTAGTGTGGTATTGCAACAATGTTAATTTCTTAATTTTGACAATTGTATTATGGTTATACAGATGTTGACATTAGGGGATGCTGGGTGAAGAACATAGCGAATTATGCAATCATTGCAAATTTTCTGTACATTGAAAATGTTCCTTAAGCCAAGTTTTTGTGAAAATGTTTTATGTGCTTAACTGATTTTTTGTGCATTTCTCAAGTATTGAATGTGTTAAAATCTTCCACCATGATGGTAGATTAGTCTATTACTCTTCATAATTGTATCAGTGTTTACTTTATATAGTTAATGCTATATTACTAGGCACATGCAAATTTAAAATTGTGTATCTACCTGGTGAAATAATACTTTATGAAGTTTTCCTCTTTATCACTTGTAGTGATTTTTGCCTTGAAGTCTATTTTGTCTGGTATCAATGTAACTTTAGCAACTTTCTTTTGGTTAGAATTTCCCTAATATCTTTTTCTAACCTTTTACTTTCAACATCTCAGCATCCTTGTGCTTGAAAAGTGTCTCTTTAAAGCAGGTAGTACACTTAAAAAAAATCCAATCTGACGACCTTTGCCTTTTATGATTGTAATCACTAATGTTTCAGTTTACAGCTATCATCTTTGTACTTTTTATTCTCCCACCTGTTTTATATGTATTTTTCCCTTTTCTTGCCCTATTTTGGATATATTCGGTATTTTTTCTCATCTTCCCCTTGTTATTTCCCTCTCCCCCATGCCCAGATAGTCTGGAAGTTAGGATTAGGGCTATAATACTTTTTTACTCCAAGAACTAAAATATGCTGTTTCTCTTTAACAGAAGTAATAAATAAATTTAAAAATAATAAATAAAAATCTGGTTTGTAGCATTTGCCTATTTCTGTGATGTAAGTGCTCCCATCATGGCTGATTTCAAGCTAGCATCGTTGAATGTGGAGTCAGAAAGAAATGTCCAGAAATGGCTTGTAAGTGGCATTGAGCTGCCAGCACACCACTTACACCCTCAATCAATTAAAGGGTCTTAGAATACTTTTCTTCCACTTACTATTATGCTATTGTTGACATGTATTTTAACTCTCTGTATTAGTTTTTTCCTGCTGCTGTAACAAATCACTACAAGCTTAGTGGCTTGAAACAACACAATTTATTATCTTCCAATTCTGTAGGCCAGAAGTTCAATTCAGACCTCATTGAGCTAAAATCAATGTGTTGGCAAGGCTGTATTCCTTGCTAGAGGCCCTAGGGGAGAATGTTTCCTTGCCTTTTTCAGCTTCTAGAGGTGGCCTGTACATCTTGGCTCAGGGCCCCTTCCTTATTCTTCAAATCCAGCAACAGCAGGTCAAGTCCTTGTATCCTATCATTCTGAACTTTTCTTTTTTTTTTTTTTTAACTTTTTTCTACCTTTAAGGACCCTTGTGGTGGACACTGCTCCTCCCCCAGTGATCCATTTCCTATTCCCATATTAAAATCATCTGATTACCAACCTTAGTTCCATCTGCAACCTTAATTTCCCCTTGCCATGTAACATAACATGTTCACAGGTTATAGGGATTAGAATGTGGGCATCGTTGGGGCACCATTACTTTGCCTACTAATCTTGCCTTAGAATTGTTTTATTTAACCTAAAATACATTATTATTGTTGTTTTTGTTTTTAAGGCCAATGTTTGTTTAAATTTACCCACACAGTTACTATTTTCTGTGCTCTTTACTAACTCTTGCAGCCCAGATATTCCATCTGCCAATTTTCCTCTTCCCTAGAGTACATTCTTTGGTGTTATGCATTTCATTCTTATCTAACCAGGTATGGATTTTTGTTTGTTTGTTTTGCTTGATATTTGTTCAGCTCTTTGCATCTGTGAGTTGTTGTATTTCATCAATTCTTAGTCATTATCCTTTCAGATATTGCTTCTTCTCCATTTTCTCTTCCTTCCCAGCTGGGTCCACAATTACATATATGTTAAACTTTCTCCATCTTCTGTGTTTCTTAACCCTTCTTCATATTTTCCATCTCTTTGACCTTTTGCTCCATTCTAGATAATCTTTTCAGTTCTATATTCCAGTTCACCAATTTCTTTTCAGTGTGTCTAATTTGCAGTTAAACCCATCCATTACACTTGTGATTTTAATTATATTTTGTTTTGATTCTCTTCCAAATCTCATTCGTCATTTTTTGTATATATATTCAAGATTATCTTTTATTTCTTTCAAAGTGTTAAACATAGTTACTGTAAAATCTGTGTCTAATAATTCCATTTATTTAAAATTCTTGAAGGTCTGTTCCAGCTTTTTTATTTTTGCATGCATGGGGCCTTGTTTCTGTTTGTTTTATTTTTGACTATCAGATGCTCATTTTTCTTGGAATTTTATTTCAGAAATTCTTTGAGGCCTGGAATAAATGTGTATTCTTCCAGAGAGGATTTCTGTTTGTGTCTTCCAGGCTCCTGGAAGGACTCCCAGTCCAGGATTACTCTAAATTGACTTCTCAATTTTCCGATTACCCAGACAGTATGAATTCAGGCTGTAAACTCATGTGAGGATCACTTATCACTGTGATATTCTCAGAGGTTATCCTCCTAAGCCAAACTGGAGACAGTCAACTCTCCTCTGAGGTGGAGGCCAGTTTACTTCTAGTTCACTCCCAGTACTATGTGTGTGGCCCTTTGGCGTTGCAGCTTTAGGGAGGGAGGCTCTTCTTCTACAGTCCTTGTTGCCTTGGGTGGGTCCTGAGATTTGTTCTCTTTCTCAAACACCTGAGCCTATGAAAACCCAAACTCATGTTCCCTTGGTAAGGCAAAGATCCCCAAAGAGAAGGAGGCTGAAGTTGCTCTCTAGGTTCACTTCTTTGTTTCGAACCAGAGAATTCCTAACTTTGTTACAAACTCATTGGAGAGGTTTAATATTTTTTAAATTGTCCAGAGTTTTAAAATTCTTTATAGCACTAGGGTCAAAGCAAATATATAGCCTGCATTTTCTTTTTTCTTTTTTTTTAAACATCTTTATTGGAGTATAATTGCTTTACAATGGTGTGTTAGTTTCTGCTTTATAACAAAGTGAATCAGTTATACATATACATATGTCCCCATATCTCTTCCCCCTTGCGTCTCCCTCCCTCCCACCCTCCCACCCTCCCTACCCCACCCCTCTAGGTGGTCACATAGCACTGAGCTGATCTCCCTGTGCTATGCAGCTGCTTCCCACTAGCTATCTATTTTACATTTGGTAGTGTATATATGTCCATGCCACTCTCTCACTTTGTCCCAGCTTACCCTTCCCCCTCCCCGTGTCCTCAAGTCCATTCTCTAGTAGGTCTGCGTCTTTATTCTCGTCTTGCCCGTAGGTTCTTCATGACCATTTTTTTTTTTTTTTAGATTCCATATATATGTGTTAGCATACGGTATTTTTTTTTCTCTTTCTGACTTACTTCATTCTGTATGACAGACTCTAGTCCATCCACCTCACTACAAATAACTCAATTTCATTTCTTTTTATTAGCCCATTTTCGGATGATTAAAATCCACTCTTTCAGGCCTTTAATTTCAACAATATATTTAAAAGACTCTGAGATATGTAAGTGATTCTCTTATAATTTTTTTTTGTGGTAACATATAAATGTACCATTTTAATCATTTTTAAGTGTACAATTCAGTGGCATTAACTACATTCATAATGTTGTGCAACCACAACATCACTATATCTATTTCCAAAGAAAACTTTTTATCATCTCTAGGGACTCTGTAACAATTAAGCAATAACTCCCCATTCCCCATATACCTCTGGGCCCTGGTAACCTCTAATCTACTTTCTTTCTCTATTAATTTGCCTCTTCTTGTTATCTCATCTAAGTGGAATCATACAATATTTATCCTTTCGTGTCTGCCTTACTTCACCTAGCATGTTTTCAAGCTTCATCCATGTGGTAGCATGATTCAGAATTCCATTCCTTCTTATGACTGAATAGTATTCCATTTTATATTTATACCATATTTTGTTTATCCGCTCAGTTGTTGATGGACATTTGGGTTACTTCCACCTTTTAGCGATTGTGGTTCATTGCTGCTGTGAATATTGGTGTGCGTGTATCTGTTTGAGTCCTTCTTTTGAGTTCTTTTGAGCATATACCCAGAAGCTGAACTGTTGGATCATACGGAATTTCTCTGTTTAGCTTTTTGGACAACTGCCAAACTGTCCTCCACAGTGCCTGAACCACTTTACATTCCCACCAGCAGTGTCTGAGGGTCCCAACTTCTCTACATTCTCATCAGCACTTGGGGTTTTCTGTTGTTTTGATTGTAGCCATTTTAGTACGTGGGGAGTGGTATCTCATTGTGGTTTTTATGTGCATTTCTTTAATGACTAATTGTGTTGAGCATATTTTCATATACTCGGAGGGTATATCTGCCTTGGAGAAATGTCTAGCCAAGCCCTTTGCCCATTTTTTATTGGGTTGTTTTTTGTCATTGAGTTGTAGGGTTTCCTTATGAATTTTGGATATTAATCCCTTATCAGGTATGTGATTTGCAAATATCTTCTCCCAGTCTATAGGTTGCCATTTCACTCTCTTTTCATAGTGTCCTTTGATGCACAAAAATTTTAAATTTTGATGAAGCTCAATTTATCTATTTTTTCTTTTGTTGCCTGTGCTTGCAGTGCCATATCCAAAATATTATAGCTAAATCCAACGCCCTGAAGCTTCTCCCCTATGTTCCGTCCAAGAGTTTTATTGTTTTAACTTGTATGTTTAGGTCTTAGATTCATTTGAGTAATTCTGTGTATGATGTGGGGTATGAGTCCAACTTTAGTCTTCAGTATGTTGATATTCAGTTTTCTCAGCACCGTTTTTGAAAAGACCATCCTTTCCACATTAAATGGCCTTAGTACTTAAGTCAAAAATATATTGGGCCAAGGGGGACCAAGATGGAAGAGTAGGGGGACATGGAGCTCACCTCCCCCAACAAACACATCAAAAGTACATCTACACGTGGACGATAATCACGGAAAACTAACTGGAAACTGGCAAAAGAACTCCTCCTATACAGCCAAAGCTGGAAGAAAGATGTCCATGTAACTGTGCAGGATGGGGAAAAAAGGCATTGGGTCAGAAGCTGCACCCCTGGCAGGGATCTGTAAGGAACAGAAGTCCACATAGGTGAATTCTCACCCTGGGGAGCAGGTTGACTAAAAATATGGGCATCCCAGTTCTGGGGTCCTGCAGGGAGGAGACAAGCCCCCTTGTCTGCTGGGAAATCCGCTGAGACAGATAGAAGGGCTGAGGAAGCCTAGACTCGTGAGCAGCGCCTGCATGTTGGCTTGATAAGAATCAGGGTGGAGAGAGCCTTGTACTGGCTGCTGCTATCTTGCCACACTTCCCAGTCCAAAAGGATGAATACCCCACTCCTGCTCACTCCACACCACAGCCTGGCACAAGATCAGGGCAAAGATCAGTCTAGCTATGCAGAGACAGACCAGGGCACCTGGGGTGTGATCTGGGTGGAACCACAGAGACCACTGTCAGCACATGCACTGGGGCACCAAGCCTGGCTGGGCAGACGTTGTCAGCGCACACACTGGGGGATGCCATAAGAATGCACAAACGCTAAGCACTGACTCTCAGGCAGAATGGCCCTGGGCAGGAGTGCACAGTGGTTTATGTCGTAGCATGAGTGCTCCAACCCCACCCACTCCACACCACAGATTAGCACTAGATCTGGGGCAGATGGGTCCTCAGAGAAGTCTTCCACAGAGGCAGCCCAGATCTCAGATGAAGCACAGCCACCTCAGTTCCTGCAGCCACATTGCCCCAACCCCCAGTCCCAGCCTACTCCACACCACAGCCCTTCACTAAATGTGGGATGAACTTAACAGAGAAAGGGACGGAACCTTGGGATGCTTCTGAGTGGAACCATGGACACCTGCATGGATGACCCATAGGTTAGCTGTGACCGCACAGGCCTCACTTACTTCAGCAATTACAAACTTTGGGGCAGGTGACACACTCGAGGGTAACAGAGCCTGATGAAACCCAACCCTCAAGGCTTCTATTCCAACTGGGAAATGGACCCTGCCCCCAGCAGGGCAGTGACAGCCATGAACAAAGAGAAAGAACCACCTCATATCCAGCACAGGCTCTAGACACTGAAACACCAACCACACCCCCTATCAAGGGGATAACAGCCAGCACACTCGGAGGAAAGATGTGGCTGGTATCCATACCAAAACCAGCCCTTGCACCAAAAATATTGGACACACACAGTCTACACAGGGATGCTCCCACATAAAAATTCCCCTTCAAGATTACAGTAGACAACTGTTTCTCCTAAATTCATAGAGATAAAGTTAAGTAAAATAAAAAGGCAGAGGAATTATTCCCAATTAAAAGAACAAGAGGGGCTTCCCTGGTGGCGCAGTAGTTGAGAGTCTACCTGCCGATGCAGGGGACGCGGGTTCGTGCCCCGGTCCGGGAGGATCCCACGTGCCGTGGAGCGGCTGGGCCCGTGAGCCATGGCCGCTGAGCCTGCACGTCCGGAGCCTGTGCTCCGCAATGGGAGAGGCCACAACAGTGAGAGGGCTGCGTACTGCAAAAAAACAAAAGAAGAGAAATCCCCTGAAAGAACAAATAATGAAATAGACCTCAGTTTACTAGAACCCAATTAAAAAGGAGGTATTAAAAATACTAAAGGAATTAAGAAAGATTATCATTAGAAACGCATATCATTGTACCAAGAAACTATAAAGATGAACCAACCAAAATTAGATAATTCAGTTGCTGAGATAAATACCAATCTAGAGGCAATGAATAACATACTAAATGACACAGAAGAACGAATAAGTGATCTGGATGACAGAATAATGGAAATCACCCAGCTAGAACAGCAGACAGAAAGACAAAAGAAAAAAAAAAGCAATATATGAGATCTATGGGATAATACAACACATGTCAAATGACACATAATACGGGTTCCAGAAGGAGGAGAGAAAGAAGGGAATCAAAAATGTATTTGATGAAATTATGGCTGAAAACTTCCCAAGTGTTAAAAAGAACACATATCCAGGGACAGGAATCACAGAAGATCCCAAACAAGGTGAACCCAAACAGACCCACACCAAGACATATCAGAATTAAAATGGCAAAATTTAAAGATAAAAAGAGGATTCTAAAGGCAGCAAGAGAAAAACAAAGAGTAGGTCACAAGGGAATGCCTATAACACTATCAGCTGATTTTGCTGCAGAAACTTTGCAGGCCAGAAGGGAGTCGAACGACAAATTCAAATTCCTGAAAGGGAAAACCCTACAACTTTGGATACTCTACCCAACAAGATTATCATTTAGAATAGAAGGATAGATAAAGAATTCCTCAGACAAGCAAAAACTAAAAGAATTCAGCAATATTAAACCTAGCCTAAAGAAATATTTAAGGGTTTTCTCCAAATAGAAAAGAAACAAGGGGCTTCCCTGGTGGCACAATGGTTAAGAATCCTCCTGCCAAGGCAGGCGACATGGGTTCGAGCCCTGTACCGGAAGATCCCAAATGCCACGGAGCAACTAAGCCCATGTGCTACAACTACTGAGCCTGCACTCTAGAGCCCGTGAGCCACAACTACTGAGCCTGTGTGCCACAACTAATGAAGCCTGCATGCTTAGAGCCCATGCTCTGCAACGAGAGGCCACCACAATGAGAAACCCATGCACCACAACAATAGAAAGCCCGTGCGCAGCAATGAATACCCAACACAGCCAAAAATAAATAAATAAATAAATAAATATATTAAAAAAAGAAAGAAAAGAAACAAGAATAGAGGAAAGGGGAAATCACAATAGGTAAGGCAAACATATGAAAGGATTGAGGATTGCTTAAAAAACAAAAAATCTGTAGAAGTGATGATAACTACAATTAACAGCAAAAGGATAAACATGAAGTTGTAAAATAGGACATAAAAATCACAAAATGTGGCAGAGGGGTATATAAAAATGTACATCTTTTCGAATGTGTTTGAAGTTGAACAACTATCAGTTTAAAGCAAATATATATAGTATGGGTCAACATACTTGAACTCCATGGTAACCACAAATCAAAAACAGACAATATATTCACAAAAAACAAAAGGAAAGGAACTCAAGTATACTACAAAAGAAAATCAACAAACCACAAAAGGAAAAACAAAAAGAAGAAATGAACAAAAATAACTACAACGATGACTGGAAAACAAAGTTTAAAATGGCAATAAGTATATACCAATAAATAATTACTTTAAATGTTGATGGACTAAATGCTCTGATCAAAAGACATAGAGTGGCAGACTGAAAAAAAAAAGACCTTACAATATGCTGCCTACAAGAAACTCACTTCACAGCGAAAGGCACACAGAGTGAAAGTAAGGGGATGAGAAAATGTATTTCATGCAACTGGAAATGACAGGTTAACTGGGGATAAAAATACTCATATCAGACAAAATAGACTTTAAAACAAAGTCCATAAAGAAAGACAAAGAAGGACATTATATAATGATAAAGGGAAGAATAGTATGTTACACTCATTAACATATGCACCCAATAGAGGAGCACCTAAATACTAAAACAATAATAACAGACATAAAGGGACAAATGGACAATAATACAATGATAGTAGGAGACTTTAACAATCTACTGACACCAATGGACAGATCTTCCAGAAATTAAATCAATAATGCAATGGAGGTCCTAAATGACACAACAGACCAGTTGGCTTTAACTGATATCTACAGGACACTACATCCAAATACATATTCTTTACAAGCACACAAGAAAAATTCTCTAGGATGGACCACATACAAGGTCACAAAACAAGCCTCACAAATTCAGGAGGATAGAAATTACAACAAGCATGTTTTCTGACCATAATGATATGAAACTAGAAATCAACTGCAAAAAGTAATATGGGGAAATAACAAACATAAGGAAACTAAACAACATACTACTAAAAAATCCAACAGGTCAACAATGAAATCAAAGAGAAATCAGAAAATACCTCAAGACAAATGACAATGAAAATACAACATTACGCAATCTATGGGATGCAGAAAAGCAGTTCTGAGAGGGAAGTTCATAGTGATATAGGCCCTCCTCAAGAAACAAGAAAAATCTCAAAACACAAAACCTAACCTACCACCTAAAAGAATTAGAAAAAGAAGAATAAACAACACCCAAAGTCAGCAGAAGGAAGGAAATAATAATGATAAGTGTGGAAATAAATAATATTTATATTAAAAACAATAAAAATGATCAATGAAACCAGGAGCTGGTTTTTTTTCAAAAGGTAAAGTCAACAAACCTCTAGCTAGGTTCACCAAGAAGAAAAGAGAGAGGACCCAAATAAACAAAATAAGAAATGAAAGAGGAGAAATCACAACATATACCTCAGAAATACAAAAAAAATCATAAGAGAATACTATTGTTATATGCCAACAAATTGGACAACCTAGAAGAAATGGACAAGGTTCTAGAAATATATAGCCTGCCAAAACTGAGTCAAGAAAAATCAGGTAATTTGAACAGGCCAATCACTCGAAGTGAAATAGATTCTGTAATAATAATAATAATAATAATAATAATAAGTCCCTACAAACAAAATTCAAGGACTGGACAACTTCTCTGGGGAATTCTACCAAACATACAAAGAATTTACACCTATCCTGCTCCAACTATTCCAGAAAATTGAAGAGGAGGGAACACTCCCAAATTTATTCTATGAAGCCACCATCACCCTGTTACCAAAACCAGACAAAGACACTAAAAAAACAAAAACAAAATAGAAAAGAAAAAGAAAATTATAGGTCAATATCTTGATGATTATAGAGGCAGATATATCACATTAACAAAAGGAAAGACAAAAAATATATGATCATCTCAATAGATGCAGAAAAACATTTGACAAAATTCAACATCTATTCTTGATTAAAAACTCACCAAAGTGGGTATAGAGGGAACATAATTCAACATAATAAAATCCATTTATGACAAACCCACAGCAAACATAATACTCAAGAGTGAAAAACTGAAAGCCTTTCTGCTAAATTCAGGAAAAATACAAGGATGCCCACTCTCACCACTTCTATTCAACTTCTACTGGAAGTCCTGGCCACAGAAATCAGACAAGAAAAAGAAATAAAATGAGTACAATTTGGAAGGGAAGAGGTAAAACTGTCACTATTTGCAGAGTACATGATACTCCATATAGAGAACCCTAAAGTGTCCACTCAACTATTATTAGAATAAATGAATTCAGCAAGGTAGAAGGATGCAAGATTAATAATGCAGAAAGCTGTTACATTTCTTTACACTAACAATGAAATGTCAGAAAGAGACAGCCAAAAAAAAAAAAATCCCACTTAAAATCATGTCCAAAAAAATAAAATACTTATTACTCATTACTTCACTGCCTTTGGGGACACAACTGTCAACAAGACAGCCAGCCTGGCCCTCGGGGGGCTCACCACCTGGTGGGGGAGGCAGAAGTGGAGATCCAGTCATTGCCGATGTGGTGAGTGCTGTGGGAAAGGACAGAGCATCACCTCACATGTACCAGCGGGTCCACAGTGGGCAGGGGGTGGCGAGGCCTCTCTGAGGAAGTTACTTCACTGCCTTAACCAAGGCAGTGAAGTAACTATACACTGAAGAGTCTAAAACATTGATAAAGGAAATGAAAACCATTCGAAGAAATGGAAAGATATCCCATGCTCTTGGATGGGAAGAACTAATATTGTTAAAATGGCCATACTATCCAAAGCAATCTACAGATTTAATGTGAGCCCTATCAAAATACCCATGATATTTTTCACAGAAATAGAACAAATAATCCTAAAATTTATTTGGAACAACAAAAGACGCAGAGTTGCCAAAGCAATCCTGAGGAAAGAGAATAAAGCCGGAGGCATAATCCTCTGGACTTCAGACTATACTACACAGCTCTAGTAATCAAAGCAGTGTGATATTGGTACAATAAGGGATATATGGATCAATGGAGCAGAATAGAGAGCCCAGAGATAAACCCACACACCTATGGTCAATTAATCTGTGACAAAAAAGGCAGAAAAGACAGTCTCTTCAACAAGTGATGTTGGGAAAGCTGGACAGCTACATGTAAATCAATGAAATGAGAACACTCCCTCACAGCATATACAAAAATAAACTCAAAATGGCTTAAAGACCTAAGTACAAGACATGATACCATAAAATTTCTAGAAGAGAATACAGGCATAAAATTCTCAAACATAAATAAATTGTAGCAATATTTTCTTAGATCAGTCTCCCAAGGCAAAAAAATAAAAGCAAAAGTAAACGAACTGGACTACATCAAACTTAAAAGCTTTCGCACATCAACTAAATGAAAAGACAACCTACAGAATGGGAGAAATATTTGCAAATGTTGCAAGCAACAAGGAATTAATATGCAAAATATACAGACAGCTCATACAACTAAATATAAAAAAAAAACCCAAACAGCCCAATAAAAAAAATGGCAGAAGACCTAAATAGACATTTTTCCAAAGAAGACATACAGATGGGCAACATGAAAAGATGCTCACAATCGCTAATTATTAGAGAAATGTAAATCGAAATCACAATGGGTTATCACCTCACTCAGGTCAAAATGGCAATCATCAAAAAGTCTACAAATATCAACTGTTGGAGAGCATGTGGAGAAAAGGGAACCCTCCTACACTGTTGGTGGGAATGTAAATTGGTACAGCCACTATGAAGAACAGTGGAGGTTCCTTAAAAAACTAAATATAGAGCTATCATATAGCAGCCCCACTCCTGGGTAGATACCCAGAAAAGACAAAAACTATAATTCAAAAAGATACATGCACCCCATGCCAAGACATGGAAACAACCCAAGTGCCCATCAACAGACAATTGGCTTAAGAAAATGTGATATAGATACATATATATATATATATGTGTGTGTATATATATATATATATATAAAATATGGAATATTACTCAGCTATAAAGAATAATGAAATATTGCCATTTGTAGCAAAATGGGTGGACCTAGAGAATATTATACTTAGTGAAGTAAGTCACACAGAAAAAGACAAATATTGTATGCTATCAGTTACATGTGGAATATAAAAAATAATACAAATGAACCTATATACAAAACAGAAAGAGACTCACAGACATAGGAATACAAACTGATATTTACCAAAGGGGAAGAGGGGAGTGATAAATTAGGAGTATGGGATTAACAGATACAAACTACTCTACAGAGAATAGATAAGCAACGAAGATTTACTGCATACCACAGGGTACTATATTCAATATCTTGTAGTAACCTATAATGGAAAATAATCAGAAAAAATATATATAATATATAATATATATAAATGAATATTATATATATGTAAATGAATATTATATATATATAAATGAATCACTTTGCTGTACACCTTAAACTAACACAATACTGTAAATCAAATATACTTCAATTATATATATGACAATATATTTGAGATTTTCTGGACTCTTTATTCTATTCCATTGTCCTATATGCCAGTACTACACTGTTTTGATCATTGTAGATTTGTAGTTAGTTTTCAAATCAGGATGTGTGAGTTCCAACTTTGTACTTTATTTTAAAACGGTTCTGATTATTCAGTGTTCCTTGAGATTCCTTATGAAGTTTAGGAATGATTATTCTATTACTGTAGAAAATGCTTGGAATTTTCATAGGGATTTCATTGAATCTGTAGATTGCTTTGTTAGTACTGACATCTTAATATTAAGATTCCAATGTGAAAATGGGATGTCTTTCCATTTATATTTTCTTTAATGTTTTTCAATATTGTTTTGTTGTTTTCAGTGTTCACATGTTTTGCCTTTTTGGATAAATTTGTTTCTAAATATTTTTTCTTTTTGATGCTAACATAAACAGAATTGCTTTCTCAATTTCTTTTTAGTTATTACTCATTGTTAGTGTATGGAAATGCAGCTGACCTTTTCTTAACCTCTTGATTGAGTATGATTGACTTAAAAATGCCATATATGTCTGATGTATGCAACTTGATCAGCTTGGAGATAAGTATACACCTGTGAAAACATCACCACAATCAAGGCCATAAACTTATGCATCACCTCCTAAAGTTTCCTCTCACTCCATTCATTTATTAATTTTATTATTTATTTATTTGTTTACTTATATATTTATCATACTTTATTTTTTTTTGCGATACGTGGGCCTCTCACTGCTGTGGCCTCTCCCATTGCGGAGCACAGGCTCCAGACACACAGGCTCAGCGGCCATGGCTCACAGGCCCAGCCGCCCCGCGGCATGTGGGATCTTCCCGGACCGGGGCATGAACCCGCGTCCCCTGCATCGGCAGGCGGACTCTCAACCACTGCACCACCAGGGAAGCCCTATCATACATTTTTTTTTCTTTTGTGGTAAGAGCACTTAACGTAAGATCTACTTTCTTTGCAGATTAAGCATACCGTATATTAGTGTTAACTTAGGCCTTAAGTTGGGTAGCAGATCTCCAGAACCTACTCATTTTGTATAACTGAAACTTTGTGCCTTTTCACCAACCAACCCCTCTTTATTTTTCCCTCTTATCAGCCCCTGGTAACCAATATTCTATGCTCTGGTTCTGAATTTGATTAAATTCCTCATAAAAGTAGGATAATGTAATATTTGTCTTTTTATTTTTATTTTTGTGGCTGTGTCATGTCCTAGTTGCAGAATGTGGGATCTTTGTTGCGGCATGCTGGATCTTTCGTTTTGGCGCATGGGTTTCTCTCTAGTTGTGGTGTCCAGGCTTTAGAGAGCATGGGCTCAGTAGCTGTGGCACACAGGGTCCAGAGTACACGGGCTCAGTAGTTGCAGTGCACGGGCCTAGTTGACCCCGCGGCATGTGGGATCTTAGTTCCCTGACCAGGGATCAAACCTGCTTCCCCTCTGTTAGAAGGTGGGTTCTTAACCACTGGACCACCAGGGAAGTCCCAGGATTTGTCTTTCTGTGTCTGGTTATTTCACTTAGCATAACGTCCTCCAGTTACATCCAGGTTGTTCCAAATGGCAGGATTTGCTGCTTTTTAAAGGCTAATATTCTGTATTTATATACCACATTTTCTTTGCCCATTCATCTATTGACAGTCATTTAGGCTGTGTCTATATCCTGATTATTGTGAATAATGTTATAATGAATATGGGAGTTCAGATATCTCTTTGAGACTCTCACTTCAATACTTTTGGAGATATACCCAGAAGTGGGATTACTGGATCATAAGGTATTTCTATGTTTAGCTTTTTGAAGAACCTCCATAGGTTTTCCATGGTGGCTGTAAAAATTTACATACCCAGCCACAGTGTACAAGGCATCCCATTTCTCAACATCCTCACCAACATCCTCACCATCCTTGTTATCTTTTATTTTTATTTTTAATTTTTTTTGGTAATAGCCATTCTAACAGGTGTGAAGTGATATCTCATTTTTTAATTTATTTGCATTTCCCTGATAAACACCTTCTCATATGCCTGTTTGTATAATGGAAGACATTTGTTTGTCTTCTGGGAAACGTCTATTCAGGTTCTGTGCCCAATTTTTAACGGTTCCTTCTATATTTTGGGTATTAACCTCTTATCAGATATGTCTTTTGCAAATATTTCTTCCATTCCATAGTTTCCCTTTACATTTTATTTCTTTTGCTGTGCAGTAGCTTTTTAGTTTGATATAATTCCGCTTGTCTATTTTTGCTTTTGTTGCCTGAGGTCTTGATGTCATATCCAATAAATCATCACAAAGTCCAATATTTTGCTTTTTTCATGTTTTCTTCTAAGAGTTTTATGTATAAAGGTTTCATGTTTATTTCTTCAATGCATTTTGAGTTGATTTTTCTATATGGTGTGAGACAATGATCTAACTTCATTCTTTTGCATGTGTATATCCAGTTTTCCCATCACTGTTTATTGAAGAAACTATCCTTTCCCAATTTTGTATTATTTATTTATTTATCTTTTGGCTGCACCACCTGGCTTGTGGGATCTTAGTTCCCCAACCAGGGATTGAAACTTGACCCTCGGCAGTGAGAGCACAGAGTCCTAACCACTGGACTGCCAGGGAATTCCCAGTATTCTTGATACACTTCTCGAAGATCAGTTGACTGTAGATGTGTGGACTTATTTCTGAGCTCTCTACTATGTTCCATTGTTTTATTGCCAATACCATAGCTTTGTAATATATTTTCAAATCAGGAAGTGTAATGCCTCCCGCTTTGTGCTTCTTGTGTAAAATTGCTTTGGACATACAGGGTCTTTTATGGTTCCAAGTGAATTCTAGGATTATTTTTTCTATTTCTGTAAAGAATGCCATTGGGATTTTGATAGGGATTGTATTAAAACTATAGATCACTTTGGGTAGTATGGATATTTTAACCATATTCTTTCAATCCATGAACATGGGATGTCCTTCCATTTATTTGTATCTTCTTTAATTTCTTTCATCAATGTTTTATAGTTTTTAGTGTGCAAGTCTTTCACCTCCTTGATTAAGCTTATTCCTAAGTATTTTATTCTTTTTGATGCTATCATAAATGAGATTTTTTTTTTTACTTTCCTTTTTGGATAGGTTTTTATTTGTGTATTGAAATGCAACTGATTTTTATGTTGCCTTTCGTATCCTGCAAATTTACTGAATTCATATATTGGTTCTAACAGTTTTGGGTGGAGTCTTTAGGATGTTCTACATAGAAGATCATGTCATCTGCAAACAGAGATAATTTTACTTCTTCTTTTCTGATTTGGATGCCTTTTTTTCCCCTTCTTATTGCTTAATTGCTCTTTCTAGGACTTATAGCACTATGTTGAACAGAAGTGGCAAAAGAGAGCATTCTTTTTTTTGGTTGTTGTTGTTTGTTTGTTTCTGATTTTAGGGAAAAACTTGTAGGCTTTCATCATTGTTCTGGGTTTTTCATATATGACCTTTATCATACTGAAGAAGTTTCCTTCTATTCCTAGTTTTAGTGTATTATGTTGTGAAAGATTGTTGAATTTTGTCAAATTTTTTTTTTCTGCATGAATTGAGATGATCATGTGGTGTTTTTTCCCTCATCATATTAATGTGATATATTACATTGATAGATTTTCATGTGTTGAAGCATCCTTGCATTCCAGGAATAAATCCACTTGGTTATGATGTATAATCCTTTTCTATGTTTCTGTGTTCTGTTTGCTAGTATTTTGTTGAGGATTTTTGTATCAATATTCATAAGGGATATTGATCTGTAGTTTTCTTATAGTTTCTTTGTCAGGCTTTGGTATCAGGGTAATATTGACCTCATGAAATCAGAGGTGCTCTTTAACATTTTGGAAGAGTTAGAGAAGTATTTGACTTAGTTCTTCTTTAAATATTTGGTGAAATACACCAGTGAAGCCACCTGGTCCACAGTTTTCTTTGTTGGGAGGTTTCTTGACTACCAACTCAAAGTCATTACTTGTTGTAGATTCATTCAGATTTTTTCTTTCTTCATTATTGAGTTATAGTTGATAGTGTGTTTCCAGGAAATTATTTTTTTTCATTTAGGTTATCCAGTTGGTTGGTGTACACCTGTTATAATGTTCTCTTAAAATTATTTTTGTTTCTGTAAAATCAGTAGTAATGTCCTCACATTTATTTCTGATTTTAGTAATTTGAGTCTTCCCTTTTTTCTTAGTGAGTTGAGCGAAAGATTTGTTAATTTTGCTGATCTTTTCAAAGAATCAACTTTTTACTTCATTGATTTTTCTCTATTGTTTATCCTCTAGTGTATTTTTTCTCTGCTCTAAACTTTAATGTTTCCTTCATTTTGCTAGCTTTGAGTTTGGTTTGCCTTCATTTTGTTGTTGTTGCTGTTGTTCCTTAAGACATAGAGTTAGGTTATTAATTTGAGATCTTTCTTCGTCTTTAACATAGATGTTTACAGGTATAAAATTCTCTCTTAGCCTTGACTTTGCTGCATCACATAAGCTTTGATATATTGTGGTTTTATTTTTAGCAAGGTATTTTGTAATTTCCCTTATGATTTATTCTTTAATCCACTGGATTTTTAAGAGTGTGTTAATTTCCACATATTTGTGAATTTTCCGGTTTTCCTTCTTTTTTGGTATCTAGTTTCATTCCACTGTGATCAGAAAAGTAACTTTGTAGTATCTTTAAAGATCTTTAAAGATGATTTAAGTCTCTTAAAATTTATTAAGACTTGTTTTGTGGCCTAATGTATGGTCTATTCCAAACAATGTACCATGTGCACTTGAGAAGAATGTGTACTCTACTGTTATTGAGTGGAGTGTTCTGTATATGTCTGTGTGGACTGCCATAACAGTAAACAAAGTATGTTGCAGCCACCAAGCCATCAGCCCCTGCAGCCGTCCCAGACTGTGTACCCCGAGGAAATTCAGGATCGTTAAAAACAGGATACTGGCCTTAGATAGTTAAGGTGAATGTCAAAGGAATGATTTCAATGAGTCCGTAGTTTTGCATCTTGCCGTACATAGAAAAGTGCTAAATTCATTAACTTGAGATGTCTGGATTTTCTTTAATTAACAGTAATCTTTTGATGTTCCAACTACCTGTTTTTGTTGCAAAACTTCTATGTATCCTGGTTCCTCCCTTACCCTTTCAGAGCAGCCCCTCAGAGCTATCTGAGAGGCTGTCTTCTGGGCTTAAGTCCTCAGAAAGTCCTAATAGAACACAATTGTCAGCTTTTAGGATGTGCATTTTTTTCAGTTGACATCTGTTAGGTACAACTGACTTGTAGTATTGTTTAGGTTCTCTATTTTCTTATTGATCTTTTGTCTGGTTCTCCTATCTACTATTGAAAATGATTATTGAAGTATTCAACTATTTTTGTGGAATGATTTTTCCCTTCAATTCTGTGAATGTTTGCTTCATTATATTTGGGGGCTCTTTTTGGTACATACATGTTTATAATTGTCTTGTTGGATTAACTTTTGTTTAATATATAATGTCTTTCTTTATCTCTTGTAAGTTTTTAAACTGAAGTCTATTTTGTCTGAATTAGTATAGCCTACCCAGCTTTCTTTTGGTTAATATTTACAGGGAATATGTTTCCATCCTTTCACTTTCAATCTTCTGTCTTTAGAGCTAAAGTGAGTCTCTTATAGACTGTATATATTTGGATCATTTTTCTAATCCATTCTGCCTATCTCTGCCTTTTGATCAGACAGTTTAATCTATTTACGTTTAAAGTAACTACCCTTAAGGAGGAACTTACTACTGTCACTTTGCTACTTAATAAAAAAGTCTTACAGTATTTGTCTCTATTACTGCCTTCTTTTGTGTTCACCTGATTTTTTTTTGTAATGACATGTTTTACTCTACTACTCCTATACATTTCTGTTTCCCCTTCATGTTATTAATGTCACAAATTATACCTTTATACGTTGTGTGTCCAATAATATAGATTTATAAGTATTTTAGTGCATTTGTCCTTTCGGTCCTGTTGGAAATAAAAAAGTGGAGTTGCTACCAAAATTAAAGTAACGCTGCCTTTTATATTGCCCATGTATTTCTTTGTCAGATCTTTCCATCTTCATACTGCTGTGAGTTACTGTCTAGCATCCTTTCCTTTCAAACTGAAGGACTACCTTTACCATTTCTTACAGGCCAGGTAGTATACAAATAAGGTCTGCTCTGCTCCCTCCAGTTCAAGGTGACAGGAATGTGGGGACTGGGAAACAGGATGCTACCTTCTCAAGAACAAGACCACTGCCACACTGGGGAAGGAGTGGGGCGATGGCAAGTGAAAATGCCACAAAACTTTGCTGTCATTTTTAGGATGGCTTTTTCTTGCTTGAATGTTTGCTTGGTTGCTGTAAACCTTTAACTTTTTTAGAGACACTACAAAATGAGTTCAGACAGCTTCTGGTTGTTTTCTTCATGTTTCCGTGGGAAAAGGTGAGCTTGGAACTTCCTAGTCTGCCATTTTGCCAAAATACTGTTTTTTAACCTATCAAATTTGCAGTGATAAAGAAACTGTGAAATTTATTGAGACTTTTGGCAAACTGGCACTATCATCAGTGTTGGTGACCGTGCTGGGACAGCAGTCTCTATGTGTGTGTATATATACATGTGTGTATACGTATACATGTATGTATATATATAAGTATATGTATATTAGTATATATGTGTTTGTGTATGTGTGTATAAGTATACAAACACATACAGAGATTATATATGTATCTGAAAAGACTTAAAATACTAGTATCATCTGACTCCTGGGAACTCAGCTTAAGGAAATACTCATGGATGTATATGGGGAGTTTTGGCTATAAGAATATTTACTGTCCACATTCTTTATAATAATGAAACACTGGCAGCAAAATTTTGTCTAATAATAGGGGTTGGTTAAAACATATGATGGTCCACCATGCAGTGAAATGCTACATACCTAGTAAAACTCATATTGAGGAAGAATAATTTCATTGAATTAACACTATTCATTATTTCAAAACATGTTTTAAAACCAACAGCTTATTTTTAAAAAGTATCTGACCTCCCCCACTCCAATGGCAGTCATTACTGCCTTGAATCAGGCCTTTTAGCAGTTGCCCACTCCCCAAACTCTTCCTTAACCCTGGTCCTCTTAGATTTATACCTACTTTGGGTCTCACAAACCCCCGTGGCTTTACTTATCAGCTCACATTTACAGAGCATTATCTTCTGAACTCAAGGCGGCAATTCTGAGATTCCATTTTACCGAAGGAAAGAAGGATGTGATGGATTCCCAGGAGGTTAAGAGGCCATTTACCAGGCAATGTATTAATCACTCTACAAATATTAACTCATTCAGTCCTCAGAGAGAGGAAGGGACCTATTATCCTCATTTTTCAACTGAGGAAACTACAGCCCTGGGAAGCTTCTATCTTGCCTGAGCTTCCAGAGCTGGTAATTGGTAAGAGTTCAGATTTCAACCCAGGTAGTCTGGCTCCAGAGCCAAGGCTTTCAGTCACAGCTTTACTGTCTCTTGTTCTTATTAGTAGTAAAAATAATAATGATTATTAATAATATTTAATATAACACAGAAATGTGATCAACAGTGGTTTTCATTATCCAGAGCTTTTTAAGTGTTTTTACTTACAAGAGCTCACTTATCTCTGAAAACTCATTTTGCCGAGACAGGAACTGAGGCTCAAGTACCCATCGCTGATGCTGTGAAACCCACCGCAGGAATTACAGACTCATTATTATTGGTAAATAGTATAATGTAAAGGATAATAAAAAGTGCCTCCACAGTCCTTAGGGCTTCACAGTGTGATCTGACACACCTTTTACAATGTGTAACCGGCTCTGAGAGGCCAGCAACGCGGGCAAGGCAGCACACCAAGTAAGATAAAGCAAAGTTATCGTTTTGCTTACTAATAATAACGCCTCGTCCTCCAGAGCTAAAGAAAAGGCTTTTCTTAAGGAAATCAAACTCATACCGCAGGGAGGTGGTGACTTCACCTGGGTCCTGCAGCTGCTTTGTGGCCCCGGGGCAGTTTCTCCGCTGGTGCGGCACCGAAGGCGCCTCCCGGCGAGTCCCGGCCTGCGGGCACCTGGGCACCTGGGCAGGTGGGCGGGTCCGGGCTGCGGGTCGCGGACCGCCCCCGTCCCCGGTGCCAGCCCCGTGCCGCCCGCGCCCCCGCCGCCCCCAGGCCGCTCCAGGCCGACCCCGGGCCCCCTCCCCGAGTCTCCACCGCCCCGCACGCTCGGAGCCGATACCCGGCCTCACTCTCCTCCGGCTCCGGGCCCACTCACACCCGTCTCCGGCTGACCCGGGGCCCTCCCCGCGCCCCCGCCGCCTGGAGCTGCCCGGGCGGGCGGCCGGCGGCCGGTGCGAGGCCCCTCCCCGGCGGAGTCGCTCAGCTCGGAGGAAGCGGAGGCGGCGGCAGCGCCGAGACCTCGCCGCGCTCATGGCGTCGCCCGGGTGAGTGCGGCGCTCGCGGCCGCGCCGGGGTGGGGGGGGTTGCGGGGTGGGGGCTGCGGGCCGCCGCTGGCGGCCTTCCCCGGCCTGCGGCCCCGGACCCCCGCCCGCTCGCTCGCCCGCCAGGCCCCGCGGCCCTCTCCCGCCGACCTCGGGCGGAGGCGGCCCGGGCGGGGGCGGGCTGGGGGCGCGGGCTGAGGATCTCGGCTCCGGGGGCGGGCTCCGGGGCCCGGGGCGCGGAGGCCGTTGGTGGGGGGCGGGCGGAGCGGGAGGGCGTGCGGGAGCGGCAGCCCCCCACCTCCCAGCGGCGCCCCCGGCCTGGAGCCGCGGCGTCTGGTGCTCGCCCGGCGTCTGCCGCCCTGCCTTCCGCATCTGTTTTCTCCGCTTGCTCGCGTTGGAGTTGATGCTGGGTTCTCACCGCCGTCGGGATGCAGCCTGGATGTCCCCGAACGTCCGGAGCAGGGGCCGGGGCAGACCCTGCCTCGGCCTGGTCCGGGCCTCCAGCTTGCGCTGGGCCGCGGGCCCGGGTACAGTGGCTGCCCCTGTTCTGACATCACCTCCCTTCCACTGTCTTGGTGTGAAAATGCTCTTTCTTTTAGGAAATGATGGTGACCCACTGAGTTTGTAATTTAAAAAAAAATTTTTTTTTGCAAAATAAAACCTCAGCAATTCATTATGATTACTTTTTGTTTTGGTAATTTAGTCGTGAAAGCTGGGAATGACAAGAGTTAATGCAACAGCTACGTTTCACAGAGGAGGAAAATTAGTCTCAAGGTCATTGCTTTAGTTGGTAACAGGCTTCGTTTGACTGCTGTCCACCATTCAGTGTGTCTCAGACCTAGTGGTTATGGTAGCAATTCGCTGCACATCCTTGCACATCACAGAGGGCTTTTACTGGCGCACGGGGTGGGGTCGGGGGAATGGTGGGCTGAGAGGCAGAGAAGATGGATATCAGGCCCCTTACAGGTAAGGGAAGTTCACTGGAGTGAACTGGCTCAGTGCAGTGGGCCTTGATGGAGCAAGCTGGGTTTTGACTCCAGCCAAGTCATGGGCATTTCCCATCTACCTGCTGTCTTTCTAGGTTTAGGGAGGAGCAGTCAGAAGTACGCAGTACTTTGAGCTTGTAATTAGAATAAACAGTTCATCCCTCAGAAGGCCAGGCTGTCACCCAGAGGTTCAAGGTCCCACTGGGTTCCTGGCCCTCGTGTCAGGAAAGGGTGAGGCAGGGCGCATCGGAGGCAGTAGTGGGTGGCTGAGCCTGTGTGGGGCTGCCGTGAAGCCTTTAAAAAGTGATGGTGCATTGGGCACCCCAGCCCACTGCATTAAGTCAGAGGCGGACTTAATGCTCGGCTGTTGTGCCCTTCTGTGGGCCAGTAGTCCCTAAACTGTGTCTCTGTGGAAGGTCATGTAAGTGCAGATTTGATATTTGCAGTCCTGACTATTTTTGAGGGATCTCATGAGTCTGCAGTTGGTACTTATTTCTGAGGGGTACCCATTGCAAAGCTGAGGTCACAGCGTTTTTAGTATACTTTATGTCGTTTCATGGAACGAACTATGTACTTATTATGATATATACAAATTTGGGGACAGTCTTTGTCTCCATATGTCCGCAGGCTTTGCTGGTAGACCAGAGTCTAGCCAGGGAGACTTGGTTTCCTCAGCTTCTTTGGCCTCTCCAAGTCAGCAGACATTCAGCCTAGAAGACTAGGTGCTGCAGGAATAAGTCCAGAGATTCAGGGCAGGGATGGGAGGGGAGCCGTGATTTGTGCTGGGCTGTTAACGGAGGAGCCTCCAAATCTGGTGTTCTTTTCTAAGTGACAATTTCCGTAAGAGAGTTGGGAAGGAAAGAAGAAATTCTGACAGTTTTTGAGGAGCTTACCAATGTGCTAGGCCTTATGGAAAAGAAAAGGACAAGAATGAAGGCATCAAAGGAAAAGATATATTTGAGATGACTCACAGCCCAGTGTGTTTGGAATTAAGGAGAGACAAGGCCCGAGATGGAGGCAGGGCCAGACTACAGGACCTGGCCTCCTTTTGTGGGCTTACTGCCCACTGTTCACTGAAGGATATTTGTCATCAGGCTCTTGGGGAATCCATGTGACAGCAGTATGGAAGAGGCGGAGGGGACAGGGGAGATGGAGCTTATCAGCCTGCTACCGCTCTCAGCCTGCTACCGTCTACCCTCTTCTGCGGGCCTCCACTCCTTATGGCCCCCATCTCTTCTTTACTCTGCCTGCTTCTTCATTCTTGGGGTTTCCTTGGGTTCCATAGCCCATCTCTGCTAATTCCTACCTAGCACACGTTCTCTGCATGATTGCATCCATTTCTGCAGCTTTAAATGTCCAAATCAGAGGTTCTTAACCTGGGGTACATGATTGGGTGGGCTTCCAGGGTCCTGCATTCCCTATGCAGCATTGGGGTCCGTGTGCATTTTCCGGGGACCAAGGTCTATAGTCTTCATCATCTGCAGCCTGCCTCGAAGGGCCTCCTAGCCATAGCAAGTTTAGTCATCCATCCATACCCACCTAGAGAGATAGCAAACCTAGTTAACTGTGCAAAATATATATATTTTTCAGATTGTTAATGGTAGATAATTTGAAAAACAAAAAAAGTATAAAACAGAATAAAAATCAAGTGTAGTCTGACTTTCTGTAGACCACCACTTGAAACATTTTGGGGTCTTTTAAATTAGGCCATTATTTTTATCAGAGAGACATCCTTACAGATACAACTAGAGTCCCCCCCGCTACCCCCAACCTCCCTGCCTATTTTAGTTAGGCAGGCATCTCAACAGACATTTTCTATTGCATTTACATGTTATATTTGTTCTTTGCTCTGTTTTTCCCCCAGATTTTTTTTTTTTTTTTTTTGCGGTACGCGGGCCTCTCACTACTGTGGCGTCTCCCGCTGCGGAGCACAGGCTCTGGACGCGCAGGTTCAGCAGCCATGGCTCACGGGCCCAGCCGCTCCGCGGCATGTGGGATCCTCCCAGACCAGGGCACGAACCCGTGTCCCCTGCATCGGCTGGCGGACTCTCAACCACTGTGCCACCAGGGAAGCCCCTCCCCCAGATTTTTTAATTTATTATTTTACACATAACGTAAAATTTGCCACCTTAAGCACTTATTTGCACCTTTTTTACATAAATGGACTCATACTGTTCTGCAGCCTGCTTTATTCACCCAGCAATATGCTTTGAAATGCTTTTCATGTGAGAACAAAGAACAGATCTACCTAAAACTTGACATTTATATAATATTCTGGGTCATGGTTATGTTATTTAGTTAAGAATGTTTTCAGTTTTCTTTGTAAGATAATGCTGCGCACTTGGTGTCTCCCTCTGGACACGCGCAAGTGGTTTTCTGAAGTAGATACAAAGAACTGTGGTCAGAGGGCCAGCCCATTTTTTTAGCTCATACTACCAAAGTATGCTTATGAATGATCGTACCACCTTCCCCTTCCACCACCACATTTTAAGGGCTCTCTCCACCTCCCAACATGTGATGACATCAGACTTTAAAAGTTTTGCCTGTCTGGTGGAATTATTGAGTCAAGAAATAGGAAGCTAATGGCATCTTTATTCACCCCATGTTCAAAGATAGAAACTTCCTCCCTGACTCCTATATTCCTTCAGAAATAGTCAGTCCTCATTTCTTTGATCCGGTTGCGAACATCGAATTCTAACCATCCATATCCTTAAGTAAACTCTTACCTTCAGGTTTTTGTTTCAGAAAATGTGGTCATTGTAGCACTTAAGCAGTGTCTGCACTGGGCCAGGAGTGATGTAATGAGACCTGTCCTGGAGTCAAAGTATGGGAGGCAAGGAGCCCCACCAAGCACCTCACCTGCCTTCCTGGCCACTCCCTCAGGATTCATCTCCCCTGGAACTGAAAGCACTCCCATTAACATCCACTGGACATTTCAAAGTACCCTGGACTGAACTTCAACCTTTCGTCTTCCCTGTCCAGGAAGATTCTCTCCCAACACCAACATTTTGTGGGGAAGGAAAGGATCCTGGGCTTCCCCTTCTGGGAAGGGCTCAGCTTTCCCGCTGAAGCCTAGCCTGGTCCAAGTGGGCCACAAGAGCTCCAAGCTCTTCACAGTGGGTGGAGGAAGGGTCCTCTAGCCAGGCCAGGGGTGGGGAGGAAGAGGCCCACAGATCACACAGTGGGGAGGAGACACTGAGCAAGTCGGGCAAGGTATATAACTGCTCCTGGGTGAGGTCCAGCCGGGAGCCCTTGGCCTCTGCTCAGGAGCTGCTGTGGCTTCCAGAGAACACACATGGCTTTGCCAGCGGGATGCAGACTCTGCTCTTCCCCAGTAGATCTGGGGTTGCCCATTGAGCCAGCAACCACCCCAGTGTGTCCCCACTGGAGAAAACGAGAGAACTGGGAAGGGTGTTGTAGCTGAACCATCCCTGGCTCTGCAGAGCAGCTCACCAAAGCCCACTTACCTCCTTGTAGGTGGCAGATGTGCCACTGCTTCATCAGATGGAGTGCCGTGTGGCGAACCTGGCCCCCAGCTCAAGGAGAGCCTCTTCTTATCCACAACCAGGAGCCCCTGGCAGGGGCTTTCCAGTCCAAGGGAATGCTCTTTTAAATTTAGATCCCGCCTACTTCCAAAGAGTGTATTGTTAGGCCCTGTTCTAAGTGCTTTTGCTTATGATATGTTATTGAATCTTCGCGACAACGCTGTAGTAAGTACTGTCATTATCCGTATTGTATGGGTGAGGAAATCGAGGCCCACCCAAGCAGTTTAAGTTAGAACTTGATGCAAAATGACCCCATTATGAATAGTCGGTTTAAATTTGGTTACTGAGGCACAACAAAAATGTTGGACTCAGTACTTCGTTCTGATCTCAAAGCACATGCACTGTCTCTCCGGCACGCTCGGGATGAAACTGAAGTAAGCATGTGTTCACTTGGTTTGTCTGTGTTAGCAGAGTGGTTGTCCTTTCAATTATGCTTTTACGAAATATGGCTGAATATGGAATAACTTAGACACGCTCTTTCTTTTAAAGAAGAATTCCCTCCGGGAGGCTATACATTCTGAGCGAGACCACCTGCATGTAGTTCAGAAGTGGTGGTTCTGTCCCAGATTCTCCGCGTTGTAACTTTTTATAAAATTGTTAGTTGCCTTACTTTTAAAAACAAGTAATATATGCATATGGTAAAAAGTTCAAAAGGTATAAAAGGAACATAAATGAAATCTCAGGCACCTTGCCCCCTGTTCCTGTCCGAGAAACTGGCATCCTCCTTAGAGAAGCATCCTCCCGGGAGGCAGGGCACAGTGTGGATTGGTGTCCTCCTCCTTGTTCTGTTTTAAACCCAGAATGCCTTTTGGAGATGTCTTTTGTTACTTTGTTTCTGTTTAGGTTCTTGGTTCCTTCTCATGGATTTGTAGATCTTTGTACATTGAGAAAACTGACTTTCATTGTTTGTGTTACAAATGCTTTTCCTTTGTTATTTACCTTTTGACTGTATGAAGCCTTCCCTGCTCTGAGATCTTTGTTTTAAGTCTTTAATATTTCTTTCAGTGCATTTTTGGTTTCATTTTCTAATTTACCTCTTAGATCCAGGTCGTTTTCATTTTGGTGAAAGGAGTAGTAGGGATTTACCTTTATTTTTTCCATGTTGTTGTAATTGAATAATCACCAGACGCTTAGAGCTGCCTGGATCAGGGACAAAATTCCCACCTGTATTTGGGCCTGTTTCTGGGCTCTTCTCTTACTGAACTCTGTCTATTCATGAACCAGTGCTACAGCCTTAACGTACTGTGGCTTGTACTATGTTTTGCTGTCTCGCAGGTTTTGTCCGCCTTCATTCCTGTTCTTTTTCAGAATTTTCCTGATTATTATTGCACAAATATTTCTGGATAGAATCAGCTCCCCTGTTTTCAAACCTAAATTCACTTATTGGTTAATTTAGGGAGAATCGACTTTAAAATTATAGTGAGCCTTTCTTTCCCCAAAGGATATGGCTTTGTCCGAGTCTTTTATATTCTTTAGTATTTAGAAATTCTTTTCATATAGATGTTGCACATTTATATGTGTATTCTTAAATTTTTTCTTGTTGTTACTCTAAATGGGAGTCTTCCTTTCACATCGCTAAACTTGTTTGTATATAAGAAGGCAATTGGGTTTTTAAAAAAAATGTTTTGTATGTCCCCAGCTTACTGAATTCTCTCATTGCTCACAGCAGTTTTCCAGTTGATCTCTTAGTTCTTCCACATCACCATTTCTTTCTGTTATCATGGATAAATATAGCAAGGTGCTTCTGCCTTTGTTGTGGGCAGACTGTGTGTCTGAAGGAAGGGAGCCAACAGTAGTCTTTTGGATACATTGTGGAGCGCTGCCTTCCCTAAGCGGCCCCAGCCCTTTGCGGCCCCTGTGCCGCTCAGCATCTCCACGGAGGCCGTCCACGGGTCTTGGGCCACAACACGAGCACTAGCTTGCTCGGGGTCCCGTCATGCGCATCCACAGACTTCCCGTTCGAGACAGTGGCAGCTCTACTGAACCTGAGCATTTGGAGGTTTCCTGGACTGTCTTTCTCACACACTCTGTCCAGTCCTTCACAGAGACTTTCAGAGCCCAGCCCTGTGTTGTCGCCTCTGGTGCCACTACCCAGGTCTGATCTTTGTCACCTCTAATCTGTTCTCAACATCAAACAGGCATGTCGACTTGCATGCAGCCCATTCTCCAGAATAAAAGCCAGAAAGTTCGGTCTTACCCGGCCTCTTCTACCGCCTGCGTCCCGCTCACTCCATAACAGCTGCACCGGCCTCCCCCCCGATCCCTGAGCCCCTCCTGGCCTGCATGGCACCTGGAACGCTCTCCCCAGGGGGCCGTGTGGCTTACGCCCTCCTCTCCTACCAAGCCTGCCCTTGCATGTCCCCTTCTCCGGGAGGCCCACCCTGACCTAATTACAGCAGTCTGTGCCCCCATTCACCACATGCCCGGTACCCTGATCCTAGTCTACACTTTCTTTCTTTCTTCCAGAGCACTTAATGCCTCCCAGTGTATCTTCTATTTAAAACTTTCAAAAATTGTTTCTTGTCAGTTCCCCCCCGCTCACTGAATGTAAGCTAAGAGCAGAGACATTTATGTCCTTCGCCGATATATCCCAAACTCCTAGAAAAGTTCCTAGCGGGAAATAAATGTGTGGATAAATCCAAGAGAACACTGCCTTATATAAACTTGCTTCACATGTGTAAGTCTCTCTGGGTCCCTATAGCAACCTGATTAGGTGTGCAGGACAGGGGTGGCCAGCTTTGTTTTAAAGATTAACATACCTGTATTTTGTAGAGTTCATGTAATGAGTGTTCATAGTATCTCTCCAGCCTAACCCTAGTATAAACTCCTGGAGGACTGGGGCAGCATTTTAGAGCTGTTTCCTCTTGTATGGTGAACTTACATGGCACGAACCTGGGACCAAGACCTGTTGCTCATTACACTGATTCTCTCCTTGCAACACTCTTAGGTTGGGGTGTGGCAATGATTATTGCCCCAGGATCCTGCTGGAGGGGTAACAGCAGTAGGCGGGACACCTTTGCCTGACATGTGAGGGGTGTGTCCTTTCCCAGTGTGCTGCCTCTCCTGCCTTCAGGAAATTCTAGGTGCATAAAAGCAGGACTGCAGTGGGTCCCTCTGCCACGCTCCCTGCATGTGCCAGCACATTTCAGGGACTAAATGCCAGGCTTCAGGTGCTTGTCTATTACCTACGTTATAATAACTGACATCTACTTGTCCTCATGTGCTGTTTGATGGAAACTTTTCATGTATGTTTTCTTAGCCAGTCCCCACTGCTGCACAGTGAGTTTTAAACTTTTCAAAGCATGTGGTCACCTTGCAGAGGTGGGATGGCCCCTAGTTTGGGCTTCGATATTGTGGATGAATTGTGTTCCCTCCAAAACATATGTTGAAGTCCTAACCCCTAGTACTTGTGAATGTGATCTTTTTTGGAAATAGGTTCTTTGCAGACGTGATTACTTAATATAAGGTTGCACTTGCACTGGGTTAGGGTGGGCCCAAATCTAGTGACTAGCGCCCTTAAAAGAGGCAGAGAAGAGACACAGACATGGGACTTCCCTGGTGGTCCAGTGGTAAAGAATCTGCCTTCCAATTCAGGGGACGTGGGCTCGATCCCTGGTCGGGGAACTAAGATCCCACATCCCGCGGGGCAGCTAAGCCTGCGTGCCACAATTACTGAGCCCATGTGCCTCAACTAGAGAGCCCATGTGCCGCAAACTACAGAGCCCACATGCTCTGAAGCCCATGAGCCACAACTAGAGAGAAGCTCACACGCCGCAACAAAGAGCCTGCACGCCACAACAAAAAGATCCCGCATGCCGCAACGAAGATCCCGCGTGCCACAACGAAGACCCAAAGCAGCCAAAAAAATAAATAATATTTTCAAAAAGAGTGATATGTGGACACATACAGGGGAGAACCCATGTCAAGAGAGGCAGAAACTAATACAGCTGTCAAGAGCCACACATACATTGTCTTCATTTGGTAGGGATGCTATAACAAAGGACCACAAACTGGGAGGCTTAAAGAAAACAGAAATCTTTTTTTCACAGTTCTGGATGCCAGGTGTCTGAAACTAAGGTGTCAGCAGAGTTGGTTCCTTTTCGAGGCTCTGGGGGAGAGTCTATCCCAAGCCTCTCTCCTACCCTTTTGGTGGCTGCCAGCAATCCTCAGTGTTCCTTCGATTGTAGATGCATCATTCCAATCTCCACTTCCATCGTCACATGTTCTTCTCCCTGTGTATCCAAATTTTCCTCTTATAAGAATACCATTCATTGCATTAGGGGGTCACCCTACCCCTGTATGACATGATCTTAATTTAACTAATTAGATCTGCAAAGACCTTATTCCAAATAAGGTCCCATTCATAGTAGGGAGTTAGGACCTGAACATATGTTATGGGGAAACACAGTTCAACCCACCAGGAGGGTTTGAAAAAGTTTATTACTAATTTAGTGAGGCTTTCTGGGTAGAGCAACTGGCCTCAGGTTTTGTTTTGTTTTTTGTTTTGTTTGGGGTGTTGTAATGGGGTGAGGGTCCCTAGCTAACACCAAAGAAAGGAGCCCTCAGGCTCTCTTGTCTGCTGGCCCAGATGTGGGGCAGGTCAGGAAGGGGAAGATCTTGAAAGCTATTAGCATCAAACAGCAAAAATTGGGTCAAACTATTATCCAAAGTTATTAATAATATACTGTCAACTACATTATGGTAAGCAACTGCCCCGTATTTAGTCTCCTTTTGTTAGATTTTCTGTGCCGGCTTGTTTTATTGGTGCCACCCAACGAAGGAGCCAGGTTTGTTGCTAGGAATTAGCCCTGCTCGCAAGGTTTGGACAGTTTATTCTTGGCCTTGAGGGGCACTGTCCAAGGAGTGCCCAACTCTGAGGTGGTGGCAGGCATCTCCCTTTCAGAGATGGGTCTCCTGAATCAGAGTCTCCAGGTATGAATAGGAAAGCTCCTCAGGTAATTCTGTTGTGCAATGGAAAAAGAGAATGAAGGACACCGAAAGTGTGCCTTGCCCTGTCTCCCAGGACTGACAGCCAGTGAGGCGGATGGCCTAGGGCTGTCAGGTTGTTGACTCTGCCTGCCAGACCTGAAGGGAGCCCTGTGCACACACCAGGCTGTCTGCTTCCTAACTTTGTGAGGAAGAACTGTTAGACACACTTGGCCCTCAGGGTGGCATTCCGATCGCTTCTTGCCCTGGAGAGAAGTCTGTGTGGGGAGGTGCCCCCAGAAGGGAAGCTGAGCCGTGATGCCACGGCACCGAGGCTACAGGCCTGGGCAGCATGGAGACCAGGAGCCCATGCCCGGGCCGGACCTCTGTGCTGGTGGCCCCCAGGCGGGGCCTGCGCTGGGTTCCACTTTTGGCTCTATGCCCTGGGGTCTTGCAAGGACCAACATGGGCCTCAGGAGAAGACCAAAATCTAAATAGCCCTTAATGAGGAAGTAAAACGGGATGCAGAGAATGTAGTCCTATATATCGATTAATGCAATGAGCTACAGCAACATGAATAGGTCAGAAGTAGGAGGCGGGGGCGGGGGAGGATTGGTTAACATATTGAGTAATTGTTCAAAAGAGCAAAGGCATTTTCTTGGTACTTTTCTGTATATTTGTCTTATTTTTGGAATCAGAAAAAGACATTCGCAGTTTTCAAAAACTGCTTTGTAAAAGGCCGCTCTGCTCACGTCTGGGCCCATTGGAAGCACGGCTTGTTCTCACTCCCCTGGTCTTGTCTGCCTGTGGAGGCAAGAGCAGGCTTGGCAAGACTTGGAGTTGGCAGATGGGCTGTTTTTTATGGTTTTTGTAATTACCAGCTGTAATTATGTTACCTAAAACCAATCTGAGCCTTACAAATAATGAGCCGAAAGGGAACCAGAAGATTCACGTTCGGGTTCTGGCCCTGTGCTTCCTAGCTTGGTGATGCTGGGCTGCTTAGGCTGCCATAACAAAGGACCACAGACTGGGTAACTTAACATTTGTTTCTTGCAGTTCTGGAGGTTGGGAGTCCCAGATCACAGTGCAGGCAGATTCAGTTTCTCCTGAGGTGTCTCTCCCTGGCTTGTAGATGGCCACTGTCTCACTGTGTCCTCACCTGGCCTTTTCCTGTGCACCTGTAGAGAGAGAGCAAGCTCTTGGGGGTCTCCTCCTCTCATAGGACACCCGTCGCATCAGATCAGGGCCTTACCTTTGTGACCTCATTCAACCTTAATTACTCCCTTAAAGGCCATATATGCAAAAGGGTTTCAACATAGGAATTTGAGGGGACACAATTCAGGCCATACAGGTATTGAAAGCAGAGTTGTAAATTAAAAAGCATTGCACACAGGTGACGTTCTATTGCTGTTCTCTCTTGCAAGACTTGGCTCTGCTTCCAGTTTACAACACAGAGACTCAAATAGGTGTGAACTTCGTTGGCAAGAATCAAGAACAGATTTATATGTATATTTTCAGAAATTAGCACAAACTCAGGGTTGTCCCTGTGAAAATTTCACTCTTGTTTTCTACTTTCTTGCATGGAAAATATAGGGTTGGAGTTAAGCTCCTCTCCTGGGAAATTCTGGCGAGTGTGTCCTGAGAGCCTGTGTGCAGTGGGAAGAGGCCGGGCAACGCCCTGGGTATAACTACCTGTCCTCTGCCCTTTTCTTACCTGGGTCTCAGCACAGGGCTCCATGCCACCACCAGGCCGGGCCTGCTTCTTCCCCACTGGGAAACTATTTTTAACCAGTCATGTTTTCTTTTTTTAAGGTTACCTTCTTTTCTTATTACAAAAGCAATATATGTTCTTTGCAGAAAAATGAAGAGAAGACAATGAAAAGTCCCATTTTTGTCAGCATCAGGGTCAGATTAAGTCAGAGAGCTGCCTAGTCCTCTGCACTGATAAAGTGGCTAAAACAGCCGTGAACACAGTGACCACTGAGGTTACTGGAACTCCCTTCAGAGAGGGCTGAGGATGAGACCTTCGGGGAACATGCTGGAATAACAACCAAGCATCCTGAAATCCTTCTTTCCTCTAGGAGGGTGGATTTGATTAACACAAAACAGTTCTTCTGCTGATGAATTAACTGGAACTGGATTGCTTGTCTCTGAGGGGGCCTGCCACAAACTAAAGTTTAAACCTGTACACTCTTGGAAGAACATTGGTTTGAAGGGGTGGCAGATTACCAAGTTTTCTTGGGGCACACACATATCTGATTCTGGCCCTGACCCAGACTAACAGCATTACTTTAATGGCTCATTTCGTTTTATTAAATCAATACATGCCTCTTCTATTTAAAAAATTCAAATAAGACAAAATAAATGGATATCATACTACCCAGAAATAACTAACCACTATTAATTTTAAAACATTTTATTTGGACATAATTTCTACTTAGAGAGAAATTACAAAATTAAAAAGGCCCCTTATACAGAATCTCCTATTCGTAACATTTTAGCTCATTTACCATTCTCATTTATCATTCTTTCTCTCTTGCTGTCTCTCTCCATGCGTATGCATGTGTATACACACACACACATAAATACACATGTATATAATTATTTTCTTAACCATTAGAGAGTAACTTGCATACATCATCACCCTTTATCCCTAAATCCTTCAGTGTCTTATTTCCTAAGAATAGAGATATTCTCTCACATAACCACAGTACAATTATCAACATCAGTAAATGTGACATTGACAGCACCTATATTTCAGTTTAGTCAGTAGACCCCAAAATGTCTCCTTCTAGTTCAGGATCTAGTCTAGGGTTAGGTATTGCATTTTTTCTTGTCTCTTTAGCACCCTTAATCTGGAACATTTCCTCGATCTTTTTTTTTTTTCTTTTGTGACATTCATACTTTGAGATAATAATATTGTTCTCCCCCTCTAGCGTAACATTTCATTTTGGGTTTGTCCTTATGATGAGATCAGGGTTCTACATCCTCAGCCAGAATGCTGTATAGGTGATGATGTGTCCTTCCTCAGGGTACCACAGCTGGGGGCACACATAGCCATCTGTCCCCATGGTCACTGGCTTTGATTACCCAGCCAAGTATAACTGCTAGGTTTTATTTTTCTCCTAGCACCTAATAAGCAATCTGTGAGGAAACATTTTGAGCCTGGGCAAGTATCTTGCTCCTTGTCAACATTTTCCTGCAAGAATTGGCATTCGTCGGTGTTGCTAGCTTGCACCATTCTTGATTAGGATGATTCTGAAAGTGATGCTGCGCCAGCTGCAGCACCCTTCACATTAGCATTCTCTGATGAACAAGAGCCCTCATCCCCCCCGTTTGTTTATCTGTTTGTTATCTGTACGGGCTCATTAATACCTGTTTTTCAATGGTGTTAAATTAATTACTGTATTTAATTATATTCATGCCCAAATTGACTCACACTTGGTAGTGGGAGCCCCTTCAAGCTGGCTCCTGTGTCCTGTGACATGCCCCGGCATTTTCGTTTTTTGAGCACGTCCTAATTTTCTGAAATAAGATGCTCAGGCTCATCTTGTTCTTTTGCTGCTCCAGCCCCGGAATCTGTAATTTCTCCAAGGAGACCTGGTGTCTGTTAGTGTGGAATGATATGAAAGGGTGCTTGGTATGCTCACTGGTACTATAGTGTCTTTGCTTCGTGGCCCTTTCAGTGGACAGAGCTAGGAAATGTATGCACGTTTACACAAATGGATACACATGTGTACAACGAGCATGCATATAGAAATCACGAGTACACACCAGTACCTCCAGTTCCAGTGTACCTCTGTGAACTCTTTTTCTAACTTCCTCCATTCCTTATTTTTACACCCTTTCTTCAACAATGGAACCCTGACTTCTGATGAAATCAACACATTTACTCATTCCTATGATATATCTAAAATAGTTTATTCTTAAATAGATTATACTTATCAAGCCTACTTAAATTAATTCAGGGGGCTTCCCTGGTGGTGCGGTGGTTGAGAGTCCGCCTGCCGATGCAGGGGACACGGGTTCGTGCCCCGGTCCAGGAAGATCCCACATGCCGCGGAGCGGCTGGGCCCGTGAGCCATGGCCGCTGAGCCTGCGCGTCCGGACGGGAGAGGCCACAACAGTGAGAGGCCCGCGTACCGCAAAAAAAAAAAAAAAAAAAAAAAATAGTGTGGGCAGGGAGGGATGATCCTGAATTAATTTTTTTTTTTTTTTTGCGGTACGCGGGCCTCTCACTGTTGTGGCCTCTCCCGTTGCGGAGCACAGGCTCCGGACGCGCAGGCTCAGCGGCCATGGCTCACGGGCCCAGCCGCTCCGCGGCATGTGGGATCTTCCCGGACCGGGGCACGAACCCGTGTCCCCTGCATCGGCAGGCGGACTCTCAACCACTGCGCCACCAGGGAAGCCCAGAAATTACAATACCTTTTTTTTTTTCCCCTGCCCACACTATTAACTTTTGATGAACATCCTTCTAGATCTCCCTGTATACACCTATAGATGAATAGACATAGTTTTATTAAATAGTAATCACACTGTACATACTCTTCTATAACCTGACTTTCCCCCCACTAATGAACATATCATTAACGTCGTTCCATAACGTATCATACAACTTTTTGTCCACAAAATGAGA
Organism: Lagenorhynchus albirostris; assembly: GCF_949774975.1. NCBI lineage: Eukaryota > Metazoa > Chordata > Mammalia > Artiodactyla > Delphinidae > Lagenorhynchus > Lagenorhynchus albirostris. Next base: position 98,988,925 of record NC_083102.1, on the reverse strand, counting down.
TCCATAGAATATTTTTTAATGATTGCAGAATAAGACCGTACCATAATTCCTATTATTGTATTTTGATTTAAAAGGCATCTAGGGGACTTCCCTGGTGGCGCAGTGGTTAAGAACCTGCCTGCCAATGCAGGGGACACGGGTTCGAGCCCTGGTCTGGGAAGATCTCACATGCCACTGAGCAGCTAAGCCCGTGCGCCACGACTTCTGAGCCTGCAAGCCACAACTACTGAGCCCACGTGCCACAACTATTGAAGCCTGCGCGCCTAGAGTCCACGCTCCGCAACAAGAGAAGCCACCGCAACGAGAAGCCTGTGCACTGCAACGAAGAGTAGCCCCCACTCGCTGCAACTGGAGAAAGCCCGTGCACAGCAATGAAGACCCAACACGACCAAAAAAAAAGAAAAAAAAAAAAAGCGTCCAGTTTTTCACTATTATATATAAAGTTGTCATCAACATATTTGTAACTAAATTTTAATTATTTCCTTAGGGTAGAAGTGGAATTACTGGTCAAAGGTTATGTATAGTTTTATGTTTTTCTGAATGGCTGTTTGCTCTGTCTCACAGTTTTTGAGAGTGCTGGTTTTTCTAGACCAGCGTGGGCACTTTTAAAAGCAGAGATGCCCAGTCCTGGCTTTGAGATTCTGGTTTCGAGGATCTGGAGTGTAACCAGGATTTGTAGTTTCTAAAGGCTCCTCAAGAGATTTTGATATGCAGCCAATTTGATAGGTGAAAGTGGTATTTCATTAATTTAATTATAATTTTCTTCTGAAATTGTTTCAGACACTCAGATTTGGGAGAAGTGCCCCCAGAAATAAAAGCATCTGAGAGACGAACAGCTGTGGCCATTGCAGGTAAAGTTGGGCTTCTGTCCACTCGGAAGCAGATCTGTTTCTTCTGGCCCATTGGGATTCTGGATCCCAGCACCACCCTGGGCTGTGGATCATGGACCTCCAAAATAAATAAGCCTAAGGTTTTTATTTTCCCTTTTACAAGAAGACCCATTTAAGGGTCTTTTAAGCTTCCCTCATATATTCAAAATAGGATTCACTTTTAAAAAGGTATTTACCACACAGTTTTACCGGGAGCACATCACTCCAATTTCAGCACGTTGCTGTTCCTGCCATTCTGAGCTGTGTTGAGGGCAGCTGTCTAGTTTCTAAACTGGGCACACCTGAGAGTGAGCAGTGTGTTTTGTTGGGACAAGAGGTATGAATTGGGACTGTCCCTAGGAGACTGGGACTTGTAGTCTTCCTGATCATGGTCCTTACAAGCTGGCTTTTCTTTCTTTGGGGATTTGGGGGGGTGGGGCTGTAGCTGCCCCTCATGACTTCATCTTTAAGGTGTGGTGGCCACACTGTAGACATCTTAATTTCTCTTAATAACTCATTTTGGATCTATCTTTCATTAGTTTGGTGCTTCTCACAATGAATGTGTTCTATTGGATATTAATAGCATTATGCAAAAATAACCCCACAAAAATATGCAAATACGTTTGGGTTAATCCAGTTTTATTTTATTCATTCAAACAAATATTTATTGACTATTTACCATGTGCTGGCCTTGTTGTAGGGATTGTGAATATAGGAAACAATAGTGAATACAATGGCCAAAAGTCCTGGTCTTCATGGAACTTAAATTCTAGAAGGTTGGCACTATGGGAGTTCATGGCCGGTTGGTCAAGGCTCGTAGCAAAGTTGGGATCAAGCAGTAATTGCCCAAAGCCCTTCAGTGTCTCAAGATCTTGAGTTGTGCTACTCAATACACTAGCCACTAGGCACACACTTTAAAATTAAACAAAATTAAAAATTCACTTCCTCATTCACACTAGCCATATTTCAAGTACTCAATAGCCATACAGCGAGTGGCTGCATGTTTAACAGTGCAGAAGTAGAACATTTGCTCCATCACAAGACGTTCTATTAGAGGGCATTGCTATAGAACACCAGGCAAGAAAATTTGAGAGTGGGCTGAGGAAAAGAAACGACCTTACTGGCCTACTGTGAGCTAGGCTGCCCTATTACAACAGCCTCATAAGATAGTTATTATTGGTCCTTTGTTTCATTTGAGGAAACTGAGGCTCAGAGACCTTCTGGCCCTTCCCCCAAATTCTGTCTTTGTGTGTCTCTCCAGTGAATAAGTCTTGTGTAATTGTTTTTAAAAAATTTCTTTCTGAGGTATGTGAATTCCTCTTCAGTACGTATTTTATTTTTAAGACTTAAAGTAAGCTCTTCAACCTATAAGATTAAAAAAAAAGTTGTATTGAAGTATAATATACATATGGAAAAGTGCCCATATTGTAAGTGCATAGCTTGATAAAGTTTCACAAACATGAACTGACCTAAGTTAACCAGCATCCAGGAGAAGAAGCCAAACAAAACCATCACCTAAGAGGTCCACCTTCTAATCACTTCCTACCCTGCCTCTGCCAGGGCTAAGCACTCTCCAGACTTCCAAAAGCATAGATGCAGGGTTAGTTCTGCCTGATTTGTGCTTTATATAATCATCCTATAGAATGTATTTGCCTTATCTCAAGTCTGAGGACTCTAATTACTTCATAACTCATTCTTTAAAAAAAAAAATTTATTTTCAGTCATTAAAGAGAATTCTGGAAGATGGCACAGCAGGAAGCACCAGGAATCCCTCTCCCCACCTGGACAACAGTTGTGCTGGCAGAATCTGTCTGATGTAATTATTCTGGAACTCTAGAGTCTGTCAAAGGCTTACAACTTCCAAGGGAAGAATTAGAGGGTAAACTGCAGTTAATTTTGGTCAGTTTCAGCTCTTAACACAGTAGCAGCTACGCATCTCCCACTCCCAGCCAAGTGGCAGGCAGCTGTGCACATGATCTTAGAGCAACCTGACACAGCTTGTGGGAATGAGGGTGGCCAAAAAACCCCTGCCCCCCAAATATCAAGTGTCTGTGCTCTAATTGCTGATGGCTGCTTCTGATCACAGAAGTGAAGACAAAGAGGGGGGCAGCAGTTGTCACACCTCCAGACATTGTTGCAAGCCCCTCCCCCTCCAGCTGAAGTGACTTACTGGGGAATTAACAGGCCAACACCTTCTCTGCATCATTTTTTGCTTATTCCTCTTTTGTAAGGCACACATTAAAGACTAGAACATTCAAAAACCAACTGCATAGGGGCTTCCCTAGTGGTGCAGGGGTTAAGAATCCTCCTGCCAATGCAGGGGACACGGGTTCGATCCCTGGTCTGGAAAGATCCCACATGCCGCAGAGCAACTAAGCCCATGTGCCACAACTACTGAGCCTGCACTCTAGAGCCCGCGAGCCACAACTACTGAGCCTGCGTGCCACAGCTACTGAAGCCCTAGAGCCTTCGCTCCACCACAAGAGAAGCCACTGCAATGAGAAGCCTGTTCACCACAATGAAGAGTAGCCCCTGCTCGCCACAACTAGAGAAAGCCCACGCACAGCAATGAAGACACAACACAGCCAAAAATAAAAATAAATAACTAAAACAACAACAACCCCCCCCCCCCAAGAAACAACTGCATATATGGGGAAAATTAGAAAGTGATTGTGCATTTCCAGGAAAATGCTCAGAAAAGACCAGAGAAGACCTTAAGTTTACACCTTAGGCTGATCCTCAGCACAGAGACAGCCAACAACAATCAAAACAAAAAAAACAGACACAAAATAACAATAGCAAACCCTGGGTAAGGCGGAAGAATCTGATTGCCAGAGTTACCACATTATTACATTCAGAGGTGTTCAACAAAAACATCATAAAGCATACAAATGAACAGGAAAGTATGGCCCATTCAAAGGAAAAAAATCTATCAACAAAATCTGTCCCTGAAAAGACTATGGCAGATATATTAGAAAAAGGCTTTAAAACAACAATCCTAAAGATGCTGAAAGAACTAAAGGAAGATATGGAGAAAGTCAGGAGAACGGTGAGTGAACAAAATGGGAATATCAATAAAGAGATAGAAAACCTAAAAATAAACCAAAACAAAATTCTGGAGCTGAAGAGTACAATAACTGAAATGAAAAATTCACTAGCAGGATTCAAAGGCAGACTTGGCAGGTAGAAGAATGAATCAGTGAACTTGAAGATAGGACAATGGAAATGATCAAGGCTGAGGAGCAGAAAGAGAAAAGATTGAAGAAAAGCACATAGAGCATACTGGACATCATCAAAAGGACCAAGATACTCATGTGGGAGTCCCAGAAGGAGAAAAGAAAGAGGCACAGAGAATATTTGAAGAAATAATGGCTGAAAACTTCCTGAATGTAAAGAAAGACATACATGTAACCATTCAAGAAGCTCAATGAACTCCAAGTAAGATGAATTCAAAGAGACCTACACCAAGACACATTATCATTACATTTTTAAAAGAAATAAAAAAAGAAGATATCTTGAAAGCAGCAAGTGAGAAGCAAATCATTACACACAAGTGATCCTCAAAGAGATTATCTGCAGATTTCTCATTAGAAACTTTGGAGGCCAGAAGATAGTAGGCAGATGTATTCAAAGTGCTTTTAAAAAAAACTGTCAACCAAGATTCATGTATCCAGCAAAACTGTCCTTCAAACATGAGGGAGAGGGACTTCCCTGGTAGCGCAGTAGTTAAGATTCTGCCTGCCAATGCCAAAAATAAATTAATTAATTAAAAAAGAAAAATGAGGGAGAAATCAAGACATTCCCAGTTGAACAAAAGCTGAGGGAGTTTGTGACCATTAGACTGGCCCTGGAAGAAGTGCTCAAGGGTGTGCTGCAAAGATGAACATTAGACCGTAACCCTAAGCTGTACGGAGAAATAAAGATATCAGTAAAGGCAAATACATGGGCAATTATAATAGCTAGTATTATTGTAACAATGGTTTGTAGCTGCATGTTTTGTTTTCTAAATGATTTAAGAGACCAATATATTTAAATTAAAAAATCAGTGTAATAGCTAGCATTACTGTTGGTTTATAACTCCAAATCTTGTTCTGTATGTAATTTAGGAGACTAATGCATTTAAAGAGTTATTAGTTTACGTTTGGGGGCACGCATTATATAAAGATATAATTTTGTGATATCAAAAGCAGTGGGGACAGAGTGTAAAGGAGCAGAGTGTTTGTATGTTGTTGAGGTTAAACTGCTATAAATTCAAATTAGAATGTTACAACATTACGACATTAAATGTAATCCCCATGGCACCCACAAAATAAATTGTTATAGAATATACACAAAAGGGAATCAAGAAGGAATTCAAACATTTCACTACTTAAAAGTCAACTAAACACAAAAGAAGAGAGGAATGCAGGGAATGAGGGACAAAAAGCTATAGGTCTATAGAAAATTTGTTTCTATAGCACAAACACAGAAATAAGTGCCTCCTTATCAGTAATTACTTTAAATGTAAGTGGATTAAACTCTCCCATCAAAAGACAGAGATTGGCAGAATTGATAAAAACACATGGTCCAACTATATGCAGTGTTTAAGAGACTCACTTTTGAGATCCAAAGACATAAACTTGTAAAAGTAAAAGGATGGAGAAGGATATTACATGCAAATAATTACCAAAACAGAATGGCAGTGGCTATACTAATTTCAGACAAAATAGGCTTTAAATCAAAAACAGTTACAAGAGACAGAGAAGGACATTACATGTTAACAAATATTTCAAAACAGCAAGAAGATATAATAATTATAAGCATTTATGCACCTAATGTCAGACCATCAAAATATATGAGACCAAAACTGACAGAATTGAAGGGGAAAATAGACAGTTCTACCATAATAGTTGTAGATTCCAATACCCCACTCAGAATAATGGATAGAACAACCAGACAGAAGATAGGCGAGGAAATAGAGGGCTTCAACAACACGATAAACCAACTAGATCTAATAGACTTATACAGAACACTCCACCCAACAACAACAGCATACATATTCTTCTTAAGTGCACATGGGACATTTTCCTGGATAGACCATATGTAGGACCACAGAGTAAATCTCAGTGGTTTTTTAAAAGACAGATATCACACAATGTATCTTCTCTGACCACAGTGGGATGAAATTAGAAATCAATAACATAAACTGGAAAATTCACAAAATTGCAGAGGCTAAACAACGTCCTCTTAAACAACCAGTGGATCAAAGACGAAATCACAAGGAAATCAGAAAATAGTTAAGAAGAGATAGATGAAAATGTAAACACACCATGTTAACACTTATGGGCTGCATCAAAAGTGGTACTGAGGGGGAAATTTATAATTATAAATGCTTACATTAAAAACAAGAAACATCTCATATAAACAGCCTAACTTTACAACCTTAAGTTGTACTGGGACAAGAAGAACAAACTAAATGCAAAGCTAGCACAAGGAAGGAAATAATAAAGGTTAGAGTGGAGGTCAATGAAATAGAGAATAGAGAAAATCAGTGACCCAAAAGTTGGTTCTTTGAAAAGGTCAACAAAATTGACAAACCTTTAGTTAGGTGGACTAAGAACAAAATAGGGAAGAGACTCAAATTACTAAAATCAGAAATGAAAGTGGGGACATTTAGAAATAAAAAATAGAGTACTATGAACAATTGTATGCCCCCAAATTGGATAACCCTAGGTGAAAGACAGTTCCTAGAAACACAAAGTTTACAAAGAAACAGAAAATCTGAATAGACCTAACCTAACAAGACTAAATCACACAAAAATAAAAAATCTGAATAGACCTATAACGAGTAAGCAGATTGAATCAGTAACAATAATTAAAACAAAAAAACCACCTTGCAACAAAGAAGAGCCCTGCTCCTGATGGCTTCACTGGTGAATTCTACCAAACATTTAAAGAAGAACTAATACCAACCCTTTTCAAACTTTTCCAAAAAATTGAAAAGGAGGGAACATTTTTTAACTCATTCCTAAGGCCAACGTAATCCTGACACCAAAGTCGAAATAAAGACACTACAAGAAAAGAAAACTACAGACCAACATCCATTATGAACATTGATGCAAAAATCCTCAACAAAACACTAATATTCAAACAGAATTCAGCAATATATTAAAAGGATGATACACCATGACCAAGTGGGATTTATTCCTGAATTGCAAGGATGATTTAACAATATGAAAATAGACCTGTGTACTATACCACATCAACAAAATGAAGGAGAAAAAAACCCACGTGATCATCTCAACTGATGCAGAAAAATCATTTGGCAAAAGTTAATGTCCTTTCATCACACACACAAAAAAACCACTCAACCAAGTAGGAAGAGACGAAAACTACTTTCACATAATAAAAGACTTATATGAACAACCCACAATAAACATTAATGGTGAAAACAGAAAGCTTTTCCTTTAAGATCAGGAATAAGGGAATGATGCCTGCTTTTACCACTTCTATTATATCTAGTACTGGAAGTTCTAGCCAGAGCAGTTAGGCAAGAAGAAGGCATCCAAATTGGAAAGGAAGAAGTAAAATTATCTTTGCAGATGATATGACCTTATACATAGAAAATCCTGAAGATCCACACATAAAGTTATTAGAACTAATAATGAATTCAGCAGAGTAGCAGGATACAAATCCAACACACAAAAATCAATTGCATTTTTATACTAAAATGAAGAACCTGAAAAGGAAATTACAAAAACAGTTTCATTTACAATAGTGTCAAAAAGAATAAAATACTTAGGAATTAGCTTAAACAAGGAGGTGAAAGAGTTGTACAATAAAATTATAAAACGTTTTTCAAACAAATTAAAGAATATATAAATATGTGGAAAGAGTTACCAAGTTCATGGACTGGAAGACTAAATATTGTTTGTTTTATTGAGGTATAGTTGATTTACAATATTATATAAATTTCAGGTGTACAACAGTGATTCACAATTTTTAAAAGTTATATACTCCATTTATAGGTATTATAAAATATTGGCTATATTCCCTGTGCTGTACAATATATCCTTGTAGCTTATTTATTTTATACATAGTAGTTTGTACCTCTTAATCCCCTACCCCTATCTTGCCTTTCCCCGCAGAAGACTTAACATTGTTAAAATGTCAATATTACCCAAAGCAATGTACAGATTCAGTGCAATTCCTATCAAATACCCAATGACAGTTTTTGCAAAAATATAAAATTCATTCTAATCATATGGAATCTCAAGGGACAGTGAATAGCCAAAACAATCTTGAAGAAGAACAAACTAGAGGCTCACAATTTCTGATTTCAAAACCTACTACAGAGCTACAGTAATCAAAACAATGTGATATTGGCATAAAGACAGATATACAGACCAATGGAACAGAATAGGAAGCTCACAAATAAACCTTTGCATATACAGTCAAATGATGTTTGACAAGGGTGCCAAGGCCATTCAATGGATAAAGGACAGTCTTTTCAACAAATAGTCCTGGAAAAATTGGGTATTCTCTTGCAAAAGATGAAGTTGGACTCTTACCTAAAACTGTATACAAAAATTAACTCATAATGGATGAACGTAATCCTAAATGTAAGACTGAAAACTCGGTCTTAGAAGAAAACATTGGACAAAAGCTTCATGAATTTGGATATGGCTACAATTTCTTGGACATTAACACCAAAGGCTCCTGCAACAAAAGAAAAAATATACAAATTGGACTTCATGGAAATTTAAAAAATTTGTGCATCAAAAAGACACTATCCACAGAGTATAAGCAGCCCACAGAGTGGGAGAAAATACTTGCAATCATATATCTGATAAGGGATTAATATCAGAATATATGGAGAACTCCTAAAACTTAACAATAAAAAAACATGGGCAAAGTCCTTGAATAGACATTTCTCCAAAGAAGATACACAAATAGACAATAAGCACTCTAAAAGATGTTCTACATCACTAATCATATTAGGGAAATGCAAATCAAAACTACAGTGAGATACCGCCTCACACCCATTAGGATGGCTACTATAAAAATAACAGAAAAGAACATGGGTTGGCAAAGATGTGGAGAAATTGGAACCCTTGTGCACTGTTGGTGGAAATGTAAAATGGTGAAACCACTGTGGAAAACAGTATGGAGGCTCCTCAAAAAATTAAAAATAGAGCTACCATATGATCCAGCAATTCCACATCTGGGTATATACCCAAAAAAATCAAAAGCAATGCCTCAAAGAGATATTTGTATACCCAGGTTCATAGCATCATTAATCACAATAACTAAAACATGGAAGCAACCTAAGTGTCCATCAGTGAATGAATGGATTACCAAAATGTGGTATATACATACAACGGAATATTATTCGGACTTTAAAAGGAAGGAAATTCTACGGTATGCTACAGCATGGATGAACCTTGAGAACGTTATGCTAAGTGAAATAAGCCAGTCACAAAAAGATAAATAATGTATGCGTCCACTTATGTGAGTTAAGTAGACAAAATCATAAAGTCAAAAAGTATAATATAATGGTGGTTGCCAGGGGCTGGGGAGAGGGGAGATTGAGGAGTTATTGTTTAATAGGTATAGAATTCCGTATGTACAAGATGAATAGAGTTATGGGGATGGATGGTGGTGATGGCCGTGCAACAATGTGAATATACTTAATGCCACTGATCTATACACTTAAAAATGTTTAAGATAGTAAATTTTATATTATGTGTATTTTAACACAATTTTTAAAAAGGAAAAATATTGGGGAAAAAAGCATTTTACAGCAAATAATCCTATGACATTTAGTACATTCACAAAGTTGTAAAATCACCACTTATCTATTCATTTCCAAAACATTTCCATCACTTGAAAGTAAAACTGTGTATCCATTAAGCAGTTTCTCCCATCCCTCCTTCCTCCCAGTCCCTATAGGAACCACCAACCTATGTTAAGCCTTTGTTTATCTATTCTGTATTTTCCTATAAATGGAGTTGTACAATATGGGCCCTTTTTTGTTTAGTTTCTTTCACCCAGCATAGTGTTTTAGGGTTCGTCCATGTTGTTCCTTTTTAAGGTTGAATAATATTCTATTGCATGGATAGACCACATTTTGTTTATCCATTCATCTGTTGACAGACATGTGGGTTGTTTCCACATTTTGGCTATTGTGAACAGTGATGCTATGGACATGCATGTACCTGTACTTGTTTGAGTCCCTGTTTTCACTTCTTCTGGGTATACACCTCTGATGGAATTACTCAGTCAAATGGTAAGTCTGTGTTTAACTTTTTGAGGAACAGCCAAACTGTTTCCCCAGCAGCTGCACAACTTACAGTCCCACCAGAAAGGTACAAGGGTTCCAGTTTTTCCCCATCCTGTCAATACTTGTTATTTTCCATCCCTTTTTTAAAAATTTTTTTTATTTTTATTTTTTTATAAATTTATTTATTTATTTATTTTTGGCTGTGTTGTGTCTTCGTTTCTGTGCGAGGACTTTCTCTAGTTGTGGCGAGTGGGGGCCACTCTTCATCGCGGTGCGCGGGCCTCTCACTATTTCGGCCTCTCTTGTTGCGGAGCACAGGCTCCAGATGCGCAGGCTCAGTAGTTGTGGCTCACGGGCCCAGTTGCTCCGTGGCATGTGGGAACCTCCCAGACCAGGGCTCGAACCCGTGTTCCCTGCATTGGCAGGCAGATTCTCAACCACTGTGCCACCAGGGAAGCCCCTCTATCCCTTTTTAAAGATCACCATCCTAGTAGGTGTGCAGTGGTATCTCACTGTGGTTTTGATTTGATTTCCCTAGTGAGTAATGAATTTGGGCATCATTTTATGTGCTTGTTGGCCATCTGTATATCTTTTGGGAGAAATGTCTATTCAAGTTTTTGCCCATTATTTTTTGTTTTGTTTTTTGGGGTTTTTTTTAGCGGTACGCGGGCCTCTCACTGTTGTGGCCTCTCCCATTGCGGAGCACAGGCTCCGGACGCGCAGGCTCAGCGGCCATGGCTCACGGGCCCAGCCGCTCCGCGGCATGTGGGATCTTCCCGGACCGGGGCACGAATCCGTGTCCCCTGCAATGGCAGGCGGGCTCTCAACCACTGCGCCACCAGGGAAGCCCTGCCCATTTTTTAATTGAGTTTTTTTTGTCTTTTTTGTTATGAAGTTGTAAGAATTGTTTATGTATTCTAGATACTAGACCCAATCACATATGATTTGCACATATTTTCTCCACTCTGTAGGTTGTCTTTCACTTTCTTGATAATGTTCTTTGATGCACACAGGTTTTTACTTTGATGAAGTCCAGTTTATGTGTTTTTTCTTTTGTGGCCTGTGCTTTTGGTGTCATACCTAAGAATCCGTTGTCAAATTCAAGGTTATGAAGATTTACCCTCATGTCTTCCTCTAAGCGTTTTATGGTTTTAGCTCATATTTAGGTCACTGATACATTTTGAGTTAATTTTTATATATGGTGTGAGGTAGGAGTTCAACTTCATTCTTTTGCATGTCGGTGTCCATAGCTCATTCTTAACACTAACAGCCCCAAGGTGTCAAATAGTGTCTTAAATGTCCATTTACTGCCCAATAACAAACATTCCAAAATGTGGTGAAAAACTCTACAACGTGAGTACTGGCTACTTTAATAATTGAAAAAAACAGTCATTCAATTTGATGGCTGAGATGGTTTTACTTGCCCCACTTAGAGTTCATTTTCAGTGGTAGGTCCTGTCCACATTCTGCCCCTTGTGTTCCATTTGAGCCCAACATCCCCATTGGGTTGGAACCCAAGCCTGTTCCATCCTGACCAGTTCTTGTCCAACAGAAAATATAGTGGAGACCTTGGCCCATAGTACCAAGCCCTTGCTGGCCTCCTGTATTTGCTGCTGGCTTGTGTCCTTGGCTGAAGCCCTGTGCCTCCTCTTCTGTAGTCTGCTGGTGACCAGTGGTTATCATGGCTTCCAGTGCTCTGTACTCAGAAGCTCTCCCACCCCTCATCAGCGATTTCCTTAGTCTGACAGCGTAACCTTCGGCCACTTTGTGCATCCTTGACTTTATCCACCTATTATCTCTCTGTTCCAAATCAGAGCTGTCTCCTGTTACTAGCAAAGCAAGGCCCTATCTCCTTTGAGTCTGAAGTTTATTCCTTGCTTCCAGCTCAAAACTACTCTCTCGGAGCCACCTTGATCCCATCTCAGGCTTCTCTAGGTGTCCCGTTCTCGTCTTTAACCATTGTACCTTCTCAGATGGCATTTTAGGCTCCTTGGAAAAATTCTTGTGATGTCTTTTGTCCACTGTGAATAAAATAATCTTTTGACTGCTCAACACTGTGGTTCAGTCTGTATGAATCATCTGTGTCTTCTCTAGGATGTTCATGCTCATGTTCTCCAAAGCCCCCTTCCTCTTCTCTTGTTTTTCTCTTTCCAGCTCTTCATGTGTATCTCCCAGAGATGTCATCAAAGAAGACTGAATTGTTTATCTATCTGATTATATGGAAATCATGAGAGAATAAATCTGAAACTGTCAGAATTTTTTCCTGATTCATAAGCTTTTAAAAGTACAATTTTAATTTTGAAATAGGTGATACTTTTACTTGGATCAAAAGTTGAAACAATAAAAATATGTACAGAGAAGTCTTGCTCCCATCCCTTTTGCTGGCAAATCTAGAGTTTTATGGTCTTTTTTCCCGACGTAAATATCTGAAGAGCACTAAATTAAATAATCCAGTAATTAAAAGTACTTAGTGTTGATGAATACATTATGCTGTTAGAGACTCTGAACAAGTACGTCTACTTGTGAGTTATAGCTATTCCCCACTCTATGCCCTCCCCCCATATATGTGCATCATTTTAAGTGATAACAGGAACTCCTTATGCTAGAATAAAAATAAAGTTTGTAGGAGGTAATCTTGAAATTAAACCAAAGAACTTATATCAACTTATATTTTAAATAGTTTCTAAAATCAAAGATTAATCTATGTATGTTTCATGAAGTTATTTATATTTTATTTTCACAAAATTTAGTAAATTTTACAAGGAGTATATCCTAGAGCAAATCATTATTTTGTGTGTAGCTATTACAACTTTGTGTCATATTTGGGGTTGTCAACAAATGAAATTTACGTAGGAAAAACCGGAGCTAATAATAGTACTCAAAATAAACATTAGCTACCATATCTTCACTTGAACTTTTTGGTAGAAGGGTCCTAACTTGCTGATGAAACTAACTGTGTGCGTATGTCTTTTTCTTCCAGATTTGGAATGGAGAGAAATGGAAGGAGATGATGGTGAGTTTCATTATGGAGGGAGAAACTACAGGATCTGGCACCAGATTGGACTGGGGAAAGAGGGCAAAGTGAACAATAACTGGGATTTTAGATTTTGAACAATTGGGAGAAGTTGCTACCTTAGTAAGGAAGAGAGAGGGTTCTGAGTTTAGCTTAAATTAATTTGTGTCAATTCAAGCCACCTGATTTGATTGACGCTTCATTTTCCTTTGCTTTTTTTAGATGGTCCCAATGAGGCTCAGGACAGTGACTTTCCAACAGGTATGTTTCTTCCGTCTGCTCTCGTTGCCTGTCCTATTGAAGGAAGACATCACCTGGGCCGGTAGTTCCAACCCCTGTGACTGCATCAAAATCACTGCTAGTCCGTTAACCCTTTATGTGCCATAAATAATATTGCCAGAGAGACAACTCCCCGGGGACCTGTTGCCATACAGAGTTAACACAGAGAGTTTGTATCTTTGGAAGTAAAGCCCAGAAAGCTTATTTTTAACAAGTTCCCAAAGTGATTCGAAAGCACATCCAAGTTTGGGAATCTTTCGTCTGATCCAGTGGCTTCAATAATAGATCCGCCAAGGGTCCCGGACTGGGCATGAGTGCATATATTAATAGGTTTGTTTGCTCTGGCTTTTCCCTGTTGCGCTTAGCTACCATGCTACGTAAGAACAGTTGTTCTCTGTCTGGATAAGAAAAACAGTGTCCCTGGTTTCATGCAGGCAACACTCAGAAACCCGAGTTACTTATATGATGGATTTCTACTACAGTCTCCCTCCCCATAGAGTTCTTTAGTTTCTGCAACAGGTTTGCCAGCTCCTGTACTCTCTGGGGTGGTGGCACAGCCCGTAGAACTCTCTCAGCCCCTGTGGAGTGTGGAGTTTCTGAAGAGAGACATTAGGCAGCAAGTGGACCCCTACAGGGGAACGAGACACCTCTTTTCCAGTGCTTTGAGTCCTGCCGTTCACCAGGCACGGTCCCGAACCCATCATATGACTTCCTGGGAAACAAGAAGAGGGCTGATCATCTGCGCTTCCTCCTGTGGTTTACATCCACATTAAGGTAGCAGCACAGGCATAGTAGCTTCCTCTTTCAAGAAAAGAATGGAGAGAATCCTGGAGCTCAGCAGGATTTGTATTGATTTATTTTGTTAATAGACTTACCATTTAAAGTTTACTAATTATATGCAGGGAATTATATGCAATGAAAATTGGTAAGATGCCGTGGCCAAGAGCGGGGTCGGTGGATGAAACCTTTGCAGGTGACCTTACTGTTCTGAGCATCTAGTGCTTGTAAGAATTCATACTGTATTGGATGTTATGGTTGAAAATCTGAACAAATAAGTACAGACTTGTGATAATCTCTACCAAGTATTTTTATCAGTGGCTTCAGTTTTGCAAAATGTTATTTATCTGTGATTTCTGTTACTCTGTACCCAGTAGTAACTCCCTGTTTCCTTTACACATTTTCCAGCTTGTCTGTAAAGAGCAGAGAACATTAACCAGAAAACCACAGTGAATCAGTGATTGTGTCCCCCGTGGGGAATTCCTGGTGACAGGGTTAGGGAGTCCACTGCTGGGCCAGAAGCACAGGAGTATCTTGGAGGGAGCAGAGGCGTGGCCAGAGAATGGGGCCTGTGTTCCACATCTAGGGTGCACAGCTGCTCACTCTACCCAATTAAATTTGGGCTTGGTGTTGCTAAATCTCGGAGGTTTCAAGAGAAACCAGACATTTCCTCCCAATTCTTAGCAGTTGCCCCCAGACGTCCTTTTCTCTTCCCTCTCTCATGTCACATGCTTCCGACCCCACTTGGATCTGGGGTGGGTGATGGTACTTCTGTCTTGGTCTCAGGTGGCCTAGGGGTGCCTGCATTTTACCCTGAAGGAGGCCACCTCCTACACGCCAGGCTGGGCTCTCCCCTCCCCACCTCTAACCTGGGTCCCTGACACGCAGGGTAAGCGCTGATATCTTCATTTCTCTCCACAGTGGAGAGGAGCAGACTACAAGAAATGCTGTCCCTCCTGGGACTAGAGACGTACCAGGCACAGAAACTCAGCCTCCAGGACTCCCTGCAGATCAGTAGTGATAGCATGAAAAACTGGGCTCCACAGGCTCCCAAAGACTTGCCCTGGAATTTCCTCAGGAAGCTGCAGGCCCTCAACGCCGAAGCCAGGAACACCACCATGGTGCTGGACGTACCCCCGGACACCAGGCCTGCGGAGAAGGAGAGCCAGGTGGAAGAGGAGATCATCTACTGGGACACGGCCGACGACATCTCTGCGGACATCTATTCCTTCTCCGAGCTGCCAACACCCGATACGCCTGTGAACCCCTTGGACCTTCTCTGTGCCCTTCTGCTTTCCTCAGATAGTTTCCTGCAACAAGAAATCGTGCTAAAAATGTCCCTCTGCCAGTTTGCACTTCCTCTCGTTTTGCCCGACCCAGAAAACCACTACCACACGTTTCTGCTGTGGGCCATGAGGGGGACTGTGCGGACATGGGGGTCACAGCCCCCAAGGGCGGTGGGCAGCTTCAGAGAAGACAGCGTGGTCCTGTCCCGAGCGCCCGCCTTCGCCTTCGTGCGCATGGAGGTCAGCAGCAACTCCAAGTCCCAGCTTCTCAACGCCGTGCTCAGCCCTGGCCACAGGCAGCGGGACTGTTTCTGGCATCGGGATCTGAACTTGGGCACCAACCCTCGGGAGATTGCAGACGGGCTGGTGGAAATTTCCTGGTTTCTTCCCAGTGGCAGGGAGGACTTGGACATTTTCCCAGAGCCCGTGGCCTTTCTGAACCTGAGAGGTGACATCGGCTCTCACTGGCTGCAGTTTAAGCTCTTGACAGAAATCTCCTCGGCCGTGTTCATCTTGACTGACAACATCAGTAAGAAGGAATACAAACTGCTGTACTCCATGAAGGGCTCGGCCACGAAATACTACTTCATCCTGAGCCCCTACCGCGGGAAACGGAACACAAACCTGCGGTTTCTGAACAGGTTAATCCCTGTGCTGAAGATGGACCCCTCGCACGTCCTGGTGAAGGTCAGCAGCACGGACAGTGCGGGCTTCGTGCGCCGGATCCGCGCCATCGTGGCGCACGTGACCCGGGCCCCCTGCAGGAGGGTATCCGTGGAGGACATGGCGCATGCGGCCCGCAAGCTGGGGCTGAAGGTCGACGAGGACTGCGACGAGTGCCAGCGGGCGAAAGACCGGATGGAGCAGATCACCAGGAAGATCAAGGACTCGGACGCCTACCGCCGGGCCGAGCTGCGGCTGCAGGGGGACCCTTGGAGAAAGGCGGCCCAGGTGGAGAGGGAGCTCTGCCAGGCCCAGTGGGCTGGGGACCCTCCTGAGAGGTGCAGGGCTGAGCTGAGGCATCGGCTGCTGGAACTTCGAACGCAGCAGAATGGCCACGACCCTGCCTGGGGGCTTCAGGAGTTCATCTCGGGCATCAGCAGCCCCTCTCTGGGCGAGAAGCAGTACTTCCTGAGGTGGATGGAGTGGGGACTGGCCCGGGCGGCCCAACCGAGGCCGAGAGCGTCTCCGGAGACGATGCTTACCCTGAGAGCAAAGCACCGTGGGGCCGTGGACTTCAGCGAGCCCCTCTGGCCGGAGCCCCTGGGGGTGGAACACTTCCTGCGGGAGATGGGGCAGTTCTACGAGGCCGAAAGCTGTCTCGTGGAGGCCGGGAAGCTGCCGGCGGGGCAGAGGCGGTTCGCGCACTTCCCAGGCTTGGCCTTGGAACTGCTGCTGAAGGGGCTCCCCCTGGAGCTGATCGACGGGAACACCCTGAGCACCCCCCTGCGCTGGGTCACGGGGCTCCTGAAGGAGCTGCACGTCCGCCTGGAGAGGAGGTCGCGCCTGGTCGTCCTGTCGGTGCTCGGCGTGCCGGGCACAGGCAAGTCCACCCTCCTCAACACCATGTTTGGGCTGCGGTTTGCCACGGGAAGGGGCCGTGGTCCTCGAGGGGCCTTCATGCAGCTCCTGACGGTGGCCGAGAGCTTCAGCCAGGACCTGGGCTGTGACCACATCCTGGTAATCCACTCCGGGGGCTTGATAGGCGGAGTCCTGACCGAGGCAGGGGAGAGGTTTGAGCAAGAGGCTTCCCTGGCCACGTTGATTATGGGGCTGAGCAATGTCACTGTGGTCAGTTTAGCTGAAACGAGGGACATTCCGCCGGCTATTCTGCATGCGTTTCTGAGGCTGGAGAAAACAGGGCACATGCCCAACTATCAGTTTGTGTACCAGAGCCTGCAGGATGCGTCTGCCCCCGGCTCCAAGCCGAGAGAGAGGAAGCAGCTCCTGGACGAGCCCAGGGATGCGAGCAGAGCCACGGTGCAAATGGAGCATCAGGGTGGCGGGATCCGGACGCTGGCTGGCCTGGCCTTTTGTGATCCTGAGAAGCAGCACGTTTGGCACATCCCCGGCCTGTGGCATGGAGTGCCCCCCATGGCCGCTGTGAGCTTGGGGTACAGTGAGGCCATTTTTGAACTGAAGAGATGCCTGCTGGAAAACATCCGGAATGGCCTGTCCAACCAAAACAAGAACATCCAGCAGCTCATCGAGCTGGTACGACGGCTGTGAAGCATCGAAAGAAAAGGAGTCCAGCTGCCAGAGGCCCGCCGCGAGCAGCCTGTTCTGATGGGAGTGTCCACGTGGGGCTGTGCCCAGCTCCTGAGAGGGGAGCCAAGTGACGGACGGGGCCCAGGTCTGGAGTGGCCTACGCGGTGTCAGGGAAGGATGTGACCTCACACATCAGCTCAGAGATGCTCTCGGGAGTATAAGAAGCCTGGGGCAGGAGGGGTAGACACAAGCAGTAACTTGTCCTTTGTCTCTGAACTTCGAGGCCCCTGGTGGCTTGGCCTTTCATACAGCTGCGCCCCGTTCTCTGCCTCTGGAGTGGAGAGTGGCTCCTGAGCGCTGCAGCCCGGGCAGCTGGTGCCGGGGACAGGGTTGGGGCATTGCCCTGAGGAGGCAGAGGTCGGCCTTCCCTCCAGCGAGCCTCAGCATCGGCCTCGGTGACCTGGTCCTGCCCGCTGAGGAAAGGGCCCGCCGTGGGCAGGGGCTACCGTGCTACTCAGTGTTGACCGACCCTGCCTCAGGGGGGGTTCCTGTTGGCTCTCGTGCGCCCACAGCGCTCCGTTCACACCTCTGCCGCAGCACTCAGCACGCGCAGCGTGACTACCTGTGCACGTGTCTGCCTCTCCCCTAGACCTGTGAGCTCCTTGAGAGCGGGGGCTGTACACTACCCAACTTTGTACCCCCAGGGCCTGGCACACCGCAGGCACTTAATAAATGTGTGTTGAATGAATGAAACTAGTGAATGCACAAATGATAGTAATGGGTGGTTTCCTCTCTGTGCCTTAATTTTTCTGTTTCCTCCAAGAGGATCACAGTGTCTGTCTGAGGGGGTTGCTTGCTAGAACATCTGAAATAGTGGACACCCGAGAGAGGTGTCTTTAAAAATGCCACCACGTCCCCTCTCTTTAAGCAGAGATCCATTCTTCAGGCTGTTACTGGAAAACAGAACTAAGCATCTTCACAGGGGCTCCAAAATACCTGCATCGTTACCCCGTTTTAGAGACGAGGCAAGGAGGCCTAGAGCAGTTAAGCAGCTTGCCCAGCCCACAGACCTGCATCGGCAGAGCGGAGCTGATGGGGACGCCGGTGCCCTCAGCTCTGTGCCTCAGCTTCCCGGCCGTTCATCTTCCCCAAACTTCCACAGCTTCCGGGCTCACCCCCAGCCTTGCCCCTGGGTGTCAGCCCTTCATCTCACTTCCGTGCCTCCAGGGCCAGGCCTCCTCCCTGGCACCATCCGTGGCCCATGTGTGACACCATGAGCCAGAACGTGGAGCTCCTCCTCTGCTGAGTCTCCAGCTGGAACCTTTGTCTGTGCTGGCTCTTACCAAGGGCCAGGGTCACCTCTCTGTGCCTCAGACCCCAATCCCAGCTGTGCCACTAGTTCTGGGAATCTCTGCTTGGGCCCTAGGGCCTCCTGCCCTCTGTATTTTGTGATTCCAGGAAAATCAGTCCCCCGGGTGGTAACCAGGAGCTTCTCTCTATTCCTTGAACTCCTCCTCCCAGACTCGGAAAGGGAGCCCCCTGGACTGGAACCCTTTTTTGGGTTCCAAGGCTGTCAGCCCCTTCTCTGGCCCCAGGATGCTCCAACTACTGCTCCCCTGATGTTCAGAAAGTTGCCCCTGTGTTCCGGGAACCTGGCTCTGATGTGTGAAACGGAGGCTGGAAGAAGTGCTGGAACTCAGGAAACCTAATCTTTTTTTTTTTTTTTTTTTGCGGTACGCGGGCCTCTCACTGCTGCGGCCTCTCCCGTTGCGGAGCACAGGCTCCGCACACGCAGGCTCAGCGGCCATGGCTCACGGGCCCAGCCGCTCCGCGGCATGTGGGATCTTCCCAGACTGGGGCACGAACCCGTGTCCCCTGCATCGGCAGGCGGACTCTCAACCACTGCGCCACCAGGGAAGCCCGAAACCTAATCTTTTGCTAATAAATTCACTTTAAACCTTTTCACTTCTGAAACTCAAAAAGAATGTCTAATCCTCAGGCACTACAAATTCATTTCTTCGTGGATCATTAAATAACACAAATATTAAGATGTTGGTTCACCTGGAAATACCAATACCTCTCTTTACTTTTTCCCCCTAGAGCCATGAAAACTACCCAGTTGCCTCTCTAGCACTGTAGGAATTTCACCCAGGATATTCCTGGGTCCCAAGTTCAGGCACTGGAAATCTCTCTTAACAATTGTTGACTATCAACCAGTTCCTTTAAAAATTGATTCAAGCTATCCCTGAAATCTGAAACAGGGAAGCCAGCTTTAGTGGCTCCCTACTTTAGTGGTTCCTAAGGATTCTTTACTTTGGGTCTGTCCATTGTCCAAAGATAAGGTTCAGTCACTCAGTTCCTGAAAATTAGGTGTGTGCTTTTTTTGGAAGGGAGAGGGGAGGAAAAGTTCATAGCTTTCAACAGATTTTCAAAAGGATGCAGGATCCAAGATCGATTAATAACTGCTTAGTAATCAGGAAAGTTATTCCATATATCCCTAGGACCTAAGAAACTACGAAATCACATCCAACATCTGCCCAGTATATTTAAAGTTCTGAAAACAGACCAGTCTGAAGACTGAATGTATCAGACCTTGAGCAAGAGGTTGCCCTTGGGCAGCCCCAGGCAGGACTGCCGTGGAGGACTCACAGTCAAGCAACTGAGGAATTCTGGAACTGCCTGCGCAGTGTCCACAGACCATTGCCTCTGTCAGGTGCAGGAACAGGAAAGGTTGCCCTGGAGCACTGATTTTTCCAGAGTCAGTTATGGTGCTCGCATCACTCGTTTTTAGGGGTTGATGTGGAATTCCATGACCTGCGAGAGGGGTTCACCTTCAGACCCTGAAGTCAGTGCCACTCTTGTAATTAAATTTCCACAATACCCGGGTCTTGACTGGTGCCCTAGAGCCAAGAACACTAAACATCAGTCTACCCTAGCCATTCCTGGGTTCACCACAGCCAGAGGGCCCCCCTACATCAGACCTGAAGACATCTTAGGGTCTGAGAGGTCACAGAACTTGCTATGGGGCTACTGGGCAGCAGTGTCCTTGCAGCCCAGCTTAGTGACGTGACAGCCTCTCAGAGAGAGAAGGGTGACTGGGCTGTTCCCGGGGGGATCAGGAACTTTGGTGAAAGCAGGAACCACATCAGTGATCTTGGAGTAAATGGGCCTGGGAGTCTAAGACTGGGCACAAGGGCCCCTGTCCCTCTCCCTGGAGATGGGAAGTAGCTCGGTCAGCATATGGAACTCGAGGCCTGGTTCTGAACTTGGTCTTGCTTCCTGCTAATTACACGGCCCTTGAGCGAGTCATTCAACTTCTCTAAGCCTTACTCCCCACTACTAGCACCTGCTCTGGGGTGAGTGCGCAAAAGCTGGTTTTGGAGGAGCCGGCCTGTGCACGTAAGTAAGGCACCCGAAGCTGTGCCTACACCAGTCTGTGCACCCATGAGGCTCGTGCAAAGCGAGCTGTGTGCCTTCTACATCGACCTCAGACATTTTAACAGGCCAAACAGGATTCATCTTGTAATCCATCAGTGGTATCTTAAAATTAATTTGCGTCCGTTTCTCTTTCTTAATGGTATATCAAGTAATGTCTTCTAATCGACGTTATCTTAGATTTACTGAAACACATTATCTAGCAGGGCTGGTGTTGAGAAATGTGTACCAATGTAAACTTGATCTGGTAGCTCTCCCCAGCTCCTCAGATGTGAATTAGCACAGTAAAGAAAAATCCTTTCTCTCTTTCTGAGCCAGTAATAAAAAAATGAGTTTTGCTACACACCTATCCTGAGTTCCTAAAACTTCAACAAAATTACATCAGAGTGCAGCCTTACAAGTACCAGTAAGTCAGAACCACAGAAGAGAGAGCCGAGGTGCCCTTGGTCCTGGCTTTTGTGACTTCCCACCCCTCACCCACAGGACCCACACGCTCTGTCTGCCTGGGGCCTCCTTCCACCTGTTCTTGGTGAGGCTGACACTTCTTCAGGACGGACTTGGATGGCAGCCCCACCTCCACTCTACCACCTAAGGGGGTCAGGGGCCTTTCTGTGTTCCTGTCATGGTCCTTATCTAAGACCCTTTCGCGTGCCTGCTCCTCTGTGTTCCCCATTGAAAGGAAGGGTATCAAGCCCATTTTTTTGTGTCCAGGTCTAGCACGGCATCTGAGAATCAGGGAGTGAGGTCTCCATGGCTGTCACACGTGAGGCCCACTCCTCCTGTCCAGGTACTCCAAGCCCTGGAGTTGTGACGTTCAGCCCAGGGTACCAGTGTGGCAAAGGATGCTTCTAATTGGTTCCACTATCGGGAGACTGGACCTCCCCAGCGCGCCAAAGCCGAAGTCGGTAATTATAGCTTGGGACTTGACCCTTCTTCCTGCGCCTCAGCAGAAGCAGAGTGGGGGTAGGAGGACGCAGAAGGAACTCAAGGGGAACACGGGGTAAGAGCCCCCTGGCTGCCTATGCAAGGGGGAAGACAGTTCAAGACTCTGCTTTGGTCTCAGTGGTTGTTTGGCTTAGTTCCCAGAATCGAGGTTGCGAGAACCTCTGGGATTCTTCTTGGTGAATGGGTTGGTTATTAGGAGAAAACGAATTAGCAAGAGTAATAGAAAAACCATAGGATTACAGGGCTTCCCTGGTGGCGCAGTGGTTGAGAGTCCGCCTGCCGATGCAGGGGACACGGGTTCGTGCCCCGGTCTGGGAAGATCCCACATGCCGCGGAGCGGCTGGGCCCGTTAGCCATGGCCGCTGAGCCTGCGCGTCCGGAGCCTGTGCTCCGCAACGGGAGAGGCCACAACAGTGAGAGGCCCGCGTACCGCCAAAACAACAAAACAAAACAAAAAAAACCCCATAGGATTACAAAATGTGAAGTGTCAGCAGTTCCGAATTAGAATAAGTCCGTCTCGTGAACACCAACATGAGTGTTGTCTCTGCTAATCCCACCGCCAACAGGAAGGCAGACATCTCGGCCTGGGGCAGCGCTCCCTGAGGCTGGATTCTGGTGAGTTCCAGGAAACAAACACTGTGTTCTAGGCCGGACCGTGCTCTGCAAGCCCAGGTAGGCCCAGAGTCTCCCTCTCGCACAGTGTCACCCCACAGCCTGGCCAGTGTTCTATCCTTTGATACAGGTGAGCCCTCGGGACAGACCATCTTCAAAAAAATCCAGACCACACAGCAGCCCCCTATGTGTCTTGTGGCCCAGTCCCCTGAGAGTTAAGAGCTGTGATGGCCTCGCAGGACTAGTGGTAGGAAAGGGCTGTAAGGACCATCCAATAGCCCTCTCCTGCCAAGGGGTCTCTACGGATCAGGTTCTGGGGGTCTCCCACATAAACCTGGAGTTCAGGACGCTGGTTCCCAACCTTGGCTGTATATTGGTATCATCTAAGGAGCACTGAAAAAGGACGGGTGCCGCGCCTCTGTCCAGTACTGTCCTTGTGGTGTGGGACCCGATGGGCTCTAATGTGCAGCCGGCGTGGAGAATCACTGCTCTGAGAGCATAAGCGGGAGTCTGGACCCTCCTGGCTATCATGAGGAGAGCACAGGGGCTCATGTGTGAGAATAAACAGCTGGACATCCCTGTCTCCTCAAGGCTCTGGTCTGGAGCCCCCAGCAGGGGAGTAGGCAGCCTCTTCATGTGAGTCCCTTGCTCCTAGATGTGGCTTCTCCCCGCCCAGGAAGTCCCCCCAGGGCCAGTCCTGAGTGGTCTTTGTCCAACCACAGACACACAGCCCATTCCTCCATCCTGCACGGTTCTGAACATTCACCCCCACCAAGTGGTGCAGTGGAACCTCAGATGTGGAAGGAGCACATGCTTTGGAACAAGAAGGCTGCTACCCTTGGCTAGTTCTGTCACCCCAGGCGAGTCTCCATCTTCTGGTCTGCCAAACCTGGACAATATTGCCTCCTTTACAGCATTGATGGGAGAAGCAAAAAGTGCAGAAAAACACTGTTAGCGTTTTGTTAAACAGAAATAAATATCCTACGAAAATTTTTCTATTGGTGATTTAAAACAATGTAACAGTTCATACTAATGCATTAAAATGCACTTTTAAGTTATTTAAATCATGCAAACACATTCACGTGACCCCCATTCCGCACCACCCCCCTTCAAGGAACCAGGTGAAACACTTTTTGCAACAAGGCATAGTATAAAACAAAGATAATAAACAAAAGGCCAATGAAAGATCTAGATCAGTTTGGAATTCCTGGGAGACTCTTCAGGCCTAAGGAAGAGTGGCAAAACTTGAACCCCAAGCACAACAGCCCCTGCTCAGCTGGACAGCACCGCCTGCTGCTGCTCCGATAGAAGTCCATGCCATTGTCACGTGCCTGGAAAACCAGCCTCTTCTCCTTTCCTCTGGTGGTGTTCCAGTGAGTTCTCACGGACCCTCAATGGCTGGTTCATCTCCCTAAGAGGAGGCAGATAGCAGGGACTCTATCCTTTTTTTAAAAAAACATTCATTAGCTGCTCACTCCATCAGGCATTTTACAGTGTGGTTTTCACAACAATCATCATGGTTCCCGTTTTATAGATGAGAGAAGCCCTTCCCCAGTGTGATCTGAGGCGGCTCACTGTCTGCCTTTGCCTCTATTTTCCTTCCACATAGATGACAGCAGTATGTAAGCAGCATCAGGGTGGATGATTAAGTCAAAATGGCCAAACGTTGGCAATTTCACATGATTCAACCTAACAGAACTAATAACAGCTCTGTGAGTGGTATTATGAACAAAACCCATTATACAGATTATGGAACTGAGGCTCAATTGCACAAAGATTGTTCCACCTGAGCCTGAATCCAGAGTCCACGTTTTTTCCATTACTATGTGTGAGTTCTGAACTAGGATATCCAGTGTTGCTATTTTTCCCTCTGACAATAATTACTGGATACAAATTACAGTGCCAATGCTTTGGTTTGAGTACAGCAGGCTCTGTAACATCTCCAGGAATTAAGCGACCATCAGCCCTTTCCCCCTTAAAATTTTCCTTCCTCAAGGGCCAGACACTAGGGTATGGTCAGATGTGAAACCGTACCCTCTGCATAACCCATCCTTGAAGAACTGGCTGATTTTTAAAGTACAGTGCGTTTACAATATTATATTCGTTTATAATATTATGTTAGGTGTACGATACAGTAATTCAATTTCTTATAGATTATACTTCACTTACTATAAAATTAAAAAATTTTCTATATTCCCTGCGTTGCACAGTATTTTCTTGTAGCCTCTTTCTGTTTACATTGCAGGCTGTGTTCCTTAATCCCCTACCCCTATCTTGCCCCTCCCAAGAACTAGGTAAAGTTTTAACCGAAACTTATTTCCTCTCTATTTGTGGATAAAAGGGTGTTTCTTTCTTTTCTTTTCTTCTGTTTTTTAAAGGATATTATTTGGAGACAGAACTCAGCAGCCTAATTTCTAGGACGTGGTGAAACGCTCCGCTCCCCCGACAGTCCCCGCCGGCCGGGCGGGGCGGGGCAGTAGGCGCCCCCTTCCCCCGGCCCGCCCCCCGCCAAGACACTCTTCGACCGGCCGCTGCGAGCTCTCTGACCGCGAAACCTCACGCTCCGCATCATCCAGTTTCCGGATCTGAAACACGGCGCAAACCACTACTGGGGTCGGACGGAGGGGTGCAAGACGTGGCCAGGGCTGCGGGAGGAGGCGCAGAGTCCAGCTCCCCCCACCTCCCGGCCCCACACGGCCCGCCTCGCAAGCCCGGAGCCTGGGCCGCCGCCGCTGCCCACAGCAGGTCGGCGCGGACTGCATGCGGCCCCGCCCGGCCGAGAGGCTCGCACCCCCGCGCCGGCTTGCGTGTGGTCTCGCCCGCGCGTCCGCCTCCCGCGCCTGACCTTTACCCCGACGCCGCCCGGCCCCGCCCCGCCTTCCGCTTGGCCCAAGATGGCGGCGCCCGTCTGTGGAGTGTGGCTCCGGCCGCTGGTGAGTGGGCGGCACGGCCGGGGCCGGCGGTTGGAGGCGGGCAGCGGGGAGCCCTAGTTTCGGTCTGATGCCCCACTCTCCCTACAGGTGCTGTCCTGGAACCGAGAGCTGCCATGCGTCTGGCGCGCCCTGCACACCTCCGCGGCCTGCGCCAAGGTAAGTGCGGCGTGGAGGCCTGGGGTCTGGGCGCCCGCGGGCTCGGAGGGTGGGACCTGCTGGCGAGGGTGTAATCCAGGGCGCGCCCTGGGTCTGTGGTCGCGGAGAGTCACGGGTCCTCTTTCTTTCCAGAACCGGGCGGCCCGAGTCCGAGTGGGCAAGGGGGACAAACCAGTGACCTACGAGGAGGCCCACGCGCCGCACCACATCGCCCATCGTAAGGGCTGGCTGTCACTGCACACAGGTGAGGGGACGATGCCTGTCGCGGTGGCGGGAGGGGACGAGGACGTGCTGTGGGCCCGACCCCTGGCCCCGGGGAAGGCGTTCTCAGTTGTGCCTGTCTGTCACATAAACACGACGTGAACACGTGTCAGAGATTTTGTTTAACTCGGTACTCAACGCGAGGTTCAGAAATCGGTGAGACGCTTTTAGAAGAGGAGTAAAATAGACATATGTGGTCAGGATCGTTGAAATGTATTTGAAAGGGTTGCAAAACTCTTTTTCCATGCGGGTCAAGGGTTCGGTTGAACTTCCACAGAAATCGTTCGCATGTCTAAAGACAGTCGTTTTGCATCGCTGCCCGTTATGTGTAATTTACGGATGTAAAAAAGCCCAGAGGCAGTGAAAAGAGTGAAACCCCTTGGAATTCGATGACCCGGAAGACTGTTGTGAATATTGAATCTTTCACTACCGGTGTGTACAGTTTGCCCGGGTTATTTGCAGATTCCGTGTTTGTGAATTTGCCTACTCTAGGTGCTTTCCCATTCATTCTCAGACGTGGGCAGAGCAGGCACCCCAATGCACCTTCCCAGCTGCGGTTGATCAAGACCCTGCCTTCTAGTTTCAGCTCGCATGCTGTAAACAGGTACCCTTTTCGAGATCTATGAGTGCCATGTATTCAAGTTTTGTACTTTTTGTTGGTGATTCCACTGCCTTAAAATAGCCTGTAATGCTGAAGTGCTGTCTCGTGTTCCTAATTTCAGGAAGACTGATGTACCTTACATGGCGTGATTGTTAGAAAAGCTTCCTTCAGGCATGAGTTACAGGGCTGTTGGGAGAGAGTGCAGTGTTAATCAGCCATTTGTAGGTGTCTTTAAACAGAAAAAGAAAATAAGGCTACACATCACTTTGTTGATAAAAATATTGTAACCAAAGGCTTGCAGAAACCTAGCTGTATTTCCACCAGGAGCAGTGGTTTAGCATTTGCTAATTCGTTGTTCATGGTGATTTTATAGAACATAACGAGTGATGTTACAGATCATAACTACTGTGAGTTGATGAGGGTCAACAGTGTTTTGTTCACTATGAGGGTTCTCAACTTGAATGTTTGAGATATACCTGTCTAGAGAACTACCTTAAAATATGGATTTCTGTCCCCCACCCTTTTCAAGTTCTAGTTCTAAGGTCTGGGTGTGTGTGTGTAGACTCTTAAAAGAGGTGCAAAGGTTTCGTTGTCCACAGTGAGAATCCACTGGTTGAGGCCGTGGCTCTAGTCAGTGAGAGAGCTCACATCCCTCGTGTCAGAAGTAGCTGGTAGGGCTTCCCTGGTGGCGCGGTGGTTGAGAATCCGCCTGCCGATGCAGGGGACATGGGTTTGAACCCTGGTCCGGGAGGATCCCACGTGCCGTGGAGCGACTGGGCCCGTGCGCCACAGCTACTGAACCTGCGCTCTGGAGCCCGCAAGCCGCAACTACTGAGGCCTGCACGCCTGGAGCCTGTGCTCCGCAGCAAGAGAAGCTGCTGCGGTGGGAAGCCCAGGCACCACAACGAAGAGTCGCAACTGGAGAGAGCCTGCGAGCAGCAACGGAGACCCAACTCAGCCAAAAATAAATAAATAAATTAAAAAAAAAAAAAAAAAAAGAAGTGGTTGGTGGCCTCATCTCTCTGGTCCGTGGGTGACCAGTGCTTCTATAAGGCAGTCAAGAAAGGAGAGGGGCACTCTCTGTCTACATAGAAGAATCATCTGCGTTTTTTGCTCTCCTAAGGCCTCATTCTTCTCCTTTGTGAAACAAGGATAATGATAACACGTACTTCACAGGATTTGTTTGGGGATTATTGGAATAATGTTCTTTGAACTTTAGAGCGTTATTCCACTTACAGAAGAAAGGAGAAGAGGCTGGAGTGGGGTGTGGAACTGAGTGCCCAGTGCTCTTGGATGTTAACCTCTGGAGTTTTGGCCAACTCACCATGGTGCCCTTCTCTCTTCAGGTAACCTGGATGGGGAGGACCATGCTGCAGAGAGAACAGTGGAAGATGTTTTCCTTCGTAAATTTATGCTGGGCACCTTCCCAGGCTGCCTGGCCGACCAGATTGTTCTAAAGCGCCGGGCTAACCAGGTGGAGATCTGTGCCCTGGTCCTGAGGCAGCTACCTGCACATAAGTTCTACTTCCTTGTGGGCTACAGTGAGACTCTGCTGTCCCACTTTTACAAGTGTCCTGTGCATCTGCACCTCCAGACTGTGCCCTCAAAGGTTGTGTATAAGTATATCTAGGACAACCCACCTGTTTGCATCAAACTGTAGCCTGCAAAGGACAGAAGCTTGTGGAAAAGGACTGAAGTAGAAACGGGGGAAATGCATCCCCTCAGACTACTGAGGCTTTGTTTTCAAAGTTGGCTGTTGAATAAATAGACTCTCCACGTTGTGTTGCTTCTTGGTCTGCCTAGAGAACTAGAATAGGGTTTCTTTGAGGATGCTCCAGGGTTCCCAGGAAGGCTGCCAGTTCCTGAGGTTTAGGTAATAGCTATGGTTCAGTGAGTATCTTGTGCCCATCACTGTGTCAGGAACTTTACCTGAAGTTCTTTGTTTTCTCTTAAAATGGAAAGAGCCGTTTTTGGAGATTATAAAACAATATGGACATGTATTCAATCAGCCGTGAAGCTTACTTGTAATTCTACCCCAGAGAAAGCTACTGTATACAGTTTGTTGTAATTCCAGATGTACTTTTATTCCCCCAGAAATAATGTAGCACACAGTCATCTATTAAAAAAGCTTAGCTGCACCTAGTCTGTGCCAGACACTCTTCTAAGTAGCTTGGAACCCATCAATGACCAAAACATTCCATTCCAAGATCCTTGCCTTCGTAATACTTGTATCCCAGTGGAGGGGGACAGGGAGGGTTGGGCCGCATTGAAGGCTCCAAGCAGGTGAGGAATATAGATATGCAGGTAAATGGAGGAAGAACATTTCAGAAAGTGGCATCTGCAAAAGCCACACATGGTGCTGGGAATTGGGACAGGGATTGCTCACCTTCAGCTTCACCCCGACACTGATGACCTTCACCTTGACCATGATCCTGGTGCCCTTAACTT
The DNA here is from genome assembly GCF_949774975.1 of Lagenorhynchus albirostris. NCBI lineage: Eukaryota > Metazoa > Chordata > Mammalia > Artiodactyla > Delphinidae > Lagenorhynchus > Lagenorhynchus albirostris. The sequence goes on along the minus strand of NC_083102.1, from coordinate 98,959,840 downwards.
GACCCTGAACTTTAACACACCCACTCTAATCCTAACCCTTGATGGTCCCTGATCCTACCCACAACTTGACCTTTACCCTCAGTCTCACTCTTACCTGAGGGTGCCAACCAGGCCCCACCCCGCCCCGACCCTGTCTCCAGTGCTAGCTGACTGACTCACCATGACCCTGACCCTGTGTCCCTCACATTTATGTAACCCTGACTCGCAGTCAGAAACTTGACTCAAGACTTCATCCTGACACTGTCTCCACCCTTACGGTGACCCTAACTCATCCTAACTGGTAACGCTGATGCTCGCTTTGACAGATTATGTGCCTCATCCAAACTCTTATGACCTTGACTGTGACCTTGACCTTGAAACTCAGCCATCACCCAGACCCTGTCCCTCACACAGATCTGACCCTGCTCTTGACCATGACCATGACCCTGTTCTTAGACTCAACAATCCTGAAGTTGTCATTCAGACCCTGAGACTCGCCCTGATACCCTGATGACAAACCTCAACCTGAACCTGACTTTGATCCTCACCCTGACCCTTCTGACCTTCACTCTCACACTGACCCTCACACTCAGTCTGATCCTGGACCTGGCTTTTCATCTGAATTTGACCCTCACCCTGTTCCACGTTTGCATCATAATACTGACTCTGACCAGGTGTTCTCACCCTCACCCTTACACTGACTGTTACCTTGACTGAACCTCAGCTGGACTCGATTATGTCCCTGACCCTCATGACCCAGATCCACCCATGTACTGAATCTTATTCAAATCCTCAACCTGACATTGGCCCAATCCTCTACCTGACTGTGACCCTTAGGCTCACCTTTGCCTTGATATTGACTCATCCAGACCTTGACCCTGATCCTTTTTAATTTAATCGAAATACATTGGACAGGTAAAGTTATATAAGTTCAAGGTGTACAACATGTTAATTTAAGGACATTGTTATATTTTAATGTGATTGTAGCAATAATTAGCACCTCTATCTCATTACAAAATTATCCTTTTTAGTAGTTGGAAAAACTGTTATAGTCTCTTAGCAAGTTTGATGATTATAATTGTCCCTATTGTATGGTACTAAGCATTATATCTCTAGGGCTTATTTACTACTTGTAAATGTGTACTCTCAACATCTGTCCCCCCACCCCCTCATCCCCTGCTGATCACTTTTATTCTGTTTTTAAAAATTTAGCTTTCTTAAATTGTACATGTGAGTGATGTCATACTGTCTTTCTATGTCTGCAAGTCCATCCATGTTGTCGTAAATGGCAGAATGTCCTCCTTCCTCGAGGCTGAATAATATTCCATTGTGTGTGGTGTGTGTGTGTGTGTGTGTGTGTGTGTGTGTGTGTGTGTGTGAGAGAGAGAGAGAGAGAGAGAGAGAGAGAGAGAGAGAGAGAGATCTTTATCCATTTGATGAGTACTTACATTGTTTCCATGTCTTGGCTATTGTGAATAATCCTGCAATAAAAATAGGAGTGCAGATGTCTCTTTGAAATTCTGTTTTCATTTCTTTTAGCTATATACCCAGAAGTGGAATTGCTGGATCATATGGTTGGTCTATTTTTAATTTTTTTGAGGAAGGTTCATGTTTTCCATTGTGGTTGAACCAATTTACATTCCCACCAACAGTGCGTAAGTGTCCTCTTTTCTCCACATCCTTGCCTGCACTTGTTACCTGTTCTCTTCTTGATGATAGCCATCCTAACAGGTGTGAGTGTTGCCTCACTGTGGTTTTGATTTGCATTTTTTCTGATGATTAGTGATGTTGAGCATCTTTTCATTTACCTGTTGGCCATTTGAATGTCTTCTATGGAAAGATGTCTTTATTTCTTCTGCCCATTTTTAAATCAGGTTGTTCCTTTTTTTGATTTTGAGCTGTGAGTTCTTTATATATTTTGGATAGTAACCCCTTATCTAATGCATGGTTTGCAAACACTTTCTCCTGTACAAGTTGCCTTTTCATTTTTAATTGTTTCTTTTGTTGTGCAGAAGCTTTAAAGTTTAATGTCCCATTTGTTGATTCTTGCTTTTGTTGTTTGTGCTTTTGGTGTCGTATTTTAAAAATCATTGTCAAGACAAATGTCAAGGAGCTTTTCCTCTACATTTTCTTAGAGGAGTTATAGTATCAGGTATTAAGTCTGATCTATTTTGAGTGAGTTTTTGTGAGTGGTGTAAGATAGGTGTCCAGCTTCATTGCTTTACATGTGTTTCTCCAGTTTTCCCAATATCATTTGTTGAGGAGACTATCCTTTCCCCACTGGGTGCTCTTAGCTCCTTGTTGAATATTAGTTGACCATATAGGTAGCAGTTTAATGCTGGGCTTTATATTCTGTTCCAATGGTCTATGTGTCTATTTTTGTGCCAGTACCATACTGTTTTTTTTATTATTATTATTACTATGCCTTTGTAGTATAGTTTGAAATCAGGAAATTTGATACCTCTAGCTTTGTTCTTTTTCCTCAGGATTGCTTTGGCTATTTGGGGTCTTTTATGATTCCCTACAAATTTTAGGATTGTTTTTTCTGTTTCTGGGGAAAATACCATTGGTATTTTGATGGGGATTGCATTGCATCCATAGGTGGCTTTGGGTAATACGGACACTTTAACAATATTACTTTCTCCAATTCATAAGCATAGGATGTCTTCTGAATTTTTTGTGAGTTTGATTTCTTTCAGGAAAGCCTTGGAGTTTTCATCATACAGATCTTTCACTTTCTTTGTTAAATTTGTTCCTAAGTATTTTGTTGTTTTTGATGCTGTTGTGAAGAGAATCATTTTCTTTATTTCTTTTTCAGGTATTTCATCCTTAGTGTGTGAAATGCAACTGATTTCTGTATGTTGATTTTGTATCCTGCAACTTTACTGAAATTGTTGATTAGTTCCAATGGTTTTTTGGTTGAGTTTTGGAGATTATTTTATATACGGAGTCCTATGACCTGCAAATAGCAACAGTTTTACTTCTTCCTTCCCAATTTGTGTGCTTTTGTTTTGTCTTGATTAATTGCTCTAGTTAGGACTTCTAATGCTATATTGAATAAGAATGGTGAAAGTAGCCAATCTTGTTCCTTTCCTGATCTCAGAACAAAAGCTTTCAGTTTTTTTGGTGAAAGTAACCATTCTTGTTCTGTTCCTGATCTCAGAGCAAACGCTTTCTGTTTTTCTCCATTGAGTATAATGTTCTCTGTGGGTATGTCATATATGACCTTTATTATGTTAGGTATGTTCCTTCTATACCCAATCTGCTGAGGGGTGGTTTTTTTTTTTTAATCATGAAAGAATGTTGTATTTTGTCAAATGCTTTTTCTGCATCTATTGAAATGATCATGTGATTTTTTCTCTCATTTTATTAATGTGATCTATTATGTTTACTGATTTGCATATGTTGAACCATCCTTGCATTCCAGGGATAAATCCTACTTAACCATGGTGTATAATCCTTTTTATGTGTTATTGAATTCTGTTTGCTAATATTTTGTTGAGAATTTTTGCATCTATATTCATCAGGGATATTGGTCTATAGTTTTCTCATTGTGTCCTTATCTGGCTTTGTTATTAGGGTAATGCTGACCTCCTAGAATGAGTTTGGAAGTATTCCCTCCTCAGTTTTTTGGAAGAGTTTGAGAAGGATTGGTCTTAATTCTTCTTTGAATGCTTGGTAGAATTTGTCATTGAAGCCTTCTGGTCCTGGGGTTTTCTGTTGGGAGGTTTTTGGTTACTGATTCAATCTCTTTACTTGTTATTGGTCTGTTGAGGTTTTCTATTTCTTCCTGATTCAGTCTTGATAGGTTGTGTGTTTCTAGAAGTTTATTGATGTCTTCTAGGTTATCTAATTTTTCATCTTGTAATTGTTCATAATAATTTCTTATGATCCTATGTATTTCTGCCTTACCAGTTGTAATGTCTCCATTTTCTTTTTTTTCCCATTTTCATTTCTAATTTAATTTATTTAAGTCTTCTCTTTTTTTCTTAGTCTAGGTAAAGGTTTTGTCAATTTTATCTTTTGGAGGGACTACCTCTTAGTTTTGTGGATCCTTTCTATTGTTTTTCTGGTCTCTATTTCATTCGTTTCCCACTCTGATTTTTATTTTTTATTTTTTTTGCGGTACGCGGGCCTCTCACTGTTGTGGCCTCTCCCGTTGCAGAGCACAGGCTCCGGACGCGCAGGCTCAGCGGCCATGGCTCACGGGCCCAGCCGCTCCGCGGCATGTGGGATCCTCCCGGACCGGGGCACGAACCCGTGTCCCCTGCATCGGCAGGCGGACTCTCAACCACTGCGCCACCAGGGAAGCCCTGATTTTTATTATTTCCTTCTTTCTACTAACTTTGGGCATAATTTGTTCTTCTTTTACTAGTACCACGAATTATGAAATTTGTTTTTTGACATCTTTCTAATTTCCTACTATATGCATTTATTGCTATAAACTTTCAGGACAGCTTTTGCAGCACCCCATAAGTTTTGATATGTTGTATTTTTGTTTTCAATTGTTTGAGATATTTTTTATTTCCCCTTTGACCCATTGGTTTTTCAGAAGTGTGCTGTTTAGTTTCTACATATTTGTAGATTTTCAAGCTTTCCTGTTGTTGATTTCTAGTTTTATACCATTGTGGTCAGAAAAGATAGTTGGTATGATTTCAGTCTTCTTAAATTTTCTAAGATTTGTTTTCCGTCCTTTCAAACTATCTATCCTGGAGAATATTCCGTGTGCACTTTGGAAGAATGTGTATTCTTCTGCTGTTGAATGGAATTTTTTTATACGTCTGTTAATTCCATTTGTTCTAGAGTGTAGTTCAGTTCCACTGTTTCCTTACTTGACTTTCTGTCTGGATGATCTATCCATTGCTGACAATTGGGTATTGAAGTCCCCTACTATTAATATATTGTCTGTTTCTCTCTTGAGATGTGTTACTATTTGTTTAATATATTTTGGTGCTCCAGTATTGGGTGGGTATATATTTACAATTGTTATATCTTCCTGATGTATTGACCCTTTTATCAATATATAATGACTGTCTTTGTCTCTTGTTATCATTTTTGGGTTAAAGCCTATTTAGTCTGATATATGTATGGCTATGCATACTTTCTTTTGGATTCCTCTTGCATGGAATATCCTCTTTATTATTTTCACTTTAAACCTGTGTGTCTTTGGGGCTGAAATGAGTCTCCTGTAGGCAGCATATAGTTGGGTCTTGTTTTTTAATCAGTCCAGCCATTTTTGTGTCTTTTGTTTGGTGAATTCAATCCATTTATATTTAGAGCGATTACTGATGTATAAGGACTTACTGCTGCCATCTTATTTATTGTTTGCCTTCTGATTATTTTGTATCTATCGTTTCTTTTCCCTCTGTTTCTGTCTACCTCTGTAAAGTGGTGGTTTTCCATGGTAATTTTCTCAGTCTCTCTTTTTTTGTGTGTGTTTTGTGACTCTACTGTAGATTTTCCTTTGTGGTTACCATGTGGCTTACATAAAACATCTCACAGATAAAATAGTCATTTTTATGCCGATAGCACCTTAACTTTATCCACTTATAAAGTTTCCACCATTTTACTCCTTTTTTTAGATACTTTTGATGTTACAATTTACCTCTTTTTATGAAAACTGAATTTTTTGAGAAATTATAATATCAGTAGCTGTAGTTATTTTTAATGTACTTTTAGCCTTTATATTAATTGGGTAATGCACCACTGCATTAATATGTAGAGTTACAGTTTTTTAATTCTGACTGTTTATTTTTCACCTTTGTTAGAGTATTGTGTACTTTCGTTTGCTTTTATGTCACTAATTAGTCTTTTCATTTCAGCTTGAAGAGCTCCTTTCAGCCTTTCTTGCAAGGCAGATCTAGTGGTGGTGAACTTCCTTAGCTTTGTCTGAGAAAGCGTTTAACTTTCCTTCTAACCTGATGGATAACTGCCAGGTAAAGTGTTCTTGGCTGGCAGTTTTTGTCTTTTAACACTTTGAGTGTGTCATTCCACTTTCTCCTGGCCCGTCTAGTTTCTTCTGAGAACTATGCTGATAGCCTAATGGGTGATCCTTCGTGGATTACTTTCTTTTTTCCCACAGGCTCCCTTTAAGATTCTTTGTCATTGACTTTTGACAATTTTCCTATAATATATCTTGGAGAAGGTCTTTTTGCATTGAGGTAGTTAGATGTTCTCTTAGCTTCATGGAGTTGTATATCCAGTCTCTTCCCCAGGTTTGGGAAGTTCTCAGCTATTATTTCTCTAAATATACTCTCTGCTCCCTTCTCGCTCTCTTTCCTTCTGATATAACAATTATTCTTATATTTGTTTTTCTCTTTAAATCTCATAGCTTGTAGTGTTTCTTCACTTTTTAAAAAACTTAGTTCTCTTTTAGGAAGGAGTCATTTCCAGATTTCTGTCCTCCAAGTTGCTTATTCTTTCTTCCATCCAGTCCGCCCTAAGCTATCTAATGCATTCTTCATCTCGTTAATTGCATGGTTCAGCTCCAGAATTTCTGTTTGGTTCTTTATAAAAATTTCTATCTCTTTGGTAAAGAACTCCTTCTGTTCTTTAATTTTATTCCTGAGTTCATCGAATTACCTTTCTGAGTTTCCTTGTAAGCTTATAGAATTCTTCAAACCAGCTATTTTGAATTCTTTATCAGTTAGATCACAGGATTGTGGACCTCGGAGTTTAGTTGCTGGAGTATTGTCATTTTCTTTCTGTGATGCCATATTACCGTGATTTTTCATAGTTTCTGATGAAATGTGCCTCTGCCATCACATTTGAAGTAGCGAATAACCTCCTTAACTAAGGAAGCCTTTTGCTTGCTTACTTTGTACATACAGTTCAACAGGCTGGCAATTAGAAACTTTTCTTTTGTTTACCGGAAGGTGGCAGTATAGCTCAAGTTTTTGGTTTCTCTTTACCTGTGCTGGCTCTCATGGCTGCACTCACGGACACATTAAAAAGAGCTGCATAGCACAGGGAGAACAGCTTGGTGCTTTGTGACCGCCTGGAGGGGTGGAATAGGGAGGGTGGGAGGGAGGGAGACGCAAGAGGGAAGAGATATGGGAACATATGTATATATATAACTGATTCATTTTGTTGTAAAGCAGAAACTAACACACCATTGTAAAGCAATTATACTCCAATAAAGATGTTAAAAAAGAAAAAAAAAAAGCTGGTGGGGCTTCCCTGGTGGCGCAGTGGTTGGGAGTCCGCCTGCCGATGCAGGGGACACGGGTTCGTGCCCCGGTCCGGGAGGATCACACGTGCCGCGGAGCGGCTGGGCCCGTGAGCCGTGGCTGCTGGGCCTGCGCGTCCGGAGCCTGTGCTCCGCAACGGGAGAGGCTGCAGCTGTGAGAGGCCCGCGTACCGGAAAAAAAAAAAAAAAAAAAAAGAGCTGGTGGCAGAGAGTGGGGAGGTGAGGGCTTAGCACCCGGGGCTTCAGGCTACCCACAGCCTGGTCGGGGGATCCTTCAGTGGGGGCACTCACAGAAGTTCAAGGGCAGACCTGCTGAAATTCTGAAGCAGACAGCAGAAAACATACCCTTTAATGCCCTTTGTTGTTCTTATCTGCCTCTTTCCCTTTCCTCGCCTCCCCAACTCCCTGCCCCATCATGGGGGTTCCTCCTCAGAAATCTGGGTGCTGCCGGCGAGAAATGGATCCCTCCAGCTGTGATCCATGCAGCTGGGCAGTGAGCTGCTCACCACTTCCGCTTTCTGCCCCCTTGCGAGAGAGGTCACTGCTGTCAGCTGGGAAAGCCCAGCATGTTGCAGTGTCGCCCTGGGGAGGGGGCACTGACTCCTTGCTGTCCCTCCTTCTCCTCTGCCTCCAAATTTGTCTCCATCTCCTGCAGTGATGTGCCTGGTTTTCCTGTCAGACTGGCTGAACCTCCGCAAATTCTGTCTCCTGTGAGTGTCCTCCCTGTTTTGTACGCTCTAGTTTCACTTTTCCCCCCTCCTCAGCAAGTGAAGGTGGGGCAGGATCACAGACTGCCTTGGATTCACAGCCCCCTGAGGTCCTACCCGCCTGCATTTGAATGATCATAAATGTGGTAGTTTAGAGCAATATAAGTTTACTTCTTACAGTTTTGTAGGCTGAAGTCAGACCTAGGTCTCACTGAGCTAAACTCAGGGTGTTGGCAGAGCTGCATTTCCTTCTGGAGGTGTGAAGATGGACGAAGGGACCACGAGCCATGGAATGCAGGCGGCCTGTAGGGCAGAAAAGGTGAGGGAAGGGCTTCTTCTCCAGAGCCTTGCCAACCAATCTTAGACTTCTGAGTTTCACATCTACGAGATAATATTTGTGTTCTTTTAAGCCACCAAGTTTGTGGTGATTTGTTACAGCATTAATAGAAAACTAATGCAGTACTCAAACTTTAGATGTCAACCTAAAAGTCACTTTTCTTTTACATTTGTAAAACCAATGTTAATTGAGTCCTGCTGGGTAGACACTTTGATTTATACCAGCCATATTCTGATCCCCATTGTATATGGCCACCTCTGTAAATTTCTTTATAGCACTGATCACAGTAGCTCTAATGGAAGAGCGATTTGTTGACTATTTAATATCTACCTCCCTGCACACACCACCACCCCCCACCGACACCAGGCTCTGTGAGGACAGTATATGGCCTGGTACACAGGAGCACAGAGCAGATCTTGGAGAGCCCCATCACAGGGCTTCACCTGAGCCTAAACTGGTTGTCACTCAGTGGACAAAGGTTTCCTCCAATGTACCATGATCGATCCTGTGCCCTGAGGACGCTAAGGGTCCCTCTCAGAGACTGCCATGAAGAGCTCCTGGTCTGGGGGAAACAGACACTCAGACAATCACTACCCAGTGATGTGGGCACAGGTTAGCCTGGCGCCAAGGGAAGGACAGCAACTTGACCTGGATGAACCAAGGAAGACTGCTCAGAGGAGGACAAACTGAGCTGGCACTGGAAGGGATTTTCCAGGCAACAGGGGATAGTGCCTGAAGGCAGAAGAAACTGTTCGTGTAGAAGTTTGGGAGAGGTGTCCAAGTATCGGGAAAGTAACGAAGCAGCTTCTAGCAGGAGCAGGTCATCTTATTTTCAAAGAAGATCCCAATTTTGTTGCCATCTTTGTATCCCAAGGTGGCTACCTGGGGAGGTTTCCCCAAGAGCTTCACATGACGAGGAGACGGAGAAATCTGGAGCCTTGTGTGCTGTTGGTGGGGATATAAAATGGTGCAGCTGTTACGGAAAACAGTGTGGTGGTTTCCTGAACATTTAAACATAGAATTGCCATATGATGCAGCAATTCCGCTTCTAGGCATGTACCTAAAAGAATTGAAAACAGACTCAAACAGATACTTGAATATGGTTCATAGTAGCATCATTCACAATCACCAGTACATGGAAATAAGTCAGCCGTCCGTCAGCAGATGAATGGATAAACCAAATGTGGTATGGTACATTTAATGGAATAATCATTCAGTCTTTAAAAGCAGTGAAACTCTGACACATGCTATAACATGAATGGATGTTGAAAACATTTTATGCTAAGCGAAATAAGCCAGACGCAAAAGGACGAATGTTGTATGATTCTATTTATATGAAGTGTCTATAAAAGATAACTTCATAGAGACATGAAGAAGAATAGAGGTTCCCAGGGCCTAGGGGCAGGAGGGAATGAGGAGTTATTGTTTAGTGGATTCAGAGTTTCTGTTCGGGATGATGAACGATATATGGAAGTGGACAGTGGTGGATGGTTGCACAGCATTGTGAATATACTTAATGCAGCTGAATCACATACTTAAACATGGTTTAAATGGAAAATTTTTTGTTATACATTTTTTATAGTAAAAGTTAAATTTCTCAGAACTGGTTCTGAAATAGTTACATGTAATACGGAATAAGACCTTTGTCTCCTAGAGTGAGAAGTAGCCTTCTTGTTCACACCGGTACTACACACCCCAGGCTTTTTCATTCATACCCAGCATGATCACATGATCTTCTAACCAGAGGAAGTTCACGCTCAACTGGCCCATTTGGACCTCCTTCCATCATCCCAGTCCCCTTTTCAACTCACCCCTCCCCGCAAAGTATGGGCCATCACTGATCTGTTGACCATCTCTGTAGTTTTGTCTTTTCCAGAATGTCATATAGCTGGAATCAAACAGTATGTGGTCCGTTCAGACTGGCTTCTTTCACTAATTAATATGCAGTTAATCTTCATCTTTGTCTGCATGGCTTGATAGTTCAGTCCTTTCAATGGCACATTTCAAGTATTTAGTAAAGTCACATTGTACCTTAGATTTCCAGTACTTATTCATCTTGCATAACTAAAGCTTTGTACCCATGGACTAATATCCCAACAGCTCCCCATTCTCCCTTCCCCCTGGTAACCACCATGCTCTCTGCTTCCACGGATTCAACTACTTTAGATTCCACATAAAAGTGAGATCATGCAGCGTTTGTCATTCTGCATCTGGCTTATTTCACTTAGCATAATGTCCTCCAGGTTCATCCATGTATCCCAAATGGTGAGATTTTCTTCTTTTTATGGCTGAATAGTTTTCCATCTTCTGTGTTTACTACACTATCTTTAGCCGTTCATCTGTAGATGGACACTTAGGTTGTTTCTATGACTTAGCTATTGTGAATAATGCTGCAATGAACATGGGAGTGCAGATATCTCTTTGTGGTACTGATTTCATTTCCTTCAGAAATATGCCCAGAAGAGGAATTCCTGGATCATATGGCAGTTCTGTTTTTAACTTCTTGAGGAACTTGTGGCTGCACTAATTTACATTCCCACCAAGAGTGCCCGAGGGTTTCCTTTTCTCCAAAGTGAGCATTTTCAATTTGGAGTGATCATCAGTGATGCCTCTGTAGAACCTCGCAGCTGGTTACTCCTGGATCTGAGCCCCAGACCTTTCAGCTGTCTCGGAAGAGATCTGTGGGTATGAGGGAGCTTTGTTTTGCAGAGGGAAGTTGAGGCTGTGAGGATGAAATGCAGGACCTGTGCAGGGAGGGCAGGGAGGCATCACAACCTCCTTCATGGCAGCTCGTCAAAGGGCCCTGAAGGATGCAGACACAGCCTGGCTCTGTCTTGAGAGCCGTATCTGAGGAGCCTGGCTTGAGGGGTTTATTCCATGTGGGTGGCTGGGGTCTCAGTGAAGTCTCAGGAGTACCAGGGCCCCGCTGCAGGCCTCTGGAAGAGCAGCCCCTGTGTCCCCCTGCCCCCGGTCCTGGCTCCCAAATGCTGGTGGACACCCACTCTGCTCCCAGATGCCCACCTGCCCTGCAGATACCTGCTTCACATGCTTTTCAACTCGGAAACACCTGAATTGGACATTCCTGGGTAAATGCGTTTAAGTTACTCTTTCATTTTCACCCACTTTAGCCATTATTTCAGCCAAGCCTGTCCTTCGTGTATGGAGGACCGAGGTCTCTAAGAATAGAGGACCATGGTTTGATGTTTTGTTTTTCTCTTCTTCCCCTCTGCCCACCACCTGATCATGAATAGAAATAAATTGGCAACTCATGTTGTATATCTTTTGCTACATCTAGAGAGTTGGTTATATGCATGATCGAATATATAAAATACATCTAGAACAGGTCTAGAACATTATTTCCAGCCGTCACCTGCTAATAATTGACATTTAATAAATGCTAGCTTTTTAAAAAAAGCTTTTCTCCACACCCTCTCCAGCATTTACTGTTTGCAGATTTTTTGCTGATGCCTGGCCCTTATTTGGTGTCGCTGGTGCCTGACATCAGAATCCTTGGCCAGTCCCCAGACTGGCTCCACAGTTGTCATGTCACTTGTGCGCACAGAACCACACACGCATTCACATCTGTTCCATAATTTGCATTCTTCTCATTTCAGTCAATGTTGTTACATAAGCATGTTCTCATGCCAATAAGTGGTTTGCAAAGTTTCCATAATGTCGCATTATTTAGTCAGTGCCATGCTGCTGAATATTCAGTTTTTTAAGTTATTATAAATGAGATTAATCTTCCTAAAAAAACACTCGAGTAGTGTTCGGGATGAAAATGCCATCTTAGTAGATGCCAGTTTGCTTTACCTGATTTTCTTTCTTTTTTATAATTAAAGGGTCAGTTGCATGGGCTGTTCTCATTCTGCAAGTGCATGTGCGCATTCCAGAATGGGAGCTAGACTTCCTGCCTGCCTTTTAGGAAACGTGTGATTATGGAGGCCTCTGGCTCCAGCAAACAGACCCTGTGTTCCTCTGCCTCTCTGACTCAGAGAGAAGATCTGGGCAGTCTAGATCTGGGGAGCATCTGTCCTTCACAGTCATCAACCCCAGGAGTATATAGCCTGGCTTACAGAGTTGAAATCTCCCTAAGATCAAACATCTTGACTAATGAGAGTTAGGTACAGCCAGGTGCTCATGTATGTGCACATGACCAGGTTGACACCCGTGTGAGGCTGACCCAGACATCCCGGAATCCCTAAGGGCCACATCATGTCCAGATGGTGATGGTGAGGACACAGCTTTGTACACTGGTGTGCCCCTCAGGCTCTGGCTCATGGCCACTTTTTTTCTTCTGCACTCTGTTCCGAAAATTTTAGCTGTAGGAGGGCTGGAGCATGGAAGATGGAAGGTAGGGGCAGTTGCTGTTGCAGGAGAGGTTCACTGGCAGCCATGACAGGAAGAAAAGACCGGAAAACTGTTAGCAGCAGATGGGGCAGCTGGTGTCAGGGCTGCTGCTTTGGGTCCAAGAGTCTAGTGCTTTACTATTCAGTGACCACTGGCCTGATCTTAGAGAGGTGCACACTGAGGCCGGATGGGTCAAGGGATTTCCCAGGTCTCTCTACCATGTGCTTGGCAGCCCACCTCTCTAGCCCACCTCTCAGGGATCTTCAGGGGAGGGTTCCCTTGTGAGCGGCCTCCAGGATGGCATCCTCAATCAGGAATGAGGCCTTTGTGTTCCAAAATGGCCCTTATGCTTTTCCCGTGTGCAAGGGAGGTGCTTGGTGGGGACTGTTTTTCACCAGTTCCCTGCTTTTCCATTCTTGCCTCTCCCCCCAGGGGGTCTTTGTAGGAAAAGCTCCTCGGGGTTCATTTCTTTCAATTTCACTCTTCCCTCCTCATTTTAGAAGGTTCTGAAGCACATTCTCTTGCCCCCTTGTAAAGCTGTTGTGTCAGAGTTTGAACACCACCAGAAGACGCCTGAATCCAGTGATGGTTTTGCCGTTGCTTAATCAAAGGGACTCAGGTGGAAAATGGAACCATTGCAGGCCCTGCCAATGTCCCCACTGGGAAGGGATCTCATCAGGGTACCAGGACTCACAGACTTCAGGAGAACCCTGCCCTCTGGACTGGTCTCCCTCCTTGCTCTCTGCTGCTGCTCAGAGACCCAGGCACCTCCATCCTTCCACGTCCCAGGACCTGGAAGGGCCTGCATTCTGGGCCAACTTAGGGATAAGGCAAGACCTCCATACCCCTTTATGTGCTTGGGGGCGAGAATGTCTTGAAAGCTGCAACTAACTGATTCCAGAGTGCTGAGAGTTAAATGCCCAGCTGTTCTGGGTGGAAAGATTGAGTGTGAGGTTCCTTTGTCTGCAGGGCCTTCCCAGGGTAAAGAGCTGTGCACTCCCTAGGGCCAGTCAGTTCCCCGCACCATCCTCCCAGGAAGCTCAGACCCAGGATTAGGAGGGCAGAGGCTTCTCTCCTTACAAACTACCACTCCAACCGTGAGGAACCTGGCTCCCACTATCTGCCATTTATTCAGTTCATTGCTCCTTTTCGGATTAGAGATATAGTGGTTTCAGAATTGTTAGCTACTAACCCATGGGAAAGGACTTCATGAAATAGAGTGCACTGTTTATGAACCGTACATTTTGCCATTATTCCATTTGTTTCCAAATCACTGTGCTCAGTACCTTCTGCCCCATAACCTACAGTGAGGTTTTTTTCCATATGTTTCTAGTGCAGTTAGATTCTTTGTCATATTTTGTGTTCCATCCTGCACCACTCCTACATCCTAAATAACTTACTTTGAATTGATTATGGTTTACTCATTGTTCTGTAAAAATCTATAGGTTTTGATGTGACCAAACTCAGGGTTGGCTGCTCGCCACTTGAAAGCCAATACTCAAGAGACAAGTGTTGGTAGGAAAGGAAAGTTTGCTTCACTCAGGAGGCTGGCAACCTGGGGAGAAGGTGGACTTGCATCCAAAAACCAAATCCCAGTTGCTGTTGGGGGCGGGGGAAGAACTTTTAAAGGCGAGTTTTAGGAGTGTATAGGCAGAGGGAGGGGGCTACGTGCGGAACAGCACAGTCAGCTCTGACAGTCGTCTTGACGTTGGTCATGCGGTGGTCTGATCAGTGTCATCTTGATTGCTTTAAGTACAGCTAATCTTCAGTTCTAGGGTCCGTTTGTTCCCATTTCCTTGAGGCCAGTTCTTGGAATTTTGCAAGGTGGAACAGCTTATGTCATGGCTACAGTCTAGTCATCATGTAGTTAACTTCTTACACCTGGTGGGGCTTTCAGTATCTGCAGGACAGCTCAAAGGACGTGGCTCAGAAAATTATCTCTAGCCCTTGAGGAGGAACTAAAGGTCCCTGACTCTGTGTAATGGCTAAACTATTATTATTTTGTCGTGTTTGACTGCTTTCCTTTGCTTCTGCGTTTTCTCATTTCTCTGATGAAGGTTATTCTCTGGCTAAAGTTTTTCTACAGACAAGAGGCAGGTGGAGGACATGGGGGAGGGGGCATCTGTCCTGGGAAGGGCTCACAGGTCCCTGCTCCATTACACTGACACATGTATAGTGGCAGTGTCCATCACTAAATATCACGGAATACTTCAGACCCCTGCCCTGTGATCTGTTTATCATCGCTATAGTTTTGCAGAATACCGTATAAATAGGGGTCATACTGTAGCCCCTTCGGTTTGAATTCTTTCACTTGGCAATATACACGGAAGATTCATCTGTGTCCTTACGTGAGCTGATGTTTCATTCCTTTCTATTGCTGAATTGTATGCCATTGTATGTGTATGGGAGGGAAAATAATTTTCTTTCTCCCCTTCTAGGATCTTGGCTGAGAGCCCTCCTTAATAAAATGCAGATTAATAGGAGAAAAACAAACAGAAGTTTAATAACATGAATACCTCCTATATACATGGGAGAGACCCAGAAAAAATGAGTAACTCCCCAAAGTGGCCTAAGCCAGCATCCTTAAATACCATCTTCATCTAAAAACAAGAGGAAGATGTGGAGGGAGTGGGGATCCAGTTAAGAGAGGTTATCAGGCAAAGCACAGTAAAGGAGGGAATGGTTGTTATGCAGGTTTAAATCCAGGCCTTCTCCTTTGATAAGAGTTTCTTGAAATTTAGTCATCCTTCTATTCCTGGTAGAGAGGGAGACACCCTTAAAAATGGAGATTTCCCTTAAAACTGTAAATTTCCCTCTCAAAAGGGCAATTCTGTTCTGGTTTTCAGAGATTCTTCTGTGTCTGCTGGGGTTTTTTTTTGTTTTTGTTTTTTGTTGTACGCAGGCCTCTCACTGTTGCGGCCCCTCCCGTTGCGGAGCACAGGCTCCTGACGCGCAGGCTCAGCGGCCATGGCTCACGGGCCCAGCCGCTCCGCGGCATGTGGGATCTTCCCGGACCGGCATGTGGGATCTTCCCGGACCGGGGCACGAACTCGTGTCCCCTGCATCGGCAGGCGGACTCTCAACCACTGCGCCGCCAGGGAAGCCCCTGTGTCTGCTGTTTTTAAAAATTAATCAGCCCCCAATAATCTTTATGCCAAAGAGGCATATTTTGGGGGTGGCATATTCTGCTCCCCTTGACATGCTTATGCATTCATCTACTGAAGGGCTTCCTGAATTCTTAAAGTTTTTAGCTATTAGGAATAGAGCTGCTGTGCATAGTTGCACGCTATTTTTTGTTTGGATAGTTTTTCAAAGCAGCTGCCTAAATACTTAGAGTCACGATTATTGGCTCCTAAGGTGAGACTTGTTTAGCTTTGGGAAAAAAACAGTAAAACTATCTTCCAAAGTGGCTGTAGTCATTCCGTCAACCATGAATTAGAATTTCTGTTGTTTGTCACCCTCCAGCAATTGGTATTGTCATTTTTTTTTTTTAGTTAAGTGGTTCTGTAGGTGTGCAGTGCTACCTCACTGTTGTTTTAATTTGTAATTGTATGGTGTTGAGCATTATGTTATATGCTTATTTACTATGTATATTATTTTCTTTGGCAAGGTGTCTGTTCAGATCTTTATGCATTTTCAATGAGTTGTTTGTTTTTGCAAACAAAAACAAGAGTGTCACTCATCATCACTCATCATTATACAAAGGATTAAGTCACAACTCACTGCAGTCACCCACTGACAGTGTGCCCTGAGGGGAATTCAGGATGGAAAACACGGGATGAAGGGCTCTGTGCTTTGGATATTCGGGCCCTTAGATAGTTAAGATGCACATCAAAGGAAAAATTTCAATGATTCTTGCACCTTCCCATACATAGAAAAGCACTAAAATCATTAACTTGAGATTTCTGTTCTTTGTGATTAGCAGTAATCTTTTTATGGTTGACTACTTGTATTTCCCAGCCAAAAAATTCATATATATACTGCCTCTTCCCCTACTCTTCTGAAACAGCTTCTCAGAGCTACTGAGAGTTTGTCTCCTGGGCTATAGTTCTCAGTAAGACCCTGAATAAAACTTAACTCGCAACTCTCACGTGTGTGTTTTTCTTTCAGTTGACAGTTTAGAGTTCTTTCTGTATTTTGAGTATAAATTCTATCAGATATATGTGTTGCAAATATTTTCCCCCAGTTTGTGGCTTGCCTTTTGGTTCTCTGAGCAAAGTCCTTCACATAGTAGAAATTTTTAATTTTATAAAGTTCATGTTGTTTATTGTTCTTTTGTGGATAGGCTTTTGGTGTTGTTTTTTAAACCTCATCGCTAAACCCAAGGTCATGTGGATTTCCTTCTAAGTTTTCTTCTAGGTATTTTACAGTTTTGCATTTAAAATTTGTCTGTAGGGATTTCCCTGGTGGTGCAGTGGTTAAGTCTCCACACTCCCAATGCAGGGGTCCAGGGTTTGATCCCTGGTCAGGGAACTAGATCCCACGTGCATGCTCCAACTAAGCGTTTGCATGCCGCAACTAAGGAGCCCACATGCTGCAACTAAGACCCAGTGCAACCAAATAAAAACAAATAAATAAATATTTAAAGAAAAATAAAATTTATCTATAGACAATTTTTTATTTATTTATTTATTTTTTTACATCTTTATTGGGGTATTATAGACAATTTTGAGTAAATTTTGGTATAAGTTGTAAAGTTTGTGTCTACATTCATTTCATTCCATATCACCTCCAATGAATTTTTCCTTAAATATTTTTGGAGGAGTTATGGGATATTCAGCTCCATTTTAGTTTGAATTTCCGAAATTTAATGGATTCAGCAGGACTGCTGGCAGGGGTGCTGCCTCTGCTTGGTACACCTACATTTCCCCCACGGTTCACAGGGGTCACTGAGCCCGCCTCTCTGACTCAGGTCCTGCCTGAGGCTTGGCTCTGCCTGCCAATGAACGGGAGCAGGGAGATCAGTTTCCTTGGCACCTGCGGGGAGGCGCGGGGTGAGACACTCCTGCAGGGGGATAAAGAGCAGAAAGGTGAGGAAAAGTGGGGAGATGCTTTCTGTTCTGGGGGAGTCGGCATTCAGAAGGCCCAGAAGAGGAAGGGCTTGATGTGGAAAATTGCATGTGTGTTTTTAGTCAGTTTTTGTGTGTGATGTAAGATGGTGTCTGTGGTGTTCTTTTGTGTGTGGTGTCCAGTTTACCCAGCACCACTTATTGAGAGGACTGTCTTTTCCCCATCGTATGTTCTTGGCTGATGTGTCGTGAATTAACTGACCGCGTATGTGTGGCTTCATTGCTGGGCCCTTTATTCTGTTTCTCTGGTCTATGTGCCTGTTTTTATTCCGAAGCTACTGTGTTTTGGTTACCATAGCATTGTAGTGCAGCGTGAAGTCAGAAGTGTGACGCCTCCAGCTTTGCTCTTCTTTCTCAAGTTGCTTTGGCAACTGGGGTTCCTTTGTGGTTCCATAGACATTTTAGGGTCGTTTGCTCTATTTTTTTGAAAAATGCCATTGGAATTTTGATAGGGACTGTGTTAAATCTGTAGTTTGCTTTGGATAGATGTTTTAATATATTAATTCTTTTAATCATAAGCACAGAATATCTTTCCAAATATTTGTATCTTCTTTGATTTCTCTCTTCACTGTCTTACAGTTTTCAGTGTGCAGGTCTTTCAAGCCCTTGGTCAAATTTTTTCCTAAGTATTTTGTTCTTTTTGATGCCATCGTAAATGAGATTGTTTTCTTAATTTCTCTTTCTGATGGTTTGTTGTCAGTGTATAGAAATGCAACTAATTTTTTATATTGATTTTGTAGCCTCCAGGTTTACTGAATGTGCTTACTAGTTCTAACTGTTGTTTTTTTTTTTAAACTGTAATAGTTTATTTTTTTAATTTTTTAAAAATTGGAGTATAGTTGATATACGACGTCGTGTTCGTTTCAGGTGTGCTGTAACATCTAATAGATTTTTCATGGGGCAGTGGAATATTGGAATTTTAAAAATCCCACTGTTTCAGCCATATCCAGGTCATCCACAACATCCAAGACGTGGTGGCTACTAATATGATCTCCCATAGTGCCTCCTAATGACACGTGGGCTCCCACAGGGGCAGGTAGCTTCACCACTTTGGGTGAACTGGATCTGAGCTCCAGAGGCTTGGTCTCTATAAGGAAGTCTGATGCTTCTCTGCTTTTCTGGTATGATACTGAAATGGTGGTTTTGAAAAGTAATTTACTTACCAGTAATTTCAAACATACAGAAGACCTGCAATTGCAGTACAAAGTACTCTTCACCTCAACATTCAGACCCCTCAGCTTTTCCATATGCTTCACCATAGTTGCTGCAGTGGCACAAAGTACTGCAGTGTGTTTTACCCCAGGCACTCACCATGTAACCCCAAATGAGGAAAGCATTATGGTTTCCACATTATAATCCAAACCACAGGCCCACTTCAACTTTCACCGCTCATCCCAACTGTGCGAAAATGTCTTTTTCCTTTCTGATCCAGTTTTCTTTTTCTAGCACTGTTCCTGAGACTTTCCCTCATTTTCACAGCTTTGATGGATTTAAGGTGCCCGGATAACTCCAATTTTGGTGGGCTTTTCTGTATGGCTTCTTTCGTTTAGGATGTTTTCAGTGTTGATCTGTGTTGTTATCGGTACTTTCATTGTTTAAATATGCATAACATAACACTTACCATTGAAACCATTTTAGGTATACAGTTCTATGACATTAACTGCGTTCACACATTGTTGTACAAATATGACCACCTCCAGAACTTTTTCATTTTCCCTAAGTGAAATTCTGTATGGATTAAACACTAACTCCACATTCCCCCTTCCCCCGCAGCCCCTGGCAACCACATTCTACCCTCCGTCTCTGCATTGGACTGGTTGGAGGACCTCATATCAGTAGAATCATTTAATACTTGTCCTTCCGTGACTGGCTGATTTTAAGATTCGTCCACGTTGTAGCGTGTTTCAGAGTTTCCTTAGTTTTTAAAGCTGAGTAATATTCCTTTGTGTATAGACCACATTTTGTTTATTTATTCTTCCCTTAAGAGGCACTTGGGTTGCTTTCACCTTTGTGGAAATATAGCCATTGTGAATAATGCTGCTATGAATATGGGTGTACAGATATCTGTTTGAGTCTCTGGTTTCAAATCTTTTTGCTACATATCCTGAAGAGACATTGCTGGATCATACATTAATTCTACATTAGAGTGTTTGAAGAACCACCATAGTGTTTTTCATAGTAGCTGTACCATTTTACCTTATCCCTTTATATGGCAGAATAATACGGCAGTTTATGGTTCTACCTAATTTTGTCTGTCCATTCACTAGTTGATGGACATTTGAGTTGTTTCTAGCTTTTGGCTATTGTGACCAGTGCTGCTATGAATATTGTACAAGTTTTCGTTTGAGAACCTGTTTTCAGTTTTGGGGGTACATATTTAGGGGTGGAGGAGTTGTTGAACTATATGAATTATATTTTTATCTTTTGGAGGAAAAGCCAAACTATTGTATACACAGGCTGTACTGTTTGACAGCTCCACAAGCAGTGTTTAAGGGTTCCAGTGTCTCTACATCATTGCAACATTTGTTATTTTTAGTTTTCTTGATCATAGCCATTCTAGTGTGTGTAAAAGGGTATCACACTGTGGCCTTTAATTTGCGTTTTGATCACGACTAATGATGTTTAACATTTTTTTCATGTGCTTGTTTTTTTTTTTTTTTTGTGGTACGCGGGCCTCTCACTGTTGTGGCCTCTCCCGTTGTGGAGCACAGGCTCCGGACGCGCAGGCTCAGCAGCCATGGCTCACAGGCCCAGCCGCTCCGCGGCATGTGGGATCTTCCCGGACCGGGGCACGAACCCGTGTCCGCTGCATCGGCAGGCAGACTCTCAACCACTGTGCCACCAGGGAAACCCCAGAGGAGCTTTTATTTATGAGCTGGAGACAGAGCTCATGCCAAGCCCTCAGAGCCTTTCTCCATTTATTTATTTAATTTATCTCCTCTGTGGGGCCGTACAGATCTTCCATACGGAGAGCTCCGAGTACAGCTGGCCTCCGTGGCTGAAGGGGCACGAGCGCATATAGGGCAACTGTGCCCTTCTTTATAGCGGAGGCGTCACCACATTCTTGATGTGAATGGAGTTTTTCTGAATCAAAGCCTGTCCTGAAAGTATCAGAAGGACTTGTAGTGGAAACACACACAGTGGTTCAAGTTTCAGCAAAGTGAATGATTGTCCCTAGACTAATATATCACAACCTTTATTCCCAAAGAATCCGACTCCCTCCCTCATGGTAGAGAGTAAAAGCTTTCTCGGACTCCCCTGGTGGCACAGTGGATAAGAATCTGGCTGCCAACGCAGGGGACACGGGTTCGAGCCCTGGTCCGGGAAGATCCCACATGCTGCGGAGCAGCTGAACCCGTGTGCCACAACTACTGAGCCTGCGCTCTAGAGCCCGCGAGCCACAACTACTGAGCCCACGCGACGCATCTACTGAAGCCTGCGCGTGCTCTGCAACAAAAGAAGCCACCACAATGAGAAGCCCACGCACCGCAGCAAAGAGTAGCCCCCGCTCGCCACAACTAGAGAAAGCCTGCGCGCAGCAACAAAGACCCAATGCAGCCAAAAATAAATAAACAAACAAACAAATAAGTAAATTTTTAAAAAAGAAAGTAAAAGCTTTCTTTATTGGGATGTCATTTTTTTTTACCTCCTTGTAAATTTTTTCTTTGTTATTGATCCTTTATCATAAATTCTATCACCAATTTTTAGAATTGTTATACCAGGCACTTACTGACAGATGAGTAAGGATTAGGAGAAACTCCATGTTCCCAGACTGTTTCTGGAATATGCATGAGTAACCCATGCTGGGGGAGGGGTGCAGAGGGTTGGACAGGCCCCTCTCAGGTCACATGGGTCCTGGGCTAGGCCTGGCCCCAGGGGAAGTGGTTGTGCAAGGCTGTGTCCTTCTTCCACATGTCTGCTTCTTCCTGTTGGTGTGTGTGCCACGGGTGAAAACCGCCACTCTACGGCATTTATCTCAGAAGCACAGTTTTCAAATTTATGTCGGATTTGTTTAAAACAGAGCATGCTTGTGTAATCTGTAGGCTTTTTAAACCAAATGGGTTTTTTTGGTTCAAATGTTTAATACTTAAAAGTTTGTTTAGTGTCAATGTTAAATTGAATGTGATGTTTAAGTTCCCTTTTGCAGAGCAGAGGGAGTGCTGGGATCCTCAAGATTTGGGGTCTTTTTAAAGTCATCAAAGTCTAGTCCACTGTCTGTGGAGCCAGACAGGTCAGATCCTTATATAACTACTACACTGTCCTCACCACCTGCCCTCTCAGCCACAGGAGCAGCCCCCAGGGAGTCCACGACTGGTGTGCACTGGGTTCTCACTGCTGGTGACGCTGCGGCCCCAAGGAGCCTCCCTGGGAAGAGGGATCCCCAGCACCCAGCTTCTCCACCAGAAGTGCCCTGGTGCTTCAGATGTGGAATCGCATCACCCAGGGGCCTTTACCTACACCCACCACTTGCTGCATGTGTGATGCTCGTGGCATCTCTTTCCTCATCTCTGAACTGGAAAGTGTGTGCAGTGTCTGGACTACAGTTGGCATCTGCACACATCAGCTCCTCCTCCTTCCCCGATTCTCAACCGGCCCCTTTATCACTGGTTTTCAGATTGCACAGAAACTATTTTTGTGCCTGAAGATTTAAGAGAAGAGTTCACTGTCTGTCAGTGAGAAAGGTTCTGGCCCAGCCTCTGTCTTCTCCCCCTTTCCCTCCCCTAGTGATGCATTTGATTTTGCTGCTCACGTTCAGGCCACGTTGTTTTCCTTACCCTGCACATCCTGGCAGGTGCCACCACACGGCAGGGCTCCAAGTCTCAGGTCAGCTGGCAGGGGGACTTCCATGGCTTCCACAAACTTCGGGAGAGAAGGGCTGTGGGGAAGGAACAGTGACATTTGTAGCAGGATGCCCTTATGTCTTGTTCTCTCCTTCTAAGAGGAAAGAGCAAGAAGTGCCCTCTGAAAGGACAATGCAAGCACCCTGAAAGGCAGAATCCCAGGTCTTGGTCCCCACACCGGCTGATGGGTCGTCTTTGGAAAGCCACACAGGCACTTGGAACTCCTGTTCCTTTTGGGGGCTTGGGACGTGACATCTGCCTTTTCTTCTGTTGTGGTGATGCAGTGAAACACTGTTTTGAGGGGATTTTGTAATCCATAAAGCAATGTGCAGAAATACACCAGGGGCAATGTCCCTTATCCATGGAGAGAGTCGGTATTAATTTCAGGGGAGTCTGTGGTTTTAAATGAAACATTATGATTTTGCTTTTCATATAGATTTTGAAGCTTATTACAGGGATATCCAAGAAGCAGTGGCATCCAAAGAAAGGCAGTCAGCTGACTGTGAGTCTCTGACTGTTACTTCTTTCCTGGAGCCCCCTGTGTCCATGTCCCTTACCTCCACTTCCTTTTCTGAAATCTGGGTTTACCAAGCTGCTCTGTTGCATCAAGACCACCAAGAGCTCCCAGAGCAATAGGGAAAAGTTTAAGCTGCTTTGCGTGACATGATCTGACCCAAACCTTTATTCTAGCTCATCTACTATTGCATTTTAGGTATCCTGTGCTTCAAACACCGGATAGTAGTCCCGGGCCTCCAATAGGGACATCCCTCATCCACAACTTTGTCCATCCTTCCCAAGCTGTCATCTTGGAGAGGTTCATTTTTTCCAGTTGGCTTTTTTTTTTTTTTTGCAGTACGTGGGCCTCTCACTGTTGTGGCCTCTCCCGCTGCGGAGCACAGGCTCTGGACGCGCAGGCTCAGCGACCATGGCTCACGGGCCCAGCCGCTCCGCGGCATGTGGGATCTTCCCGGACCGGGGCACGAACCCGCGTCCCCTGCATCGGCAGGCGGACTCTTAACCACTGCGCCACCAGGGAAGCCCACCAGTTGGCTTTGATTTCTTCTCAGAAGCCCCCCTCCTTCTTGTCTTGTAGCACTTCCCCTTCCCCCAGCAGCCTAGTGTTTTTATTTCTACCTGCTTAAAGCAGGTGGCTCATCAAACTCACCCACTCTTTCTTTGTCCGAGCTCTTTGAGGAAAGCTTCCACAGCAAGTTTATATTCGTGTCCCCAGAACTATCACAGTACCCGGCACATTGGTGCTCCGTGAGAATGTGATCAAATGAACAGATGGATGGTCAGTGAGTGATTTATTTATCTGTCCAGTGAAAAGATGGATAATCAGCAAATGACTTGTTTGTTGAATGAATAGATAGATGATCAGTGAATGATTCATCTGTGGAATGAATAATGAATCCTCAGTGAATGATGTATCTGTGGAATGAATAGCTGGATGATCAGTGAACGATTTATTCACCCAGTTTACTGCAGTGTGTCCTTTGACAGTCCTCTTTAAATGCCTCAGCATTTTGATTTCTCAGGCCTCTCTGTGTTCTTTCCTGTTTACAATACACATCTGTTCTAGAGACTTGTTTTTACATTCACAGTAGGTGCTTAATAAATAACATTGAATGAGGAAAAAGCATTGCATTCACAGAATTATTCTTCCTTGACAGTTGAGTTCATTCCAGCCCCCCAACATTTATCCATTTTATCATTATATCTTGTTTCAATGACCTTTATTTGAAGTCTCGAATTAGTCTTCCCCAAGCAAAGTCCAGCCATCATCCCTTGCCTAGACTATGCAGGAAGCTTTCATTTGCTTCTCTGCTTCCAAAGGGCTTTTAGGACCACAAAGCAGACTGCCCCTCCCCTGACCAGTCTCTCCAGAGATCCCTCACCGCACTTCCTTTGACAGCCGAGGGCCCCTGGCAATTTCCCCCATCTCATTTCCACCCTGTCACCTTACTCCAGCCATATCACAGATGATTCCCAAAGTATTTCCCTCAGAGAGCTCATTCAAGTCTCTGTTCTGAGCCTCTACGCAAGGGCACCTCCCTGATCACCATCTCTAAAATAGCCCCCTTCTGATCCCATCTCTTTCTCTCAATGCCTGCCTTTATCTTTCTTCAGGGCACCTGGCTTTACAGTGCTTGTGTAAGTATTTTCTTGTTTTTTGCTTTTTTTTTTTGACTTGCTACCATAGATTTCCAGATAGCAAGGACTTGGTCGCTGTGATTTACTGCTGTATCTCCAGTCCCTAGATGAGTACTTGGGTTCAGTAGGTCAGAACAAATATTTGTTGAATAAATGAAGGGAGGAAGGGATATGCAGTTGTACTGCAAATCATGTGATGATCAAGTTCATCTCTTGAATGCGCTTGGTTGCTGAAGACGTGATTTAGTTATGCAACATCCAGCAATAGTTTTATTGATACTGACTTTGAACTGTTAGTGCTTTAAGAAGGTCATTGTGACTTTTCATGTGAGAGTACACTCAGTGGGTCCCCATGGGAAGAAAGATGATGAGAAATCACAAAGAACCAGTTTTCTCAGCAAATAAATTGCAAAGGAACCAAATAGAGATGTAGATGCTACCTATAAGGTAAAGGAGATATGAGAAGAAAATAGTTAACGTAATTCACCATATTAATAGACTAAATAAGAAAAATCATATGATCATCTCAGTAGATGCAGAAAAAAATCATTTGATAAGGTTCGACATTCATTCATGAAAAAAAAACCCAACTCTCAGCAAACTAGGAATAGAAGTGAGCTTCCCTAAACTAATAAAGGGTATTTATGAAAACCCTACACTTAACCTTGTACTTAATGGTGAGACAGAGAGCTTTTTTAAATTTAATTTTATTTTTTTATACAGCAAGTTCTTATTAGTTATCCATTTTATACATATTAGTGTCTACATGTCAATCCCAGCCTCCCAATTCATCCCACCACCATCCCCACCCCCCCGCCACTTTCCCCCCTTGGTGTTCTCTACGTCTGTGTCTCAATTTCTGCCCTGCAAACCAGTTCATCTGTACCATTTTTCTACGTTCTCCATATATGAGTTAATATACAATATTTGTTTTTCTCTTTCTGACATACTTCACTCTGTATGACAGTCTCTAGGTCCATCCACGTCTCAACATGACCCAATTTTGTTCCTTTTTATGGCTGAGTAATATTACATTGTATATATATACCACATCTTCTTTATCCATTCGTCTGTCGATGGGCATTAAGTTGCTTCTATGACCTGGCTATTGTAAATAGTGCTGTTATGAACATTGGGGTGCATGTGTCTTTTTGAATTGTGGTTTTCTCTGGGTATATGCCCAGTAGTGGGATTGCTGGGTCATATGGTAATTCTATTTTTAGTTTTTTAAGGAACCTCCATACTGTTCTCCATAGTGGCTGTATCAATTTACATTCCCAACAACAGTACAAGAGGGTTCCCTTTTCTCCACACCCTCTCCAGCATTTGTTGTTTGTAGATTTTCTGATGATGCCCGTTCTAACTGGTGTGAGGTGATAACTCACTGTAGTTTTGATTTGCATTTCTCTAATAAGTAGTGATGTTGAGCAGCTTTTCATGTGCTTCTTGGCCATCTGTATGTCTTCTTTGGAGAAATGTCTATTTAGGACTTCTGCCCATTTTTGCATTGGGTTGTTTGTTTTTTTAATATTGAGCTGCATGAGGTGTTTATATATCTTGGAGATTAATCCTTTTGTCTGTTGATTTGTTTACAAATATTTTTTCCCATTCTGAGGGTTGTCTTTTCGTCTTGTTTGTAGTTTCCGTTGCTTTGCAAAAGCTTTGAAGTTTCATTAGGTCCCATTTGTTTATTTTTGTTTTTATTTCCATTTCTCTAGGAGGTGGGTCAAAAACAATCTTGCTGTGATTTATGTCAAAGAGTGTTCTTCCTATGTTTTCCTCCAAGAGTTTTATAGTGTCCAGTCTTACATTTAGGTCTCTAATCCATTTTGAGTTTATTTTTTGTGTATGGTGTTAGGGAGTGTTCTAATTTTATTCTTTTACATGTAGCTGTCCAGTTTTCCCAGCAGCATTTATTGAAGAGACTGTCTTTTCTCCATTGTGTATCCTTGCCTCCTTTGTATAGATCAGTTGACCATAGGTGTGTGGGTTTATCTCTGGGCTTTCTATCCTGTTCCATTGATCTATATTTCTGTTTTTGTGCCAGTGCCATACTGTCTTGATTACTGTAGCTTTGTAGTGTAGTCTGAAGCCAGGGAGTCTGATTCCTCCAGCTCCGTTTTTTTCCCTCAAGACCGCTTTGGCTATTCAGGGTCTTTGTATCTTGATACAAATCTTAAGATTTTTTGTTCTAGTTCTGTAAAAAATGCCATTAGTAATTTGATAGGGATTGCACTGAATCTGTAGATTGCTTTGGGTAGTATAGTCATTTTCACAATACTCATTCTTCCAATCCAAGAACATGGTACATCTCTCCATCTGTTTGTATCATCTTTAATTACTTTCATCAGTGTCTTATAGTTTTCTGCATACAGGTCTTTTGTCTCCCTAGGTAGGTTTATTCCTAGGTATTTTATTCTTTTTGTTGCAATGGTGAATGGGAGTGTTTCCTTAACGTCCCTTTCAGATTTTTTCATCATTAGTGTATAGGAATGCAAGAGATTTCTGTGCATTAATTTTGTTTCCCGTAACTATACCAAATCCATTGATTAGCTCTAGTAGTTTTCTGGTGGCATTTTTAGGATTCTCTATGTATAGTATCATGTCATCTGCAAACAGTGACAGTTTTACTTCTTCTTTTCCAATTTGGATTCCTTTTATTTCTTTTTCTTCTCTGATTGCTGTGGCTAGGACTCCCAAAACTATGTTGAGTAATAGTTGTGAGAGTGGACATCCTTGTCTTGTTCCTGATCTTAGAGGAAATACTTTCAGTTTTTCACCATTGAGAATGACGTTTGCTGTGGGTTTGTTGTATATGGCCTTTATTATCTTGAGGTAGGTTCCCCTCTATGCCCACTTTCTGGAGAGTTTTTATTATAAATGGATGTTGAATTTTTTCAGAGCTTTTTCTGCATCTATTGAGATAATCATATGGTTTTTATTCTTCAGTCTGTTAATATGATGTATCACATTGATTGATTTGCATATATTGAAGAATCCTTGCATCCCTTGGATAAATCCCACTTGATCATGGTGTATGATCCTTTTAACGTGTTGTTGGATTCTGTTTGCTAGTATTTTGTTGAGGATTTTTGTATCTATTTTCATCAGTGATATTGGTCTGTAATTTTCTTTTTTTGTAGTATCTCTGTCTGGTTTTGGTATCAGGGTGATGGTGGCTTCATAGAATGAGTTTGGGAGTGTTCCTTCCTCCGCAGTTTTTTGGAAGAGTTTGAGAAGGATGGGTGTTAGCTCTTCTCTAAATGTTTGATAGAATTTGCCTGTGAAGCCATCTGTTCCTGAGCTTTTGTTTGTTGGAAGATTTTTAATCACAGTTTCAATTTCATTACTTGTGACTGGTCTGTTCATATTTTCTATTTCTTCCTGGTTTACTCTTGGAAGGTTATACCTTTCTAAGAATTTGTCCATTTCTTCAGGTTGTCCATTTTATTGGCATAGAGTTGCTTGTAGTAGTCTTTTAGGATGCTTTGTATTTCTGCAGTGTCCATTGTAACTTCTCCTTTTTCATTTACAGTTTTACTGATTTGAGTCCTCTCCCTCTTTTTCTTGATGAGTCTGGCTAATGGTTTATCAATTTTGTTTATCTTCTCAAAGAACCAGCTTTTAGTTTTGTTGATCTTTACCATTGTTTTCTTTCTTTCTATTTCATTTATTTCTGCTCTGATCTTTATGATTTCTTTCCTTCTGCTAACTTTGGGTTTTTTTGGTTCTTCTTTTTCTAGTTCCTTTAGGTGTAACGTTAGATTGTTTATTTGAGATTTTTCTTGTTTCTTGAGGTAGGCTTGTATAGCTATAAACTACCCTCTTAGAACTGCTTTTGCTGCATCCCGTAGGTTTTGGATCATCGTGTTTTCATTGTCATTTGTCTCTAGGTGTTTTTTGATTTCCTCTTTCATTTCTTCAGTGATTTCTTGGTTATTTAGTAATGTATTGTTTAGCCTCCATGTGTTTGTGCTTTTTACATTTTTTTCCCTATAATTGATTTCTAATCTCATAACGCTGTGGTCAGAAAAGATTCTTGATATGATTTCAATTTTCTTAAATTTACTGAGGCTTGATTTGTGACCCAAGATGTGATCTATCCTGGAGAATGTTCCATGTGCACTTAAGAAGAAAGTGTAATCTGCTGTTTTTGGATGCAGTGTCCTATAAATATCAATTAAATCTATCTGGTCTATTGTGTCATTTAAAGCTTGTGTTTCCTTATTAGTTTTCTGTTTGGATGATCTGTCCATTGGTGTAAGTGAGGTGTTAAAGTCCCCCACTATTATTGTGTTACTGTTGATTTCCTCTTTTAGAGCTGTTAGCAGTTGCCTTACGTGTTGAGGTGCTCCTATGTTGGGTGCATGTATATTTCTAATTGTTATATCTTCTTCTTGGATTGATCCCTTGATCATTATGTAGTGTCCTTCCTTGTCTCTTGTAACATTCTTTATTTTAAAGTCTATTTTATCTGATATGAGTATTGCTACTTCAGCTTTCTTTTGATTTCCATTTGCATGGAATATCTTTTTCCATCCCCTCACTTTCAGTCTGAATGTGTCCCTAGCTCTGAAGGCGGTCTCTTGTAGACAGCATATATATGGGTCTTGTTTTTGTATTCATTCAGCGAGCCTGTGTCTTTTGGTTGGAGCATTTAATCCATTCACGTTTAAGGTAATTATAGATATGTATGTTCCTATTACCATTTTCTTAATTGTTGTGGGTTTGTTTTTGTAGGTCCTTTTCTTCTCTTGTGTTTCCCACTTAGAGAAGTTCCTTTAGCATTTGTTGTAGAGCTGGTTTGGTGGTGCTGAATTCTCTTAGCTTTTGCTTGTCTGTAAAGCTTCTGATTTCTCCATCGAATCTGAATGAGATTCTTGCCGGGTAGAGTAATCTTGGTTGTAGGTTATTCCGTTTCATCACTTTAAATATATTCTGCCTCTCCCCTCTGGCTTGCAGAGTTTCTGCTGAAAGATCAGCTCTTAACCTTATGGGGATTCCCTTGTATGTTATTTGTCATTTTTCCCTTGCTGCTTTCAATAATTTTTCTTTGTGTTTAATTTTTGCCAATTTAATTATTATGTGTTTTGATGTGTTTCTCCTTGGGTTTATCCTGTGTGGGACTCTCTGCACTTCCTGGACTTCGGTGGCTATTTCCTATTCCAAGTTAGGGAAGTTTTCTACTATAATCTCTTCAAATATTTTCTCAGGTCCCTTCTCTTTCTTTTCTCCTTCTGGAACCCCTGTAATGTGAATGTTATTGTGTTTTATGTTGTCCCAGAGGTCTCTTAGGCTGTCTTCATTTCTTTTCATTCTTTTTTCTTTATTCTGTTCCGCAGCAGTGAATTCCACCATTCTGTCTTCCAGGTCACTTATCTGTTCTTCTGCCTCAGTTACTCTGCTATTTATTCCTTCTAGTGTATTTTTCATTTCAGTTATTGTATTGTTCACCTCTGTTTGCTTGTTCTTTATTCTTCTAGATCTTTGTTAAACATTTCTTGCGTCTTCTCGATCTTT
This sequence comes from Lagenorhynchus albirostris, assembly GCF_949774975.1. Lineage (NCBI taxonomy): Eukaryota > Metazoa > Chordata > Mammalia > Artiodactyla > Delphinidae > Lagenorhynchus > Lagenorhynchus albirostris. The sequence continues at coordinate 98,929,694 of NC_083102.1, read as the reverse complement.
GCCTCCATTCTATTTTCGATGTCCTGGATCATCTTCACTATCATTATTCTGAATTCTTTTTCTGGAAGGTTGCCTATCTCCACTTCATTTAGTTGTTTTTCTGGGGTGTTATCTTGTTCCTTCATCTGGTACATAGCCCTCTGCCTTTTCATCTTGTCTGTCTTTCTGTGAATGTGGTTTTTGTTCCACAGGCTGCAGGATTGTAGTTCTTCTCGCTTCCGCTGTCTGTCCTCTGGTGGAAGAGGCTATCTAAGAGGCTTGTGCAAGCTTCCTGATGGGAGGGACTGGTCCAGAGTGCTTTTTAAGATCAGAAACAAAGCAAGGAGATCCTCTCTCACCACTCCTACTAAACATCATATTGGAAGCTGCCGCCAGTGCAGTAGGCAAGAAAAAGAAATTAAAAGCTCACATATTTGAAAGGAAAAGGTAATCTGTTGGCAGATGATTTTACCGCATGCAAGTTTAATGTGCCTGATAGATAGTGAGGCCAAACAAATGAAAACGTGGGAGTTTAGAGCAGGGAAAGGTTTATTGCAAGGCTGAGCCAGGATAACAGGTGGCTCATGCCCCCCTAAACCCTGAACTCCCTGAGCGGTTTTATCGAAGCATTTTTAAAGGCCAAGTGAGGGAGGGGCCTTTTTGCAAGGTTGAGGCCTGGAGAAAACTCTTCCTACATATGAAATATGGAGAAGGTTTGAAATTGACTTGGGGGCATGATTTTCCCCACTGTTCATGGGAGGCCTGCATTTGCAGTCCTTGGGTGTGTCCGTAGCACCTTGTTTTAATAAACAGGGAGACAATGATATTTCAAGGCACTTTAAAGTCTGGCAGGTGAGAAACTGCACCAAAACCAGAGTATGACAGTTTATTTTTTTTGCTGAAGACATCTGAGCTATTCAGTGAAAGGACATTGTTGCAGTCCACAATCAATGATGCCCAGTTTCCAATGCAATACCCCCTAGTGTATTTTCTCTAATGTTCATTTGTTTCTCCTTACTTTTAGAAGTACTAATCTTCTTCCTAGGTAAACATGGAAGAACTGAAAAATAGGAAGCAGAAAATTTTCCATAATATACCACCCAAGGCTGCCGCTGACAGCGTTTTGTTGTTCCTATTCCTTCTCCACGTTTCAAAGTTTCTGAAATTAGGATGCAAGTTATAATCAATGTGTACATTTAATTTGGTGTTCCTTTTTACTGAGAGTTGTTATTAAATCAGTGCTCAGACTTTATGTTCACCTGCCTAAAGTATTCATTTGAAAGTTATTTTAAGCAATTTGGCTTTGAATTCTGAAGTGCGTGATACGAATTCATATTGATTCTTTACTACGTTTTCAGTGGCAGAAAATCAAATGATGTCTTCCAAGTTTTACTTTCTCTGGAGAGTATTTAAAACCACATTCGTGCAGCTTTTCTGTGAATGCATTGCCTTTGGCTAAGTAATTTATTATGATGTAAATTATTTTTGTTGAATTATTTTTGGGAGAGGTCAGTGGCTGGCAAACCTATTTAATATTATCGATTATTTAAAGACGTATTTATTTTTATCTTCCACAGGAGAGAGGGTAATTGATGCCTACCCAGATAATGGAGAGTGAAGGTAGATTTAGGACCCACCAGCAAGTAGGACCTGGGTGTCTCAGTTCATGAGTCTGGACTCTCCATAACTCATTAATCCAGCGTGTTACTGGCAAACATTCTAGAAGTGAAACGAAGCGGTATTCTCTGTCTCCCTATTTGCAAAACCAGCAGTTATTTCCATTCACGACCCACTTTTCAGCTCGCCTACCTGTGCAGGCTCACAGTTTGTGCCGGCAGGTGGCGCTGTGTACAAAACAAAGTAACCATTGGGGTGGTTCTCTCTGGAAATGGAACTCCACCCCTGAGGAATTTCTGGCTTTGCTAGTTTACTTTTTACCTCACATTTCATGGCAGCATTACTTGACATATTTCTTATATGAATTCTTGCCTCTTGATAAATCAGAAATATCACAGCTGAGATAATATTTGTGTGTTGTCTCGTGTACAGAGCAGTTGATGTCCTTGGGTTACTGGCTCACACGCTGGCCCGGTTGGTTTGCATAGATCAGTGGTTCCTACAAGGATGCAAAAACTCGCTCTCTCTGGACACTCTGTCCCCCGGGCAGGGATATCTATGACAGGATATCATAGGATACACTGTAACAGAATGTTCCACTGCCAGATCCTGACACACCCACAGCTCCTTACCAAAGCTTAGCATGTGTTAGCATCCCAGGGCGAAGAGCTAAAGCGCAGTAGGGAAATGGATTAAGTTGCATTCAGGAGCTGGGTTTCTAGCTCTCGTTGGGTCGCCAGGTGACCTTGGGCAAGTCCTTTGACTCTGGACCTTAGTATCTTCATCTGTAAGGTGAGGCAGTTGGCCTGCTTGATTTGTTGTGTCTTAACAGAAAATTAGCATGTTACTGGATTCCATCATATTTGAGTTTTATTTAAAGTCTTTATGAGCTCAATAAGTTTTCCATGGAATTCCAAGTAAAACAAAAATCACCACTGATACACAAAATAGTCACTCTACCCACGTGCCGTAAGTGGAAAATAATGGCTGATTTTATCTTTTGTGCTGTTTAGCTAGCTTTGGAGGCCTGTCCTATATAATTGCTCCAATTAATACAGAGTGGGAATTGCTCCAATCCAATACAGAGTTCTTGGATTGTTCGGTTCACTTCCTGCTCTCCGAGCGCATCAAGAAGGAGGCATGAGATGTGTACAGTCTGGGTGTGGGACGTTTATGTCTGGGTCACATTCACGTCTTTCTTTACTTTTCCTTAATGTCACCCCAATAGGGAACGAGTGTCAGAAAGTAATAATATTTCCCCCAAGCTGTGCAAACCCAACGTGGCTTTAGAGACTTTAAAGGTCTATACCTCTCTAATTTTTAATGCAGAATATGGAGCATATAATCTATAAATGTACAGTTGGTCTGTCAAATACTCCAGAGCAGCTCATTAGGACTGTGTAGAGAACTGGCCAGCGTCTCCCCTCTCCCCTCTCTCCTCCTTCGCTCCCACTCTCTTTGCCTCTCTGTTTCTCCCCTTCTTAGCCTTTCCCTGACTGCATTTGTGCATGCTCACAGGACTGTGTCTGCTTCCTTCGCTCTTCATCAGCCCCTCCACCCGGCCCCAGCTGTCTCCTTCCCGAGTGCCTCACTTTCCTGACCCCGCCTCTAATGTTCCTGCAGGTCCCCAGCTCACCCTGCGTTTGACATGGTTTGACCAAGTTGCAATCAGTATAGAGAAGTGATACCCAGCACCCGATGAAGGGCCTGCAGAGATTAGACTCTGAAAATGTATAAACAAATGAAGGATCAAGGCCAGGAAGAGATGGGAGGTAGCCCCTCTGTAAGGAAAAGGAAGCGTATTTTGGTCCCCCTGTTCACGGAGAGACCTGGGTGAAGCAGCCACATCAGACCCATCTCTGTTTGCTGTGGGGATGTTCTGAGTTCGTCACCTCTGACTTTACTCAGTGCCCCTTATTGCGAAGCCGCACGTAGGAAAGATTTTAAGAGCCAGGCAAGAAGTACTTTTTTCTTTCTGAGGAAATTTAACTTTTTCCTTTCCCTTTGGCTGCAACTCAGGGTCAAATGTCTGCCCCTGATGCTGCTGTGAGCGGCTCTGGCCCATGCATGCAGCTTTATTGCGTTGTCTGAGCGAGCTAACGATGATCAATTTTGACAGTTTGAAATGATTTCATTGCTCCCTTAAATCAGTTCCTTGTTGGCGAGTGAAACAGATACCTAACAAGTGTAATAAGTTGATGGAAAGAAAACACACTAACATTTGTTGGCTCCCTACTGTGTGCCAATACAGCACTTGGTCTGTGCCTTTTCATCTAACGCTCACAGCCATCCTGGGAAGCAAGGGTTTGCTGTTGTTCTGATTTTTTTGTCTGGGGAAAGGCTAAGTGCCAGGCCCAGTAGGCAGTAACACAGAGGAAGGATGGCATCTCTACCCGTGGTCCCAGCCTCCCTCTTCTGTTCCTCTCCCAACGCATGCTCTGCACCAGCCGCACTGGCTTTCACACCGTCCCTTAACCTCCCAGGCACGCAGCCATCCAGGCCTTTGCCTCCCCTTCTCCTCTGTCTGGAACGCCCTTGCGCAGCCGTCCATGTGGCTGACCCCTCATTGCCCTCAGGGCTTTGCTGAAACGTCACCTTGTATTGAAGTGTTCCGTGGCCACTTAGAGAAAAATTTCCACCTGTCCCCGCCCCCCCCCACTTCCTGCCTGTCTAGCTTGCTTAGTTTTCTCTCCTTAACCTTTATCGCTAACACAATATCTGTTTTGCTGATTTATGTTATTTGTTGTTGTTTCCCGTGCCCAGAAGAGTGCCCTGCACATAGTTGTGGCGCTGTAACGTTTGTGGAGTGAATGAGTGAGCACGTGAATGAGTGCTTTCTCCACTATTCTGTCTCCTCACCTGCCGCTAGGGGGCACTCCCCACTGCAGATGGCTTTGGTTTCATTCCTGCCGAGTACAGGTGTCCCCTGCTGTCCTGAGAGTAGAACGTTCCTATGAAAGCCTTTGTTAAGCTGAAATGGTGTGAAGTGAAGAAGCAATTACCTTAGGACAAGCCTTGCTAACAGATGCACAAAATAAATAGAGGTAAACCATAGACGGTTCAAAGCCATGGTAGGCTGATGCTGAGATGCTGAGCACGTTTCCCAGGAAGCAGCTCAGAGGTGCCCCTTTCCCTGCCTGGAGTCCGTGCTGCCTCCATAATGGCTACTGCGTACCAAGCCTGAATGCTGTTCTTGTGTTTCACCTTTTCTTGTGAAAGTGAAACTCCTCTTTGAATGTCTTTCAGTTAGCAAACACAGGTACGAAGGTACATCTTTCTTAAAAGTGAGGTGGCATAAAGTGAACTTGTGAAAAGTGAGGGATACCCACAACTTTATGTTAGAAAAATAATTCTTTGTTTCTGTTCTCGCTCTAAGAAGTGCGAGGCACTCCTTCGGTGGCCCGAGAAGCTTGGATGGCTGGTGGGACTGGAGCCTGACCACGATGCTGGAAGGCCTGTACTGGGGAGGCCTCTCCACAGCCAGCATGCCAGGTGCGCAGGAGGGCGTCCATCTGCCCTTCACAGTGGTGGTGTCACAGTGGGGTGAAATAGCCACAGACGCCTGACCTGTAACACTGCGCGGGTTCTTGAACGATCTGTAGGTCGTAAGGCCCGGGGCTGTCCCCAGAGCGTCCTATTCTCTTCTCTGCCCCCTCCTCTCACACCCCCTTTAGCCACACCAGCTTCTTCAGACCCCTTGTTTGCCAGGCCAGAGCTGGACGCAGGGGCGTGGCTGGTCCGTAGGAGCTCGTAGGCCCATGGGGATGGAAGGCTGGTTCAGTAAGCAAAGTGCTGTGACACGGAGGCACAGGGACACCTCTGGAGCGAGAAGGAACGAAAGCTAAGATGGGACCATCCGGAAGCCGCGAGGCAAGGCTTGCCCTGCCCTTCTGAAGCCAGGTTACCAGTGGATGTGCATTTTGAGGCATAACCGTATTCTTTGCTTACTTCTTATTTTCCACCTTTAAAAAAAAATTAAATTCTTCGTCCTGAATTCCTCAAACACTGTGTTGCTAATTCTACATTTGTTGTATTCTGTGCGGTTACAGGGATGACACTGGAGAAACTTTAGAAAAAGGTAATAATGGATCATTCTGACTTGCTACAAGGCCTGGGGAGGTTAGCTGCTATCTTTCTTAGAAAGCTGGCTAAACCTTTAGAATGTTTTCAAGAAGAAAGTAAAGTTCTGACCTCTGATTTGGTACCTGAGGGGATCCAGAGCTCACCCACGGCTGGACTGTGGTGCTCCAGGTGTACTGTGTGTCCGGGCATCTTCACTGTTCTTCTCCAGCCCAGAGCTCTTGGAGGAAAGCACCACCTCCTAGGCCATTTGGTCATTAAGCAGCTGAAAGGTACTCCTGACAGTGTATGTGAGGCAAGATGCTCCCTTTTTCTTCTTATTTCTAAAAATACATTAAGTTAGAAACATCTAGGAGACATTCAGGCAGGAAACCAAAAGACCATTTTAATCATCTCTGAGAGTCTGGCTGTGGTTTGAAAATGTCAGCCCCGAGGGTTTGGAGAGTGTGGGCCTCTAGCTTCATTTCCTTCTCTGCCAGCTCCCTCCTGGACCCTCTTCCTATCCTGGCATTCTGCTGCAAGTTCACTCAGTCCACTCTTTGTTTGGCCTTTTAGAAACCTGGCATTCTGTGCAAAACCAGAATATTTCTATCGAAAATATCTAAAACTAGAATATCACATATCTTTTCCTAGTGGGAGGGTGTGAGTGAAGTTGGGCACTTACCTGCCTCATCCTGTAATGGAAATCAATCTGATGGCCAAGGCCGGACTGCTGGACGACTTAGGTGCAGCCTTCTACTGCTCAAGCTAGAGCCCGGGGACCACAAGGGGGCGTTAAGGGAGCAGCGGGCCCTGTGTCAGGACAGCGTATGTGCCCATGTGCAGCCAGGCTTGGAAACCCCCAGGTGCAAGGCCGACTTTGAAATGTGCATCTGATTCTTCTGATTGGTGGTTTCGTCCTCATCTTCCCAGCGCATTTTCAGAGCTTGTGGAAGACTCTTTCCCTACATGTGGCCCCAAAGATGGAGGCCCTGAAACCCCCTCTGTGATAGACCCAGAGATCCAAAGAGTGGCCCCAGGTGGCCCCAGGGGCTCCCAGGAGGAGAGCTCAGCCTGGGCAGCACAAGGTCAGTGTGATTCAGAGGGTCAGCTTCGTCCACACTTGTCCACTCTAGTACGGCTGCCTGGATGCAGCAGGTCTGCACTGAGAGCAGCTTGCCAGGGCCAGAACAAGGTGGTTATTACTGTGCAATGACAGAGTCACTTCCCCGGGGCCATGCGGTTAGGCCGTGACAGAAGTAGAAGGCAAACTCAGCCCTGCAGTCTCTAAGTGCATGAGAAAGCACAAGCCAGCACTTCCTTCCAGGTTGCTAGAAGGTCTGGAGCTTATAGGACCTAAAGGATCCTTGTTCTGTGCTAAGCAGGGTGTTTATACGGCCTCATTTGGTCCTTGAGCACCTCTATGAAGGAGGGCTAACCTACTGCATCGTGCAGATGAGGGACGGAGGCTCAAGCCACCCACGTTGCAGTCACAGACTGCAGTCGGCCAGCCTGGCCTGTCCCACCAGTCGCACTGCCCCTGCCACCACCTCCCTGGTATTATGCTAACACCGGTGGTGACAAATTGTCTGAGACTGACAGGGAGCTCTGTGGCAGTTACAGTAATGCCTGCCTCTGAGTAATACTAACAACAACAACAACAACAACAACAACAAAGAAATGATTTAATTGTTAGTAAGTACGGATCGGTAAAAGGTAGCTTGTTTCCAATGATGGAGTCCATTGCCAAAAAAGAAAAATGAATATTCTAGAATCCTTGTGGTGACAGATGGGGTATTTCTCCCTGAGTTGTACCTATGGGAAATGGAAGCCCTCCTCTCTGCAAGATTCCCTCTGCCTGGGGGTCCCAGGCAAGGAGAGAGGGACAATGAACAGTTGAAGGGGTCGGAAGACGCAGAAGGGCCATCTATCCAGCTCTGTGAGCCCAGGAGTTGCATCTGGCGTCTGGGTGTGGAGCCTGGGACAGGGTGCTGCTAGGGTCCCTATGACTTGCACCACTTTGCAGGCCTGCTACACGTGCAGCCCTGACCGGCCCCAGGGCCAGTGGTTGGATTGACCACAGCACCAGGGCTGTGTCCATGCACTTTACCCTCTACAACCCTCCAACCCAGCTCTTCTCAAGCGTGTCCCTGAGCGCTGAGATGCTCCCCACTGGGGGTCTCACCCTTTCCTCCCTGCTGGAGTCAGTCACCATCTTCTGCATGACTCAGCCCCACTGTACCACATCCTGCTTCCAGAGGTGAGTTCATTGGGCACTTGGACCACTCATGGAACACAGGAGCTTCACCCAGGGCTGGGCACCCTCCTCCATCCAGGCCTCATGCCTTTTCCGCAGCTGGATCTTAGCTCAGGCTGCCATAATGAAATACCGTACTCTGGGGGACTTAAACGGCAAACACTGATTTTCCACAGTTTTGGAGGTTGGAAGTCTGAGATGCAGGTGATGGCGTGGTCGGGTGCTGGTGAGAGCTCCCTTCCTGGCTTGTAGACAGCCGCCTTACTGTGTCCTCACGTGGTGGCGAGAGGAATCTCTGGTGTGTCTGGTATCTCTTCCTCTTCTTATAAGAACCCTAATTCCATCGTTGGGACCTCACCCTTATGAACGCATTTAACCTTAGTTATTTCCTGAGAGGGCCCATCTCCAAAAACAGCCACACTGAAGGTTAGGGCTTCAACATATGAGCTGGCAGGGGGCAGGGGGTGAAGGAGCACACGCCTTTAATGCAATGGGTCTTGGTAAGATGGAATGTATTCCTGTAGTTTCCTTGAGCAATGGAAAGTACCAGAAATCATTCTGAACTTTTCCTCAGGAACTTTGCTGCCTTTTGCCTATATTTCACTTTTCTGCTATGAAGATCTCAAACCAGCTGACACTCCAGGTCAAGCATGCTTTGCCTTGGGAGTGAAGAGAGGAAATGCTGTGAGGTTTTAGACTCTAGAGACAGTTGAATGACACAGTCCATGTTGGGGTTGTGAATGGAGCCTCAGAGCTGTGCCTGTGTGTGAGCACAAAGGGAAGTGAAGGACAGGAGAATGGACTGCTCCCAGGTGCTACACTCACCTTGGGTACCAAAAACTGTCCTCAAGATAAGTAATATTCTAGTGCAAAATAAAAAATCAAAATTCATACCAAAAAGTTTGTGATGGACAAAACATCAAAATTTTAAACAAAGACAGGGTCAGTGCTACTGGTTTTTCCTTCTGTCCCAGACTCCAGCGTGGCTTGGCACACAGTGGTGCTATCCAATACCTCACATGAACCACCCAAAATGAACTTTTCTCTGATACATTTGTAGCTTCTGATAGTGGGCCCACGGGGCACAATGCATATGACTCCAAAAGAAGGTGGAAAGGAATGTGTAAGGCCCCTCCTGGTGGGCTTCCCTGGTGGCACAGTGGTTAAGAATCCGCCTGCCAATGCAGGGAACATGGGTTCAAGCCCTGGTACGGGAAGATACCACATGCTGCAGAGCAACTAAGCCTGTGTGCCACAACTACTGAGCCCATGTGCCACAACTACTGAGCCCATGTGCCACAACTACTGAGTCCATGTGCCAAAACTACTGAAGCCCACGCGCCTAGAGCCCATGCTCTGCAACAAGAGAAGCCACCGCAATGAGAAACCCGTGCACCGCAATGAAGAGTAGCCCCAGCTCACTGCAGCTAGAGAAAGTCCGTGCGCAGCAACGAAGACCCTGCTCAGCTAAAAATAAATAAATTAATTTAAAACACCCACACATCTGTAATTAAAAAAAAGGCCCCCCAAAAGTTCATGACCTAATCTGGGTTTGGGTGCGTGACCATCCGAGAGCCACAAAGCACTTTGTGATGGGCTGGGGGCGTGGAGGCAGGAAGGTGGGGTGTGAGATTAGTGCTCACCGTGTGGTTGTGGTTCACAGAGTGCTTTCGACACACGCTACCTCGTGTCAGTCCTCTGTGAAGCAGTGATTAACATCCTTCTTCCAGTCGCGGGGGCGTAGCGCCTGACACGCCGTCGGCACTGACTGCATGCTCGCTCTTTCTTTGCTTTGAAATGAATGTTAGTGTGTGCCAGCGCTACTCCCCGGGGGGGGGTCCCCAAAAGAGGACCCTTCTAGCTTAAAAATGTCAACTCAGAGGGTCCACGGGAGCTCTGCAAGGCCGACTTGGCTCAAAGAGGTTATTTCCCAGTGTTACTGAGCATCCTCTTCTTACCCTTGTTCTTCTGAATGAATGAAGGCATGAATAAGTGAAGTCATGGACGAATGGGTAGCTCATCAATGGCGAGATAACCATAAACAGAACTTGAAGGAAATTCCTTATACAGGAGCTTTTAAAGGTTTTTTACTTGTCCAAGGAAACTGATAATACTTATTTCATATATTTCACAAATACATGAGAACATTCTTTTGAGCATCTTGAGGAAGCACTGGGAGGGCCTGGCCTGGAGGTTAGGAGACCTGATAGGCAGGAGAGTGATATTCACACTCCAGGGTTTCGAGGAGTGCAGGGCCCACGTTGAACTCATTTGTGTCCATCACGCTGGGCACCGGGTGGGGTTTCCGTGCTGGATGCATTCAAACCGCCCCAAGGGCCTGTGGAGCTTAGACCTTAAGAAACAATTTACCAGCATTTTTGTTCATCTGGTTTGTTTGTGTTGTGCTTCCCCCAGCTGGTCTTCCTGGTGCTCAACCTGACTCACCTCTGTTTCCAATTCTCCGGCATGATCGGGATTTTGCTCTCCAAGTCATGCAGGTATCACAGAAAGCCCTTCCTTCCTCGGGAGCCCATCTGGTCGCCCTCTCTCTTCAACCTCGCAGCTCGCTCTAGTTGGGGTGGGCCTCACCTGCTATGTGGCCTCTGGCCACCTCGTTACTCTTGTTGAGGAGGTGACTGACTGATTCCACAAAGGGTTATGTCAAGGGTTTATGGACCTCAGTCACAGGGTGTCATGGAATCAGATATGGCAGGTGTTTAAGTCAACCAAACAGGGGCCATGCACTGTGATGCTGTCCAAGGGAAGACCTTGGCTCCGCCTGCACTGCAGCCTTCCCTTCTGACTCCACTTCTGTGGGTGCCTGCCCTGAGGGTTGTTAAACTGACCCCCCCCATAGAAACAGCCACAGGACTTGAGCTGGGACGTAAGCTAGAGCTGCCTCCCAGGTGCTGGAAGAATGAGGTGTCCTCACAACAAAAATGAGTGGTTTTCTACTGCTGGAGTAGGACACACAGACCGAGAGCAATACATGTGAGTGTGTGGATGGGGAAATGCATAGGCTCTGGAGTCAGCTGACCCAGCCCCCATAGTCCACGTGCCTTTGGGAAAGTTACTTAACCTTCTTCGAGCCTTCATAAGGTGGGACCATGATACATCAGGTTCTGTTAGGGTCTGAGCGTGTGTGTATTTATATATGCACAGACACACACACAAATCCTTGGCACATGGTGAATGTTCCATAAATGATAATTATAATAACGACAGTAATTAAGAAGTCTTTATGGCATCCCTCAGGTCAGGTAGAGGCAGGTAAGGGGCCCTCTTCACTATGCACACGGGGGACTCTGCTGACTAGCTGTCCAGTGAGGTAGCCACTAGCCACAGGAGGCTCTTGGTACTGGAAGTGGGGCTAGTCCAAATGCAGATGTGTCAAAAGTGTAAGATACTCACTGGATGTCGGACACTTACTATGAAAGTTAAGAGTGTAAAATGTCTCATCCATAACTTTTACACTTGAACATATGTTGAAGTGACAATGTTTTAGATATAATAAAGAAAATATATTATAAAATAAATTTCACCTGTTTATCTTTACTTTTTAAAACGTGGCAACTGGAAAACTTTCTTTTCCACCTGTAGCATGCATGGTATTTCTCTTGGTTAGTCTGGCTAGAGCGTGTCCCGCCGTTTCCCCAGGCTGAGCCATGCTGTCCACTCTGCGGGGAGCCAGGGTGTGCCAGCGGAGGCAGCTTGTCTGGGTTCAGCTGTCAGAGGCCATTGTTGACCTTGCGCTAATTAATGAGGAAGCAAAACACACAGAAAACCTTGATCCTTTGCCCATGTAAATTTTAAAACATCTAGCTTTCATTTAAAAAAAATTTTAACATCTTTATTGGAGTATAATTGCTTTACAGTGTTGTGTTTACTTTCTGCTGTATAACAAAGTGAATCAGCTATACGTATACATATGTCCCCATATCTCCGCCTTCTTGCATCTCCCTCCCACCCTCCCTATCCCATCCCTCTAGGTGGTCACAAAGCACCGAGCTGAGCTCCCTGTGCTATATGGCTGCTTCCCACTAGCTATCTATTTTGCATTTGGTAGTGTATATATGTCCATGTTACTCTCTCACTTCATCCCAACTTACCCTTCCCCCTCCCCGTGTCCTCAAGTCCGTTCTCTACATCTGCATCTTTATTCCTGTCCTGCCCCTAGGTTCTTCAGAACCTTTTTTTTTTTTTTTTAGATTCCATATATATGTGTTAACATATGGTATTTGTTTTTCTCTCTGACTTACTTCACTCTGTATGACAGACTCTAGGTCCATCCACCTCACTACAAATAACTCAATTTCGTTTCTTTTTATGGCTGAGTAATATTCCATTGTATATATGTGCCACAGCTTCTTTATTCATTCATCTGCCAGTGGATATCTTGGTGAGAATAGATGAGATTGTACACCCAGAAGTGCTTTCCCAATGAACTCACGTGTAGAAAGGTGAGAGGCCTTCATAGAAGCCCCTGGTGGGATGGACACGGGTGCTGGGAGTGGATGTGGAGGTGGGAGGCTGGGTGGGGACCCCACCTGCTATTTCTCCAGCAAGGAAGGTTCTGTTGGATCATCTCATTTATCTGAGCCACAGACTCCATGGGTATAATTGAATTAGGAGTGCTTCTGGTTTTTATGAGGATTAAGTTAAAAAAACGTGCATGGAAAGAGTTGTTAACCTGTAACCTATTCTGTGCATACAAAGGGATGGGAGGGAATCAACAGGCACTGAGTATTTCCCACGTCCCCCTCAGTGAATTAAGAGAATGAAAGGACAGCCACAGAATGGGAAAAATATTTGCAAATCACATATCCAATAAAGGAAATGTGCCAAAAATATAAAAATTGCTATAATTCTTTATTTATATGCATGCCTTCCTCTTTGGACTGTGAATCGTATCCTATTATGTTTGTTTCACCATTGCCTGAATATAGTAGGATCTGTTGGTGGCTCACAGACCTGGAGCCACGCAGATCCACACTGGGGCTAGATGCACAGTGAAAAAGGAAGATGAATTAGGCGCTCCAGTGAAAAGTGCATTCTAGTGGTGGATCCCCAGAGATCCAGAGAGATCGTCTGCATCTCAGAGCAGTCATCGTCACATGGCTGAGTGGCAGTGACAGCGTTCCTTGGCAAAGATGAGAACCGGAGGAGACTCCTACTCAGGCTCATCCCCAGCCCCTGCCCAGCCCTAATGAACTATCACTGGGGAAGAGCTCCCCTCATGCAAAGATGAATTCCGTTATGTAGAAGTGAACAGTCACAGTCAACACCAGTCACTATTGGATCTGTGCAAACATACCACAGAGAAAAGCAGTAATTAAAAATGACCCAAAGAGAAGGAGATGAAGATCAGACCTTTGAAAACGGTTGCCGCAGGCAGGTCAAACTGTAACTAAGATGTTCTCCACACACAAATGAATTCATGAAAAAATGAGCTCTTTGAAATAAGACTGCAAAGCCTGGATGAAAGAGTTAAAAAATGAACTAAAAAGACAAAGAAGAAATTAACAGAGGTGAGGAAAGAAATGGAGAAGAAAAAAAAGGGATAAAAAGATACCAGAAATACAGATGAAATGAGAGAGAGAGAGATTCACAGAAAAGAGAGTGAAGAATATGCATGACAAGCTTGAGACTAATCAGCAAAATTAGATGTTTTGAAAATGTTACAATTGATTTTAGGGACGATATTACACATGGAAGTCAGACGAAGAATATGCATAAGACAAAGAAAAAGAAAGGATATGTATTGTTAGTATCTCCCTCCACCCCCCAGAAAAAGCCCAGAAAATTTAAACAGAAAAAGTATTTAAAGGTATAATTTAAGAAAACATTCCTGAAATAGAGATATAAATCTGTATATTTTAAAAGGCATTGTATCCAAGGGAAGAAATGGATTCAAATCTATTAAAAACAGAACAGATCCATGTTGTACTGGGCCCAGTAGCCTCTGATGACTTCCCAGGAGCTGTGGTTGCACCGGATGGGGAAGGACAGGCTCAGCACATGGTTGGGGGGCTTGTGATTCTCAGGATGCCATACACCCTCACTCTCCTGGATCTTGAGGTCCTCCACCAGCTTGTCCTCCATGATGCTGGCCCTGTGGTGGAAGAAGCCCTCCACCATCTTGAAGAAGTTGGGGTCGTCCTCATTGTCAGCTACCACCTCACTGTAGTGTCTCCAGGTAGGTGGTAGGCTGCCCGCAGACCCAGCAACAGCATGGCCAAGTCAGCTGCTGCCGAGCCCAGGGCAGCGGGCCAGGCACTGGACAGCAGCAGCGCTTCACCCAGGCAGTGTAACTATTCTCTGGACTGAATCCTGAATTTGTCCTGTTGGTCAAATGATTAAGTTCTGCAGGAACTAAGGACCCACCCAGGTGGAGGATGGAATGATGTTGACACTCCTCACTTTGATCAACTAAAGCTTGGACTCTGTCGACCTTTGCCCCAATTCTATGCTGATTCTCCTCTGCTCAAGCCCCTTCATGAATATGCATGTACCTTAGCTTAAAACTTCACCACTTTTGCTGTTAGGGAGACACTGCTTTAGGAAAGATCCCTGGTGTTCTCCTTACTTGCTGCAAGTAATAATAAATCCTTCCTTCTCCCAGAAAAAAAGACAAACAAAAAAGCAAAGAAACAAACAAACTTTCTAATAAAGTTACTGGACTTAAAAATAAAGTTACTGGTATCTACTGACATCCAGATACCTTCCCTTCCCCCAAAACTCAAGTTACTTCCAAGTGATTAAAATTTATTTAAATTATTTAGAAGTGTTTTTATTAATTATTATTTAAATCATTAAAAACTGTTTAAATGTGCAATCAGTAGAAAATTGGGCAAATCATAGGAGAAACATAATTTTTGTAGAATGGGAAGTCTAATGGCCAAATGTGTAAAAGAAATTAGAAGAAAAAAATATACATAAAGAAAAAAGGGTACCACTTAGTACTTTGTAAGATAATGAAAAAATTTTTTTTAATTTAGAGGAAGGGTGACTATTATGCATTTATCTTCATACTATAAGGTTAATATTATTTCTGGATTATAGAATTAAAACAAAAGACAGTGTATATGCTGATAAATGGTGTTTAGAGGAAAATCTATGGCTATGTTATGGAGTAACAACTAATGAAAGTAAACTAAGTATGTACTCAACTAAAATAGGCAGGAAAAATATACAGATGCACACGCACACACACTCAACCTGAGCAAAGCAGAGGGAAGTCTGTTTTATAAACTGAAAGCATATTTTTGTGTGTGGTGTTAAAGAGCATTCTAATTTCATTTCTTTACATGTAGCTGTCCAGTTTTCCCAGCATCATTTATTGAAGAGACTGTCTTTCCTCCATTGTATAGTCTTGCCTCCTTTGTCATAGATTAATTGACCATAGGTGCGTGGGTTCATCTCTGGCCTTTCTATCCTGTTCCATTGATCTATATTTCTGTTTTTTGTGCCAGTACCATACTGTTTTGATGACTGTAGCTTTGTAGTATAGTTTGAAGTCAGGGAGCCTGATTCCTCCAGCTCCGTTTTTCTTTCTCAAGATTGCTTTGGCTATTCAGAGTCTTTTGTGTCTCACACAAATTTTAAGCTTTTTTTGTTCTAGTTCTGTGAAAAATGCCATAGGAATTGCATTGAATCCGTAGATTGCCGTGGGTAGTATACTCATTTTGACAACATTGATTCTGCCTATCCAAGAACATGGTATATCCTTCCATCTGTTTGTGTCATCTTTGACTTCTTTCATCAGCATCTTACAGTTTTCAGAGTACAGGTCTTTTGCCTCCTTAGATAGCATTATTCCTAGGTATTTTATTCTTCGTGATGTGATGGTAAATGGAATTGTTTCCTTAATTTCTCTTTCTGATACTTCATTGTCAGTATGTAGGAATGCAACAGATTTTTGTGTATTAATTTTGTATCCTGCCGTGATACCGAATTCATCGATGAGCTCTAGTAGTTTTCTGCTAGCATTTTTAGGATTTTCTATATATGGTATCAAGTCATCTGCAAACAGTGACAGTTTTACTTCTTCTTTTCCAATTTGGATTCCTTTTATTTCTTTTTTCTTCTCTGATTTCCATGGCTAGGACTTCCAAAACTATGTTGAATAAAAGTGGTGAGAGTGGACATCCTTGTCTTTTTCCTGATCTTAGAGGAAATGCTTTCAGCTTTTCACCATTGGGTATGATGTTAGCTGGAGGTTTGTCAAATATGGCTTTATTATGTTGAGGTAGATTCCCTCTATGCCCAGTTTCTGGAGAGTTTTTATCATAAATGTGTGTTGAATTTTGTCAAAAGCTTTTTCTGCATCTATTGAGATGATCATATGGTTTTTATTCTTCAGTTTGCTGATGTGGTGTATCACACTGATTGATTTGCAGATATTGAAAAATCCTTGCATCCTGGGATAAATCCCACTTGATCACAGTGTATGATCCTTTTTATGTGTTGTTGGATTCTAATTGCTAGTATTTTATTGAGGATTTTTGCATCTGTGTTCATCATATTGGCCTGTAATTTTCCTTTTTTGTGGTATCTTTGTCTGATTTTGTTATCAGGGTGGTGGCAGCCTCATAGAATGAGTTTGGGAGTATTCCTTCCCCTGCAATTTTTTGGAAGAGTTTGAGAAGGATGGGTGTTAGCTCTTCTCTAAATGTTTGATAGTGTTCACTTGTGAAGCCATCTGGTCCTGGACTTTTGTTTGTTGGGAGTTTTTAAATCACACTTTCAATTCCAGTACTTGTGACTGGTCTGTTCATATTTTCTATTTCTTCCTGCTTCAGTCTTGGGCGATTATGCCTTTGTAAGAATTTGTCCATTTCTTTTACATTGTCCACTTTATTGGCATACAGTTGCCATCTCCCAGAGTAATGGAAATAAAACCAAAAATAAACAAATGGAACCTAATTAAACTCAAAAGCTTTTGCACAGCAAAGGAAACCATAAACAAAATGAACAGACAACCTATGAAAGGGGAGAAAATATTTGCAAACAATGCAACAGACAAGGGATTAATTTTGAAAGTTACAAACAGCTCATACAGCTCAATATCAAAAAAACCCAAACAACCCAATCAAAAGATGGGCAGAAGACCTAAATAGACATTCCTCCAAAGGAGACATACAGATGGCCAAGAGGCACATGAAAAGATGCTCAACATCACTAATTATTAGAGAAATACAAACTAAAACTACAATGAAATATTACCTCATAACTGTCAGAAGGGCCATTATCAAAAAATCTACAAACAATAAATGCTGGAGAGGGTGTGGAGAAAAGGGAACCCTCCTACACTGTTGCTGGGAATGTAAATTGGTGCAGCCACTATGGAAAACAGTATGGAGGTTCCTTAAAAAACTAAAAATAGAGCTACCATATAGAGCTAGCAATCCCACTCCTGGGCATATATCTGGAGAAAAACTTGGTTTGAAAGTATACATGCACCCCAGTGTTCATCACAGCACTATTTACAATAGCCAGGACATGGAAGCAACCTAAATGTGCATTGACAGATGAATGGATAAGGATGATGTGGTACATATATACAGTGGAATATTACTGAGCCATTAAAAAGAATGAAATAATGCCATTTACAGCAACATGGATGGACATGGAGATTATCATACTAAGTGAAGTAAGTCAGACAGAGAAAGACAAATATATGATATTGCTTATATGGTGAATGTAAAAAAATGATAAAAGTGAACTTATTTACAAAACAGAAACAGACTCACAGACTTAGAGAATGAACTCATGGTTACTGGGGAGAAGGGTGGGGGAGAGGGATCGATTGGGAGTTTGGGATTGACATGTACACACTGCTATATTTAAAATAGATAAACAATAAGGACTTACTGTATATCACAGGGAACTCTGCTCAATATTCCGTAATAACCTAAATGGGAAAATAATTTGAAAAAGAATAGATACATGTATATGTATAACTGAGTCACTTTGCTGTTCACCTGAAACTAACATAACATTGTAAATCAACTCCAATATAAGATAAAAATTTTTTAAAACTGAAAGCATAATTTAATTATATCAACAGCAAAAATGAATTAATCCAAGAGATGATTCTTTTAACAAGTAGATAAATTATTAGCTAATATATATATAAATATGATGGAAAAGTGAGTATCGTAATATACAAAATAAAAACGAGAAAGGGAAAAAACCTTTAAGGAAATTAAATGAATTATAAAACATTTGGAAAGCGAGAACAGCCATCAAGACTCCTTATGCACCAAACTGATTTTAGAGATAGAAATCTTAAATAGTATTTGAAGTTCTATCCCTCCAGAGGCACCACCACCCAGATGGTTTCACAGGTGAAATATACCAAATTATTAAGAAACATAGAAGTTCAAAATGCTCTGTAAACTGTTCCAGAACAGAGAGACAGAAAAAGCTTCCACATGTGTTTTTATGAGATAAAGCAATATATTATCAAAAATGGACAAAAGTATCTGAAATTTAAAAAGACAAAACAAAACAATCACAAGAGAGTCTTACTGATTTCGATATCAAAAACTCTAAATGAGACATTGGCAGATAGAATCTAGCATCAGAAAAGAGTAATATGTCGTGATCGTATGAGTTTTTTTTTTGTTTTTTTTTTGCGGTACATGGGCCTCTCACTTTTGTGGCCTCTTCCGTTGCGGAGCACAGGGTCTGGACGCACAGGCTCAGCGGCCATGGCTCATGGGCCCAGCCGCTCCGCGGCATGTGGGATCTTCCCGGACCGGGGCACGAACCCGTGTCCCCTGCATCGGCAGGCGGACTCTCAACCACTGCGCCACAAGGGAAGCCCCTAAAACCTACTCTTAATAAAAAAGGAATTGATATCGTTTTTAAAAATAGAATATATCTCAAGTTAAAAGCCAGTGCTATGTCTTAAGGTACAATATCCAAAACATTCCCCCTGAGTTAAGGACAAGGAGAGATTGTCAGTTCAAAAGTCCCATAATAGTGTTGATACTTTTTTTTGCGGTTACGCGGGCCTCTCACCGTTAAGGCCTCTCCCCTCTCCCGTCGCGGAGCACAGGCTCCAGACCCGCAGGCTCAGCGGCCATGGCTCACGGGCCCAGCCGCTCCGCGGCATGTGGGATCTTCCCGGACCGGGGCACGAACCCACGTCCCCTGCATCGGCAGGCGGACTCTCAGCCACTGCGCCACCAGGGAAGCCCGTGTTCATACTTTTAAGGGACTCATTCCTTAAAAGGGATTCATGATCTGATTCCTGTAAGCACACTTACCTTGTTTATAGACTTAATAACTCTTACAGCCAGAGGGAACTTCAATGAAAACGTATAAACTGGTTGGTAGTCTTTTATGCACACAGCACAGACTGTTGTGAATCCTACTATAATCATAACCTACAGTCATTTAGACTAATTTTCTGAAGCTTAGAAAATAGCTTCACTCAAATGATGGTGGAGGTTTGCAATGGCTGTGTCTTTGCCTTTTTGACATACTGTTCTTGATTAGGATGAGGGAGATTTTCAGCAGCAATGTAATCACTAATCTTCATTTTGTACCATGAGAAAACACAGTTCTTTCTGGACCTACCGTCGCATGAGACCCTTACTGAAGTATGTTCACGAAAGCCGATGCTGTCAGGGCCGAGCCTCTCTCACCTGGCTCCCAGGTGTGTCTATACCTGGCGAACTCAAGTTTCTGCAGTGAGAGTTTAGCTGGCCTTGGGTGGGGTAGGACCGGGAATGTACTTGGCATTGGAACAGGCCGAACAGGCTGCGCTTCACAGAACAGACCCTCTTTTGTGTGGTGTGATCTGAGGAAACAATCTGTTTGAATTTCCTAACTTGAGGGTAGTTATTTTTTCATCTTAACCATTAATCATTAAGATTTGTATCTTTATGAACTAGAAGGACTTGATGCCTGGAGCTATCAGTAACCACCTACAAATCACATTGTTCT
This sequence comes from Lagenorhynchus albirostris, assembly GCF_949774975.1. Taxonomy (NCBI): domain Eukaryota; kingdom Metazoa; phylum Chordata; class Mammalia; order Artiodactyla; family Delphinidae; genus Lagenorhynchus; species Lagenorhynchus albirostris. The sequence continues at coordinate 98,909,824 of NC_083102.1, read as the reverse complement.
TCGTATTGTCTAAGTGACTCATCGCAGTGAAATGCCGTGGGGCTGCCAGCCTCCAGCAGAATCCACTGGTCTCCTCCTCACTGGCCTGGCTCCCTGAATGGGCCCCCGGGTATCTCTCCAGCTGTGACAATCTGGCCTGGAAAAGAAGCTCCACACCAGTCTACACTTCTTACTGAGCAGAAGGACTTTGTCGCCTGGGCAACTCCTTCCCAAATTCTTGATGCCCACGTCTCAAAACTGCTCTGCAGTCTCTCTGGGACTCACTGCTTTGTAGGAACTGGCCAGGCCACTGAGAATGCCAGTGTAAGTTAGAGATGCCAGAAGGGTTTTTCCCCACATATTTTCCTCTTATGACTCAATTGTATGATTGAGTGAGGCAGGAACATCCAGAAGATCCAGAACATTCTGACCTCAAGTTACACAGTCTGCCTGAGTGGGTTTTGGTCCTTTTTTATTTTTTTCACTTTGAGATACTGATTTTATTTACTTTTTAGGTATATATACGGAAATAGGATTGCTGGATCATATAATAGTTCTATTTTGCATTTTTTGAGGAGCCCACATACTGTTTTCCATAATGACTGTACAAATTTATAGTCCCACCAACAGTGTTCCAGGGTCCCCTTTTCTCCACATACTCACCAACACCTGTTATTTCTTGTCTTTTTGATAATAGCCATCCTAACAGGCGTGAATTGAAATCTCGTTGTGGGTTTTTTGTTTTTTTTTTTAATCTTTATTGAGTAATTTCTTAGCACCCACCTGCCGGGGAGAAGTTGGGAAGTTTTGTCCAACTGTGGAAGATCTGCGTTCGCTTTCCACACACGGGGTCCTTGTGACAGCTGATGTGGGGTTTACCGAGAGTGCTGGCTCATCCAATATCTGCAGCTCCTGGCTTCAGAAAGGTCTGTGTTGTGAGCCCTGAGGGCCGGTGATATTCACAATAAAGGAAGCCATCAAGAGGGTGGGTTTCCTTTCTGTCTCTTCCCTTAACTTCTCCAATTTGGGGTATATCTTGAAGAAGATTTTAGAAGGCTTGACTTTTTAAATGCAATCAGACAGCCTAGGTCACAGAAACCTGACTGTCAAGGAAATTTGCTGTGCTTCCCCTCATATCCAGGAGTTTTTGTAATTATAGCTGGATTCTGTCTACCCAACTTACTGAATCTGCAGTGACTCACGGTGTTTTCTAACGGATGATGCAAGATATCTGAATACCCTAAACTTGAATCTTGGAGGAGAAAACAGGCTCATAAAGGTTTGTTCAAAGAGATATCAACTTAACCTGAACATGCGGAAAGGATGGATTCCCTGAAGAGGCAGGCAGGTCTGATGGTCAAGCACCTGCCGAGTGAGATTCGTTTTTTTTGTTTTTTTGCGGTACGCGGGCCTCTCACCGTTGTGGCCTCTCCCGTGGCGGAGCGCAGGCTCCGGACGCGCAGGCTCAGCGGCCATGGCTCACGGGCCCAGCCGCTCCGCGGCATGTGGGATCCTCCCGGACCGGGGCACGAATCCGTGTCCCCTGCATCGGCAGGCGGAGTCTCAACCACTGCCCCACCAGGGAAGCCCTGAGATTCGGTTTTAACCACTGGCTGGGTGGACCTTGGCAAGTGATTGACCTCTTCACATTTTAATGCCCACCTCTGTGAAAGGAGGATACTAGTACAGACTCTCCCAAGGGCCCCTGAGAGAAGTGAATGTCAGCACCTGCATACAGTAAGTGCTCTCTATGGGCTTAATATATGATTATTCAAACTGAGTTTCAAGATTTATTCACTCGCCAAGTATTTTGTGCCAGTCACAATCCCAGGGTCTGGGGGCCCATTGACTTAAAAGTATGTCCACCAAGAAGACACAATATTCCTGGAAGTTGAAAACTATTGGTCTCAGGATTATGGGCATAGTTGTGGGCAACTTTTGTGTCCAGTTGGATCTGCAGGATGATGAGTTTCTTCATGGGAAACTGAGTGGGGCCATTAATGATGAAAACACTGAGGTTGCCTAGGAAGAAGGTACCCCATAATTCCTAAGATTAGTTCAATATGTAAGGACCAGATTATTCCTGCATTCGACTAAAAATGATCAGGTGGGCCTGATCCTGGTCTGCCCTTGAAAGCTGAGTTCTGTCTCATTCACTTTCTCTCCACCACAGTGCTTTCTACAGGGCTTGGTACTCAGTAAATATGTAGTAAATACTCAGTAAATTGAGTACCGAGCAAGAAGAAACTACCGGAATATGCATATGGATACGAAGAAGGCAAATAATAAAGTAAAAAGAGCAGAATGGTAACAGGTGATTCTGAGTGAAAGGTATATGAGTGCTCATTGAAATCATTTGAAATTATTTCCAATGAAAAGCTTTTTAAAAAGGACCTATTACTGTAGCTTTGTAGTATAGTCTGAAGTCTGGGAGTCTGATTCCTCCAGCTCCGTTTTTCTTTCTCAAGTTTGCTTTGGCTATTCATGGTCTTTTGTGTTTCCATAGAACTACCATACGACCCAGCAATCCCACTACTGGGCATATACCCTGAGAAAACCATAATTCAAAAAGAGTCATGTACCACAATGTTCATTGCAGCTCTATTTACAATAGCCAGGACATGGAAGCAACCTAAGTGTCCATCGACAGATGAATGGATAAAGAAGATGTGGCACATATATACAATGGAATATTACTTAGTCATAAAAAGAAACGAAATTGAGTTATTTGTAGTGAGGTGGATGGACCTAGAGTCTGTCATACAGAGTGAAGTAAGTCAGAAAGAGAAAAACAAATACCGTATGCTAACATATACACATGGAATCTCAAAAAAAAATGGTTCTGAAGAACCTAGGGGCAGGACAGGAGTAAAAATGCAGGCATGGAGAATGGACTTGAGGACACAGGGAAGGGGCGAACGTGGGATGAAGTGAGAGAGTGGCATGGACTTATATATACTACCACATAGATAGTAAAATAGATAGCTAGTGGGAAGCAGCTGCATAACACAGGGAGATCAGCTCAGTGCTTTGTGACCACTTAGAGGGGTGGGATAGGGAGGGTGGGAGGGAGATGCAAGAGGGAGGAGATATGGGGATATATGTATAGCTGATTCACTTTGTTATAAAGCAGAAACTAACACACCATTGTAAAGCAATTATACTCCAATAAAGATGTTAAAAAATAAATAAAAAGGACCTATTATATTATTCAAGTAGATGACAAAATGGTAGAATCACAGTTGTGGGATATGATTAGTTTTAATGGTTCTTGTTGTTTTTCTGAGCTATTCTATGCAGCTAAGTATATCTTGGAATTTTTCCCGTGATGGATGTCACAAAAAATGCTAATTAAATTTAATAGAATTATTTGTATGATTTATAAATATTTAATAAATTAGAATTGGCAATAACCAGACAGAAATGTTGAAACAGACAGCCTCTGAGATAAATTTTCTCCGCTTTCATGGACTATATTATGTCTGCCTGTGATAACTTCACAAGAAGGAACATTTTTGTAGCTGCTGATTCATTTCTTCCTGGCAGACACAGCTCCAACAAAGTTGAAATATTACTGTTAATCTCTTTTTATTTAGATGTGTGCTAAAATAGCATTTGAGGCGCTATGGATATAAACCAGCACTTCTGTGTTACTACGAAGACATAATTTGTTTATTTGAACCAAATTATCTTGTAATGGGGGCCAAAAAAGTTGAATTCTCAAAGACTAAACTGCACTCTCAGCTGGCTTCTTTATGAAGAAGTTTCTGTTTAGCTTGGAGTCTTACAAACTCTAATTATTTCCCCAAATAAAATACTGTATTAGTTTTCTAGGGCTATTGCAAAAAACAGAAGTGTGCTGTCTCCCCATTCTGGAGTTCCCGAGTACGAGGTGGTGGTGTGCAGGGCTGGGCTCCTCTGAGGCCTCGGGAAAGGTCACTTCCAGGCCTCTCTCCTTACTTCTCACAGCTCCTTGGCTTGTGGCAGCATAACTCCAATTTTTACATGACGTTCTTGTGTGCATGGCTTTGTGTCCAAATTTCCCTTTTTTTGTAAGGACACAGTTGCACTGGGTTAGGGCTCACCCTCATGACCTCATCTTTTTTTTTTTTTTTTAATAAATTTATTGAGCTATTTTTGGCTGCATTGGGTCTTTGTTGCTGCCTGCAGGCTTCTCATTGTGGTCTTGTTGCGGAGCATGGGCTCTAGGCGCGTGGGCTTCAGTAGTTGTGGCTCGCTGGCTTCAGTAGTTGTGGCTCGCTGACTTCAGTAGTTGTGGCACACGGGCTTAGTAGCTCCGCAGCATGTGGGATCTTCCTGGACCAGGGATTGAACCCACGTCTCCTGCATTGGCAGGCGGATTCTTAACCACTGCGCCACCAGGGAAGCCCCTCATGACCTCATCTTAATTTGATCATGTACAGGTACTGGGATTAGCAGTTCAGCGTCTTTGGGGAGAGATACAATTTGACCCACAACAAATACATTTAAGCTACTGTAGATAATTGAAGATAAGGACAATATAGTTTTTAATTAACTCCAACTTTCTGAGAAATTTAATTCCACAAATCTGATAAAAGTGAAATACTCAAATAATTTCACAAACTTTATACTTTACTCTATGTAGAGCTTCATTTAGGGAGGTTTTGTTGGCATCTTAAGTTGATTATCATAAGAATTTTAAAACAAGTAGATCATCTGAGTTCTTTAACTCTGAAAAAGATCAGTTAAAAATCAAAAATGAATTATCTTTTGCTATTTTATTTATTTATTAGTTGTTTTGTTTGTTTATACTGCAGGTTCTTATTAGTCATCAATTTTATACACATCAGTGTATACATGTCAGTCCCAATCGCCCAATTCAGCACACCACCATCCCCACCCCACTGCGGTTTTCCTCCCTTGGTGTCCATACGTTTGTTCTCTACAACTGTGTCTCAGCTTCTGCCCTGCAAACCGGTTCATCTGTACCGTTTTTCTAGGTTCCACATACACGCGTTAATATACGATATTTGTTTTTCTCTTTCTGACTTACTTCACTCTGTATGACAGTCTTTAGATCCATCCACGTCTCAACAAATGACTCAATTTGCATTTTAAATAGGAGCATAATTGGAGCTCCCCTAAAACCATGGGGGGGGTCTGTGTACTCCTAAGAGATAGAACATAATGATGCAGGAGCCTCTGAGGTCGGAGTGCCTCGTTACCTCCCCCTCAGGTGAGCAGCTTGCTCCCGAGGGATAAGATCTGTTAGAATCCCATAGGGACGCCCCGAATCCATGTCACCAGGACCACACTTCCATAGACATTTCCATAGCAGCTTGAAGTAAGTGCCTATCTTGCCTAAATTCTAAAGCCGCAGTTCACACATGGGTGCTGCCAGTTGTGGGTGTGTCCTGAGTAACTCATCAGGAATCGTGAAGGGCTTGACAATTCAACAGCTGTAAGTGGGACCAAGGGGAGGGGAAGAGGAGACGCGAGAGGTTCCCTGTCAGAACCCACACTCCCTCACTGACATCCCACTAGATCTTTCTTGCGTGGAAGAGAAAGAGTCCAAATCACAGCTAGCACCTATGGGTTTGCCACACCCGGGAAGGTCACCACTCGCTGCACTGTGTGGAGATTTATCTGATCAGATGCTCAGAATTCAGGTCAATGTGGAATAAGTTATGAAAATCTTTGGGACTGGGGGAACCCTATTCCAGGGCTGACCCTCTTGGATGTCTCTCCCTATTAAGTTTCTACATAGTGGAATTGGTTAAATAGCACTAAAATACTAACTCTTGGCCTCGAAAAACTAAAGACCTTAGAAAGGTTGGCAGTTGGCCTGAGTTGAATCATTTTCCAGAGATTTGTGCTTGCCACAGCCTCCTTCTTGGAGTCTATACTTTTGTAAGTTACTGCATTTTTTTACCATCTCCCTGGCCATGTTGTCAGGAAAGCAGCAAGGAAACTTGAGAGTCAGAGTTCAGGAATGTGAGCTGACCTTTGAAATACCTTAGTAACAGCCAGTGCCCTGCAGAGGGTGAGCATTTTTCTTCAAATGCTGTGAATGAAAAAATTTATAATTCTCATAGATAGCTGGTTTCTTGTGCAGAGGGAAGGTACTTGATGCCTGTGGAGAAGGCAGCTATGCTATTTGGTGACAGTGATCAGGACAGTGTGGTAGTGGCAGAGGGACAGACACAGAGAATCCAGAAATAGGCCCATCGCAAATAGGGCAAACTAATTTTTAACAAAGGTGCAAAAATAATTCAATGGAGGAAGAATAGCCTTTTCAACAATGATGCTGGCACAATTGGGCATCCAGAAGCAAGAGAAAAAAAGAACTTCAGGGCTTCCCTGGTGGCGCAGTGGTTAAGAATCCACCTGCCAATGCAGGGGGCACGGGTTCAAGCCCTGGTCCGGGAAGATCCCGCATGCCGCGGAGCAACTAAGCCTGTGCGCCACAACTACTGATCCTGCGCTCTAGAGCCCATAAGCCATAACTACTGAGCCCATGAGCCACAACTACTGAAGCCCGCGTGCCTAGAGCCTGTGCTCCGCAGCAAGAGAAGCCACTGCAATGAGAAGCCCGCGCACTGCAACTAGAGTAAGCCCGTGCTCAGCAACAAAGACCCAGTGCAGCCAAAAATAAATAAATAATAAATTTTTAAAAAAACCTTCAACCTACACTTCACACCTTCTACAAAAATTAACTGAAAATGAATCGTGGGAAAGTATAAAATGATAACATTTTTGAAAAAAGAAAAAGCAAAGGAGAAAATTAGCATGATCCCTAAAAGAAAAAAAATTGATAAATTGAATCTCATCAAAATTTAAAACTTTTGTGCTGCAAATAACCCTGTTAAGAGGATGAAAGTACAATCTATAGACTAGAAGGAATTACTTGCAAACCACATATTCAACAAAGGACTAGTGTTTCACACATATAAAGAACTCTTGGAATTCAACAATAAAGATACAAATAATCCAGTTAGAAAATGGACCTCAAATGAATAGGCATTTCACTGCAGGGAATGTGCAGATAACAAATAAACACATGAAAGGATGTGAACATCACTAGCAATCTAGGGAAATGCAAGGTAAGACCGCAATGATATATCACTACGTACCTATGGGAATAGCAAAACTACAAAATAGTGTCACCAAATGCCAGCAAGGATGCAGTCTAGATCACTCATCCAGCGCTGGGGAGAATGTAAAATGGTACAGCGATTTCTTATAAAGTGAAACATGAAAATGTATGACCCAGAAATGATACCTTTGATCACTTATCCCAGAGAAATGGAAACATATTCATACAAAAACCTGTGCATGAATGTTCCTCGCAGCTTTATCTGTAATACTCCTAAACTGGAAACCTCCCCAATATTTTTCACTGATTGAACAGTTAAACAAATTGCAGAATCTTCACACCACGGAACAGTACGCAGGCCTATTGGTAAAGGCAACAACCTGGGCCAGTCTCTAGTTATGCTGAGGGCAAAAGCCAAGTTCATAAGGTTATTACATACTATATGATTGTGTTTATACAACATTCTTGAAATGACAAAATTATGGAGATGGAGAGAAGATTAGCGGAGGAGCTAATTAAAAGATTAGGGAGTAGCTATAAAAGGGCAGCAGGGGGTATCTTCGTGATGGTGCATTCTGGATCTTGACCATATCAATGGTTGAGATATTGTCCTGTAGTTGTTATTCAAAATGTTACCATTGAGGAAATCTGGGTAAAGTATACGTGGGATCTCTCTGTATACTTTTTAAAAACTGCATGTAAACCTATAGTTATAGGTTTTAGTTATAGGTTTATCAAAGTAAAAAATTTAATTCAAAAATAATTTAAGGTTGTTGTAACATGCAACATTAATGATGTGAACTACTTCCTAACACCTCCTTTCTCCAGCTGGGCCCATGGTTTATCCTTCTCTCCAATTATCTTTTAAGGGTAAGAGTTCCAGAGCATGAAGGCATCTAAGATCCTCAGGGAGTAGACATCCTGAGTTGTTCTGATTTCTGCCTAATGAGATCCAGCCCTGTCTTGGGCCCTGCACCATCTGTTTCTACTTTCTTTTGTACCAAGACAGATGGGGGAGATCCTGTGCCATGGTAGGTTCTGTAGAGTCACTCTTAGAAGCTTAAAAATTCTGTATTATCTGGGATCAGGGTAATATGTTTGTGTCAGTAACCAAATATCTCCAGAGAGAACACCAGCAGGAAATGTGGGTGGAAGAAAGATCAGAAAATCAGGCCAAGCTGGAGAGCTTCAGAAGCCCTGCCGGAAGCAAGGATTCCTCTCGACATTATAGCTCAGCTATCTGGCAACTTGCTCCTTTAAAAATCAACACAGTTAGGCATATTTTAGCCACGAAAGGCTCACCAGCATTTGAGTAACATCATATCCCAAACGGAAATTGACCAATGAAACTGAGTCTGCCAGGGACCAAGGACTCATGCTGTCGACATGTACCACTTATAATCTGACCTCTTGACAGGGTTGCCTGGTGGAATGCGTAGCCACCTGACTTACTGGCAGGACATCTGCTGTCAGCAGTGTCTGCTTTCTTCTCCTTCTCTGGATCCAGGTTTGCTGCCCTAGCCTAAAAAATAAATGGAAATTTTTGTGTGCTGGGCAGGGCCAGTTCCGGCATTCTTGAGACCAGATAAGTTACTGAATTGAGCTAAGCCTATGAAAGAATACACTTCCAAAGACTATTGAGATTCTCTCTACAGAACAAAAAGTCTTAACTTAGTTACAAATGTAACAACTTGTTAGCTCAGTCTCATTTCTGAAAAAGATATCATCATCAGTGTTTATTCCATGGACAAAATTCCTTCCAAAATAAAGAGTCTAGCCTTGCATTCCAAGTGGATCTAGTTCAAGATCAGAGTTGCCACTGAGGTTAGGAGGAAGGAGGTCCAGGTCCCAGCCTCCATATCACGCCATGTCAAGGAAGACAGTCACGTGTGACAGCGCATATATTAACGCCTCTGCCTCTACCGCTCCTGTATTCCATCGTTCTCCACAGTCCCCACATGACATTGCCCCCCATCCCATATGACAGTGCCCCTTCTCAAGATCCCCATTTGACATTTCTTTGAGTTGCTTCATCTGCTTGGTGTGACCATGTTTGGCTCTCCTGTTTGTACTTTTTGTGTCTCCCCAGAATGATAAACAAGAGTCCAGAAATGGGATGGTGAGGAAAGATTATGTTCTGTGGTGGTTATTTGTCATTTGTGGCCTCTTTTTCTTCTCCTCATTCTGGCTAGAGGTTGATCATAGACTTTATTGTTCTCAAAGAACCTGCTTTTATGTCATTGACTTTCTCTCTTTCTTCAAGGCACTGATTTCTGCCTTGATCTTTATTATTTCCGTTCTTCTGATTATATTAGGCTTTATTTGTTCTTTTTATAGTTCTTAGGCAGAAGCTGAGGTTGTTGATTTGAGACCTGACTTCATTTCTAATGTGGGCCTTTCGTGCTGTAATTGTCTCTTAGAATACTGCTTTAGTGACACCCCACCTATTTTGATACGGTATATTTTCATTTTTAATTCAGTTCAAGATACCTTCTCTTTTCCCTTTTGATCTCTTCTTTGATCCATGGGTTATTTAGAAACACGTCTTTTAGTGTTCATGCGTTTGGGAATTTTCCATATGTCCTCATGTAACTACTGATTCCCAATTTTATTCTGTGGTGGTCAGAGAACACACCATATGGCCTGAATCCTTGAAAGTTACTGAGACTTGGGTTATTCCCACAATGTGGTCTAAGTTGGTGAAGGGCGCAGAGTCTGTTGCCGTCTGGGTCACGGTGGCTGATGGTGTCGTCCAGCCTCCTGCACCTGCTCATCTGCCTGCCTGTCCTCTCACTCACCGGCAGGGGTGGAAGTTGCCCTCTGAGATTCTGGTGCTGTCTGCTTCTCCTCACAGTTTCATCTGTTTTTGTGTCACTGTATCCTTATCTTTGTTCCCTGTAAAGTGTCTTTTCTCTCTAGGTGCCTTAAAGATTTTTCTCTCTATTGCTGGTTTTGGGCAATTTGGTTTTTCTGGTGTAGTTTTCTTCATGTCTATGACACTCAGCTTTTGCTTGGATCTGGGGGTTAAAGTTTTCATGAAGATTGGGAAATTGGGGGACATTATTTCTTCAAGTATTTTTCCTGACCTACCCCCTTCACTCTCATTGGTGTCACTACCTGTGAGACACTTGAAATTGTCCCACACCTCACTGGTGTTCTTGTCATTTAAAACAATCTTTTTTTTTTCTCTTTGTGTTTCATTTTGAATATTTTGTATGTCTATATACTCAAGTTGACTAATTCTTTCTTTTGCAGTGTCTAATCCTCCCTGAATCCCAGCCTGTGTGTGTGTGTGTGTGTGTGTGTATCAATCTCACACATTATAGTTTTCACTTCTAGAAGTTCAATTCATTGGTTTTTAAAAAAACGTATCTTCCATATCTCTACTTAAAGAACTCTTTTAGTGTCTGTACCTGCTAATTCTAACATGTGTGTCTGTTCTGCATCTATTTCCCCAGACCTCCAGAGTTTCCTTTCATGCACTCTCCAATTTGTATTCTGATATCTACTCAAAGGGGACCCTTGCATATCTGTAGCTTTCTCTCTGGCCCTCTCTCCTGCTAACTCCAGCTTTCTGAACCCCTAGACCCTCATCGCCATCTTCTAGCTAAGGAATTTTCTGGGCCTGCCTGGGTCTCCCTTTCCTGTGCTGTAGCCTGGAAACCCTCACACAGTGTGACTGGAGCCATCACGGGGCTCATCCTCCTTATTTACTGCCTCTCGGCAATTACTGGCCTTTGTCACTGATGTCCAGTGTCTTGATAACCATTGTTTCATATATTTTTTTCTGTAGTTTTTTTTTTAGCTGTTTCAGGTAGGAGGGTAAATCCAATCTTGATTACTCTGTCTTGAAGCAGCTTATTAAAAAGTTATGAGCCAACCATTCCACTTCCAGGTGATTACCCAGGATAAATGAAATCATACGCCCTTATAAAGATTTACACACCAATGTTCATTATAGCTTTATTTGTAATAGCTCCCAGTTGCAAACAACACAAATTCCATCAACAGGTGAATGGATAAACAAATTGTGGCACATCCATACCTACACATCCTCAGCAATAAAAAGGAACGAACTATTGATGCATGCTACAACATGGAAGAATCCCACCATACTTATGCTGAGTGAAAGCAGCCAAAAATGGAGTGTTTACTGAATGATTCCATTCATACAAAATTCCAGGAAATGCAAACTAATGGGTAGTGACAGAATCCAGATCCATGGCTGCCTGGGCTGGAGGTGGGGCTGCTGGAAGGAGGGGTCACAAGGAGACACAAAGGAACATTTGAGGGGTGATGGCTATGTTCCTATCTTGATTGTGATGGTGGTTTTACAGGTGTGTATATACCAAATAGTATACTGTAAACAGCTGCACTTTGTTTGTTGAATATACTTCAGTAAAGCTGTTTAAGCAATAGTGATCCTGAGCAAGCTTGGTGGTGTCATTCCTACTTCCAGCCCAGAGACACATGTCTGTGTCTAAGGAAGAAAAAAGCCCATAAGTCAAAACTAGAAGAACAGTGAGAAAGAGAGTGGGTACACAGCTGCCCTGTAGTCCTTGTCATGCTCTCGGACCGTGGCCATGGCAGAGAGCAGCAGCAGAGGTCTCTGTGCCTGGTCGGACATTAGCAGAACAAATTATTGATTACCTGTCCAACTATATTCTTAGGGAAAAAACCTAAATAAAAAACTTGCAAGATCGGATAGAATGCATTTTGTAGATGAAACTTTGATAACTGTTGCTGAATGGCCCTCCAGAAAGATTTTTCCAATTTATTTTCCTACCAGCAATGAGAGAGTTTCCCCCTCTTTTCAATGGTGATCCATATTGGGGATTATCTTTCTTCTTCATCTTGTTCAGTCTTAATAACTAGTAGCTCATTGCTGGAATTCACATTCCTTTGATAATTAGTGAAGTTTAACATATTTTTTATTTTTGCTGACCACTTTTTTTTTTTTTTTTTTTTTTTTAGTATATTGCTTGTTCATGTATTTGCAATATTTACCTTTTGGTCTGATTTTAAGAGATCTTTATTTAGTAAGTGTATTAGCCTGCTAGGGCTGCTATCACAAAGGACCACAGATAGGGTGCCTTAAATGACAGAAGTTTATTTTCTCACAGTGCTGGAGGCTGGAAGTCTGAGATCAAGGTGTCAGCGGGGTTAGTTTCTCCTGAGGCCTCCTTGGCGTGTAGACGGCTGTCTTCTCCCCGTGTCCTCACATCATCTATTCTCTGTGTGTGTCTGAGTCCTAATCTCCTCTTCATGTAAGGAAACCAGTCAGACTGGGTTAGGGCCCCACCCATATGACCTCATTCTACCCTAATCCCCAACATACGAATCATGAGCCCATGTCTGTCAGAATTTTAAGTATTCTTTCTAGTCCATTTTTGCCTTCTAAATTTATTTCTGTTGATAGCTAATACTAAGAAACTATATTTTTTGTTGCTTGCCACATGCCAGGCACTAAGTTCTTTATAAATATTAACTAGTTAATCATCACACAGCCCTGTGAAGTAGGTTTTATTATTAACTTGTCCTGGATCACACAGCTATGAGGTGGTGAAGCTAATATGTTAACTTGGGCGATGTTTAACCACTATGCAATCCTACCTCCCAGGGGAGAACCTTAGATGCACAGAAGTCTCAAATTAAATGTGCTTATACACATGCTGTTTTTGCTTCACTTTTCGGGTTGTGCTTTACAGAGGCTTTTCATCCCGAGAGCATGACAATGATTTTTTTTTCCTCTGCTATTTTATATCAGATTGATTTGGAATTTGTTTCGGACCAAGAATTTTTTTTTTTTTTTCATTTCAGTCATCTGGCATTGAGGACTTATGATGGCCTGGTGCTGTGCTAGGGTGCTTACAAACACTAATTTACTTAAGCTACACAACAACCAATTTTAGCAGACCTCCTGGTTTTACACATGAGAAAAGACAAGGTTCCAGGAAGCTGTTAATTGTTCCAGTTCACATAACAAGTAAATGGGAAACTGGGGTTAAAAATCAAGGTTTATCTGTCATCAGACGGTTACTCAAAATCACCATTCTGACAGTTGAGATGGGGGTAGGATTCCGACTCTGCAGGTTTCCCAAATGCTTCATTTGCCCTAAATGAATGCCCTAAATGGCCAGTTGCCCTAAAGCTATGTATTGTTATATTTGTTTATTAGTTTTACTGAGTCGGCTTGAGTATCAAAAGACTAAATTTTATTTTGTGGAATTTCCAGTCTATCCAGTCTGTTCCTACAAGTTATCATATCAGTATAATACATGCAATTGAATGGACCAGGATAGAATTCTGATATTTAAAGCAGGTTTTTAAAATAAAGTCTTCATTTTGTAAAGTTAAAAATTGAATCTTGCAAAGTTAATAACTCTCATTTTCTTGACTTAATAATTCTGTATAAAATGGTTATTCAAACTAAATCTTTGAAGTCAGCTGGGCTGCTGTTTTGAATCCATTTAAAAACCTCTATGGTCAGCTCAGAATTTGCTAAGGCGATTACTGAATTTGGAGTGCATACTCATATGTTTGGATTCAAAATAGTTTCAAAATACTGGGTTTAGAGTGCATTAAAAAAAGGTAGCAGCAGGGCTTCCCTGGTGGCGCAGTGGTTGAGAGTCCGCCTGCCGATGCAGGGGATACGGGTTCGTGCCCCGGTCTGGGAGGATCCCACATGCCGCGGAATGGCTGGGCCTGTGAGCCATGGCCGCTGAGCCTGCGCGTCCGGAGCCTGTGCTCCGCAACGGGAGAGGCCACAACAGTGAGAGGCCCGCGTACCGCAAAAACCAAACCAAAACAAAACAAAGCAAAAAGGTAGCAGCACATGGATGGTAGGGACATGCCTCTGGCACCCAGGGAAACACAGTCCATGCTGTGGGTCTGGAGAGACCGGGCTGCAGATTGGGAGAGGCTGGAGTCAGGCAGAGCTGGGAGACCTTCAGTGTTGTCCCTTATAACCTGGGCAAGGCGCACGATCGCCTTACAGCACAATTACCTTATGGGCAAAATGGGAGTAAAGTGAAACCTGCCTCAAAGAAGTTTATGAGAATCCACGATAATGCGTGTAAAGCACATAGCACGGTGCCTGACGGCAAATGGCAACTCTGCTGTGATTGAAACTCGTATGTTATTCCCTGTGTGCATTTACGCGTTTGAGAATTGGAGGTCTCCTCCGACAGTAAAATTCATGACCGATAGGCTAATTTATTTGGGATGTTGCCCCATTTTTACATGTATGAATAATGAGAGGGTGTCCAGATGTGGCAGAGCCCTGCATAGCCATGATGCCTGGCGTGTGGTAGGTGAAAAGAGGTCTCCCAGTCGCCGAACATTCCTCCTTCCCCCAGTGAAGTCTCAAGACTCCGTGAAATATATCCCTGTCGAATGATGTTTTGTTCCATTCCATGGGCTATGGGTTGACAGACTTTTTTCACTGATTCATTCATTCCAAAACTATTCGTTGAGCACCCACTGTTTGCAAATATCTGTGAAAGACACAAGGATGATAAGACACGTGTGACCACTTTTCAAGGACACCTATTCCGGCAGGGGAAGCAAGAAGCCAACAGACAACTTCAGGATGAGGCAGGGCAGGCCCAGTCCCAGAACAGGCAAGATGGACAGGCTGTCACCTTGGCCATGATGTGTGTGGTGCAGGTTAGTACCGGAGGCGCACTGCTGGGTCTTCCTTGTCAGTCCGCATGGCATGGAGGAGGGGGTTGACATATGTTTTGGGATCGGGGTGGTCTTAAAATTTAAGTATGTTGAAGCATGCTCCACTGTGACTTCTGGGTACCTAAGCCCACAATGGTGTGGTAATGGAAAAGATGCCAGTGCCACGCATGGAAGCTTTTTCTTGACACAGCCCCTGCTAGGCACTTTCTGTGAGTGCATTAGTCTCTTATTGCTGCTGTAACAAGTTACAGCAAACTAAGTGGCTTAAAATGACAAATGTATTATCTCACAGTTCTGGAGGCCAGAAGTCTGAAAGGAGTCTCAATCCGCAGAAATCAGAGTGTCATCGGCAGAGCCACTGTGCAAGTGGACGTGGGAGAAGGGTGTGTTTGGGAAAATTAATTGGGAACCAATCACTGGGGAAGGTGTAAAAGGAACTTCCCAACACAACCTTGAGAAACAGAGGTATGATTGCACCAACGTGCTACATCTATACCCCAACTGGTCATGGTGGTGTTTAGTGATGGTTGTGAGTAATTGGTTGAGCTGGCGGTTTTAGAACTTTGGAATATTGCACATTTTTGGCAGGTAGCGTTGCATAGGGGTGGAAGGTGCAGAGCCTGTGGGGTCAGAGGCCAAGGTCAGGGCCCTTCCTCCACATTGTGTCAATTTTGAGCAACTCCCAATTTCCAGGAGATGTGGTTTCCTCCTTTATAAAATGTGGACACCTCTCTTACCTCCCCTGCTGGCAGAGGAGGATGAATTCATTGTTTTTATTGAGTTTCTGGCTCACAGTTGGCCCTAGAAAAGTGTGAGTTAATCCGCAACTTTTCTGCAGGACAAGCACAATGAAAATATTCCCCCAGGGTGTTGGAGGACTACATGGCCTCCTTGGTACAAAAGTGATCTGATGCCAATGAAATTCTGCATACGCAACTGTTTTGTTTTTCCAGAAAGCTGTCAAGGTCCCAAGGCTCCTTGCTGTGAGAGCCAGCTCAAAGGGGAGGGGAGTGGCCTCAGAGCCAGATGCATAGACCCTCTGAAATTCACTCTGTCCCCTGGCCCCTCTGAAAGTGCTATTCCCACAGGCGTCTCCCTAATTCTCTGGGAAACAGTGTTGTCTCCTCAAAAGGGCCTTTCATTTCATCCCATCCTGAATATCTAATTATTTTCTTGCTGAACTCCCAGCTCGGTTGGGGGGGGGGCCCGCTGGGGTGCTGCTCGGCAAGGCTAATTGGGTTCTCTCACCTCCAGTCTTAACATGCACTCTGAGAGCCATTGTCCCTTAACCTGGGGTCCCGCTCCCATGTCACAGCCTGGGAACCTCACAGCAGCATCAGCGCTTGGCTGGAAGGGAATAAGGAAACGCAGCATTTTCTGTGAATCTGACGGTATAGCCACATGTGAGAAAACTGGAAAAATAGCTTACAGGTTTAATTTTTGTTTTTATTAAAACACTTTTAAGTGAAGTAAGTCAGACAGAGAAAGACAAATACTGTGTGATTACACTTATGTGTGGAATCTTCAAAAAAAAATTACAGAGAACAGATTGGTGGTTGCCAGAGACAGGGAGTCAGGGTGGGGGGTAGTCAAAATGGGTGAAGTTGGTCAAAAGCTACAAACTTCAAGTTATTAAATATGTCAGTCATGGGAATATAATGTATGGCATAGTGACTGTCATTAATAGTGCTGTATTGTATATTTGAAAGTTGCTAAGAGAATAGATCTTAAAAATTCTCATCATAAGAAAAAATTTGTGCCTATGTGACGTGATGGAAGCTGAATAGACTTATTGAGGTGATCATTTTGCAATATACACAAATATCAGATCATTATGTGTACACCTGAAACTGATATAATGTTATATGTTGATTATATCTCAAAGAATTAACTTCAATCATAGAAAAAAATTTTAACCCTTAATATTGCCAAGGGGAGTGAGTTCTCTTTTTCTGTTTCTCTCTATACTTGCCTCTCTCCATAAAAAGAAATGTTGAGATGATGTATAAAGAAAACTCTCAGCACTACAAGGTAATTAAGGAACAAGATGAGGAAATAAAAGTCATAGAGGAGAAAGCAAATGACAACCAGGAGGAAAATAAATCGCTGAAATCCAGGTGCTGGTGGCCATGATCAAAAGGTACCCCTGCTGGAAAGTCCTTCAGCGGGAAACACTCTTACAGCACTGATTTGAAACAAGCTCCCTGGGTGGAACCTTGTGGAAGTGGCTGTGAGGACACGTGGGGCATCACTCTTGACTTGCCTTGTCAACTGCAGTCGACAACGGGCAGCCGTGTGCTTTACTGGCTTCAGTGCCTGCGTGACTCCCTGGGATGCCCCTCGATGAAGGACAGGGCCTAATGCTGGCAAACGTTTCGGCTCTTGCTGTTCTGTTCAGAATGGCACGAGGCATGTGGTCCTTGGGTGCATCCGCCTCTGTGCTGGACACGAGGCACTGACAGACACACACAAGCCAAGTAAACCAAATAGGCAGGACCAGCCAGGGTTCTGAAGGGCAGAAGAAGAACGGCCTTGCTGTGCATCTAGTCCTGCAGCAGGCCAGCTCCTGCAGGGCGCTGGACACATGCAAACCGAGAGACGGAGCCTGGAGCGCCATAGCTCCAGCCCCTGTGTGCAAGGTGGCGGAATGTAGCAGTACGTTCCTATGGGCCTAGGGAGAACAGTGGCTGCACCATCGAGATGCATGGCTAGCAAAGAGGCCGAGTCTGGGATCCCTGCAGTGACCCTGAGGGTAGCACCCCACAAAGCAGCAAGAGAAGAACTGGTTCTGCCTTGCCTGGGAGAGCAGGTGGGGATCCCCAAAACCACCAGAAAAAGAAAGGTAGGTAAGAGAAAGGAAGGATAAAATGAAACAAAATATCAAAACAAAAACTTCCTACTCAAAAGGAGATGATATTAAAAATTCAAAGCACCTGAAGCTATCTGAAGATAAAGAAAGACAATAAAATCAACACTGAATACAAAAACTCCTATATGTAAATATAAAACATTTTTTTAAAAAATAAGGAATTATGAAATAGAACTGTCATACATAAACCAAGTACAAATGATTAAAAAATTAGAAATTTAAGAAATCAAAAGTATAGCACTGACATTACAAGAAAAAAAGAAAGAAAAAAGATAAACTCTAGACTAGATACAGTTGAAGACAAAATGGTGAATCAAATGCTATCATTTCTCCAGGATCTAGCAGAGAGCAAAGAGATGAAAACATATCAACAAAAGGTCCCCAGATTGTGGGTTTCCAAAAAAAGGGAAGGGAGAGAATGGAAGCAAATCTACCTTGAAGATAAAATAACTGAGAAAATTTAGGCACTGAAGAAATATGTAAGTCCTCAGATCAGAAGTGCTCAAAGCATCAAGCAGCCTGAATGACAGGGAGTCCACACCATGACACCTGGTACAGCAGCTTCATGTGTCATGGGGAAAGAGAAATGCTAAAAGCTACCAGAAAATTGAGAAAAGACAACATACAACAGATATCAGCCAGATGACAGAAGACTTCTCATCAGGAAAAACAGAGGCCAGAGGCACTGGAGTGATATTTTCAAAGGGAAAATATTGATTACCTACAATCCTATGCCATGTAAGCTAGCATCTAGGATGCAGTCAGGTGGAAGACATTTCAGACATATGAAAGCTATTCCAGTTTCCTACCCATAGACACTCACTAAGAGAATCATGAAAAGTTGTAGACCAGTGAGAAGAAAAGTGAACCCAGACAGAAGTCATGGTATACAAGACCAAGGGTGAGGTTGGAACTCGATATATTATGTTAAAAATGAAACTGCTTATTGATTATACATATACAGGTACATGTTAATTATTGATTATACATTAATTATTGATTATACATATATAATGTATATATACATTAACAATTTTTGTTAAAAAGATAAACATGTAAACAAAAATTACATGGGGTGGGTGATGTTCAACAGGTATTTACAAGATGCTGTGTTCTTTTAGGTGCAGAGGGAGGAAATGTAATGTTGAATGACAGTTAAAGTATATGTATGTTAAGCTGTATGTAAAAAAATATATATATATACTGTATTATGAATTAAGGATATATCATATAAAGAGATATATGTTGCAAATATATTATATATTAAGTAAGGATAACTGTCAACAGATTGTGTGTGTGCTTAGAAACCATTAAAATAGGGGAGAGAATATACAAAATATTTACAGTAGAACAGAGGCACAAAGGAAGCTTTTAAAAGAAAAGCAGAGAAAAAAAAGATAAATAAAAGCAAAAGATAAGATTGGTAAATAGGTCAAATATGTCACCTATAATAAGAAATATGATGAATAAACCTACTAATAGGCAGAAACTATCATATTGGATTTTTAAATAACAAAAATCATCTAAGTGTTGTATATGAAAGACATATCTAGGGCTTCCCCAGTAGTGCAGTGCTTAAGAATCCACCTGCCAATGCAGGGGACATGGGTTCGAGCCCTGGTCCAGAAAGATCCCACATGCCATGGAGCAACTAAGCCCGTGCGCCACAAGTACTGAGCCCACGCACCACAACTACTGAAGCCTGCGTGCCTAGAGCCCATGCTCTGCAACAAGAGAAGCCACCGCAATGAGAAGCCTGCGCACCGCAACGGAGAGTAGCCCCCCACTCACCACAACTACAGAAAGCCCACACGAAGCAACAAAGACCCAATGCAGCCAAAAATAAATAAATAAAGTAGTTAAAAATAAAAATAATAATTCTTTTAAAAAAGCATATCTAAACAACATAGAAATGTTGAAAATAACAGTTAAAATATACAAATATTAACCAAAAGAAAGCAATATTGATGAAAAATAGAATTTGAGGCTAAAAGTATTAAAAGGGATAAATTTAAAGGAATGATCAATAATTAAGATATAATAATCATGAACTTACTTGTACCCAACAACATTGTCTTGAATTATGAAGGAAAAATGTACAGAATTACAAGGATGTAATGACAACTTTACCTCCATCTGAAAAAGAAGGATCAAGTATACAAACTAGCAGTAAAAGTAGAAAAGATTTTGATAAACATTAATCTTGATTTGATAGTTCTTTATGAAACCCTATACTCAACAAAAAGGAACTATACGTTATATTTGAGGTCACATAGATTCTTTACAAAAATTCATTGTGCAGTATACCACAAAAGAAATCTCAACATATTTTTAAAAAATTAATATTATCTGGAACTTTTCTCTGACCACAATGGAACCATTTAGTTAGAACAAAAAATAGAGATAGATTACTTGAAAACAGCCATAATAATGAAACTTAAAATAACTGAAATAACTCATGACTTAAAGAGAAAATCACAATGCAAATTAACTTGTATGATGCATCTCAATCAGAATTTAGAAGAAAATTTATAAATATATTCATTACAAAGCAGGGAGGTTTAAAAATAAATAATTTTAATGTCCAGCAGAGGAAACTAGAGAAAGGTAAATAGAATAAACACAAAGAATGTAGAAAGAAAAAATTAAAAAAAGATAAGCACAGATGTAAATAAAATAGAAAACAAAAAAATAGACTCAGTAGAATCAAAAGATTGTTTTTTGAAAAGAATGCTAAAAGTAGACAAATCTCTAATGGAATTGTTATAGAAATAATAAGAAAAATCACAACTGAATAATAAGAATATAAAAAGATATAAATCCAGACACCATACAGATTAAAAAATTAGTAAATTAATACTATGAACAATTTTCTCCTAATACATTTGGAAATTTAAATGAGACATTTTCTAGAAAAATATGATCAATTTGACTAAGAAAAAAGAGGAATCCAAATCATAAACTTTAAAGAATTAGAAGTAGAAATCTAATGGTACTCAAAATATCTAGGGCATTTTCACAAGCAAATTTTAGGAAACATTCAGGAAATGGATATCCTTATATCATACAAATTGTTCCAGAGAATTCAGAAAGAGTGAAACCTTAGCAACTTGTTCTATAACATTAGTAAAATATGGATTTTTTTAACTGGCTAAGGACATTATAGGAAATGAAAATTTTAGATAAATCTTATTAATGAACATCATTTCAAAAATCTTAAAATACTAAAATGTCAAATTTAGCAGTGTATAAAAATAATACTTTATGACAAGCAGTGTTTATTCTGAAAGGGGCTTAACATCAGAAAATATATTACCACATTACAGATTAAAGAAGAAAAAGTAATCCATAAAATTTTACACTATTTCATCATAAAACCTGTGCAAGCTAGTAATAAGAGAACTTAGGTGGCCCTTCCAAACCTATAGCAAGCATCATACCTAATAGTATAATACTAGTAGCATGCGTATTAAAATAGAGTAGAGAAATGCAAATCAAAATTACGAGATATAATCTCACACCAGTCAGAATGGCCATCATCAAACAATCTACAAGCAATAAGTACTGGAGAGGGTATGGAGGAAAGGGAACCCTCTTGCACTGTTGGTGGGAATGTAAATTGATACAGCCACTATGGAGAACAGTATGGAGGTTTCTTAAAAAACTAAAAATAGAACTACCATACGAGCCAGCAATCCCACTACTGGGCATATACCCTGAGAAAACCATAATTCAAAAAGAGTCATGTACCACAATGTTTATTGCAGCTCTGTTTACAATATCCAGGACATGGAAGAAACCTAAGTGTCCATCAACAGATGAATGGGTAAAGAAGATGTGGCACATATATACAGTGGAATAGTACTCAGCCATAAAAAGAAATGAAATTGAGTTATTTGTAGTGAGGTGGATGGACCTAGAGTCTGTCATACAGAGTGAAGTAAGTCAGAAAGAGAAAAACAAATACTGTATGCTAACACATATATATGGAATCTAAAAAAAAAAAAAAAAAAAGGTCATGAAGAGCCTAGGGGCAAGACAGGAATAAAGACACAGACCTACTAGAGAATGGACTTGAGGACATGGGAAGGGGGAAGGGTAAGCTGGGACAAAGCGAGAGAGTGGCATGGACATATATACACTACGAAATGTAAAACAGATAGCTAGTGGGAAGCAGCCGCATAGCACAGGGAGATCAGTTCAGTGCTTTGTGATCACCTAGAGGGGTGGGATAGGGAGGGTGGGAGGGAGGGAGATGCAAGAGGGAAGAGATATGGGGATATATGTATAGCTGATTCACTTTGTTATAAAGCAGAAACTAACACACCATTGTAAAGCAATTATACTCCAATAAAGATGTTAAAAAGAAAGTTAAAAAAAAAAAAGAATAATGTTCCTTTCCCTGCTTCTTAGGATTGTTGTCAAATTCAAATGAGTAATGTACACGAAAGCATGTTACAAAGTGGAAAATACTGTTAAAGAGGAAAGTTTTTTAATTGCAGTATAGTTAATGTGCAATATTATATAAGTTACAGGCATACAATATAGTGATTTATAATTCTGCATGTGCATAGTAGTACATACATGTTTGTGTGTGTGTGTGTATATATATATTTATGTGCCAAATATAACCAAGAGATTCATCAATAAATAAATAAATAAAATACAGGACAAGACATGGATGTCTGCTATCACTGCCTCTGTCTTGTAGATAGAAAACCATGCAATAAAATAAAAACATTTAGGAAGGATAAGATTTAGAGAGAAAGAAACAAAACTGTCCTCATTTTCAGATGACATGATTGTTTACCCCCTTCTCAAATCAAGGCAATCAACTGAAAAAATTCTTAAATAGAAGATCAACATACAAAAATGAATAGTATTCCATTTAATGGGATCCCTATCAAATTACCCATGACATTTTTCACAGAACTAGAACAAATAATCCTAAAAACTATGTGGAAACATAATAAGACCCAGAATTGCCAAAGCAATTCCTAGGAAAAAGAACAAAACAGGAGGCATAATCCTCCCAGACTTCAGACAATACTACAAAGCTACAGTAATCCAAACAGTGTGGTATTGGTACAAAAACATACATATGGATCAATGGAAGAGAATAGAGAGCCCAGAAATAAACCCACACACCTATGGACACTTAATCTTCCACTAAGGAGGCAAGAATATACAATGGGAAAAAGACAGTCTCTTCAGCAAGTGGTGTTGGAAAAGTTGGACACCCTCATGTAAATCAATAAAGTTAGAACACCCCCTCACACCCTACACAAAAATAAACTCAAAATGGCTTAAAGGCTTAAATATAAGACATGACATCATAAAACTCCTAGAAGAGAACATAGGCAAAACATTCTCTGACATAAATCATACCAATGTTTTCTTAGGTCAGTTGCCCAAGGCAATAGAAATAAAAGCAAAAATTAAAAAATGGGATTTAATCAAACTTATAAGCTTTTGCACAGCAAAGGAAACCATAAACAAAATGAAAAGACAGCCTAAGGACTGGGAGAAAATATTTGCAAATTATGTGACCGATAATGGGCTTAATTTCCAAAATATACAAACAGCTCATACAATTCAATAACAAAAAAACAAACAACCCAATTGAAAAATGGTCAGAAGACCTAAATAGACATTTCTCCAAAGAAGATATACAGATGGCCAATAGGCACATGAAAAGATACAAAACATCAGTAATTATTAGAGAAATGCAAATCGAAATTACAATGAGGTACCACCTCACACTGGCCAAAATGGCCATCATTAAAAAGTCTGTAAATAACAAATGCTGGAGAGGGTATGGAGAAAAGGGAATCCTCTTACACTGTTACTGGGAATGTTAGTTGGTGCAGCCATTATGAAAACAATATAGAGGTTCCTCAAAAACTAAAAATAGAGTTGCCATATGATCCAGGAATCCCACTCCTGGGCATATACCCAGACAAAACTAAAATTCAAAAAGATACATGTGCCCCAATATTCATAGCAGCACTATTTACAGTAGCCAAGACATGGAAACAACCTAAATGTCCATCAACAGATGAATGGATAAAGAAGATGTGGTATATATATACAATGGAATATTACTCAGTCATAAAAAAGAATGAAACAATGCCATTTGCAGCAACACAGATGGACCTAGAGGTTATCATACTAAGTGAAGTAAGTCAGAAAGAGAAAGACAAATAGCATATGATAGCACTTACATGTGGAATGTAAAATATGACACAAATGAACATATCTATGAAACAGAAACAGACTCACAGACATAGAGAACAGACTTGTGGTTGCCAAGGGGGAGGGGATGAGGGGGAGGGAAGGATTGGGAGTTTGGGATTAGCAGATGCAAACTGGTATATATAGGATGGATAAACAACATGGTCCTGTTGTATAGCACTGGGAACTATATTCAATATCCTGTAATAAACCATAAAAGAAAAGGATATGAAAAAGAATATATATGTAAAACTGAGTCACTGCTGTACAGCAGAAATTAACACAACACTGTAAATCAACTATACTCAATAAAATTTTTTTATAAATTAAAAAAAAAAAAAGGTATTCCTATACACCAATAATTAGAAAACACAAAAGGAAAAAGTCCTATACACTGTGTGTGTGTAAACCATGAGTGTTCCCAAAAATGAATATAAGAAAATACATACATGCCCTTTAGTTTTAAAAGTTACTAAGCATTATTGAAAGACATAAAGGAAAACCTGAATAAATGGGGATATTCACCACATATTAATATATAAATACAGTGAATTTCCAATCCAAATCCCAATATGAGTCTATGTGGAACTTGACACATTGGTCATAAAATTGGAATGGAAAAATGAAGCCCAACAATAGCTAAGGCAATTTTTATAAAGATAATAAAACGGAGGGACTTAAATCTCAATTTAGTAAGACTATTACCAAACACTGATTTTATTTTTCCCAGTTGGAACCTTTACTCATTTATTCATTCATTCAGTCATTATATGTGTTTAAGGCTCTACTCTGTGCTGTGCTCTGTTCCTGGCTTTAGAAATAGATGGATGAGAAAAACTAACAAAATGCCTTCCCTCAGGGCACTTACTTTCTAATAGGTGGAGCATGCAATAAACAAATATACTATGACATTGAGTAGTGGTAAATGTTATGAAGAAAATAAAGTAAGTGGGTAGAAAGGATATATTTTAGTAGAGGATGAATAGGGAAGGCCCTTTTTGATAAAGTGATACTTGATCAGAAACCTGAATGAAGTTAAAGCAAGCTGTACAGTTATCTGAGGAAAGAGAAATGGCAGGAAAAAGAAGTGGCAAGTGCAAAGGCCCTGAGGTAGGAACAGAGTCAGTGTGTGAGAAATAGCAAGTGTGTCTTTAGCACAGTGAACAAGAGAGAGAGACAGAGACAAACCAACAGACACTGAGAGACAGAGAGAGGGGGAGAGAAGGAGGAAATGAAGTGAGGAAAGCAGCCAGCAATCAGGTTGCTTGAGGACATGGTATAATTGTGAATTTTATCCTGAATGTGAGCAGGGAATAGCATGATCAAATATGTTTTTAAAGATGTAACTCTGCTGTTGTGTGGACAAGAAGCTGTAGGGAAGCAAGAGAAGGAGGAGGAGGTCTAATTAGGAAGCCAGAGAGTAATCCAGGTGAAAGGTGGGAGTGGTGTGGTGCTGAGCAGCAGTGGTGGTGGAGATGAGAAATGGCCGGCTAGGGGAGAGCTGCTTAAGGTAGAGCTGTCAGGATTTGCTGATGGATTGGATATCAGGTACAAGAGTCAGGATAGTTCCAGGGTTTTTAGCCTGAACAACTGTTGAGCATGATGGAACGGCTATTTTACCTGTATGTGGGGAATCCACTAAATTATGATCAGACAATTGGTTGTCCACATATGAAAGTAAATTAGATTCAACACCTCACACTACACAAAAGATTAAGTTCCCCATGTGTTTAAGACCTAAATGAAAAAAACAAAACTTTAATGTTTTTAAAAGAAAAACAGGAAAAATATAGGAGTTTCTTAACATGCAAAAACAAAATTTTAAAAATTAAAAATAAATTTGATTATTTAAAACTGTTTTAGGGCTTCCCTGGTGGCCCAGTTTTTAAGAATCCACCTGCCAGTGCAGGGGACACGGGTTTGAGCCCTGGTCCCAGAAGATCCCACATGCCATGGGGCAACTAAGCCCATGCACCACAACGACTGACCTTGCACTCTAGATCTTGTGAGTCACAACTACTGAGCCCACATGCCACAACTACTGAAGCCGGCATGCCTAGAGACTGTGCTCCCCAACAAGAGAAACCACCACAATGAGAAACCTGTGCACTGCAACAGAGAGTAGCCCCTGCTCGCTGAAACTAGAGAAAACCCATGCACAGCAATGAAGACCCAATGCAGCCAAAAATTTTAAAAAAATCAAAAAAAACAAACAAAAACAAACTGTTTTAACTTCAGCTTTACTGAGGTATAATTTACAAATAAAATTATGTATTTTTAAGGTGATGATTTGATATACATATGTATTGTGAAATGATTATCATAATAAAGCTAATTAACACATCCATCACCTTACATAGGTATCATTTCTCTGTGTGTGTGTGTGTGTGTGTGTGTGTGTGTGTGTGCAATGAGAACACAAGGTCTACTCTCTTAGCAAATTTCAAGTATACAATATGACATTATTAACTATAGTCACCATGCTGTACATAGAGCCCCAGAAATTACTCATTTTTTAACTAAAAGTTTGTGCCCTTTGACCTATTCACTACAGTCCTGAGCACCTGGTAACTACCATTTTCTCTGTTTCTGTGAGTCTGAATTTTTTAGATTCCACATGTAAATGAGATCATACAGCATTTGTATTTCTGTGTCTGGCTTATTTCATGGCATTGTGTCTCCAGGTTCCTCCATGTCATTGTGTCCTCCAGGTTCATCCATGTCATTGCAAATGGCAGAATTTCCATCATTCTTGTAGCTGAATAATATTCCACTGTACGTGTGTGTGTGTGTGTGTGTGTGTGTGTGTGTGTGTGATATCACATTTTCTTTATCCATTGACAGAAATTTAGGCTGTTTCCATATCTTGTCTATTGTGAACAATGGGTTTATTTCTAGGCTGTCTATTCTGTTCCACTGGTATCTGTATTTATGCCAGTGTCATACTGTTTTGATTACTATAGCTTTGTAATATAGTCTGAAATCAGGAAGTATGATCCCTACAGTTTTGTTATATTTCTTTTAAGATTAATTTGGCTGTTTGGAGTCTTTTGTGGTTCCATACAATGGAATGTTAAGATAATTTTTTTTTATTTCTATGAAAACTGCCATTAGAATTTTGATAGGGATTGTATTGAATCTGTAGATCACTTTGGGTAGTATGGACATTTTAACAATATTAATTCTTCCAATACAAGAACATGGGATATCTTTCTATTTATTTGTATCTTCTTCAATTCTTTTATCAACTTTTCAGTTGTTTTCAGTTTACAGCTCTTTCACCTCCTTAGTGAAACTTATTACTGAGTATTTTAACCTTTCCGATGTTATTGTAAATGGATTTTTTTCTTAATTTCTCTTCCATATTTAAAACTTTAAAACTATTCTCTGAAACAAAAATCTATACACCAAGTGAGAAGACAAAATATAGAGTGAGAAGGGATATTATTAATACATATAACTGGCAAAGAATTATATTCAGGATGTACAAAGAACACCTACAAATCAATCTGAAAAAGGAGAATCCACAAAAACAGGCAAAAAGTCATGAAAAGACAAAGGACAGAGAGGAAACTGCAAGGTCAATATTGTAAGTGAAAACATGCTCAAAATCAAGGAAACATTAAAACAACCTGCATTATCCTTCTGTAACCATCAGCTTAGCATAAATTAAAGTGTCTGACAGGGCTTCCCCGGTGGCACAGTGGTTGAGAGTCCACCTGCCGATGCAGGGGATACGGGTTCATGCCCCAGTCCGGGAGGATCCCACATGCCGTGGAGTGGCTGGGCCCGTGAGCCATGGCTGCTGAGCCTGCGTGTCCGGAGCCTGTGCTCTGCAATGGGAGAGGCCACAACAGTGAGAGGCCTGCGTACCACAAAAAATAAATAAAAAATTTTTTTTTAAAAAAAGTGTCTGACAACACAAGGGTTCAACAGGAGATAAAGAAGCAAGAAAATCCCTATGTGCTATTGGAGATCGTAAATTCCCACAACCACTGTAAAAAACAATTTGGAGAGAAGCAAACCTACTTTTCACATATGCTGGGTAAGGAGACAAATGGCATGCCTGTTTGTACCTCTGTAAGGGCTGGCTGGCACTTGGAAGCTTTGGGAGATGCAGTCCTCCTTGGGCTTCTGGTTCCCCTACATGCCTTGCTGGCTGTGCCCAAACTGCACAGCCTTGACTGCTCTTTACGCAGCCATCTTCAGGGCTGTATTTTCAGGAAGGAACCTCAAAGGATGAGGGAATTTTTCACTCCAGGACCAAGAGTCAGCTTCTCTACTGCCTGCTCAAAACCTGCAGGATCCCCAAGCTCAGAAGTCCTCTCCTGCAACCCAACCCAACCCAACTTGTGCAGCTGTCATCTGGCTCTCCACGTCACCCTGTAGGTCTGGGGGCTTGGGGAACCAGCACAAATATGCCAACACTCTGGCTGCTGCTTTGGCTGTGAATAATGAAGTCTCTCATCTCTGACCCAGGAATCTCATCTCTTCTACCAGCATTCAAGAGATTGCGGCAGCCTTGTTAGCTGGTAAGTGGGGTGTAACATCAGACCGTTCACAGCTCTTGACAGAAGTCACCTAAGTACCCATCATCATGATTGAAGTGTACAATATGCATGAAATGAAATGTCCTACACTAGTTCAATGAAATGAATTGTTATATCTGTCAGTATTATTACTGACGAAACATAAACATTGAGTGAAACGTTATGAAAAAAACATAAGTGAGTGAAAAAAGCTCATTATTGAATGATGCATTCAAATAAAATTCAATACTTTGTTATATATCTTTTATGGATACATTTATCCATTGTAATAGTATAGTAACATTCTGGGGATGAAAACATCGATTTAAGGACAGGGAGGTACAGAGGGGCTTCCATGGTCTCTGTGTATTTTATTTCTTAGTGAAAACTGACACAAATATGGCAAAATGTTAGAATTTTGTAAGTGGCTGTTCTCTATACTTGACTATATTCTCTCTGTTAGGAATGTTCCATACATTTATAATGCCAGTGGTCATGGCATCAGTGTCTCAAACCCACAGCACTTTTTCCTTCAATTGTGAATGCTGGTTCTCACAGTTCCAACAGTCATGTTTCTAAATGTAAATACATATTTTTGTAGTGGAAACTTTTCTCAAATTAAAACATGTCCCAACTCAGGATCCTTGGAAAAACATCGCTAATTGTCCTGACTTGGAGGAAACCAGAGACACTTCCGCTTAAAAAAATAACGCAAAAAAACCCGAAAAACTCTATTCAAGTCCCAATGTGAAGGCAGAAAAAGAGCCCTCACTGCTCCCTGTCTGCACCTAATTACTCCATCTCTCTTTCTCCCAGGATTTTGTCCCTGGCCTCCTGCTCTGACTGTCTGAATACGGAAGATGAACTCATGTGGACACAGGCACTGTGGACACAGGCTTTGATTTGGGAGAAAAGATGAATCATTCTGGGCTGGTAACCTGATCTTTGCCCTTCTGCTGGTAAACAGTTGAAAGGCACTCAATCCATCCTCCTCTTTTTAAAACCAGAGCAGTGAATAAAAGGGCCAGAGGGCCCCGGCTTGAAAGGGGGGCCATTCATCACCTTCAGTGGAAGTAGGGTCAGATTTATTCTCTGGTCCTCCCTCCGCCACACCGGCCCAAGAAATATTCACCTTGTTTCGGTTAGTGGGCCAAGGGTCAGAGGTGAACAGGGCTGCTCCAGCGGCCTGTGCAGTCCTGCAAACAGGCCACACAAGGAGACGGTGTTTAAAATCAGAATTCCTCGCACACTCTGCGTAAGTTTCCAAAGCACAGGGGTCAACCTGTGAGTATTGGAGGGGCTGTTGGTGCTGCCTCACTACAGAGGACATCTGGCAAGCTCAGATCCGAAAAAGAAAGGACGTGTCCCTGCATCTGCCCGCCTCACGCGGCTGACTTTCTAATGCCCTTGTGGGGGGGGCACAGGGCTCTGCTGCTAGGCGTGAGTGGGCGGCTTGACACAGCATCGACTCAGACATGAGAACTGGTGTGAATATCACACGGCGGGCGGGAAGCAGGATGGGTAGCCAAAGCATGATCAGCACAGAGATCAGATGTGTCCACAGGCCAGACTGCTCAGAATCAGGTGGCCCGATGGCCCGGGGCTCCCTTCTGCAAGATGCTGCAAAAGCCGCACCCTGGCAGGTCCAGTCCTGAAGGCTGGGCTGCAAGAGGAAGCGTCCTCAGTGGTTGTGGGGTCCTTGTGACACCTGTGGGCCCAGCCCACCTGCAGACTCGCATCCTGGACCCCAGGAGAGAGACTGGGCTTCACCTTCGCCTGTGGTCAGAACCCAGAGCACTGGAGCTGCGACAGGGCAGCAGCCAGGGACAGTAACGTCCACAGAATGAAGTGTGAGTGCTGATTCGCTGAAGGGGGCCAGACAAGGAGAGGAAAACCTGGCCAGCATTTTCTTCGTAACTGATGCTCACGCTCCCAGAGAAATTTCAGAAGTAAAGCGGGTTCTGGAGGACTTTTGAATGGCCTCCTGCAAAAGCATGGGGAAGGAAAGACCTGAGAAATATACATTTGTGCATAAACCTATGTCAGTCTTCATTATTCCTTAAGAGGCAACCAAAGGCAAGAAACTCCTGTACCGAATGGTATCGTCAGTTTTAACATTCTCAGGATGTATTGCTGTATTGGTTTTCTAGGGCTGCCATAACACATGGCCACACAGAACCATTTTTTTTTTTTTTTTTGCAGTACGCGGGCCTCTCACTGTTGTGGCCTCTCCCGTTGCGGAGCACAGGCTCCGGACACTCAGGCTCAGCGGCCATGGCTCACAGGCCCAGCTGCTCTGTGGCATGTGGGATCTTCCCGGACCGGGGCACGAACCCACGTCCCCTGCATCGACAGGCGGACTCTCAACCACTGCGCCACCAGGGAAGCCCCACACAGAACCATTTGTGTGACACTCTGGAGACTGTCAGTGTAAGATCAAGTGTCATCAGAGTGGTTCCCTCTGAGGCTGTGGGGGAGCTGTTGCAGGCTTCTCTTTGGCTCATAGCCAGCTGTCTTCTCCCTGAGTCTCTTCACATCCTCCTCTTGTGTATCTGTGTCCAGATTTCCCCTTTGTGTAAAGACCCCTTGTATTGGATTAGGGGCACATTCTGTTCCGGTATGACCTCATCTCAACTTGATTACATCTTCAAAGACCTTATTTCCAAATAAAGTCACGTTCTGAGGGACTGGGTCTAGGACTTCAACGTATGAATTTTAAGGGGACACAGTTCAAGTCATAATAATTGCCAAATCAATGTTTTAAAAGATTAAGGCAATGAACACTCCCATCAACAATGTATTAGGGTGTTAGGCAATGAACACTCCCGTCAACAATGTATTAGGGTGTTGTTTCGTTGCAATCTCTCTGGCATTTAGTGCTATCTTTAAAAAAATTTTTTTTTGCTTATTGATGGGTTTTTAAAATAGCGAATTCATTCCTAAGTAAACTGGCCATGTATGCAGTAACTGAGTCCTTTCAAAAAATGTAAGAGTATGTCTCCTCTCGTTCTGACTAGATTTGAAAAAGGCACCAAGAAGATAGACGCTCAGTAAACAGATGAGCTGGTCCCAGCAGGATTCCTGCATCCTGGTGCACCTGGAGGTAAGCATCCTCCTACAAGTGACCATGAGTGTGGTAGAAATAACATACAAAAGTTAGAAGTACAGGATTCAAGTCCCAGCTCTGGTACTTTCTATGTCTGGTATTTTTCCAACCTCCTGAGGTCTTTGTTATCTAATAAGCAAAATGGAAATAATATTACCCTCCTCTCGGGCCTTTCGAGGATTAAGTGGGGGTTTACAGTATCACACTGGGTGTGTCGTAGGTTCTTAGTAATGTCTGTAACTGCTGCGCAGACTCCCAAAGTCACTCTGCAAGGACCAGATTCTGCCCGTGGAGTAAACCAGTCACGCATCACTAAGGGGACCAGATGACCAGGAACACCAGGCTATTTATGTGGGTTAGCAGGTTTCTTCACGGAAGAGGACTCTTCCTCTCATTACTAGCTTCATGTGTCAGAATTGAATCACACCGGGGCATCCACAGACTTAAAATTCAATTACTTGTCATATAGTTATTCAACCATTTCCTCCTTTCCTTGGTAAATTTAATTTTTCCTCATTCTGATGAAGCTCCTTGGAAAAATCAAATCATTGCTTTGTTTTAATGAGAGTAATCAACTAGTGATGGACGAGGCACAGAAGGGATGTGGGTTTGGAGGGAGGTCCCTAAACTAAGCAGATGATGGTGCCAGGGCTGCTTTACATTTGTCCTTAGTGAAAGGGCTGAGCTGTGCCCACAGCCCAGATGTACTGTGGTCAGCCCTGGACACTAGTGGACCCAGAGGGCGAGCGTGTAAAAGAATACAAATAATTGTACCGTTTTCTCAAAAACAGTACACAACTTTACTTCAGTCATAACCTTCTATGTGTATACTCTCTAGAAATTGAGGGGAAAATTTCTAGAGCAATATATTCTGCAACTTACCCTCACAAAACAGATCATTTCAAATCAGCCCATTTACAGTTTTGAAATCAGGTTTTATTCCTTCCCCATGGTGAGGTCTGGGTTTGTCACCAACCTTCACTCCTCTGTGGGTGCCACGCCAACAGACACGCTAAGCCCAGGCCATCCTGCGAGCTGGTGGAGCCTCGGACGGCAGTGGCCATGTGAGGCGTGCACCCTCCTGCCTGCTCAGCTTCCTAACGCCTCAACCATCTGCACCCCCGGGCCTGGCCCAGCAGAGGATGTTGACTCTGGCTGTTGCCAAGTGTCTGATCCGAGGAAGGAGTTCCTCCCACGCTGGTCGGTCCCTCAGGAGGTACCCCTCTCTCCCTCTCTCTCTCTCTCTCTCTCTCTCTCTCTCTCTCTCTCTCTCTCTCTCTCTCTGTCTGCCTCATAGATACACACGTACACACACACGTGCATGCACACATGCATGCATGCCTTGGGGAGGATTAGGAAGGAAAAGAGGCACGTAGCCCTCTGTGCCCACAGGTTTTGGAGAGAAGAGACAGACGTGAGGGGTGTGTGTATATGTGTGTGACCACTTCTCTCACGTCTTCTTAATTGCCTGAGTGATTTGCTTTGAGAAATCAACACCGATGAGACCCAGGAGTTTTGCCATTATTGTTGTTTGTTTGTTGTCTTTGCTTTCCAGCTATCGCATCCTTTCTCTGATGCAGTAGGGATCCAACTATTTGCTGGAATGCAGGAGAGGGAAAGGGGTAAGCGAGGGAAGAAATGGCAAGGAGCAAAAAGAACCTGATCCACTTCTGAAAAGAAATAAAAATGTTATCCCTCCATGCTACGAACAGCCTGCATTCCAAGGGCGACTGACATTGAGATGAGAATGGTGGTGATTTATCTCAGTAACTGATGACACAGCAAGCTAAAGCTATGCCATGCTAGGCAGGTGAGGTGCTTCGATAAGATGCAGGGGAGAAGGCCTGATTGGGAGAGAAAAGTGTTCATTCCTGCAAGCAGGAGTACCACCAGGCCTGGAGCTGGAGGAGGGAGGCTGGAAGAGGAAGCAGGACACGTAGCAGGAAAAACATTTAGTAAACATGCTCTGTGTTCCAGGCACTCTTAGGCGTATTAAGAAACTTTCCAAGCTCTATAACAACTGTAGAGTACATGATGTTTTCTCCATTTTATGGAAGAAAAAACTAAAGTTTTGAAAGGCTAGGTAATTTCCAACAACTCAAGCCAGAAACCTGGATTCATCCTGGACACCCTGCTTTCCTCAGCCCACCTTCTCCATCCAGACACTACCAATGAACCAGCCCCCTTGAGGCGACCTCCTAGAACTGTCCCACTGCTTTCTTCCTATTGGCCACCGTCTCACTTCAGCCACCTTGTTTACTGCATGGATTTTTATGATAGCATCCAGTGGTCTTCCTGCCCAGTTAGCTCCCCAGAGAATCAAGTGCAAAGACTGTTGGGCTCCCCTGTTTGACTACTTGGAATACCTGCTGTAAGCTGCACTTTCAAAGAGATCCGGTTCACCTCCATTCTTTTTTTTTAAATAAATTTATTTATTTATTATTTATTTTTGGCTGTGTTGGGTCTTCGTTGCTGCACATGGCGAGCAGCGAGAGGGGGCTACTCTTCGTTGCGGTGCGCGGGCTTCTCACTGCGGTGGCTTCTCTTGTTGCGGAGCACGGGCTCTAGGTGCACGGGCTTCAGTAGTTGTGGCACGTGGGCTCAGCAGTTGTGGCTGGCGGGCTCTAGAGCGCAGGCTCAGTAGTTGTGGTGCACGGGCTTAGTTGCTCCGCGGTATGTGGGATCTTCCCGGTCCAGGGCTTGAACCGTGTCGCCTGCACTGGCAGGCGGATTCTTAACCACTGCACCGCCAGGGAAGTCCCAACCTCCATTCTTAAGAGGAAGCATGGTGGTTTTCTTTCTAGAATATTTAGTATAGCCTTAGGCACATGTCTGATATCTCCACTTGCTCATCATCAAACTGAAACATGTTTTCCTGAAATCTAAAATAATTTAAAGTTTATGAAGCCAGCTTGGTTTTGATCCAGACACAAATCCTTAGCAACTAAGAACATTTTTGCTTTTTTTTTCTTAAAAAAAAGTCTAATTTGTTTTGCCTGAAACTTGGAAGACACACATATATTGATTCATTTACAAGAATTAAAGTAAATTTTAATTCTGCTTTAACTTTCCACCTCGTCATCCCCAAACTATACCAACTATCTTTTTGTAATGCATTTTCTGAGCCACAGCCTGCGGCAGAGACTGAAGCCGGTCAGGGCACTGTGTGGATGAATTATGGCGTCAGCCTCCCAGGTCACATCTGGCTCTCATTCCATGAGCTCTGAATGGTGCTGTCTGTGTTCTTCAGACACTCTGCACCCACAAGTTATCAATCACCTAGGAAGGAACAAACTCTAACACCTCCTACCTGCTTGGGGTTCTTAGTACAGAACACGAGGCAGAACACTGAGCTTCATTTTTTGGAAGAATGGAAGAAATAGAGAGGTTTCTTTCAGCAGAAAATGTTGACTGTTGCATGATTATTCAGAGTATTCAGAGTGACTTTTGTTCGACTCTTGCCTGCTCTGCCCTCTGTCTCGTATTTTATGGCTTCCCCATCTCCATCTCATTCCGGCAAGCGTTTCACCACACACCAGGCATCACCCTTGTGGTTCACATCCCTACCTCATCTTCTCCTCCTCTGCCCCCTTAGGCAGATATTGTTACCTTGCTTCCTGCGTGAGGCCACTGGGAGCCTGTGAGAATTTCGATGTCTTGCCCATAAGCCAGGGTCTTAACGTGCTCCTTCCACTAAGCTGTGTTGCTTGGAGGACTTAAGTCTTTGAAGCTCCTGAACATTCTGACTTTCAGCACATCTAGAGCTGGGATGTATTTTTGAGATGAGACAGTTTAATTCCTTAATCTCCCTGCGGGGGTTGGGGGGGGTAGTGACTTCCCTGGTGGCGCAGTGGTTGAGAGTCCGCCTGCCGATGCAGGGGACATGGGTTCGAGCCCTGATCCAGGAAGATCCCACATGCCGCGGAGCAACTGAGCCCATGCACCACAACTACTGAGCCTGTGCTCTAGAGCCCATGAGCCACAACCACTGAGCCCACGTGCCACAACTACTGAAGCCCGAGCGCCTAGAGCCCGTGCTCCGCAACAAGAGAAGCCACCACAATGAGAAACCCACGCACCACAATGAAGAGTAGCCCCCCGCTCGCCACAGCTAGAGAAAGCCCATTCGCAGCAACGAAGACCCAACATAGCCATGAAATAAATAAATTAAATAAT
This sequence comes from Lagenorhynchus albirostris, assembly GCF_949774975.1. NCBI lineage: Eukaryota > Metazoa > Chordata > Mammalia > Artiodactyla > Delphinidae > Lagenorhynchus > Lagenorhynchus albirostris. The sequence continues at coordinate 98,874,167 of NC_083102.1, read as the reverse complement.
TAAAAAAAAAGTCTCCCTGGGGGAAACTAAAGTTCTGAGGGACAGGCTGCTTTCAAGTTAAACAGACTTAGACTTGAAATCAGAGGTCCTCATTTGAATGCCCATTTTGCCAGATCTTATCGATTTGGACAAATCTTATAGTCATCCTGAACATCAGGTACTAATATACCATTCACGGGAGTCGAGTGAGATCATCTGAACAAGCAGGTCTTCAGGGTCTGCTCTTGGATGTGACTCCTGCCCTAGCGGATCTTGTCTAGGGAGAGAGGCAACTGGAAAGTAAATTTTAAAATATACTCTTAAAATTATGCTGAGACTTGCAGAACTCCTGGCACATAGTTGATTTTCTATAAACGAGTTGACCTTGTTACTGGTTTAAGATGTAACTATTGGAAGTAAAATCATGAAAAACAAAAGTATACAGGAGACTGTTAAAGGAGATAAAAGAGATAAGACAATCAAAGGCAGTGTGAGATCCTGAACTAGATCTTGGTGGAAAAAAATCTTTAAAAGACATTTTTTGGACAAAGTAAAACAGTTGCATAACATTAAATTTCATAGGCATGATAATGGCTTTGTCATTCTACAGGAGAATATCTTCGCTGAAGCATTTACTAGGGAAGGCTGTGTCTGCCACTGTGATAAACAGTTCTATATAGTAAAGAGACAGAGGGAGGTGAACCCCAGGAAATTCTAAAATTACATCCACCCCCCCAACAAAGGTTCAGGAACATTTAAAATGGACTTTTCTTCTGATTCAGTAACTACACTTGTTGGAACATATCCTAAAGAAATAATCGTAGATAAGGTATGACTTCTTTGTCACTGGGTAGAAGTGGTGCACTAGGTGAGAGGTGAGCACAGCCCCAAGTGGATATCGCATGCCCAGAGTCTACATCTTGAACAGCAGTACGAAGAGGCTGAAAACAATTGAGTTTTACTCCGAGAAAGTGTGTGGTGCCCTTGCGCCTGCCCATCCAGCCCGCCGTCACAGCCTCCAGCCAAATTTCGTTGATAAATAAGCCCATTTCCCTGAGGGTGGCCAGGGTTGCCTACTGTTCACAAACAAAGAAGCACAACAGATACAACAAAGAAACCGTTGTTCAGTTGCAGATTAAAGGAGATTACAGAGCAAACCTTCTTATCCCTTTCAACAGTCCCATTACCCAGCATTTTAATTATAGGCTCATATGAGTTCTCCTAAGCAATTAAACCAAAGTATCCCTGCACATGTTCATATAAATCCACCATTCCGTCACTGTCTGGAAGTTACAGTCGTCATGGCCAGCCTGCCCCTCCAGCCATCTCTCTCTCCCACTGGTTATTCAGATCCCACACCAAAGAGGGAAAAGGCTCACCCAGATTGGCCTTTGCCCAAGGTATCTCCAGGATGCCTCCCAGACCACCCGCTCTGACTCACACCTGTGACTGGTGGTCTCCACAGTCTACTGTTAGGTCCACCAGCCAGGGACTTTTGCTGCTGTTACCCCTAGTTCCCAGGGCCCCAACACAGCACCTGGACCTCAACGGGCATGCAAAAATAGTTACTAAATAAGCCAACAAGCGAGCAAATGAATTGTAGAGCCTGCAAAGAAAGAACAAAACTAGTGGCATAATTCTAAAAATGTTATAGCCAATGACCATTAAAAGGGTAATGGTCACAACTCTGTGCCAACAAACTTGAAACTTAGATGGACCAATTTCTTGATGGAGGAAATCCACAGAACTCACTTAAAAAAGAACTAGATAATCCAATATCTATTAAAGAATTAGATCAATAATTAATAACCTTCCAAAGCAGAAAGCAGTGGACACAGATAGTTTCACTGGTGGATTCTACTAGACTGTAGAGAAATTTTTCCGATTCTCTACACCAGTCCCAGAAAATAGAAGCAGAGATAGAACATTCATAGAGCATTCTATGAGGCCAGCATTATGCTAGTGCCCCAAGCCAGAGAGAGACATCTTAAGAAAGGAAAACTACAGACCAATATGTCTCATAAAGGTAGATGTGAAAAATTCTCAAAAACATATTTGCAAATCAAATCCAACAATGTATAAAAAGAATTATATGCCATGACCAGGTGGAATTTATTCCAGGTATACAAGGCTGGTTAAACATTCAAAAATCATGTAATGGAATCCATCACATCAACAGACTAAAGAAGAAAAATCAATCTATGAATTAAAAAAGAAAAGATCATGAGAGGAGGTTGTTTCTAAAGAATTTATCATCTCCCTAACAGAATAAGTTCCTTAAAATTCTCCTGTAAATACAAGATTTGCTATCCCACAAGCTAGATCAAATATATGAAGTATCACCCAGAGGAGCCTGGGCTTCTGGGAGAGACGCCCCTGCTGGCTCAGATGAGCCTCGTGGCCAGCATGTCTCCCGGGCTGTGTTCCATGTGACCCAGACGTCACCAACATCTCCCTCTTCCTCACAGCCCCTCTCAGGGACTGACAGCACCGAGACCCTGACTTGTCAAGATGGAGACCTGGGCGTTATCCTTGACTTCTCATCTCCACCTCAAATAGTCTATAGATTTCTTTTCCCTGTTATTTCTTAACTCTGCCTCCCCCCATCAGGGTCTTTTTTTCCAGTACCACAGTTAAGGCATCACAATCTGTCTTCTGGGCTTTTACAACATCCTCCTAACTTACCTCCCTTGCTCAGGTATTTCCTCTTTCCAGAGTGAATTTTCAGGAACGAAAATCTGACTTTTTCCATTCTTTCTTAAAGCCGTCCTCCCCAGCACCTGATTTTTCTACTTTATTGCCCCAGACGCAGGCATACTCATCTATTGCTGACTCACCAGCCCCACCCTCTCTCTGCAAGGTGCACTGTGCACCTACATGCCTGCGGTCCTGTACTGGTAGCCCGGGTGCAGCAGGAGCAAAGCAGAGTCCTGCCCCCTAGGACACACACTCTAGTAGGGAGAGACCAAACAACAGACACATAGCAAACAAACAGGGTGTTTCAGGAACTTACGGATTTTATGAAGATAAGACGGATAATAGGATGGAGATTTCCTGAAGGGTAGCCTTAATAGGAGGATGGGCAGACTTGGGGGGGAAACCTTAGTGATGAGGGTAAGGATCTGGGGATGGGAGAAGCAAGGATGGTAGAGGGGAGAGCTACTGGGGCCAGAACAGGCAGGTACTTGTTGATTGTGGTGAGGGTTAGAACACCGGCAAGGTGGGAAGCCATGGAGTACTGTGGTGCAACAAGATGAGATTTGTGCCGGTGCCTCTCTCTGCTTGGAGCTTAGGCGGTTAGAAAGCCCAGGGTGGAGGCAGGAGGCTGACCAGGCAACTTGCCATCATCCAGGCAAGAGATGCTGGCAGCTTACAGTGGCTTAAGATATGTTGTGAAATTAAACAGGATGAATTGGATATGGGTGTGAAGGGAAGACAGAAGCCCATGGGATCCTCGGGTTATGGCATATTGGGAAGGCTGCATAGGAAAACTCGAGAGTTCTCTTTGGCACGGTTGTCATCCTATTTGAAATTTCAGTTTCAAATTCAAGCAGAGATTCAGAGAGGTAGTCGGGTGACTGTGGGGAACTAGGGAGAGAGGCCCAAACCAAATAGATTTCTGACATTTGAAGACACGGTTCTTGTTGAGATGACGTAGCGGGGAGAGAAAGAGAGTAGAAAATGGAAGCTGAAGGTGTGGAACAGCGAGTACAGACAGCTGTGTGAGAAGTTTGGGCAAACCCTGGTTCACGCCTACCACCTTTCAAAACTCAGCTCGGAGACACTTCGCCTGGAAAGCCACAGCTGACCACACGAGGCCGGAAGAGGTACCACCCCACCTGCTAGAAAAGCCCTTGCCCCACTCAGTGGTAGAGACTTGCTTGTCTGCCCACCTGCCTCTGCCTGGAGGACCCGGGCTGTGGCTTCTGCGCGCAGCACTTGTCTGACACCTGTCAATCACCTCCATCACGCAAGTCAAACAAACGACTACAACATATGTAAAGAACTGTCAAAACTCAGGGGTAAGGAAACAAAGAACCCAATTAAAAAGTTGTTGATAGACCTGGACTCTTCACCAAAGAGAACATACAGGTGGCAAATGAGCACAGGAAAGGTACTCACTATCATCAGCCATCAGGGAAATGCAAATTGAAACCACGATGGGCACCGCTACATCCCTGTTGGGATGGCTAAGATAAATATTGACAATACCAAGTGCTGGTGAGGCTGCGGAACCGTAGCTGGTTCTATATTGCTAGTGGGAATGCAGAATGGTGGAGAAAACACTCTGGAAAACGGTTTGGCACTTTTTCTTATAAAGTTAAGCACACACCTTATGAGCTAGGAATCCCACGGTTGGGTATTCACCCTAAAGAAATGAAAACTTATGTTTATACAAAAGCCTGTACAAATGTTTGTAACAGCTTTATTCATAATCACCAAAAACTGGAAGCAAGTCCTTGAATGGTTGAATGGAAGGAGCATCTGCACAACGGAGTGCTATCAGCAATAATAAGAAATGGACTAGTGATACTAAGAGCGTCCCGTATCCACACACCTCTCGTCACCCTTCCCAGCTCCTCTGGCAAGACATGGACAGGCCTCGCCTCTACTCGGAGCAGACAGATGAATCTCCAAGACATTTTGCAAAGTGGAGGAAGCCAATCTGAACGGTATGACATTGACAATGGTATCGACAATGCCCATTTATGTGACATTCTGGACAAGACAAAATTATAATGACAGAACCGATCGGTGGTTGCCAGGGGCTGGGGGTGGGGCGTGACTGTAAAGGAACACCATGATGGAGCCTGGGGGGGTGATGGAATGGTTTTATATCCTGATGGTCCTGGTGCACACACAAATCTATGCACGCGTAAAAATTCATACAACTATACACCACAGAAGGCAATATTACTGTAGGTTAATTTAAGATGCATCGTTTAAGATTAAAATAATTTTTTTTTGGTCGCACCGCACGGCCTGCAGAACTTCCCGGACCAGGCATTGAACCTGTGCCCCCTGCATTGGAAGCGTGGAGTATTAACCACGGGACCGCCAGGGAAGTCCTAAGATGCATCATTTAAAAATCATCATTTGCTGCACGGATGAATGGATGAAGTTTATTTGCAAATCAGACCGACTTCCAGGATTTCTTAGTTACTTTGCCTCATTCTAGCCAAGATAGGTGACTCTGTTGGACTAGAAATGAGAAACTTCACCCAGGACACTAGAGGGCTTGACTACGGCACTGGTGTCTTCCTTTGATGTTAAACCACAAGACACAAGTTTACATGTGATGGGTCCAGAACTGTGGGGTCTTCTCAGGCCCTGGATACAGAGTTCTGTCTCCTGCAGGAAGACCTGAGTGACTGGAACATCACGGTAACTGGAAACATCAGAGCTAGCAGTTGTACTCCAATAAAGATGCTATAAACACACACACACACACACACACACACACACACACACACACACACACACACACACACACACACACACACACACACACACACACACACACACACACACACACACACACACACACACACACACACACACACACCCAGAGCTGGTCAGGTCCCCAGATGGCGGGCAAAGCACTCCAGCTTCTGACACCCAGCTTCCCTGCCCACAAATTCCTAACTTACAAGGTAGTTGTGTGTGAGAGTGCTTTCCAAAGTGTGACTTGTCGGTGGCAAAGTGGAGGCCGTTGAGCGTCCCGTATCCGCACACCTCTCGTCACCCGTCCCAGCTCCTCTGGCAAGCCGTGGGCGGGCCTCCCCGGTACTCGGACTGCCCTGTTGGGAGGCTGCCCTTGCAGCCCTGTAACCTGGTGCTGTGTGTCAGGAAAGGCCAAGGCTGGGGGCTGGTACACTTCATTTGGGTTGATTAATGGGGCTGCGGAGGGTCTTCGGGCACATTCGCTCTGATGCACACTTCTTTCCAGCACCAGATATGCCAATTATCTGTGTTTTCCTTCGGGGAAGAAGGAGGAAATGGGCTGTTAGTAAAAACACAGACTCACTTATTATAATAAATCGTAGTGAAAAGTAAAATAAACATGACCCCCCTCATAAAGGGTGAATCTGAGACGCCTTCTCCTTGGTTGACCGGTGGTGCAGGCAGTGGCATTCACCACACTTTTAGGGGCACATGGGCTATCGTGGAGCAATAACGTCAACAGTTAGGCTACGGAAATGCTACCGAGGCTTGATGTTTTTGTTACACGAAGCACTCGTACAAATTATGAAAATCAACTCCCAATGGGCAAGTGAAAGATAGATAATTCACAACAGAGAAAAAGGAGTTAGGGAACATACACGTGGGAGAATGTTCAACCTTACTGGTGATTAAAGAAATGAAAATTAAAATAACGAGATACCTTTCATTGCCTATCGAGTTAACAAAAACATCAAAATAAAATAAGTAATGCTGGTAAGGTCCAGGAAATTCATAGGATGCTGGTAGACGTATAATTTGGTACAACTATTTTCGAAAGCAATTTGGTAATATGTATTAAGAACCGTAAAAGATATCCATACCTTTTCTGATGTTTATGTCATTTAACCGGTAATCCATGTGAGTAAATCTGACCAAAAGAAAAACACTTAACGTATAAACAATGTGACCAAAAGAAACAACTCTAAATACACCAAAAGAAAAATTCTGTGTACAAAGTTATTCATCACAGTATGTTTGGAAATAACCTGAATATCCCTGAACTATTTTGCCTACATCTAAAAAGTGGTTGCAAAGGGTTTTAAACACATTGTAGAGGTATTTATGATATAATGTTGGATTATAAGGCAAGTTATAAAGTTGTTTATATGGTACAGCTTCAGTTATGCAAACAAGCCTTTACAGAGACTGGAAGAAAATTGAACGAAACAGCAATGATGGTCATATTTTCAAAATGGGACATATTTAATTTTTTATTTCTAACCTGTTGTCATATCTATTTTTGTTTTTTAATGAAAATATATTCAGGGAGGAAAACAAGGAAGGATTAAAGATGGGCTCAGATCTTCCTAATGACCCGCAGCTCATCTATCATTCATGACTGTATCTTAATGTTTCTTGGGCCTATTTATATGGTCAACCCCCATGACCTCTGGCTAATGAGTTCCTTACGTTGTCACTGCTGTGCAGAGGACGACTTCCTTTCCGCCTGAGTCTACCTTTTAAGGCTGTAAGGAAGCCCTTGGATCCCATGAGTGCTGTTGTATTAGCTGATGTGGGCAGCATCCATGCTCACAGCTGCCCAGAAACTTCTGTAGGTCCCAAGCACAGCTGGTAGAACGTCTCTTAGGGTACCAACTGCAGGCATCTGGCAACATCCAGGAAGTTGGATATGTTTACACCCGACAGCCAGCCTATCCCCCATCGAGGAATATTCATCTGGTCTCTCGGTGCCTGGCCCGGCATTTGGAGAGGAACAGAGCAAAGAACCGAGAAAGGGGACGTGTATCAGGGTAGCACCTGTGAGGAGTGGCCAGGCCGAGGCCCAGTCCTGGTAGAGGGCGCGCCCGGTCCAGGTCCAGGAACAGCGCCTTTCTGCTTTTTTTTTTTTTTTTTGACTGCGCCACACGGCTTGTGGGATTTTAGTTCCCCAACCAGGGATCGAACCCGGGCCCTCGGCAGTGAGAGTGCAGAGTCCTATCCACTGGACCACCAGGGAATTCCCAGGAATGCCTGTCTGCTTGATTCTGGAGGGTCCAGGGAGGAGGAGGAAAGATTCACCGGAACCTGGAGGTGATTTGTGGTTTGGGGTTGAGGCAGAGCAAGGGGGTGCCCCTTGGGGTGAGGGCGTAAGTTCACAGAACCCCAGACACAGCCGGGCTATTCTCTCCAGCCAGGAAGTTGGAATAGCGAGGAAGTTGGTGGACTACCTCCCACTTACCCCATATTCACTCAGGGCCTTTGGTTCCCCCAGTTCTGTTGTCAAACCCTGCCCTGCCTCTCCAGAGTTAGGATGCGTTTATGGCCAGCCCCAGCCCCGGGACGTGTCTGGTCCTTCTCTGCCTCATCTTCCGGATTCCCCTCCATGCTCTCTGCTTCGGATCTGCCCTGGAGGCTGCAGGAAAGGAGGTGTCTGCGAGGGTCCCCGCGGGGGCCGGGGGGGGGGCTTCAGAGCATCCAGCCTGTGCCTGGCCTTGCAGCTCCCAGCTCAGTCACCTGAGACCTGTAATTTTCACAACCGGGTTCTAGATTGTTCCTTTTACTGTCCCCTTGTTATTGAAGCTACCTTAAGTGTGTACCTGTTCTTTGCCACCAAAATTTCCCCTAAACAAGCCTCCTTTGTTTTCATGAATTTCTCTGACGGCGGCTGCATGTTATTCTCTCCTCTCTGTGGTTTTCAGCTCTTCAGGATGCAACATTCCTACTGAAAACCAAGAGAAATCCTTGGCTAAACCATGAGCAAAAATATTTTAAATAAAGCATCTGCTCAGTCACGTTCATACTGCCTCCACATTACCCATCTTGTGATCATGGGGCCCAGACTTGATGCAAGGCACTGAGTCCAGGGACATGTGTTTGATGGATGGACCGACGGGGAGTGGCCCCTGGCCTTTGGTGTCCAGCTACTTTGTTCCCTGTCAAGCCACAGATGAGATTTAGAAGTATACTAAATAAATCAGATTCAATAACACTGAAAACAAAACCCTCCTGGTTGATATTACCAAGAGCCCTCAGATATCCAATTTCCTGTAGTGAATGTCTTACTGCACTAAGCTGCCCAGTTCTTTCCTGACAAAGAAGAAAGTCAGATGGTCTTTAGGAGAAAATAAGGAGCCAGCCTGCTGCAGGAACAGAGAAAGGACCAAGAGGAGGGAGGTCACGGCAACAACCAATAAAGTGTGCTTTACTCAGTCCTCAGAGAAACCAAGGTGGGTTCCTGTCTGCATTGCACAGATAGGAACAGAGAAGCCCAGAGAAGTTGAGTAACTTGCACACCATCACACAGCAAGCAGGTGCTGGAGCTGGAATCTCAGACAGGAACGAGTGTCAATAAGAACTGAAACAACTGGAGAGAACCAGCCTGGGGCCCAGTGAGTCAGCACCAAACCCCAGGAGGGGACCCACTGAGCATTGCTTTGGCTACAAGGTCAAAAGCAGTCATCTCCAGGGAGCACGGGGCCGGGAGGGGCTGCAGAGCTTCAAAGCTCCCCTCCTGCTCCCCCAGAGCACCAGGCACAAATGGAAAGCTTGCCCCTCAGGGCTCAAGTCTCGTGACGCCACCTGGCCCCTCTCCTCTATGGGCGTATAACTTATCTCTGGGGACATCTCCAGCCGGGACACGCATGCAGCCACACATGCAGAAGCTGCTGCTTCTCCTGCACACAGTGTAGCGTTGGGAGGCCCCAGAGCCAGCCGTGCACGGGCCCCTCTGAAGTTGAAAGGTTTTCTGAGTCTCGGGGCTCTCGTCATGGAGAGCAGCTACAAACTGGATGACTCCCCTTCCTTTCTGTCACCGGTGTCGGGACGTTAGGGAGGATGTCACTCTTTGGCCCCGAGCATCCTTGTGAAATAGGCATCTGGCAGGGCCTGTGTCCTGTGGGACTTTCATGACCAAGTCACTCGTTCCCCCCGGCATGCGTGTGCCAGGCACCTGGGAGTCTGGAAACTTTCCTGAGCCCAAACAGGCCGGAATCCCTGTCCTTGAGGGGTTCCATGTCTGGGGGCGGGAGGGAGCCAGTAATAATAATCACAGGAAGACGGCATGGATGGCCTTTAGGAAGTGGAGATTACCGCGGAGAGATGAAAACTGAGAAGAAAGAGAGAAGAAAGAGACCCAGCCACGGGTGTGGAGGGAAGAGAAGTGACAGGTTCCCTAAGAAGGTGACAGAGCCTCTAAGGTGGCGGCATTTCAGAGACTTGAAGGAGGCAGGCCCAGGGCGAGGCCGGTCCTGTGGCTGGGGTCTCAGCGATAGTGCACTGCAGGCAGAGGCCCGAGGGCCTGGGGAGACAGAAGACCAGCAGGGGGGGGGCAGAGTGGGGCAGGCCAAGGCAGGTGAAGGAGGGCTTGGGTGGGAGCCGGGACCAGCGCTCCATCTGATGTTGGATTTGAACAGGGCTCGGACGAACTTGTGCTTACCAAGGGGAGAGGGACGGGGGAGGGCCAAGTTCGGGGTATGGGATTAAATACACACACTACTATATACAAAATAGGTAACCAACAAGGATCTACCGTATAGCACAGGGAATCATGCCCAATGTCTTACAATAACCTGTAATGGAATATAATCTGCAGAAGAACCCCTGAATCACTATGCTATGTATACCCCAAACTAATGCAATATGGTAGATCAACTATACTTCAATCAATCAGTAAAAGGAGCCGTGGAGCTGCTCCTGGGGCACAGAGCGAGGCGGTGGCAGGAGAGCCCGGAGGAGGGTGCCAGGATGTGAGGGTGGGGTGGCGGGGTCCAGCGTGGAAGGTGGTACCGTCCCTGTGATCAACACCGGCTCAGTCAGGACGGTACATCGTATAAGGCAGAAATCTGGTTGATGAATACTCATGTTCAGCCCTCGGTGTGAATGCCACCCAGTCTCGGGTGTATTGCTTGTGTGGTGAGGTCTTTTGCTCAAAACTTGTAAAGCGTAGAGCCACTTGGAAGAGCCATACGACATCGCAGATGGAAGGAAACTTCGGGGTCCCTCTGTCCACTTCTCACTGAGCAGATGAGGACAGGACGACTCAGAGAGATGAACTGTTTTTCTAAAGTCAAACAAATGATTCTCGAACTTGAATTTGTGTACATGTCACCTGGGGGGGGTTCATTCAGACCCTGTGGATCTCGGGGGAGCAATGGAGGCTGGGGGTCTTTGGGACCAGGAGGACAGAGAGGGTAAGGCCTGGGTGGGAGACAGACCGTCCCCGTAGATACTGAGGATGTGATGGGGCCAGACTTACTGTGAAGTGATTTGAAAGCTCTGAGGATCATCACAGGAATGCATCCCAAGCCCAGGGTCCTGGATCTGCACAAAAAGACCCTTCACGTGGGCCCTGACGAGGCCGGCGATGGACGGTGTTCACATCTGTAGCCTCAGCATTTTCCTGGGGCCTGGAGACCCGAAGGAGACGGGAACTGTGGGCAGTGGGATGAAGGAAAACTGAAAAGGCCCTGGAAGTTTTGTATTTCCCCGGAGGAGGGAGGGCTGACGGGCTCCCCAGTCCCCAGGACCGCTCTCTGCCCACAGCGACCCGAGCCCCGTCTGTCCTGCTGTCAGATGATGCCTGAGCCGGAGGAGAACCCTCACCACAGGCAAAGCGGAGAGGTTGGGGGTGGAGATTGAGATCCCCCTGTGGGGAAGTCCAGCCTGCCTCCGCCCTCTGTCTGGGGATGGACACGCCTCCTTGGCACCCAGTTTGCTCCCCACTCCTGCCCACGTCCTGTGTCCCAGCACTCACAGTCAGTACTCCCACCCCCGGAAGTCAGCCCTGAGTCTGATAGGTCCTGCTGGGGACGTTATTTTAAGTGGCTATCCTGGTGCAGTGATTTGGGGGCTCAGGAGAAATTGGGGGAAACGTCCTCAACATGTCTGCAGTCAGCAGAATAATGGTCCCCAAAGATGTCCCCATCCATATTCCCACATGGGAATATGTGATCTTGCCTACAAAGGCACGCTGTGCTTTATCAGAAACAAGCAAATAAAAACACAGCAGATGGAAGCCACCAATATAAATGACACGGGTAACCACGACACTGGTTGCCTTCCTTATATCTACTCTCGCTTTTTCCATAGGTGCAGAATTACCATGTTGAGTGGAGGAGGGGACTAAGGAGCGCAGCTGCCTTAACAGCCAGGTATGGCCGTGCCTCACAGCTCTGACCATGAGATACTAGGGGAGTTTGCTGGGAGAGGTTTCTGGAACAGCTCCTTAAGAGGTGGACGGAGCGGGGCCCGGGTCCTTTTGGCCTATTTTCTCTCCCTCCTGCTTTTGGGCTGGAATGTGGATTTGAGAGCTGGGCCTCCAGCAGCCATCTAGATCCATGAGGTTCTGGTAAGCGGGGAGTCAGCTACAGGACAGAAAGCAGAGAGCGAGCAAAGGACCCCAGGCCCGGAATCACATAGCTTCTCTGAACACCCAGCCCCCAGACTGGTTCTACGAAAAAGAAGAAAATAAACTCTTATCTTGTCTAAGTTTTTTCTGGCCGCTGTTAATAGCAGCAAATTGTCATTCTAATTGATGTAGCTCGTACTGGAGATAGCATTGCACAGAAATGTCTTAACAGGAAGGCACTCAAGCTGTACTGAACGTGGTCTGTGCGATCCTGTAGTGAAGTCGGGGGCCGCGGCAAGCTCGGTGGGCCTTGCTTTCCTCATCTGCAGATTGCGCTGTTAGTGGGGTTGAGTGGGAGGGCTACTGTTAAGCACTTGGGACTGGGTTTAAGATGCACCGAATATAATCGGTTATTTATATCAGAAATGGGATGATTAATTAATGCTATGCTATATTGGAAAGGACAGAGAAAGATGCCCTGTACTGAGAACAACAAAACACGAACAGGATGCACTAGAAATAACCTAGAAGCTCACAGGACACAAATGATTTGCTGGTGGGTGGGCTGGCCTTGTCTCCACATATGCCACCACCCAGCTCTGCATTCTGACCATGCAGGCGTGGGAGAGCTTCCCGCCCAGCAAGGCTGGCTGGCAGCCTCTGTGGCTGGCGACTTTCTCTGCATCCTGCCCATCGGTCAGCCTGTGTCCTGGGCCCGCGGGGACACGTGGCAGGGAGCCAAGTCCGGTGGAAGGCATGAGGCCGGATGTTTCTTTTGCCTCTAAATGTGCTGTGTACACAGACCCCCGTCACCATTCAGATACCCAGAACCGAGGCGACAGGTGACAAAGCTCTCTGTCTCCAGCCCAGACATCCCTCCCTGGCATAAGAAAGAGCGTGGCTGCCATGGCTTGGGCGGACAGGGGACCCAGAGCTCCTTCCCCTGGACCCAGTCACATGTTCACATCTCTGGCAGAGTTGAAGTTATACAGTTAGTTCTTTAAGGATGAAAACTGGAGGTGGGAGGAGAAAAGAGAGGGATTGACAGAGTCAAGTCGGAGGAAGGGCGCAGGGGTAGGTTAGGTCGGGTGGAGTTGCCATACACTTTGGGAACGACAGCCATGCAGGCGAAGGGGGCGTCACAACTTCTCAACACAGCCTGGGCTCCTGCGGTTGGTAGCTGGCACCTGGGCGAGGGATAGCTCTCACCTGCCTTCCTGGCTGGCGGGGAGAGAATGCCCTTCTGAGCTTGCTGGTTCCTTTCAAGGCACAAAGACCAGAGGAGGTGTAGAAAGCTGCCGGACCTCTACCCACTCTGAATCTCTGAGCTGCTTCCTGGTTTTCGTGGTTTTCCCACAAATCTACTTTCTCACAGTTTCTAATTCACAGAGACTGGATTTCAGGGTGGGCTGAGACCTTAGGCTTGCCTCGCCCGCTCTGCTCCTATAGACGCTGCAGCAGATTTCTCAGTCCACGTGGAAAGTAGATCTCGGGGTGCTGGGGAGAGCGGTCTCCAAGGAGTTCTACATGTGTGGGCAGGACAAAGCCTACAAGGAGGACTTTTGGGAGGTCAGGCTCCAGGCCAGGAGTAAGGGATGGATCCACCAAGAATGGAGCTATGAGCGGTGGCCTCAGGCCCTCCTGTGTGGGCCACCTCAGACGTGTTGGGGGGCGAGGGTAGGTGAGAGGCGGGAGAGAGCACAGCACACGAGGGAGAGGTTTTCTGCATGTTTCCTATGGCATCCGTGGTCCTATGTGCAAATCCTGCTCCCTTGGTGATGAGCTGTGAGACCCAGGGGAAGGCACTGAACCCGCTGAAGCATTTTTTTTTAATTGAGATATAATTGACATTAACGTTATATTAGTTTCACGTGTACAACATAATGATTTGATACTTGTATATATTGTGAAATCAGTTCAATGGAATGACACATCATGTACCGTGAATAAGATCCTGCTGAAACAAGTTTATGTTCTATGTTTTCTGTAAAAGAACATGACTCACTAAGTGACTTAAAATGCTTCAAGTGTTTAAACCCAGACATAAACATATGGCTTTACTATTAACTTTGTGTATAGTCTTGTTAAGAGATAAACTGAGGCATGTTAAAATTTTTTAAGGGTTTATCTGGGCAAAAATCAATTTGATTTGGGAAATGGTTGGAAGCGCTGAGCAGAGGTTGGGGGGAGAGGCACAGGAAGAAGGCGGAAGCAAAGCAAGGAGCTGACTGATGGCTGCAGCTTGAGGCCCAGGGGGCTGTGTGTGATTGTTTGCCCTTAGCGTTTTGATTCATAACCTTGAGGCACTTATTTATTTATTTATAAATTATTTTTTATTTTTTGGCTGCATTGGGTCTTCACTGCTGTACACGGGCTCTCTCTAGTTGCGGCGAGCGGGGGCTGCTCTTCGTTGCGGTGCGCGGGCTCCTCTTTGCGGTGGCTTCTCTTGCTGCAGAGCATGGGCTCTAGGCGCGCGGGCTTCAGCAGTTGTGGCATGTGGGCTCAGTAGTTGTGACTCGTGGGCTCTAGTGTGCAGGCTCAGTAGTTGTGGTGCACGGGCTTAGTTGCTCCGCGGCATGTGGGATCTTCCCGGACCAGGGCTCGAACCCGTGTCCCCTGCATCGGCAGGCAGATTCTTAACCACTGCGCCACCAGGGAAGTCCCACCTTGAGGCTTTTACAGCTTGGATTTTGGGTTGCTGGCATGGGCTGCCGTGGCATTGGAGCCATCTCAGGCCATTCCCTCCACGTGTAGTTAATTGAGCAGTCCATGACTAAATGATTTCCCTTATCAGTTAGCACCCATTCGTAAAGCTGCATTCCTGACATTGTTCAACTCAGTTGTAAAACAGCAGAAACATTAAGAATAGTTCAAGCATGTACTTTTGCTATAAATTAAACTGCGGTAACTGCATCATAGGTACATAGGGTTCTGACTTATTTCCCATAAATTTATTTGTAAATATCACTGTAGCTTTTGAGGGACATGATTCAACCCAAAGGAGCATTCCTCTGCAAAGTGGGCGTGTTACAACCGGCACAGAAGCCTTTGGGGTGTAATTTCTTCCCACCTCTGTGGGGAGCTTCCAGGGCATGAGGCTGGGAGGAAAGCTGACATCGCAGAAGGTCAGTTCCCACTTAGGGTGTTTTTCCCCAGAGCCAGAGCAGCTCGGAAGCCAATGTTTCCTCGTGTGGAAGCTTCTCCTCAGGAGATGCCTTTAGCAGGAGCCCCATTTGGTTTGTGGAAATGGCTTCGAGCCCCTCTTGGCGTGGCTACCGATCACTGAGAAGGCCCAGGGCCTGGGCCCCAGAGTCGCTCCAGGGGCGCCAGGGCCGTTGGCAAAACAGACTAGGACTGGCCTGTTGCCGATGAGAGGCCAATGAAATACTCTCTAACACGCTGGGAAACCTCCTTGCAGGGAACTAGAAGAAATCCCTCTGAATTATGAATAATGAGAGACTGCAAAACAAGGGACATGGAATAGATAGCCAAGGTATTAAAATAAGAACATGAGTAAAAAATGGGGGAATGTTCAGATTTCATTGTTCATGAAGAGGCAGCAGATAAAGTGGGTCCGGGGCATCTTGCTGATTGCAGAGGAAGAACACGGGTGGGCATTTCTACGCAGGTTTGGGGTGTATGGGCAGAGGTGATGATTGCACGTGTTAGACTCCAGCTTTTAATAAAGCTTTCTGCAAATGTGTGCTCTCCATCGGGCTGCGCGTCTCCTTAGAACGCAAGGTGCTAGGTGCCTCTTGGTTCCAAGACTGGGGCCTAGTTGTCAGTTTCAGGGCAACAGAAAAGCCCTTCTCATCATCCTGTAACTATTACAAGCGTCAGCTTCAAAGTTCGTGTAATTCTGACAGTCATGCTAGTAACAAATCCAGGCTTTTAGTTGGGAGTATTTCTGTTTTAAAATGGGATTGGTTAAAGCGCTCTCCCTTCAGGAAGATAAAAGAAAGAAACTGGCCCTGACTCTGAATTTATGAAAATGTGCCAGGAAAAATTAGGTTGCAAAAATAAGTGTGCACCCACTGGGATGGCTACAATAATTATAATAACAAGAGGACAAAAACAAGTGTTGACAAGAATGTAGAGAAATGGAAGACTTGTGTGTTGCTGGTGGGATTGTAAAGTGAAACAGCTACTGTGGAAAACAGTCTGGTGGTTCTTCAAAATGTTAAACATAGAATTACCATATGACCTGGCAATTCCACTCCTAGGTATACACCCAAGAGAACTGAAAATATATGCCCACACAAATGTTCTTTTGTTTTTGAATTCATTAGTTTGTTTATGGCAATATCAGAGGCTTTTGAGGGTGTAAAATTGTTTAAAATCTGTATTTTAAATAGTACAACATTTAAAAAAATACTGAAATACAACAATGATGATACATATGTTTGTACAGAGTCTTACAGTTTTTCACGACATCTTTCCCTGTACCATCTCATTTAAAGTACTTATTATTTAAGCCTTGATTTCTAAAACTGATTTGAGGTGACACCATCTCAAAAATGCATGCGTTCTTCAAATACGTGTAAAGTGTAGCACTATATTCTGGGAAGTAAGATGAGGATCCTAATAGTCGATGGTTTTCATACAGTGTCTTTCAGCCACGGCTCCCGTCTTAGACAATGCCAGGGTCGCTGTGTGTCCCTGTTTGCAGCTGCGGAAGTGAAGGAAGAGCCTTTATTTTAGCTCTACTAAAGCTACATGCCGTGTTGTAGATGAGTCTCACAGACACGAATGCTTGTCCCAGTGGCATGGTCTGTCCGTATGCTCAGTTGCAACTCACAGCTGACTCACAGACTTCCAGAGCAGGACGACGTCTTAGTGGTGACTCGGTTCTGCCCTCTACCTGATGTATAGAAATCCTACTCCTTCCTCACTACCGTCAGCCCATTTCTACTAAACGTTTATTCTTCTGTTGTCCGGGAGTTCACTGCCTCACGAGGCAGCTCCAAACTGGCTTTAAATGGTGACTCATTGATAGGACACTGATTTCTCTCCTCACTCTTGAAATCTCAGGGATGATAGCTAAACCCTATTTCAAGGGAGAAATAGGGACAGTATCTCTTTCTATGTAAAGGCCTGTGGGTGAGTTACACAAATGTTCTTAGCAGGATTACTCATATAATAGCCAAAAATGGAATCAACCCAAATGCCTGTCAGCTGATGAACGGAAAACAAAGTGCGGTCCATCCATACAATCAGATATTACGCAGCCATGAAAAGGAGTGAAGTACTACCACCTGCCACACCACTGATGCGCCTTGAAAACACTATGCTAAGTGAGTGAAGCCAGAGACAAAGGACCGTATGTTGTATGATTCCATTTATATGAATAATTCAGAAGAGGTAAATCCAGAGAGACAGAAAGTAGGTTAGTGGTTGCCGGGGTATGGGGAAAAAATGAAATGAATCGCTGTTCATGTGCCCAAGTTTTCGTTTCAGAGTGATGACAGTATTGTGTATCACAACTAACTAAACGTCAGGGAGAACGAGGGTGCAGAAATCCTCTATTTACCGAAGTGGGATAATCATATTCTAATCTGTAGAAAGGTAAACACCTTCACCCTGGAGATTTTTTGTGAAATGAAGCGGATATGGCTCCAGGGGAGGTGGAAACTACAGCGATGCCAAATGTGAGATAGGCGAAGCTCCCGTACATGGCTGGTGAAAGCTGCCGTAACCACTTTGGAAAACGCTTGTGTAATATCTACTAAATCTGAACATTATACGTGCCCGAACCCAGAAATGTTATCCCCAGGTGAAAGACCAACAGGAATGCAAGCACACGTGCATCAGAAAGCACACATACAAATGCTTATCCTGGCTTCGTTTGTTACAACCAGAAATGAGGAAAAAGCAAACCTATATCCATGAACAGCAGAACAGGCAGACTGTGGTATCCTCATAAATGGAACATCATGTGATGAAATGAATGAATTGAAGCTACATGCCGTGTCGTGGGTGAGTCTCACAGACACGAGTTCTACCCAAAGAAGCCTGGCCAAAGGCACACCTAGTGCATGAATCCCATCACACAAACTGCAAAGACAAGCAGAGCTCATTGATGTCATTGGATTCAGGTTGGTGGCTACCTCTGGGAGGTCGGAGAAAGGGTAACGAGTGGGAGGAGGCGTGAGAGGGCTCTGGGGTGCTCACTCATGACTGGTATGTTTTTCTGTTCGTTAAAATTCAATTTTTAAGCTAGAATCTAAACTCTAAAGACTAGAAGCTTGATAATGAAATGCTTGGAACTACAATAAACTTTTTGTCAGTCTGGAGTTACAGGGTTTTGAAAACAGCATAAAGCCCTATGTTACCCAGTCTCACAAAATTCAAACATTTCTTCTGTAAAACTTTGTGTTTACCCCAGCTCTGAGAGCTAAAACATTTCTAGTATCATAAATAGCTACAACCGCAACTATTAGTCCTTCATTTAAGTGGTCATTTTTAATCTTAACATTTTTTTTAAAGTCATGAGCACATCTGGATCTTTTAATCATTAAAAACTCCTTTGTAAAAAGTCTTTTAAAAGCCCTTCTTCCTCAGGAAAGGAATCAGATCTCTTTGTTGACTTCAACATTTGGAGAGAAGATGTTGAGCCAACAATTCTTAATGTAGCTATAGGTATTTGATTTTGTTTTATAGCCTCATAATTCTCTTTACTGGTTCTCGACTCTCCTTAGCTTTTACTTTTAATATGTTCACTTGTGTTAATTGTAGGTTTGTGTATGCGTTTGTGTGTATAAGTGCATACATGTGTGTTCGTGTGGGGGGGCAGAGAAAGGGAGAAGAGGTTCAGAAAGCAATGGAGAGGGACTTCCCTGGTGGCGCAGTGGTCAAGAATCCACCTGCCAATGCAGGGGACATGGGTTCGAGCCCTGGTCCAGGAAGATCCCGCATGCCGCGGAGCAACTAAGCCCGCACGCCACAACTACTGAAGCCCGTGCACCACAGCTACTGAAGCCCGTGCACCTAGAGCCTGTGCTCCTCAACAAGAGAAGCCACTGCAGTGAGAAGCCCATGCACCGCAACAAAGAGTAGCTCCCACTTGTGGCAACTAGAGAAAGCTCTCACGCAGCAACAAAGACCCGACACAACCAAAAATAAAATTAATTAATTATTTTAAAAAGCAATGGAGAGCGTGAGAGACTGAGAGAAAGAATTGGAATTATTGAGAGAATATACTAGAGTGCTTTGAAGCTGTTATCTTCAAAGTACTGCATTAATATCAATTATTACTTTCAAACTATTCAACAATTTTTAGCATGACTGTTTGACATTTTAAGAGAAAGTCCTATAGGATTTTAGTTTTTATTGTTTCACTACTTTTATACTTGCATATGCTGTTTGATTCTCTCAGCACATAAGGACTCCCTACTTCCTGACTTAGTCAAGAATTTCTGGATCCTGTGTTATAAACTGTTCCATGTGTCCTTGGGTTGGCTTGGGTGGGCATCCAAAAGTCTGGAAGAGAGTGACCATTGTCTTAGCCTGACAGTCAAAGCATTGCTTCTCTGGTCACCATACCTATAAGCAATACTTTCAGGTCCAATTTATCTCAGAAAGTGTTTAACAAACACTTTCTTTTTTCATGCTAATACCTCTTATACCTTTTCCTCCTTTCTTTTGACTACAGTTCAATTTTTTAATGATCTGATTAAATTTCAGTTCATTGATTTGAAACAAGTGCACAGCTTCTTGAGAAATGTTTGGTCTGAGTCTTCTGTCATGTTCACATTTGTGCCATGTGTCCACTGCATGCTTCCCTCATAGCTCCATCCAGTGACTAAAACATCAGCACTCACACATGCACACACACAAGTGCACACACACGTGCACACACACACACGCACACGCACACACACACACCAGGAGAATTCAGTTTCTGGAAAGATAGAGTAGACACATTTTTCTATTTTTTCTGCTAAACACAACTAAAACCCCTGGGAATTATATATAACACAATATAAGAAGACACTGAAAGTAGACCACTAGAGATCTCAGGACCTGAGGAATGACCTGGTGGTGAGTTCCCTGAGTTTTCTTCTTGTTTCATACATTCTATACTGGGAGCCGGAGGAGATAGGTGCACACAAAAACAAAAACAAGAGCTTATTCTTAATGGCCAGAGGACCTGGAATAGGCAAGATAGATTAGCAAAACAAAAAAAAACTCAAACATTTTAAAGCAGACATCATAGAAATGCTTCAATGAGCAATTATGAACACACTTGAAACAAATGAAAAAGGGGAAAACAACTCAAATGACAGCAGATTTCTTATCACAAACTATGGAGACCGGAAGAAAGTGGCACAATATTTTTCAAGTGTTGAAATGTCAACCCAGAATTCTACATTCAGGGAAAATGTCCTTCAGGAATAAAGATGAAATAAAGGTATTTTCAAATGATGGAGACTTTGTCACCAACAGACCTACCTTACAAGTATGGCTAACAGAAGTTCTCTAAACAGAAAAGGAAAAAATAAGAGGAAGAATATTGGAATTTCATGAAGAAAGAAAGGATAATGGAAAGAGTAAAAATATAGGTAAATACAAAAGACTTTTCTTTTTCTCTTGAGTTTTCTAAATTATGTGTGAGATTTAAAGGATAAACTGCAACAGTGGCTGATCTGGTTCTCAAAAAAAGTACATATGTGGCCCACATTATATTTCCCTTGAAGAGTGGTGTTCTACATAATAAAATGTATAATATAGAAATTGTTAAAACAACAACCAAAAATTAATGAGGCAAAAGAGAGAGTCCCAAGATCAAGATACATTCTCCCAGTTGTCTTTGGTCTGTTACTCAGAAGTGGTTAGCAGACACTTAGGTGAGGTAGGATGTGCTCACCTCCTGGTGTACATCTCTCTATTTTCTCCAAAAAGACATCATAGAAGAGGCTGTCAGCTGATTTATAGTCTCAGTTATATTGTGTACAACATGTCCTGTTTCAATCTGTCACTCAGATAGGGAAATGAGAACTTTCAGATTCAGATAGACTCTAGATGGCAATACCAAATCATCTTCCTCTTTATCATTCCCATCCAAAAAAAAAAAATCCTGACAAAGCATTATAGCTCAGGAAACTAAAATTTCCAGCCAATAATCTATCAGAATAAAAGAGAATTCCCCCTAACAGATGCATGGATAGAGTCTGAAAAATAACTGCAAGGCTAGAAGGTAGAAGGTGGGAGAGGTCTCACCCCGCTTCACTGCGTATCCCGCTTCTGACACCCAGGCTACATCCACACAGAAATCCTGCAGTGTGCCCTGTGCAGGATGCAGGTTCAGACATAATTATGACCGGACTTCTTCCCAGGTTCCTCCTTCTCAGATCTCTTCCTCTCCCACTGTCTCCAAGAGTGGATTTCCAGTATATCTCATGGCACCTTACAGTAATTCTTCAATGCAAATAGCTTTTTTAAAATGTGTTTTCCACAATAAGTTTTACCACTAAGGGCATGTGTAGAAGGAGAGGCAAGCAGACATACAGAAAAACAGAGAGGGAAAGAGACACAGGGAGGATTTCACACTGGAGAACCATAGATTCTGACCATCTTTATCCCTGCACGTCTGTCCCATTTTAGGACGTTACAGCCAGTTATAGTCAACCTCTGCAGAAATGAGTGATATTCACTGCAATAAGAACAGAAAAACAAGTTCATTACAAGAGCAATAGAAAACTGGTTTCTGTGTTTAATGTCTAATAAGTTGATATTGCTTGCTTATTCTGAATATTGAGGAAATGTGAAATCTCCTTACACTTTTATAATAAGATTTCCTATTGTTAATCTATAAGTAGTCCAGCAGAGCTTTAATTTCCTCCTAATAGGACATTTAAGAATTTACCGGGTTGTGGAGAGTTCAAAAGTGGTCAGGCTTTCGATTAAGAATTCCTAATTCAAATCCTGTTTTCTACTAGCTAACACATGCTAATGGGGGTCATTACATCTTTCCAAACCAGAACAGCACTGTGCAGGGTAATTGGCTTAGCCTTCACCATCCGGCCAGAATGCTTTCATTTGGCTCAGGGCTGCAGACGCGCCTGACTGGATGTTAAATTGTGCACGGAAGAACAAACCCCTGCTTGGAAGCTGCTGGGTTGGCTTTACGAGGGAGGAGCAGTGTTCTCTAGCAAAATAATAAAATAAAATAAACCAAAAAACAGAACTGGTAGCAGCTCTGGTGCCGCCAGTCTGGTTGGATAGCACCAGCCTCCTCTTATCCCCACCTTCTTCAGGTCCCCACAGCTGGGTCCCTGACCTCCCCGCTATCCTGCACGGAGGGGCACTAACTCTACAGGGCGTGACATTTTACTTTCTTCATCTCATTTGATCGTCCCAACCAGCCTATGAAGTGGTTGGACCGCCTGTTTACAGGTGAGAAACTGAGGCAGAGACACATTAAGTAGCATGCCAGAGGACACCAGGTTTTGTGTGGCACCAAAGCCCAGTCTCTTAACCAATGGGTGACACTGTCTATGCCTTGACACTTTTTTTAAACAACAGACATTTACGTCCCGCAGTCCTGGAGGCTGGAAGTCCAAGACCACGGTACCAGCAGGGTTGGTCCTGGTGAGAGCCCTCTTCCTGGTTTGCAGATGGCCACCTTCTCGCTGTGTCTTCACATGGTGGAGAGAAAGATCACCTCTCTGTGCCTCTTCTTATAAGGGCATTTAACACTTCCTTTTTATTTGACTTTTGATTATGCCATCTCTCAATGCTGCCTGTTGGCATAATGCCCACATGTAATTCAGTAAAGGTAACTGTTCTTTAAGGGGCCAAATCAATGCATGTGAAATACAGGCTTCCCTGCTCTGGATTAATCAACACTTGAAATAGAGACGGCTCAGAAGAAACAGACTTTCATGCCATCCTCCACGAACCCCCATCTTTAGTGCTCATAGCAGAACTTCTGATGAGAATGGGACAGCAATGGGCTCCTGGCTCTATTCCTGGGTACAGTGTGTTTTGCAGATTAAGGGCAGATTCATAAGCAGATTCATCATTTAAGAGGGGTTGAGTGGACATCGCTGGTGGAAATGGACACACTGCAGAATGGAGAACCTTCCCCTTTCTGAGCAAGTCAAAGAAAGAATCCTTGACACATGGGGGCTCCTAATAATGATACAGTAAACAAACAAAAATGGTCTGTGTCAGCTCAACAAACTATCAGCTGAACTGTCAGGGTTTCTCCAGAGAAACAGAACCAATAGGATATAGATATATATAGAGAGATATAGATATATGGAGAGAGAGGGATTTGGGGGGCTTGGTTCACACAGTTGTGGAGTGTGGAGGAGGATGGCAAGTCCAGAATCTGCAGGGCACACCATCAGGCTAGAGACACAGGGAAGAGTCGATGGTGCATTTCAAGTTGAAGGATGCCTGGAGGCCGAATTCCCTTTGCTCGAGGGATATCAGCCTTTTTCTCTTAAGTCCTTCAACTGATGGGGTGAGGCCCACCATTTAAGAGGAACATCTACTTTATACTCAGCGTCTACTGATTTAAAAATACTTTGACAGCAACATCTAGAATCATGTTCGATCAAATATCTGGGTACCACAGTCCGTGAAATTAACCATCACGCTCTCCAGTCAGATACAAATATGTTTCCACAGTGACATCAAGGTGTCAGGACCCAGGGGATTCAGGGTTTGGGGCTCCTTCAAGGGCAAATTTATTCTTAAATTTCCTCATTTTTAAAAATGGAGTATAGTTGCTTTACAGTGTTGTGTTAGTTTCTGCTGTACAGCAAAGTGAATCAGCCACACATGTACATATACCCCCTCTTCCTTGGATTTCCTTCCCATTTAGGTCACCCAGAGCATTGAGTAGAGTTCCCTGTGCTATAGAGTCAGTTCTCATTAGTTATCTATTTCATACATAGTAGTGTATATACGTTAATCCCAATCTCCCAATCCATCCCACCCCCATATATCTTCACCTATACCATTTTTCTAGATTCCACATATATGCATTAATATACGATATTTGTTTTCCTCTTTCTGACTTACTTCACTCTGTATGATAGTCTCTGGGTCCATCTACGTTTCTTCAAATGGCATAATTTCATTCCTTTTTATGCCTGAGTAATATTCCATTGTACATATGTACCACATCTTCTTTATCCATTCCTGTGCTGATGGACATTTAGGTTGCTTCCATGTCCTGGCTATTCTAAATAATGCTGCAAGGAACATTGGGGTGCATGTATCTTTTTGAATCATGGTTTTCTACAGGTATATGCCCAAGCATGGGATTGCTGGCTCATATGGTAGTTCTATTTTTAGTTTTTTAAGGAACCTCCATACTGTTCTCAAACTCTTCCAAAAAATTGCAGAGGGAGGAACACTTCCAAACTCATTCTATAGGCCACCATCACCCTGATACTAAAACCAGACAAAGATATCACAAAAGAAGAAAATTACAGACCAATATCACTGATGAACATAGACACAAAAATCCTCAACAAAATACTAGTAAACAGAATCCAACAACACATTAAAAGGATCAGATTGAAGATGAAAAACCATATGATCATCTCAATAGATGCAGAAAAAGCTTTTGACAAAATTCAACACCCATCTATGATAAAAACTCTCCAGAAAGTGAGCATTGAGGGAACCTACCTCAACATAATAAAGGCCATATATGACAAACCCACAGCAAACATCATTCTCAGTGGTGAAAAACTGAAAGCATTTCTTCTAGGAACAAGACAAGGATGTCCACTCTTGCCACTATTATTCAACATAGTTTTGGAAATCCTAGCCATGGCAATCAGAGAGGAAAAAGTAATAAAAGGAATCCAAATAGGAAAAGAAGTAAAACTGTCACTGTCTGCAGATGATATGATACTATACATAGAAAATCCTAAAGATGCCACCAGAAAACTTCTAGAGCTAATCAATGGATTTGATAAAGTTGCAGGATACAAAATTAATGCACAGAAATCTCTTGCATTCCTATACACTAACAACAAAAGACAAGAAAGAGAAATTAAGGAAACAATCCCATTCACCACTGCAACAAAAAGAATAAAATACCTAGGAATAAACCTACCTAAGGAGGTAAAAGACCTGTACTCAGAACACTATAAGATCCTGATGAAAGAAGTCAAAGACAACACAAACAGATAGAGAGATATACCATGTTCTTGGATTGCAAGAATCAATATTGTCACAATGACTATACTACCCAAAGCAATCTAAAGATTCAATGCAATCCCTATCAAATTACCAATGGTATTTTTCACAGAATTAGAACAAAAAATGTTGCAATTTGTATGGAAACACAAAAGACCCTGAACAGCAAAAGCAATCTTGAGAAAGAAAAATGGAACTGAAGGGATCAAGCTTCCTGACTTCAGACTATACCACAAAGCTACAGTAACCAAGAATATATGGTACTGACACAAAAACAGAAATATACATCAATGGAACAGGATTAAAAGCCCAGAGATAAACCCACCCACCTATGGTCACCTTATCTTTGGTAAAGGAGGCAAGAATATACAATGGAGAAAAGACAGCCTCTTCAATAAGTGGTGCTGGGAAAACTGGACAGCTACATGTAAAAGAATGAAATTAGAACACTCCCTAACACCATACACAAAAATAAGTTCAGGGCTTCCCCGGTGGCGCAGTGGTTGGGAGTCCGCCTGCCCATGCAGGGGACGCGGGTTTGTGCCCTGGTCCGGGAAGATCCCACATGCCGCGGAGCGGCTGGGCCCGTGAGCCATGGCCGCTGAGCCTGCGCGTCCGGAGCCTGTGCTCCGCAACGGGAGAGGCCGCAACAGTGAGAGGCCCGCGTACCGCAAAAAAAAAAAAAAAAAAAAAAAAAAAAGCAAAGTGTATTAAAGACCAAAATGTAAGGCTGGACACTATAAAGCTCTTAGAGAAAAACACAGGCAGACACTGTTTGACATAAATTGCAGCAAGATCTTCTTTGACCCCCCTCCTAGAGGAATGAAAATAAAGACAGAAATAAACAAATGGGACCTAATGAAATTTAAAAGCTTTTGCGCAGCAAAGGAAACCATAGACAAAACAAAAAGACAACCCTCAGAATGGGAGAAAATATTTGCAAACAAAGAAACGGACAAGGGATTAATCTCCAAAATATACAAACAGCTCATGCAGCTCAAGTTCAAAAAAAAAAAAACAACCCAATCCAAAACTGGGCAGAAGACCTAAACAGACATTTCTCCAAAGAAGACACACAGATTGCCAACAAACACGTGAAAGGATGCTCAACATCGCTAATTATTAGAGAAACGCAGATCAAAACTACAATGATGAATCACCTCACACCGGTCAGAATGGCCATCATCAAAAAATATACCAACAATAAATGGTGGAGAGGGTGTGGAGAAAAGGGAACCCTTCTCCACTGTTGGCGGGAATGTGAACTGATACGGCCACTGTGGAGAAGTCCTTGTTTTGGTTCATTCTTTGAGGTTGTCTGTGGGCAGGAGGGTGTGCCAGCAGTGCTGAGAGAGGGCTGCCTGGCGCCCGTGAGCATCGCTGAGGCAGTGAGCTTCCCACCGGCCTGCGGGACTGCCACCTTCCCTGCCCCTTCTTCTTCCCAGTGGGAATCTCGGTGTTGGAGCGCCTGGAGAACGTCAGATTCTAGAGTCGCGTTCAGGGATTCCCCCAGAGCCCTTGTGGTTTGCCCTGACACCCTGGGTTGACACCCAGCATTCTCCCTTCTAACGTTTACTCGTTTATCCTCATACTTCCCTGCTTTGTAGCCAGGCACTGCCATTTAAGCTTCCTCTGCAAATTCGGAAGTAAACGCTGGGCAGATCTGGACCTAGATCCCGTTGTTCTCCTCGGCTAACGTGCCCCTTTCGTCCATCACTAGATCAAAGGGAGGGTAGAAAGTAAGGTTTGGGTTTTGAAAATTTTATCCATGCGTAGAAACTTGCTTGTGTCAAAGTTTCAGGTTACCTGAATTCTAAGGAGCATTGTAAGAATCCTGATGACCTGGTCTCGAAATGTTTTGAATAGCATTCTTTCACAGAATTGGGGTGGGGCCGCCCTGGGTTGGGGACTCACAGACTTTTGAAACAGATGGGCTATGCTGTTTTTTTTTTTTTTTTTTTTGTGGTACGCGGGCCTCTCTCTGCTGTGGCCTGTCCCGTTGCGGAGCACAGGCTCCGGATGCACAGGCTCAGCGGCCATGGCTCACGGGCCCAGCCGCTCCGCGGCATGTAGGATCTTCCCAGACCGGGGCATGAACCCATGTCCCCTGCATCGGCAGGCGGACTCCCAACCACTGCGCCACCAGGGAAGCCCCTTTGCTGGGTTTTGACTCTCAACCTCACCAGCTGCTCTGGGGCTTGAGGCGCCGTGTATGGAGCGAGTGTGTGCAGTTCTTTATCAAGGGGGGCAGGCCATTTCCGACCATATCTGACCTTGCACTCCACTTCATGCTGTTCCACCTGCTTCTGGTTCTTTCCTCTCCTCTCCCTTCTCTCCTGACCCACTAGGCAACGTCATGCCACACCTCAAAAGGCCAACGCCCAAGCCACAGCACCAGGAATGCAGCTTTTCCAACCCTGCTGCTCGGGGCTGACACACTAGTCCGTGGCCACCTTGTCTTATAGGGACCAGAGTAAGTGTCATCTCACTTCCTGACTGCAGAGCCCTTGAGGGCAAGACTGAGATGCCCTTGGAGACACCCGTAAACGGGGGAGGGGTGAACCCAGGAAAGCAAGAACAGGTAACAGAAGGACATGGGATTCTTGTCCCTTAAGGGTCTGACAGTTTTCTAACAGCTTTTGCACCCACTAGCCCATCTCCTGGATGACACAGCCAAGGCCACCTCTACTTGACCAGGATTCACTAACAGAAGCCAAGTCCATGGGGTCCACATACATGTGGAATCATGGGGCGGTTTAGAGTCAAGAAGCTCTCCTGTATCTGGGGCACAAGGTGACCACAGAGATGACAGAAGTAAAGCCCAGAGCTCGGGAAGGTGCACGCCAGCCACGTGTCTGAGCAGGAATATTAGCAGGTACACAGCCTTTGCCAAGTGTGATGCCAGTCTCTCGCAGCTGAACTCCCGCCACATCCAGCAGCTTGAGATCAGCCATGTGCCACGCTGCAGGGACCCTTCCACTGAAGCTCACTCGCTTCCCCTCTGTGTTCCCACCTCCACTGCCAGGACCCCTCTTCTTTCACAGCCCACATCAGGACCTGCTCCCTGAAACCATCTGGGCAATCACGTAGTCCTTCAGATTTCCATCACAGGTTCATAATCACTGTGCAATGTCACCAATTATGTATTTCAGTCTACACTCAAATTCTGTATCACTTCTCTTTTCCCAGCACAGAACAAATGAAAATTAGAGAAAAAATTTAAAATTAACCTTTGGGTTGGGAGGTCTTGGCCTTTCCATCAAAAACACCCAGCATCGCCGCAGTGTGATGGGGTGTTTCAGAGACAGGATTTCACAGGTAAGAGCCAGTGGAGGGGAGGCGGGCAGAGTGAATGAAAAGGGGAGGAAACGCACAGGAACTCAGTCAGTCGTTTAATCCAACCTGCCGGACTAAATTTTATTATTGTCACTTTGCAGCTGATGAGACTGAAGCTTGGAGAGCTCTCATAAATTTTGTAAGGACTTCAAGGTGGACAGGTGGCTGGACCTGGACCCAGGTCTGCCTGGCTCCCGGGAAGCCCCTCTTCCCAAGCACCAGGTGGGGGAGGAGCGTAGTGTCCTTTTTATTCCCCCAAAAATGTGTGCAGAAGAGGCCAGGAGAAGGATCAGTGAGCTGGGCCAGGAGACAAAGCAACAGGATCACCGCGAGGACAGACGCCAGCCTGGGGAGCGGGGCACACATGCCTGGGGACTCAGGGGGATCCCATTAGAGCTGAGGTGCCTGGAGCAAGCTGGGTGGGACACCTCAGACCAAGGGCTCTAAGGGAGTGACAGCAGGGCAAGGAGAAGCCCGGCCCCCAGCCTTGAGAGGAGATGTTCCAGGTGCCCAAGAAATGTGACTGTTTCCACCATCCTGACAGAAACGTCACAGAGCAAGCAGGCAGCTGAGCGGGGGCGGGCAGGGAGGGTGGGCGGTCCGATCTGATGTCAAGGGTCAGCGTAGCACGAAGCCTTCTCCTTGGCCCATTCCCATGAGCTCCTCCCAAACGCAAGAATGGATTCTCTGCAGATGGAGACCCTCTTGGGCCAGGCTGCTGCAACCAGGCCCCTTCGCAGAAGAGACTAACCAGGGCCCAGGAAGGAGCAGCTCCCACCCCAGCCCTAGTGAGAACAGTGCAGAAGAATCCCTGTTGGGAGGGGCCGGGGCCAGGGACGGAGCAGACATGCAGCGGGGTCATCTCTTTTCTTCTCTCGGTTCCTCTCTCCTTGGAAGGCCCAGAAAGACTTGTATGTGTATAAACAGGTCCGTAGGGCAGGGGTGGGGCCCAGCACTATCCTATACATGCCTGATCATTCCTCCATCCAACCTCTCAGTCGACGTGGAGAGCCTCCCCTGTGCTGGCCCCTGGGAACAGAATGGCCCAGGGAGCTAGGATGCAGTTCTGTGTGTGTTCACACGTGTCAGAGACATCTAACCCTCACAGTATCTCAGTAAGGCGAGGGCTAGTAACTCAAATTTCAAATTAGCAAAGGAATTTTTGGAAGGGTTGAGTAACTTGCCCACAGACACACAGCGATGTAGACCAGTGGTTCTTAGCTGGGAGCGATTTTGCCCTGAACAGGACATTTGGAAAGCTCTGGAGTCATTTTGGGCTGTCATAACCGCACGTACTACTGGTGTCTTGTGCGTAGAGGCCATAGACGCTGCTAAACATCCCACGAGGCCCAGGACAATTCCCGAAGCAAATACTTATCCAGCCCCTGACGTCAGCAGAGCCAAGGTGGCAACTTCACGGGTGCTTGCCTACACCCCACTCTCCCCTCCAGGGCTCAGGAAACTCTGCACCCCCAGGCCCCTTGCAGTTAGATGGGGCACATGGCTACTGAGCTGTGAGAGGAAGTGTGTGTGTCGCTTCTGGGTCGGAGCATAAACGTGGGTGTGGAAGATCTCCACGTACATCCCCACGCTGTTGTGAAGGCAAAGGTGACCTCCTCTGGAGGTGGCTGAGCCAGGACACAGAAGCAGCCTGCAGGGCTGGGTCCCTGCACGGGGACAGCTACCCTGTGAAGTCACAGGCCCACGCAAGATTTTGTGTACATGAAAAATAAACGTTTGCTGTGTAAAGCTACTGAGATTTGGGGGATGTTTGTTACCACAGCAAAGCCCAGCTCAGCCTGACTCATACACATGCTGGTGAAGACTGGACCACGATTCCAGGCCAGGCTCCAAGCTTCAGGTTCCTCATCCACCAAAGGGAGGCTGTGAGGATTAAGTGGGGCAACGCCTGTGGAGAGCACAGCATGGTGCTAACACGGGGTCAGACAAATGCATGTTAGCCACTATTTCTCCAAAGCCCCAGCTCTGGGTGCCTTGTCTCCAGGACACTGTCCACAGGCCAGCGTCCTGGCCATCGTTACCATCTGTGCACAGGGAGGAAAGACGGTGAGCGCCCACAGTCCAGATGGGGCCAGGTTTAGGGGGAAGCCTTGGGAAGGAGGCAGCAGGGCACGTCCTACGCCAGCGCCAGCGCTCAGTGAGAGTGATGAGGACCGCCGACCCTTGTCTTCATCTTCCCGTAAACACTGCCCCGAGTGAAAGAAAAGGATTTCATATTACTGGGGCCAGTGTTTAATTATTGTGATTTATTAACACTGAGTACATACAGCAGTCCCCTGGACATGACAGCCCTCATTCCCCAGCGAGTCTGGGAGTCTGCTTGGACTCCTGCCGCATCCTGCACAATTCTTTTCATTATCATTATCCTGATTATTTACAACAGCCCAGCCACTGGGGAGAAGGGCAATTGCCGTCAAGTTCACAGCAAGTTCAAGGATTGGCCAGGAGGCCTTGTGAGCAGTGATGAAAATCAGAGAAGTCCTGGTGGTTGGGAAAAGGGGACCCGGTGGCTTGAGGGTCTCCAGAAGCCTTGGCTCCATGGGCAGGAGGGTAAACATGAAGTCAGGGACTAAAGGGGTCTACCGACGGAAAGGTGGGCTAGAGCAACCTCTCCTTCTCTGTCATCTCCCCCTCCCTCCCCTCCCCTCCCGCCTCCCCTCTCCCTCAATCCTTGTGTTTTTAGAAGAATAGTCGGTTTTGGTTTTTTTTTGGCTGTGTTGGGTCTTCGTTGCTGTGCGTGGGCTTTCTCTAGTTGTGGTGAGCGGGGGCTACTCTTTGTTGCGGTGCGGGGGCTTCTCATTGTGGTGGCTTCTCTTTTGTGGGGCACAGGCTCTAGGCACATGGGCTGCCGTAGTTGTGGCACACGGGCTTCAGTAGTTGTGGCACGGGGGCTCAGTAGTTGTGGCACATGGGCTCAGTAGTTGTGGCACATGGTCTCAGTAGTTGTGGCACACGGGCTTAGTTGCTCCGCAGCATGTGGGATCTTCCCGGACCAGGGCTTGAACCTGTGTCCCCTGCATTGGCAGGCAGATTCTTAACCACTGCGCCACCAGGGGAGTCCCAGAGTAGTCATGTTTTGAGTACCCAAATGGAATGAATCCCAGAATGTTGAGAACAGTGTGCTGGTTACAGCTGCTCTTCTGTGAGGATTTATCTGATATCTCTTATCTACCATGCTGTGAGGTATTCCTCATCCTCACAACTCTACAATTCCAGTATTATTTCCCATTTTACAGTTGAGAAAACGGAGCCTCAGAAGCTTTGCCCAGTATCACAGAGCTCATAGGAGGCACATAGAGTCCATGTCTGTCTCACCATCTGTACTTTGTATAGTTACCTCTTATTTGAATGGAATTTTGTTTTGTTTCTTTAGCTTTTCAAACTTGTATTGCTCACCCCTGTCTTGATGTGCCTGGAGAGAAAAACGTTTAAGTATTTCAGCCCAAAATAGAGTGACTGAGGAGCAGGAAGAAGTCATGGTTTCTTCCAAGCCAGACAAGAAATTCTGCAAGAGTCTGGGCACCTCAGCCACTCTTGGCCCCCAGTTGTTTTCTTTGAGGGCGGGCTAATCGGAAGCATTTTTTAGGGGAACATAAACTTTGTAATTGGGCTTTTCAGGGCCACCTTAAGGCCCCTGAATTCTGAGGAACTACGTGAAGGCCAATTCAGAGTGAATGGAACTACGCTTATCATCCCCATGAATATCTAACACAGTGCTAGAAATAACGGCTGACTCAGTAACACAAGGAAAATGAAAGACAAATATTGAAGAGAGAGTACAAAATATTTTAATACTTCTGATAATATGATTGCCTATATGAAACATTTAAGAGAATCAAGTAAAGATTAATTACCCAAATAAGAGATTTCACAGGGTGGTTGGTTATGATATAAATATTTGGAGATCAGAAGCTTTTCCAGTACTGCTATTATCTGCAAGGAATAGCACTTTTTAAAAGTACTTTATTCACAACAGTAAGAAAAATATAAACTACCTCGGATTAAACTTAAGATTTACGGGCTTCCCTGGTGGCACAGTGGTTGAGAGTCCGCCTGCCGATGCAGGGGACACGGGTTCGTGCCCCGGTCTGGGAAGATCCCACATGCCACGGAGCGGCTGGGCCCGTGAGCCATGGCCGCTGAGCCTGCGCGTCCGGAGCCTGTGCTCCGCAACTGGAGAGGCCACAACAGTGAGAGGCCCGCGTAATGCAAAAAAACTTAAGATTTACAGAAGGATATAAAATGAATAATTTAATGAATAGGGAGTGATATCATAATCTGGGATTTTAAAAAGTCAGTCCTGCAAAATAGGCCAGGTAGTAAATGTTTTTCAGCCCTGCAAGCCATATGGTCTATGTCAGAAAGGCTCAACTTTACCGTTACAACACAGAAGCAGTACCAGAGATGACACACACATGAATGAACGTGGCTGTGTTCCAATAAAACTTTATTTACTCAAACAGTCAGAGGGCCAATTTGGTGCATGGGACAAAGTCTGCCAACCAAATGATTGTCTCTTTTTCTCTAGCACAAAATAACTACAATGAACATTCTGCTACTTCTAAACTATTTCCTCTTGAAATATTTCCTGAGGATAAGTTCTTGGAATTTGGAAGAGCGGGCCAGGGAGAATAAAATATACTTATGGTTTTGCTCACTTATTACCACACTGCTCCCAAAATGCCTTCCAGAAATTGCAGTGCAACCAGTCTCAGTGAGGGCAAGCATTTCACACTGATATCACGAATATTAGAGAAATCTTCCTAACATTAAGTTAATCTGTTTAAAATAGAATTTCTGGAATAATGATTGAGGGGAAACTTTTCTTTTTATATTTTTCAGAATTACTAGGTTATATACTTGGCACCCTTAGCCACTGAAATTGAAGTGGAAGCATTTGACAGAGCAAATGTGCTTCAGCGTTCTCATTGATATATGCAGTATTATCTATTTTGGGACCCTTTAACCTCAAATATTTTAGTTCTTGTGCTATTTAAAGATGATCTTTTTATGTTTCCTTTAAAGGATTTCCTTTGAAGATGTTAATTTAGCCAAGATGGAGCGTGTATAGTTTAACTGCTATGAAGTTTATGAACATAATTGAAATCAGGATTCCCTGAGCAATGTTTCCTGGCAATTTCCAGTGCACTTGGTAGATATTTGAGAGCACAGCCCTTTCTAGCCATTCTCATCCCTTCTCTAGTCCTCTGATGTGAAAGCCCTGCTCCCAACAGAGACTAGAAGAAAGAGCTGAGATGCAGCGATAAGGAGACCGAGCATGTAGGAACCACCTGTCATCACTAGGCTGTTTATAGTAGTTATGTTTAATAAGAAGAATACTTTGATTGTCTGAGACTTAATTTTAAATGTAATTACTTGCATTTTATATTGATGTTAATCCTTAGGGAATGAGGAATAGATTTCATTTTTCACCTGTGTCGAATGAATGGGCACCTTGAAAAGGACCATCACAGACATACAGTTGTAAAGTGACTCAGAGTTAGGGTTGAGCTGCCCAAAACAGTTCACGTTTTGTGGAAGCAAAAGCAAGCAGGAGTTCCAGCTTTAGAATGACCACAGCACATCTCCCCTGTGTAGTGCCCAGCAGGAAGCTCAATTTCCCTCAACAGCTGATGGGCTACGGTTGTAAACGTCATTTCTAAAATCCCTTTCAGCAGAGACCCCTGGGAGGGCACCCAGCCAGAGGGGCTTCCCCCACGGCCTCCAGCCCAGTTACTGCTAACACCTGAGAGGAGCCAGCTCTTCACGAGCCCAGTGATGGACAGTCGGTTACTGAGAGCCCGTTCACAGTGAGGACACTGGGGCAGGGACACAAGTTCAGTCACTGCCCAAAGAACACTGGACAGGTCCGCCCTGGGCCCGGAGAATCACACCGCCAGCACCAGCCTGCGAGCCAGCAGCTGCGTGCACTGGGGGTTCCCGGTCCCCAGCCCTGCGTCCAGGCTGCACGATATCCCCCCATCTCCTGATCTTTCTAGCACAGCCCTTCTTGCTTCTAGTCTTCTTGGAGCCCAAAAGCCACACGATCTGTTCTGTTTTTTCTTTTTTTTCCTGAATTGTGCTTTATTTATTTATTTTAGTTTGTGAATTTCTGAATTTTAGTTATTTTTTCTATACAGCACGTTCTTATGAGTTATCCATTTTATACCTATTAGTGTATCCATGTCAGTCGCAACCTCCCAATTCATCCCACCCACCCACCCACCCACCCCTGCTGCTTTCCCCCCTTGGTGAACTGTGCTTTAAAAAGAGCAAATAAATGACCTCTTGTGAGGGGCTGCAGTATCCACCTCACAGCATGGCCGGTGGGCACTGTCCGTGGATGTGTGTGACAGCACTTTTGGTATTCAAGGCATTTCGACTCAGGCCTCCGTTCTCAGTCCTGTCTCTCGGGGTAGGGTTTCCTGTGCTCGACTCGCCTTCAGTGTTCCGTCCCATCGCTGTGAAGGCTTTCGTGCTGGCCCACATAGTACAGTCAGAAACCTCGAGTGGCTGAAAAGATTCGATGCTGGCCGCTGTGTGACCACGCATAACCCGTAGCAGCCCTCCGCACGTGCAGGGGCTCCGTCCAGGGGATCCTCTCCTCCCAAGGCGGAGGCCCACTGCTCTGGGGAGGCCGCCCAGACCTTCAGGCCCAGGTCGTGTCTGCGTGGCCAGGAGCTGAGAGGCACCAGCACCTCTGACGGCCAGGTCCGGCTATTTGGAAGCCCCCTGGCCTGAGAATAGCCACCTGACCCTGCATTCAGGGAGTGATTTGCCCCCAACCCACCCATGATTTGGATGGAGACCCAGTGTTTTGACCTTGACACTTTTCACTGGATGTCGGGGTCTGGAGGTGGGGAGGTCCATCCCCGACCCTTGGGCTGCTCACAGAGGCCTGGCCCCGGCCCCTCTGATCTAGAGTGAGGTCACTCAGTGGGTGTCCACCCTGGCCACATGGGAGGTTTTAAAACGCTTATGAGCAAGCCACAGGCCCAGCACTTCTGCTGTCGTCGTCCTGGCACAGGGCAGCGGCGCTTTCAGGCCTCCCAAGTTCTGTGCTGGGCAGTAGGGGCTGAAAACCACCGAGATACCAGGAGATCTCCAAGTCCACTAAGGCCTAGCCTGGGCTGCAAACTGGGTCGTAAGAATAGCGCTATCCCACTGGCTCGTGGCTTCCGTCTCATGAGTGATACACACCCTCCCGAATATCCCCAAAGCATTTCTCAGCTCTGTTGAGCCAAGACCCTACCACTGACACATGCCCGGGTCGGGCATGGACTTGGGCAGAACGTGGGAACCTGCAGCTGGGGGGCGGGGTGATCACCAAGTGTGGGCCCGCCTCACAGGGTTTCGGGAAGGGCTCTGTCCACAGTGACTGAAGGCCTGGCCTCTCACCTCTGTGGGCCTGGCACGAGTTAGGGCAGACCCCACCTGTGCCCCGAATCTCATCTGACGTCTGTGGGTGTCTACTGTCCAGCTTCTCTTCCCTGAGGCTCTCACTGGGGGCAGCTGGGTCCCCTGGAAGGCCAGCTCTCCGGGGCGCCCATCTGGACCCCCCCCCGGTGAAGAAGGAAGGAGACACCTGGCCTCACAGTCAGGCTCCGGACAGCTCACTCTGGGTGTGGATGGAGCCAGGCCCGGCTGCGAGTTTGGTGCTTTTTGGTAAAAGGTTCGTGGCCAGGTGAGGTGGAAGGCGCGATGGAAACAGCACGTGAGGTGGGTGCGTTGAGTGGCCTAGGTCCCCGTTCCCCCCTCCGCCCCCCAGCTTGCTCTCCTGGTGTCCCCACACCACCTCTCCTGGACCCTCCATGACTTCCAGGGGACGTGGCTGGGTTCTCTCCACCTGCCCACTTTCTTCTTCTCCCTGGTCACATTTTGAGGCCTGAATTGTGTACCTCTTGATGAATCCTCCCCCCAAATGGTCCTCTGAGGCTACTTTTCACTTCCTCCTCCTTTGTGTCTGGACAGCCTGTCCCTGTTGGAGTCTGCATCGCTTGAGACCAGGGGCTGTGCGTCATTCAACGTGACAACGCTCCATCCCTGGAGCCGGGTACCCAGGGTAGGTAGTGGCTGGATTAAGGAAGGAATGGGCGTGCCTGGGATGAGGCAAAGGGCGTCATTGGCAACGGACGTGGATGTTCAATACTGCCCTCGTGGGGGTCACTGAGGGAGCGCTTCTGGGCGTCTGACCCCAGGAAAGTGTGGACAAAGGCCAGATCTGGCTCTCTTCTTCCTGTCTGAGCAGGAACAGACTCAGGCCCCTGCCCCAGAAGGGCCAGGCCAAACCAGGAAGGGGCTGGCCCAGGTGTGGGGCAGCTAGGAAAGCAGCCCCTGCGTGGGGTTCCCACGCTGGCTTCCACCACTGTCACAGGGAAGAGGCGGAGAATGTGCGCTGCTCTTCCCTCCACAGGACTCGTGACAATCAGAACTGCAAACAGCTGTGTCTAGCTTTTAAAAAGTTGTTTCTACTTTCCTGGTTCATTTTGGGGGTAAATATTAAAAGAAACTAAAGATAATGTCCAAATATCATAGGGCTAAATAGCGCCAATGATGCAAAAATAAATAAATGGAATTCCATGTAGAAAAAAAACACACAATCACCTATGACATGTGTTTTTGGTTGAAGGTGCATTCTCTCTGCTTTCCTTAGCCTGATTTCATTAGATTAAATTTTTTCTTTTTTTAATTCTGTACATTGTCTACTATAATAGTTGTGGATTTTCCATCTGACAACATCTGTATCACTTCCCTGCTCTGCAGTTTCTTACAGCCCTGTGACAGAGAAAGAATATTTAAACCCAATGCTGAGCTGCTGTCAGCCAGCAGATTTTACAGGAAAATCTTGAGCTCGGATGCCCTCATATTTTAAACTGCCCCGACAGCCAGATTGTGGCCAAGACTCGAGGAAGCACTGGTTCTGGGGGTGCCCCTTATTCCTTGCTGAGGGGTCTCTTTCCCCGACCAGCTCTGTTCACCTTTTCTTCTCTGGCAAAGCTGTCTTTTTCTTTATATTTTTTTATTTTGGCGGTACGCGGGCCTGTCACTGCTGTGGCCTCTCCCGTTGCGGAGCACAGCCTCCGGACGCGCAGGCTCAGCGGCCATGGCTCACGGGCCCAGCCTCTCCGCGGCACGTGGGATCTTCCCGGACCGGGGCATGAACCCGCGTCCCCTGCATCGGCAGGCGGACTCCCAACCACTGCGCCACCAGGGAAGCCCTATAGTACATATATATTTAATGTGAGACTGTATATTTATATAACACACAGAGTGTATGGCTTAGTAAGAAGAAATTCAATAAGAATGTTGATATTAATTCATTGCAACTTTATGAAAACAACAAAAAATTCTTTGAAAATGAACTCACGTTGTAGAATGATTTGTGTAGTTAATTCCTCATGGCTGTCCCTTTCAAATGTTCTGATTAAGACATGATGCAGGGCTTCCCTGGTGGCACAGTGGTTAAGAATCCTCCTGCCAATGCAGGGGACACGGGTTCAAGCCCTGGTCCGGGAAGATCCCACATGCCACAGAGCAACTAAGCCCGTGCGCCACTACTGAGCCTGCACTCTAGAGCCCGCGAACCACAACTACTGAGCTGGCATGCCACAACTACTGAAGCCCACACACCTAGAGCCCGTGCTTTGCAACAAGAGAAGTCAACCGCAATGAGAAGATCGTGCACCGCGACCAAAAGTAGCCCCCGCTTGCCACAAATAGAGAAAGTCCGCTTGCAGCAACAAAGACCCAACGCAGCCAAAATTAAATAAATTAAATAAATAAGTTAAAAATAAATAAATAAAAAGAACTAGCTAGGCTTGATATAGTTCACTGTGAATTGTGTAATCGATTGGTTTACCACCCATGTTATTGTTTAACACTACGTATATAACCCAAACTTAAAAAAAAAAAAAAAAAAAGACGTGATGCAATTCTGAGGTTAACCCCAAACCCTCCTTAGCTGGCTTCAATAGTAGAGATGATTTCCTCTTGACACTTGGTTATGCTTCTGTCTATATTTCTTCTATGTACTGCCTCTTTTTTAGCAACAGATTAGTTCTTTTCTTTACAATGACTTCTGGGTTAATTACTGTTGAATTCTTGTTGGGGGGGTTTGTGGTACGCGGGCCTCTCACTGTTGTGGCCTCTCCCGTTGTGGAGCACAGGCTCCGGACGCGCAGGCTCAGCGGCCATGGCTCACGGGCCCAGCCGCTCCGCGGCATGTGGGATCTTCCCGGACCGGGGCGTGAACCCGTGTCCCCTGCATCAACCACTGTGCCACCAGGGAAGCCCCTGAATTCTTGGTTTTAATCTGCATTTACTCAAAGTTCCCACATGACTATGTTCTCACTGAAGATACTTCTCTAGCTCTAGCTGTCATTGTTCCCAAGTTGTGATCTTACAGAGCCAAGCAACACTACAACTGAGGGGGAATCCCCCTTCCGCCAAGCGCACCCCATAGATACCCACAGCCCTGCTCCTGCATCAGGACACCTGCAGCGGCAGGAGGGGTGCATGGAGATCCCAGCTTTCGGCAGGAAGAGAATAATCTCCTTATTCAGTGGTCTCTGAAAGCAAGATTTCTCTTACTTAGAAGATATACCATGTATGCTTCCTTCCCGGGTTTATCAACTATTTCTCTGGGCTCAGTAAAAGCCTCTGGTGTGTGCTTTTCAACAGTAATCAGAGAACAAAAAAGAGCCCTCTGAAATTGAAAATATGATAGTGAAGTGAAAAACTGAGTAGCATGATAGAAAATAACAGAAGGTAGAAAAGAAAAAGGAAATTAGAAGGGGGGAAATGACAAGAAAACCAGAAGATTATCTGAGAGTTAGCAACATTCAATCAACTAAACCTCCAGAGACAAAAAATGGAGAAAATTATAATGAAAAGGAAAATAAAGGTTTTATTTATTTGGTGAAACTATACCAAATAAATGATGCAGGAAAAATTCCCAGAATTAAAGGACACACATGACCGGATTTATAGGCTCACCAACACTGCATACAATCGCATAGCTTGTAAAATTTCAGAGTACTAGGAAAAGAGAAGCTCCTTAAAAACTTCCAAAGAGGGAAAAATTTAAAAAAAAAAACAGATCACATGAGAAAGATTAAGAAACAGAGACACTTCACAATTCTCAACAGCAACACTGGGAAGTAGAAGAATATGGAATGATGCCTTCAGAATTCTGAGGAAAATTATTGTTTAATTTAGAATTCTCTACCCAACCAAATGATCTATTATTATATGCAAGGACCCCATATTTTTACCTCCCTTGCATCCTCTAAAATAAACTACAGATATGCTTCATCCAAAAGTAGGAGTAAATAAATTTAAAAAGAAAAAAGGAAGACATAGGGTCAGTGGTGTGCTGCTAAGTCAGATTCTTACACTACCCTACCCCCAACAAAAGGTCTTGATCTGTAGCATGTGCCAGTTTCGGTGGTATAAATACTTCCAAAACTGTTGCCAGAGATCGTGGCTCAAATAACTCCCCAATATTTAGCAACCAGTGTTGGAGGGTTATACGAGGGGCTCCAACACAGCACTACATAGAGCCAGGAAGGAGGATTCCAACATGAGGACATCCTGCTTGACAGCTATGCAACAGCTAAAATGTTCTAGTCTCTGATGCTCTCGACTTCTTATGTTACCAAACTCAGGTTCTGTTGCTCGTAGCTCAAGAATCTAGTACTGAGAGACAACTGTTGGGAAAAAGGAAAGATAGCTTTATTGAGGAAGCTGGCAATTCTAGGGGCGAAGGTGGACTCAAGTCCCAAAGAACCAACTTCCCATTGCCAATCAGGGGACAAGAGTTGTTTTTTTTTTTTTAATTTTATTTATTTTTTTATACAGCAGGTTCTTATTAGTTATCTATTTTGTACATATTAGTGTATACATGTCAATCCCAATCTCCCAATTCATCCCACCACCCCCACCCCCCACCCCTGTGCTTTCCCCCCTTGTTGTCCATACATTTGCTCTCTACATCTGTGTCTATTTCTGCCTTGGAAATCGGTTCATCTGTACCATGTTTCTAGATTCCACATATATGCATTAATATATGATATTTGTTTTTCTCTTTCTGATTTACTTCACTCTGTGTGATAGTCTCTAGGTCCATCCACGTCTCTACGAATGACCCAATTTCGTTCCTTTTTATGACTGAGTAATATTCCATTGTATATATGTACCACATCTTCTTTATCCATTCATCTATCAGTGGTCATTTAGGTTGCTTCCATGACCTGGTTACTGTGAATAGTGTTGCAGTGAACATTGGGGTGCATATGTCTTTTTGAATTATGGTTTTCTCTGGGTATATGCCCAGTAGTGTGATTGCTGGGTCATATTCTAACTCTATTTTTAATTTCTTAAGGAACCTCCATACTGTTCTCCATAGTGGCTGTATCAATTCACTTTCCCACCAACAGTGCAAGAGGGTTCCCTTTTCTCCACACCCTCTCCAGCATTTGTTGTTTGTAGATTTTCTGATGATACCCATTCTAGCCTGTGTGAGGTGATACCTTGTTGTAGTTTTCATTTGCACTTCTCTAATAATTAGTGATGTTGAGCAGCTTCTCATGTGCCTCTTGGCCCTCTGTATGTCTTCTTTGGAGAGATGTCTATTTAGGTCTTCTTCCCATTTTTTGCAGTTAGCTTTTTCCCTCTGGTGGGGGTTTTAGTATCTGCAGAACAACTCGGGAATGTGCATCAGACACTGTTATCTATGTCCTTCAGGGAGAAACTAAAGATTCTGTGAGCTCTGTTGTCCTAATCATTAACTGATTGATCTTGCTCTTTTGTGGCTCAGGGATGGCCTGGGAGACTATAGCTTTTCTACAGACAAGAGACCAGGGATATAGGAGGGCTTTTGTACCTGGGAGGACCCCACAGGATCCCACTTGGTTTCACTTGGAATCCATTTTAGTTTTTCCCATGAGACACAGTGACTCCAC
This sequence comes from Lagenorhynchus albirostris, assembly GCF_949774975.1. Taxonomy (NCBI): domain Eukaryota; kingdom Metazoa; phylum Chordata; class Mammalia; order Artiodactyla; family Delphinidae; genus Lagenorhynchus; species Lagenorhynchus albirostris. Next base: position 98,832,695 of record NC_083102.1, on the reverse strand, counting down.
ATTTGGATTTGGATTGGTTCATGACTTTTTAATGCAGAATCTTGTATACCTGATGTAAAACTGCCTTTCTTTTATCTTTCCCTGGGTGCCTTTATTCTATTTCCAGATTCTTACAACCCACCAAGCCCATGATCTATTCCACGAGTGTCCTGTGTTCCTGGAGACCACCTTTCAGGAGCCATTGCTCCTTCTGGGCTCCTACTTCCTGGAACCAATCTCCTCTAATGCCACTTTGGGATGTATCTTCAAGGGGCTTCCAGAAAAAGTATTGAGTCCTTAAATATTTAAAAGGTTTTATTCTACCCTCATGTTTGACTGATGGCTTCTGTTAGTATAAAATTTGAAATGAATTTTCCTCAGAATTTTGAAAGCATTATTCACTGCCTTCTAACATTAAAAACTGATACTGAAAAGTCTGATGCCAGTAATATTCTTGTTTATTTATGTCACTGTTTTTATTTTTCTGGAAGATTTTACCAGTTTTTCTTCATTCCTGGTGTTCTGAAATTTCAGCATAGAGTGTTAATGGGCTTTAAATAAGTTAAAACATGAGAAGTACTGGAAATGGTCCTTGGAACATAGTAAGTGCCCAATAAATAGGTGTTATAGTTGGTAGAGGTGGTGATGATAGCGATGATAATGGTGGTGATGGTGGTGGAGGTAATGGTGGTGATGGTGGTGGTGGTGATGGTGATGATGGTGGTGATTGTGGTGGTGATGATGGTGGTAGAGGTGATGGTGGTGATGATGGTGGTGGTCGTAATGATGGTGATGGACAAGGGGATAGATTAATTAATTTTGTGTTCTACTTGCCAAAATATTCCTTGACTTTATCTGCCAACAGTTTTATTGAATTATATTCTTTGGCAACATATTATTTTTAATTTCCAAGAATATTTCTTATTCTCTGTTGTTTCCTTTTCTATAGCATCCTGCCTTTGCCTTATGGATGCAGTCCTGAGAGGCTCTGTGTTGTTGGTAATTCTTTTCTCTTTCCCTGAATAACCTCTGTTCATATTGTCTATCAGATTCATGCTTCAGATTTTCCTCAAGGGTCTGTTCACATCTAAGGACCAGAGAGAATCAGAAACCCCGTGTATGTGAGCTGCGCTTGTCAACTGGCAAGGCCACTTTAGGTGGAGTGACTTAGAGGGTTAAGTAAATACCAGAATGAGCAGGGCGTTGCTTTAGAATGTCAGTCTCCATAGCAGCTGCTCCAGCTCTGCACAGAAGGTGTTCAATTTATTTAGAAAATGATCCTTTGATTGGCCAGTGTCGAGGGGGTATGTACCTGGTAGGGGAAGGGGCCACATCCACCCTTCTGCCCCTGGGCCTGCATCAGCTCCCCTCCTTGAGCGGTAGTCTTCCTGCCTCCCACTCCTCTGCTTCTCTAGGGCTCTGCTTGTCGGGTCAGCACCTTCACCTTCCTGCTGCAACCACCCTGGTCTCAGCCCGAGCTGGATTCCTCCACCCCACTGCACCAGGCAGCACTCCTTCAGCAGTTTCCATCTTCCGGAAGTGTACTAGAGTTTCCCCATTGATGGTAACCCACCCCCATCTGGTATCCTCATTCCCTCACCCCCTCTTAAAGAGACAGAGGGAGACAGGTGGTGAAGGTGGGTGCTCAGTTCACCATCCTGGGTCAGCTCCCTCAAAGGTATGTCAAAGGCCATTTGGAATGGCAGGCTCTTCCACCTTACAAAAATTTATCAATGGTTGCTGCCTTGATATGTGAGGTCTACCACAGTTTGACTGGCTAATCAGAGCCCTGTCTTTTCTCTGTGCACTGGCTCATAGTCACTTGATCTGTGTGACCTTACACTCATGAGGTGACAACCCAAACCCAGCTGACCATGGAATTCCCTGCTGACAACCTTTTCCTCGTTGTCCAAAGTCTTTTCTTTTTATAGGAGTATAATTGCTTTACAATGTTTTGTTAGTTTCTGCTGTACAGTGAAGTGAATCACCTATACACATACACATATGCCCTCCCTCTTGGACCTCCCTCCCCCTCCACCCCACCCATCTAGGTCATTGCAGAACACGGAGCTGAGTTCCCCGTACTACACAGCAAGTTTCCACTAGCTGTCTATTTTACACGTGGTAGTGTATCTATGTCAAACCTAACCTCCCTTTAGCCTAGAGTTTGAGGCTCATCATAACCTGGCACCATTATGTGTCCAGGCTCACTCTCTTCAGTTGTCCCCTGAGTGTCCTACATGTACTGTGTACGTAGGACACTATTCCGGCCCATGCCGTGTTGGGAAGATCTTCCTTAGTTCCTTCTTGGCTTGTTCCTAACATCCCTGATGCCAGTTCCCACTGCCAGGGAGAGCTGGCCAGTTCCTCCTCTAAGCTGTTGTAGATGTTTCTAGGCACCTGCAGAGGAGCACTTACCTTATTTCCTTGTCATCTTCTAGTCACTGATCCTTTTCCCCGACTATACATAGCATCCTGAGCATAAAGAAATTACGAGAGAAAGTGTTTCCAGCACCTGACTATGATGCATCGCACTGTGGCCTCTTCCTGAGATGATCCTCAGTCCACAGTGTGCCCCCCACTCTGAGCACTGGCCCATCACTCTCTGTCATATTCAAGACCATGTGGCTGAGGCCAAGCCTCCAGCGGAGGCCAAAGCCATTCGAGTCAGTGCAGACACTTCCCAGCTTCAGGAATTCTTTAAAGTGGGAGGACAGGGGATGGTCCACCAGGGACATTCGGCCAAGGCAGCTGCTCATCAGAAGTACACTGGGCTCCTAGGTTCCTGGTTGGCACAGTCACTCAGACTGCCCCTTCCCAGAGCACATGCAAGATGGCTAGATGGCTCTGGAGGCTGCCACTTCCCTCACCAGGTACCACTTTGGTTCTGGACTCTGTCTCAGCTTCATGTTTGCCACCAGCTGAGCTGGATTAAGGGTGTGTGGTTCATCTCATTTGGTTTCCAAATCTTCTGTAGTCAACTCATATAATAAATTGTATTCAGTAGGTCCAAGCAGGTATTTTTAAAGTCCAGTCTGGTCTCCTCTCAGGCTGTGTTCTCTCCAGCTTGGTCTGAATTTGGCTTGAGAAAGGGGACGGGGTCAACGTCTTGCCTTTGTACCCACTGTTACGGAATGAACATTCACAGACGGAAGCCCTAACCCTCAGTGTGACTGTATTTGGATATAGGGCCTTTAGAGAGGCAATCAATGTTAAATGAGACCATAAAGATGGGCCTTGACCCAGTAGGACTGTTGTCAAGAGACACCAGGGCTCTCTCTACCCATAGAGGAAAGGCCACGTGAAGATACAGTGAGAAGACGGCCATCTACAAGCCAAGGAGAGAGGTCTCAGGAGGAACCAACAGTGCCAGCACTTTGGTCTTAGACTTGCCTCCAGGACTGTGAGAGAATTGTTGTCTAAGCCACCTGGTCTGTGGTATATAGTCATGGCAGCCCAAGCAAACTAAGACACCCACCTTGCCCTTCTCCTCTTCCTCCCCTGTTTCTCACTCTTGCCTCAGGTGTCTCCATGGAGGAGTTAGTGGAGGAGAAGAGACAAAGATTGAAAGGTCTTACTTAGTGACACCGTTGAGGCTTGGGCCATGATGATGACCATGATGATGGCCGTGTGTCATCTCTCAAGACGGATTTTCGTGGATTCCTCGGAACCTCCACCACAAGGGGTGCTAACCAGCTGTTTCCTGAGATGGGACATGATCTCACCTCTGGCTCCAGGCCATCCATATTCACATGTTTGCTCTGTGGGGCCACCTTGACTCTGTAGAGACTTTATCAGTCAGGATGGGCTAGGTTAGCTGCATAACAAACCCCAACATCTCCGTGGTTTTCTTGTTCCTGCTTTGCTCCTTGACACTGGCGGGTTGCCTGGGGGCTCTGTTCTGTGTCTTCCACAGGCCAGGTCCCAGGCTGAAAGAGTAGCCAGCAACAGCTCCTTGACAGCCATCACCACAGAGAAAGAGGCAAATTGTCCACTGGCCCTTGAAACTCCTACCTGGAAGTGAGCCATATCATTTATGCTCACGTTTTAATAGCCAAAGCAAGTCACTTAGCCACGTCCAACCTCAATGGTACGGGGGCAGTGCAACCTCCCTGGTGCCCAGAAAGAGAAAAGCAGGTAAATACCCACCCTCTTTGGTCAGATCCCTGTCAAAATGATCAACCCTGACTCTACATCTCACCCACAGAAACACACCTTCACCCCGCCATCCATAGGAATGTACCGTTCTCCAACTACAGTCTTCTCTTCAGTGCTCCAGCCGGTCTCCCACCTTTAGATGTTTCCAGGTGTTTAGATCGGGTATGAAACCTTAATTGCTCTCAATTCCTGGGGTCACCCGTTCAGCTCTCCCAGTGACTTGAGCTACGTACCCCTCACTCAGTTGGCAGTTTGGAAGCGTGAAGAAATACCCTCATTTTTCCGTGGAGGGAGACAAAATGTACAACACACCAATAATTCTCTCCAAAATAATTGCTCCTGACTTTCTTATCTATCCTGGAAGAAGATGGTGAGCTAAGACTCTTAAAGCAGGTCATACCATACACAGAGTTTTATCTACTGTGTTCAGCCTCCGGGGGTCTGTCTCTATCTGGATGCCAAGGCAATAGGGAAAGTTTCCCTTAAAATCCTGTTATACACAGACTCTCAGAGAGGAGGGATTGGAGTCCCCAACTCATCTCTTCCAGGAGGTTTCTAGAATCTTTGGAAACATTTGAATCTTTGAATACTATCATCACCTCCATAAGCAAATTCCAGGCTTAACGTAACAGTCCGCTTCCCTAAGTAAGTAACATGCAAACAGGCACACGTATAGGCATAAGTAAAAAACCTTGCTAAGCAGACAGCTGACCCACCACATGGATTTAGAAAGATTGCTCAGCTGGTAATTTGGAAGCTGGATTGATAGGAGAAAATCCGGATGCAAAGGTACGAAAAGAAGATTGCAGTTATCCTGGCCAGAAAGTATGGAGTCTGAATAAGGTGGAAATAATGGAAACAGAGAAGCTCCAGAGAGACAATGAAATGGACAGAATTTATTGATTTTTCTCATGTTAAGTAAAAACTGCAACTTTGGAAAAACATGTGGGTAAAGGCTAGAAGGTAATACCCAAGATATAAACGCCATCTTATTGGGCTTCCCTGGTGGCGCAGTGGTTGAGAGTCCGCCTGCCGATGCAGGGGACACGGGTTCGTGCCCCGGTCCGGGAAGATCCCACATGCCGCGGAGCAGCTGGGCCCATGAGCCGTGGCCGCTGAGCCTGCGCGTCCGGAGCCTGTGCTCCGCAACGGGAGAGGCCACAACAGTGAGAGGCCCACGTACAGCAAAAAAAAAAAAAAAAAAAGCCATCTTATTGAGCGTTGATGGAGTTCTGAGTCCTCCCACCCCAAGAAGTCTTTTAGGTTTTTAGAGAACAAACAAGTCAGGAATGTCTTCCAGGGGTTAAAGGAAGCAAAAGGCATCCATAGACTCTGATAGCAGAGCTAAGCAGTTTACAATTCTTGGCTAATATATCTGGTTCCAAGTTTTCTGGCCCTTAAAGCCAAAGTAGACCCCAGGTTACGCAGATTTAAATTTTTTACAACAGAAAACAGATGCCTCCAATTATAGAGACTAAATATTTCCTGGAATGGAACTCACACAGGGATTTATTACTACTTGTAGTAAGCAATACATTCCACCATGGTTTTACAAGAAATATCATTGAACTTCTTAGTGCAAAATTCCATATGGGCAGAGGATGTGCCCGTGAACTCAGCTCAACGGCTCTTTCATGAGAAAGTCAGCTGTGTGAATTCCGACACTCAGAGCCTAGATGTGCAGGCAGGTACCATGTTCGTTAACCCAGGTCTGCGAAATTCAGCATCAGAGACCAGCTCCTGCCCAGACGGAAAAAGCCCAAGTCTGACCAACGCATTTTCTCTAGTCATTATGTTAAGAAGTTTGAGCTTCTCTTAAATGAGACAGAGTGCCACTGAACCTTTTTTTTTTTTTTTTTTTTGCGGTACGCAGGCCTCTCACTGTTGTGGCCTCTCCCGTTGCGGAGCACAGGCTCCGGATGCGCAGGCTCAGCGGCCATGGCTCACGGGCCCAGCCTCTCCGCGGCACGTGGGATCTTCCCGGACCGGGGCACGAACCTGTGTCCCCTGCATCGGCGGGCGGACTCTCAACCACTGCGCCACCAGGGAAGCCCGCCACTGAACCATTTTAATTAGAGTAAAAAGGGTTGGATTTATGTTTTAGGAGGATCTCTGGTTGAATTATCCATTGTGAATTAGGGTAAGAGGGAGAAAACCCAGTTAAGCAGTTCTTTTAAATAAGAAGTAAGACATAATGAGAATAGTCTGAACTAAGGCACAGGGTTGGGATGGAGAAGAGTGGATGGTCTTGAGGAGGATCTAGGAAATAAAATCAACAGAACAAAACTAGTGACTAATTGGATAAGTTGATGACAGAGTCCAAGTAGACAAACAAGACTAATTAGTCTAGCCTAGACTGCTGCGTGGAGTCTTGCCTAAAATGAGCACAGACTGTGTGAGGAGCGTGCACATACAGAGCGAGGGTATGTAGTTTGTCCAATGAGGTAGCCAGGAAACGTGAAGATGCCTCAGGGACTCGGAGTCAGTAAAGAGACTGGGCCAGAAGTAAACTTCGGGTCGCACGTGATCGGTAGGGGAGGGATGCAGCTTTGAGAGTTGATGAGATGATCCCGGGTGAGTGTGAGGACTGAGAACAGTCCTGGTGGGGGACCAGCCTTGGGCGATGGAGTAAGAGGCAGCAGGGGGCTGACCAGAAGAGCAGGCGTCGGCCACAGTGGGGCTGGTGTCCTAGGCATCCGGCAGATTCGAGTGTCCACCGACGTTTCAAATGAGAACTGACAGTTGGTGGTGTGTCCTCACCTGGTACAGATGCCCACTGGGTTTCTGATCTACCTGGTGGGAGACATCTGGTGCTGCACCTGCGTTAACCAGTTCTTTAGGACTTCCACCAGGGCTGTCTCTTCCCCAGCCACATGCTCCAGAATTGGATGGCCTTGGGCACAGCTCCTCCCAAATACTGCTTCTCTCAACCTGCCAAGACCATCTTTCCATTTTTCCAAACACTAATTCCACCGTAGGAGAAAGAAAAAATACGCGGAGAAGCAGAGAGTTATATTAATTGATCCGTTCTTTGAAATGGCTTATTAAAAATATGGATGACTTTATTTTTAAATGATTTAGTTTCAAAACAAAACTACGTTGATGCCAAAAATCTTCAAAATTTGAAATGAGAAACAAAATAGTATTCTAAGACTCAAGGACCACGTTTTGCTTTTCTATTTGCAAGTTTTCTATAATAAAACACACTAAAAATATACAAAGAAAAATAACTATAAAAAAACACTTCATCCACCAACCCTCACCCTTTTTATTTAATTAGGACCAACATTGTGGATTTTCTAAAAGTCATAAATTATTTTGATATTTTTTAGTAATGCAGTAACCACATGTTTAATATGAGTAAAGTATGACTAAAAAAATTTATGTGTTGCTCTTGGAAAAAGTTGAATTTTCTACTTGTAGCTAATATAAGCCAGTCCATCTTTTTAAATAAGATTCCAAAAAGGTCATATTTAACTGCTCAAAATTATATATCAAAGATAGAAGTAAATAATTATATCATTTGTCTTAAAAGTATTTCAGGTCATAATAGCTCTGTTTAAAACAGGATTAGAATCAAGCAAAGCCAGCTAATCTTCAAGCATTTTAAGATGGTGTATAAAAAGCAAAATTCAGCTCTTTCCATCTGGCCTGCAGGCCTGCAGTACTGCTCAGGAAATCCGCACGCCAGGGGTCTGCAGTCCTGGCTATTAAGAATTCTTGGGTGTCATGATCCTGGAATGTTCACACATTTTAAAAATCAGCCTCTCCAAATGTTCAATCTAAGAAAGGACTGATGACTTATGGGTTGTTTGGTAAGACACATAAAAGAAAAATGATTTTGAAAATGGAAGAATTGAAGGATTAAGGTAGCTTTTCTAAAATAAAAAGAGTATTTTAATTAGATTATTCAATCCCCCAGATTATGGTGGTTTGGAGCACATGAACGATAAGAGGAATGCCCTTATCTAAACTTCAATAATCAGAACACTCGGATAAGCAGACATTTCAGTGGTATCTGCAATTACTATTTAAGGAAAGGAGGAAGGAAGTGAACATTTGTTAAAATTCTACTGTGTACCAGAAACCTGTCTGGTTGCTCGTTCAATTCTTAGAACAACTTTACACGGCAGGGATTATTATTCCACTTTACAAATGAAGAACAGCACACAGAGGGTTAAAATAAATTGTCCATACTAACTAAAATACTTTAGTTACCTAAAATAACTAATTATATTGCCAATATGTATAATTGACAAATAACGAATATATAATTAATTAACAAATAGCACTATATGTAGTTAAATATGGTACATACAGTCCAGTTACTAATGTATAGCTATACTGTAATTATGTAAGATATATACTCATATAAGATTTAGATAAGTAATTGCATATCTAATTACATTCACAATAAATAGAGCTGTGAGAGAAGTTAAAGATCGTCCGGTCCAACTTCTTTTTTAACAGTCACTCGACAAACATTACTCAATATCCGCCACCTGACAGGTGTTTCTGGGCGCAAAATAGTGAGATCCTCGTAGAAACCTACTGGGTGTCTGAGAGCAGCACTTGTTGGGAGGATATAGAACACGCCCCAAAATACTGCTGCAACCGTCTGAAAAGCAGTTTTCATCGCCTTCTTTGGATACCTTATGACACAACCCCCCTCATCAGAGGCACACACAGCTGACACAAAAAATTCCAGGCACATGGGTCACTGGAACCGTGACCTCCAACCATAGTAGAGTTGCTTCTAAAAGTTCAGTGCTGGAAAGAACCCAAATGCCCATGTAAAATGGGTACATAAAAAGTAACATATCTGTGCCAAGGCATATGCTGCAGCCTTGAAGATGTGTGAACCACATGAAGGACATGATACATTCATCCACAAAAGAAAACAGAACAAAAGACCCCAGAAGCACACGTATACGAATGGGAGGGGTTATTCACATACAGTTCAGAAATAAGCTAAACTGAACTGCTAGGGATACATATTTAGATAGTAAGCTACAAAGAAAAGCAAGAGGCTGGGGATCCCCAAATCAGGGTGGTGGCCGCACAGTCTGGGCAGTCACGTGATAACTGTTGCTTAAACTGAATTGTGTGTTGTGTTTCCAATAAAGTGTTGACAAAATACTAACCCACCCCACTCAAATACATGTACACTTGATATATATGTACAGATTTATACATATATACATACTTCATATACATGTATTCGATATTTGCTTGTGAATATAGGTATTATATATGATTTTTTTTTTGTTTTTTGGCTGCATTGGGTCTTTGTTGCTGCACGCAGGCTTTCTCTAGTTGTGGAGAGCAGGGGCTACTCTTCATTGCGTTGTGTGGGCTTCTCGTTGCAGTGGCTTCTCTTATTGTGGAGCACGGGCTCTAGGCATGTGGGCTTTAGTAGTTGTGGTGAGCAGGCTCAGTAGTTGTGGCTCGCAGGCTCTAGAGTGCAGACTCAGTAGTTGCAACTACACGTGGGCTCAGTAGTTGTGGTTTGTGGGCTCTAGAGCGCAGGCTCAGTAGTTGTGGCTCACGGGCTTCGTTGCTCCGCGGCATGTTGGAACTTCCCGGACCAGGGCTCGAACCCGTGTCCCCTGCATTGGCAGGCGGATTCTTAACCACTGCGCCACCATGATTTTTTTAAATGTCTGTTCTTTGACTTCAATTCTAAGCAAAATTTCCACAATGAACAATTAATACTGCAGTGAACTGAGAAGTTCACTCTACAAAGGAAGGAAAATGGGCCTGTCTTGGACTTGCGAGACGGTTATAGCTCAAGTTGGGCCATTGGAGGGGCAGAGAGGTGGGGCAGAGCAGCGTACCGGGGTGGGGGTGGGGGGCGGGTTACGGCTTTGACTGGACTAATAACATGTGCAAGTGACTTGCTCCAGGCCCAGGGCTCGCCTTTGTGTGCTGTGTTAGCTGAGGAATGCTCCTGTGTTTTGACAACCATGAGGGCCCAGTGGGTGGAGGGGTCGCAGGACAGAGCCCCTCTGTGTGCCCGCCAGGCACCGGGAGGCCCTTCTCACTGCTCCCCTTTTCTGACTCTTTGGAATCCCTTCAGGACGGTGCCTGGACCTAAAAGCAGGCTCCTTCCAGCTCTAAAACCCTGGGACTCCTTTTCTGCTCAGAGGGAAGGCAATGGCCTGTGCTGGGCCTCAAAGTACACATATTATTTCCTGCACGGCCCGCAGGTTGTAGGCGGCTTTCCTCCCTCCTTCCCTCTCGCATGGGGCCACTTCAGCCTCTTCCCAGCCCCAAATGGGAGGCAGGACCTCGAAGCCCCGTGCAGCTCACCTGCTCTTTGAACTCCCCTACCCAAGCGACTGCTCTGGGCAATGGCTCTGTCTCCACGTGGCGGGCCCTGGTATCACAAGGAGCTGTCCCAGCCTAGCTGAAACAGGCCACCTGCAGCAAACACCTGGCACTCCCGGCCAGCCTGAGACACTAAGGGGCCGTCCCAGATGATGAGGTTAGAATGCAGGATGCCCACACCCCAACAATCCCCCGCGATGCACATGCACACGCATTTCGAAGCTTGCCAGAGACCAAGCTGCTGCCCCTGGAGGCGTTTTGGTTTGGTTTGGTTTGAATTGTGAAGCGTGTGAGTTTTTCAGCAATCATTTCTCAAAGTATACCGATAATGAGTTTAGTAAAATTGTCATTATTTAGCCACAGATTTCATAGTGGAGCCCAGCAGTTAAAACACGCTGAACGATGGTCTCTCTTAAAGGCACATCCTCGTGCACCAACTGCCCAAAAGAAACACATCAATATACCTTTTCCAGACTGTCATTTATTTGTATAAATTGAGCATAAAAAGCTGAGACCATTGCATTCTTCTGCCAAAGTCTGTTGCCTTTAACTGTTTTAAATACTTTTGGAAGTTAAATCTTTAATCAAAGTGGTTTCTTTGCTCTCTGAAAAGAGCAGAGGAATGAGGAGAACAGGCTCTAATGTGTGAGCAACAGCCAGCCCTCTGCCCAGAAACCTTCTGACAGGCAGGACCCTGCACAAGTGGCGGGGAACAGCAGAGGAGTGGGAACCTGGCTGAACGGAGGCCAGGAGGACAGGAGCTAGGGCAATCACTGATGAGTGTTAGCATCTCCAAAACATGGTTTAAAAGCAGGTGAGAGGAGCATTTATAGTTCTCTCTTAAAGAAAAACAACCTGACAAAGTTGAACCCAAGTTAAATTAACGAATTTCAAGGGAGCGTTTCTCCCACACCAGTTAATCTGATGGTGCCGGTCAGTGGTCTCTGATGTGCTGACACTGGCGCGCTACACATCTTTTAACTAAGATGTTTGAACTCAAAAAGTCTTAAATGTTAGTCTGCTGTGTGAAGAACTTTGCATTCGGTGAGTCTCAATCCTTCTTTCTCCAAACGGACTGTTTGGATCAGATGTGGACAGAACCAGATGAAGACATCATCCTACCCTCCTTCCCTAGAATCAGACCCTGTGTTCATCAGCTCAGGTCACCATAACAACTCATCACAGACGGGGTGGCCTAAACAACAGACACTGATTTCTCACCATTCTGAGGCTGGAAATCCAAGGTCAACATGCTGGCAGATTCAGCTCCTGGCAAAAGCCCTCTTCCTGGCTGGCATACGCCATGTTCTCCCTGTGTCCTCACATGGCAAAGAAAGAGCTCTGGTGTCTCTTCCTCTTCTTATAAGGACACCGATCCCATCACAGGGGCCCCATCCTCATGACCTCTCCTAACTCTTATCCCTTCCCAAAGGCCCCACCTCCTAATACCATCACATTCAGGGTTAGGACTTCGACATATGAATGTGGGAGGCACAAACATTCAGCCCATAACTGACCCTGGGCATTGCTGCCCAGGCACCCCACCCTCAAGACTCCACCCGACCTGTGTCCCCAAGTGCTTTCCTGGCTCAGCTGGTTCTGTGAGGGACAGAATGCCTTACCTGGCCCAGCAGGTAGTTTCTCCATCCAGGACTTAGTGTTTTGTATCACAGCCACCAGTTCCTGTCCAGTCTTCTCCACTATAATCAAGAGGAACCCTGCCGCCCACTAGGTCCCCAGGACCCTCCGAGAGCTGACTCCACTCACCAAGCCCCAACCTCATGGCGCACGCTGGTCCAGAGCCTTCTCACTGTTTCTGTGAGTTCCTGGATGCAATTCCTCATGCCATGACCACACATATGCTCTCTCTTCTGACGTCGCAAGTCCCTAAGAGCAAAGTGGGGCTCGACACTGCTTTCCCCACAGTGTGTCCCGTACGTTTGCAGACCACACTGCAGTTTATCTCAGAGCCATCTACCTCTGACCAACTCCACTCAGCTGTCCCCCCTTCCTCTCTAAGTATCTCCTCCCACTTGGAAAAAATTATTCTCCTCTAGTGCAGACCAGCTCTGCCAATACTCAGGTTTCTGGGTGTCCCAACTATGACCCTAAACAAGTTCACCCAGGAATTTTCTCCCAAAGACTAAGTGTCTCCCTATGAAGGACTCTCAGATCATCTGCTAAGAGAATAAAATATGTTTTCATCTTTTATTTATTTATTTAATTTATTTATCATATGCATAAACTTAAACTTTAGACTTGCTCCATCTTACCTCTTCTACACTTTTTCTATTTTTCCACTTTTAGATGAAGAATCATAAATATGAGAGTTGTGTGTCATGTGGAAAAGTGGAATGGCCAGATCCCTGAAGGGCTGAACTCAAGACCAGCCAGCCAACCAGTGTTACCCCATAGGACCTTGGGAACATTCAGGCACAGAAATGACCAGCTCACCCTGCCAAGGGTTAAGACTGGTTTACAAGGGTGCCAAGCAGGCCCTTTGTCCCTTGGGGCTAAATCCCAGATTAGAAACGGATCAAGGGCAGCCAGCCCCTCATCCCCTTCTCCCTAGGCCATCACATTGCATTGTGCCTCTCTAGCATGGGTGCAAATAGACAAGGACATGGAAAAGAGTCAGCTCCCTGTCCCCCGGGGCCTGACTAAGATACCACCACTACCCAGTCCATGCTCAGGGCCTTCCAGGAACCCAAGGTGGGAAATCCATCAATGTATTACTGTACTAGCCACATGGGAGGAAAGAATATGAAAAAAAAAGAGCATGGCCTGGTGAGACTACATCATGGCAAGGAGCAGGGACGCAGGACGGCCAGTAAGACCCAGGCTCACCTCCTGTTCTAGATAAGACCTTTTTTTCCCACCACTATAAACTCTAATTTCACTTCTCTCCAGAATGTACTTGTCCATGAGCCCAACCCCAAAAGTGGAATCGTGGCCAATTCTCTCACCTTGTGAGAGAGGCTAGGTACCTCTCTACTGCCTTCTGAATAGTCTCCCAAACACCACCCATGACCACACGGGCATCCTTAGTGACAGCACTGACCACAGCCTCACACTGCAGGGCTCCCTGGAGGGCTGCAAGGCTTGCCCCAAAGGCAAACCATGCAGGTGTCCCACTTCCACAAAGATCCAGGAAGTCTAGAAGGAGATCTGTGAATAAAGCCAGGGTCATTCTTCAGAGAAGAAAAAGCAAAGGGCCAGAAAATGACAGGGCTTGCCGGAAGCTGAGCAGCTGAGAAAAGGCAGAGCCAGAATTCAACCTCATGGGTTCAAAGACTATTCCATGAGTAATATTAAAATATATATTATTAAGAAAAAATATATCTTATTAGCAACAAAAAAATGAAATACTTAGGTATAGATCTAACAAAACTGTACAAGATCTAAGTCAGGAAAACAACAAAATTCTGATTAAGAAAATTCAAAGAAGATCTAAATAGATGGAGAGATATTTCATTTTCATGGATAGGAAGACATGATATTGTCAAGATGTCGGTTCTTCCCAACTTGATCTGTAGATTCATTGTAGTTCCAATAAAAAAAACACGAGCAGTTATTTTGTCAGTGTTGACAAATTGATTCTAAAGTTTACACGGAAAGGCAAAACACGCAGAATAGCCAACACAATTGATGAAGGAAAACAAAGTCTGCGGACTGACATCACTCAACTTCAAGATTTACTCTAGAGCTACAGTTATCGAGACAGCACGGTATTGGTGAGAGAATGGACCAATAAGTGGAACAGGATAGAAAGCATGAAAGTAGACCCACGTAAATATAGTTAGCTGATCTCAGACAAAGGAGCAAAGGCAATTCAATGGAGAAAGGATATTCTTTTCAACAAACGGTGCTGGCATAACCGGACATCCATGTTAAAACAAACAAACAAAACTAGACACAACCTTGCACCCTTCACAAAAAATTAACTTGAAATGGATCATAGACCTAAATGTAAACCCCAAAACTATAAAACTCCTGGAAGGGCTTCCCTGGTGGCACAGTGGTTGAGAGTCCGCCTGCCGATGCAGGGGACGCGGGTTCGTGCCCCGGTCCGGGAGGATCCCACATGCCGCGGAGCGGCTGGGCCCGCGAGCCATGGCCGCTGAGCCTGCGCGTCCGGAGCCTGCGTGTCCGGAGCCTGTGCTCCGCAACGGGAGAGGCCACAACAGTGAGAGGCCCACGTACCACACAAAAAAAAAAAACTCCTGGAAGATAACATAGGATAAAATCTAGATGACCTTTGATTTGGCAGTGACTTTTTAGACATGACACCAAAGATATGATACCCTGAAAGAAAAAACTAATAAGTTGTACTTCATTAAAATTTAAAACTTGTGTGAAAGATGTTAAGAGAATGAAAAGACAAGCCACAGATGGTGAGAAAATATTTGCAAAACATGTATCTGATAAAGGACTGATAGCCAAAGTATACAAGCAACTCCGAAAACTCAGCAATAAGAAAACAACAACCCAATTGAAGATCTGAACAGATATCTCACTGAAGAAGATTTATAAATGACTAATTAGCATATAAAGATGCTCAACATCATATATCGGTAGGGAATTGCAAATTAAAACAATGAGATACCACTATACATCTACTGGAACGGCCAAAATCCGAAACACCAGCACCAACAGCTGGTGAGGTTGTGGAGCAACAGGAACTCTCTTTCGTCACTGGAGGGAAAGTAAAATGCTGCGGCCGCTTCGGAGGACAGTTTGGCAGAATACGATCTAGCAGGCGTGCTCCTAGGTGTTTACCCAAATAAGTTGAAAACTTACGTGGAAACAGAAACTTGCACGCAGTTGTTCATAGCATAATTGCCAAAACTTGGAAGCACCCTCTATGTCCTTCAGTTGGTGAATAGATAAACTGTGGTACAACCAGACAATGGAATATTATTCAGCACCCAAAATAAATGAGCTACCAGGCCATGAAAAGATAAGGAAGAACGTTGAATGCATATTACTAAGTGAAAGAAGCCAGTGTGGAAAGGCTACACACCGTATGATTCCAACTACAGGACATCCTGGAAAAGGTGAAACTATGCAGAAAAGGAAGTGAAAAGATCAGGCGTTGCCTGGGGTTGGAGAGAGGGAGGGATGAATAGAAGGACGACAGGGGGTTTTTAGAGCAGTGAAAATACTCTGTACAATACTGTAACAGTGGATACATGTCCTTATACATTTGTCCAGACCCACAGAATGTACTAAGCATAGTTTGAACTGTAATGTAAACTGTGGACTTTAGTTAATAATAATGTATCAGTGCTGCTTCATCAGTTGTCACAAATATACCGCAGCAATGCAAGATGTTAATAATAGGGGAAAGGGCAGAGGAGGGCTGGAGGTGAGGGGGAAGGGAAATATACAAGAACTCCGTACTTTCTGCTCCATTTTTCTGTAAACCGAAAATTGCTCTAAAAATAAATGTATTACTTCTTTTATTGTATATAATTCATTACATAATATTTATTATATTTAGTAATTATAATAACTAATAATTATTGTAACAAATAATTATGTATTTTTTGTGTATCTTAGGACTTTATATTCATTCATCCAGTCCTCTGAACCACACTTTTAAGTGCACTGATCAGTTCCCCTGATAAACTGTCACTTCCTAAGGGCAGGGTCTGGGTCCCCACTCCCTGTGCTGTGTGTATGGACCTGCACTAAGACTCTGCGAGTCTTTCTCTCCGCCTTAAGCTTTCCTTTTCGGCCCATTCTTGTGCACTTAAACCAAGTCGGTGTTGCCAGGGAGACTTGTCTGGTGGACTTGTCCAGCTGAAGAAATGTCCTTTGAGGCATCGTGATGACCTGTTAGCAGCTCCTGTAATCACAGCAGTTTCTCTACTGCTCATTCTCACTGTGATAAGTGGGGCTGGGGCTGAGCTGGCCGTTATGATGACCCGGGCTGGGAAAGTCTGGTCAGCATAGGGAGCTGCCTACAGCAACTGCAAACAGTGCCACACTGGCCTGGGGGTCTATTCAAGCAAACCTCCAATGAGGGAGAGCCAGCCCCCTGAGCTTAGCTAGCAAGAGCACACTCCCAGCCTCTGGGGTCACCTCCTGCCCTTCCATGCTGTGTTCTGGGAGCTCCCCACAAAGCCGGTGCCGATTCACCTGGCATTTTAAACAAGCACTGTTTGATCCTGTCACTGGTGAATGGACAGAGACTAAGTGATGAGAGCCTTGAACCTCAGGGGACCCAAAGGCAACAGATCTCTTCGTCCCCAGTGGGGTGGAAGGGGTCGGTGTCGCCCACAACGTCCACTTCCCTAGGAAAGTGCAGCATCGGTGTAATGGCCTGTTTGCCTCATCAGCCTGAGAGGGACATCAACATCTTGGAGAGGAGCGAGCAGCGCCTTGCCCAGACCTCAGTTTCCCAATCTGTAAATTGGGTTAACAACCTTCCTCCAGGCACTGTGAGACTGTCAGTTCACAAGTGGAAGCACTCAGAATGTTTTGAAGCAAAAATGGAAATTACTGCCCTTCAACCTTTAAGTAAAAATCACATAGTCCCCACCCAACAGTTTTATTTTATTTGTTTGCTAGGAATTTTAATAGACAAATACTAGCTCTAAGCCACCTGTGACTAATTTCCATTAAGATGGTTTCAGTAATTTGTGGAACTGTTGCTTATTATCTGAAACAATGCAGCAAGAGCAGAGAGCAGACGTGGACGGGCCTGGGTTCTTCCCCTTCAAGGTTTGAAGCAGAGCGAGTCATACCACCCAGGGCCTCAGTCTTCTCATCTGTAACTCGGGATGATAGAGCTTGCTCTGTGGGGTTGCAGTGGGAACAGCAGTGTCTTATATCGGGGAAGATGGAACCTCAATGATGCTAAATTGGCCAGCCAGCTGTTGCTTTTCCTAATAATAAAAATGACGAATTAAGGGGGGGTGACCTTGCAGCCAAAATGATATGGAAACATTTGAAACAAGTCTCTCAGGACATCATCACATGCATGTCCTGAACCCTTGGAGACTGAAGCAGTTTCTGTGAAGTCCTAAGAGCCATGCGGAGGAATTCATTGAATCATAGAGCGGGGAGAACGGTGGCTGTCACAGCACATGAGTGTCTGGCTTTAACAACCCCTTCCTGAGGAATGAAACTGATCTTTATTTGCCACAGGGTATATCAATCAGGGTTCGGGTTGCAAGCAAAACAAATGAACTTTGGTAAACTCAAAGGCATTTATGGGAGCGCTATCAGGTTGCTAACAGAACCAAAAGGAAGACGGGCGATCCAGGGTCCAAAAATGCACAGGATCCAGGGGCAACCAGGAAGCAGGCAGAACCCAGCCCCCAGCAGCACATGGCCGGAGGGAGAGGGGATGCCCCCGAGGCTTCCTGCTCTCCTCACACCCTCGCTGACACAGCGCTTGGTAGCCCTGCTTTCCTCCGAGGTGTGGCCGTCTTTCTGCATTACTTAGGGAGTCCAATTCCATCCAGAGGTTTTAGTTTTCAAATGTTCAATTCTGCCAATATTTTTCTTTACATTTTCTGGGTTTCTTATCATACTTATAAAACCACATCCCCCCTGCTCTCGTGTTTCTAAATCCCCTATAGTTCCTTCTCTATGAGTCTTATGGGTTTTCAATATTTAATTTTTTCCTCTGGCATTTCCTTTTGAATGTGGTATGAAGGGGAAGTGTATTTTTATCCATCTTTTTGGATAAATCCATTACACAGAATTCCCCAAAGCCCTTGGGCAGGAAGCTCTGAGCACAGGACCTTAGCAGAGGCAGGAGGGACTTCCATACAGCGCCTTGCATGGCCAGCATGTTGAGTGGAATCGGGCACCGGAGAGCTTGCAAGTAGAGGAGCGGAGGGACGGAGGGAGACACACACAACGCTGGCTTCACCTCCACAGCTGCGGCTCTCAGCACACCCCCAGACGAGCGGCCATGCCTTTTACCCCCAAACTGAGAAACCCCAGAGAGTGAGAGTCATGAGTGTTCAGGCCAGGACAACAGGCATCGCGGGGACTCTGCCTCTCCCAGGCAGACCAGGACTGTGGTCTCTGAACACTTAGAGCCCTGTGTTAGAACTACCCGTTCAAATGCAGGATTCGGGGCCTCACCCCAGAGTTCCTGTCTCAGTGGGCCCTGAAAACCTGTGCTGAACAACTTCCGGGGGGTCTCAAATACCCTAAAATCTAGGAGCCGCGGTCTTGAGATGGCCCGTCTTCACATGGAAGCCGTGAGTCTTGGACCCACCGGGCAGAGCAGGCCCAGGAAGCCCCCACTAGAGGCCCTGGTCCTTTTCCTTATAGGCTTAAAATGATGGTCATTTGCAGTAAGTTTCACATTCAAGAATGCAAACTCACCTTGAAAGAACGTTGTGCCCTGGGATGCAGAAGGCTATATGTGAACTTCACTACGTTTTCATTCTAGAAGCTTCTGGTGTGGTAACCTAATGATTCTCCCTTTTGAGGTCTGGAATGAAGAAGAACTAGACTAGTGTCGATCTGCGTTAGCATCTTTCACAGCGGCAGCAGCTACGAAACAGCGGTCAGGGTGCTTTCATGACAAGTCCCAGAAAACTCGCCTGGCCTAAAAGGTGGAGGGTCTCCGTGAACGCTTCGTTTGCTTGGTGTAGTCCAGTCATCAGCCATCTCACCAAAGATGGTTCTTCCTCCTGACTCTCCCCCGGACCCCGGCCCATGGGAGCCCCCTTCTGAGCCCAGCTGCCCTGATGGCACTGGTGGGTTCACACACCCACCCCGGGCCAATCACAGGGATGGGGCAATGGCTCAAGCCAATCAGAGCCCACCCAGGGACCTGAAGGCGGGGTCACCTTCCTCCTAGGCACTTAGGCTGTGTGGAAGTGGGGTGAACTCTTAGGCAAAAGCTAGGGTTCTCTTGAAAGGGGGGAGGGGACCTGCATGTGGTGTAGGCAGCCAGCAAATGTAACTACAGAAGCAGCCGGCATCTGCCTCCTCCTGCATGGCAGTTTGCAAAACCCTTTACACTTAGCATCTCATTTAGTGCTACGCACACCTTCAAAGTAAATATTGTCATCCCCATTTTTTAGGCAGGAAACTGAGGCCTCTGGGACGAAGTGGCTCACCTCAGCTTATGGACAGCACCCCAGCCCAGACCCTCCTCTGGACCCGTCTGTTCTGTGTGTACACCCTGGGTCTTCCTATCATAGCATGCTGCTGAATTCCACTCCCACTGGCCTAATATGGCCAACAGTCCTACATAAGAGGCATTAGAGCCCTCTTAATGGCCCTGCTCCCTGTCTCTGAAATGTCCTAGTCCCTGGATAAGGATCCCTCTTCCCCTCCCTCCTGCAAAGACAGGCGTACAGTCCTTGCTGTGCACGCTCTCCCCCAGCTGTGAGGCCAGGTGACTTTCCCGAAGGA
This sequence comes from Lagenorhynchus albirostris, assembly GCF_949774975.1. Classification (NCBI taxonomy): domain Eukaryota; kingdom Metazoa; phylum Chordata; class Mammalia; order Artiodactyla; family Delphinidae; genus Lagenorhynchus; species Lagenorhynchus albirostris. The sequence goes on along the minus strand of NC_083102.1, from coordinate 98,812,835 downwards.
GAGAAATCAACCTCCTTCCATCTCTCCTGAGGCGTTCTCAATGCACGAAGCCCAGTACCTGTGCCCCTGGGAAACAGGTTGCTTTTCCTGTCTCTTTCCAGTCAGCACTTCATCCTGCTAGGCCTCCATGGGAAACTATTTGAACGCGGAGCCCTTGCGAGCTGTGTCTGGGTTTCTAAGTTGCTCAACTTGCAGGCTCGAGACCTAGGAAGTCCATGCTACCATTTGAGAAAGGAGAGAATGAAGTGAACAGCGGGAGAAGCCGGCAAACACACACCATGGTGACATGGGTGAGAGAGCAGATTTAGCAGCCATTCGATCCACGATGTCAGAAAAGCTCTGGGAAGGAGTTAGCTCACAGATCTGACTCGAGCCCCGAGTCCGCAGTGAGGGACAGAGGCCCAAGTGGCAGCAGCGGTCACCAGAACCCCCAGGGCAGGTTGTGGAGCGTCTGTCCCTGCGCTGCAAGCAGGGCCCTGCCTCTGGCCGCTAGTGTTGGAGGGAAGGCCGGCCTGCAGTTCTCAGCGCCCCCCCACCGTGTCCATGCCACAGTGCCTTGCACGTGGTTCCAGGGCTGTCCTGGCCATGGCGGCCGTGGGGCTTCCTTACCCAAGTACTTGTGCCAGTCTCCGCTGTGCTGACATGGAAGCGCTGAAGTCCAGAGCAAGGGGGGCCAGTTCTCCATCCTCACCCCAGGCACATCCGAAGTCTCCCGGAGACCTCTGTGAACTCCTCTGAGCTTGGGGTGCTGGGGTGCAGGGGTGATGCGCACACTTTGAAACTTACGTCTGGCCCCAGGAGCCTGTGTCACCTTAAGCGCTTCCTTGGAGGGAGGGTCTCGGTGCCTGGACGTTGATTTCTACCCCACGCCGCCTTAGCATGGCCCGATCCAGCCCTGCACGAGCGTACACACACGCGCGCACACCCACACCCACCGTTCTCAGGCACGGTAGCCTAAGTGTAAACTACCTCACGGCAACACGGTCCGCCTCAAGTCACGGCTGGCTCCTCTCTCAAGTCCTCTTGCCTCTTGCAGCCCCCATGCAGGGCGTCCGCTGCCCCCTTGGCCCCCTGGCCCTCCCGGCTCCCAGGTCGCTCCCGTCCTGCTTCCTCCTGCACTGACTTGCCCACCCCAATCTGCAGAGCCCCTCCTCCCAAACACATTCCAGAACCGCCTGTAAACACCAGACGTCCTTAAACTTTTGTCTCGGGGCCTCTTTACGCTCAAAGCGTATTACGAACCCCAGAGAGCTTCGTTTCCATGGGTTTATGTGTCCATATTTACCACGGTAGAGACTGAAACGTAACTACTGTACCCACTGAAACCCGGGGCACCGAGACTCAGCGAGAGCCATGCTTGAACCCAAGGCTGTGCAGGGAGCTGAGGCATCGTTGATCCTCGCTGCTGCTTCCCATGTTTACTGGGCAGAAAAGACATCAGCGTTTACATGAGTATCAGATATTCTTTAAATGAGAGCGCCAGGATTTGTGCCCCGTGAAGATGGAAATCTTAGAATATCCGATGACCTCAATCACTGAGCTTATGACACCTTTTTCTTCAGGCCGTATATTCCCTCCTATGCAATAAAGTCAATTCTGTACTCAAAATATTCCTGTAAAAAGATCACACCATGCTAACAATGTTCCGTGCCATTTAACCATTGCCCTGGAAGGTTGTGTATCATCTGTACTCTTGGTTGGGTGTCTTTTTACACTTCCCAGTAGAAAGCCTGAAGCATAGGACCTCCCTCCCTCCCTCGCGATCCTGTGCTTTGCCAGGATTGTCTTGGACCGAGAGGACTGAAACTTCCAGCACACCCTGAGGTGCCCTCTCTGCTTTGTTGCCATGTGCACGCCCCCCACCCTGAGCGATCACTACTCCCGTGTGCATGCCTGTGTGAATGGGCATATGTGTGAAAGTGTGTGTGTGCGTGCGCATGCGTGTGCTCTATCCCATCACTTTCTAACTGGTCTCTCTTGTCCCACATCTGTCCCTCCACGATCCCTTCTCTGCACTGCACTCCGACGCTCCATTTTTGAAGTTGACCTTATCCTAGCGCTTCCGCCTGCTCAAGTCCTCTGACCCCCGCCCAGCTCCTCGCCACTGCCCAAGGGACCTGACTGACTGGCCGTCTGCCTGGCATCTCCACCTGTCTGCCTCACCCTCCCCTCCCATGACGGCTCTTGTCCAGCCCAGAATGGGCCACTGTGTTGGGCACTGTGCAGACGGAGTATTTCCTCTCTGCCCCAAGGCCCTGACGGCCTCGCCTCCAGCACCTGTAAATATCAGGCAGAGCCAGCAGCCTCCAGAGAGTCTCAGCAAGGTCCCCAAAGCGTCTGAACCCCCGCACCCTGGAACTTGTTTCCCTTCCAGCACTGATGGGAATCATCAGCCCGGCTCTTGACTTGGAGATGTCTCTACATGTGGACCCCTGTCTCCCCCACTTCTGGAATGCAGCCTGGTAGGTCCTGCTGTGAGGCCCGGCTGGAGCAGGCCCCAGATGCACTGACCCTGCGTACGACCACAGGCAAGTGGGTGTCTCTCCCCCTTCGAGTCTCTTTGAGCCTCTGCTCCTCGTTTCCCACCCACACTTCCACGCCCCTTCCCCAGCCCCAGCCCCATCCAGCAGCCACATCTGTGCTGAGTGACAATCGCAGTCTTAATGAGAAGCAATAAAGGTTAATTATCCTCAGAGTCTGACAGGTGTTTCTCAACTCTTTTGCATAAAAAGGCAAGGCCACCCAGCTGGCCTCTGGGTTGCAGCCCTCAGGAATCCTGTCGTGTTGTTTAAACAAATGAGAAAGGGCACATCAAAGGGGCCTTTTACAAAGGCCAGGGGAAGCTGAGGGAGCTCTCAGTGGCCTGTCCCAGTGTGGAAAGGCCATTGGAGGCGGAGGGATGGGGTGGGGGGGTAGGGGGGGTGGGGGGGACGGCGCTGGGGTGCGGCGGCTGCTCCCCCTGGCCTCCTGCCGTTCTCAGCTGCCCGGTGGGGAGATCCTGTTTTCATGTTCATATCCCTCAGGTGAATTGTGACAGTCTTTTCCACATGGTGATTTTGTATGTTTTCTTAGGGCACGTAGAGCCCTAATGTCAAATGATGATGTGATATGGCTGTTTGAGGATAAACAAATAATCAGCTGGGGAAAGAGGTAAAGTAACAATTGTGGATTTGTTTGTTTGTTTGTTTGTTTGTTTTTGCAGTATGCGGGCCTCTCACTGCTGTGGCCTCTCCCGTTGCGGAGCACAGGCTCCGGACGCACAGGCTCAGTGGCCATGGCTCACGGGCCTAGCTGCCCCGCGGCATGTGGGATCTTCCTGGACCGGGGCATGAACCCGTGTCCCCTGCATCGGCAGGCGGACTCCCAACCACTGCGCCACCAGGGAAGCCCCAATCGTGGATTTCTTGATCCTCCTACAGTCAGAATGATTGGTACTGACTTTGCTTTTTAACTTTTTATTTGGAGACACAGGAACTTGCAAAGACAGTAGAGAGTCCCTGTGCACCCCTCTCCCCCCTCTCCCCCAACCTTCCAGAACTGTAGTTCAATACCAAAACTAGGAAACTGACCTTGGTTCAATGGGTGTAGTTCTGTGTCATTTAATCACATGTGAAGATTTGTATAACCACCACCACAATCCAGATACAGAATTGTTCCGTCACCACATCCCTAACCCTTGCCTCCACTAATTTGTTCTCTAAATATTATTGTGAAAGGAAGAAAAAGGAATGTTCAGTATGGGCGGAGGCGTGCAGGGACGTCTCACCATAGAGAATGTACAGATGGCAAACAGGCACATGCAAAAACGTTCACTGTCATTGGCTATGAGGGAAGTGCAAACCACATGAGATAGCTCTAAACACCTATCAGAACAGCTAACATAAAAGCAACGACGACATCAGACGCTGGTTAGGATTTGGAGAAACTGTATCCCTACACACTGCTGTTGGGAATGGAAATTGGTGCTACCACTGTGGGACTGACTTGTTACCAAATTAAATGGTATTTCTAGCTTTCATTCTATAACACAAATAACGCCCCCCAGTGGCGTATCACCACCTTGCTCTACCTGTCCCCAAAACCTTTCCCATCACTCCACCATTCTCTGTGCCATTTTGAATTTTGGTTGCATATGGAAACCTCTCTCTTCCCTGCTAGACTCTCACGGGCAGGGCCCACATCCCCGGCCTCTAGCATGCAGAAGGGGCTCACTAACTAACGTTTGTGAGCTAAGCCTGGTGAGGAAAGTTTTCAGAGGGAGCAGAGGGTTGAAACCCGGATTTCTCGCGAACACACTGCAAAGGATTTTCCTCCTTACAAGACAATAAATACCAGCTTGTGGAAAACTCAAAAAAATATGGTCAGGAAAGTTAAAAACAAAATATGAACCCCTATGCAATCCCACCCTCAGGGCTGACATGCTGGGGCTGTAACTTTCCAGACATCTGTGGAAGCCTGAAATTTGCATGTTGCTAAGAGGAAGTGTCAAACTTAGGCTAAGAATAAAATGAATACCGAAAATGAAAGCAGGAAACTAGAAGCTGGAGGCCAGCTGGGCCCCACGATAGATGGACATCTGGGGGCGGGCGGGTACACAGCAAGGCCCAGCTGCAAATCCTGTCACTGTCACCTGCTCTGTCAGCAGCCCGACAAACACGCCGGGACCCTCACTTTGCTTTTACATATTCTAAAAATGCACCCTATCTGTTTCAGGGTGGGGCAGAGGAAGAAAAGAAACTTTGGGAATGTTAGAGGCCAAAATATGATGGAAACTAAGGTGTTTACAGGTAAGAAAGGAGAAATGGCACCCAAAATGGGGTCACAGACTTTCCGGCAAAGGGCCAGGTAGTAAATGTTTTATGCTTTGTGGATCACACAGGCTAACACCGAACTCTGCTGTCACCGCACGCGAACGGCTATGGACAACGTGAACACGAACGTGTGTGTTCAGTAAGACCACACCTTCAACACAGGCCGTGGAGGCAGATGTGAGCGGTGCTCTCACACACCTGTGGGAAAGACAGCAGAAATCATCGCAGTAAGTGGGACTCTAAGCTTTCCAGAATCGACAGAGTTGCGCCGAATTTACTAAATTATTCACTTTCATGGCACCTGCTCTCTGTTCCTCCTGGACAACGTGTTCTGGGAACTTCACCCGGGGGAGAGTGCCTCTCACAGATCCTGGCACAGAGCTGTAGGGGAGGGGACAGGTGCTTAGCACAGGTTGTGCAGAGCGTCCTGGACGTGCCGGCCTGGGAGAGCCTCAGGAAGGAAACGTATTGTTATGAGCATGACCTTGAAGGTGATGCAAAGTATGATAGCGTTTCTAGGAAGCCCTACATAAGCTAGACTAAGCAACTCATTATTTAAGGATGCAGGCATGTTGCGACTTGCCATCAAAGAGCTGATTAATACACATCTCAGGCAGGAGCAGAGAAGACAGCCCTGGAGTGGTTGCGTGTCAAGTCCTGGCCTCATTCCTGGGCTTTGCAGTGTGCACACATTTCATATCTTCCTTCCTCCATAATCCAAGATCACAGGTTAGCATGGGAGACCCAGCTCGGTTCCCTATTCCTGTAAGAGGAGAAAACTCGATCTGTGCTCTTGGCTTTCCAGAGACTTCTCTCCTTAATCAAGGGCTGGCTCCCCTCTCCCTCCTCTCCTGCCTGGCTACGCCTTGCCTGCTCTGGGGACCTTCAGGACACAAGTGTCCCACCGGAGGCCTGGAAAAGAAAGCTGGGCAGGCACTCCACAGCTGGCTCCAGAGAACTCGGCTGGCTTCAGAGGATGGCAGGATGGCCATTCACACGGGAACAGGTTTTTGTTGCCATGTGAACTATGTCGGGACCGTTCCTGCCACCTCCTCTTGGCAGGACGGGCCAGCCCGAGGCAGTCACCTTCACCGCCGTCCTGTGTCCTTGCCCTGGTGACATGAAAGGCAGGCAAGGCTTGGGAGCAGGCTTCTCACTTCTTCCTGCACCATCTTCCCTGTGCTCCTGCCTTTTCAGCATCTCCGTTCCCTCATCTGTAAAATCAGGAGGGTTGTTAGGGAGACCAGGTGAGTTAAAACGGGAGAGGACTTTCCTGGCCGTCCAGTGGTTAAGACTCTGTGCTTCCAATGCAGGCAGTGTGGGTTTGATCCCTCGTCGGGGATCTAAGATCCCACATGCCTCATGGCACGGCAAAAAAAAAAAAAAAAAAAAGAATGTGAAGTTTAGGACAATGCGTCACCTAGCGACACACTTGATAATAATGTTGGCTATTATTGTTTTTACTAAGAGAATTTTCTTCATTCGACAAATCTTTACTGAGCATCTACTATGCCCTAGGGACAGAGACAAGACCCACTCCACTGCGTTCAGTGGTGGAATGGACCTGCCGGCCTCCCCAGGCTCTGGAAGCACCTAGAGGGGGACACTGGCTTTACCCACCGCTACACCCCCAGGGTCGGCATGGCTCCTGGCACACAACAGCTGCTCAGCACCGCGTAGACAATGAAAGGCGGAAGTTTGCCCCCATCCGCTGCGTGCAGTACTGCGGCTTTCGTGTCCTTTAGGCAGAGCTCCAGGACCATAACTGTCAGTTCTGCAGCCTCTAACTCTGCTGTCCTCTGATCAGGAAGATGAGTTGTTGTCATGAGGGAGAATTCAGAAAATAAGTACAAAAACAAACAAGAAAATGATCATGGCTATAATACCAGCACCCAGACTCCAAATGAGTTAATATTTTGGCTCATATGCTTCTAGCCTTAACATAGATGTGTAGGGTAGCTGGCCTCCTGTTATGTGAACACTCATTTCCCTTTATATTGGGCGAAGAGCATCTGTCCATATCAGATGGCTGCGTAACATCTCATCACATGAAGGCATCATATTTGATGTGACCGTTTATTCTCCTATTGTTGAACATTTAGTTTTATGGGTGGCTCTACAAGAACTTCTTTATACAGAAATCTTTGTCCGTATTTTTATTGCCTTTGTCAAGTCCTGCGTGAGGCTCATTATTCTGTCAGATTTAAAGCTTTGGATACCTACCACATTGTTGTTCAGAAATACAGAGGCAATTTTTTCTCCCTTTAGGATGTCTGATAGCTAAGATTAGCATCAGGCCTTAAAAATCCTTGCTAAAAAATATAGGGGAGGGCTTCCCTGGTGGCGCAGTGGTTGAGAGTCCGCCTGCCGATGCAGGGGACGCGGGTTCGTGCCCCGGTCCGGGAAGATCCCACGTGCCGCGGAGTGGCTGGGCCCGTGAGCCATGGCCGCTGAGCCTGCATGTCCGGAGCCTGTGCTCCGCAACGGGAGAGGCCACAACAGTGAGAGGCCCGCATAACGCAAAAAAAAAAAAAAATATATATATATATATATATATATATATAGGGGAGAAAATGAAAGTTTGTTGTCCCTTTTAATTCACCTTTCTTTGAATCCTAGAGAGGAAGTCTGCCCTACCTTCCTGTTCTGTTTAATGGCCATGTCCTATACTGGCTTCAATGCCACAGCGTGACCAAGAAGGGTCGGTCTCCTGCCCAGGGAGGATCTTTCCCAATGTGTTTATGGGGTGACCAAAGGACTCTCCAAACTGTCCTGTTAAAAGAATAATGTTGCCTGTTCTGTGTAGCACCCACACTTAGAAGTTTTCTGTTGAGAAAGTCCCACTGTATTCAATTGACCAAGCTCAAGAAATGGTCCATAAAATTAAAGGCCATTTGATTTTCTTGGGATCTAATCTTCATGACGGAGCAGCTCCTGGATTTGGTGGGTCTGCATATGCACAAATTTTCTATGTACATAGCAAGTGCTATAAAGTGTCCAATATTTTTTGATAGTAGGATCTCATTCAAGTTCCAGAGAACGAGAGGGGAGTAACACGTGTTACATGTTCTGGTACATTCCAAATTCACTGGAGGTTTTTTTTACAGGAGTGGAATATGATTAGATATACATTGCAAAATGATCATTCTAGCAGTCATGTTGGGGAAGGACCAGGGGCCTAGAATGAAGAAAGGGAGACCAGCTGTTAGGTGGTTGTAACATCAGACACAAGAGGTTATACAAGAGGTTACAGCTCAGACCCAGACAGGAAAACTCAGCGTAGGTTTGACCAGGAGACAGAATCTGGAGGGTCTGATGGATGATGTGAGAAGGAGAGAGGGCTCCTGTGTTGTGACAGCATTCACCAAGAAAGGGGACACCAGAAAAAGAGGGGGCAAGGTACCTGAAGGGGGCTTTCAGGACAAAGAGATCCAAGTAGGTTATGGCTGGAAAAAAAGCAACCAAATAACACAGGAGGGGGAGAAGGGAAGGGTGAGACACAGAGCTAGGAAGAGGGTCATGCAGCAGGTCCTTGGGAAGGAATGAAGGATGTAACCCAAAGCCCAGGTCCTCAGGGCTCAGCCTTGCTTAGGACAGAAAGGGCCAGGCCAGGCCCCAGGAGGAGGTATGGAGGCAGAATGCAAAGGGAGGTCATGATCTGTCTGAGGGACGGAGCCACCTCCCTGGGGGATGGCCCTGGGCTGGACTTCTGGGCAGAGAAGTCGTGGGGGAGTGTGCGCCCTTCCAGCTGAGCACGAACCAGCCGCCAGGCCAGGGCGCTGGGAAGTGTGTGGGTGGAGATTGCTGAGCCCAGAAGCTGGGCAAACTCTAGACGGTTGTGAGACACAGAGTCGTTGTCTGTCCAGGTTAAAGTCCACGTCCTAATTCCTGGATCCTGTGATCACATAACCTCACGTGGCAAGGGACTTCGCAGATGTGACTGAATTAAAAATCGAGATGGGGAGACTGTCCTGGCTTATCCAGCAGGCTCAGTGTAGTCCTGAGGGTCCTCATACAGGACAGAGGGCGGTAGAAAAGTCAGAGAAGGAGAGGTGCCAATGGAAGCAGAGGTGGAGGGATGCCATTGCTGGCTCTGAAGGTGGAGGAAGGGGCCACCGGCCAGCACACGCGGGCAGCCTCCAGCACCTGGAAGAGGCAAGGAGACGGAGCCTCCCCTCCAGCCTCGAGAAGAAGCACAGCCCTTCCCACACCTTGATTTTAGCCCAGTGAGACCCACTGTGGACTTCTGACCTCCAGAACTGTAAAAGAATAAATCTGTTAAAACTATAAAGGAACAGAACAAAATTTAAGCCACTAAAATTGTGGTAATTTGTTATACGAGCCACAGAAAAGGAATGAAATGCCAGAGACCAAAACGTACTGGGTAAGAGAGAGGCCAGCCACCTGAATTTATTTATCTATCTCTCTATCTTTGGCTGCGTTGGGTCTTCGTTGCTGCGTGCAGGCTTTCTCTAGTTGAGGCAAGCGGGGGCTACTCTTGGTTGCAGTGTGTGGGCTTCTTATTGTGGTGGCTTCTCTTGTTGTGGAGCACGGGCTCTAGGCGTGTGGGCTTCAGTAGTTGTGGCACGCGGGCTCAATAGTTGTGGCTCGCGGGCTCTAGAGCACAGGCTCAGTAGTTGTGGCTCACGGGCCTAGTTGCTCCGCGGCATGTGGGATCCTCCCAGACCAGGGCTTGAACCCGTGTCCCCTGCATTAGCAGGCAGATTCTCAACCACTGCGCCACCAGGGATGTCCTGCACATTTAATTTTTAAAGAAACTGCCAAACTGCCTTCCAGAGTCATTGTACCGTTTATATTCTCACTAATAACGTGGGAATGGTACAGCTTCCCTGCATTCTCATTGCCCTTTGGTGTTGTCACTATTTTTTATTTTTGCCATTCTGATAGGTTGTAGTGATGTCTCACTGTGGTTTAAATTTGCATGTCACTGATGGCTAATGACATTGAACATCTTTTCATGTGCTTATTTGCCATCTGTATGTCTTCTTCAGTGAGATGTCTCTCCCTGTCTTTTGCTCATTTTCTAACTGTGTTGCTTGTTTTTTCACTGTTGAGTTTTAAGAGTTCTTTTTTGGAATTGTGGTTTGCAACTATTTTCTCAATCTGAAACTTGTATTTTCATCCTGGTAACAGATTTGCTTGCAGAGCAAAAGTGTTTAAATTTTGATGAAGTCTAATTTATCAATTCTTTTTCTTTTGTGGATCATGCTTTGGGTGTCAGGTCTAAGAACTCTTTACCTAACCCTGGATCCCAAGATTTTTCTCTATTATTTAGCGTAAGTTGTATAGTTTTACATTTTACAGTTAAGTCTATGATTTGTTTTGAGTTTATTTTTCTATAAGGTGTGTGACTTTAGTTGAGGTTCCTTTTCCCCCATGGGTGTCCAAACTGCTCCAGCATCATTTGTTGAAAAGGCTGTCTCTCCTCCATTGACTTACTTTTGCACCTTTGTCAACATCAATCGGGCATATTTGTGTGGGTCTATTTCTGTGTTCTCTGTTCTCTTTCATTGATCGATGTGTCTATTCCTCTACCAATGCCACAGTCTCGATGGTCTTGGTTAAGTAGTAAGTCTGGAAATTAAATAGATTGATTCCTCCCACATTATTCTCCATTTTAAAAATGGTTTTAGCTATTCTAGTCTCTTTCTATATAAAATTTAGAATAGTCTTGTCTATACTTGCAAAATATCTTTCTAGCAATAGGAACTATGATAAGCTTGTATATCAGTTTGGGGAGAATAGTACACCTTTACTCTGCTGAGTCTTCCATCCATGAACACAGCATGGTTCTCCATTTATTTATTTAATCTTCTTTTGTTTCCTTCATCATCTTTTTATAGTTTTCAGCACACAAAGTATTTCTCTCTTTTCTGAGTAATTGTAAATGATATTGTATGTTTAGTTTCAGTTTCCATGTGTTCACTCCTATTATATATAGAAATACAATTAATTTTGGAAGTTTTATCTAGTATCCTACAAGCTTACTGAATTCCTTTTTAGTTCTAGTAGATATCTTTGTTGATTCCTTGGAATTTTCTCCACAGACAATCATGCCATCTTTCTTCTTTCCTGACCTACATGCCTTTTATTCCCTTTTCTTGCTTTATTGCATGGGCTTAAGGGGAGATGCCATGAAAGAGAACGGTAAACATTTGCAAAAACCCACAGCTAATATCACATTTAATGGTAAAAGACTAAATGCTACCTCCCTAAGACTGGGAATAAAACTAACTGAAACTAAACATACACCTGATTCCCACCTGGAGGGTGTATGCACAGATAACCCAGGGGCTCAGAGCAGGAGGCTGCCCTCTCCCCCTCCACAGGGGTTAAGAGAGTCCCTGAAGGAGACATACAATCTATTAAAATTGATAGAAAAGTGGATGAGCGTTGTGCCAGGGAGGAGAGCAGGGAACAGAGGAGATGAAGGGAAGGGCTCTCCACATCTGTGAGGAATCCGTGGGGCTGAGACAAGGACACCCAGGCAGTGGGTGAAGGGGGAGCCAGGAGAAACAACTGGAGAGGCGATGTGTGGTGGCCAGGAGTGCTTTTATCTTGGAGTTACGAAGAGCCCCGGACAACCCCTGCCAGCATCGTCCACCAAAACCCACACAGTCAGATGTGTGCAAAATGGCCCATCGAGAACAAACAATGTGCGTGCCTGGTGTGCGCTGCAAACCTCAGAACAGCTCCCTGAAGGGGGATCCTGGGACACGTTCCCTGTTTCCCTGATATTTTTATAGGGCTTAAATATTTTTACAAAGGATATATCAATCTTACAGTCAGAGAAAGAGTAAAATCTCTTAAAGAGTAAAGCTTGCACAAAGCAAACTTCCCCGTGTGGGCTGCAGGTGGGTGGGGAGACTATTGTCTGTGGCCGGAGTCAGCAGGGAAGGGGAGGGTGCAGTATGGGTCCCACTGGAGGGTGAGATGGGACTGGATAGGCGGGGCCAATCCACGGACAGCCCTGAAGCTCATGGGGAGAGTTGGGTTTGGGGCGCACACAGGCCGAACCCTGTGGAGCTCATGGTCACCAGGAGATGGGTCAGGAGGCAGCAGCAGTAGGACGGGACAGGCCACACCTGGAGGGCCAACGTGGCCGGACACTTGGGGATTTCCCTTGTTGTGGCCCTGACCAGATCTGAAGAAGGGAAAGGCAGTGCTCAGCCTGGATGGCTGTGTAAACTGTGTCCAAGTTTTTAACCTGCTTGGGTTCCCAGTTTTTCCCTCTGTAAAATGTGGCTAATAAAAATACCTTCCTCATAGGTTTAAGTTGTCTTTTTTTTTCCTGATTTGCCACAAAATTGATACTCAGTGATGACACCAGTATCATTGCTGTTCATTCATTTGACACCTCTCCTCTCTCTCTGTGGGGTGTTTCCTGGGAGAACAGAGCTACTCAAGCAGACGACCCTTGACACACATGGACATAATCCTGCCCAAGCCTCTGTGTGCCCTCAGAGTGGATGGGAGACAGCTCAGCCTGCCAGGGACAGCAGAAGGCCCTACAATGCCATGAGTCATCTGTTTTCTGAGTACCTGTTAACTTCAGACATTGGACAAACAACTCTTCTTTCCCTTGTGCAAAACATGCCCAATTTCTTTATTTCCTTTGAACAGATTAAATACAGCTCTGACCCCTCTTCCTTTCAGGCTGGTGGGAATACAGTCTTTTCATTCTTGGGGGTCCCACCACCCCTCTGGGCTTTACTAAAGACTCTGGGATTTTTTCAAACCTTTATGGAGAAACAAACACACAGAAAAGGGCACAAAAAATCCTACTGAATCATCCCAAAGCGGACACACCCATGTGACCGCCGCCCAAACCCGGGCAGAGAACATCAACGGTGGTCCAGGAGTCCAGGCCACCCCCCAGGGCCCACCCTCCCTGTCCCCACAGATAACACTGTCCTTACGGCCAGAACCGCCTCCCAGGGCCTTCCTCTGTTGATTTGGTCAGCACCCTGCCATCCCGCTGCCCTGGACCACCTCCTGCCAAGGCAAGCGCTGAGAGAGGGGTGAGGCTAGCACCTCACAGCCTGCACGGCACTCCACACCCCAAGCCCCAAGGCGAGCACACAGCTTTGGGCTTTGCCCAGTGACCCGGGGTGGCCCTCCCTGGGATGTGGCATGTGCTGCCAGGTGACAACAGCCTGCTGCAGGTGTCAGGTGATCTGTACCTCTCTCCCCTTGGCCTTCAAGGGGTGCACGATTGGGCACTCCCCACCCCGAGTCTCCCACACAAAGGTGCCTGGACTCCTCCCGCCGTCACGTTCCACGAGGGAGGGCTGGGCCTGTGGGAACCGTGGCAATCCTAGAATTTCACTGACTTTCCTATAATTTTCAGTCCCTGCGTCTATTTTAGGGCCCTGTCCTTGGAACATGGAGATGCAAATGTTTTACTACGTTGCCATTTTGATCCCGGGTGTTGCAGTGACAGACTTGGGGAGGGGCTGGCAGGGTGACAAATGGGGTTTAGGGCCTATTTGGACTTATTTAAAAATCATTAACTGCGTTGAAAACAATCTTGTGCCTTCGTGTTCATTTTAATTTTTTTTTCACCAAAAGAGGAACAAAAATGTAGTTTACAACAGTTTGTGTGTGAAATGAGAAGAAAGGAGAAATTATTTCCATAGTCAATGTAAAAGGAACGTCAAAGGTCATTATAGAAAATAGTCAGCACGTGTATCATCTATAGAAATGAACTGACCCATCCTCCCAAATTGGGGAATTTTAATATTTTGATATTTAATAATCTAAATCCAGTGATCTGGTTCCAAAAACTATAGCTATCATTCAATGCTGCTCTGATTCATCCTTTGGGACAAGATCATTTAAATGCAATTCATTTGGAATCACAGGCTTGTCTTAAGTACCAGCTACAAGACTACACGTCAAGAAGGACAGGAGGGGGCTTCCCTGGTGGCGCAGTGGTTGAGAGTCCGCCTGCTGATGCAGGGGACGCGGGTTTGTGCCCTGGTCCGGGAGGATCCCATATGCCGCGGAGCGGCTGGGCCCGTGAGCCATGGCCGCTGAGCCTGCGCGTCCGGAGCCTGTGCTCCGCAGTGGGAGAGGCTGCAACAGTGAGAGGCCCGCGTACAGCAAAAAAAAAAAAAGAAGGACAGGCGGGCTGGTTCTCTGTTCCCTCAAGAAGCTCCAGGCCTCTGAATGAAAGAGATCACACCTAGTGAAACTCAGCCCCCATTCTCCAGGTGAGGTAGGCAACATGCAGGTGAGTCCAGGAGCTGGGGGTCGTGGAGGAGACACACCCTGGTAAGGGGAAGATTCCTGGAGCCTGCGGACTTGGGGGTGACCTGGAGCTGTGCACATGGAAGGTTCTAGAGTTGGCAGAAAGGCTGCATCAAATAAGCACATCAGTGGGTAAGAAGCAGGTTGTGTCTAAGTGGGGATGGTGGCCTGGAGGGGTTCAAGGCCCAATTCCAGACTGTAGGGCACATGACATGGAGACAGGCCATGGGGCTTAAAGATGTGAAGCTGGAAGTAAGAAATAGGAAATGAGGTCATCAGAGACAAGGACAAGTAGTTTTCCTCTGACTGTGCTTGTTTGTTTAGGTAAAACCACAAACCCAGCCAGTCTCAAAGGACTTAGAACTCCCGTAGTGACCTCTGGAAGCCTCTTAGGACTCACCAAAAATTATATACAAAGAAGGTGATCACATGTTCTCTTCCAAATCTCATTGTCATCTCAAAGTTTAGCGACAGGGCAGAGAACAGGGAAAAAAATGTCAAGCTGCCTATTTTAGCAAAAAAGGACCATCCACATTCATGTAGAGTTTAAGTATACTTTTAAAAATTGAAATCTCACAGTGTCCTTTGAAGGAAGTCTTACCACTCGATTTTATAGTGGAGAAAATTGAGGCTCAGGGGTTCTCAGTGGCCTCCTGAAGGCCACAGAGGTCTGAGGATGGAGCTGGGAGGGACTCCTGGGGCTCTGGCCTCAGATCCCACACTTGGTACCACTCTCTGGCTTGTTTGGTTCTCACACTTTTCCCCTCAGGGACCTCTAATTACTAAGGCTTCAGGGATTGCACTGGGCACACAATTCGCATTTGTCTGAAATACTTTAGACGACTTGGATTTGCTTGACAAAATTCCTGTGAATAGGGCATTCACTCCATAATTCATATGGGTTTATTTTGAGGTTTTGTGTTGAAGGGATTATATTATAACCGAGTTCTCCTGAGAAAAGCTGTAAACATCGAGAGGTGACATCCTGGCGCCTGCTGTCCTCTGGGATGCTTTGGGGGTTGGTAAGGGCTCACAGGGGTCATCCTGGGCCTGAGCGCCATGTGGTTACAGTAATCGTGGCAGGAAGCTCACCTGCTGCTGTGTGGCCCAGGCCCCCAGCTGAGTGACCACCGGCAAGCGGCTCTGTCTTGCTCTGTTCAGTGGGGTTAATTCCCTGCCCCGATCACAGGGCTTTTGAGAGGGTTATGGTGACATGGGCTTACGTACAAGTGCCTCACAAAGACGGTGGGAGCCTCGGTGAGGACCCTGATGGAAAGCTGTGAGGCAGCGGACAGAGGGACTGGACCGATGTGAGGGCCCCGAGTTCCCGCCCAGCCTCAGGGAACAGGGCGACAGCCTGGAAGTGTCTCTCCAGGGTTGGCCGGGCCCTGGGTGACACAAGTGCTGCCCCCCTGTCACCCACATCGCTGGATAAATGTACCCGCCCAGGAGCGGGGCATGGGGACAGTGGGACACAGGAGAAGCTGGGGATAAACCCAGCTGAGCCCTTAGCTCCTGAGGACCCTGGCGGGTCAAGGTGGCCTGCACAGGAGAAATGCAGTGTCCATTGAGGACCAGCTCCACCCTAGACATGGTCACCATCACCTGCTTCTCATTATCACAGTGTTCTGAGAAGGCCGCCTGTTGCCCCTTCAAGTTAAGGACACCGAGATTCGGAGCAGGCGGTACTTGCCCCATGTCCCGAGCTGGCAGGTGGCTGACATGGGTATCAGCTCTGGTATTCCTCTCATTTGGAAACATTTATTGTACCTCTAGAAGGAAACAGGCTGTGGTGTGGGCACCAGGTCTGCAAGGTGCCCAGGCTGAGCTCCACGCTCTCAGGGGCCTCCACTGACTGAAAGTCAGGGGCCTGATACCCAGCACTCTGGTCTTGCAATGTCACTTTGCTGTCCACCCTTCCTCAGAGAGGGATGGGAGCCCAGGAAATGAACCTGGTCCCCATCCAGGTTCCCAAGGGCATCCCGGGCTCAGACACAGCTCCCTCCTCAACAAAGTGTGACTGGGGACCCTCTTGGGATGAATCCAGTTTAACAAAACCAGAGAGAGGTGCTGAGGTGCACCGCACAGGATGGAGTGGTTATAAGTCTGAATGTTGCAGCACGCGGGGCCTGCCTACGAAGTTAGGAAGTTGATAACATCCTCAATCACCTGCTATGGGAAGTGAGGGACTCCAGCCTCAGGGCAAAGGCAAAGGCACCCCAGACAATCCCACGTTTCTAAGGATGCGCGCCAGCCAGGCCTCCTACTGAGAATTTGGAGCTGACAACGCCCTCAATTAGCCAAGGTCATTATGGATATGGTGGGAAGGTGTCTAAGCTGGTGGAGAAATGCCTCGTGCTCCTGCTTTAACAACACTAAGCATCTCAAGGCTCGAGGTGGCTGCAAAGACAGGTGGAAGATGATGCCTTCTTTAGCGGTGTGAAATGCCAGATATCTTGTCACCCAGAGGGAAAGGAAGAATAAATACACTTTTCCCACTTAAAATGTTTTGGTTGTCTAACATCCTTGAAGTGATTAGTGACTTTTCATTTCTCGTTTAAAGTATTTGATTTTAAAGTAATTGATGTGTCTGGTCCAAAGAAGTAATTTTAAAGTAATGGATTTTAAAGTAATTGATGTGTCTGGTCCAAAGAAGTCTTTTTTCTTTTTGATCCTCGAATTCTTCCCTCTTTGACCACTGGCAGCCCCTTCGAGTTGGGTTTTCTACCGTTTGACCTGCCCCTTGCAGTCTCCAGCAGCCTCCATTTTTCAGGGAAGATCACATGTTCCAGATTCAACTCAGGCCAGGAATCAGCCATTGCCTCAGGTGTCTTGGTGCTGGTTGATGGGAAATAAGAATTCAAGAGCACAGTCTGGGTGTAGCCAAGCCACTGTGCCAAACCCCATGCCCACCATTTCCACCAGCGATTCTAAAGTTTTTAGACTAGAGGGTCACCATGGAGGAACACCTGAAATGCACATTACTGGACCCCACTCTCAGAAGCTCTAATTCAGAAAGTCTAGGGTAGACTGTGCTCTGAACATACTCCTCAGTAATTCTCATGGACTGTCATTAGAAGTTAGCTCCAGCAGGAAGGACCCACAGAGACCTTTGCTGGTGTGTGTGGGAGGTTTTCTTTTGACCTACAAGATTATCAATAGTCATGACATATAGTATTTTATGCCTGATCCTTGAGTCAGCGTTTCAAAAAGCTTTTTCTCTCCTTAGATATTTTCCTTTTTTCAATTTTCTTGGGGTGAATAATTTATTGCTTTCTTTCAAAATCCAATTTGCTCATCATCTCAAACCATCCTGAATGTATTTGTGAATTACGTGACAATCTTGAGATGTAGACACAGATTTTTGAAACAACTTTCTCAACAAAAACAAGGGGAAATCTTGGAATGAAAATCCATCTGTCTCCTGCGGTTTGGTTTGATGAAAGTCTTGCTGAAACATCAAACCCACACATCCGTCTTGCGTGGAGGGAGGAGCATAGAACTGAGGGGCTCCAAGCATGTCTGAGACTTTCCCATAACTCTGGTCTCCATGGGTCTGCCTGGGAAATTATGGATTTGTAGTCATTTCTGTTTTCAGCGTTTGGGGGGTTTCTTTGGCTGTTTCATAATCCAGAAACATACCAGCTCTTCTCTCCTAGTGTGGTATCACCCAGAAGATGAGTGCAGGGCCAGAGCTGGGACCCTCTAATTAAGAAACCTCCATGGAATGGAGATTGTAGAGGCTGAAATAGGCCAGCCGGTGGGAGACAAAGGTACAGGATGTTCCCATGAGCCTGTTTCCTGGGGCCCCATGCGTCCCTGGCTAAGGTGAGGGGTACTGCCTGCCAGGGAAACTTTCAAGAGCAGCTTGTCTCTCAACAGTAAGAAAAGGACAATTATTCAGGGTTTGGGGGCCATGAGATACGGAAGGTGGAAGTTTTTATAACTTGGAAGTAGACTCTGAAATGAGAGCTCTTTCTGGAAATGAAGACGGTTGGGGTCTGGGCTGTGAGTCCTTTCAGAGCAGGCATGGGAGTAGGGTTTTTTTTTTTTGGCCTCTTTAGCTTGATTTTGGGGGCGCTGTAAGTGTCCCGCAGAGCTAACAACATAGCACATGCTCAGTAAATGTTGAAGAAATGAACAATCAAACAAACAATCCGTCGCTTCATTCACGATTAAATCCATAGGTGAAGCTGGCCAGGACCCTCTCCGTAACACAGCGTGGCCTCAGGCTAGTCACGGACACTCGCATAACCTGCAGTCCCTTTTCTCTAACGCTGTGTTTGCTTTTAACAGTGTCTAAACATCATCTTCCAAAATTCCTCCAGATAGTGAAGACTAGTTAGGTAAGGCACTCCCCATGAGGTGGCAATGATGCAGGAAGAAGCCAAAGCTAAGGAAGTGACGGCCCCAGGCAAGGCCACTTGGTAGGAAGCAGCTGGCTGGGACTCCCCCTGCTGCTGCAGACACCAGAGAGGTGAGGCCCTGGGCCGGGGACAAGAGGCGGGAATGCCAACCACTTTCTCGTTTTCCCTTGTACTGTTATCAACTCCCTTTGGATTTCCCACGAGCTTAGCTGGTCCAGAGGGAGAATCTATTTTAACATTTGCCCAAATCCAAGCCACCTTTTGGCCAGCCCTTCCCCAGGGGCAGACCGCAAGTGCTTTGCTGGCAGCTCCACGCACCGTGGGTGGTTGCAATCATGAGGCTGAGTCCACAGGCCTGTGGCCACGCAGAGGAAAGGCTGCATTTGGCCCCGTGGGCACCTGGGGACACTCTGTCCCCAGTCTCCCCAGCCCGCTGCTCTATCCTAGGACATTCATGCTCTGCTCACTCGTAGGGTCCACATGGGCACGGTCCCCGCTGATGGACTCCTATGGGGACACTACAACGACTGCCCTTTGTGGGAGCAGAGGGACCCCAACGGCCTCTTCCTGATACTGACTGCAGCGCCTTCACCTCACAGAGCCCCTTCAGTCTCCCTCAGTCCATGGACTTGCACAGGGGCTCCCCTGCCTTTGGGTGGCAATTTCCTGCTCTCCTGAGGTTACTGCACAGGGATGCGCTTCCTCAATGGTCACCCCAGTTTGGCTGCCTTCAGGGAGCTGAGGAGGACAAGTGTGGACCAGGGACTGGCATTCGTTGTTCAAGACACAGACTGCGCAGAATCCCTCCTAAGGAAGGGCTGATCTGGGATTCCAAGGCGTGGCCTGAGATTATAGAATATAAGGCACTTATTATGTTGAGGTTGTCTCCTTTCATTTCTAGTTTATTGAGTACTTTTTTAATCATGAAAAGATGCTGAGTTTTGTCAAATGCTTATCTAATAAGTTGAGATGGTAATGTGGTATTTTTAATTCATCCTGTTAATGAGGTTATTACATTGGGTGATTTTTGTATCTTGAACCATTCTTATATCCCAGGAATAAATCTCTCTCCATCATGGTGTCTGATCTTTTCAGTATGCTGATGAATTAGACCTGCTAATATCTGGTTGAGAATTTTGAATCAGTATTCATAGTGGATATTGGTCTGTAGTTTTCATTTCTTTTTTTTTTTTTTTTGCGGTACGCAGGCCTCTCACTGTTGTGGCCTCTCCCATTGCGGAGCAAGGCTCCGGACGCGCAGGCTCAGCGGCCATGGCTCACGGGACTAGCCGCTCTGCGGCATGTGGGATCTTCCCAGACCAGGGCACGAACCCGTGTCCCCTGCATCGGCAGGCGGACTCCCAACCACTGCGCCACCAGGGAAGCCCTGTAGTTTTCATTTCTTGTAGTGTCTTTGGCTTTGTTGTCAGGGTAATGTTGGCCTCATATAATGAGTTAGGAAATGTTCCATCCTCTTCAAGTTTTTGGAAGAGTTTGAGAAGAATTTGTGTTCGTTTTTTAAATGTTTGGTAGAATTCACCTGTGAAGCCATCTGACACTGGGCCTTTCTTTGTTGGGAGGTTTTTGTTAATGAGTCAGTCTCCTTACTAATTGTATGTCTATCCAGATTTTCTGTCTCTTCATCATTCAGTCTTGGCTGGTTGGTAGGTTGTGTGATTCTAGGAATCTGTTTTGTCTAGGCTCTCCAATTTGTTGGCAAACAATTATTCACAGTATTCTCCTATAATCCTTTTTATCCCTATAAAATTGGGTGTAATGTCTCCTCTTTTATTTCTGTTTTTAGTTATTTGAGTCTCTCTCTCTCTCTCTTTTTGTCAGTTTAGCTAAAGGTTTGTCAATTTGTTGATTAAAAAAAAAAACTACTAGGGCTTCCCTGGTGGCGCAGTGGTTGAGAGTCCGCCTGCCGATGCAGGGGACACGGGTTTGTGCCCCGGTCCGGGAAGATCCCGCATGCCGCGGAGCGGCTGGGCCCGTGAGCCATGGCCGCTGAGCCTGCGCGTCCAGAGCCTGTGCTCCGCAATGGGAGAGGCCACAACAGTGAGAGGCCCACGTAACGCAAAAAACAAACAAAAAAAAAACCAAAAAAACTACTAACTCTTGGTTTCATTGATTTTCCCCATTGCTCTTCTATTCCCTGTTTTATCTCTCTCTGCTTAATCTTTATTATTTTCTTCCTTCTGCTAGCTTTGGATTTGGTTTGTTGTTCTTTTTCTAGTTCCTTAAGGTTTAAAGTTAGGTTGTTGATTTGAGATCTCTCTTCTTTTTGTTTTTTCTTTTTGCCATACACGGACCTCTCACTGTTGTGGCCTCTCCCGTTGCGGAGCACAGGCTCCGGACGCGCAGGCTCAGCAGCCATGGCTCACAGGCCCAGCCGCTCCGCGGCATATGGGATTTTCCCAGCCTGGGGCACGAACCCGTGTCCCCTGCATCGGCAGGCGGACCCTCAACCACTGTGCCACCCGGGAAGCCCCTCTCTTCTTTTTAAATGTAAGCATTTATGGCTATAAATTTCCCTCATTGCTTTCATTGTGTAAGTTTTGGTATGCTGTTTTCATTTTTATTTGTCTCAAGATATTTTCTAATTTCCCTTGTGGTTTCTTCTTTGATCCATTGGTTGTTGAATAGTGTGTTGATTTTCATATATCTGTGAATTTTCCAGGTTTCCTTCTGCCTTAATTTCTAGTTTCATTGTGATCAGAAAAAATACTTTGTATGATTTCAACCTTTTAAAATTTGTTAAGACTTGTTTTGTGGCTAACATACGGTCTGTCATAGAGAATGTTCTATGTGCACTTGAGAAGAAACCCTAAATATTCCACAGGAAAACTATTAGAACTAATAAATAAATTTGGTAAAGTTGTAGGATATAAAAATCAGCACACAAAAATCAGTTGTGTTTCCATACATTAACAATGAACTCTCCAAAAAGGAAATTACCAAAACAATTCCATTTGCAATAGCATCAAAAGGAAGAAAATTCTTAGGAGTGAATGTAACTAAGAAGGGGAAAGACTTCTATACTGAAAACTACAAAACGTTTCTGAAAGAAAATTAAGAAGACACAAATAAATGGAAAGACATTCTGTGTTTGTGGATTGGAAGACTTAACATTGGTAAGATGTGAATATTCCCCAAAGCCATCTACAGATTCAATGCAATCCTTATCAAAATCCTAACATTTTTTGTGGGAATGGAATAGTCAATCCTAAAATTTGTTTAGAATCTCAAGGGATCCCAGATAGCCACCAAAAAAAAAAAAAAAAAAATCTTGAAAAAGAGGAACAAATCTGGAGGCTATACTTTCTGATTTCAAAATTTACCACAAAGCTACCAAAACAGTGTGTTACTGGCATAAAGACAAACATACAGACCAGTGGAATAAAATATTAATAGAAAACTAACAAATAAACCTTTGTATGTATGGTCAAATGATTTTCAATTATACATTTTCAAGGGTCCCAAGGTCATTTGATGGGGAAAAGACATACTTTTCAACAAATGGTGTTGGGAAAATTGGGTATCCACATGTAAAAGAATGAAGTTGGATCCTTACCTAATACCATATACAAAAATTATACCAAAATGAATCAAAGACCTAAAAGTAAGAGCTAAACTATAAAAGTCTTAGAATAAAACATTAGAAGGAAAACTTCATGACATTGGATTTGGCGATGATTTCTTGCATATGACACAAAAAGTCAACAACAACAACAAAAAGATAAATTGGACTTCAAAATTTAAAATGTACTTCCAAATTAAAAATGTTTATACATCAAAAGACACCACCAACCTCAAGGAATAGAGGAAAATGTCTTCTAAAATTTTGCAAAATATTGCAAATCATATACCCTAAGAGGGATTGCTATCCATAATAAATGATGAACTTCTACTACTCAACCACAATGAAAGCAAACAATGTGATGTGAAAAAGGACAAAGGACTTGAATAAACACTTCTCCAAAGAAAATATAGGAATGGCCAATAAGAACATGAAAACATGCTCTACATCACTGATCATTAAGGAAATGCAAATCAAAACCACAGTGAAATTCCACTTCACACTCATTATTATGGGTATAATTTTTTTGGCATGTGGAATCTCTCCGGACTGGGGCATGAACCCGCGTCCCCTGCATCGGCAGGCGGACTCCCAACCACTGCGCCACCAGGGAAGCCCCATGGGTATAATTTTTTAAAAATATAAAATGAGTATTGACGAGGATGTGAGGAAGTTGGAATGCTTTTTCTTTGCTGATGGGTATGTAAAATGGTAGAGCAGCTGTGGAAAACAGTATGTTGTTTCCTAAAAAAAAAAGAAACAAACAAAAACATAGAATTACTGGATAATCCAGCAATTCTACTTCTGGTTATATATCTAAAAGAATTAAAAGCAAGGACTCAAACAGTAATTTGTACACCCATATTCACAGCAGCATTATTCACAATAGCCAAAGGATGGAAACAACCCAAGATTCCAGATGAATGGATAAACAAAATGTGGTAATGTTGTAAATAAATTTACTACATACATATAAGTAAATATTCCATAAATGGGATATTATTCAGCCTTGAAAAGGAATGAAATTCTGACACATGCTTCAATATGGGTGAACCTTAAAGACTTTTTCTAAATGAAATAAGCAAGACACAGAAAGAATGAATGTATGAATGTATGAATCCTCTTCTATGAGCTACCTAGAGCAGTCAAGCTCATAGTGACAAAAAGTGTAATGGTGGTTACCAAGGGCTGAGCAGAGAGGAATGGGGAGTTACTGCCTAATGGATACAGAGTTTCAACATGGGATGATGAAAAAGTTCTGGAGATGGATGGTGGTGATGGTTGCATAACAATGTGAATGTACTTAATTGTACATTTAAAAAAGGTTAGGGCTCCCCTGGTGGCGCAGTGGTTGAGAGTCCGCCCGCCAATGCAGGGGACACGGGTTTGTGCCCCGGATCGGGAAGATCCCACATGCCGCAGAGCGGCTGGGCCCCATGAGCCATGGCCGCTGCACCTGCGCGTCCTGCAACGGGAGAGGCCACAACAGTGAGAGGCCTGCGTACCGAAAAAAAAAGTTAAAATGGTAAATTTTATGTTATGTGTATTTTACCATATAAATGAATGGGAGAAAAAGGTATAAGCAAAGAAGAGATGTTTTCCCTCTCTGAGAGGGGGAGGCATACAGTGATGCTGGTCTCAGAGACTTGGGGATTCAGAGGATGCCTTTGGCATCCTCAGTCTTGCTTGTGCCTTCACCCTCACTTGCGCCCTCTACCCCATACCCTGTCTCCCCAAATTGGCTGAAATTCTCTCTGCATCATGGCCACAGATGGCTCCCAAATTACATCACGTCATCTTAGTGACTAAAGAGAAAAGAGAGGGGTTTTCTTGTACAGAATATGGGTATAAATTCTCAAGAAAGGATTCTAAATAACACCAGTTATTTTATGCGTTCACGTGGGATATTCTGATCAGCAGTCCTTCATGGACCATTTGGAATAGAAAATGAACCATTCCCTGGATTTTTTCTTTTAAAGGAGCAGGGGGAACCATAGTAGACAGGCAAAATTAGCAGCTTTGACAAAAGGGCTAATAATATTTTCATTGAAGGGTTGTGATGAGAGTTAGAGATGCTGTGTATTTTTTTTTTTTTTTTTTTTGGTCACACTGCATGGCTTGTGAGATCTTAGTTTCCTGACCAGGGATTGAACCCAGGCCCCTGGCAGCGAAAGCCCTGAGTCCTAGCCACTGGACCATCAGGGATTCCCAAGAGATGCTGCATTTTAAGTCCTGTAAATGGTAGGCATGCAATAAATGGAGGCTGCAGGAGTTACGTCTCCATAATTAATCTTGGAAGATGAATTGGAAAACCTATCAAGTCTTAGAAAACTGTCTTAGCTTTGCTGCATTGAACGTACATGGGGTCCTTACTATCGAGACTGTGTTCTTCATATACTACTTCCCACTAAAAGGCACCAGGCTCCTTGTAGAAGTGGAGGATTCCAGGGACATGGAAGGTAGAGGAGGATCCTGAAACATCTTGAAATGTGCAGGCCAAGTCAAAAGACATAGAAGCCAGCTTGAAGGGTCTCTTCTGGCATATCATGGGTCACTTAGAACATCACAAAGGAAAACAACTGTACGGGGAATACAAAAAAATCCATGAGACCCATATCACACTTTTCAAAAACCACTGGTCATTTTCAGAGCATCAACTCATTACTCTGGAAACTGCGAAAGAGAAGGAATAAAACACATAGCCTATATATCAGGATAACAAAATAGTTGATGGAGGTATATTTTTCTTCATAGGTGAATTTCAGCTAATAAATGCAGAAGGTATGATAGATTAAAATCCCGTATTTTGCAACAGCTAATAAAATAATAAATTTAGGGAACGGTTATCGTTAATAGCTGTAAAAACCCATGAGATGAACTTGACAAGGAAGCGGAGGAATCAGGCTGACACCACCTAAACCTATGGTTAATCTTAGAATGTGGGACAACCAGATGCTATGTGCACCAAAATGTGATGTGGTAGGAGGTGAATAGCACCGCCATTGATTCTAAATCTAAAAAGTCTCTAGATGCATCTGTTGGTTTGTGGGAAATATGGAAAAGAGAGAGACAATAGTATGGTGGGAAGTCATTAGCCAAATCTAGAATGAAAAAATTATCTTGTTTTTTAAAACAAATCAATGGCAGGGAAATTAACAAGAGGAATTATAAGGTCCAATTGTAAAACAGAACCCACCCAAGGTAGTTCAATAAGTGGCATTTAGGAGAGCTGTTACAAAGAGTGGAAAAGTGAAGAGGGCTAATGGAGAACAGTCACACCAGGAAGTACCATCACACTTCCTGGTGCAGCAGAGCCCAGGGTCAAGCTGCCCAGGAGTGTGGAACCCTAGGTGAGGGGCCACCTGATAATACATTCTTCAGGTAATATACTTTTTCTCTCTACTAGCTTATAAGATCTTTTTATTTATTTTTTCTGTCTTGGATGTTCTAGGGATGATTTCTCTAGGTATGATTTATTTATTTGGCTTGGTTATTAAGTTCTGAAAAATTCTCAGCCATTCTCCCTTTGAATATATTTCTCCTGCATTTCTTTAGTCTCTCCTTTTGAAATTCCTCTTATATGAAAATGGAATATTCCCACTGTCTCTTTCAAGACTTTTTACTGGCCTTTCGTATTTTCCATCTCTTCATCTCCCTCTTTGCTACATTTAGTGTGATTTCCTCAGATTTATTCTTCAAATCACTAAGTTTCTTATTGGTTGTGTTTAAGTTTTTGTTTCTCTCTCTCACTGAATTTTTAACCAAGGACTATATTCTTAGTTTCCAGGGAAGCCGGGCACCAGTTTTTGTATTAATGTCTCAGGTGGGAGATTCCTATACTACACAAATGATATGAATTCAGATCTCCTACTCTGTGCAGTATCAGCCAAAGTGATAACTTCTCAAGGGTAATTTTTTGCTGACTAAACTCCAAAGAAAGGCCGCTAACCTCTTCTCCATCTCTTTGTAGTTTGGGAGGACAGGGGGCCCTGTGAGTCTCCAGGCCTCACACAGAGTAGTTGTTGTTCCTCTGTCCTGTCCGGGGCTGGATCATGTCTGCTCTCCTTTCAAGAGCATTCTAAATGCTGTCATCCACCCCTGTGGCCACTGCTGGTTCAGCTTTCTCCTACAATTCTGCCTTTACCGTTTGATCGTTGTTTCCATCTGAAAGAAATGGGCCTTTATTTTTTGACACTTGGTTATGGAAGTCTTTTCTCACAACGTCTTATTCATTACTTCTACGTATTTAAAACCAGAAAGTGGCATCAGCTCAATCCACTGTGCTGCCAGAAGTTTCTAGTAGCAGAAGCTTTAAAATGAAGAAATGTAATGATGAGTAGAGTATACACAGAAATATACTTATGTCCTTAATTACCTAGATATTCAGTGCCTTTGCTCTGTACTCTGGGTATTACCACATTGGATAAAATCCCTGCCCTTAAAGGACATCACCTTGTAATGAAAATATACAGAAATGCACAGAAATAGTAAAGGAGAAATAAAGGGGAAGAAAGGAGAAAGTGCAGAATGTGGGTGTAAAACTCACATCTGAGCAGGGCTCGTGATAAAACCCTTCCCTCCGGGAGCACACACATGGCGAGGAGGGTGATAGCCAGAAAGTTCAACCCAAGTGCAGGAGATGCAAAAACATAGTACTTTGGTTGGCTGCCGTATTCTGTGTCACTTCCGTCTGTGCAACGATGAATTGCTAAAGAAGTTACATGCAAGCGTTTTCAAACTTAATTACATTTTAAGTGTCAAGGGAATCTGTGTCTCAAGGCAGCTTTCATAGTGGCCTCTGCCATGCACAGCTGTGGTGTCCACTGGCCTCGCAGCTTCTTGTGACCCATCCATGATCACTGATGTCTGGCTCACTCTCACACCCCCAGCACCAGATACAGGACATGACACATAAGATGGGCTCAACAAACACCTGGCCACTCAATGAAACAACTACTCTCCAAGCCCGTGCACCCAGCTTCATGCATCACACATTATTCTTGGAAGGCCCTGGTGTTTTCCACCCTGCAGGATCCATAGGAAAGTGCCTTTCCCTAACCCAGGGCCTCCAACACCTTCATGTAAAGGCTGCTGAATAGCAGCAGAGCATGGGGACGCTGGCCCTTCTCCACCCCACCCTCCTATTTTCTTTTCCAGTGAGAAGCTGCCAAAGTAAAAAAGATTCATTCTACTCACAGGATCCTGAAGTGGCCTCCTGCCCTCCAGAGGACGCCCAGGTGACGGCCTGTTCCCGGGCCACACTGAGTGAGTGAGCCAGGGACCTGGAAGCCCAAGCGGTGGAGGGAGACCCCTAAGCAAAGCCCCCAACCAGGGATGGAAGGACTCAAGCGGAACAGGCACACGCGCACACACACACACACACACACACACACACACACACAGAGAAAGGAGGGTTAGTGGAAGGGTTACGAGGCTCCTCCGGACCAGACACCGCTAGGAGTTTTACATGTATCGTGCTTTTATTTTTCTTCCAGTCCTTCGACATACATGTTATAAAGCCCTATTAGCCAGGTCCTGGTTCCCAAGCCCATGCATGGCAGCACTGGGGCTCAATCCAGCCCGCTCACCGAGACCTGCCCTCTCCTGCTCCTTCAGCAGCCTTGTGTTTTTTACCGATATCCTGAGGCTCTTTGCCTCTTGTGGACACGTATGCTGCCCTTATTTATGGGGCCACTGCCTGACATAACAAGCGCGGGCGCCAGCTCACCCTGGAGCTAGTATGTCGGCAAGTATAAAAGCAGTTGGCTTGGGCTCCCCTGGTGGCGCAGTGGTTGGGAGTCCGCCTGCCGATGCAGGGGACACGGGTTCGTGCCCCGGTCCGGGAAGATCCCACATGCCGCGCAGCGGCGCGTCCGGAGCCTGTGCTCCACAATGGGAGAGGCCACAGCAGTGAGAGGCCCGCGTACTGCAAAAAAAAAAAAAAAAAGCAGTTGGCTTTACCCAGACACAGGATTCCCTCATGGGGCAAAGACCAGAATGGAGGGGTCCATCGCGTCCCTGCTGGGGCACACCGCAGACTGCAACAAGGCCCCGGCTCTGACGGCTCAGCGTGCATGTGTCGGCGCACGCAGGCTCTCTGCAGGCCCACCTCAGCTGCTCTGTCCGCTGCTGTTCCCATTCCTCTCCAGACCTGTCCCTCGGGTCCAGCCAAATAGAAGTATTTCTTGTTTTCCATGGGAGTTTCCCATTGCCTTTGCTTCTCCTGTTTCATGTGCATGAAGTGGCAACAGAGAGAGACAGAGAGACAAAGAGAGCCTTCTTTCCATACCTGCCCACCCTCCAAGGCCTCCAGAGGCAGCTCCACAGCAGGTGTTCCCTGACACTCACGCAGCCAGTAAGAATGACCGCTCCCTCTGACCGCCCACTCTCTGACCTCTACCAAGTGACCTCTCACCTGCACTGATTTACAAACTGTGCGACAGAATCCCTCACATAAGTTGAAGGTATGATAAGCCAGTTTAAATCACAGCCTTCTACTAAGAGAACAGTTTTGTAGCTCCTGGACCTGAGGGCTGGACCTCTGCCATCACACACTCCTGAACCTCTGCTATCATGCACTCCATGGATTTCCAACGTGAACACATTTGCTGAGCCAATGTTTATTGAGCTGCAGCTATACTGCAGGCGCTCGACATACATGAACCAGGAGGAAAAGATAAACTGCATGCGAGCCTTCCTCTGAAGAAGACAAATACCCCAATAACAACAACAACAACACAAAAACCCACAGGAGATTCTGAGAACTGGGAGACTGAGTGGCCATGAAAGTGTACGCTGCCCGGCCTCCCTGAAAATCAGGAAAAGTGAATGGAAACGACAGCGGGACAGCAATTCACATCCATCCACTCGGCCAGCATGAAAAGGCGTGACGGTCCCGAAAGCTGATCACGAAGTGGAGAAAGGGGCAACCTCAGACAGCGGGAGTGGACGGTGGAACCCCCGGCAGGAGCTGCCTGCATCGTGCTGGACGTTCCGCTCCTGTGTTTGAGCCACACTCCTGCACGGCAGCCCAAGGAGATGCATCCGAGGCTACTCCCTGCAGCTCTGCTCATAGGAAAGCTGGGCCCAGCCTCCAGAGAAGCCCTTCCCCTGTGGGCGCACTTGTACAGAAGGAATGAAGTGCAGCACGATGTCCTGTAACAGAGAGATACCGTGAATCTTGTGGGAGACAGAGCACAGCTGATAACTGGGTGAGAAAGGGCAGAGGGTGTTTCGAGGAGAAAAGGAAAGAAGAGTGTCCCAGCATGGCCAACATATGGTGGAGGAAAGAGTACGTGTGGATGGAGGTTGAGGTACTGGGATATGCGGGGGGTTGGGGAGGTCAGATAGGGGGTCATGTCAGGAACACATGGAAGCTTGAGCTCCCACGGAAGAGTTCCAACCTTCCCTGTAGCCTCCATACGTACAATCCCCACACCGTTGTTTAAGAGAAACAGCGCTGGGGGTGGTGTGGATGGAGCCAGCCCGGGTGGTGGATGTGGGCACTGGTCCCAGACCGGTGGAAGTGAGAATGGAGCGCAGAAACAGCCGGATTTTTTGCAAGAGCAATGGGCAGCACTTGGACCTCTTTCTGCGGTAAGTGAACTGTCTGCGATGACTGCCCTGGTGTCTCTAAAGAAAATCACAAAAGTGGAGCGTTACGCCAGATTGGAAGACTCCAGAAAGACAAAACCAGCAACGCATGAATGTTGATTAGATGCTGCTTCAGGGGGAGAAAAGAAAACCGTAACAGACATGCTGGAGCTATTGGGGAAATTTGAATACGGCAGCATAGTAGATAATATTAGGAAATTACTGTGTATTTTTTATGTATGATAATGTCATTTTGGTTAGGTAAAAGGATGTCTTCATCCTCAGGAGATGTGTGTTGTAATATTTAGGTTATGAGCTGTGTAGTTTAAAGTTTCAAGGGGTTCAGAAAAAGGAGAATGAAAGAAAAAAAAAAGAAATACCCACTTAAAATGTTCAGGATTGAATATATGATTTGAAAATATATCAAATTACTTTATTACTTGATTTCGTTTTGTAAGCTTTTAAGTTCTGTACTCTTTTGAATCAAAATTAGAGATAAATGTTTTAGTTTCAGAAACAGAGAAAAACATACAGACAGAGCAAATGTAGCAAAACGTTCTATTAAGGATTTTGCGGGGGAGGGATGGCATGTGGTGCATTTTGTACTATGTTTTCAAGTTTTCGGTATGTTGGCAGTTCCTCCTAACAAAGACATGGAGGAAAAATGACTGAATACAGTATTCTGCAGATAAGGATGTGAAATTAAATAGATGTTGGTCATTTGCCCTCCTGTGCTGGACTTGGGTCGCTGAAATTCGTTTGTTACTAGTTTCCTCCATGAGTAATTTTCAAAGGTCATCTGGAATTTGGGAATTGTAGCAAACGGGATGAAGGTGAGGAAGGAAGGCGGCTGAGCTGGCCGAGTGGGAGCCCGGACGTCACGGGGCCTGTCGCCACCTGCTTGGACGCCAGCACACAAGCTGTTAGTGTTGACATTTCAATGGCGTTCCCACCTCTAAACCCGTCTTGTTTTTGAAACTTTGGAACCTGAAAGAGTTCATTCTTATATGGGTTTTTCTGAGTCTGCTCAGACTACCCGGGTCCCCAATCTTCTCCCACAAACGGAGCCAGGCCTGGAGGCAATCAGACATCAGACGCAAGCTTTCCTCTTCGTCTTAAGTGACAGCCACGGCTAATGCCAGAGTGGGAGGAAAGCCGCGTTCCAGGCCACTGGCTGCCAGCGACTTGAGAAAACGCTTCTGCCTGACATTGCCTTGAAAAAAAATAATGAAAATGTCCTGGTGTTTAAAGAACCAAGAAGGATGGTAGCAGTGGGCTGCTTTTTGCTTCAAAATGATTCGGCGTTGGGGCTTCCCTGGTGTCGCAGTGGTTGAGAGTCTGCCTGCCGATGCAGGGGACGCGGGTTCGTGTCCCGGTCTGGGAAGATCCCACATGCCGCGGAGCGGCTGGGCCCGTGAGCCATGACCGCTGAGCCTGCGCGTCCGGAGCCTGCGCTCTGCAACGGGAGAGGCCACAACAGTGAGAGGCCCGCGTACCGCAAAAAAAAAAGATTCGGCGTTGCTTTTCTTGGATGAGTGACTTTCTTAAAAGCCGGATTCCCTCTCAGATGCAGACCTTTGACGCAGAGCCCAGGGGACTCCAGCCACGTGGGGCTCACTGCTGCCAGCCTGGGATCTGAGGCTCCAACCCCACATGGGCAGAGCGATGGCCAGAGCACAGGACCTGGCACAGAGGAAAGCCCAGACACCTTTCAGCGCTGGGCAAAGCCCTCGCAGGGATGAATCAATGGCCCTGTGACCTGGCCTGGGGCTCACAAACTCAGGCATCCGGAGGCAGTCTGACCACGAGGGCCTGGTCTCCCCTTCAAGTTCTCAACGTGGACTCCATTGAGCCAGAACTTCCCTGTTGCAAAAGAAGCCAAGAATCCCGGTTTCTGTGTAAAGCCACCTGAGCTTGAAAGGTTGGCAATGAAATCAATTTAAAACAGTGTGACACCACCACGTGGGTCAAACGAACCATGCACACAACTGGGTGCAGCCCAGGGTCACCCATCTGCTCCCTCTGCAGCTGGTGACTGCAGCCCAAATCCCGTTTCTGCCACTTGCAGCCTGATTTTTCCCCTGAGAAAACAGCTCCAATGCTGCCCCCCCAAGGGGCCACTGGGAGGACCGACGGGATTCTGGAGAGCGCGGGGCCAGGTCTGGGCACCGCCGCCCTCTCCCTCCCTCCCTGTGTCCTGCCCATCTTGGCCCTGAGCCTTTCCCCCTGGGGCCTCACACTCCACTCAGAGTCTCCCCAGGCTCCAGTCCACGTCTCCTCAGACATAACCTGGCCAGCCTCCTGCAAACCGCCTTCCACCTTCCACAAAGGCTTTCAGCTCCCTGGTCAAGGGGCTGCCAGCGTTTCCCGGTGGGCTCATGAATGGTGGTGCCCTTGAGCTCCACTGTGCCCAAAACACCACCCCCAGCACTGTCCTGGACCTCAGCCCTCCCCTCCACCCACTTTGCACAGACACTTGAGGCCTAAGGCCCGTCCTCCCCGGTATCCATCAGGTGACTGGAGAGCCCAAGCCTGGGCTTCAGAAGCTCTGAGACAGCACCTTCCTCTCCTTCCTCAGAGGCCACCGAGACCTGGGCCCACCTGGGGGCTGTGGACAGGCCATGCCCCGTGCGCTTGAAGTTCAATTTCAGAAACGTACACACGCTGGCCGCCAAAGCAGAGCAGGTTCACTGTGGGGATTAGGCTGAGCTGTGGCCTCATGTTCTGACCCTGCCACTTGCCAGATGACCGTCTGGTCACCCCTCTCCACCTCCCTGGGGGCCACTCTCTCCTCGTGGCACACACAAAGAAGTGGGTCGTAAGAGCATTGTCACCCAAGGGTACGTGGGGACCAAATGGTCGTTAACAGGAAGCAGCTGCACAGAGAGGACACAGGGTCCACAACTCCAACGTGGACCGTCCCCGAAGCCTGTCAAGGGTCAGAGAGGGTCTCAGCTGGAAAATCATTCTACCGGAACATGAACTTCTCCACAGACTATTAGCTTTTGGAAAATAGGATACCTGTTGTGGACTGAATGTCTGTGTCCCCCCAGAATACCCATATGTTGCAGCTGTAACCCAGAATGTGATGATATTTGGAGGGGGAGCCTTTGGGAGGTGATCAGGGTTAGACGAGGTTACGAGGGTGGGGCCCCCGTGATGGGATTAGTGTCCTTGTAAGAAGAGGAAGAAACACCAGAGTTCTCTCTCTCTCTGCCACGTGAGGACACAGCAAGAAGGTGACAGTCTGCACGCCAAGAGGGGAGCTCTTACGAGAACCTGACCTCACTGGCACCTTGATCTCAGACTGCCCACCTCCAGAACTGTGAGACATCAGCATCTGTTGTTTAAGCTGCCAGACCGTGGCATCTTGTTATGGAACCTGAGCTGACTAAGACAACACCTAAACCCTAAATACCTAAGGCCCCGCATACTCTGGGCAGTAGCACGTCTGACTCACCAGGATGAGCTGATGGCACATTTAGCCTGAAGAGAACAGGCAGACTTCATGCCCCTAGAAGGGGGCTTCCTGGTCCCCTTGGCATCTAGAAAACAGCCCTTCCCAGCCATCAGAGTTCCGAGAGTCTAGAAGTGCACACAGAGCAAGAGAAACAAAGACAGAACCCTACAGGGGAGGCTCTTGGCCCCTGCCACCAGGGCCTTAGGAGGAGAGGCAGGAAGGGCAATCAGGACCATCTTTGGCACTTGCAACATTGTCCAGGACCGATTTCTGCACAAGTCGCATTGTCTAACCCCTGGAACTAACAATTTCAGAATAAGAAGGCCAGCTCAGCCTCCTGCTACATGGCTGACCCGACTGTCCCCTATGGGGACATGTCAGTTAACCTGCTAAGCATCTTGCAAGCGGTTGCTCAGCTGGTGATCGTTCTCTGGTGTCCAGATCCTGAGGGCAGTAGTGGATTCCACAGAAAGGGGACAAGTTTAGGAATCGCATCCACCTGCCCCACCACTTGTTAAGTGTGAGGTTTTGGGGTAGGCCTCTGGGTGCCGTGTGGAGGGGAGGTGTCTTACATCCCCTTGACATTGGGGGAGAGAATTTCTGGCCTCCTATTGCTCCTGAGGTGGGTGTGTCACCTGGGGAAGGCAGGGGACCAGTGGTCAGGGGCTGGGCATGTCATAGACCTAACTTTAGGGGTCACTGTGTTTCCTCTTGTCACTTCAGAGAAACATATCATCATGTCTAAGTACCAGTTGATGCTGTTGTCCAGAGACATGGGACCTACCCATTACTTTTCCGATGTATCATATTGTTTAGTCACATTGTCCTGCTTGTCTTGTGCCGACTTTATTTATTTTTTTTATTCTTTTTTTTTAATTAATTAATTTATTTTTGGCCGTGTTGGGTCTTCACTGTTGTGCGCAGGCTTTCTCTAGTTGCAGTGAGCAGGGGCTACTCTTCGTTGTGGTGAGCGGGCTTCTCGTTGTGGTGGCTTCTCTTGTTGCAGAGCACGGGCTCTAGGCATGCTGGCTTCAGTAGTTGTGGTGCGTGGGCTCAGTAGTTGTGGTGCGTGGGCTCAGTTGCTCTGCAGCATGTGGGATCCTCCTGGACCAGGGCTCGAACCTGTGTCCCCTGCATTGGCAGGTGGATTCTTAACCACTGCGCCACCAGGGAAGTCCTGTGCCGACTTTAATGTTGGTCAAGAGGCAACCTCCTGGTCATAGTACTCAAGGTTCATGTGCTCTGTAAATGGCAGAGATGATGGGAGGAACACGGTTGAAGATTCAGCTTAAAAACAACTGAAGATCTCTTTTTCATTTTTTTTAATATTTGAATTTTATTTTATTTTTTTATACAGCAGGTTCTTATTAGTTATCTATTTTATACATATAAGTGTATACATGTCCATCCCAATCTCCCAGTTCATCACACCACCACCACCCACCTCCCCGCCACTTTCCCCGCTATGGTGTCCATAGGTTTGTTCTCTATACCTGTGTCTCTATTTCTGCCCTGCAAACCGGTTCGTCTGAAGACGTATCTATGATTGATTCATCAACAAGCGTGAGCTGTGCATCAGTTACACGTGAGATTCTGGACACAAAAAACAAATACACAGCATCCCAGCGTGCGGAGGTGCCCTGGGCCCCCACAGACACACTAAGTGCTGCCCGGGTGTCTAGGAGCGTGGAGGAGGGGCCCCTCCACGCTCGGGGAACGTTCCGGGAAGAATTCAAAGAGAGAGCAGGGCTGTGCTGGAGCCTGCGCTTTGGAAAAGTCACTTCAGCGCAGTGGGAACAGGTCTGAGAGGCTGAGACCCAGAGCCCAGCCAGGGGTGGTGACCGCTGTTAGGTGGACGTGCTAGTGCAGAGTGGGAGGGGGATACGCTCTTTCACCACGTCGGTAGTACCGTAATACAGATGATCAGCACGCGTTAGCCAAGCCCTGTGCCGAGAGTGCTACGTGCATCACCTCATTTAACCCTGTGAGTTAGCAAACGGTGCCCCTATTTCACGGATGAGGAAACCGAGGCCCTGAGTTGAAAGGTCACAGGTCACAGAGCTGGTCACTTGAAGGAAGAGTTGGTTACATTAGATCTGAACCCAGGCCATCAGCCTTCAAAACGCACAAGCACTGCTTCCCTGTCTCCCTGTCCCTAAGACAGACCTGGCTCCAATTAGCCAAAACGCTGAGGGAGACAAGGCCATCAGAACCTGCGAGAAGCTCATGTCAGCTCGCCCACTGCTGCACTGTACTTATAGGTATATATATATATTTATTTCTGAATGCAAATAGATACGTGTGCAAGTACATCCGCATATACAGGTATCTATACATACATATGAAACATATGCCGCACACACACACTCACTCTTACACACGCTCAGAGATGCTGGGATAACGCACCTGGTACACTTAGGAACTGTAACCTCTGCAAAGACGGCCTGGGGATTTGGGTGCAAGAGAGGGGGCTTCTAACACTCACTCACTTCTAACACTCACTTTATAGCCCGTCTGTAACGCTTGAATTTTTACTGTGCACACGCTCTACTTTTACAGCAATAAAATAAACGCAATTCAAAAATAAGTCTTGGCTCTGAACCTCAGTGTTAGGGAGAAGCGTTCCTGCAGGACTGCCATGGGTGCCCTGCTCGGCTCGGCCAGGATTATGTGGGAGGACGTGCTGCACCCCTGTGTACCCGACGCTCATGCAGTAAAGTCATCTGTTCTTAGAAAGCTCAGAGTGACGGCCTCGCCTCTGCTCTCAGAGGATTCATGGGTGCTCAGCAAACAAATGTAAACGGTTGCCGGCAAGGAACTTGCTTCACTCTATCCTGGAAAATAAGGCTGCTCTAAGCAGGGACTCTCAGGGCTCTGTGATGCCTGCCGTGAGTCTGTGAAACTCAGCCTAATGATTGAATAAGATGAAACAGCTGCTTTTGATTTCAGAAAATTCCCCGCACCCGACTGCGACTACACTGAACAGAGTTATTTTTGAAGCTGAAGTGGTGCTGGATCTTTTCAAACAGCCAAGAGCGTATCCATGGCCAGCTTCGTTTTCTTACACAACCCTTCGCTTCCTGTTTCTACAGAATGGAGCTCTGAATATTAATCTGCATGGATCTGTTCTCAGGCACTTCCTGACCTCATCTGTTAAAAAAACCAAGACACACACACACAAAAATGCTCAGAGTTTGAGAGAAAAATCTAAAAGGGTCTGAGTCTAATATATTCCCAGCCCTGAAAAGAGTTAACGTAACATTCCTTCTGTGTCAATATTTGGCACTCTGTACAATGCTGGCACTGAAAGAGTTTTTAAAAAGAAGAAAGAGAAAGAAAGGGAGACAGAGGGGGAGAGAGAGAGGGGACAAAGGAAAACAGAAATGAGCTTCAGTTTGGTGATTAAAATGAATACTGTTTGAGGTGAGGGCCTGTCTATTGCGCCCTCACGCCCCAATAATTCCTCTGTTCAGCCCTGTATCCTCTTGACCCACCATCCCAACTTGTGCAGCCGGTAGGAGTAAATGTGTCCTTCTCTGGGGCTCCCCTTCAAGTCCTACCTCCCCACCTGGGCTGGGCTCTCCAGGACTGAGGTCAGGACTCTCTCTGCAGTGCCCATCAGGCCCCCTCAGGCCTGGAGGCCCCACTGTCCCCAGGGCCCGAGCGGTGAGTCCGGTAAAGTCCATCGTGGCTCTATTGCCCTGGGCAGCAGCTGCTTCAGGAGGGGCGCGTGCAGGACTCTGGTGAGTGAAAGACGAGTTAAGTCTGCTCCCAGGCCTCTGGGGACATTTCCTCCCTCTTAATGTGTGACCAAGCATGGGGCCCATCTCCTTCCCTCCAGCCTTCGGCCATTGTTAGGTGAAGGCCAGGGTATCTCTGGGACCAGGAGGGGCCAGCCCAGGATGGGCTGGGGACAAAGCAATGGGGGACCCCAGGTCCTCCAGGGCTCCTGTAGAATTCTCCATGCCCACTGCCATCTCACTTGCCCATGAGTCTGGTTGAGAAATTAACAGGCAAACTTGTTGCTCAGAGTAGGTCGGTGGGAGCCCCAGGGCCAGGCTCCACACCAGCTCAGGTGGGAGAAGGAAAGACAGAGGTGGTGCTGAAGGGAAACTGGAGGTTAGGTAACAAAGTAGACTGGGAGTGAGAGCGCTCCAGGCGGAGGACACATAGGTAGAGAGGAGGTATGGGCCGCACCGGCAAAATCGGTCCATGATCAGTGATCCGTGATCAGGCATGCGTAAGTCTTTAAAACACTTACTGTAGTTTTCATCACTTGCGTGGTTGAGCTCCCTGCGGACCTTGCTGAGATGACACTGCACACATGAAGGACAGGCTACCCACAAAGGTAACACTGGAGACTTTGGCACCGGAACCACTGCCTGTGCTCAGCGCTTCCAGGTTTGCAAAGATTTGCGCCGACTGCTGCAGTTGAGTTCCAGATGGCCAGGAGAGTTCTCATCTGCTCACAAAAAATTAATGAGCACACACCTTGTGTGCTAGGCTTCAGGGTTGCAAGGTGAACAGCCCTTCCCTCAGGTAGTCTACCACTTGGTGGTGGGAGAAGTCACGTGGAAGAGCTCCTCCTGAAGGGCGTCTGCCACGCTCAGCACGGAAAGTGAAGTGCGTCGTTATAACAGGGCCGTTTACTGAGGAGTCCACATCCCTGGTACTCAGAGAAACAGTTTGCATAAATTATGTCTCATCTCCCTCTGCAATCCTTCCATCATCCCTGGACAGATCGGGCGCCCCAAAGACGGCTGCCCCCATGTACTTATCTCATCACACATGGTCTTGTTCACGTGACCAGTCCCACCCTCCCTGGAATCTGGGAAGTGATTATGATTGCTCCGACCAACAGGGAAAGGCCAATGGGGAACCAGTAAATGCTCAACAACTGGCTCTCTGGGAAAAAAGTGTAAAACCCTGATGTGTATCACTTGCCAATTTTCGTGGTGGAAGTATTTCCACCATGGCTGGAGTCACGTGATACTGCTCCCAACAAAGTTGGGAAGAAATGCCCAAGATCACACCACATGCTTCCACCATGCAGACAAAACAGACGGAGGTCACCCTAGAGCACCAATAATAGTGATATATAGTAAAATCATTTGGAAGTGATAGGTTTTGAGAATTTATCACCCCTATCTTTAATGAGATTCATTTCACTGTAAGTTTATATAACTTATTTTTAATGATGCCTGTGTTTATCAACTTGAAATTTTAACAATCGGCAAAATTCCTGAAAGTTAAGCAATCAGCTCTTGTGAGCTTGTACTGTCTGGCATGGAGTACACACACACAGAGAGAATTACTTGTTTGTACAGCAAAGTGTCACAGACTGGGCAACTTAAACAAGACATGTATTCCCTCACAGTTCTGGGGGCCAAAAGTCCAAGATCAAAGGCTGGTTTCCCCTGAGACCTCTCTCCTTGGCATGTAGATGGCCGTCTTCTCTCTGTGTCCTCACATCATTTTCCCTCTGTGTGTGTCTGTGTCTTGATTTCCTCTTCTTTTAAGGATCCCAGTCAGATTGGATTAGGGCCCATCCACATGACCTCATTTTACCTTAGTCACCTCTTTAAAGACCCCCCATCTCCTAATACAGTCACATTCTGAGGTCCTTGGTGTTGGGACTCCAACATACGGATTTGGGTGGGTGGGGGGGAACAACTCAGCCCATAACACTGTCCCAGTCGTCTTTCTCTTAAAAATATATAATTTATAATTGTAAACAGTTGACAAGCACTGAAAGTTCAGCAGAAAACAATGCCCTCCAGGCAGTTCCTGACCTGTTCTGTGTGTTTCCTGCTGGCTTCTGGGTTTCCCCGCCACATCCCACCCCAGAGCCGTCTTTACATTGGTCACTTTGAAAGCCATAACTCTCTTCCAGACCCCCTGATGGCACCCTGGCTTCCTCTGTGCCTTGCCAGTGCCACCTGAACTCAGCAAATCTGCCTGCTAAATGTGCCACACCATGCGGTCATCTGGTCTACCTGCTCTTCCGCTCTGATGCCATATTAGACAGAACGCTGGAGAGAGCAGGCTCATTCCTCAATGTTTGAAATGCTAGTTGAACTCTCAAACTTTCCATCCACCACAACGTGCATGAAGGATGATGGCCACGCTCCACGGGTGCAGCAAGGATTATGTGCAAGTTGACCCTTAACTGCTACCCACGCACAAGTATCAACATGAACTGGAGTGAGGATGACGTTCCTGCAGAAATGACCTTGATTCTGCTGTTTCATTACTTTCTAAGTAAATCACTCTCATCTTCAGCAGTTTATTATTGTGACAAATGGCAGTTCTCAAACTTACGTTGAGCACACTAGAGGGTCTGGACCCTGAGCTCCTTAATGACACAGATGGAAGCCCTCTGCTGACTGCAGGACCTTACAGGTCCTGACGCTGAGCAGAAACTAGAGACTGAATAGCATGAACAAGTTGGAAGATTCACCCCAGAAAGGAAGGTTGACAAGTAAAATTATTTACCTAGAGGTTGACATCTAGATTGGTCATTGGGACTTTCCATGTTATTTGGAAGAATTTCGGCATACCCACTATGAGGTGGCCAGGATAAAAAAGCTGCTTCTTGTCACTTTTGTTTGGAGAAGTGAAATCTGCTTTGCTTAGAAACAGTCTCCACGTTTAATCAAGCAGGGGCTGGAGGAAGTTACACAGAGGTAGTAAACATCATTTTAAAATACTGGAAAATGTCGTGGTGTTTTACACATTATGAAAGTAATACAAGTCCACGGCGGAATATGAGAGAACTAAAGAAAAGTGTAACTTGAGGTTTACAATTGTCCGTAATCCTACCACCCAGAGATAACCCTGGTTATCACTCAACATCTTCTTCCAAGATTTCTTCTAAGCATATTTTCATGTATGTAAGCACATCTTTTCCGAATAACTTTAGTTTGAGCAAAATCTTCTGCTAAGAAAATTCTTTGAAGTCATCTCTTTAAATGGATGGATCCAACTTCAGTCACGTGGCACCTCTGGGTGCCCCCTGGAGAGTCGAGCAGGCTTGAAGCCAGTGCTGGCTGAGTTCAAACCCATCCTCTCTGAGTTTCAGTTTTCCCTCTTTTGAAATGGAGACAGCAATAGCATCTACTTCAAGGGGCTGTTGAGAGGGTAAGACCAGTTAATGCTTGTAGAGCACAGATGGCTCCCTGCCTGAGGTGTGCCCTCAGGAAGTGCTTACCTGTTGTTCTATTCCTCCTCATTATAAACAATGCTGTCAGGAACATCTTTGTACCTAAATCTCAGTTTGCGTCTTTGACAACCTTCTTGGGTAGAATCCTAGCAGCTGTTTCATCACCGTCCGTCGGAGGATCCAAAGCAGGAAATGACCTCCTTCCTCTGGGGGTCAAGTGGTAGTCAAAGAAAGTAGCTTAATTTGGGAGAGCAGTTGTCCGAAGGTAGACCCAGGTCCCGGGGGTCACTGGGCTCCTCCGTGGGGTCATGGAGCCTGGAGTTGGGCAACAGGCTCAACTCCAGGGGGCAGGACTGAAATTAGTGCCCACTAAGCTGTTTGTTAAACTAATATGAAATTGCCCTTCACCGTGAGGGTACAAGTTGAAATCAAGACCCATTCCAGGGGAAGTCTTTTTATTACAGCCACTCTCACTTTTTTCTTTCTTTGAACGTTTTCGGGTTGCAACTAAGGGGGCACAAAATCTGTTCCCCCTTTGCTGAAGGTCCTTGGGGTGGTCAGGACAGCCCTCAGAGCTGAGCACTCAGAAATTTGGTTCTGAGATTTCAAACAATGTATAACCACTGCCGAGGTGACAAGTGGCCTGGCCCCCAGCTGGGCCCCGGGGAAGGGGTGGAACTGAGCAGAAAGGGTCCGGTGGACGAGGAGTGGGGCACAGCTGGCTTGGAGACGGAAACCGGAGCCACATCTAGCAACTTGCCCCATCCTGTGGCCCAGTTTTCTCACCTATGAATCGCATGCTAGAACCTCAGGTTCATGGTTGGCAAAACTTTTTTTTTTTTTTTTTGCAGTACACTGGCCTCTCACTGTTGTGGCCTCTCCTGTTGCGGAGCACAGGCTCTGGACGCACAGGCTCAGCGACCATGGCTCACGGGCCCAGCTGCTTTGCAGCATGTGGGATCTTCCCGGACCGGGGCACGAACCCGTGTCCCCTGCATCGGCAGGCGGACTCTCAACCACTGCGCCACCAGGGAAGCCCTGCAAACCTTTTTTAATGGGATTTTCATTCAACCAAGTGGATACACACAAGAGCCCCAGTATTGGAAAGTCAAATCCATCATTTCCGTATATAAACAGACATGTTCCAGCACTTCTTCCTACACAAATCTGGTGAAGAGCAGCGGGGCCTGGCTGGACACACACGCTGTGGCCAGGGGGCTGAGGACCTCAGGCAGCCCCAAGGCTGACCTCCCCTCCTGTAGGTGGGCGGGACCCAGGAAGTCCTGGCTCACGGGAGGCCCAGGCAAGCGTGGGGAAGGTCATCACATTCGACGACTTTCCTTTACAGAATAGGGGGTCTCCACTTAAAACGAATCCTGGAGCCTGCAAAGCTCATAAGAAAGTTTTATTTTAATCAATAGATTATCCAACTGCTTGAGTTTCTTAGGAGATGTTTGACT
Organism: Lagenorhynchus albirostris; assembly: GCF_949774975.1. NCBI lineage: Eukaryota > Metazoa > Chordata > Mammalia > Artiodactyla > Delphinidae > Lagenorhynchus > Lagenorhynchus albirostris. The sequence goes on along the minus strand of NC_083102.1, from coordinate 98,771,129 downwards.
CCTGAATGAGCACGGAGAGGGGTGCTGGGCTTGCGCCGCGGCCTCTGTGGCATGTGCGTCTGTGGCGTGTGGTCCTCGCCCAGCCCTTCGCTGCCTCTGCCCCCCAACCTCTGGAAACACTTCATCTTTTGTAAGGGGTGATGGGCATCTGTCAGGTATCTGACTTCTGAGGAATTATTCGCTCTTGATCAGGCCTTTGGGTGGGGCAGGGATGGTGGGGCAGAGGCAGGAGACTTCACGCTGGACTTTGGAATGTTCCCAAGTGGAAGGAAAACAGCAACATTGCTGGGTATTTATTTATTTCCTTATTTAGAAATAAAAATGAACGCTGCTGGAGAAGACAGTGACCCACCAGGCCCCGTGGTTAGCGGCGTGGCCAGGACAGGCCAGTGCCGACCTCCTAGCTCCCGGTCAATGACTTGCTTCCCTGGAATTACAAGACTTGGATGGAGACGCAAGGGGACAGAGAGACTGGCAGGAAACACAGGGGGTGACATTATGTCTTCTCATGAGAGTAAAAATGTATCGGAGTCAATCCTGGGGCGCCCTGGGGTTTCTCAAGGTGCAACCCTGCGGGACCCAGAGTTTCTTGGGTTGCAATCCTGGGGGGGCCTGGGGATTCTTGGGGGCTCTTTGGCAGCTTCTGGGCAAGCTGGCCTCGTTCCTTTTGGCCGGGGGCTGGGGACCACTGCAAGGTCCCCAGGAAGTCATGAGAGTAACACACCAGTGAGCGTGGCCAGGTGTGGGCAGTGGCGACTTCCCGAGGGCGGGTTTAGGGGACACTCTTCTGCCCTTTGTGGCAAAGCGGGTATTTATTTGAGCTCCTTCTAAACCCCTTCTATGAAAACCAACACACATCGTTCAGCGTCGGATTGCCTCTCAGATTGTCAAAACCTCCTCAGTTGCTAAAGGTTTGCTCCTAGCCCCTCCTGCCACCACTTCCCCCTACCCCCCCCAACCCCTGTATGAGCGAGCCATGCAGAGAGCTGGGGACCACCAAGAGCTTTGATCCCATGCAGTTCGCTCAGCTAAGGAATCCAGCAGGTCAGAATTCTTCCCTGGGATCTGCTGGGAATACGCCCATCTAAATTCTTGAGCTAGTTTTCAATGCTCAGGCTTCCCTGTCCCCCAGTGAAAGACCGTCTTTAAACAGGAAAGAAACACTGGTTAATAATGCTTCAGGAAAGCAAAGCTCTTCTCTCGAACATATACACATCTCTTTCTTAGGATAATTACAAAAAATGGGAACCTTTACTCGTTTTTTTTAAAGTGCATTCCTGGATCCAGCCCAGGAATTCAGAGGTCTGGGCTCAGGAATCTGCCTGTTTAGCCGCCCCTCCCCCAGTGTGATTTTGATGATCTGCTGGTTTGGAATCCACACCTCAGGCAGGAGGGTTTTTGGCATTTGGGAGGAGGGGCCAAAGTGCAGAAGATTCAGGGAGTACAAAATCAAGCCAGCTTTCTTGGATGGGGAGGTGGAAGGCCTGTGGCACGATTTTTGCTGCTGTGTTTTCTTCGGCTACCCTAAGCAAGTATCGGGCGTATTCCAGGTCTAGGTGGGCCCTGGGGGAGCCAGGAGAGTGGCCGTTGTGGCCAACATCTGCACTGAGTGCTGGAGGCTGCTGTAAATAGAGCACGGAACATGCTCAGTGCTCACAATGGCTCCGTAGGGTTGGTTCAGTTATCATTTCCACTTTTTACAGAAGAGGAATCTGAGGCTCAGAGAGGTTAATTAACTTGCCAAAGCCACACAGCGAATAACTGGTCCCTCTAGGATTTCAAAACCAGGCGTCATGCGTGGCTCCAGGCTGTGTCCCCAGGGAGCTCTCAATTAAGCGGAGAAGACAGAGGGGCCCACTGAGCGTGAAAACATGCTGTGGCCAGTTAGGGTGTGCAGAGGTCCCCAGCGATGCAGAGAGATACCCGAGTAGAAGAAGAAACAGATCAGTTGGACTTTATCATTATTGTAGTTATGCCCACTTGTCCAGCATAGGAACAATCTCAAACTTCATAACAAAGATCAAAGTGCAACACGCCACCTGAGGTCAGGGAGGTGTAATGGGTGGGCTGTGCCCAGGTCCCAGCGCTGCCTCTCTTGCTGGTACAGAGGCCAACGGCGTCCTGAAGCCAGAGTTCAGCCAGGGGTGAGGCAGGCCCTCACTATGAGCGACACATGTATTCCTGAGATGCTGCATGTGCATTTTAATAAATCATATGTTTCATTTTCAAAGGAATATATGTTTAGAAGGAATGTTATGTTGACTAACTCTTTGTAAACTAGTACCATTTTATCAATAACTCCTGGAACTTGTGTGTCTGCGGTGCGGGGGGAGAGGGACAGAAGGAGAGGGAGGCGGGAGAAGCATCCTCTCTGGTCTCGTCTTTCTGCTCTCAGGTTCCTAATTGCTAGCTGCTCCCGCCAGCCTGTGCCAACAGCATCCCAGGCTGAGGCTGGGAGCTAGCCGTGCCGCCCTGAGCGCGTCACCACCAGGGCAGACCAACTGGTCAGGACCCTGCAGAGAAGTTTCCAGATTCCCTTTTCTGCCCAGAGAACCCAGAGTTAGGTCTTTCTCATTTCCTCTGATGGTTCTTGAGGGATAAAATCTGGATAAAATTAAGTGACAATGTTCACTTTGATTCACGGAGTGTTTGTAGTTCCAGGTGCTTCTGAAGAAAATCTCCTCGGTTATAGAATTGAGGGAAGTTTAAGAGTCGTTATCATGGTGCTTGCACTAATATGGGAATAGGGCCTGAGCCCCCGAGAGCCCCAGGTGAGCACTTCGGGGACCCGGGCACAGTGAGGGGGCAGATGCTGCCTCAGGAGCGGGACAGAGATGTGGGAGGGCTCCCTCCTAGGGTCTCCTTCTCCACGGAAAATGGCATGATTGCCCAGAACACTATGAAACTGTGCTCCAAGCCCTAGACACTGTGGTACACTGTACAAATGACACAGCGGGAGCTGTAGGAAGGGTGCTGTGAGGACGAAATTCGCTCCCGGATGTGCTGAGCTGTGAGTCGGTGAAGGCCTGGGCCAGGAGCTGCCACACTGGCAGGCCTGGGAGGGGAAACCGGGGAGGCTGGGCAGACCCCACAGTGGCCAGTGGACCTGCTGGGCTTTTCTGGAGTCAGGACGTCTGCACGAAGTCTAAAAGGGACAGGAGGGGCCCTGCCAGGCGGAGTGACGGGTGCCAGCCTGGCCTGATTTTCCCTACATGGGAGTCCTGGCCGCATCACGGGTCTGCGAAGTGCTTCAGGCTTCCCGGTGGAAAACTGCTGAGCGAACATAAAATATCTGAGCGACTCCTTCTGTGATTCGTAACTGTTTAAAGGCCAAAAAATAAATAAATAAATAAAAGCAAAGCAAAACCACAAAGCCCCAGGCCAATGGTCTGTCTGCTTTGGTAAATATTTATTTCTATGATGTCCTCTGGAAATGGGAACAAGAGAACGGACTGGCCCCAGACCCCATGGGACCAGGCAAGGTTAGCAAACCAGGTCTCTCCCGGCACCCGGCCCTCAGCCCCACCCTCAGCCAACCTCCGCATCCCACGCAGTCACGGCGACCGAGGCTGTTCGTAGGGTTCACACTGTGTGAGACCCTGTGCGAGGGCTGCAGGAGAACCGTCTCAGCCGTCCTCGGGCAGGCTGTACTTCAATTGTGCTCCGGACGCGCAGGCTCAGCGGCCATGGCTCACGGGCCCAGCCGCTCCGCGGCATGTGGGATCCTCCCGGACCGGGGCACGAACCCATGTCCCCTGCATCGGCAGGCGGACTCTCAACCACTGCGCCACCAGGGAAGCCCTGTACTTCAGTTTTAATAGCCTTACGTTCCCAATTGGAAAACCGAGGCTCACAGACGTGTCTGTGGTACAGCTCCAAACTTCTTTGTCAAATGCCCCTCCTTGCCCTGGACCTCGTATCCTCCAGCTGGGCTCTCACCTCTGTCCCTGTGCTGTCCGCTCCAGGTCACGTCCTCGAATGCCTGTGCCCAAGCTCAGGAAGGCCACCCTTGCCCCCCATACCAAGGCCGCTGCTTTGTGCCTGCAGTCTGCTCCCCGCTCTCCAGGGGTACCCTGCGCACTCCCAGCCCCTCCAGGGAGCTTCCCCAGGGCATCCGCTCCCGCCCTGTGCCCCGTACCCTCTGCGGAGTCTCCAGAAGGGCCTCACTGCCAGCCAAAGCCCTTCCTCACGGGAACAGACGGGCGTTTCCGAAGCTGGGTGGTCTGCACTGTTGGAAGCCTTCAAGCTGAGCCCAGTGAGCCTGTGTCAGGGACGGTGGAGGGGACATCCTGGCAGGCAGGGCAGAGGCGAGGGACTCTTCCAGCTGGAAGATTCTGGGATCCTCAGACCCACCCAACTTTGCCTACTGTCAGTCACCTATCTCAGGCCCCGGCCTCTCACTGGGGTGATCCCAGAAGCCCGGGCTGCCACAGGATGAGGGTAAACGTTCAACTCTACAAACACACCGTGAGGGCTCGGCATCCAGCACAGCCTGGGCAAGCATGTGCGCTCTGGAAAGTTCTGTCGGCTGGATGTTAAGTGAAGGACCTGACAGCATCTAACTGCCCCGTGCCTGATGCAGAGTGGTATCTGGTGACCGACCCTTCATTGAATACACAAATGCATGCATGAATGAATGAATCAGAGAATGATCTCCATGATGTGCTTTAAGCCAACAATTGGGGCCCCTGCATTAGTCTGTCTGGACTGCAATAACGAAGTACCACAGATTGGGAACTCAACCAACAGTTTATCTCCTCACAGTCCGGAGGCTGAAAGTCCAAGATCAAGGTGTCTGCAGGGTTGGTTTCCCCTGAGGCCTCTCTCCTTGGTGTGTCCACGGCCATCTTCTCCCCGTGTCCTCATAGGGTCTTTCCGCTCTGCGTGTCTAGGTCCCAATCTCCTCTTCTTATAAGGATACCAGTCAGATTGGATTAGTCCCCTCTAACGACCTCATTTTACCTTAATAACCTCTTCACAGGTCCCATCTCCAAGTACAGTCACAATAAGACACTGGGAGGTAGGACTTTAACACATCCATTTTTAGGGGACACAGTTCAGCCCGTAACAGCCTCTGACTAATAGGTCACTAGTAGGAGGTGGCTGAAGATGCCTGTGAGCTGCAGGAAGGGGTGCCTGATGGGGCTCCTTGCTGGGGAGCTCCTGCCTGCTGCCCCTCATGTGGCCTTTCACCCCTTGAGCCCCGAAGCTCTCTTCTGCGTGCTCATGTCCGTGTCACTAATGGCTTTGGCAGTGGCGGGGACTCTGTGAAGCCCTTCTGTCTTCAGTTCTGGCAGGCTCCTTCCTCTGTTCTCACTATCCTCTGAAGTGTCAGGCCCGGGACTGCAGACCGGCTCGCAAATGTTAGCGCAAGCTTGTGTGCCCGACACACAGTGAGGTCCAACAAACGGAAACATCAGAGTACGGAGCAGAGGAAGGTTTATTGCAGGGTCATGCAAGGAGACGGGTGGCTCGTGCCCCCCAAAACCCCAAAGTCCTAGAAGGGTTTTGGCAAATCACGTTTAAAAGCCAGGTGAGGGAGTGATGTCGCAGGGTGTGTGATCACCTAGTGCACAGTTCTCTGATTGGCTGATGGTGAGGTCACAGGGCATTGCCACAGGGGTTAACATGATCGATCCTCAGGCTCCAGGAGGCCTGGGGGCTCTGTGCTCATGGTCATCAAGTAGTTAACGTCTTCCATTTGGTGAGGGTTTTCACATCCGTAAAACAACTCAGGAAATGTGCATCAAATACTATTATCTAGGTACCTCAGAGAGGAGCTAAAGCAGAGGATATGGGGGAGGAGTCTGTCCTGGGAAGGCCCCATGGGGTCCTGCTTGGTTACACAAACAGGCTTTTCCTGGCCTTTCTTGGCCTCAAACAGGGGGCTTCCCTGTGTTTGAGTGGGAGCGAGCCTTCCCTAACGAGGGTCCCCTCCTGACCCGAGGACGTGATCTGTCTGAGGCCTTGCAGGTGGGGCTGACACGGGACATGGGAACATGTCTGTGGGTCTATAGGGAGGGGGGTCTCTCTGTCCACTACCCTGGGCCCCGCCCTAAACACCTTCATTCTTCTGTTCTTTGGTGGGGAAATATTGCTGTCCAGGTGGTCCATCTGGACACTGGGCGGGTTGGTGATAACTGTGCAACTGGCCAGGAGATCCAAGCGCAGCCTGGTTCTTGGTTGGTCAGCCATGGTCGGGGGGCTGACCTCAGCAGGCCTGGAGGGGTCTGTGCAGGAGATCAGCTCTCAGCGGTCCTGGGCTCTGTCTGGGTGGCCCCCAGAGCCTGCTGGGACCTGAGAGCACAAGTGGGCAGCCGAGAGACAACCATGAACTCCCCTTCTGCAGGCTCTGTTGGGGTAACCCCTGGGCCTTCTGGGGGCCCCTGAAGATGGCACTGTGCAAGAATCATAACTTATCTTGACGTGAATGTCGTGAACCGCTCATTTCACGGTATTTTTGAATTAGGTGCTGAGCATGAAAAAAAAAATTGAAGCACCATAGATTGGATTATTACTGATTTTAGCAATATAGTAGGCTTTACTGGTTAGATACATATAGAGGATAAAGGAAGAGGACGGGAATATATTTGTTTAAAATGAAATTGCTGTTATTATTATAAAACACTGCTTATCAATTCATTCTGTCTGATTTTGTAACATGTAATGGGTAAAATGGATTACTGTATTTTTCCTTTCATGTCCACAGGATAAGAGTCAGATGTTGTTATATTCTAAATTTGAATTAAATATCCATGTTATCTTAAGTAATCATGATATGTACGTTTTAGCGATTATCTTTAGCAAAGACTAAATCATGTCTTTTTTCACAGTGTGTATCCTGAATAGTGCCTATTATTAATGCTTAAAAGTATAAATATAACCATTCGGCCATTTATTTCCAAGACACAGATTCAGAAGTAATATTATTACACAAATGCTTCATCCAGGAAATTTCATTTCTTTTTGAATAAATCTAGAATTTCACTTAAAAAAGAAAACTTTTAAGAAGTGGTGAAATATGGGGCTTCCCTGGTGGCGCAGTGGTTGAGAGTCCGCCTGCCGAGGCAGGGGACACGGGTTCGTGCCCCGGTCCGGGAGGATCCCACGTGCCGCGGAGCGGCTGTGCCCGTGAGCCATGGCCGCTGAGCCTGAGCGTCCGGAGCCTGTGCTCCGTCACGGGAGAGGCCGCAACAGTGAGAGGCCCGCGTACCGCAAAAAAAAAAAAAAAAAAGAAGAAGTGGTGAAATATGAAGGTGAAAGGGAAACTGAGGGAACTAGCTTAGCACTTCCATGAATTCTAGTTTGGACAATTTTCCCTGGGTAAGGTAAGCACGTTTCTTTGTAGCCAGAGGTTCATAGAAAATTTGGGAGGACTTGGGTTACCCGAGGATACAAAGGGCCCATCCACAGTGACAGCTCTGCATTGGATATTTGCAGTCAGAGAAGCACAGCCGTGCTGCCACCTGCAGAGAAGCCACTTTCTTCCTATAGTTTCAGTGGCATTTAAAAAATAAACGTTTTATTTGGGAATTGCTTTCGATTTACACAAAGGTTGCAAGGACTGTACAGAGTTCTGTTCGGTTGCCCCACCCCAGTTTTTCCGGCCCTTAACGTCTTATATCACAATGCCACACGGTCACGGCTAAGGAACCAGTATTGGGACATCGCTCTTAACTCAGGTCAGCGGCTTATTTGGAGGCCACACCTTTGCCTGTACTGTCCTTTCTCTGTCCCAGGATCCCATCCAGAACACCCTGTGACATTTACTCATCGTGTCTCCTCAGGCTCCCGGGCTGTGGCAGTTTCTCGGACTTCCTCGTTCGTGCTGACCTGGCCAGTGTTGAGGAGGCCTGGTCAGGTGTTTCGTCCCTCAGTTGGGACGTGTCTGATGCTCACTCACAGTTAGGCTGGAGCTCCTGGTTACCGGGAGGAAGACCTGAGCGCCATTCTCACCACGTCTGGTCAAGGGCACGCACTCTCAAGGTGACTCACCACTGGTGACCTTGATCACCTGGCTGAGGTCACGTCTGTCAGGTTTCTCCACCTTAAAGTTACTCCTAGACCCCCTCCACCCTTCACACTTGACTCTTTGGAAGGAGGTCCTAAGCACAGCCCACCCTCTAGGGCTGGGGAATAAAGGGCATCTCCTTGGCAGGGGGAGCTATCTACAAAGCTTATTTGGAGTTCTTCTGGAAGAGAGTTTTGCCTGTTCTCCCCATGCGTTCATTCAGTCATTCGTCAGTATGGACTCATGGGCATTGAATTTTACACTTTTTAACCCAAAATTGCTCAGGTTTGGCCACTGGGCGCTCTTTCGAGTTGGTCCCTCTGCTGTGTCCCTTCAACGGGGCGGCCCTGATCCTTTTGTTCTCTGAACACGTCCTTACTTTCTGGCGCTACAAGACGCTCCAGCTCACCTCGTAGGCTGCCTGCCCCGATCTTAGAACCAACCACAGCCCCCCATGTCTGCTAGGGATGCAGAGCTGCGAAACAGAGTCCCTGCACACAAGGAACTAGTGGCCAGTCCAGCTAGAAGGCAGGGGGATGGCTTCCTGAGCAAGGGTCCCCCGCCGACCAGATGCGTAAGGCGAGGACTGTGGGAGTAGAGGTGTTGGTGGTCAAAGGGAATGGCGTGGAGGGGAGGACGAATCTAGCCGCTCCTCCTTGAGCGGACCTGTTATCTCCCCTTCCCTCCAGACGGTGCGAGAAGCACGGGCAGACGGATCCGCGCGTCCTGATTCTGTTAGGAGTGCGCTCGGCTGCAGGGACGGCAAACCCCACTGTTGAGGCTTTGACAAGCACCAGATGTTCACAATCACACACACACATCTGGCTCGCGTCTGCTCAGGACAGTCCGTATTTCTTTCCTCTCTACTGTTGTCGTATCTGTCCTCACGCTCTTTGCCATGGTTTCCTGGGCTGCTGCTCTAAGCTGGTCACCCTGGGGGACCAACAGGTAGGAAAGTGCAGCACTCCTGCTTTCCCCATGGGGCCTGCTTGTCACGGGGGAAGGGAAAGCACCCCAGCACTCGCGGGATGGAGCCCAGCAGGGTTCGATCAGCAGGCTGCTCCTGGGACACAAACGGGGTGGGCAACCCTCCCATTCTCAATATGGAGAGAGAATGGAGAGACCAGTCAGCTGTTCCTGGGGTAGTCCCAGCACTGGGCACAGCTCTGGGGCAAAGAGCATCCCCAGGGAGTGGAGCCGGCCCTGCAGTAGTGACTCAGATCCCTCCTCAGTGACCATTTTTTGGCCCGGCCACTGGGAAGCAGCCCTCTGTCATCAGCCTCCTCTGGGGACAGCCTCAGCTGCAAAGGGTGGCCTTGCTGCAGCACTCCCCAGGGCGGGTCTCAGCACTACCACCCCACGTCTCCTGCCCTCCTTTCGCTTCCCAGGGTGTGATCCCGGATCACGGCTGTCTAGGAGCCCACTTCCCAGAGACCGGGTGGTACCAGTGGCACAGAGAGTTAATCTGTGCCCAGGCAGTGGTCTCCTGGAGCCCACCTTGCAGAAGTTGGTGTGTCTGTGCATTTTGGGGGAGAGGGTACCAAGGTTCCATAGGTTTGCAAAAGGTTTGCAGATATAGAAAAGGCGAGGCGTTTGGTTGGGGGTAAGGACTGTGTGTTGAGGGGGAGAAGGAAAGTGAGGAGAGGGTGACAGTCCCAGGGAGGTCTTTTTTTTTTTTTTTTTGTGGTACGGAGGCCTCTCACCGTTGTGGCCTCTCCCGTTGCGGAGCACAGGCTGCGGACGCGCAGGCTCAGCGGCCATGGCTCACGGGCCCAGCCGCTCCGCGGCATGTGAGATCTTCCCGGACTGGGGCACGAACCCGCGTCCCCTGCGTCGGCAGGCGGACTCTCAACCACTGCGCCACCAGGGAAGCCTGCCCAGGGAGGTCTTGAGGGTATCTTAAGGCACGTGCACCCACTCCCCCACCCTTTCCTCACAGCATTTGTTACACCTGGGACCAAGAATCCCAGCTTCCTAGCTGTGAAATCTTGGGCAAATTTACCAATCCAGCTATATCGCATGTAATGTTTCCAGCTACCCCTTTCAGGGGCTCTTTGAACAATATTAATTTTCAGGGCAAGAAAATAAGAAATAGGAAAAATATCCAAGTCATTGCTCACATATTCCCTTTGATCTAAAGGACAAAAATAGGGCTTCCCTGGTGGCACAGTGGTTGAGAGTCCGCCTGCCGATGCAGGGGACACGGGTTCATGTCCCGGTCCGGGAAGACCCCACATGCCGCGGAGCGGCTGGGCCTGTGAGCCATGGCCGCTGAGCCTGCACGTCCGGAGCCTGTGCTCCGCCACGGGAGAGGCCGCAACAGTGAGAGGTCCGTGTATCGCCAAAAAAAAAAAATAATAATAATAAATAAAGGACAAAAACGTATCAGACTTTTGCCATGGCCAAGACCATCTTTATGGCAACGACAAGCTTCTAAAAAGTTCTTTCAGAACTCCTGGCTGAGAAGAACAAGAGTGAAGCTGCAGAGAGCAGGGACAGAGACACCAGGGTTTCCTGCCCAGACCTCCCTCCTCACCCACCCCTGCAACCTGCTCCCTATGGAGTGCTGGGAAGGGAACCGCCATTCTTGGTATACGCCTGCTTTTCCCTCATTTAAATTGGTTTGAGACTTTTGTTTTCAGGTTTGAGACATTTTTGGGTGGGTAAGGATGGAAAAACTGCGCATTCTCTTTTAGATAATTGCTGCATGCCTTGTTTTTGTTTAAATTCTTGGGAACTCAAAGTTTCAGCCTGTGAAGTGTGGAGTCCCTGGACCCAGGATGGCTTCGTGGGGCATGGGTCACCCCTTAGGAGACTCTGGGCCAGGTGTAGAGTCTGCACTTTGGTGAATCAGGGAGCCAGTTGCATGGGCTAGCAGAGATGGCGAGAGGACACCAGGTCCAGGGTGCCTTCTACCTTCTGAGGACACTGTATAGGTGTGAAGACAGACACTGCGTGAATTGGCATCTAAGTCACCGTGGTCCCAGAAATAAGGGTGTGGTCAAGGCATCCAGCCCAGTAGAGGGCAGCAGGGTCAGTGGGACTGGCTGGCCCTGGTGGGGGAGGGGAGGGGAGCAATTTGCGGGTAGGAGGGCCTTCCCGAAAGGGACAAAGAACCCCAGCTTCGTAGCTGTGAAATCTTAGGCGAACTTACCAACGCAGCTTCTGCAAGCGGATGTTGGATATTGTAACACCTCATGAAGTTCAAATTCACTCAGTCATTCGGCTAACACGGACCTTGATATTGTGATAGATTCCGCGATGCAAGATGGATAGACTTGTTGGCTGTGGGTCTGAAGGTTCCCACCACCACCATCACCCCCTGCCCCCGTCCTGGGAGTCTAGTGGAAGAGATATTTCAGCAAAGACACAACTCAGTGCAATTGAGCTGGATGGATGGGCAGAGCAGGGCAGCTTGGAAAAAAATCAGGGTAGCTTGTCGGCCTGATGGTCCTGGGTCCTTATCATATTCTGTAGCTGCCCAGCTGGTGACCTTGGGCAAGTTCCCTATGATCTTCGCCTATCAGTAAAAAGGGGATAGTAACAGGACCTGCCTCACTCCCACTGAGGGGTCCGCTGGCTGCGACCTCCCCAACTCCCCTGAGGCTATTTTCCTCCACACCTCCTGTTTCATCCTGTCACCTCTTGGGCTGGGGTGTCCTAGAGGGCAGGAAAAATGTCTGCTCTGTTTCCGAGGCCTGGGGCTCAGGGCCTCAAGGAATGAATGCCCTACTCAGCTGGGAATGAGAGTCCAGGGATTCTGACTTCTTGAGAAATCAGAGCATTGCAGGGATTCTTCAAATCCTTCTGAAGAGACGGTGAACAGTGAGAGTAGAGTCTGAGCGTACATGACCTGGGCCCTCAGGGATGCGAACAAGGGGTCTGTCGTGTCTCCTCCCTGGACATGCTTACTTTGTACTTTGGATTCAGGGCCACAAGGTTTTTGGTGGCTGGCTACTTTTAAAGAAGTCCATTCAGAGATGATTTTCCTGCTCAGTCTCTCCACTGGTCCCGACAAGCCATGTTTTTCCTGCTCTGTGCTCAGACAGGACAGGCAGGGCTGCTCCTGAAGAGCCAGGATGGGCCTGGATGTTGCATTCCTGAATCAGGGACAATCCCTGGTAACTGCACTCCAAGATGTGCCCACTTTTCCAGGTGGGATTCTAAGAACATTTGGTCCGGGTGACAGATGCAATCTGTGTCTCTTCTGCAGGAAGTAGGGTGGAGTGCCTTCCGGGAAACGTCTTCCTCGTGTAAGGGGCTTTGTGCGTTCACAAGATAAAATGTTGATGAAACTGTTCTTTTGTACAGGAGGAAGAGCACTTCTAATTCTGCAGAAGGGCCCACATTTTACAAGGGGATCTTCAAGAGCATGCTGTCCACTTCCCAGTTTTCACCAATGGGGAAACCGAGGCTGTGGGACTGAGTAAGGGGCATCTGTGTCTTGGGGATGTTGGCATCTATCTGTCTTTCCTCCTCTGAGCATCCCTCTGTCTGGGACCTTCTTTCTTGTCCACTCGTGGCCTGCCTAAATGTTGCTAATTTCAAGAAGACGTGACTTCTAAAGTCTTTCCCGACCCTCTGCCTCCGTTGGCCGGACTTTCCAGGGCTTCCAAAGCATCTTGGGTTTCCTCTGTTACGGCCGTGCTGCTTTATGTGTGCACTGCCCCCAGTAGACTGTAAGTCACAGGCGGGCAGCGAGGTTTCGCTTTCTTAGAGCACAATAATTATGGCGCCGAACGAATGAATGAACGAACGAACCAGTTGTGCAGGAACCAGGACTTTGCCTGCCTATTCGGGACCCGCCAGCCCGTGAACACTGAGTCTGGGCTGCTCAACGGCTCTAATAATTCTCAGTCCCACCTGGCCAACGCAGAGAGGTCTCAGGGCCGCACGGGGCCCCGGGCGCGCCTGGAGCGCGCTGCTTTGTTAGGGCGATGAATCCAGGTGACCGGCCGGCCCGGGCGTGGCGGCGGCGATTGCCCGCGCCGCCTCGAGGGGGCCCTGCGGCGGGCGCGGCCGCGAGCCAGGAGGACGGGCCCGCCCGCGCGCTGCTCGCGCTGCTCGGCGCCCTGTCTGCTGCGGCCATCGCCCCACGGGACCGCGCCGCTGCTCGCCCAGGTACTGGAGGGGGGCACGCGCCGCCAACCTCTTTGTCTCGGGCGGGCGGGCTCCGGCGTCTGCTCCTGGGGAGCGGGCAGGGGGCTCGGGGCGCGCAGGGGAACGGAGCTCTGGGCGGGCGGGGACCTGAGCTGGGGGCGAGAGTTCGGCCGGGGTCCGGGAACGGGGGAGCGGGGCTCAGGGACAGAGTCGGGTGAACGCGGCGGGGGGCGCGGGCGGGCTCGGCCGGGGTCCGGGACGTGGTCTGGGGACGGGGGCGCGGGGACGCGGCTGGGGCGCGCGGACGCAGCCGCGGAGCGGGCCGTGTGCGTCAGGGGCCCTCTGCGCCGGGGCGCCCCGGACGGCGGGCGCGGGCCGGAGCGGCACTGTCGCGGCGGCGCCCGGGTGGACTTCGCTCTCCAGGACGGGTCCCGAGACTCCGGGGCGGAGAGCCGAGTTGGAGCTTCAGTGGGAAGGCTCAGGACCCTTCTCCCGCTCTTTGCAATTGGGCTTTCCGGTGCGTCTCTGTTTCCCTTTCCCTGTGTTGGGCGGGAAGTAGGGGGTCCCTTGGCGCTTCCTTCCTGACTTCTGAAGGAGCGGGAACCGGGCGCGGGCGTGCGGGGCCGGGGCCACCTGCGGCACGTGCCTGCTGCCACGCCGGCGCTGTCGCTGACAGGCAGGAAGAGGGAGGGTCCGGGGCTCGGTGGGCGCCGCCTGGGTCTGATAAGTGAGACGGGGTCGTTTGCCTGAAGTGATTTGAAAATCTGTGTGGCGGGAAGGGGCTGAAGAGCTCCCGTTGAATTCTTGAGACAGCGCTGGCGGGTGCCCCCCATTCTTCAGTGTGGTTAAAAAAATAAAAGCCCATGGGGTGTGTGGCCTGCAGAGACCGCTGTTGAGGGAGGTCACTGCCCACTTAGAAGTCCCCCAGACCCTGAGGGTGTCCCTGTCCTTCACACACTTTGATCTTCTGGCAGAGTTTTCCCCCATTTTCACTCTTTTGTCATGTGAATGCGTGTTCATGGAGGACTCTTTAAATATTCTGAAAATGTGACTGAAAATTATCATTGCATGGATATCGCAAAGCCCTTCAGAACTAACCGTCTTGGCATTTTGGTATACATGGTCTGTGCGTATTATTCTTCGTGAAGTGCTTTAGTTCTTTGCCTTTTGAAAGAGATTTGTGTGTCCTTGTGATTCTCTCCTCTTTAGGGCCTGGGAGGTTATATTTGCAAATCAATCAACAAGTATTAAGAAAGGCATTTCTGTGCGGAGGCCTGGAGGGACCAGGGAGTCGCTGCAGCTGGAGGGTGGAGGGGGCAAGGCCATTCTGCGGAGAACGAGGGGACCTCTGTGCACAGGGAGCTGACTGTGGGATCTGGCAGGAGGCCAGGCTCCTGACCTCAAAGACAAAGTAACAGTAATCCTACTTAGTAACTTTACAAAGTAATAGTGACCCCGGAGACGAAGTAATAGCGAAGTAATAGCATGGTCGTAGCAAATGCTAATGGAGTGTTTGCTTGGGCTAAATGCTTTGCATCCATTCGTTGCATTCACCCACATAACAGCCCTTGGAGGGAGCTGGGATTCGTGGTCCATTTTACAGATGTGCAAACTGAGAGGCAAAGAAAGGCTAAGCGTCTTGTCCAAGTTGTCGCCCCACGTGGTGGTGCAGCCCAGGATTCGGCCAGGACAGTGGGGTTCCAGGGCCCCGAAGTTGCTGCTGCTTGTCTGTCAAGTGGATGCATGTCCTGGCCTCAAATTCCTCAGCTGAGGTGCCAAAGTTAGCAGCAGGAGCAGATGAGTTATTTCTTTACAAACCAAGGAAAAGATAGAAAAAGTAGTAGCCTCAGGGACCTGGTGTTCCTGGATGCAAACTGACTTGGCTTTTACAAAGTGTAGCTTTGGCACCTACGGGTTTTCAATGGAGCTATTTGCACACGTGACCCTGGGAGCTAAAGGTCACCAGGTCAAAGTATGTTCCTGGGCTGCAGGAGATATTACTGATGGGATTAAAAATGGCCTGGGAATAAGGCAAAAAGGCAAGAAAAGAGAGGGGAAAGGCCAAGAGGGGACGATTTCTGACCCACCATGTGGCGACGGTAGCTTGTACACAAGGCCCATTTTACGGGTGCCTACATTTATTAAAGTGCAAAACAGCTGGGGACTAGATCAGACCCAGCCCTCTGGCTCTCCATGCACGCGCAGCTCCTCCTCTAGGGTCAGCCTGGCAAAAACTACCACCACGCTAGGAGGAAGCCTTTTGTACCCGAACCAAACCCTGCTCCACCCCTGCCCCCTGCCCCCTGCCCAACTCCTGTGCGGGCGAGGTGTCAGCTCTTCCTGCTAGAGAAATAGCCCGCCTCTAGCAGGCAGGAAGTTACTGTTGTATCCCAGCCACCCAGTGCATCCACAGCTCCCTGAGTAGAGAGGCTTCCTTACAGCGGCTCTGCTTTCTCTCGGAGAGGCGCCTGTTTTGTGGCTGCGTTTGACGGGTCTTCCGGTACCAGGCGGTGGGTTGGGATGGGGTCCCGGAGGTACACAGACCCTGAACCCTAGGCTCTTTCCTGTGCGACCCGGTAAGCACGGGAGTCATCAGTGACCTAGAGCCGGCCCTGTCCCCCTGGAGTCCTTTGCAGTTATCTCTGCTGATCCAGAATAAGGGGTCTGGCCAGTTGGTTAGTTAAATAGGCATTCTGTTAACTCAGAGTCGCTACATGTTCCTGGTGGTTAGCAAGAGTGTTGAGAATCATCACTGCTTTCATTATTGTCCGGGTTCTGGGCACTACTCTGGCTACTGAAAGAGTCACCTCTTTGAATCCTCTCAGTTAAGCAGAGGCGGGTATGAGAGGGTGTCTTGTGGCCTGTCCACGTGGAGTGACATTTAAACCCCAGCTGTCCGACAGCGAGGGTGTATTTTTCCGTGCTGCCTCATGATTTTAAAACACCTAGACATTAAAAACTGCCTCAGGCAGAATGCTGCTGAATGTGAGTGAACCGTCTCTTAGGGTTCAGAAGATGTTTTGAATCTTCCAGGCTGTTGAGTCCCTAGAAAAGGCAGATTTGCTTCTCTGTAGTTGTGAGTGAGCTCAGCGTGGGAACACTTACTTCCTTGATGTCTGTCCTTTCCCCATAAAAGCAGAAAACTAGAATCTCCAGGTTTCTGGAGCTTCCTTTTGCACTTGCGTTTGGCGAACCGCACCCCTCCCCCTGCCACCCGCACGCATCATTTTGGTGTGGGTCGGCCGGGTGTCCGCCTGCCAGGGCCACAAGCCAGGCCCTCTTGCAGGGACATCTCTGTCTCTTGCTCTGTGTGCACTCGGGGTCCCCACTGCACGCCTGGCCCTGGTGCAGGCCGGCCGGATGTCTCCTACCTGCTGTCCCAGACCCCCGCTGGGGACTGCCTCTGCTGGATAGGAGGGAGGAGGCCAGTGAAGGTGAGGGTGACCGCCACCTGGGGCCACTGATAGGAGCCATCAGAATGCCCTACTGTGTCACTGAGGGGAGGATCGTCATTGTGATGACCCCTAGACATTTAAAAAGAGCTATGTTAATTTTTTTAAAAAGAAGGCGATGATCTGGTATTAATATCTTTGGTCCCAAATGGGCTAAATTAATGAAAAATTTATGTCTAAGGAGTCTGTGTCAGTGATCAGGAAAATTCCCTCTGGTGGAGCATTTCCTGATCGTGCCAAGGAGGTGCCCCCCAGAGCCACCAACTCTGGGAGAAGAGGTTTCCTCACGTTCCGTGCCTCCCCCCCGCAATCCCCCTACGCCTGCCCGCCTGGGCTGGAAGCCCTGGGAGCCCTTGGCAAGTATCTCCCCGGCTCCCAGCCCAGTAACCTTGCAAGATTAATGCCTTCTTTTGATGGTGTGGTTACCCATGCGCGATGGGGTGCTTGCTATCCGCGATCAGAGAGATCGTCACCCAACGTTGCAAGATAACATTTTTGTCTCTGTTTTCCGGAATGGACACTGAGACGCAGTGAGCTGAAGTCATTTGCCTGTGTCATGGGGCTGGTTGGAACCCAGGCCTGTCTGGGGACAGAGCCTGTGCCTGGCCCTCATCCACAGAAGGTGAGTGCCCCCTTGGTCACAGGGGCCTGAGCCTGTGCATGGAGGGGGTGGTGTGGTGCTGGGCGGGGTCCCAGAGTGGAACCCAGGTCCCTCCGCGACGCTGGGACTTCTTCCCAAGGCCAGGGGTCTCCATGGTCCCCTGCCCGCGTCACCCCTCCTCGAGGGCCTGGCGAAGGCTCCGAAAGCTCTCGAGTGCCCGCCGTCCGTAGCTGGCCGGGGTTCCGGCCGCAGCTGCTTCCTCGGATGTGGAGCCTTCGCCCCTCTTCCTCCTTCCTCAGCTCTGACTGTGGCAGGTGGCCAGCTGCCTGCTTTCCCCTTCCTCTTCTCCCTGGGGGAGCTGATAGCGCTCAGGACGCCCTGGGCGGGCACGGCTCTGTTTCTAAGACTGAGGAGACATCTGAGGGAATCCTCATTCCAGCTTCCCGAGTGGCAGCCTGTTGGTGCCACTCCCAGCCAGTCTGCGCCCGTGCGCTGGGGGACCCCCCCCCAGGTGGGAAGGGTGTCACCTCCTTTCGTCGTGTCTTAGGGGGTGGCGGCCACAGGGTATGACCTGGAACCTCTTGAGCGTAGGTTTTCCGAAGCTGGTGATGAACAACAAACCCCGAGGTTTTAAAGACACACGAATGAGTTAGGTGCCCCAGTGGAAGAAGGCCAAGGCTCTGGAGAAGGGGCAGAGGGAGAGGCAAAGGCAATGCATGCAGTGAGGCCCGCCTGCCTCTTCTTTCCAGGGAGAGGCGGCTGTGCCCCGGAAACTCGGGAGCCGGTCGTTTCACACTGGAGGATTCAGGAATCCGCTCCCCTCATTACCCTGGACCACAGCTGCTCTGTGTTGCATCTCACTCATGGTGGAGCCTCCCAGGGCGCGGGGGAGCAGCCTACAGCTGGCCGTGCGAATCGCCCCGGGGCCAGGCTGGGCCATTAGCTGGGGCGTCTGCGTTCTGTACACATTCCTCCCGTCGGGCTGCGGGAACAAAAGGGCCCCATTGACTCGGTCCTGGCGTTCTCCTCCGCTCGCAATCCATCACCTTTTTCAGAGGTTTCCTGAGTGCTCACCCCTCACCACTGGTGATTTTGGATGCACATCAAAGGCAGCGTGCTGGGAGGAAAGAGCTGGGCTCTGGCGGCCACAGGTCTGGGGTAGAAGGCGCCCTTTGTCCCGTGACTGCCCTCTCCGTTCCCCACCTGCAGCCTGGGGACATCGCCGCCCTCTGCGTGACTCGTACCGGCGCTCCTCCTGGGCGCTGTTTTGTCTGACTGCGGGGGTCCCGCGCGGGGCCCTGCACGTCCCTCCTGCTTGCCAGCTCCTGGGCCGCTACGTACTCTGGTTCTGCCAAATTTCCACCGCCCCAGGGGCTCCGGCTGAAACATCACTTCCCCATTCTCGGAGGCCCTATCTGGTCCCCCTGGGGACAAGCCTTTGTGGTAACAGGAGGACGCGGTGGGGACTCAGGAGTTTGCCCATGAGCTTGGACAGGTGTGTTTCCAGTTTCTCTTCTCTGGAAAGACCAGAAGCGCCCAGTGGCTGGGGGTGGAGGAAAGGGAACACACCTCTGCTCGCGTCCACTGGGCTGGCGGCTGAGTGAGGCAGGCCCGGCTCTCAGCTGGCCAGGCACATGTTTTCTCTTGTCCTGCCCTAGGAGGGGAGGGGACGTTTGTCATCTGTGTTGCTCAGGGGGTGGGAGAGGATTCGCAGGGAACGGACATGCCTTTGCTTCCTAAATTATTTTTTGATTCTTTTTCTACAAAGTAATTTTTGTGTAATACGTTTGCTGTGGACTTGGAAAAGAGGGAGAAATGTTAAGAATGCAGGAAAAATGTCCTAATATTACCACCCAGGGAGCGATGTTTTCACCCTCTTGTATGCTGTGTACATTCTGTGCTTTTCAAGTTTACCAACTTGAGATCAATGTATTATTTTAGCATCAATGTGGCAATATAAGCATTTCCCCACTTGTAACTAACTCTGCATACACACGAGTGTTGATGACAGTACAGAGCCCAGTAAGTACGTGATGACCATTTGTCCTCTGGTCACGGACGGCCTGCGTGCATCCTTGCACGGAGATCGTTGGGCAAGATCCTGGCCAGTCATGTTCTTGGAGGGACTCCTAAGGTGGTTCGAGGTCAAAGAACACAAACTACTTTTTTTTTTTTTTTTTTTTTTTGCGGTACGCGGGCCTCTCACTGTTGTGGCCTCTCCCGTTGCAGAGCACAGGCTCTGGACGCGCAGGCTCAGCGGCCATGGCTCACAGGCCCAGCCGCTCTGCGGCATGTGGAATCTTCCCGGACCGGGGCACGAACCCGTGTCCCCTGCATCGGCAGGCGGACTCTCAACCACTGCGCCACCAGGGAAGCCCCACAAACTATTTTTGATTGTGGTAAAATACCCATAACATAACTTAACCATTTTCAAGCGTACAGTTCCATGGCCTTAGTACTTCTGTATTGTGAGACCGTCACCACCATCCATGAACAGAACGCTTTTCATTTTGCAAAACAAACTCCATCCCCATTAAACACTTACTCCCCATCCCTCCTCCCCCAGCCCCTGTCACCCACCATTCTACTTTCTGTTTCTATGGATTTGACTACTCTAGGTACTTTATGGAAGTGGAATCATACAATATTTGTTTTTTTTGAGGGACTGGCTTATTTCACTTAACATAATGTCCTCGAGTTTCATCCGTGTTGTAGGATGTGTCAGAATTTCCTTCCTTTTTAAGACTGAATGATACTCCATTGTACATAAAGACCACCTTTTGTTGGTCCATTTGTCCTCCAATGGACACTTGGGTTGCTTTCACCTTTGGGCTATTTTGAATAACGCTGCTCTGAACATGGGTGTGCAGGTATACGTTTGGATCCCTGCTGTCACGTCTTTGGGGTGTATACCTAGAAGTGAACACAAGGTTTTTGAAGCCCCTTGAGATACGTGGTTGGATTGCAGTCGAGAAACAGCGTGCTCGCAGAACCCTCTTCGTGGTCTCCCAGGGTGCCTGAACTCCCGGCCGGCTTGGCGCACGCTGGGAAAAACCAGGCCTGCAGGAAAAGGAAGAGGGAGACTTCTTACCGAGCTATTTTGACAGATTGTGTAAACTCAGTGATTAATGGAATGAGAAAGCAGGAAGAATGTCTTTCATTAAGAAAAAAAAAAAGAGCCTTTGGGGTTGCTTGGTTTTATTTTCAATTAAAAGGGTCTGATTTTGTTTCTGGAGAATGGCTTTAATTTGGATAAATGGTTCAGTCTGGGACCCGCATGCCAGAACCTATGATGTATGAGTGCAATTATTCCGGGTTTCCTCAGGAACAGCACAGATCCGGGCCCTGCTCTGGCCTGGCCTTGGTGCAATGGCGATGACGGCCGCTGTGCCTTAGAGGGAGACCGCTCTTCTGATCAGTGCCTGGAGCCTGCGGGGCCCGAGGCCCAACCAGGTGGATGCTGGTTAATTTTTACCCTCCAAGAACGTGTTCACAGTCTCAAGTCAGGAATGCCAACCAGCAGGCCCTACCCCCGGCACTGGAACACGTTGGACCAGAATTACTGGCATCTTTTCCAGTGTGGGCATTTGCAGTATTGGTCAGGCTTGGGGGATTCAAAGGCGGGGGGACATCCTTACATTGTCCCCTATTTACGGAGGCTCCCTGGCCCAGACAGGGTTCAGGCCCTGGGCACTGGGTTCTCTGCAGGGTGGTCTGGTGGGGCTTCTTTGGAAGGAGATGCTGGACTGAAGGATGTGATGGAGTCAATCCTGGGCTCTCTGGGAAGGATCCATCGGGTGGAGGGCCAGTGAGGGCAGAGGCCTCAGGTAGGAGCTGCCTGGTGCGTTCCCGGAGCAGGGAAGGGATTGAGGAAGGCGGAGGAATAATAAGACACCAGCATTCTGCTCCTGATACTAGGAACACCATGTCAAAGCCTTAGCCTTCCGTGCTAACGGGGGTGGCAGGTCCGCCATGAGTCCTGGCCAGCCTGGGGCCTGTGGGAGCTTGGGTGAGGGCGGGGAGTCTACGCAGGAATGTGCGCGAGTGCAGCCCACAAAGGAAGGACAGTTTGCTGAACCAGGTGGTTGGAGAATCGTGGAGCCTGGAGATATTGTAACCCCGAAGATCCCGTGGCCCAGAATGAGAAGCATGCCCATTGCGGCGGGCTGGGGTTCTGGGATGCGTGGGCCTCGGCGTGCAGGAGGAAGGAGTGTGCACCCAGCTTTCGGGGGAGTGAGGGACGGAGCCCGCCAGACCGCAGGCCGCCCGCCTGCGAGAGCTCGTGTGTGCTGTTCTGCTCGTGAAAGGCCGGGCAGCTGTGCACGGGCCCCTGAGGAAGGGCAGTTCTCAGCATAACAATAGGAACGTCTTGGGCTGAGGGCTGGCCAGGCTGATGAAGACTTTGGGTGACATGGGTGACTGGCGACAAGAGGGTTGATGTCTCTTGCACTTCACTTCCCCCCACCGCCATTTAAATGGAAAAAATCCAAAATATAGGTCATCTGTAAGAGCCTAAGTCACTTCTACAGAATTCGTTTCTTGCTAGAGGCACTATCGCGACTTAAATGATGTCTGCACATTTAAAAAAGGTCCCCCGTTCTCACACTTACAAACACAGGATCGTCTTCCTCTTCCCGGCTTGGTTTTTGTAACAGTTCAGCGTTAGAGGTGGGGTGTGTATTTGTATGCTGGTCGTTTTCCCAAACCTATATCCTAGGCTAAGCATTTCCCGTGTACCTGCCTCGACTTCACAGTTCTCACAGCGATGACTCTTACAGCCCTTCAGCGTGACGACCGTACCTGCATGAGCTCCCAGCCGCCGGGCTGGCTACTTGCGGGTAAGTGATTCTCGTTAGAGCTGCTCCTTTCAGAAGGTGAAAGAAGAAGGCGCTTGGCTCCGGCTTGCTGGGGACCTGCTGGCCTCTGGTTTTGCGTGTAGCCCACGGGGAGGTCTGTGCAGCCTCAGGCCTGGCCCGGACACAGCCCCTCCCTCTGCCTAGGCTGCTTGTCCTGCCCCAAGGGGCCAAGTTTCCTTCCAGCTTGCGGGGCCTGCGCGCCACAGTGGGCGGAGGTGAGCGTGGCTCTTGCTTGGTTAGGTCCTCACAAAGGCACCGGGGTCAGGGCCCAGCACCGCACCCTGTGGCCTGCTGTGTGCTGATGGAATTACGTGCACTGGAGCAGCAGTGCTTCTGACCTCGGCTCTGGGAGCCTTTGTGACCAAGAATCTTGGCCAGTGTCCAGCTAGGACCTGTCGGGGCTGAACTCAGCTCTGCAACCAATAATGTTCTAGTGGGGTCCAGACAGTCTCAGCTTTCAGGTTTCACTGCCAAGATGAGTTGGATTAACGGGCTGGAGCTGACGAAGACTTTTGGCCAACGGTGATCTTTCTTGTGTGCTCTCCCGTGACCCTTGGTTTACTGCCTTCCTTCCATTTGGCCTCACTGGTTGTTTCTGATGTGTTCTGTCTGTTGTCAGACCCGTGCGCTTTCAGGACCTCAGCTTCCCTGTGTACCCTGGTGCTGCTGGAAATGGCATGGTCCTGCTTGTTTGCTCTGGGGCCGCGGTACAAAGGGAGTGTGCTCTGCAGTAACCACTGTGGCCTGGGTCCTGCCTCTGCGTGTGACCCTGGGACAGCCGTCTTGCGCTTGAAGTGTTGCTGAACACGGAGGGGGGGGGTTGGTATCACGGACCTCTCCCCCACCAGGTTGCTGCGGTAACTGTGATGTTGTGTACACACTAGGTGTCGTAGTCATGACTCTTCTCTCCTCTTTAGTCATTAAGCCTTTCGAGGAGCTGAATCCAGGAGAAGCCTTCCACCCACTCCCCACCCCATGCTA
The DNA here is from genome assembly GCF_949774975.1 of Lagenorhynchus albirostris. Lineage (NCBI taxonomy): Eukaryota > Metazoa > Chordata > Mammalia > Artiodactyla > Delphinidae > Lagenorhynchus > Lagenorhynchus albirostris. The sequence goes on along the minus strand of NC_083102.1, from coordinate 98,748,128 downwards.
GCCCGCCTCCCAGAGATAGAGCTCCTGGGAAGGAGGTGAGGGTGTGGGACCCCCGAGCTCTTCTCAGCCAGGCCCATGTCCTCTGGGTGGAACCTGGCAGTCACAGGCCCACGCTGCCCTTCCTGACGCCCAGTTAGCACATCCTTGGTCTTCTGACGTACTCTGGGATTGGGCTGTGTATATTTTGTTTGTATCTCTCCTCACTAAAATCTGAGTTCTTCCAAGGACAAGATCCAGGGCGTCCTATATCTTCGTGTGATAAGGGTTTTGGAAGGAGCCCAGGAACAGCTCCGTGACCTTGGGCAAGGCCTTTGCCACTGGAGCCTCCCTACTCTGAGGCTTCAGCATGGGAGGGGACGATGCCACATCTAAGTGGAAACATTTGAGAAGCTGGCCCTTTACTAGAAGAGAAGGAGGTGCTTGCATATTTTCCCAGGCTTTCATTAATTTTTTTCAGGGCCACCATTTTCTACTTCCTGGGAGTTTTGCTTTGCAATGTACTCCATGAACTTTCAGAGGAGGGCAGTTGACGCTTATCTTACAGACTTGAGAATCTAGCCCACTGTAATTTTCTTGGAAAACAGCCATGTTTCCAGTTGTCGTATTATAGAAAGTTGATGGTAAATGTCTGCTAGGAATTCATGAGGGCTCCCTGACAAGAGTTGGGAATACAAAACCGTTACTTTACTATCTTGGTAGCACAAAAGAATATTCATGTCGGACAGAATGTGTTGTGGGATTCCTTGAAATCCACAGTGTAACATGGCAAGAATCATTGCCTTTGTCTTTCTCTCAGAATGGATTCCAGTCTCCATACAGATCCACTAGCAATGTATAATCTCTTGTCCGATATTTAAATGAGAGTTTTGTTCTTATGAAAATGGTGGGCATCCACCAGACTTGTGCTGAGAAAAGAGTCACCTCTCCCACTTACCTGCTTTCTGCCCAGGCTGCCCAGATCATGTTCACAAATTCTTTCTGTGGGACTGAATGCATTTTAAAACATGGCTACATTTTATTTATTTATTTTTCAATTATTTATTTTTAATTTTTTTGGCTGCGTTGGGTCTTCGTTGCTGCGCGCGGGCTTTCTCTAGCTGCGGCGAGCGGGGGCTACTCTTCGTCGCGGTGCGTGGGCTTCTCAATGCAGTGGCTTCTCTTGTTGCTGAGCACGGGCTCTAGGCGCGAGGGCTTCAGTAGTTGTGGCACGCAGGTTCGGTAGTTGTGGCTCGCGGGCTCTAGAGCGCAGGCTCAGTAGTTGCGGCACACGGGCTTAGTTGCTCCATGGCATGCGGGATCTTCCCGGACCGGGGCTCAAACCCGGGTCCCCTGTATTGGCAGGCGGATTCTTAACCACTGCACCACTGGGGAAGTCCTAAAAAATGGCTAGATTTTAGAGAGAAGTTTGGATGTGCTGTATGATACCCTTGGTGCCTGGAGGCACACAACTTATGTTCAGATGAGGATGGGAGCGCTGATAGCAAGAGCGTGGCTTTGCCCTCCACAAGCTGGATCTCTTCATCCGCTGATCCATCTATCCTGCCCCAAATGGCCGGCAGGTGCTTCAGGGCCTTAGCCCTGGCTAAACGCATGGCCGGGTGGTACATGACCCCCCATCACTTGCCTCCGTCTCCATGATGCTGTTCTGTTCCCAGCCTGATGAATGAGATGTGGTGTGTTGGCAGTTCATAGACCTCAGGCTGGTTGCTGGGAATAAAAGGTACACACCTGAGGGTGTCAGAGGCGGGCTGACTGACGTTAATTATTGACTGTGTGTGAGGCTCTGTCAGAGAGTGACTCCTTGGTTCCTTCCTTTGTTGGTTCACTCACTCCCTCACTCTCAGGCAACTAACATTTATCGAGTGCTGGCTGTGTCCCAGATACGGTTAACCCCCACAAACACTGAAGAAAGGAGCACTCAGCAGGGCTTGCTGTGGCTTGACTGCTATCTAAGCTTGGATGTGGCAGAACAGCGTGGAGGTGGGGGGTCCTGAGGGCCACGGGGCTGGTGGGCGTCTTGAGGACCTCGGGGTCAGAGCTGGGGGATCCGTCCCTTCACGGCTCTCTTCGTATCCATCTCTAGTTACTTCTGATCATCCGATTCTGAATGCTCACTGTCATTTTGAGATTGAGGCTACATCTGCTAGAGGCTCTCTCGGGGCCAAGGGGCCCTTTGGCTCCTGTGTGTGAGGCTTCTTTGCCATCGTTCGGGACCCTGAGAACTTAGCACTGGCTGGATCTGTGCTTTAGCATGAGAGGAAAAGGAGACTGCAGAAGTACAGACAGACCCAGTGGGTGGTTATTGAACTGAAAAGACTGTTCTTTCCCCAACTTCTTTTTTTGCAAATGGTCACATTTTCTGGAGATAGTATAATGAACACGTGTATACCCTTCACCTAGATTTGCTGGGTTTTTTTTTATGGAATCATACAGTATGTAGATTTTTGGAATTGGCTTCTTTTAGTCAGCATAATCCTCTGGAGATCCATCCAGGTTGTTGCTGTTTTAATAGTTCATTCCATTTCATTGCTGAGTACTGCTCTGTGGTGTGGATGGACCACTGTTTGTTCACTGGTTGAAGGTCATCTTTACTAATATGTGTCCCCAATCCATGAACATGGTATGTCTCTCCAGTTGTTTAGATCTTTGATTTCATTCACTAGCATTGTGTAGATTTCAACGTATGAGTCTTGTTAGATGTACACCTAAGTATTTACTTTTCTTTGAGTGATTGTAAATGGTACTGTATTTTTCATTCTGGTCTCCGTGTGTTCACTGCTAGTACATGGAAATGCAGTTGCCTTTTGTATGTTTATGTTGTATCCTGTGTTCTTGGTAAACTCACTTATTAGTTCTACGAGTTTTATTTTGTAGATTTCTTGGGATTGTCTATGTTGACAATCATATCTGAAAATAGGGACAGTTTTATTTCTTCCCTTGCACTGACCTTTTGAAGAGACAAGGGCAATGTCCTTGTAGGATATCCCACAGTCTGGATTTGTCTGAGTCTTTTCTTATCATCACATTCAGGATCACGTAGGTGTGAGGTGAGGTACTCTGCTCACTTCATGTCAAGAGGTGCAGTGTCTGTTGTCCCACTCTTGGTCCACCAAGCTTAGTTACCTGGTGAAGCCTCCTAGAGGTCCTTGGTGTCAGGTACCTCTTCCCCTTTGTTCCTTTGAGACTCTGAGCATCCTGCTTCCTAACCACCTTTCACTCAGTGGTTCAGCATCCAAGGGTGGTCCTTGCCTGAATCAGTAATTATATTGGGATCATGAAATGTTGGACTTTAACCATTTAAGTACTTTGGAAACATTATCTCACAAGTAATCAGACTGTTAATTACCAATCCTCTTACTTGGGTAGAGTAAGAGAATTTTATTTAGTGTGTTTATTCTTTAAATGGCCTGTACATTTGGCAAAAGAAAAATGCTCTTTAGTTGGTCTTCCTCACACTGTAACTTTGTAACAGTGCTCTCCAGTGCACCCAACATAACCTTCCTTGGGAACGAGACTGTAGCTGTCATCACAGCCACGCAGCAGATACCCACCCAGGGCTCACTTGCCCAGCTCAGCCCACTGTTTGGGTGGCTTTGCTGAGAGTCTGTGTTTGCTGACATTTGTCTAAGTCAGGGCTTCTTAAAGTGAGGTCTCGGGACCAACGTGAGCATCCCTTGGGGGCTGTTAGAAATGTCAGCTCTGGGCTCCACCACAGACCTCTGTCGCACACTCTGGGCTGGGAATGACAGTTACAGGGCGTTCAGATGCCCACTCAAGTCTGAGAGCCATTAGTTAAGTTTATCCATTGCATTCTCCAGTATGGAACACTAGCTGTGGAACTCCAGTGACATTGTTCAGTCAGATATCTTTAAAATTCAGTGTGGCTTTGTCATAATCCACACATGTTTTTGTGTCAGGCTGTGGCTGGTAGCTGTTCCAAAGCCTCCCAGGGGTCTGTGCCGGGAAGGAGCTGCGTTTACTTAGGAGAGCTCCATCCTTCAGCCACCTGAACCCCTAATTCCTGTTCCTGCCCAAGGCTAGAACTCCCAGCAGAGTGTGGGATTGCAGAGTAAGGTTCGCATTAACAAGTATAAATTTGGGCATGTTTTCAGCATTCGTCCATGTTTAACTTTGTCCCCGACTAACTGGCTTCCTGCCTCAATGAGTGATACTCTGTGTTTCTGGAGGCCTTTGTTGCCAGCTGTGCTGGTTGAGGATAGTTGACTCTTCATCAAACACACGTAGACGGGACTTCTTTTGTGCGTAAGGCAGTGTGCTCTTCATACAAAGTGGGACTGGAGCTGCTTCGAGCTCAGGAGTTTAGCCCTGTGCACACAGGAAACTTGATGTAGGAAGGGGGCGTGTCCATAAGAGCAGAGGAAGGTGCTGTGGGCACTGAGAGGTGACTAAGAGTGAGGCAGCAGAGAGCCTAGTGTTTAAAGCAGGGTTCTCCAGAGAAACAGAACCAACACGAGCTATATAGAGGGAGATAGATATCTGTAGGCAGATATCTGTATAGATCTATCTATCTATCTGGATAAATATATGAATTTGTGGGGGGCTGGTGTGTTTGAAGTTTGCAGGGCAGGCTGGAGATCCCCACAGGTCTTGATGTTACAATTTTGAGTTGAAAACAATCTGGGGCAGAATTCCTCCCTCTGTCTCCTCCCTCTAGTCTTTTCCCTTAAGGCTTTCAACTGATTGGGCGAGGCCCACCCAATTATGGAGGGAAAATCTGCTTTACTTGATGTCTGCTGATTTCAGTGTGAATCGTATCTGAAAAATACCTTGACAGCTACATATAGACAGACATTGGGTGCCATAACCTAGCTCTGAGGACACATAAAATTCAGCACCGCAGAGGGGAATCTGGACTACACGCAGTCAGATTCAAATCGCAGAATTGCTGTGTGTTACCTTGGGTACCCTGGACAGTTTACTTTTCTCTGAGCCTCTGAGGTAAAGGGCTCTTTAGGTCGTCCAATGGCTGTTTACTGATTTATATAAGTAGAATAACCAGAGGTAATGTGGACATCAGGCTTGGTTTGATCAAGCAGCTCAACCATGTCACCGCCCAGAAACTCTTCTCTGCCTTGTTTAGTTGTCACTTTCTTTTCCTAGTGGGCCTCCTGTGACTACAAGACGGCAGCCAATTGCCCGTTGCCTACTTCCAGAGAGAGTGTGTCTCTTCTGTGGCCATTCAGCAGATGTCCTTTGGCCACAGTAAGCCTTGCACTGACTGGTTAAGCCTAAGTTGTAGGATTTTCCTGGAGTCGGTGACTGTGGTGGAAGAGGGGAAGATTTATGTGGGCTGGGAAATGTGAGCCGGAAGAGCCACCAGCTGTGTCCCCTTGCTCAGTGGCCTCCGCCCGGGGCTGTCATGAGATGATGCACCGTCTTGTTCAGCACACGTAAGTGCTGAACAAAGTGGGCTGTGATGATAGTATCCCCTCCCTGGGGAAGCAGGAAAGGCTTTCCGGAAGTTGGCTTAGAATAGAACTAGGTGGGGAGGCAGGGATTCCCCAGAAAAGGGTCCTTATTGAAGGGGACTTGCTGGCAGGAGGGGCGGAGTTCTCTGCTGCCCGTGAGCCCTGCTCGGTGGCTTTCCAGCCCATGATCTTCAGTTCCCTGCATGTCAGCGTGTTTCTCCTGGAAGACAGGTGATAAGGCCTCTGTAAGGGTGTGTCTTGGCATGATGGCCAAATGAGAAGTGAGTGAAAGTGTATTTTCTTCCTTCACTTCTGGAATGCCTCTCAGCTTAGAAACCGGTTTTATATGTTTTGTCTCACTTGGTGAAGTTGACACAACTATTGAGTTTAGAACCGTTGTCATTGGCTTAGGGTTCGAGAGTCCTTGAAGGGTGAGTCCCAGGCAGCGGGTTCCAAGTTTCCTGGCTCTGATGCTGCTTCCTGCTTTGATGGGCTTGGCCCGAGCTCTGTTGTCCGTGGTAGCGCTGTGCACCGGGCAGAGAGCCTGGCCCTGGTGGTGCCCGGTGAGTACTGGCTTGGCTGCCAGGTGGGGGAAGAAGCAGGGGTGGCCATCACGGTGCCCAGAGCGGCAGTCTCTGGCACGTGTCTGGGCTCCCCCCACCCCTGCCGGCGGCTTGGCATGTAACTGGCCACTGATGAGTTGTCTCCAGGCCCTGATACAAGTTGCCCAGACCTGACACCTACTTCCCTGTGCAAAGTATTGATAAAGTGACAGGCCTTGAACTTCTCAACACTGTTCTTACCTTCAGGCAGATTGCCTAAGAGACTGATGACCTGCTCTGTAGGCAGTTACGAATCCCACTGGAGAGGCACACCATCTCCGTGGGTGTCCACACAGCGGATTGGAGAGCTTCACCCAATGCCCCACTTCAGCAGGATGAAGGAGGTGGTTGTTCAAGCATCTGTCCCGTCCACCATGGACCAAACAATTCTAATTCCATTTCCTGAAGTCTTTTAAAATGATGGTGAATGGTGCCAGAGATATTCTTTGCAGAATCCCACTGAGGAAAAGTGGGCCGACTTACATTTCCAAAGTGATCACCCTGCCCTGTGAGTTGTCGCCTTGGGGATAAGGCTGTACAGGGGGTGTTTGCCCTCACTGCTAAAAGGGAGACGTGTTCTCCTATCAAACTGCATTGCATTGGGGCCCCAGTTCCCTGTTGGCCTTGAGCTGTCCATAGGCTTGACCTGTGCGGGCCACTCACAGTCTGGCGTGGGTGACTGCACCAGTTGCCCACTGTGACACAGGCCACCCCAAACTTAGTGGCTTAAGGCGACAAGATTTATTTCTCGTGGCCTGGGGGGATGGCTGCTGGTGGGCAGGCTGGGATGGGGGATGGAGCTGGGCTCAGGAGGGGGTCTGGCCACCGGCCTGTCCGTCCTTAGGGCCACGGGTCCTGGGTGCTCCTCAGTAGAGAGGTTTTGGGTTGAAGGGGTCAAAGGCAGAAGCTGTGGGCCATCCCTGCCTGCATGCCCGTACTTCTAGCCGTTCCTGTGGGCCACACACAGCAGGATCCACGCGGATTGGGTGGGAAGTACGGACCGGCGTTTCTTTCTGAAACGTTGCTAGGCGCCCCCTTTAGTGATGGAGCACGTTCCGTTTTACTGTTTGGCCCCTTGCTGATACCAGCGGCGCACGCACCTCGGGAATCACCCAGCTCCTTCTGATTTGGGGCCTTGGGTCGGGGTGTGTGCTGGGGCCATGGGACCACGTCACCCAGTCTTCCTGCTGGAAAGAACAGGCCCTCACCTCGTCCTCTCCCCCCTCCTCCCGTGTCTGCACTGGGCTCTTCTTACTGCACCTTCATCCTCCTAAGGCCAGTAGGGATGGGCTGTGCTGTTGGCTAGCATCCTGGGACAGGGTTTGCTTCTCAGAAGACCAGGGGTGAGGTTACGTGCTCAGCACCACTTCCAAGATGGGGGTCCCCGGGGGCACGTGGACGAGAGACGAGTCCAGAAGCTGACTCTGGGTCCCCGCGGCCTGTGGACCCCTTGTTCCGTGGATGCACTGACTGTACCTGTCAGCTGACGCTCCTCTGAGCAGGTGCCCGGCTGTGAGGACAGGTGTGGAGCCTGCAAGATGCTCAGGGCCTAGGTCATGGCCACCTTCACCCAAAAGTAAGTGTGTGTGGCCTGAGGACGTGGGAGAGCTGCTGTGTGACCGGGTCAGTTGATTTACGTCTGGGAAGTGTCTGTCTCATCTGTAAGCTGGGAGAGTAGCCTGTGAGGTCTGTGAGGATGATTTTAGTTCACGGTGATCTAGAAACAGAGAGAATAAATCTGGAACTGGTATGGCTCAGGGGAGGGCTGGTCCTCTGCTCTGGTGTCTGCAGTCTTGCTGGTGTTTGTGTGGGAGTATGGTACTCTCATGCTGCTGTCCTGGGTGGGAACCTGTGGGGCAGCCCCCAGAGCCCGGGTCGCCCAGACACATGCCTTTTAACACAGACATAAATGTGCTTGTTATGTTTATCCTTGAAACCTCCAAATCCATGTTCTAAACCCACAGAATTTTAAAATTTCCAAAATGATTTGAAAAGCATGCGGAAGTATATATATATATATATATATATATATATATATATATATATATATATCAGGATTAAGTATTCAGAAAGCAATACAGAGAGAAAGAGAGAAAAAACAGATCTGAGAAGCCTGTGAGGCCTGTGGAAGGTCAGCATCCAGTGGGTACACCAAATATCCTGGTTACCACAATGATTTAGCTGTGAGCTACCTGGCAGCCAGTTCGATAAGGGAAACAGTTGTTTTCAATTGCTTCATCATGTCTATAGGACAAAAATAATGAATTCAAGAAAAACAGACAACAGAATCAGAAACAAGTTATTCCAAAGAGCAGAGATGTTTCTGAGACCGAATCTTTTTTTTTTTTTTTTTTTTGCGGTACGCGGGCCTCTCATTGCTGCGGCCTCTCCCGTTGCGGAGCACAGGCTCCGGATGCGCAGGCTCAGCGGCCGTGGCTCACGGGCCTAGCTGCTCCGCGGCATGTGCGATCTTCCCGGACTGGGGCACGAACCCGTGTCCCCTGCATCGGCAGGCGGACTCTCAACCACTGCGCCACCAGGGAAGCCCTGAGACCGAATCTTGAGGGAATGCCTCTGTAGGGTCCCTGCAGTGTTGTCAGTCACATCCTACAGCCAACATGGTAGAGAAGTGGAGTACAAGTCTCTTTAACAACCTCAGTGGTGGCCAAGGGCACTGTGACGAAATGCAGGTCTGCAAGAGGAACATTCCAAGGAATATGAGCATGCTGCTCTGGGTGTACAACTTAGATACAAAGATAAAAGGCTAGAATATTGCCCTTGAGCTACAGGAGAATGAACTCTAGGGTTCTGCAGGGCCAAAAAGACATTCAGATCTATTCTGGTCCCCTCTGTGCCTGACAAACTGTGTTTGCCTCCACTGGCTTCCCCTGGAGGCACCGTGGGGGACCCATGCTTCCAGTGACTGGATAGCAACTGCCTCAACACTGCTAATTTAGCAGATCCTCGCAGAGAGCATTTGTGCTGCCTCCTTTGCGTTTTGCTTCATCTTCCCCTGAAAATGATGAGTGAACAGTTTCCGCTGAGGATGTGCTCTCAGGAGCCCAGAGCTGCCCGTCCAGTACGTTGATGACGGCCATGTGCGTGAAGTGTGGCCGGTGTGACCTGAGAAGGGAATTCCAAATTCCTTGTTAATTTTAAGGCATTTACATTTAAAAAGCTGTAGCAGGGTACTGATATTTTCCCACTGAACACAACTTTATTGTTTTGCTAGGCCTACATTTCACTTTAACTTGAAAATTTAGTGTCCAAACTGAGATGTGCTGATAGCGTGATACGCACACAAGATTTTGAAGACGGTACAAAAAGAAGGTAAAAAAGGTAACATGAGTAATTTTCATGTTGATTGCATGGTGAAATAATAACCGTTTGGATATATTGGGTTCAATAAAATAGATCATTAAAAATTGCTATCACCTGTTTCTTTTCAAAATGTGGCTACGAGAAATTGGAAAACGACCTATGTGGCTTGTATGATAACTCCATCCGGCAGCGTGGGTCCAGGGATGTCCAGATGTCCTGGCTTTGGCGCGTGGGTCCAGGGATGTCCAGATGTCCTGGCTTTGGCGCCCTCTTGACCCTGGGGCAGAGAGGGTGCTGCCATGTGGGTCCGGGGTCTCCGTCGGTGCGTTGGACTCGGGCTGCACCCCCTTTCCAGCTAGCGAGTTAGAATAAGAGGGCCAGGGGGTAGAGGCCAAGTCAGTAGCCGTCCTCTCAGGGACAAGGAAGTGTTCCCAAGGCACCCTTGGACTTAGGGGCCTGGACTCTGGGGGGACGGTGAACATTTGTTGTAGTTATTCAGTCATCGTGGGTATTATTTAAATTTCTCAGGTCCTTACTGTTGCTCCCTTGCCGGGGAGGTGAGATTTCACATGTTCTTGGGAATTTTGGTTTTGAGACTCCTTGCTCTTCTGAGCAGTTCCTTCGTGGATCCTGCTGCTGGGATCGACCATCGCCAAGGAAATTTTAAACTTGGCCTACAGTCTGCCTTCACTCCGCTTCCTATTTGTTTATTTCGGTGGCCAGTCAAGGGGAGAGGAGGTGAGATTGTCCTCTGGTCGCCAGCACGGACAGAACTCTGCCTGCGCCTGGGGCTCCGCTCGGGTGCTGGGCGAGCTGGGGAGCAAGAGGCTACGGACCCTGGTGTGCAGGCCCCTGGGTCAGGCAGGGCCGGCCAGCTCCCTGGCAGAGAGGCTGCCCACCCAGTCCGGCACATCCCCATCCTGGCCAAGGAGCTGACTTCTCTTTGCCTGTTTCCTCCTGGAGGTGGTATGATGGTTCGGAGAAATCACACGGGAGGCCCAGGTGTGCACATGCCAGGAGTTTGTGCTGGGGGGGGCAACTCAGGAAAGCCGAGGGCTGGGATGCGGGACGGGAGGCCCCAGGCCAGCTGGTGCAGTACTCGGGGATGCGACAAGGCCCGGGTTGGGCCATGGCTGGCCTTGGGTGTTGGGAGACTCTTCAAAGGGAATGTGAAGGTGTGTGTGTGGGCTGTGGCTTTCAGGGGCTCGGAGGTTCATCAGATAATCACGGCCGCCCCTACCCTCCCCAAACATGAAGTCTCGTGTTGATGTGAAGGACCTGTCTCGGGCGCGGGGTCCAGGCTGTTAGGCACCTGATGTCAGGCCCCTCTTCATCCTGGTCCCCTCTCCTTTAGCGAGGGCATTGGCTCTGTTTTCTCCCCTCCTTGCCAACCCGAGCCTCAGCTTCCCCAGCTGTAAAATGGGGCAGCTGTCACTATTAGTAGTTTTCCTTACTAACACCCGAAACCCCACAGGGTTATCGTGATGCTATAGGAAGGGAGCTATAGGAAGGGGGCCTGAGCTTGAGCTCTGTGCAAACCTGAGGCTGAGTGCTGTCCTTGTGTGTGTTACGGCTTCCTTCCTTTTAAAAAATATTTTATTGTGAACGTTTTCAAACATTTCCCAAAGTAGAAGGAGTATAATCATAAAACCCAACAGCCAGGTTCAACATTTACCAAGGTTTTGCTGTACTTGCTCCCCGACCTCCTCTCCCTGTGATGATAATCTTGGTGATGTTGAAGCCAACGTGACTTTTCACCTGCACGCTTAGGTGTGTGCGCTCTGGAAGTCCCAGGCACTTTGCTTATATAATGGTGCGGTGTTGAGGGTGGGTCAGGGGTCATGCCTTTGACCTTGATGGAGGCCTCGAGGCCCGGAGAGCAGCAAGGCTCTCTTCTCTTGCTGGGTGGGTCACGGTGGTTACAAAGGGAAGGTCAGCTTCTTTGTGCCGCCTCCTAGCTGGCAGGACATCTGTATGTCCTGACGTGGTTTGGGGCTCTAGGAGGTTTTAGCTGGTTTTCTCACGCCCTGGTCCACGGACTGGCTCCCAGAGGTCCTGCAAAGCCCCCTCCTGCCCTGTAAGGAGGCTCAGTCTGGTGGCAGAGCTAGGTTTTCCCGCTGGGTGTGCACAGAGGGACACCCCACAGGGGACCCCCAAGCGGGCACTGGGGGATGGAGATGGTTGGGACCATGAGTGAGGCTAGCACCTCTGTACCGGTCACCTGCCTGTCCTGTGCCTGCTGAGTGGGGCTGGGGGGATTCTGTCCCAGTTTTTCTAGGGAGGAAACACAATTGAATTTTGCAAACAAGTGAAGGCAAAGGTGGGCCTCAACCCCGTGTCCGTACAATGAGAACCTGGTGCCCTTTCCTGCCCCCCATACCACGTAGCTATAGTGAGAAGTGCGCCTGGTCGGGCTCCTGAAATCTGGGCTTATGGACACTTGTGAGGAAGGTGGGAGCGTCTGGTGAGCACGTGATGCTCTGAAGAGTACCAAGTCAGCTGAAAGGAGGGGCACAGAAGGGAGCTTTGCATTTTGCCTTAGGCTGAGAAAAGAAAAGAAAACTGTGAGCAGAGGAAGCATTCCTGGTGGGGATTACCTGGAGGTGACCCAGACTCTTTGATCTCGCGTGCCCTGGGCTTGCTGCAACTTGCTACCATCAGGATAGCAAATTTCCTTTCCCCCTTTATGTTGAGAACCCGCACAGGGCTCTGAAATTGGAAGCGCTTCTTTCCTCTTGCTCACGGGAAGCATTGCCCTGTCTGTAGGGGGAGAACGTGCTGCGGCCTCGTTGATGGCGGTGGGAGTGGTCCCGAGGCTCAGGACTGACAGACAGACAGGCAGGCAGACAGCAGAGGTCCTGGGGACCTGCTTACCGCCCACCTCCTTACCCGGACCTCCTGAAATAGGGCATCCTTCCAGTTTGTAGACTTTCTCTGGAAAATTCCATGATACATGCTTTTGAACCGTGTGAGGGCACCCCTCAGGGCATGCTTCATTGCATTTGGTGGGATAATTCTTTTTTTTTTAGTTAGTTATTTTATTTATTTGGTTGCGCTGGGTCTTCGTTGCAGTGGTGGGATAATTCTTGTTGGAGGGTTTGCACTAGGAATTGCACAGCATCCCTACCTGCTCTCAGTGCGAGTTAGTGGCTGCCCCCCTTGTGGTGATGATTGAAAGAAAAAAGATTCCGCATATTTCCAAATGCCCCCGACATCTCTCCAATTATTCGTGGCTAGGGAAATCACTCAGTGCTTAAAAAAAATGAACTAGGATGAAAAAAATTCCAGAGTGCTCTACAAGTTGTCAGGGTTTTTTTTGTTTTTTTTTTTTTTGCGGTACGCTGGCCTCTCACTGTTGTGGCCTCTCCCGCTGCGGAGCACAGGCTCCGGACGCACAGGCTCAGCGGCCATGGCTCACGGGCCCAGCCGCTCCGCTGCATGTGGGATCTTCCCGGACCGGGGCACGAACCTGTGTCCCCTGCATCGGCAGGCGGACTCTCTACCACTGCGCCACCAGGGAAGCCCGGGACCTTTTTGTGTTCATGCTCTATTGCTGGCATCCAGCGCCAGCACTTGGACACATGGCCGGGGTCTTGAGGGGAATGTGCACGTGGGGAGGACCCAGCGGCGCCCAGGCTTGGGCCCTGGGTTTGTCTGTCTGCTGGGTGACAGGGGGCCCTGCTCGTCTGTCAAGAAAGAGCAGTGGGGGACTGCAAAGAGAGGCCTCCTTCGGGGGCCAGGGGCCTCGGGGGTGCTCCTGGGGTTCACCTGGAGGCCCCTTTGAGAAGTAAGTTCACACTCCTGGGCTGGGAATGAACCTGGACGATGATCTCCGTCACCCCAGAGCCAGCTGTCCTTTGCAGTGGCGAGATGCCTTGGGAGCGGGGCAAGACCGGCGGGAACGATCAAAACTGAGAAACTTGCATTCTTTTGTACCTCTGTTAATTTATCCCGGGTATTTCCACGTCAATGAACACGCATCTGATTGCTGTTTTTCTGACGGTGTACTATTACAGATTCCTCGGCGTGTTCGTGCCATCAGTTGCCTTAGGCACTTTGTTGGATATTAAACTGCGTCCGGTTTTTCCTGCTGTGCATACTTCTGTGATGAAGGGCCTTCCAACTAAATCGATCTACTTGTTTGCTCAGTGACTTAGAATGCGTTCCTGGACGTGGAATCGCCCACCATGTGCTTGTTCTACACGAAGAAACGGAGATTTCTGTTTGCATGCGCTGTGCTGGTGGAGTCGCTGCCTAAGCATGTCTTGTGCGTCTCCTGCTTTGGGACAGGACCCCTGTGGTCTGGCTGCCGCCGACTTGCTCTACGTGCTTCACTTTGCAAAGGGCAGTGCGCCGAGCGGTCCTGCGGGCGCTGCTGGGCGGGAGCCCTGGCGGCGTCCCTGATCCCGTTTCCGGCCTCCGCTGCCCATTCATGCAGTAAATAGGTGCGGGCCTTCCCACGGTGACGCGTGACATGCTGGGAGAGGCGCGGGCAGGGAGCGGCGGCGAGCGCGGGGCGCTGTACGCACTTAAGGGGCGGGGGCCAGCGGACGTCACCCACGTCACCTTGAGAGGACGCCGCAGGGAGACGCGTGTGGGTGTTTGGGATGAAGGGCCTCCGGGTGGAAGGCAGGAGGGGAGAGAGGAGACCAGGCGCGGGGTGGGCGCCCTCTGCCGGGAGGAGCCACACGCAGCGACTGGGCTCTGAGAGGTGGGGAGCCCTGAAGGGGTCAGGGAGGGGCCTGCCGAGGGCCCTCAGGAGCACCATTCATTCATTCATTCATTCATTCATCGCTCAGCTGGTACTTAGTGCTGTTCCAGGCACAGGGAACCCTGTGCCAGCCAGGCAGACGGGTCCCTGCCCTCTTGGATGGACAGGCAGTAAACCTATCCACATTGCCCCCGGGACAGGAAGTTAGGTAGCCATAAGGACACTGAAGGAGAACAAGACAGCATAGGGGGAGCGAGTATGGGCCGAGGTGGGAGGGCTGTGTCCTCAGGTGGTGTGCAAGGCCTCTCGGAGAGGGTAACGTTTTGGCAAAAATTTGAAGGAAGAGAAGAGTAAGCCACACGAGTTGCAGGTGGTGGGAACAGCATGTACAAATGTCCTGAGGCAGCAGCTAGCCCAGCAGGTGGGAAAAGAGCAGGGGAGTTGAACAGGTCCGAGGTGGGCAGGGGTTGGCAAAAATGGTCTGTGGGCCCAGGGTCAGAAGTTTGGGGTCTTTTTGGTCAAAGGTGTCCTTGTGGAAGCTTGGGAGCGGTCTGTGCTGGAGCTTTGTCAAGTCCTGATTCCTGTTTAAGGCAGGGCCTGTGGACGCAGAGAGCCAGTCAGCTTGCTGATGGGGGGACTGGGGTGGTGGGGATGGAGACCAGGGCAAGGTCTTTTGGGGGTTTGTTTTGTAGGGCTGGCTGACACGTTGGTTGTGTGGTCCTTGTGCGGAGAAAACCCAGAGTTCTGACTTGGAGGGCTGAGGTTAATGATGCTGAGGGGATGGCCCGGTGGAGGTGTGGGGCTAGCGATACCCGGGACTCAGCAGGTCAGGAGAGAAGGCCTGGAGGGGAGGTGGGATGCCATCAGCGACGATAGGGTGGGTTGGAGGGGACAGCTGCGGGGGGAGCGTGCACAGAGGAGAGTCCAGGACGTGTAGAGGTGCCCAGGGGACAAGAGCTCTCCAAGGGAGATGAGGGCAGGCCCCAAGAGAGAGAAGGTACCCAGGACATGGGGGCGTGGACTCCAGGAGAGGGCAGTGTGGCGGGTGGGAAGCAGCCAGGTGAGCTGAGAGCTGGGGCAGGTGAAGAGCAGCGTCTGTGGCTGGGTGTCGCGAGCTAGGTGGGGACTGGGGGGCAGTTTGGGTGGATGGGGAGGGAAGTCTGGCTGTCGACCCTGGGCATGGACCCTGGGTGGTGGGCATGGACTCCAGCCAACCCTAGAAGGAGTTTCCCTGGAAGGGGATTAGGAAATGGGCCGAGATGCGGGCCCCAGGAGGGCCATCTTTAAAGATGGGCGTCAGGCAGCCTCTTGTGTCTGCTGGGGAGTCAGCACAGGGAGGAAAACGCTGGTGAGGCTTGACCGCGGGGGAGCGAGAGTCAAGGCTGCTCGGAGGGCCTCACGGTGCGGGCACCTGCTGTCCTCCAGGTGTACCTCCTGCGAGCTGGGCAAAGGGTCAAGACGTTCTTCTGCATTTGATTTGCCGGGAGCACCAGGCTCCGCGTGCTGGTGTGCACGGGGCAACGAAGCACCGCTGGGAGCCGACTGTGGAGGGCGGTGGACGGCAGCACCCACTTAGGGAGGTTTCCCGGAGGCCACGCTGAGCGCTCCTTGCAGGCAGTGACCTTGGCTTGCGTCCCTGGCCTTGGCCTTCCCAAGCTCATGCACAGTGGGTGCGCAGTGGACCTGGCCAGCCGATTGGACAGAAGGTGGGCCCTGAGACCCCATGCTCGTAATAGAGGAGATCGCAGAGCTAGCGAGCAGAGCCCTGCACCCGTGCTTCCGGGGGCCCATCCGCACCCATCCCCCCCGAAACTGCAGCAAAAGCATGCCAGACATCTAAGCTCTGAAGCTGCAGTCCCCCAGCGAGTGCTGATGACCTCTGAAGGTCCCGGCCCTACACAGACCCCTCATCGTCTCCACCAAACTGGATCTTTCCCCCTTAATTCCCAGCCCAGCTTCGGTGGTTGTGACCCCCTCGGAATCAGCCTCCATTTTTCCTGCTGCACCAGCAGGGTCCTGGTTGAAACACCTTTCCCCTCTCTGCTGGCCCGTTTCACGGGAGGTCTGCCCCCTCCCATCCCACCCTCTGCCCCCTCCTACCCCTTTGCTTGTCAACTTCTGACTCCTCATTTTCTCCAGAGTCAAGTCTGACCTTGAGCCTGGCACCCAGTGCCCCGACCCTCGCCTTCTCATCACTGGTACCGTCTCCTTCTAGCGGGCTTTATCAACTCTCTGTCCCTCCCACGCAGTGAACTGTGGGGAATGAATGGAAGGTTGGGTGCGTGGGCGCTGTGAGTCATTGTCCGTCAGCTACTCAGAAATCAAAGGGCAGCAGATATGAGGCCACAGGTTCCAAGGCCCAGCCCAGCTGTGAGCACAGGGTGTGGCCTCCAGTGACCGTTGCCTTAAAACCTGGCGTCTGTCTTTATTGATTTACAGTCATTCATTCCGCCAGGAATGTGTGTCCCGTACAGCCTGGCTCCCGGGAGGACATGTGTAGTTTGCTGTGAGTGGGTGCAGGGCCTAGGGACGCCCAGAGAAAGCTGGCCGTGGGACAGGGCCCAGGCAGTGTCCCTTGTCTGTCTGACCTCGACGGACGGGTGTCTTCTGCTAGTTTAGACACCAGATGAGAAGCCCCAGTGGTCAGGTGGGACTGGAACTGGAATAACTTAAAAAAAAAAAATAAAGTTGAATTAAGAGGATTGTCAGTACTGTGCTACGGATATATTTTTAAACTTATAAGCGTTAACTTTTTAAAATTATAAGTTATAAAAGTTGTATTAACCCTAAGTTTTAAAGATTATAAATGCAACCTGACTGACGTTTCAGAAAATTTGGGAACTGACATAGAAATCACCAGCTAACCCACCACCCGGCCCATCGCGGGCTGTTGGAGAGTGGCTGATACGGGGCTGTTTTCTTGGGGCTGGGAGCCAGCAGGAGACCAAGGCGCTGGTCAGGCGAGCGGCTGAGGGCTCTGCCCCTCGTGTGGGGTGGGTGCTGCCTGCTCTCTGGGCTTGTGGAGATTTTGCTGTTTCTTTTTTCTGAGTTGCAGCGAGCAGCGTTATTTACTGGAAACATGCTTTCCACATGCCGGAGCATCTTGGGGCATGATTTGGGTGAAGTAGAGATTACTTCAAGTCAAGAGCATCACACTAGGCTGGGGAACTTGCTTGGCCAGGATTCAGATCAGAGGATTTAGTTATTCGCTCTCTTTGAGAACACGTTGATTGGGCCAGGTGTGTTCCCAGCTTTGTCATGGCCTTACCGAGTTTGAGGGTGACCCAGCTACCGGGGAGTCACCCTAAAGTCCTGGCTTCCCCAGAGCAAGATGAGACCCAACCCTGCCTGCCTCACCCCCGGCCCGGGAATACAAACACCGGTTCACAGCGACAATAATAAACAGAAACAAGGTCTGCTTTTTTTCAACTTCAGGAATAGTCAAAACTTGTTCATATTGATGGAAACAGCCCAACTTTCTCAGAAACTGTGATGTTATCTTCCCATTGTCTATTTGGGGCCTCTCGACTTAGTCCCCCAAACTCTTCTGGCTGTGTAGGGACCCCTCTTAGCAGGGGAAGAAGGAATTTTAGTGGGCACCGTACCAAAGCCTCTCCGGGCATCATCTGGAGTGAAACTCACAAGAACTGTTTGAGGTCAGTAGTGAGTTTATCATTCTCGTTAGCAGATGAAGAAATAGAGGCCCAGAGTGATGACTAATAAACTCGCAGACACACAGCAAGGAGTAGAACGGGTCCAGGGTGCCCCGAGGTGCTCTCTGCGGCCGTTTCTCCAGCCCACCTCGGTCCAGCCCATCTCGGAGGAGGCAGCATAGCGCTCTTATGGGCAGAGTCCCTCCCCAGAGTTCCAGATGTGGTCTAGCCAGGTTTGGTCAAAGCCAGGGAATACTGGGGCATTTTTGGTCCGCAGGAGAACTATGGAGGAAGGAAAAGGCTGGGGTTAATCCAGAGATGAGGCTTGGTGACTCAGAGGGTGCCCTGTCGGTGTCTCCTTTCCAACCATACCCTCCTCGTAGGAGCCAGCTCCCTGGCACACCGGGGGAGGGTGTGCTGGGGCCGAGTGGACAGGAGGGCTGCTCGGCTGCTGTGTTCTAGCAGAAGGACGGGCCAGGTGTGGCCCCTCCATCCTCACACCCCTCCTGGGGAAATGGCTTGGGTTTGGGACCACCCATGGGAGGCTGGCTCTGCTCACCAGGCTAAACTTCCCAGAGCCTCTGCTGGTCGCCAACAGATGGGGATGACACCCCCGCAGAACCGGCGTTTCTGGAGGGGGTGGGAGGTGGAGATTGTCTGTTGCACTGCTGGCATTTTGCGGCCCATCAGCAGACCTGACCATGATCTAGGTTTTCCTCTGTTAGGGGAAACCCACTCTGAAGCATTTCAATTTGATTGTACCAGCACACCTCAGAGATGTTGCGGGTTTGGTTCCAGACCGTGGCCATAAAGTGAATATCACAATAAAGTGAGTCACGTGAAGTTTTTGGTTTCCCAGTGAGTATAAAAGTTACGTTTACGCGATACTCTTGTCTATTAAGTGTGCAGTAGCATTATGTCTAAAAAACAATGTACATACCTTAATTAAAAATACTTTATATTGCTAAAAAATGCTAACCATCACCTACGACGCAGGGTTGCCATGAACCTTCAATGTGTAAAAAATGCAGTAGCTTCGAAGTACAATCAAAACAAGGACTGTCTATACTGGGAGGAATTTAAAAGGCCAGGTGAGCCATGTCTGTTCTCTTCGGACTTGCACGTTCTCTCTCCACTTTCGGTGTTCTGTGCTGAAAGCAGCAGAATGCGTCTTAAAGTTGTGGGTCTCAAGGTCTTGCTTAGGAGCTTATTCTGGGGGGGTCTCTTTGCACTTGGGGTCAAGGGATGGTGCAGAGATGCGTGGTGGCGAGTGAGGAGGAAGCTCTGGTTGTCCTCAACGCTCATCTCCCCTCAGCACTAAACGAAGGCCACCTACCAGTCTTCCACTGGCCCATTTCCTGAGGTTAGCTAGGCTAGGATGGGGCCCCCACTAGGTCCGGGACACTGTCAGAAACCACAGAGGTCTGAGAATGGACGTGAGGACTGGGGGCTGGGGGCTCGGGGTCTTCAGCTCTGCGACCCTGGGCAGGTCTCCGCGTGTGAGATTCTAGTGTAAGAGACCGGAATCGCTCGCGGAGGGCAGAGGGCCCTCCAGGCTTAGAGTTCCCTCCCGGTGGGGTCCTCTCGGTGTGCAGAGAGAAAACTCGACTTAAGGCACTAGTCTGATATTTATTATTTCAATCCCCTGCCCCTTCCTGCAGATATTTTCCCCCAGAGCAGGGGAGCCTGTCCGTGTTGAGGTGGGAGGATGGGAGGATGTCCTCCGTGCCTGTGAGGGCGAAGGCAGGAACATGGGTGCGCGGGGTTCGCTTTCTTCTCTTAGGTTTGAGTGTGAGGCCTTGGTGTCCGCTCGGGCAGGAGCGCACACAGCCAGGGCCCCCGTGGTTTGCTGGTGTCTCCACAGACCCTGCCCTTATCCTCACTGCCGCACCCTTGTCTCCCTCCACAGGGCAGGTGAGGCAGCTAGGATGCCTCTGCCGCCCCGCCAGGAAGCAGCCGTGTCTCCCTAGCCCCTTCCTTCTCTCTAGGGATGACAAGGAGACAGAGGAGGAATGGCCGGGACAGGGGGACATAACCGCCGGGGTGGGGGGAGGCGCCAGCCTTTTCATCCATCCCTTTCTTTTGCTCTTCTCTGCCTGTTCTTTAATGAAACAGTTGTTGTTTTTGAGCAGGAAAGGGGGGAAAAGCACATACCGGAGGCTGATTTCTGTAGAGGAAGCACGTTTTCTGTGCTTTTTGAAGGCGAGGGAAGGAGACGCGTGAAAGGGGAGAGTGGAGGGGAAATGCGAACCAGTTCTCACTTTCTTAGCATCGGCCCAAAGCGGTTCGCCGAGGAGGTCCCCTTGTCCTGAAAGGGAGCCGCGAGACGTGCCCGTGAAGAGCCGCACTTGACGCGCCCGAGGATCCGGGTCCCTGGGTGGCGTGCCCACCCCACGGGGCCGCCGTTGTCGCCGCCGCGGGACTCCCCTTGAGGGGAGGGGCTTGTGGGCTCAGGCTGGGAGTCGCCTTGAATTCTGTAGCCAACTAAGACATTTTGGCTTAATTGGCTGGACTAGACGACCTCCCTCGAGGTCAGGGGACTCATGGTACAGGTTCACTGAGGTTGATTTACTATGACTTTGGTGAGACACAGAGGGGTGTGGGGGACAAAACCTGGAGTGGGAACACAGCCCTACAGTCCTGTGTCCTCTAGGAGGAGGTCATTCCTGCTGCTGGACTGTCCTCGCCGATCCAGCTCCCAACACGTGGCACCTTTAATCTGACTCTTGCCCCAAGGATGTCCCCGGGTTAGGTGAGGTGCCGCTGCTCGCTGGCTCTGCAGTCTTCTGCCCCCTCACCCCACATCCCTGGATCCCCTGGGGACTTGGTTTCCCCTGTGTCCTGTGCCCCATCCTGCGCTCCCTCATCGTCTGAGGAACAGGCCCTACTGCCATCAGTGAGATGGACTCATGGGGCTCCTGGGTGTCGTCAGGAAGTACTGAAATGCGACCAGTGGCCTTCGAGACCCACTGTGTCCTGTTGCCCTCCCGGGTGTGGGATGGAGCAGGGGCCGGCTGAGCGGGGAAGGGTGGAGGCGGATGGTCTTGAGAGTTAGGATTTGCCCAAGGGCTGTGCTTGTGCGGGGCCCACGTGCGAGGCCGGCCTCTAGAGATGATCCCTGGGCCTCCAGGGCCAGCATGACTGGTGTCCCTGCCTTCCGACCAGGAGAGAAAGCGAAGCATGGAGTTTTCTGCAGATGAGAGCTGGCGACAGCTTACTGGTATCAGAAGCTCCTTAAACTCAAGCAAGAGGGCTTCCCTGGCGGCGCAGGGGTTAAGAATCCTCCTGCCGATGCAGGGGACACGGGTCCCATCCCAGGTGTGGGAAGATCCCACATGCCGCGGAGCAACTAAGCCCGTGCGCCACAACTACTGAACCTGCGCTCTAGAACCCGTGAGCCACAACTACTGAGCCCACACGTCACAACTACTGAAGCCTGCGCGTCTAGAGCCCCTGCTCCCCAACAAGAGAAGCCTGCGCACCGCAACGAAGAGTAGCCCCCGCTCGCTGCAGCTAGAGAAAGCCCGCGCGCGGCAACGAAGACCCAACACAGCCAGAAATCAAAACAAATAAATAAATAAATTTATTTAAAAAGAAAAAGAATTGCATTAAAAAAAGCTCAAGCAAGAGTCTCTTTTGTTACCAGAAGCAAAGTGCTTTTGAAAGTGCTTTAGGTGGTTCTTGGAAACACCTTGGCACTTGGAGTCACAGAGCCATGGATGGGTGTGACCGGCCCGTGGCGGAGCTTCTGTGTGATGGGGATGGAGGGGTGAAGACAGGAGTCATTTGCCCGGAGTGTTTGGTGACCCCCACTGCAGACTCTGGGGCTGGGAATGAGGGTGTATCTAGCCAGCAGATGGACCCTCCACGCTCAGCTCCCAGGGACCCCAGGTTTTGGCCCCTGTGTCCCTCGCTCGGATCTGGTGATACCTGGTCAAGATCAGGGTCAGGCTGTGCCTCTGCAGGAGCACCGACGGTAGAGCCGTGCTCTCATGGTGGGTGTGTCCCATCGAAGGCCACGGTCGCTCAGGCTGGCATGGCCAGCCGGCTCTGTCGCAGACTTGCTGTTTTCCCTTTTATAACAAATAAGGGACAATTCTTTGAGGCTATGTGAATCTTCTCCAAAGAGTGACAGGGGCAGAATGGTGGCTCATGGCTCTCCTCTGTGAGTTCCCATAATGAGTAGAGGCTAAAAACCTCCACGATCTCTGTACCCCGCCCCCTCCACCTGTCTCCTGCCGCCCTCTCCTGCCCTCGTCCCTCCAGGTCAGGAGGTGCCTTGAGACCATGCAGGCATCTACGTCTCATCAGACCCACAGTGTGTTCATTTAGCTATTTATTTCTATCAGTAGGACTCATGAATTCCTATTTAATTGAATGGGTTATAATCAATATTATCACTATTCATTTCGATGTTCAAGTTGTCCCAAGTTTGGCCAGGGGCAATCTCTGTAAGCCCACTCCAGTCCCCTGGTGATGCAGCCCCGTCATTCTGGGAGCATTCCTTTACCCTCTGGCAAAAACAAACAAAAGAAACATTGCAGGTTCATTTGTAGTATCCCTGGCTCAGATCTGAAACCAGCCATGTCTCCAAGGAGCCCTGATTTCTTTCACTGGGAAACAGTACTTTAAAACCGGGACGTGGGTGCTGGATGTAACCACTACTGTTGGGGGCCGCTTCAGGCCACCCACCACGGACAGAGCTGGGGAGTGTATATATGCATGTGTGTATATGGCTGCATGCTTGTGCATGGGTGTGTGTGCATGTGCGTGTGCACATTTGCATCAGTTTTGATTTCTGTCAGTATCTGTGTCTCTACATTGAAACCACGAGTTACACCGGCATCCGATTCCAGTCCCCCAACACAGCAATCACTGTCATTTTCTTCCTTTCCGTGTTAGTAAACCCCTTCACCACCAGGTGGTCCCCAGGACACAGGGTGTTCACGTGGTTCCTTCCCGCTCACCGCTAGAGATTCCCGCTGCCCTCGGGGTCAGGCCCTGGCTTGCACTGAGGGTCCCCTTCCTCTCCACTCCTCCGGGGACCGAGCTCACCACCCCCATGCCCGCCCTTAGGATGCGGCCTCTGCCCGCCTGCCTGGGGTCCACGCCCCGAACGCACACTGTGCTTCAGTTCACGCAAACACCCTGCCTTACGCACAGCGCTTGGTCCCCCGGCTCTTTTCCTGTCCACTTCTCCTCCAGGTCTCAGCCCACCCGTCGCCTGTTTTCCCGAAAGTCCCATGAGTGGCTCAGGGCCCCCTCATAACGCCACATGCAGATACTTCTGCCATCAGGTAAAGAGGAGTCGTTCGTCACCGGAGTCCCCGTGGCGCCAGGCACACACAGGCTGCTCGCCAGCATTCCGGGACGGCTGGGTGAGTGTGTGGCGAGGGGCCGTGTGGCAGCAGCCCTCCCTCCGCTCAGTTGGACGAGAACCCCGGGGTCCTGGATGGGCCAGCCCCGCATCCCGTGTTAGGGTCGGTCTCACCGCAGGGCTTCTGTCCCCGGCCCAGTCTGGGTTCCCAGCCCGGGCTGGTGACGCAGCCCCGAGGCCTGGTGTTGGAGCTTTGCCCGCACAGTCTGGCCCCGGGCCCCCTGAGGTCCGTCCTGAGCACAAAGAACCTCCTTTGTTGCTGGGGACTCGGTGCAGCCGCAAGGCAGAGGCAGGCGGTCCGGCCCGCGAGAATCAGGGAGGACCGCCGTCTTACCAGGGGCAGGCCAGGCTGGCAGCACAGTAGTGGGGGAGTCCGGAGAGGCTAGAGTAGCTGGCTCCGCACCTGCCCTGGTTCCTGGGGTCCCCTGGGGTCCCTAGGCTGAGCTGGCCTCAAACCCTCACACTTCAGCTTGCCTCTGAGGGACGCAGAGCAGGAGAAGCCTGGGGGTGGGTGGGGCCGGCTGGTGCAGGAGGGTGGAGGGTTAGGGGGCTAGAGAGGGGGCCGGCTGGCAAAGCGGGGCATCCGACAGGGGTCCCAGTTTTGTATTCGGGGAAGTTCGTTTGGGCTGGGGTGGTCTGGGCTGTAGCCCGACGACTGTCTCTGGTCCCTGGTTCCCACTTTGTTGTCATTATCTGTGAGGTGTGGTCGCATGCATCTGACGGGTTATTAGTAATAAAGTGTGGGAATCTTCTGAACGATGTACCTTTTGATCAAGTGAGAGGAGATTCGGATGTCCCCTGTGAAAACACCTGTTTGTCTTCCAATCTGCTAGCCACGGGCCTGGGAGCTCTGTGCTCAGGACCATCATTTCCAGGGGCCCCACAGACTGTGGAGCCCGGTCCTCGAGTTCAAGGAGCTTTATCATTCTGGGAGTTACCGGTTCTTTGCTGGGATTCAGGTTCCTTCTGCTGGTTCCATGGGTGAGACTGGTGATGGATCCAGCTGACGTCTGGAAGAAGTGTTCGCACCGTGCGCCCCCAGACAGCAGAATCATGTGCTTCTAGCTCAGCTTGCAGACACGGCTCTGGGCTCCATCTTGTGTTAGATGTTGGGGACTCAAATGAAGCTGATACAGATGTGCGTTCTTAGGGATCCTGCAGTCACATGGGGGTGAGGGATACCTATGAAGAAATAGCACTGGGAGATGTTTGCAAAAACTAAAGTTCAATTACTCTGTAGAAAAAGTGAATAATAATGAATGAATCTAGAAAATGAATTAATGAACAAACGAACAAATGACTATAGAGACAGATGAATAATCATCTTACCTGAAGGATGGAGGGAAATGAGAATGAATGGGTGGCTGCCAGGCAAGGAATCAGAATGGTGTGTTCCTGGTTTGTGTGTGTGTGTGTGTGTGTGTGTGTGTGTGTGTGTGTGTGTGTGTGTGTGTGTGTTTGAAAGTTGAAGAGCAGCTTCGCTATTCCACCCCAGAAATGGAAAGATGGTATTCAGCGCCAGAACCTGAGAGGTTAATGCTGGCCTTTGAATTGATGGCTGGAATTCGCACATGTGTTAACCATAAAGGCCCAGGTCTAGCCCACCCAGACTGCTCTCCGAAGCTAAGACATTTGGAGTTGCAAGCGGAGTTGAAGATCTGAAGTGTTACACCAACACAGGTCATTAGGATCGCACCCTGGGCTGGGCGTGGAGGCCAGCCAAGCCACTAGGGCACACAGTTCCGCTATGGCTGAGGCCATACAGCTCCCGAGGCCATGTGCTACTATGCATGGACCTCCTCTACAGGACCCCACGGAAGGGAGGACGTGGCCCCAGCCGAACATGTCCACGATCAAGGGAGCATTTCCCAGGAGTGGGTTGCCAGAGCTTTCCATGGTGGAAAGCTTAGATCCACTGCTCCACGACCCCAGCCCAAGACAAGTCAGTCCTGTGGGGTCTGACAGGCATCGAAACAGGGCCATTCTGTCTGTGGATCATGCCCACCCACCCCTCTGGGCTGTCCTTCAGGCGAAGTGACCCTTCCACTTTCCAGGTGTCTGACTACCTCTTCGTGTGACACCTGGACCCCACCATCCCAGTCACCTCCATCTCCTTAAAAAAAAAATAAGAACAGGCTTTTCATTTCCTTCTAAAATCACAGACCCAGAGAGGAAAACGGGTTGTGCTTTGCTGGGAGCTGGATGGCACTCTGGATGGGAAGGGGACGGAGGGGTGCGGTGGATCCCAGACCCCAGGTGTGCAAGGCGCCATAACCGTTCACTTTGAGCTTGCTGGGACCTCTACCTGGTTCTCAGCCCTCTTTGGCAAGGCTGCTAATGCTTGCTTTCCTCAGTTGAAGAAGCAAATTGGAAAGAGGCCTTTCTGCATGAGAGTTTTCCTTCTTTGCACTCCAAAGCCACTGTTTGCTAGCAGTGTAGATTACCAGTGATACTGACCATTACAGATGCAGGTTTACTGGACAGTATACAAGATTTTAAAATCCCCGAAGGCAAAGAGCCTGCGGGTTTTGATTTTAAGCCCCAGGGCCTGCATTCTTGGAGAGGTCTGAAATCCTAGTCAAGCTGTACTCCAGCCAGAGGCGGGGGTAAATCCAGTGGGAGGGCGGAGGGCGACGGAGGGCAATGGAAGGTTTGCCCCCCAGCCCTGCCCTAGGAGGCGTTTCTTCTCCACTTTTCCCGGGTTTGGCTGAGAAGCCTTTTGCCTCCTCTCTGGAACTGCGTCTGGGGTGGGGGAGGGAGGGCTAATTCGTGTCAGATGGAGGGGCGCCGGGGGACCGTGCGCTCACTCTTCTGGCTTTTGTTCCCGGCATCTGACTTCTGACGGCAGAGTGGACTTGGAGTTGGCGGCCGCTTCTTTCCGCGGCTCACGGGGTCGAACTTTTCCTGAAGCCGAGGCGCAGGGGCTCAGGAGGCATACCTGCCTGGCACCGCCGCCGGAGAGGTGTCCGCGCCTGCCTCTGCCTTCCTCGCCCGGCCCGGCTCTCCGCGGGGGCCAGGGCGGCCATGCGGCTGCGCGCCCTGACACCCGGGCCGCCTGGAGGGTGCGCGCGCGGGGCGCGGGTGCGCCGGCACCGGCGCCAGGTGAGTGGGAGCCCCGAGACGGGGGAGGGGCGCTGGAGCAAGGGTCAGGGTGCTGGGAGCGGCGACGCGGGCGCGCCGGGCGCTGGGACGGGGTGGGGGCACTTTTGGGTTGGTGTGCGCGTGTGCTCGTGTGTGCCCGCGTACCCCACTCTGAGTGCCGACGTGCAAGTGTGTACGGGTGCCCGTGCACTCTTGTTTGCGCGTGCACGTTCGTTCACTCCTGTGCCCTTGTCTCTGCGCGTGCTCATGTGTGCGCGAGTGCGCGTGTGTCCTTGTTTGTGCGCGCGTGTGCGCTTCCGCGCGCGTGTCCCCCCGCGTGTGGCCGTGTATGCGCGTGTTACTTGCGCAGGAAAGGAAGAGAGAGGGAGATCAGGGCTTTGCCTGGTGGGAGGCCGGCGGCGCCCTGGTGAGCCCACATGGGGTGGGGGACAGTTCTGGCTTAATTTTCTAATCCAACTCCCTCTTGAACACACTTCCTTGGACTCCTTTCCTGGAATGGAAGTAGGACATTGGCAATTTCGCGGACTCGCTTCGTAGCCTGTGTTTCTTGCAAAGGAAGAGGGTGCTTAGCTCTATGGGTATGTGAGGGTGCACTAGCATTGTTGCAGAAATGTAAGTTAACCAGAGCCATGTAACGATACCTGGTCCTGGGACGGTCCTCCATGGCGTTTGAATTAAACAGAGCAGATGCCGGGAGGCGGCTCCTTACTGGGTTCAGCAGTCCTTTCTCTGAGTCTAATAATTAGGCATTTATTGCATTCGTCTTCCCGGAAATTTATGTAAGGTTCTGAGGAGTGAGAGTTTGTCAAAATGTCAGCTACTTCACATCACTTTGAGTTGTGCTGCATTCTGTTTTTAGTTTAACAAACACTGTTGCTGGGAAGCTTAGGGACAGTGTGTGGTATGCAGAGGGTGTCCCTGTACCCTGGGTCCTGTGGCTGCTGGTGGGTGGAAACATCTCTGGGCAGGAACACCCCAGAGGTTTGGGGTCCACTCTGCCTATGCGGGAAGTTTTTTTCGCATTTAACTTCAGAGTCAAGTTGCTTGGTGTTTTTGCTCAGTATCTGCCCCCCCTAGAATGCTACTGAAAGCTTCCAGGTATGAAAACCCACACCTAAATCCTCTTTCCTGGAAGGAAAATATAGCTGGATTGTGCTAATTTAGCCTTTGTGTGGGTAACTGTTGCTTCCGGAACATTAGCCCAGAGAACCTAGCAGAGAGGTCTGTGAGGTTTTGCATTTTCGCAGAGCCGAAGGTTACCCTTCTGCGCTGCTGTGGAGCACTTAAACTCGCTCAATTCTGCAGAGATTTTTCTTTCTAAAAAGAGACCTCACAATCAAGACCGGCACTAATTACCCTGAACCCCTCAGGGAGTCCTTGTGGAACCCGCAGCCTTGCTCTCTACCCTTCCAACTGCCTGCTCCTAACAATTAAATGCAATTTAGATTCCTGAACTGAGCCTGCTAAATGCTGCAGCATTTTGGCCTCCCCCTCCCTCCCCGTCTCCCCCCTCCCCCCTCCCCGTCTCCCCCCTCCCCCCTGCACTCACTGGCCCCGCCTCTTTGGGAGAAATGAAAGCACAGTATCAGGTGAAAACAAAGGCAGTCTAATCCTGTCTAGGCTCACTTCACAATGGAGATGTTATGTACAGATGAAGCGTGAGCAGATGTTATTACACTATCTGAAATGAATTCCTCCGCCATCCAGCCATTGAAATGGCTTCGGCCTCCCTACAGCACCTCTGCTGTTTCCCTCCTCCAGGCTTCTAGCTGTCGCCCGGCCCGCAAGAATATCACAGGAACACAGTGCCTCTTTCTCCCTCGTTATAATAAAGGTATTTGCAAGGAATAAAAGGTCACAGTCTACCCCGCTGGCCCACAGAATACGGCCAGTTCATTCAGTCAACAAATATTAATTGAGGGTCCGTGGTTCACTGTCTGCCAGGCACTGTGCGGGGGCCTCGTAAGACACATGGATAAGCGCGTGGTGTCCTGCCTCTAGGAAATTACACGGGAGAGAAGGCGTGTAAACAAGTAACTGAAATATGAGGGAGGGGGCGAGTATGTACCAGCTGGCGGGATTACGATGGAGGGCTGTGTTTGTCAGCTACCTGAATGCCGACTCCTGTCTGAGCTTGAGACCCGGGTGGAGACTGGGTCTGAGCCCATATCCCTTATCTGTTGGCTGTGTGGTCTTGATCTTGCATGCTGGTGCCCCGTTTGTTGAGCAGTGGTTACAGCACAGAAGGGCCCTGCCAATGTCATGAACTTCATGATAGCGGTACCTTCGTCCCTCTTTTATAGGCATGGAGTACAAGAGTCCTGCTATCAAAAAGTATACAGTCTCTTGAGAAAACCAGAAACAGACACGTGAACAAGCACGTAATAACAGTGCCTTACCACGTAGGAGGAATAGCTTCCTATAGTGTGGTCCATTATCTAGTGGAGGCTCTCAGTCCCAGCTGCAGCTCAGAATCCCTGGAGGAGATTTGAAAAAATTTGTCGTCTGGTCCCACCTCCAGATAATCTGTTTTAATTGGTCTGGGGTGGAGCTTAGGCACCGCTGTTTTAAAAACTCTGCCCAAGTGATTCCCATAGACGGCCAGTGTTCATAACTGGTACCTGCCGTAGCATTTGACTATTTACAGTAGCTTGGTTAATAGGTAGGAGGGGGCGGTATCCTTTCCCTCGGAGAGAGGTATGACTTGCCCTGGGTCATAGAGCTCGTACTGCAGGTGGCAGAACCGTGGTGCAGGACACTTTGCCTCATTTGACAGGCTTGACAGGATCAACACCAGGGGATATGTGATTGAGTGATGAGACTGCTGTAGGATTCCTGAGGAACTTGAAGTGGTCAGGAAGGACTTCGGGGAGGGTGGGACTAGAAATGGTCACAATAGAAAACTAGAAGTTACCAGCATTCTAGACCATTTGAATAGCAGGGGAAAGTTTGGGGATGGGCAAAGCACGCTTTAAAGTTGGAATGGCATGTTGGAAAGGGTTCTCTGCCAATTCCAGTCCATTAGTAGTTGCACATGGGGTTCTCCTTGTCAGCCGTTGGTCAAGGAATACGGGGTTGTGGTCTGTGTGCTGCGTATTTGCTTTTCCTTTTATCAGTATCAGAGGAGCGTTTGCTTTGTTGAAAATTAGGATTCAAGGTGTTCATTCAGTACCTCATATTTATTAGTTATGTAGAATCCCAAGAACATACTTTCTTTGAAACTCTTGTTTAATGTTTTTATACTAAAGACACATTTTCAAAATATAATAGAAAACATCACATTGTACACTTAAATATGTGCAGTCTTCAAAGTTGTTTTGGGAGTTTTAAGTGCTTTGCATTTAAATATGAATTTTAGAATCAGTTTGCCGATTATAAAAAAAGAACCTTCTGGGATTTTGATTGAGATTTTGTTGAATCTATAGATTCTATGGGAAGAATTGTGTCTTAATTACATTGAGTCTTCTGACCCATGAACATGGTATATCTCTCCATCTATTTATATCTTCTTTAATTTCTTTCCACAGTGTTTTGTAGTTTTTAGTTTAGAGGTCTTTTGCAGTCTTGTTAGATTTATCCCTAAGTATTTCATATTTTTGATACTAATATAAATGGTGATATTTTTCGAATTTCAATTTCTGGATGTTTATTGCTGGTATGTAGAAATACAGTCAGCTTGTACATTCATTGATCTTGTATCCTTCATCTTTGCTAAACTCACTTGTCAGTTCTGGAGCTTTTTCATAGATTTCATCAGCGTTTTCTCCATAAACAGTGATGTCATCAGCGATTAAAGACAGTTTTTACTTTCTCCTTCCCAAACTGGATACCTCTTATTTACTTTTCTTGCCTGATTAGAACTTCTGGGACAAGGTTAAATAGAAATATTGATTGCAGAAAACCTTGCCTTGTTTCAGATCTTAAAGGGAATGCATTTAGTCTTTCATCGTTAAGTATGATGTTTGCTGTAGGTTTCACATAGACAATTTTATGAAGTTGAGGAAGTCCCTTGTTATTCCTATTTGGCTTTTTTACCAGGAAATGGAAGTTAGATTTTATAAGAGGTTTTTTTGTTGTTGTTGTTGTGTTTTGTTTTGTTTTAGTTAATTGATTGACATTTGAATGTAAAACCAACCAAACTTGCATTCTTGGGAGAAACCCAGTTAGCTATGATGTATCAACTTATGCACTACTTAGAAGTGTGTTATTTAGTTTCCAGATACTTGGGGAATTTTACTGAGATCTTTCTGTTTCTGATTCCTAATTTAATCCCATTGTGGTCAGAGAACATATTTAGTATGACTTGAATACGTTTAAATTTATTTAGACTTGTTTTATGTCCCAGAATATGGTCTACCTTGCTAAATATTCCATATGCATTTGAAAACAATGTGTATTCTGCTGCTGTTAGGTCAAATGTTCTATAAATGTCAGTTAGGTCAAGTTTTTGATACTATTGTTCAGAGCTTATGTATCCTTGCTTATTTTCTGCAATAATTATCAATTATTATTATTGATAAAAATAATTATTAATTATTGAGAAAGGGTATGTTAGTTTGCTAGGGCTGCCGTAATAAAATAACACAGGTTGGGTGGCTTAAACAACAGAAATTTATTTTCTTACAGTTCAGGAGGCTGGAAGTCCCAGATCAAGGTATTGACAGGTTTGGTTTTTCCCAAGGCCTCTTTCCTTAGTTTGTAGATGGTCACCTTCTCACTGTGTCCTCACATGAACTTTCCTCTGTGTGCAAAGCTTCCCTAGTGTCTCTTCTTCATATAAGGACACCAGCCCTCTTGGGTTAGTTTCCTACCCTTATGGCCTCATTTAATGTTGATTACCTCTTTAAAGGCCCCATCTTCAAATATGGTCACATTGGAGGTTAGGGCTTCAATATATGAAATTTTGGGGGACACAGTTCAGTCTGTAACAAGGGGTAATGAAATTTCAGACTGTGTATGTTTGCCTATCTCTGTTTGCAATTCTATCAGTTCTTGTTTCATATGTTTTGAAAGTTTTGTTATTAGATACATAACTGTTCAGGTTTGTTATATTCTCTTGTTGCTTTTACCCTTTCATCATTATGCAGTGCCTTTCTATATCATTGGGAATGTTCTTTAATCTAGAATCGACTTTGTTATTAATATAGTCATTTCAGCTTTCCTTTGATTAACATTATCATTGTATATTTTTCTATCCTTTGTCTTTTTTGAAAAAAAAAATAATCTGACAATCCCTGCCTTTTAATTAAGAGATTTAAACTATTTACATTAATGTGATTACTAATATGGTGAGGTTTAAATCTATCATCTTGCTACTTGTTTTCCATTCCTCTCACCTGTTCTTTATTACAGCTTTTTCTCTTTTTTTTTTATCATTTTAAGTTAATTGAACTTTTAAAATAACTTTGTTTTATCTTCTTTGTTGTATTATTACCTATAACTCATTATTTTAGTAGTTGCTTTAAGGTTTATATTATACTTTTTTAGCTTGTCACAGTCTACCTTCAAGTGTTAGTGTTATTACTTCACGTATATTATGAGAGCCTTACAGTAGTATACTACCATTTCTCCTTTCCTGAGTTTTGTGCTATTTTATCATAAATTTTACTTCTACTTACGTTAAACCTCACATCACATCATTATTAGTTTTTGTTTAAACAGTGAATTTTCTTTTAGGGAGTTTTAAGTAATAAGTGAAAAATCTTACATATTTGTCCATGTAATTACCGTTTCTAGTGGTCTTCATTCTTTTGTGTAAAGCTGTATTTCCATCTGATATCATTTTCCTTTCGCCCAGCCTGTCTTTAACATGTCTTGTGTACGTGTCAGCTGGTGATAAATTATTTCAGCTTTCAGCTTTTGTATATCCTAGGAAGTTTGTTTTTTGGCGGTAGGCCTCTCACTGCTGCGGCCTCTCCTGTTGCGGAGCACAGGCTCTGGACGCGCAGGCTCAGTGGCCATGGCTCATGGGCCCAGTGGCTCCGCGGCACGTGGGATCCTCCCAGACCGGGGCACGAACCCGTGTCCCCTGCATCGGCAGGAGGACTCTCAACCACCGCGCCACCAGGGAAGCCCCAGCCTGAATTCTTAACTCCTTTCCTTCAATCCATGTAGTACACTGGTTCCCCCTTCCCTCTCTGCATCCTGGAAGCTTTCTCCATGTAGGAATTTGGGGCATTTGTAGAGCTCACCTAATTTTTTTCCTGCCTCTGAGGCACTAGATAGGTTAATTTACCTGTTCATGAACACCCTATAAAGAGAATCTTTCACTGTGTGCTCGTGTCTGACTTCTTTCATTTAGCGTAATAATGCTTTTGATGTTCATCCGTGATGTTACACGTATTAGTAGCTTGCTCTTGTGTATACCCAAATGATATTCCATTTTATGAATATACCATGGTTTGTTTATCCAGCTCCTTGTGATGGGCATTTGGGTTACTTCCTGTTTGGGGCAGTTTTAAATAAGGTGGCTCTGATCGTTATTGCACGTGTCTTTGTGGACATATGTATTTTGGTGTCTGTAAGAGTGGAATTGCTGAGTCATAAGATTGGTGTAGGTTTAAAAATATGTATGAGAAATTGTCAAGCCGTTTTCCAAAGTAGTTGTACCGTTTGTCTCCCATTCTCGGTAACATGTCATCTTAATGAATTTTAGCTATTCTGGTGTGAGTCATGGCCTCTGTGAGTCCATGTGGATACAGGTTACGTTAGAATACACTGTCACATATCAGCAAATGGGAATATGATCGGTGTTTGGTTTCGAAGGCAAATTGAATTTTTATAAGATTCTCAGCTACAGCTATGAGCCTTGACGCTCCAGACACGGATTTGGTGCGTAAGTGTTTCCCCTCGTCCCAGTGCCGGTGTGTGTAATGGGTTCAGTTCTGTACCAGGTTTAAGGAGGAACTGCTATCTTGTCACCCTGGTCTGGTGACAGCTTCTCCTCAGTACAGCAGTTCAGAGAGGCTAAGTGGCCAGGAAGGCCAGTTGGTTAGTGACCTCTGCTATAATTGTGCTGTTTGCTGATCGTTTCTTCCAGAGGAAGAAGCGTTAAGATTCTGGGAATGCATGTGGATTCCTTTGTCACAGAAGCAGTAAGCCTGCAGTTTGTAAGCTAATACGCAATCACATAAGCCCTTCACCCAGGCGATTATGAACTGGTAGCGTGTGGGCCGCCACCAGGGCCCTGGCACCGGGCGTGCTGACGGGGCATCCCAGGCCCCTGGGATCCCAGCCTTGGCAGGATGCTGTCTTGTTCTTTTCTGTTTGCCTGGTCAAGTTCCTGTTTCAACCCTTCACCAACTCGGCTGGATTTATTATCTCCTGAAAGGGAAGAGAAAGAGCAAACGGACTACGAATGGAAGAGCTGACACTTTCTCTCTCTACTTTTTCAGCCAGAAGAATTAACTTCGAGTCTGCACAGTTTTAAGAACAAGGCCTTTAAAAAAGCCAGAGTCTGTGGGGTTTGCAAACAGATTATCGAAGGTCAAGGGATTTCATGCCGAGGTGAGTCCGCGTTTATCGTTCCCATGTTGATTAAACTGAAGCAAGTAAACAAACAAAAATCCAAAATGAAACCTTCTTGCAGGAGTTTCCAAAAGTTAAATCACGGAATTCCCCATCTCAGCCTGAGTTTCCCCCTGTCCTCACTGGACCGGGACTGACCATATTTACACAGATACGTACTCATGAGAAATGTTTCCAGCAAGAGCAAAGCTAGTCCTGTGGGAGAGGGCGCAGCAATGAGTGGCTCATGACGTACCTTCCATCTGCCCTGTAGTGTCGGGAGCTCGGGTTTTTCTACTTTCTGATCTCTTACCAGAGTTTACAGATGAAAACTTTTGGCTCTTTTGAGTGAGGGTCATCGCGTTACTGCCCTTTCAGCGTGTTGTCAGGCATTGCTCCTGTTGGTAAACAGCCACCAGCTTCACTCTGTGATGCTTAAACCCCAGGTAATCAAGGCAACTTGCTATTTTTTGTGCTTTCACGTTAGTAAATCTGTCTAAGGGACATGTGAGCAGGACGTCTCTTGTTTCCCTTGAACCCTAAAACCGTGGTTCTGTGTCACAGAGTGGAGGCAGGTTGGGGGACCTGGCAGAAGGCTTTGGGCTGTTCCGGAGCTTCTCATCACCGGTGGGTTTAGGATTTCCTCCGTAGAACGTTTTCAGGGCTGCCTCCAGGCTCCCTTTCCCCCCTGTGGACATCCTGGCACACGGTCCCTGATGGCTGCTTTGGGGTTGGGCAGCCTCGAGGAAGGATGCACGATGGTCACACTTCGTTGGGACCCAAGAGCGGGCAGGAGGCAGCTGTGGCCCCTCCTCTGAAGGGCCCCTCCACGGTCAGTGATGATGGTGCCCTGGTGCCGTCAGCACGTCACCAGCTCCCACCTGTCCTTCCCCCGCTGCGGCCTCGTGGGGATGCCAGAAGCCCCCTCCCTCCCCGGCCCCCCAGGGGTCTCTCTTTCAAAGTTGACACACCTGCTTCTCAGAGTGCATGGCCCTCTCACCTTGTCCCTGGATGCAGCCCGTCTCACGGGGCCTGGTGTCTCCTCTCCATGTAGAAAGGGTGAGCCGGGCCCCGGGGGCTGAGGGGTCACCTGTGGAGGTGCACATGGGACACGGATCCAGCGCCAGGCCTCCTCAGCACGGGCCCTCTCCCCACATCAGCAGGCATGCATGGGTGTGTACGTACACGAACACACACGTGTGCGTGTGCAAACACACATGGACACGTGCTCACAGGCGCATATGCACACACACGGAAACGTAGAGGAGGGTGTGACAGAGACGTGGCTGGGCCAGGAGCACAAGCTGGTCCTCTGAGTCTGTCAGGGGCAAAGTCTCCTGCTGTGAGTCCATGACGTGGGTTGTAACCATTCCTCCTCTGGACGGCTGGTGTGAGGTCCGAATGAGACAGGCGTGAGGTGCTTAGCCCACGTTCTGGTACTTAGCTTTGCAGTTGCTGTGAGGATTCTTTTTCCTCAATGCCCCCAACTGAATGTACCATGGGCGATTCCCACGTGGGTGACACCCGGGGTCCTTGGCTGGCTGCCGTCCACACGTGCAGGTCATGAGCACAAGTGATGGTGGTTTAGCTCCATAGGCGCAAGGGCTCTGTTCCCCACATACGTTTAACACGGCCTGGTTGTGACAGATTGTCTCTGTGGAGAGCCAGTTTCTTCTCGTCTCTGCACAGCTGAGGCCCGAGCTGACTAAGGCCCAAATGTCCTTTTTAAAATCTCAGTGCCTCTGCTCTAACCACCTACAAGAAACAGTTATTCTTTTCAAAGTAAATAGAAGCAGTGAGATCTGACCAGCTTGGAGACGGCGGTGCCCAGCAGCCAGGCTCCCCTCTCAGGCCAGGGCCTGGCTCCCTCCTTGGTCCCGAGGATGCTCACGGCCCCCAGCACCGTCCAGGGCTTGGCGTGAGAGTGCACGTCCGGGCTTGTGCCTCCCTCCCTGTCCTGCAGCTTCCCAGGCCCATAGGGGCCAGCAGGGGTCCCAGATTATCCTTTGGTTCTTAACGGTCTGTTTTATGGCATTTTTAGTGTGTAGTGTGTGAGATGTCAGGGAGGACCAAGGGGCCTGTCGGAATGGTGTGGATGGCACGTGGTTGTGCGTGTACCTGCTTCTGCACCCTCTGGAATTCTGTTGGGGGAGGGCAGCCAGATCTCAGGATCCCACTGGGTGCTGCGCTGCCTGGGGCCGTCTTGGCCCCGAGGATCCTGTGTGTGCCCAACACGGAAGGGCGGGAGGGTGGCAGGGCGGTGACGGTCTGGCCTTGTGCAGTGCCGTCTCGTGACCTGTGTGGCCCACGCTCTCTGCTCCAAGAATCGCTGTGTGGTTACGTTTTATCTCACAATCTAGCCCCATGGAGATCACTTTTTTGACCCACCTAGTTTTCTTTTCCTTGAAGAAAATCATTCACTGACAACGGTCCCGCAGGTGCCCTCTCCGTCAGGGGGGTTCATCTCCACGTCTCATTTCCCCTCAGGGACACTCTGCCACGGTCTCCTGTGCAGGGAAGCCAGGGCAAACACAACGTGACCCCAAGGCGCCCGCGCCCGTGTGTCGCCCCAGCGCTTGGCTGGGACGGTTTGCATGGTTTGGAGGCAGTGGAAACAGATCAGGGGTTGGGCGCGGGTCCCGGGGCAGCTCCTCTCTCACGCTTCCCTTCCTGGTGCGTATGCCCCAGCAGACGTGCCACACTCGCTGTGTGCACACCTGGCCTCTCCTTGTGTTATCTCAAGGCACGTTGCTCTGTTCCGAGCCCTCCAGCCGAGGGGATGTGTACGGACTCTCCCTGAGGGGCCCTGGGTCCATCCCTCGTGGCCGGGTGGTGGCATTTGCTGCCCTGAAGCACGTGGCCGGGACCGCTGGCTCGCAGAGGCCACCTCTGGGGCCTGTGTGGCTTGGGGAAGCCACGTCCTTGGCCCAAGGACTCAGCCGCCTGGACGTGGGCCCCGGAGAGCTGCGCTACTTGGAGAAGTAACCGGGAGCAGGTCTGCGTGAGGGCCAAGGCCCAGGACTTGGTTGGGAGGCCCGCTGACATCAGGGATGCCTGTGTGCCCGGGGCCCCACGTGGGTTCCAGGGCAGGCAGTGGGCGGTGTGGAAGGAAGCCCAGTGGCGGGTGCCCGTGCAGGCATCAAGTCCTGATTTCTGGGTCCTGCATGGAGGCCGTTCCTAATGTGCTGAGTGTCACCCCTTGGGCCCATGTGCATTGAGGGGCTGGGGACTCACCTGTATCACTGTTAGTGAGACGTCTGCCGATTTCTCTTCAGAAAAAGGTTTTCTAGAACTTCGCGCGGCGGAATTTAAACACCTTTGAGAATACTCAATGGAATATCGTATTTATGTACCTAACTGTAATAATTGTGTGAATAAACAGTAGCTACTCTTTTCTGAGAAGGAAAGAACTCTATGTGCCAGGAGTCCTTTAGACGTTACCTTCTTAAATTAAACTGCTGTGTGCGGGAGATGCAAGACTCCATCCCAGGGTGGTTGTGACAGTCTGCCTCTCACGGATGCCATCGTGTGTGAAGTGGGGCTGCTGCTGGACTGGGAGCCCGGCAGAGTCTCTGCGGGTGTAGACGGGGCCTGGCAGGGTCAGTGGTTGGCTCCTGCAGAAGTCGCTGTGGCCCTGGACAGGCCCCTTTCCTGGCCCTCAATTTGGTGACCTTTACAATCTGCTTGTCGAGTAGTTAATGTCTAGGATTTCTTCCTTTTGTCAGTAAGCTATACAGGTACCGTGAAACACTCGGACAGTATAGTCGTTTCCTCTCCCTGTAGTTTAGATGTATGTCATATACATGTGCACGTCGAGGCCGTGCGTGTGTGCTGCCTGTAGACATCACGTGTCTTCTCTCAGTAACCACGCACAAGCTGTGTGAGGTCTCGGCGAAGAGACCCTTCCTTTGGTTCATTTCTGGAGAGGCAGCAGGGCATGGTGGAGGGGAGCATGGATCCTGGAGACAGGCTGCCAGGGTTCCTGCCCTGCCACCCTGTGCTTGAATTCTCTTTTAGAGTCATTGTGAGTAACAGATGAAATGCACGAGGAACACAAAGAACATTGATTGGCTCAAGGAAGTGTCCAGTAGTGTTAGTGATGACGACCGTGTCGACGTTGTTATTCCTGTTGGTCATAGTGACATTGGTGATGGTGGAGAAGAGTTAGGTGTGTCTTCTGTGACTCGGGCTTAATATTTTTACTGTTTTTTTCTAGTTCCTTCCTGACCCTCAAGTCCCTTATTTTCACCTATTAACCTATTTTGCCACAAGTTTTTTATGTGGTTAACTTAGAAGAAAACATTTAATTTTTTTTTTTTTTTTTTTTTTTTTTTGCGGTACACGGGCCTCTCACTGTTGTGGCCTCTCCCGTTGCGGAGCACAGGCTCCGGACGCGCAGGCTCAGCGGGCACGGCTCACAGGCCCAGCCGCTCCGCGGCATGTGGGATCCTCCCGGACCGGGGCACGAACCCGCGTCCCCTGCATCGGCAGGCGGACTCTCAACCACTGCGCCACCAGGGAAGCCCGAAAAAATTTAATTTTTAAGCAGCTGTCGTTTGCACATCGAGGCTCCCTTACCCCTGCTTCTCAAACTGTAGCTACAGGGAAAGCCGCAGATGGCCGGCGAGTGATGGGTTAAGTGTCTGGTGTGGTTTGCCTTCTGCTGCTCAGAACCCCGCTGAAGCGGTTCCTGCTCTGCCCTCCCCACCAGCCAGGGCTTTGAACAGGTGACCTCTTCTCACGGCTCCACCAAGATCCCTCGGGTGGCTTAA
The DNA here is from genome assembly GCF_949774975.1 of Lagenorhynchus albirostris. Lineage (NCBI taxonomy): Eukaryota > Metazoa > Chordata > Mammalia > Artiodactyla > Delphinidae > Lagenorhynchus > Lagenorhynchus albirostris. The sequence goes on along the minus strand of NC_083102.1, from coordinate 98,709,655 downwards.
GTGGCCCAGTTTCCAATGACGGTCTTGCTCCAGGCCCACACTTGAAGGCACTGGCATGGTGGATCTCGGCGTTCTAGACCTCAGTGGGCGAGTCTTTTCCTGGGTGTCGAGAATTGTGAGTTCTGCGAGATTTGGCCCCATGGGGGAGATGGGTCCAGAGAGGATGCAGTGTCAGATCAAGCCTGGATCTAATAATGGAATAGGAGAGAACAGACTGGAATGGAAAAAAATAAAGAAATGCTTCTCAATCGTAGGGAGGAGCCTGAAGGGAATGAAGGTTGAGAAAAGGAGCGAAACCAGAGGGAAAAGGGCACGGAGGGGGTTTTGTAAGGGATATTTGATAATGACTTTCCCCCTTCAGTTAACGGAACACATGTTAAGCACCTGCTAGAATAAAAAGGTGAAAAAGCTGTGACGTGTGAGGGGGGAGCGCCGAGGCTGAGGGGGGAGTCCTGTCAGGCCGTCACTGTCTACAGTATCCTAAGGGATAACTAGACAAAGCTTAGGGCTGGATGGGCAGGTCGGTAAGTGTGATAGCGCTGCTTTGTGCCAGGTGCTGAATTAGAACCGCAGGACGTGGCGGCAGTGATGACCAACAAGGCAGGGAAAAGGAGCGAGACCAACAAGGCAGGGAAAAGGAGCGAGTGGCCAAGCAGTGAATGTGGCGTTGGGCCCTCTGCCCCCTGCTGTGGGCGTCCGGTCCCCCGTCACATGTAGCTGGTGACTGTGGATGCAGATAAGCTGGGGAGCTTGAGGGCAGAGGCAGGAGAAGCAGAGGTGACGCCCGGGGCTCGTCTCTCTCTTGGTAAATATGTGTAGAGTATTGTATGACAGGCCTGGAAACCCGTGGCCTGGATTCCCAAGGCTCCTGGAGACGTCGGGAGAATAGCAGTTCCAAGACAACGTGGAACAATGTGGGGCGTTTCAGAGCCAGACGCTCTGGGCAGCGGCTGCTGTGGGAGCGGATTCCTCCCCATGACGTTGGAAGCCCCTGTTTGACCAGGGAGCCGAGTGTGGAATGCAGACCCCGGACTTGTGGAGGTGAGGATTCGTGTGTCATTAATTGCAGGAAACTCATGAGAAATGCACCGGGAACATACCCCCTCCCAGGGTGGAGAAAGGCTCCTGATGGGAAGTGCTGAGGGAGCGTCAGGGAGTCTACCCTGGACCTTGGCCTTGAGCTCAACCCACTCTTTCACTTGACTGCTCTCTGCTTTTCGTTTTTGCAAGTCAATGGATGAAAAATGCTGTCTCGCTTTATTAACGTTTTTCATTCCTCTGGTTATCACTGAGGCGCAGCATCTGAAGAAATACAGAAAAGATGTCTGTCATGTTTATTTAGTAAACTAGCCTTTCAAGTCCTTGGCTCATTTAAAAACTTAGATAATTTTTCTTCTTGATTTCTAAGAATTCATTATATTATAATATTAATCTTTCTATCATTAAATTAGGTAGGACTTCTGCGGATTTTTGATGGATTTTGACCTACAGAAATGTCAGTTCCTTACCAATTCCAACTTACGTATTGCAAACATTGCGAGCAGTTGCTTGCCTAATTTTGTTTGTGGAGTGTTTGTCATGTGACAGTTTTAAGGTTCCGCTTATTCAAATCTACCCGTCATTTCATTTCATTTCTGTTTTTGTTCCTATTTAAGAATGCCTTCCCTTCTCTATGGTCATAACGATGTTCTACCGTACTTTATTCTAATATCCATTTCTGCTTTTCCAGTTCTCATCCAGTTTCACAATTTCATGGTTGATTCATCTGGAATTCATGTTATTTAGGTTATTTTTCATGAGCAAGCTGGTTTTTCCAGCATGATTTATTGTGTAGCTCGTCCTTTTGTAACTGAGTATGACGATGTCTTTCCCCTATGCCGCGTTCTCACATGAGGACCAGACCATTGCACATGTCTGTTTTTACAGAGTTTGTACTGTACATAGTTTTATATCTTTTCACCTTGCCTGTTATAAGCATTGTCACATATTAGCTCTTTAGAAGTTATGATTTTTCAATACTACTCAATATTTTATTTGTGGATATAAATTTTCTTCTTTATTGCTTCAGTAACTTCTATTTTCATGGCAGAAACGAGTCTTTGATACCCCTTTGTCCTACTCCTCATTACGTACAATGAGAAGAGTGGCATTGTTTTGCATCTATACATATGACACATGCTTTGTGTGACCTAAGAGGCTGGATCTTCCTAGCTGTGTCTGCATTCAGTGTTTTTCCCCACGGTATCAGTTAAAGTTCTTCAGCAAAAAAGAACCAACAGGATGTATATGGAGAAGGAAATTTACTGTAAGGAATTGGTCCACACAGTATGGAGGCTAAGTCCCACCTGTAGTCGGCAAGCTGTGACCCAGGACAGCCACTGTGTAGTTCCTGTCTGAGTCCTAGTCCAAAGACAGGAGAAGACCGATGTACCAGCTTGAAGACAGTCAGGTAGGGAGAAAGAATTCTTTCTTACTCCCCCTTTTATTCTGTTCAGACCCTCAGTGGATTGGATGAAGCCCACCACATTGGGGGGGACAGTCAGCTTCACTCAGTCTGCAATTCCCAATATTTTCCTTATCCAGAAACACCCTCCCAGACACACCCAGAATAATGTTTAAGCAAATATCTGGGCATCGTGTGGCTTAGTGAAGTTGACACAAAATTATCCATCAAAAAACATGGACAAAACATTGTTTTGGTTGAAGTATTTGAAGAAAATCCAGCTCTATACAGATACGTATTTGGAAAAGAAAGCATGTTCTCTTTTGATATTACACCAAAAATCAAATGATAGTTTCTTGAAGTTTAGTTTCCAAAGAAGACATGTAAGTGGCCAACAGGTACATGCAGAGGTGCTTTACATCACTAATGCAGATCAAAACCATGATGAGATAACACCTCGCGCCCGTCAGAATGGCTGTCATCAAAAAGACAAGAAAAAACAGGCTTTGGCGAGGATGGAGAGAAAAGGGAACCCTCATACCCTGGTGGTGGGAATGTAAATTGGTTCCGCCACTGTGGAAAACAGTATGGAGGTTCCTCAAAAAGTGAAAAATAGAATTACCATATGATCCAGCAATTCCACTCCTGGGTATATATCCAGAGGAAACAAAATCAGTATCTTGAAGAGATGTCTGCACTCCCGTGCTGATTGCAGCGTTATTTACCATAGCCAAGACATGGAAACAACCTAAGTGTCCATCAGTGCACGACTGGATAATGAAAATGTGGTGGGTGTGTGTATGTGTGTGCGTATAATGAAATATTCAGGTATAATGCATGGGCCTTGAGGGCATTATGCTAAGTCAGACAGAGAAAGATAAATACTGTATGGTATCATTTATATGTGGAATCTGAAAAAAAGGAAAACTCAAAGAAACAGAGAGTAGGATAGCGGTTGCCAGGGACGGGGGGCTGGAGAAATGGAGAGGTGTTGGTCGAAGGGTACAAACTTCCAGTCATAAGGCGAATTGGTTCTGGGGTGTCATGTACAGCGTGGTGCCCGTAGTTAACACCACTGTTCTGTGTACTTGCACGCTGCTGAGAGTGTAGACCTTAAGTGTTCTCACCACACACACAAGATGGTAACTATGTGAGGTGATGGATGTGTTAATTGACTTGACTGTGTGTTGCACAGTGTGTATGTATATCAAACCATCATATTGTACACTTTAAATACATACAACTTTGTCAATTATACCTCAGTAAAGCTGAGAAAAAACCAACGAAGTAGGAGCTGCCAGTGGCTGGCTCCTGAGAAAAGGGGTAGAGGAGAAGCTGACGGTCAGAGTAAACGTGTACATTTTGTCTTTTCATGTACGTTTTGGCCTCTGCAGTTAGGGGGGGTGCATTCTGTTGGGGAAGTTCTGGTGCCTTCCGGGGCCTTCCTTTATCCTGGGGGCTGTGCTGCACAGAGGGGCAGTCGGGTGAAGAGGCTCCCGCCCTGTATGGTCCTGCCGGGCACTGGCTTCTGAAAGCGGACCCGGAACAGAGAAGGGTCGTACGCCGTTGTCCAGGGAATGACACCTCAGGTCTCATCCATGAGCTCCAGGCTCCCATCAGGAATTAGGCAGAAGATCTGTAGCGCCTTTGTGGGATATGGTGACATTTGGTGGTGGCTGTGGGATGAGAGCTGTGATCAGACTGTCCATGGTGGGCGCTCAGTCTGTTAGCCTCTGTCCCTCCTGTCATGTCGCTGTTCCAAGAAGCTGGAGGTACACAACAGATGATACCTTCCCTGGATGAGCTTGGCCTGGTCAGGAGATATGGACGCACAGAAACTACTTTGAAATGATGCACGATGGGATGGGTGCTGGAGGGAGAAATGTGGCCAGGGCTCCCGCAACCCTGTCAGGCACGTAGCCTTGCCTGGCGGGGCAGGGTGGAGGGAGGGAGGGCTTCCTGGAGGAGGCGGCGGCACTCGCAGTCTGAGGAGGGTGTGTCCGAGGTGCTGGAGCCGGGGAGGCTGGGAGTGCTGGATGTCGCATCTGTGCTGAGGAGCTGCCCTTGCTACTGTGGGCAACAGGATTGGAAACCGGGTCTGGACGCTGTTCCCGTCAGTGTTTATAATATGTTGGAAAGGCAGTGTGTGGCGGGGTGAAAAGTGGGGGCAGATACGGGCTGGAGTGCCAGCCTGCATAGGCCCTGCTGGGTCCTGGCACTTGCCCAGTTTCTCTCTGACGGTGGTCCCGAGGATTGAAGGCAAGGAACACGCGGGAAGCATTTCGCTTGGGGTCGCCCACAGCTCCCACAAGCTGAGGGTGAATTGCTACTCCGAGGAAAACCTGAGGGGCCATCCACGCTGCTGGCATTTGGGTGGAAAGTTCATAATACCGTGGGGTCACCTGATTACATCCCAGGAACGGTGGGTTCACCTCTCAGGACCCCCGCCTTAGCGCGCGGGTGGTTTATGCAATTCACTATGATCAGTTAAGCTTTGTGAATGTGATGATTTGCCCTATAACGGCCTGAGGCTCTCTCGTGGCCCAGTGGGCCGTCCACCATGAATGTGTCACACCCCTGTCATCCTGCTTTCCACCGACCACAGCCCTTTTTGGGTTGAATTGGTTTGTCGATCTGCTGCTGCATAAGCAGTTACCACCAAAGTTAGTGACTTACCGTGACAATAGGTTCTCTTCTCACTGCTTCTGTGGATCAGGAATTTGGGAGTCACGTGGGCCGGCAGCGCTGGCTCAGGATCCCTTAAGAGGCTGCCTCATCTGAAAGCTCTCCCGAGGCCGGAGGACCCACTTCCCAGGTGACTCCCTCGCACGCACGGCTGGCTGGCAGGGTGGAGCTGCCTGCTGGCGGGAGGTCTCAGTTCCTTCAGGTGGGCCACCTCCCCAGGGCTGCCTCAACGCCTCACAGCGTGGGCCAGGCTCCCCTCAGAGGGGCGATCCGGGAGACCAGGGCGGAGGTCACTCGCCATGCCCTGTGCCATCCTGCCTCGGCGCACGACCAGCTCTGTCACTGTGAGGGGACTGCGCGGGGTCACAGGTGCCAGGAGGATCCCTGAGGCCATCTCCCGGCTGACAGCCGCGGGAGGTCGTGCTCCTGTCCTGCCTGCTGAGTGGACAGGCCTGCCCTATCCAGCGTGTGTGGACAGAGCTTCCTTTGGGGCAGGGGGAAGTCTTCACCTGCATTTCTGCTAATTTTCACTTTCCCAAAGGCCAAAGGGCCCCTCAACTGCCTTTCTCTCTATCTCAGTCCTTCCGGCTGGCCTCTGGCCCCTGGCTGTCCTCTGTCTGAGATTTTAATCTGGTGTGAAAGCCTCTTTTATTCCCATGGCCAGCTTATCTCAATTAGAAAATCACTCATCGCCTTTGCGGGGGGGAAGGGGGGACCCGTTAGAAAATGTAGAATAAATATTTGTTTTTGTGAATAATTTCACAAACCTCAGATGCACAGAGAGAGTTCAAAAAATAGGTCTTGCAAAGATAATAACCCTGGCTCTTCCCTGCTGGAGTTCCAGGGACCAACCCCAGGCACGAGCTGTTTTTGTTACTTTGTTGTACCCTCATTCGGGCCCAGGTAGACTACGAGTTCCGGCTTTCTGTCCTCAGCTCATACACAAGAGAGGGGGAAGATACGGTGTGTGTGGGGGGGGGGGTTGGTGAAAAGTTTGGGCCTCGAAGCGCTAACCAGGATTTTGGGCCCGTCTCCTGCCCTCCAAGGCCTTATTCTTCCAGGACCACACACTTCTATACGTTGACATTGTGCTTTGCAGTTTCAAAGCAGCGTCCCGTGAACGATTCTGTTTTGGCATCACGATAACCCTGGGAGAGGAAAGAGGCCCAGAGAGGTCACTGGTCCTGCCTAGAGCAGCCCAGCTGGACAGGGCCAGGAAGCCCCCAGGTCCCGTGCCCCTAAGCCCAGGTCCCTGTTCCCCATCTCACAGCTGCCCCACGGGTTCACCAGATGGATGCCCGCTTGGAGCCCACATGGGAGCTTGCACTGGGCTTATCTGGTGCAGTGGCTTCATTCTGTGCTGTCTCGCTGTCCTGCTGCCTCTGCCTGGAAGCATCGGCAGGCAGGCCCCCGTGCCCCGAGCCACCGCGGTGCGGGTGAAGCCTTTCATGTCCTGTCAGCACAGCTGCAGCCTCTGGACGGCGGGCCTGTGAAATCCACATTGGTTCCGGCTCTATCTGCATTGTTAGGGCCTCCGAACCAACACATGCCTCTCTCAGTCCACACAATGGCCTGGGTTGAAGGATCCCCCGCAGGAATTCAGACGTGGATTTGTTCTGACAGTCAGTTCTTAAGTTGTCCGGAAGTGGAAGGAGCGTGGAACTCAAATGTCCAATTTCTGACTAATTTAAAGGCGCCAGTCCTGAGTCTTCTGGGGCACTTTCAAGTTTCTCTCCTTTCTTCAGGGAGAAGCTGTGATTTCCAGCCAAACACGGATGCTTTCTACTGCTCAGGTTCACCGCCTTCCTCCTGCAAGGCCCTGATTTGGCCGCCTGAACCCCTGGAAAAGCCAGTGTGTTTGTAACTGCTCCCCAGCGTCCCCACCTGCGCCCTCTGGGCCGTCGCTGACGCTGCAGAGGGTGGCTGGGTTTTTGGACGCCGTGTCCATCCATCCCACACTCCGTTGAACTCGGCGTCGTGTCTAAGTGAAAAACCTCCCTCAGTCCGGACGTTCTCCAAGGACTGAGAATTTGGAGATGCAGAAAGTACTGAGAGACTGCTCAGCACACACACATTCTTTCTCCTTCTCTTGCAGCCTGCAAGTACTCCTGCCACAAGAAATGTGAAGCCAAGGTAAGTGTTGCATTGCTCTCCCATGGGGCTCCTGGAGCCGAATTGGCCCGCGTTGAATGATGTACATGGGAGGGGACTGCTCTGGACCGTGGCCTCAGAAACGGAGCGCTTAAGAAACGGCTGCTAGATGCTTTTCGATAGGGTGTATAGTTTTCATCTGAAGAATAAACTGAGGAGCTATGAAATCCATGTTTTTAATTATAGAAAAATAGCTCTTAAGAATTTGGTTTCAGATAAGAATTCGGTAATTTTGTCCTGGCCATCTCACGGGCCTTTCTCCACAACAAATGATCCCTTCTTTCCAATCACATCGACGTACTGCCTTTTTTTAGTGGCAGAGAGGGGGTGGGGATAGGGGTGAGGGCACATGCCTGGCCTTGAGAATTTTTCTGGCTTCTTTTCTGAGGGTAGTTCATAGATGGGCTGGGGTTTTCAGGCTGTCACGGACGTCTGGGGACCCTGAATCGCGGAGTCCTGCGTTCCCCGGTAGGGTGGCCTTACAAAGTGCTTGAGGCCTGGGTGTGCTGGGTTGGGTGTAAGGCTTTGATTAGTGGGGAACGAGGAGGCCTGGAAATGGCATATGGAAGCTGCAGGCACCCCTAGACGGGGCCCTGGTTTTCTACGCAGGTCCAGGTGTCTGCACCTCTCACGCTTTCCAGGTACGATGTTACCTTCAGTGGAGCCAGGGCCCACGCGTCGCTCCTTGCTGACTGGCCGGTCCCACCTTTGTGGGACCCCCTCAGGTGCCCTGCAGGCTGCCCCTGGTGGGTGGAGGTCCAGGGAGATGGGGTTTTAGAGAGTCTTGGGATTTTGTTGCTGCTCTGGACCTCACGGCTCAGCCTCTCCTGAGAATTTTCGACTGGTCCTTGGGCCAGTGTGCTGGAACGTGTGCTGGACGCGGGCTTCGTGGAACTGTGGGCTGGCTTCACGTGCGTGCGTTCTCCCTGTGAGGACCAGGATCCTGCTTTCCTCCACCGTCCCCACGATCCACACAGGCGCGCACGTGAAGTCACACACATGCACACGCTTCACGTTCATACGGGCACTCACACACAGTCCACACTCACACGTGCCCACATACACGCACACACACACACACATCACACACATGCACGCAGTTTACCCGCACGGGCACACGCACACACAGATGCACACGCACAAAGCTAGAGAAATTACAGGTGGGTCTAGCCCTGCTTTTTTTTTCAAGAAAGAGATTCAATGACTTTGCTTATTAAACTTCTCATCATGGAGCATTTGGGACACGTGCAGAAGTGGCTAGGCTATAGGATGGAGCTCTGCGCTGCACTGTTATCCAGCCCCCAAGCCGGCAGCGCCCTTGCCCACGTCTCTTCCGAGGTGTCACGTGATGTGTGTCTTAGTCGTCTCAGGATCAGGCCACGCGGCGGAGCTCTGGGACATTTCTGCTGTCACTTGCGGTCTCACTGTGGAGAAGGCTTCGCCTTTCTGTCCAAGGCCAGGCATTCTTACTCACACTGACCTTTGGGCAGGACTGATTTCTGACCTTGGTTTTTCTAGGTCTGCTTTGCCCACAAATTGCTTGTCTTTCCAGTGTGCTGTGTACTTTAAACCTAAGTGACTGTGTCAGAGCAGAGATTCCTGCATGCAGTGGAGGTGGGGAAGATGCCACTTTGGGGAATACTTCGGATTTCCCAGAGGGTTTTCCCCCGTCTGCCTGCCGAGGGTTTGGACGCGCCCCCAGCCCCCGAGGGTCCCAGTTGCAGCAAGCCTTGTCCTGCGGAGCTCGTGCCTCGTCACCCCGGTGGGGCGGACGGTGGGGAGAGCCACTGCCAGAGCCTTGCTTGTCCCGTGTCATGCTGCACGTGTGAGTGTGCGTCGTGTGCACGGGCCTCCTCCCGTGACACTCTGCCTGGCCCGGCCATTCTTGACCCGCAGCTGCAGACTGAGCCCTGCTGCCCTTGGCAGTGTTTCTCAAAGGGGGCCCTGTGCCAGCTACTTAGGGGATTGAATTCTTTGGTTCAACGAATATTCCAGAAGTCTTAACTATCACTGATTATGGCATTTCTAGCCACAGTAATTGGCAGTTTGCTAGGGATAGATAAGCTTTTATTCTTATTAGATCATGGTGGAGGGGGAAATGTATCCGTAGTCATTTTTTTTTGGATAACGCAGCTTTGAATGGCAGGAGAGAATGCCACTAGCAATAACAAAGACTCTTCTTATTCCAAAACTATAATGCCATTGCTGCTGAGCAGACGAGGGCCGCCCCTGGAGATAAGCACGGGGTTGGGGGTAGGGCAGCTCAGTCTCCCAGGAGCTGAGACGCAGCTCCCGCAGACGGCTGGGTCCTTGATCACCAGACGTCTGTGCCTAACCGTGCGTGCCCGGATTTCTTTGAGACTGAGAAAGCTTACGTGAAGCTTTGGTCAAAAACACAGGCTTTGGCCTAACGTCTGGCCCATCCATCCACTTACTGACTTGGGGATGATATGGGCTGTGGGTCCTCTCTGCGCTGGGAACACCGAAGGCGAGGGCACGGCACGAACCCCGGAGCGTGTTCGTGTGCGTTTAACCCCGCTGGCGTTGTCGTTGCCCTGCTGCTGCCAGGGCCACCATCAGAGGCTCCCAGCCAGGCCCGGGATGTCCTCTTGGTAGAGCAGGAGATGTGGAAGGAGAGGGCCATCCTGCAGAAAAGGGGCTGAGCTATGGACTGGGGGCTCAGGCAGGGAAACGGAGCCTTGTGCTAGGACCGAGGGCATTTTCTTCCTGGCCGTCGGGTAGTATGCCCCCCCCAGGGGAGGCCATGCGGTCCCAGGGGAGGCCATGCGGTCCCAGGGTACACGGAGGCAGAGACCTGGGCTTTCATCCTCCTTGTCTCCTGGAGCAAGTCCGGTTCCCCAGAGCCTCAGTTTTCTTCATGCATAAAATGGGTCAATAATAACTTCTGCAACCCACCTGAAACAGCTTGCTTTTAGCTGTTAACTGTGGTAGTAGTAAGTATTTAAATTTTGAGGAAGCAGAATAATGTACGTATAATTACTGGAAAGTTTGGAATTCTAACTGTCTTGCTCCCTGGGAGGCTGTGCTTGTTCATGGGTGCCACATGAGCTGTTCGGGCAGAGTGACTTGGTTTTTTTTTTTCCTGGTCCCTGGTTGACTCCCTGGCAAGAGAAAAGAGGAAGTAGGAGAAAGAAGGCTGTCTCAGGAAGGCAGATGTTGGTGCGGAGACACTTGGGGGATGGGGGTGCGGCAGAGGGGGTGTTCCTTGAGCTTTGGTGCACTGGCGAGAGCACCGGGCCTCCAGCAGGTTTCCGCGCGTGTGAGGCCCCGCATAGGGGCTGAGCCGGCAGAGCTGGAGCGCACGCGCAGTGTGGACTAGCCCTCTCTGCCCTGAGCTGCCTGCCGCCGGCTCAGAGACTGTCCTCGGACCCCCTGTGTCCCGTCCCTGGCCTGCACAGCACACAGCCCCGGGGCCAGCTGTCCTCTTCTCTTTCTGAGCCTGCCTTGACGGGGCGCCTTGTTGGAGATAAAGACCAGGACTGCAGGTGCTGCCACTTGGTTTCCGGACAGGAGAGGATTCCCGGGCTCGGCTGGCTTCTTCGTCCGTCCACCATGCGGTAGCTCCGCTGCCCACTTCCACCTCCCGCTGCCCACTTCCACCTCCCGCTGCCCACTTCCACCTCCTGTAGAAGCAGAACTCTTTGTCATGGGCTCCTCTCCCTGAAGAGAGACCATGTGAGGCAGGTGTGGCTCTGGGGGACCCCAGGACCCCTGGGGCCTCTCCTGCCTTGGGACCCCTGCAGGATCTGCTGTCGTCACCTCCTCTGCCATGCTGGCCCCTCGGCCCAGTGACCCCAGGTTCTGGCTGTGGCTGATGCAGGAGCCTCAGTGACCTCATCAGACAGGCTGGCTTCAGATGGCATCTCTGTGCCATGGGAAGGACGAGGGCCACAGCCTGCGACTTCCTCGTAGACCACCCTAGACGTCTCTCCTGGGTGTCAACAGCTACCCACTGGCTTCATTCATGAATTTTAACCATTAGCTTACATGTCTGGTCATTAACCTTTGTCTGCAGACAGCTCTCTTCTCCGAGTAATAAGGGCAGCAGCTTCCCCTTTGGGGCCTGCTGTCCCAGGCTTTGTCGGCCAGCCCCTCCCTTCACTGGATGAGCAAACAGAGACCCCCGGTGGTGAAATGACTTACCCACTGTCACCTGGCATCCAGGTGCCAGGGTTCAAGGGTGTTGGGCTTCCAAGTTCAGGTTTTTGCCGCCCCACGTATTTTCGCTCTTCACGGATCAGCCGTGGAGCTGATGTGGGCCTGTGCACCTGGTGCAGCTGCTCTGATGCCTCCAGAGCCCCCCTTGGGAGCTCCAGCCCCCTGGCCAGCTTCCCTGAGACACCCACACGTAGGTATGGGCAAGGCTCCCCCTTGGCTCGGGGGTCGAGTCCTTCCCTGTCCCGCGTCTTCTTTCTCTGCTGTGAAGGATGCCCTGAGGATCCGTGCCCCCTGCCTGCCCCCTCCCACACGGCTTTGCTTACCTCACATCCATGGCATCTTCTGAGACCCCAGCCCTCCCCGGAGACACAGGCGGGAGCAGTTTCCATCAGCCGTGCGGGGCCCGCGCTGACCGGTGTGCGTGGGCACGTCGATGGCCTTGCCGCTGGAGCTCGGCGCGTCCCTGCACAGAGGAGGTGGAGAAGCCAGCCTGCCCGAGCGCTGAGCCCCCAGCCCCGGGGGGCCTGGCACTGCCCCATCTTCATGTCCAAATCCTACTGTGCCTCGAGGCCCCGAGGCCCTTGCTCCCCAGAAGCCCACCAGCCGGCCCCGACCTGGGCGAAGCGCCCCATCCTTCCCGGTTCCAGGGCCGCCTTCTCCCTGCCTGCTCGGTGCCTTCGGGGGCATTTGGGGAAGGAATGGGGGCGGGGAGTTTGTCTTTACCTCCCCACAGGATGTTGGTGATGACCTTTCTTTCCTGGGACACAAATCGTTTCCTGGGAACCAATGACCTGAATTAGTAAAAAGGAAAGAGTGAGAATGTTTTCATAACACTTGCGGTCGGTCGAGCACAGAGCCTTGTGAGGGTCTGTGTGTTCATCGCCCCAGGCCTCCACGTACACAGGCAAGCCTTAGAGTCTCCTGTGAAGCACGATGGCTGACTGTAATCCAGCAGGGTGGTTTGGGGGTGACGTGAGGTCAGAGAGCTAAATATCTAGCCCGTGAGTGGCTTCTGACCTGGGCTCAGAAGGAACAGAAATCAGCTACGGTACTGAGGGATGATCAGTAATGTGCTGAGCCTTTGCTTTTCTATCTTTGATCGTCACAGCCTCCCTTGGAGGGCATCGTGTCCTTTGTCCCAGCCTTACAGGTGACCCTGGAACTTGAAATAGTCACACCACCCGCCCCGGGGATAGGACCTGAGAGCCGTGTCCTACGCCGGCCGGAGCTGCAAACCCTGGCCTGGCCTCTCTGCCCTCTCAGTGAATGTTCACACTTCTCTTCCCTCCTCCCACGCCTTGCCCTAAGGCAAGAGGAGGTTAATTTTCGAACTGCCCAATTCAACAAATTGGGCAGTTGCGCTTCCTGATTTGCTGTCCTTCAGGCCCTGGGCGGGGTGCCCCGGTGTAGCTTGCTGGACCACAGGTCCATCTTGGCCTGCTGTAGGACCACCCAGGGAGGCCAGTCCTGGTAGAGGATTCCAGTTACCCACCCGTGGTGGACAGATGTTGCCTCTGTTTTTTTTTTTATTTTTATTTATTTTTATTTTTATTTTTTTACATCTTTATTGGGGTATAATTGCTTTACAATGGTGTGTTAGTTTCTGCTTTATAGTTGCCTCTGTTTTGATGCTTGGCTGTTGACTTTTGTCTGATTGTTTTTTATTAATAGTAAAATAATAAAATTGAGGGGAAGCTACGAAGAATTTACATACTCTCACAGAACCCCTCTTACCATCAACCTCCACACAGGTGTGGTGCATTTGTTCCAGTCGATGAGCCCCTATCCAGGCGTTACTATTAACTGAAGTCCATTGTTTACATTAGGGTTCACCCTTGGCGTTGTTCATTCTATGGATTTGAACAAACGTATAATGACACGTATCCATCACTACGGTATCACATAGAATAGTTTCACTGCCCTAAAAGTGCTTCCCCTCTTCATCCCTCCTCCCCCATAACCCCAGGCAACTGCTGATCCTTTTACGGTCTCCATAGTTTTGCCTTTTCCAGGATGTTATATACTTGGAAGCATACAGTGCGTAGCCTCTTCAGACTGGCCTCTTTCACTTAGTGAAATCCATGTAAGTTTCCTTCATGTCTTTTCATGGCCTGATAGCTTGTTTCTTTTTAGTGCTGAGTAGCATTGCATTGTCTGGATGTACCAGGGTTTATTTATCCATTCAACCACTGAAGGACATCTCGGTTGCTTCTGTGTCTTGTTTTTTATTTTTGCCCGTTGTCACTGGGGTCAGAAGAGCCATTAAGCCCTGGTAAGTTCTGCACTTCTTCTGGGCATTGTTGTTTCTTTTCCCGTTCAGATCCCTTCCCTGATAGGCTGTCCTCACTGATCCTTGTTTGACTCATTACAACTAGAAGAAAAGTCACCTTACCCATTTCACGCTGCTAAAGGTACATTCACGGCTGTGGTTCTTGCCCCACTGGAAACGGTTACTCTGAGGCCAGAGTTTGGGGAATGGCCTCCATGTACCAGTTCCTACCAGGGGCTTCTGGGTCTGCTTTTCAGCCAGCAAGCCGTATGCAGCTGCTCTAGGAAAGTGCTATTTTATATAAACCTGGCAGTTTTCTTTGTATGGGAATTAATGTTTTTAAATCCCACATAATCTGGGCCTGAACAGCGGCGTTGGTTGTGGGGTCTTTGGGCTTGAAGGTGGCCGGCAGGACGGAGCCACTGTAACGTGGAGAAGCTCATCCCCTGAATAGCACTGCTCCGGGTGGTTTTGGAGCCTCCTTCCTTTCTTTCTTTTTTTTTTTTTTTTTTTTGCGGTACGCGGGCCTCTCACTGTTGTGGCCTCTCCCGTTGCGGAGCACAGGCTCCGGACGCGCAGGCTCAGCGGCCATGGCTCACAGGCCCAGCCGCTCCGCGGCATGTGGGATCCTCCCGGACCGGGGCACGAACCCGTGTCCCCTGCATCGGCAGGCGGACTCTCAACCACTGCGCCACCAGGGAAGCCCATCCTTCCTTGCTTTGGGCACTTCTCTGTGCAGGGCCCTTACCAAACCCTGACGGGCAGCACTGAATAGGCCGGCAGGCACTGTGTTCATTTTACACGGGAGGAAACAAACAGAGGCCGCTGAAGCTGGCGGTGGTGTGTAGCCAGGTGACAGGACCGAGTGGCCGTGTAGTTGACACTCTCACTCCATCACGACTGATTTGCTCTCTAGAGCAGCCTACGTTTAAGCTATATTTATGTAGGATTCACTAGCCCTTTCCCAAAAAAGCCCAGAAGGGAATTATAATCTTCATCTGAAATTTATTTATTTTAAATAAGTCATATAATTTAAAAATAGGCCCTTCTGTTTTCTCGAAATTGTCACTTTTCGTTCCATCATGTAGTGGCTAACAGGGCAGCCTCCACGCATACTTAACTGCACTCACCTGCTGCACATTTGACCTCCTGGCTGGTTACCGAATGGGCAGGGGTCCTCCATCCTGAGCAGGGCGCGGGGAGGGCAGCGGGAGGAAGCCTGGGCCGCTCTGGGTCCAAATGCGCTTTGTTATTTAGACTAGGACCTCTGGGGTGCCCTGGGAACCTACTTTTGAGCCACATCCTTCTCACTCCAGGCCGACTCCCCTGGAGCCAAACCCGAGGTTGGGGGAGCCCCTGGGGCCAGCTGTCACAAATTCTTGCTTGGCGACATCATCTGTGAGGGGAGGGGCGCCTGAGCCTAGGCATTGCTCAAGTTTCCCAGAATACCTTTTGAAATCCTGGGAGCAGGTGTTTTTGTGACTTCATGAGTGGCGGGGCTCCGTGCTTTCTGGGAGGACACTTGATGTTTGCTGAATCCTGCGATCGATCGTGGTGCTCGCACGCTGTGCAGGTTGCCCCTGCCTGCGGTCACAGCTCTGCTCCAGGACCTGACTCAGATCCCAAAGGCAGTTGCAGCAGGGTTTTAGTTTTAATTAATAACACAGTGACTGGAATATGTGTATAGTGTCTCAAGGTGACTTTTGAAGAGCTGCAGTCATTTAAATATGTATATTCGGGAAGGTTCCTTCAAAAACAGCGCTTCCGAAAAAAATAAAAAAATAAAAACAAGCAAAAAAAACCCCAGCGCTTCCTGCACCGTCATCTTCGGCCAGTGCATCTTGTGGTCCTTTCTAGAGAGACCACTTGGGTGAGGCCCCCGTGACAAATTAGCCATTGCCCTGCTTCCCCGTCATCTGTAGGACTTAGCGGGGACGGGAGGAACGATCGCGGTAATGTTTTGGAATGTTTTTAGCGCATTGATCCTAGTTAATTATTGGAGCCGCCTTGCGAAGGGGACTTAGTTACGCAGGAAATGATCAGACACGGTCAGGCAAGCGTGCTCACTGAGGCCGGAGATGGGGCGGGGACAGGCCCCTGCCCAGAGGGCGTCAGGAGCGTGGTACCATCTGACCCACGCAGCTGGGCTCTGATGACAGAGCAGGGGCACCCAGGACTGCAGGGCCCGGCGATCCAAAGCAGACGTCACTCTTGTGATGCGAGTAACCAAGGTGTGTGTGTGTTTGTCCTGGGTCAGACAGCAGGGCGGGAGCCCGGCCGTGGAGGGTGCCTTGTGCGGCCTGGGACACCTCGCAGAGGAAGAGCTGTCCTGGGGCCAGGCTGCTGCGGGCACCTGTCCCTCAAATATAAACAAAATCAAGAAAAAGCGCTCAGTGACGATTTCCCTCCCTCCTCTCTGAGTGTGAGTGACTGGATTTGCTGGTTCATGAAATTCTGTAATAGGTGATTATTTCCCTGCACCTGCAGTCTTTTGGGGAGAATAGAAGCAGAAAATGGAAATTTCCACACGTAGCTGTTGGAAGCAGCTCCGAAAGCCACGAGAGCCAGGCGAGAAGGGGCCCTGGGACCTGGGTCTGTGTTCTGATGGCCCCGTGGCATCTCTGTGACCCTGGGTGTCCCCCTCTACAAATAGGAGTAAAGCAGCGTGTCCTGCCGGCCCTGGCCCGCGCTCTAGGCGCTGCAGCGTGTGCTCCATGCATTGGCAGACGGTCCTCACGGCACCCTCCTTCCGTGCCCATGCCCTCTGTTCTGGGGCCTAGCATGCGGTCTCCAAAGGGGCAGGTTCCAGGAGGTTCCTGGAGGTTTTGGGGGTGCGCTCCAGCTCTGGCCGGCGACACGTCCCGCCCGGTAGAGGAGGTGCAAGCCAGCTCTTGTTCTCCAAGGTCACCTCTCTGCTGCCCTTTCCCTCTGTTGTCCCCAAGCACTACGTTCAGGCTGGGAGAGGTGACCGAACCCTGCACGACTTCATTGTCCCCTGTTCCCTGTGGGGAGGACATGCTGGTGGGCCTTGGGGACCTCTGCAGGCTTTGTGCTCAGGGCGCTGGCTTTGGACCCATTCCCACCGTACCTCTGGACACCCTGTGCCTCACGGCAGTACCATCGACCCGCTCCCTGCCTCTGAACATGTGTGTCTGTGGACAGCACCGACACCTGGGTGAGGGCCCCCGAGACAGAGGGCCAGCACTGAGATCAGAACCCGCAATGTGGCTCGCCCACTTCTGGTGATGACCAGCGTGTGTTTGGAGGTGTTTCACGCGGGTTTGTGTCGGCATCTTTGAGCCTCTCATTTGAAATCGCTTACAGTTGTACACGAAGAAGGACATTTCTAATCAAGTTGCTGGTTTTGTTTTTGTGTAGCTACTTCTGGAGGATAGGTTTCATATTAAAAAAAAAACCAGTTCTTTTACATTTTTAGCAGCAGGATGGAAATAATCAACTACACATTTGAGTCGCCAGCTTCACGTTTTAATTTGTAAAGGTAAACTCCAGTTGCACCCTGTGCTTTGTTTTCTCTCTAGTAAAGCTATTTATTTTGAGCAGGGATTCAGGAAGTGCTTGCCTCCCATTTTCCTTCAAGTACAGAAATAGCTCCTGGGATGCCCTCTGGTCACCTCTGGGTGCAGCCAGCACGGTTCATTTTTGTGTGTTTCTAGGCATTTTGACTCAGGCCTTCTCATGTGCCCTGTGTATCTCTGCACCTTTCAACTCCTGAGTCCCCCAGGAACTTCTGGAGCTGGCAGGCCTCCCTTCTGTTCTAACAGAGCTGAGTACTGGGCTCTGGGCTGTCAGCCTCCCCTTTCCCTGCTCAGACCATCTTTAGGATAAACTCACAATAGCTCCTTTTTGAAGGGTAGGAGGTAGACTGAGTGCCTCGTACAGGCTATGAAGTTAGAAATTCTGATTCCAGAGTCTTTATCTAGAACCTTTTGTCTTTTTAGAGGTTTTCTCCTTTACTTTTTTTTTTTTAAAGCATTTTAAAAAATATTAATTAATTAATTTCTTTTTGGCTGTGTTGGGTGTTCGTTGCTGTGTGCAGGCTTTCTCTAGTTGTGCCGAGCGGGGGCTACTCTTCATTGCGGTGCATGGGCTTCTCACTGTGGTGGCTTCTGTTGTTGGGGAAAACGGGCTCTAGGCATGCAGGCTGCAGTAGTTGTGGCTCACGGGCTCTAGAGAGCGGGCTCAGTAGTTGTGGCGCATGGACTTAGTTGCTCCACGGCATGTGGAATCTTCCCGGACCAGAGACTGAACCCATGTCCCCTGCGTTGGCAGGCGGATTCTTAACCACTGCGCCACCAGGGAAGTCCCTCCTTTACTTTTTTTTTGGGGGGGGTACGCGGGCCTCTCACTGTTGTGGCCTCTCCCGTTGCGGAGCACAGGCTCTGGACATGCAGGCTCAGTAGCCATGGCTCACGGGCCCAGCCACTCCGCGGCACGTGGGATCTTCCTGGACCAGGGCACGAACCTGTGTCCCCTGCATCGGCAGGCGGACTCTCAACCACTGCGCCACCAGGGAAGTCCCTCCTTTACTTTTAATAAGTATTTCTCGGGGGAGTTGCCCTGCTGAAGGAGGCCCGTTGGAAGCTTAGTGGTGCCCAGCGAGGGCGGAAGGCCTGGTCCAGCGGACGAGGCAGCAGGAAGGGACTCGTGGGCATTTGAGGGAAGAACTGGCAGGTAGGATTGGTGTCCTGCTTAGATGGGGACAGGGTTGCTGGCAGTTCTTAGGCTTTCCATTCGGGATTCTGGGTGGAGAGTGACACCATTAGCAGGATTTGGTAAACGTGGATAGAGATTTAGCTTCATCAGGGTGAACGCCTGTGGGTTTAGTGGGACATATTTCTGTGGACATTCAGAGTAAGCTAGCTGGCCCTATGCAGCCTAATGCTAAATTCAAAAATTTTTCTGGGCTTCCCTGGTGGCGCAGTGGTTGAGAGTCCGCCTGCCGATGCAGGGGACGCGGGTTCGAGCCCCGGTCCAGGAAGATCCCACATGCTGCGGAGCGGCTAGGCCCGTGAGCCATGGCTGCTGAGCCTGCGCGTCCGGAGCCTGTGCTCTGCAACGGGAGAGGCCACAACAGTGAGAGGCCCACGTACCGCAAAAATAAAAAAGAATCCTGCCAATGCAGGGGACACAGGTTCGAGCCTTGGTCCGGGAAGTTCCCACATGCTGCGGAGCAACTGAGCCTGCGCTCTGGAGGCCACAAGCCACATTTACTGGAGCCCGTGCTCCGCGGCAAGAGAAGCCACCCGCAATGAGAAGCCCGCGCACCGCAATGAAGAGTAGCCCCCACTCGCGGCAACTAGAGAAAGCCCGCACGCAGCAAAGAAGACCCAACGCAGCCGACAGTAAAAAATAAATAAATAAGTAAATAAATTTATTTAAAAAAAAAAAGAGATCACACAAAGGGGAGACCAGGTGAGGAGAAAAGGTGGCTTCTACACATCAAAGAGAGAGGAATCTGGAGAAGCCAGCCCTGCCAACACCTTGGTTTCCGACCTCCAGCCTCCGGAACTGAGGAAATACATTTCTGTTGCGTTAAGCTGCCCAGGCTGTGGTGTTAGTTACGGCATCCTGAGCCACTAAGATAGCTGATATTTAAGCAGACGTGCTCTCTCTCATGATGTGAGCACTAGGGCAGAGGGGGGCTTTCCTCTTCTCATTATTCTACCCCCCTATTTATAATAAATGGGGTCATAGAAATAATTGAACTTTTATCTTTACTCAATCATCTGTGATGGGCCCATAAAACACCTTGCTACTTCACTGATCAGTATCATAAAATGCAAGAAGTAAAAGCTGTACATAATACAAGATAAAGGTGATGATAAAGTTTCTGTCCCTTGAGGAAAGGCCCCACCCTCCTCGCACCAGGCTGCTGCTCCGTGCAGAGATGAGGGAAATGTCACCCTCCCCCCCCATTAGTGTGACGTCCCCATGGCCAGTGTGTCCGTACCCGTTCCTCCAGCTCCTGACTCAGAGCCCGAGATGGAGAAGATGGCCTGTGACTTAACAGGCTGATGTGGGAAAGAAAGTGCTTCAGTCTTGATCTCCCTGTGAGTTTCCTTTGTAAAGAATCACCTTTGCAAAGATAAAACAGAGGTAAACTTTACTGCAGAGTTTGCACAGTCTGTGTTAGAATTCAAATTACTGTGCTGAAGTGATTTTATTTAATGATGCAACGTGTGCACAGAGCGATGCCTTTATACTTGACGTAGCTCAGCAGACCGCCTGGCATCCCCCCTGCGAGCAAGTCGGCTCACCCCGTCTTCTCCCCGTTTGCTCATTTTGCACTTCCGTGCTGGAGGACCATTCTGCCTTGGCACGTGTGTGCAGTTACAGGATGCACTTTGATAACTATTAGCTGCTGCTTATCCACCCTTCCAAGATCCTGACGTGAATTGGATCTGCTCAGGCCGGCTTGATGCCAAACTGGAGGGATTCAGCTGTGGGCAGAGTTAAGTACATGGCAGGAGGAGAGACCAAGCCGGGGACTTTTGTGGTAGTGGCTGAACATGTGGTACGTGCCACACGCTCTAGGGCACTGATGTCTGGGCTTCTGTGGAACTCATTCACGGGACTCAGCAGAATTGGGATCCCCGATGGTTCAAGAGGTTGTACTCTGATTTATCTCTACTCTGTGCACACAGTGATAGGCAGGGCACCAGGGATGCATGCGTGTTTTTGGAGAAGCTGGTGAGAAAACATCACTCTTTATATGGCTATGTCCATAGTAAAATTTAATAAGAAGCAATGGCAGCACAGCTGAGCTCATCGTTTCGTGGTACTCATGAGAAGGGAAGCAAATCTCCGTAAGGCACGCGGAGACCTGAGCTGTAGTCTCTCTCCAGGATTAACCTCCAGAAGCAGGTAGATGTGCCCCCGCGGGCTGTCAGAGGCGGCCTCACCCCTCCAGAGAAAGAGCCTCGCCGCAGACAAAGCACCATGGTTCCCCCCGAGAAGTGAAGTGCAGGGCTGGGCTTTTGTAGTGTGTACCCACACGCACACTCACACACTCGACGTAGACACACACACAACGCTCACACTCACCTTCTACCCTCCCTCCCCCTCACACGCACTCACCCACACTTCCATCCCCCAGGGGCACAGTCACTTCTGGTGCAGGGCCCCCTCGTCCCTCCTCTGTCCTGCTCACCTGTCCCCCCGCTGGCTTCGGGAGAGGTTGCTGATACCGACAGGCGGCAGGCGCCAGGTCGCCAGGTGTGCTGGGCACGGCCCTGTTTGTTTGTGGTTGCCCTTGGTAACGGTGACTCGGCCCTACCTGGAGCCCAGACAGGCCAGGCCTCCGGGGCCTCCTCTGGGGCCACCTTAGTCACTAGTGGGCACTGGCTGTGCCTCCTGCCCTGTCCCTCCCACATCCTGTGTCCCCCCCCACCCCCCGCTCCCGGGCTCCTTCCGGTGAGAAAGGGGATCCGTTTGTATCAGGAGAGGAATGTGGAGTTTGACCTCTGTGGCCGTGCGTCTCCTCCCTGGAAGGATCCGTGGCCCGGCCTCTTTGGGACTCAGCGCCCCGGGGCACTGACGGGACGCTCACCAGCTACCCGGGTTGTGCGGGGCCGGGGAGAAGGACCTGCGGGTGCCCTGGCCCAGTTGTGACGGAGCTGCAGGCATCCCCGGGGGGTTGCCCTGCCGGAGGTGACGCAGCCCTGTTCCACTGCCACTGGCTCAGGACACCTCACAGAGCAGGCAAAGGGCTCGGCGAGGGGGGGCACTGCCAGATCCCTCTGAAAAAACGCGCTGGCCATGCCCTCAGGGAGCTGTGGGCCTGTTCGGTTTTCAGCTCCATCAGTGAGATGGGACTGGCCCTGCAGAGGCCGAATGCTAAGGCGGCACCAGCTCCTTCATGCTGAGGATGACCAAGGCCACCCGCAAATGACCCAGAGCCCCTGTCTTTCCTTTTGTCAAACGAAAATAGAAGACCCAGACGGTCCTGTGAGGGATGCGGTCAGAGGACGCCCTGGAGATGGGGAGAGAAAGCAGGTGAGCCTGTACCGCCCTCGCTGGCCCGACCTGAACCCGGGACAGCAGCCCTCAGCATGGTTACCTGGTAGCTCCATCCCGAGGACGTGCAGCCCCCGAGGGGGAAAGCAGGCAGGGACTGCAGAGCCGAGGGGCGGTGGAGCGCCTGCAGCCACGTGGGCTCCAGCACTGGATGTAGCCCCTCCGGAGAAGCCGTGCGCTTCTGTCTCTCTGGCCAGGCTGCACGGTGCTTACGTTCTCTGATGCCGAGCAGGGTGGTCCACGTGAGAACATGCTGTGTCCTGACCACGATTGCTCCGTGGTTCTGCCAGACCGTGGTCAGCTGCTTCCCTCTTTCTTATTTGAAGGGAGGAAAGAGGAAATGTACGTGAAGAATCTCATCTGTTTTCATGTAGTTCCCATCCTGGGATTTGGGTTTGAAGGGACACGTGTCAGTGTGTCCACTTGATGACAATCTTTACTAAAGTAGGTGTTTGCAGTTCTTGATGTAAACATTAGTGTTCTCTGTACGGACAGGTTGCTTCCCCCCTGCCACCCCCCACCATCCCTTTTTCTCTGAGTTGGTACTTCTTATGCATTTTCATTTGCAAGTTCATTCTAACTCAAGGTCCTTCCTCAGACATTTGCTGTCTGCATTTCACAGCAGCGTGTAAAAACAAGACAGTAGGGCTTGTAATCGGTTCCCTGGACCAGAGGCTCTTTTCTGGCAGGAACGCAGAGAATTGCCGCTTGACATTTGCTCCCCTGAACTGGGGAGCCCCGCTCACCACACCCCACGCCACAGCTCACTTCCCAATGAAGAGTACAGTTTATGCAGTGTGTGTTAGCCAGTGTCTCCTTCCTGAGGACTTGTCCGTTTTTCTACTGATGTATTGCCGTGAAGGCCAGCGAGCGCCTGGCAAGAGAAGGCACTCAGTATAAATGAGAAGATTGGGGTGCGGACTGCACAGCGCTTAGTGATGTCAGCCACAGATGGGGCTTATTGTGGTGGTCCCGGGAGGTAGGACTGGGAGAGCCCCAGAGCACAGAGCTCTCTCTCGTTTTCTGGAGGACATTCCGGGGCCATGCCAGGTGGTCGGTGTCATTGCACTTCATGCGGCTCTAGGGGACACGGGAGGTGCAGGACACGCCTGGCTTCTGGACTGTCTTCCTAGTGGTTGCTGTTTTTAAAACTCAAGTTTCTGATACTGCATAGGGCTTTTGCTTTTGTTCTCTCTTTATTTTTTTGCGGTACGTGGGTCTCTCACTGCTGTGGCCTCTCCTGTTGCGGAGCACAGGCTCCGGACGCGCGGGCTCAGCGGCCATGGCTCACGGGCCCAGCCGCACCGTGGCATGTGGCATCTTCCCGGACCGGGGCACGAACCCGTGTCCCCTGCATTGGCAGGCGACTCTAAACCACTGCGCCACCAGGGAAGCCCTGCTTTTGTTCTCTTAACAAGCACATCTTCTAGACAATGAATAAAAAATAATTAATGGACTTTAATTTTTAGGCCAGTATCAGATGGACAGAAAAATTAGACAAGTAGTATAGAGAGTTAACCTATACCCATTTTCCTCTCTCATAATTTCCCCTATTATTAATATGTTGCATTAGCGTGGTGCATTTGTTATACTTGATGAGCCAATATTGATACATTATTAACCAAAGTCCATAATTTACATGGTGCTATACATTCTAGGATTTGAACAAATGTATAGTGACACACACCCACCATTACAGCACCACAAAGAAGAGTTTTTCTGCCCTAAGGCTTCTCCGTGCTCCACATCTCATCCCTCTCCCGATACCTGGCATCCACTGACCTTTTTACTGTCCCCATAGTTTGCCTTTTCCAGAATGTCACAAAGTTGGAATCATACAGTATGCCGCCTTTTCAGATTGGCTTCTTTCATTTCGCAAGTAGGTATTTAAGCTTCTTCCATATCGTTTCATGGCCTGACAGCTCACTTCCTTCTATTGCTGGATTAGTATTCCATTGCGTGGAATACAGATAACGATTTGTCAAAGGCAGGAGCTCTGGTGGCTTGCACACGTCTCACCAGTGTGTCAAGCGTTTAGTGAAGCCCCAGGACACAAGCCTGCACCACGTGAAGACTGTACACAGGGGAAAATTAATCACCGTGCTCCATGACCACAGGGGCTCCTTGTCTGACTGCCAGCACCATCCTACGTGCATCTGTGTGTAGCTCCCTCTATTTCCAAAGACTGTTCCTGCTTCCTAAGAATTCTCAGTGTAAAGTGAAGCAGCTCTGAGCTCAGCGATTCTGGACAGTGAGAGCGGCTGCTAAGTGTATGCTAGGTAGGGGGGAAGAAGATGGGGTGCCAGGAGAGAGGGCCCCTGTCCCAGACGAGAACATGAGTCAGAATCCTGGTGGAGTAATAATATGACCCAGACAAATGACTGAGTGTGTATCACGCTCCTTAAGGAACTTTGTAAGACAAGCTGAGGACTATATATAGTTACCATGGCAAGAACCAAGGTTGCACTGCTGCCCACTGCAACCCACGAGGACAATTAGTCAGATCCCTGGGCGTTCTCCTGCCATTACACATTTTTAGAAAACTCTTTGAGGATGGGGCTACACGTGGTCCGGAGGGAGGAGAGCCAGGACGCAGCTATGGGCAGCTGAATCCTGCTTGCAGGTGCCAGGATCGTGGCCTTCCAGAACTGCAGGAAGCAGGTCTGATTCCCTCACCTGCCGACAGCCCTTTCTGCTCAGGGAGGGCACCGTGTTCCCCGGAGGAGAAGCTGCCCTGTGTCAGCCCCTGTTCTCAGCGCCACAAGCTCTTACAACTTCCAGTTCTCCAATGGGGAAACCGAGGCCCAGAGCAATTAGAGCCCAAGGGCCCATGGCGAGGAAGTGGTGGAGTGGAAGTCCTACCCAAGACGGGGTCTCCAGAGCTGGGGTCTTTATCTCCACTGGGTCTGTTGTCCCAGGTGCCTGTAACTGTGTTTCTTCTGACGTGATTGCAGCTGTGGCCTCATCACATTGGCCTGTGTGTCTTTCTTAACGTGCTTACGTCTGCAGGGGCCCGGGGTGGAGTCCAAGGGACTCCTCCCCACTGTCTGATCACTAAGCTCCAGCCTAGAGTGAAATGTCCACATTTAGACTCTGGTTTTGGTTCCGCTTGTGGAAATAGTTCTAGAAAAGGCAATCTGTTTTGTAGAGAACGCGAGCCCTGAGCGTGTTTGTGAGGTCCTGGGGCAGCTGGAAGACCCCCCCAGGCAGAGCCCCCGGCTCCCTCTCCTGGCCCCCGTTCCCCCTGCTACCTGGTGAGGAGGGGCTCGCCCTAGTCAGAAGTTCCCAGCCTGGGAGTCTGCTCCGTCTTCCACATTAAAGATGACGTCCTGTATTTATGAGCGATGGACATTTCTCTTGGGGAGAGGCTCCGTGGTTTTCATGACATTCTCTGAAAAGCACGCGGACTTTACAAAAGTTAACAAAAATCTGGACTCTGTAAATGCTAGGTCTTTTTTGTCTTGAGATGCGAAACTTTGTGTGGATGTGGTCAGAGGTAGTTTCAGGTTTGGGAGCCTCGCTTGATCACGATGCTGCGTTTTTTTTTTCTTGAGAGAACCCACCTGTTTACCGTGTTTCTTCTCCCTTTAGGTGGTGAGTCCCCACTGTGCTCAAGTCCACCTGGAACAGGTAAGTCCCTGGCATTTCCTTGGGGCCCTTCCTGCCGTGCCCTCTTTGGGGAGTCTCCCGACCCCTCCAGGATCCTCTCCCTCTGTTTGAGCTGTAGCGTTTGTTCACAGAGCTCTGTAGGGACCCTGGACCACCTTGCAGTAGCTGTTTGCACACTTTCCTTAAGATGAGTGAATCATACACTCCTTTGTAAGAACTACCTTTCCCAGCAGCGATAATTACTTCAGGGATTCATTTCCCTGAGCCCGAGTTTCCCCTGTTGTAGTGCAAAGATGCTCCTTGTTCATTTTCTTAGTGATAGAGAAGTGGGCAAAGCACTTGTGTCCAGGGTGTCCGTGGAGGGCACGATGCAGTGGCTTTGGAGCAGAGGCTCTGACCGATGCCTGCTTTCTATCAGATTGAAGGTAAACTCCGTGATAACACTTTCACTTTGGCAGATCTTTATTCTTGTCTGCTCTTTAAATGGATATGTTCCTTGAATGTCATTGTGCCGCTGGGTGTTTTCTTTGCCCCCCCACCTCCTTACCAACCCTTGGAGGGGGTTGAGCCTGGTGTTAATGACGTAGCAGCAGCTTGCGGGACACCTGGCGCAGCGCACTTTCGGGACAACAGGATGCCGACAGCCCTCTTATTGCAAACTGGAAGTGACTCACTGTGCGGGGAGTGTGTGCCTTTCCCAGCCTCACCTGTGAGGAGAGGAGACAGGTGTGCGCCGGCGCCTTCTCCAGGATATCTACTAGGTGCGTCCCCTGTGCTTCCCAGGCTGGACACGGCACCTTGCCCTTGGCCCCGGTTTCGCCATATGCAGAATCCAAAGTCCTGGTGGGGATTTCGCCCACCTTCCTGCTTCCTGTGCCTCTGATGGCGCGGGTGCCCTGCACCTGCTAAAGCTATGCTCTGTGAGAGTCTTTGCCGGGTAAGGCACCTCTGTGACCACCTGGGGTGTTGGGGACACAGGAATCAAGGAATCTTCATGTGGTTGTCATGCTCTGAACCCTTGGATGTTTGCCCCATGCTCGTTTTCCTAGGCCTTTTCTGGTAGCAGATCCTCTGTTTTATTGCGATGCCTTAAAAAGTGGGTGTGAAGTTCGACTAAAATGGCAGGCAGTGGGGCTGAGAAAAAGGTCTGGGAGGCAAACCTCCCTTTGTAAATGTTAACTGAGCGGCTGAAACGTGCAAACAGGCCTCCGAGATTCCTGGAAGCCAGTGTAAAAAGGAAACCACATTATTGGCATGTGCCTTATCGGCAAGGAGGGAAAAGGCAACTCAGTGGAGAAAGTGCCACGTGTGAAGTTATGCAGGGTGTTGACTGCGTCTGGGAAAGGTGCTGAACCACAGCTGCACAGAAATGCTCCAGCCTGTGCCCAGATCGAGATGAATTATTGTTTTAGAGGGACGTCGGATACAAGCTTTGAAGGGCAGCTTATCAAACCCGTTGGCATTATGTGGCCGTACCCATTGGCATGGCGTTTAGAAACAGGCAAGGGGACCCGATACTTTATTGCCTGTTTGGGTCATACCTGTGGGACTTGCACAGAACGTGGTCTACTGGGCTGTACAGTGGACGCATCACTGTTTTTCTAGGTAACCATGATCATTAGTGATGGGAGAGGTGGTCAGGCTCTGTAAGACTGAGTCATGTGTATGTTCTAGATGTTTCTATAGATCTACAGACATGTTCACATGCACGTATAGCACAGAATATAGCAGTGATTATGTGGGGCTAGAGTCAGGTCGGGGTCCCACGCGGGCTGTGACAACAGGAGAACGGAGTGACCTTGAACTGAGCCCTCTTGCTTCTGGGCTCCACTTCCCTGTTCGGTACAGTGGGGATACGACCCCCTTCCTCGCAGCTCGCTGATAAGGATGGGATGAAATAACGTGTGAAGATTCTTAACTCCGGCTCTGGTACGAGGAAAGTACACAGTGAGCGGGGAAGAGCCTTATTTGTTGTTCGGTGAATTCAAGAGGGCGATAACGGGTCTCAGTTCCCGCAGCCTTTGCTGTTGGTGTTTTGTTTTTGATGGTTGTTCTCTTGCCGTCTGCTGGGAGAGAACCAGTTCGATCGGTTCCAGAGCGTGCCCTCTGCTGCGGGAGGGTGATGGCCCCTTGACGGGCACTTCTAAGACCTTGATTCTTGCCATCCCTCATTTGGAGGCTTAGAGGAACTCAGGAAGCCCGTGGAAAAGAGCCTGTGGTCAGGCTGTAGGTGGCGTGAGAGCCTGCAGCTGGTGGTTGGTGGACTGACTGCAGGATCTCTCCACAACACAGGCCTCGTGGAGCTCTGTACTTGGCCTGACAGCTTTTCTTTGACGTCGGGGCAGTGTTGTTTGTTTTTCCATTTTATCTTTGCCTTTCCACTGCTACCCGAGGGAGTGGATTCATATCAGGGCACCAACGGAACCTCTTTCCCAGGTGTCAGTGCAGCTTTCGCTGGGACACTGTGAGTCCACGTGTATGAGTCGCACCCACGGGCAGCACACAGCCACCTCCCCAGAGCATCCAGCCCTACGGAAGCCCCGCGCTGCTTTGCGTCTGAGAGGCGCATTCTCTTCAGAGCAGCCGCCGTCCTTGAAAGAGGCCGTGTGTCTGCCTTTGGCCTCTCGGGGCCCCGTGCAGGAGGCGGTTAGGGCAGTGCCGGCCTCCGCCGAGGACGCAGGTGCAGGCCCTCACCTGGCGGCTGGCAGGCACACACCCATTGTTTTGCTGGGCCATTGTGGTCTCTCCCACTGGAGAAGAGGTTGTCTAAGAATAGCTTCTGAAATTTGAGTCAGCTGTTTACTGAACTCAGATGGCTTTATTTCTCCTTGTTTAATTAAAGTGAAGGCAATGGGTGGTTTCTGTCAAAGGTGACCTTAGGAATCAGATTACACTGTCTGAGGCTGGAGGTTCCAACCTGGGTTCTGACAGCTACACCTTTGTATTGGCGTGTATGTATGCGTGTGCAAGTGCGTGTGTGTGTGTGTGTGTGTGTGTGTGTGTGTGTATGTGTGTGTGTGTGTTGGGACTTTGTTCAATGTCGTTTGCTTAAACTCACAAAGTCAGAGGAAGTGGTGATGAACGATGAGGTTAACACGAGGGCAGCGTGACTGTTGAGGACACATGCCCATGCGCATGTGCTGTCAGTGTCACATTTCCCACCAGTGGCTGCATGACAGCGTCTCTCAAAAGGATTGAATTATTTCAGAAAGAATGCCTACCAAATTGGATAATTGGAACTTTGAGATAGAGGGAAAGGAATCTACTCTGATGACATTCTCTTTATTTTATTGCAATTTGGTAACAACTACACATTTCAAGGTTTCTATCTGTCAGATATTGATTTGCAAAGAAGTGTTACTGCAGCTCAGGGAAGCTTGGTCCCTCCTGCTGGCTCCTTTCCACAGCAGGCTCTCTGTACGAATTTCACGTCCTCGTCTATAAGTGCAGGTCTTCGACTGGATGCTGGTTATTCCTGCTTATAGGTTGTTTCCACCCCAATAGTAAACCTTCAGAAGCGTAGACATGGATCTGCCTACCACAGCAGAGTCTTAGCTGAGCGATAGATAGATGCTGTTTTCTGAAAGTCACAAACACGTGTACACGTGTGCACGCACACACACGTTGGGACGCACGGCTGCCCCTTCAGAGGCTGTATGTCTCATAAGAACATATTTGACCAGAATCACAGTGATATTAACTTGTTTCAGGCCAACAGAGACGTGCAAATTTCCTTTGCTCTTTAATCTCTCTGATCTTTAGGAAGTAGAGAAAAAGTCTCAAGAGTCCTGTTGGATCAGAGTCCAAGTCTTCCACTCGGTCAAGAGAACCAAACTTAACATCTGTGTTTTTGGTAAAAGCCGGGTGAGACCCAGAAATAAAAGTATGAACGATGCTGCATTCCCGGAGTTTAACCTTGAAACTAAGTCATCTGATAGCTGTGCTCCAAGTAACCTGTCTACACAGGGATGGGTCATCTGAGGAGCCCCATGGAGGATCATTGAAGGGGCCTGTGGAGACTGAAAGGCTCAGTTAGGAGGGGAGAAGCATGACAGGCACACCTGGACTGGGGGGCTGGGGCACGCCCAAGCACTCGAAATGGAGGGGCGGGTGTGAGGCCAGTCTGGCTTGGGGCACCGTCTCCGCTGGAGAGGTGGGGTGTTCTAGCCCTGCGGTGCTGCTGGAGGCTCTGTGTTTGCTCGCGGACAGCCTCACGCCCTACTTCCGCAGCTCCTGCACCCGAGTGGGGGCACACGCTGGCTGCTGCTGTGTGTTCAGCAAGTACGGATGGACAGGAGTGCCCGGGGATTTACAACTTGGGGGAAGAGTGAGGAGTGTTGAGGAAAAGCTGAACAACTGAGTTGAGAGGTGGCCCGGGGGCTCCCTGTTCCTGAGGTTCCCGTGCGCTGGTGATCCAGATGCCCGCCAGCCCCTCCAGGGCATCTCAGAGCAGGCCGGGCTCCTGGGCTGGGTTGATGACTTCGTTACTTCCTTTCTCAATTGCTCATGTGTTGTACTTTTCTCAGTTCAGGGTCCTTTGTGAAGCTTGGGGTGCTGGACTGGCCTTAAGTCAGGGTGAGCCCACAGTGGGAATGGGAAGACCCCCTTCCATTCCTTCCAGGAATCAGCAGGACCCAGGCCAGACTGGTCAGAGCTCAGCCAGTTCGCGTTCCGGGAAGGGGGCCCTGACCTTTGCCCGGTCTCTGGCTGCAGCTGCCATCAGCACCTCTCCTAAACACGGCCCTGGGCCATCCCCACAGCTGGGTGTGTGTTCCCGTAGATTTCCAGGAAGGAGGTACTGGCCTCCAGCCTTTCCTTACCCCAGGCCAAACCTGGGTCTACACTAGCTTTGATTTCACCGTTCCCTCCCTCACCTGAAATAACATCCAGGCCCCTGGCTTTGTTCACCTTTGCAGGTGGAATTGTCAGGATTTCTGGGAAGGTGGCCCTGTGAAGAGGCCCGGCGTTTGCAGTTCCTTAGTGGGAACTCCAGGTCGGCCATCAGGAGCCTTTCCTTAAGTTTCAGTTCAGGGACCTTCTGAGAAGGAGGGACAACCCTCCGCAAATTAAGAAAACCCCCCACCATAAGCCACCCCCTTTGTAGCTGGGGTCTGAAAGCTGGTGGCTACGTGTTGCTGGCCGCCAGGCCCGCCTGCAGGTGTACGAGAAGGCTGCAGGGGACACGTGAACTCAGGGTCAGCTTGCATCCAGGGCAGCACGGAGCCCGGCTAAAGATTACAACCCACCCCGACTGCAGACGGTCACTCCGGCGATTGCTTCCCCGTGTCTGTTCCCGTCCTTGTGTCAGACGTCGGCATCCCCTGCACATCCACCGCCAGGTGTGGCACACACGGCGTGGCATTGCCACCACTCTGGCTCGGGTTGCCCATCCATGTCCATCCTTGTCCTGGGCCCCCGCGCCCAGCGCTCTGGGGTGACAGCGATCAGCTCGCCAGGGCCTGCAGCGTCCAGCGTGACAGCTCCTTCCCAGGGAAGGGCCTTGGGAAATGTTTTCAAGGAATGACTGGGGTGTCCCCAGGTCCGAGGGCTGGAAGTCTGCAGTGGATAAGAAAACGCAGGTTGAGTGTTGTTTCTTCTCTTTTATGACACTGGTTCCGCAGCAGTCAGAGGTTTTAAGTGGGGGAGGGATGCTTGAAGACGATGGTTCTGTGTGATCAGTGGTGGAAATAGCAGTAACTATTGAAGGGGAAAAACAACTGCTTATTTTTTGAATGCCCCGGATTGGGACGAAGGAGAAGCGTCATATTGCCATAGCAGTTGAATTACCTGAGTGTATTTTTACATTACCTGAGTGTATTTTTAAGTACTCCTTAAAAAATGCACACAGCAGCGAACTCGCCCAAGTTTAAGTCTCTGCCCGGGAGCAATGGCAGGGGGGCGAGTGACCCTGGCTGTCATTTTGGGAGCCCAGGGGTGTGGAGTCAGATTCTTCTCCAAGTTCTATATGCCCTAGGGCCCTCCTCCCCGGCCCTCTCCTGGGACCCAAGGAACGTTGGGACACAGGGGCCCGTCTCCGGAACTGGGTCTGGAGCGATCCCCCGAGTGCAGACATTTCCCGAATCGGCGTTGTAACAGCTGTTAGCTTTGTGACTTTGAGACATCATTTTCTGACCTATACAACAGACTTTAAAAAGCACTTACTTAAACAAGCAACAAAACTTTGTTAGTTACCCTTGGTGGGATGTTAGGGGACCAACTTGTGAAATTGGATGAGAGAAGCAATGAAGCATTTGACCTTCTTTTCTTGTACGAACTGTACCTCAGAGTTAAAAATAGATGAAGGGAGGAAGTTTAATTTGGTGAGGAATTCCGCTAACAAATGTTGAGAAAATGATAGCGTTAGAACAGGTCATGTTTCAGACCACTAGTAACTGAACAGCTGGCTCTAGGCTGTGACCTTCTGTAACCTCCTTGTTCACAAAAAGGAAGCTGCTGGGGTCACGTGGACCTCACGTGAAGGACAGGCCGCCTCTTGGCCCAGTCCCTACCAGAAATCAAACCAGAATCACACCAAGGCCAGACCCACCCACAGCTTACAGGAAATACGGGGCCACAGTGATCTGAAAAATCTTTCCAGAGGGGTCAGCAAAATCAGAACAGGGAAATTCTACTGGGTAAAAAGAACCCCAGTTGTTTTCAAATACACTGCAAGAAGAGGAGGAACCTGTGCTCCTCCGAGGAAATGAAGAGACAGTTTAAATAAACACTGTAAGACTTGATGTGGGTCCTGATTCAAACCATCAGACTGTGAAAAAACAAAACCACAACAAAACTTGTGAGACAGGGACATTTGAACATTGATTCCATATTTGTGTACAAACATGATTTCATATTTGCTTACATTAAGGAATATATTGCTAATGATACTGGTATTTTGTTGTATTTTTTAAAAAGTCTTCATTCTAAAGGTACTGAAATCCTTATCAGATGAAGTGATGTGACGTTTGGGTTTGGCTTTACAGTGATTCAGTGAGGAGCTGTGGGGATTGGAAGCTGGTGGTACCTGAAGCTCAGGACCCTGGTCTCCACATCCCAGGGTTATAGCGCAGGATGCAAGTAATATAGGCACAGAGCTCAGGGTGGGCTGGTGACGGAGACCCAGTGGCCAGTAACTGTTTCACCATATGAATCGCCCACCATGTTTCGAGATCCGCTGCCAGCTCCCCATCCTGCCCAGTTATCTTCCTGAGGGCTCAAGGCTTGCCCGCCAGCGGCCAGTGTGGCCTCCTGACTAGTTGACATCTGGAAGGACACTGTGTCTGCTTGATGAAATGCTTCACTGAAAACCTGCTGAGTTCGTCAGCACAGGACACAGAGGTGATACATTGTTTTCTAAAATGGCAATGTTTGCTTCATAAAGCCTTTTTAAAACCATCATTCTACATGAAGTTAGTTTCAAACTAGCCAAGTGCATTCTTACTCTTCTCTTTGGGAAAATCATACTTCTTCCTCCCCAGAGGGACTGACTTCAATATGATTTGCTCATGAGATACAGACGTTGAGTGAGCACAGATTTAGACTCAATGTGACAAACGACTTTGGAAAATTAAGAGTTAAAAATGGACTTGGAAGTGTATGAGGTGGCGAGCTCCCTGTCCTTGGGGATATTCAAGTAGAGGCTGACAGCACTGCTGCAGTGGTCATTCCGAATGTGATTGGGAGATTGGGGGACTGAGTGAAAAGGACAGCGAGGGTTGCTTTAGCAAAGCCAGCAGAGTATGCGATAACAAGGTTTTAGTCCAAACCAAGCAATGCACAGATAGTTTATTTAGTCAGTGGTTCTCAAAGTGTGATCTCAGAACAACAGCGGCAGCATGAATCTGGGAACTTAGAAACGCAAATCCTCTGGTCCCACCCCTGACCCCAGATCTCTCTTTTCCTAAGCCTGCCGAGTGACTGTGCTGCCAGCTGAAGTTTGAGCACAGCTCTACGAGGAGATGTCTTCCAGGGGTGCAGCCACTCTGAGCGAGCCTGGCGGGCTGTGCGAGCTGGGCGTGGGGATGACTGAGGACGCTGCAGCCTAGGGGGACGGAGAGGGGGTGGGCTGGGCTGCCTCACCAAGATCCCTTCCTCTTGGGAACAGTCTCTCACCTCCTGATGCCCTTGTCCTCTCCCTCCTGCATAGACGATGTTGTAGTCCTTCTGTCCGCTTTCTAGAACACAGAGCCAGCTTCTTCACGGTCTCTGTCTAGAAAACGCTCCTAGCGGCTCAGTGCATGGCGTCGGAAGTCCTCAGGTGGAAACAAAGCTCTGGCAGAGACAGTGCATGTCTTCAGAAGGAAGCGTGGCAGCATCAACCTGTCAGCCTCTACCTTCCAAAGAGGAAGGAGAGGGCTTCCCTGGTGGCACAGTGGTTGAGAGTCCGCCTGCCGATGCAGGGGACACGGGCTCGTGCCCCGGTCCGGGAGGATTCCACATGCCGTGGAGCGGCTGGGCCCGTGAGCCATGGCCGCTGAGCCTGCGCGTCCGGAGCCTGTGCTCCGCAACGGGAGAGGCCACAACAGTGAGAGGACCGCGTACTGCAAAAAAAAAAAAAAAAAAAGGGCTTAGCTTCCCAAGGAGCATAAGGCACCCTTGGTATAAAAAAATGATATCACATAAACTTACAACTATGACTGGATACTGTGATTATTATGATTCTTTTCATAATGTTATTGTGACAAATATGGGGACATTAGAATTGGGAAGTTTTCCAGATAATTCTTAAGTGAATCAAAGATTGAATCACCTACAAATTTAAAAAGATTAAATTACAGTCACACCTCATTGTGGATTTTATGTTTGCAAACTTGCCTATTTACTAAACTTTATTTGTAATCCACAAATCAACACTCACTGTGATTCTGTGGTTGTCCAGGGATGTGCGCAGAAGGGCAAAAATTTTGAGCTGCCTGTGGGCACGTCACCAGCTGAGGCTGTACAAGGTGCCTTCTTGTTTCAGCCTTCAGACTAATAGTATCAATAAACGGGTGTCCTTTTCAAGGTATATTTCTTTTAGTGCCACATTTTATTCTTTTTGTTAGTGATTTCTGTTTACAATGGCTGTTGCTCATAGGCACAAGAAGGCCGGCCAGTGTCATGGTGACTTTTTAGAACATGACAACCTTGAATGAACTACAGCTGATTAGTTTTTTTTTTAAATTATAAATTTATATATTTATTTTTGGCCGCATTGGGTCTTCGTTGCGATGTACGGGCTGTCTCTAGTTGCGGTGAGCAGGGGCTACTCTTCGTCGTGGTGTGCAGGCTTCTCATTGCGGTTGCTTCTCTTGTGTGGAGCACGGGCTCTAGGCGCGTGGGCTTCGGTAGCTGTGGCTCATGGGCTCAGTAGTTGTGGCTCGCAGGCTCAGTAGTTGTGGCTCGCGGGCTCTAGAGCACAGGCTCAGTAGTTGTGGCGCAGGGGCTTAGTTGCTCTGTGGCATGTGGGATCTTCCCAGACCAGGGCTCAAACCTGTGTCCCCTGCATTGGCAGGCAGATTCTTAACCACTGTGCCACCAGGGGAGTCCCCAACTGATTAGTTATTGATTAGACCTTTTCCCCTCACTTGCCCATCAGAAAGAAGAGACCCTAGCCCACTTCCCAGCTGCCTCCCCACGAACCTGCAGTGGGCAATTCTCATACAAACCTGAGAGGCGGGCAGGAGGAGAGGCCAAGCTGGGAGGAATTCGCGGTGGAGGGCTGAGTGGTCTTGGCTTTTGGGGTGCTAGGGTAGTCGGGAAGTTGGCGGCCCACCGTGGTGAGTAAGAGCTGGGAACCTCTTATGCATTTGGCATAAACAGGTTTGGGAGCAGCCATGGTGGCCTCTGAGCTGAGTCCCATCGCTGCTTCTCACTGGCTGGGTGACTTTGGGCATGTGGTCCTCAGCTCCCTTTTGGCAAAGTGCGGATGGTAAGGGTTCCCGGCTCAGGGGACCGCCATATGGGTCATGAGAGATAGTGCAAGGAAGACACTAGGATGGGTCTGGGATAAGTGGCTTTAACCATTTCTCTTCTCCATGTAATAACAGTCATGAGGAGGATTGTCACATGTCATCGATTTGCTTTCGCATTCAGTCACCTGGTGGCGCAGTGGTTGAGAGTCCGCCTGCCGATGCAGGGGACACGGGCTCGTGCCCCGGTCCGGGAAGATCCCACATGCCGCAGAGCGGCTGGGCCCGTGAGCCATGGCCGCTGAGCCTGCGCGTCCGGAGCCTGTGCACCACAACGGGAGAGGCCACGACAGTGAGAGGCCCTCGTACCGCAAAAAAAAAAAAAAAAAAAAAAAAAAAAAAGATCAGAATGTGTAGGTGGTTCTTGAATTGACCTGTCAGTTAACCCGCAGAATCCTGACCGTGACTCACTTTAGTATTTAACTGTGTCGACACAGACAACAGTTGTCGACACAGACAACAGTCGCCGTATGTCTTTGGTGTATTGATAGCCCTGTCTTTGAGTTCAGTCCAGTGGCTGAGGCTCCCCTGTCCTGTTTTTGCATAATGTACACCCACAATGAGTCCTCTAAACTTCCCTCCAAGTGTTATGAAAGCTGAAGGAGACTTAGGAGATGACCGGACCACATCGGTCCTCTGGATTTGCCCTGGGTTTTACACAACCTGGTTAGGTCGAGAGCGCTGATGACTGTGCGTTTCCGGGGACGTGAACACCCACCCGTGTTTGTAGCAACAACAGATCTCTTTCTTTTGAGGCTCACGTTTCAGTGGTTTGCACAATGTTTCCTTAAACTCGGCAGCGACAGAAGCCAGCGACGTGGTCGTCTGTGGGCTGGTTGGTGGATGAGGCAGTACAGG
This sequence comes from Lagenorhynchus albirostris, assembly GCF_949774975.1. NCBI lineage: Eukaryota > Metazoa > Chordata > Mammalia > Artiodactyla > Delphinidae > Lagenorhynchus > Lagenorhynchus albirostris. Next base: position 98,673,474 of record NC_083102.1, on the reverse strand, counting down.
ACTGTGGAGGCTGGGCAGCCCTGGGTAGCAGGCATTTGTCTTCCAGAGTGAATGGAGTGACCATACGGTTACTGATTGGTGGGGGGGGCCAGTCAGTTATGGTGTGACCTCATTTATTTGGTTCTTGGAGGGCAAGACAGAGTTTAATTCCAATCAGTGAGCAGTAGGTCCCAAACTTTGACGTGGCTTCCCAGCTGCTCCAGCCAAGACTCATCTTCCATTTTAATTCAACATGTGTTTGTCTTTTGTTTATTTATTAAAAATAAATTTTTTTGGGGGGGGAGGCTGCGTTGGGTCTTCATTGCTGCACGTGGGCTCTCTCTAGTTGCGGCGAGCGGGGGCTGCTCTTTGTTGCGGTACGCGGGCTTCTCACTGCGGTGGCTTCTCTTGTTGTGGAGCATGGGCTCTAGGTGCGTGGGCTTCAGTAGTTGCAGCACGCGAGCTCAGGAGCTGTGGCTTGCAGGCTCAGTAGTTGTGGCTCGCGGGCTCTAGAGCGCAGGCTCAGTAGTTGTGGCGCGTGGGCTTAATTGCTCTGCGGCATGTGGGAATCTTCCTGCACCAGGCATCGAACCCGTGTCCCCTGCATCGGCAGGCGGATTCTTAACCACTGAGCCACCAGGGAAGTCCCTGTCTTTTCTTGAATGTGATCCATTGTCATCCAGCATTTAATTCCACATTCACAGTCTTATATTTACCTCTCTGTTTCATTTTAAGCAACTTAAATGTGGGAAATATCCTCACCTATAAAAAGGGAACGCCATTTCAGAGATGTTCTCAGAAAGGGGGCCTGCCTTTTCCTCTGGACCCCTGGATTTCAGTGGGGCCATCCTTGGTGGGAAGCTTGGGCACTGGCGCAGGATGGGCCTGCAGGACAGGACACTGCCCCACTGGGCACCACCCGGAGTGGCCTCACGTCACTGCTGCTGAAGCCCTCTCTCTGCAGAGAGCTCTCGCCCTCCCAGGATGAGTGACACTACCCCAGCGATAATCACACAGGTCCTTACTTCCTAGAGAGTGTGTCTGGTCTCTCCTGGGGCTGCAGGTCACTCCTGGGATCCTCATATCCCTGGCTGGCACCGAGAATGCTCCTGTTGGGAATTTGATGGTGTCTTTGAGAGCTGGATCCCCAGGCTTGGCGTGTTCTCCATCACCACGGAGTAAGGAGTAAACAGCCTGTCCTTGGGGCACCACACCTGGCCCCGTCTGCTCCCCCACCAAAGTGCACTTCCCCTTCCAATCACGTCTCTCATGCGTGAAATGCCGGAGTTGGGCTAGGACCGTCTCTCCCTCTGGGGCGCCTGATGGTGAAGAGTCTGGCTTTGAGCCGATACCGCCATGAGACACGGGGCTAGGTGCCTCTGGACTTCTCCGGTCCTCTCATGGAGCCAGGAGGCTGCCATCGTTGACCCATTTCACAGACGTGAGAAACGATGCTCAGAAGAGTTAAAAATCCTGCTGACGTGACAGGTAAAGGGACAGGTGGCCCGATTACCCTTCACCCCCGCGGCCCCTCTCAGGAAGCCCCTGCCATCCTGTGGGGACCGAGCTGGCCTAAGACAGAAACTGGAGCCCCTCAGCTCGGGGCCTCCACTGCGTCTGGCCTGGAAGGAGACCCCACATGGTTTCCTCCAGAGCGGACCCCTCCACCCCCTGGCCATCCTTCCAGGGACAGGGCTGTGAGAGCCTCCCACAACCCTCCCCGTGGTCCTCTATGGGAAGAAATGAAATGTCCTTGTTATGGAATAATTGATAAAAAATAAAAGAATGCCTGTTTAGATGTAACTATAAAATGGGCTTACATGAATCTCCCTCTCAACTTAAGGAACATATCCGACCATTTCATAAAATGAAATCCATCAGACAGCCTCTAGGGTAGACAGCTGGGGAGGGGAGGGCGGTTCCGACGTGGGGGATGGGGCCCCGGTTCCGACGTGGGGGATGGGGCTCTGGTTCTGAAGTGGGGGATGGGGCTCTGGTTCTCGGCCGCTCCTGGCCCGGCGCTGGCTGTCCTTCCTCTTGTAGCTCCGGGTGTCCCGTGAGCAGGTTGAATCCAGCCTCGACAGGTTGGGCCACCTGTTCAGCCACGGTTTTCCCCACGGTCTGACGTGTGTCCAGCCACCACCCCCTTTTTCCTTTTGGCCTCCTGGAAACTCGGGGCCCAGGGAGCGTGACAGTTCAGGAGCTAATGGAGGTATCGTGGCGCCTGCTTCTTCTTTCGGTCCAGCTATGCTCTTTGACTTCGTTTGTGTGTTTGTTTCTTGGTTTTGTGCTAACTAAAAAGGACAGAAAGAGGGCAGGCGGGCGGGTGGGCACGCACCTGTTGGTTTCTGGGACACCTGCCTTCCCAGGAACCCTGGCAAGTTTCCTGGGGGAACTTACGAGGATGGGCCTAACCTTTCTGCACCCCAGGGAGGTGGGACTCGGTGCCAGCAGGACGCGGCTCCCCGCCCTGTGTGGTCCTTCCTGGTCCCTCGCCGGTCCCTGCAGGGCCCTGGCAGGCAGCCCTCAGCCAGAGCCCGTGTCCCTGCCCTGAGCGCAGGCCTACGTGCTTTCACTGAGCCCTCTGCTCCGCTGTGGGGCTGGGGCCCCTGTGCTGCAGCCCTGAGACTGTGCTCCCAGCCGCCCCTCCTGTCACCACTCCTCCGCCTGCATCAGGCCAGTGGCAGGGAGGGAACAGGGCGCGAGGAGGGAGCTGCTTCTGCAAGGAGAAGCTGGCTGTGCCCCTCCGCAGCACAGTGAGTTCCTCCCCAGAGGGATCTGCAGGGCCTCCACTTGCACTTGGCACCGAGTCTGTCCCTGGCGTCTCTCCTCTGTTTGCCCCTGTCCTCGCTGGGTGGCGATGGGGCAGTGAAAGTCGCGTGGAGCACCGAGCCCTGACCCTGGCCCCCACCCTCTGCTTCCTGGGGGCGGCCACTGCCCGAGCTGAGGACCTCTGCCCATCAACCCCTCTGGGGACATCGGACTTGATTGTGAAAGCACTGTCTCCACCCTCCTGCCCTGGGGACGCCTCCCTCCCTTCCTTCATCAGCCTTGGGGTTACTTATGGTTCAGACCAGCCTATGCAGCTCAGAATTCTGATTATTTGGTCACAAATAAGCACAGACATAATCTCAGTGTGAACAAAACCTTGCTTCTCATAGTTGAGCTTGGGGGTTACCTTAGTTTCCTAACTTAAGAGGGGTGTGTATTTTCTAGTAATTCATCGTAATCACCGCTCACCTGTAGGAGCATTAAGAAAAGAATTCTTAAGGTGGGCAATCCTAAAAAGATTCTTAAGGTGGGCAGTCCTGATAATGAATTTGTTTTCTGGTATTCTCGTTCTGGGAGGGAACGGTGTCTTGCTGGCTGTCTGACTTTGGGAAGATTTCTTTCCCAGAGTCTTATTTCTTTGAATGGTGTTGTGGTCCTGGATGGTTACTGTGTTTGATGTGGGCTTGTGGGGAAGTTGCGTTTCGGGGGCCGATCCCTGCCTGGTGCCCGAACACGAGGATTGAGTGCAAAGCTGATATTCATTTAGCACTTTCTGCCTGCCAGGTGCTGTTCTTAGCGCTGCACGTGTTTCCTTATTTAATCCTCCCAATACCTCCACTTTCCAGATGAGAAAACTGAGTAACGGAGAGGTAATTTCTGAAGGTCAGACAGCTGGGGCCTCACCTAGGCATTAGGATTCCAAAGCAGGTGCACATCACCCCTGTACCCTGCTATCCGGGCAGTGAGTGAATGAGTGAACAAATGAATGCCTTTATATTTGAACTGGGTGTGGGTAGCTGTTGCCTTTCAAATTTTTTTTTTTTTTTTCTTTTTGTGGCTCTGGCCCACAGCAAGCGGGATCTTAGTTCCCTGACCCGGGATCGAACCCATGTGCCCTGCAGTGGATGCGTGGAGTCTTAACCACTGGACCACCAGGGAGGTCCCTCAAAAAGTTTTTAAATGTACTTTTCTTTTTTTTTTTTTTTTGCGGTACGCGGGCCTCTCACCGTTGTGGCCTCTCCCGTTGCGGAGCACAGGCTCCGGACGCGCAGGCTCAGTGGCCATGGCTCACGGGCCCAGCCGCTCCGCGGCATTGTGGGATCTTCCCGGACCGGGGCACGAACCCGCGTCCCCTGCATCGGCAGGCGGACTCTCAACCACCGCGCCACCAGGGAAGCCCTTTAAATGTACTTTTAACTCCATTTTCCTGGAGAAGCAAACACAGAATGTACAGAGATGTTCAGCTGATCTTAATGGAGCCCCCTCCCCAGTCCCCAGCCTGGCGGTGACCTCTGTGCACTGCTACCAAGTCCCGTGCTTCCTTGTGAATCTGGCTGTGGTTATGCCACGTGCCTTTTGTTCCTTTTTATAAGACCTTTCACAACGCAAGTTTCGGGGCTGGTCAGCGTGGCTGGGACCAGCACACGGGCCCGGCAGCTCTGGGGAAGCTGGCACCCTTGATGCGTCCTCCGGCCCGGCCAGGGTCCCGGTATGGTATTCACTAAAGGTCTTTCTTTCTTTGCTCTTCACCCGAAAGCCAGAGGGGGCGAGGGGAGGTGGGAAGCAGGGGTGCAGCCTTCACCTGCTCCAGCCCAGGGATCCCAGTGCCACCCTTCTCCCCGTGAGCGGGCGCGGGGAGCGAGCCTGGTGAGAGCTGCGACCAGCTCCCCGGTTCGGTCGGCAGTGTGCCTGGGGAGGAAGGCCTCTGCTCCGGTTTCACCTTGCGGGGATCTCACCAAACGCCTCCACGGGGTGATCTGGAGGATCCTGTTGGTGAGGACGTGTGTCACAGTAGCCAGTACCCGGGTGGGCACAGCGGGAGTCCCACCCAGCCAGTGAGAAGAAGCCATATTTGACGGTTTGTGGGGACAGGCTGTACTTGATGGTCAATGGGTTGTCTGAAGTTGGTGTTTCACCACCTGGCTGTGCAATGGAAAATTTCTTCCTAATAACCAACCACCCCCCTTTCATTGAGTCCATATGTTATAACCTTGGGGCGGTGCAGAGAGTTGCTACTCTTCAGCTGCTATTCTTTTTAAATTTTTTTTTTTTTTTTTTTTTTTTTTTTTTTTTTTTTTGCGGTACGCGGGCCTCTCACTGTTGTGGCTTCTCCCGTTGCGGAGCACAGGCTCCGGACGCGCAGGCTTAGTGGCCACGGCTCACGGGCCCAGCCGCTCCGCGGCACGTGGGATCTTCCCGGACTGGGGCACGAACCCGTGTCCCCTGCATCGGCAGGCGGACTCTCAACCACTGCGCCACCAGGGAAGCCCGACTGCTATTCTTTTAGATGATGAGTCTGTTTAAGCCACTTAAATAGTAAATGTACCCCATGTATTTATTATTATTATTTTTTTATACATTTATTTATTTACTTATTTATTTATTTTTGGCTGCGTTGGGTCTTCGTAGCTGCGCGCAGGCTTTCTCTAGTTGTGGTGAGCGGGGGCTACTCTTCGTTGTGGTGCGTGGGCTTCTTATTGCAGTGGCTTCTCTTGTTGCGGAGCATGGGCTCTAGGTGTGCGGGCTTCAGTAGTTGTGACATGTGGGCTCAGTAGTTGTGGCTCTCAGGCTCCAGAGCACAGGCTCAGCAGTTGTGGCGCACGGGCTTAGTTGCTCCGCGGCATGTGGGATCTTCCCAGACTAGGGCTCGAACCCATGTCCCCTGCATTGGCAGGCGGATTCTTAACCATTGTGCCACCAGGGAAGTCCCCCATTTATTTTTGTTATCCTAAAAATAAAGCTAGGTAGATATTCGTTACTGAAATGTTAAACAGTATCCCCCTGCCTCTTAACATGGCCAGATCACCCCTCTGACTCTTTGAAATTATTGCTTGGTTTATTCCTTCCTTCATCCTGCAGACCTCTGTGTTTTGCTGCCTGCTGCCTTCAGGACACCGCTCCCAGGGCTGAGCTGCATCTGGGAGCCAGCAGCCAGTGCCTCTGCTGTGTCTTCAAGGGGGGAATGTAGAGCTTAGACAAGAATTCACACCCTGGTTGTTTCTGTGCAGTTGAGGTCAGTGCGGTCGAGAAGACCAAGGTAGACAGAACATGCATACGGGGCCCCTTTGCTGGGGAGATGACATCTGAGCTGAGAGCTGCAGGTGGGGCTTGAAAAAGTGGGTGCAGAGCATGTGCAAAGGCCCTGGGGCAGGAGGGAGCGAATGCGTTGGGAGAACTGAAAGAAGGGCTGCGAGGTGAGGATGGAGAGTGAGGGAGACTCCATGAGGTAGGCTGCTGGGTTGGGGCTCACCCAGGGCCTCCTGAGCCAGGCCAGTCCCCACCCTTCACCCCGTGGCAAGGGGACATGAGAACGCTGCATTAGCATCAACCCCTGCAGCACAGGCTTGATTTGTCCACCGTGTGTGTGTGTGTGTGTGTGTGTGTGTGTGTGTGTGTGTGTGTGTCTAAGTGTGCTTGTGACAGGCATGGGTGCTGCTGTGTCTTCACGGGGAAGTGTCCGTGGCTTCCTCTCCTCTGCCGACATGCGTTCACTGACCCCTGAGTGGTTCTCATTAAGGCACTGCTTTCTCTGTTCTCATTTTCCTTTTACACCATTTCATGCTCTCCCGGAAAACACGTGAGAATATGTTGCTGTAAATGCTATTAATGCATTTACTCTGTGCTGGGCCCTGTTGTGGGTCTGTGACAGGCCTTTGCTGCTTTAACTCTACAACAACCTTGCGGGGAAGGTTGCTGTAGTGATCAGCCCATGTTATGGGTAAGGAGCATGAGGCACAGAGAGGGCATGCTGCCTGCTCAAGGTCACACAGCTGGAGCATTCAGGGTTCTGTTACCTGTACTTAGAGGCCTTCATCTGAAGGAGAGCAGGGCCTGGTAATGCAGGGACAGCCTACGTGGCTAACCCTGGCCTTGGGTCAGCCGGCTGTCCCTGTGTGGCCCTGCGTTCACAGCCGCCAGGGCCGGAAGGGACTCCGGGAGATGCCCGGAGGGTGGCCATGGTGAGCAGTGTGGGTGTGGTTCTAGCCCAGGCCGCACTGCTTACTTGCTGTGTAGTGGGGCTTACTCCGAACGTCTTCCCTTCCTCTTTCCTGCCCTTTGCGTTGGAGGGTGACGGGGCACATGGCCTGTAGCAGCTGTTGTCTCTGCACCCTGAATCCGATCCCTCACGTAAGCCTTTCAGGTTGTCCCCGAGGCTCTGCTGGGGCCCTTGGCGATGTGGCGTGGGTGCGGTGTCGTTGCCGCGTTGGATTTGTCAAGCACTTTTCGTGGAAGCCTACAGGAAGCCAGCGATCCGCCTCTCATGGATGGTTATTGGAGACGCGGAGCCTGGCGTCCTTTGGCCTGGACACGGCTGCTGGCTTTGACTGCAGCACCCTCCTCCAAACCCTTCGACGGCGCATTCTGCATCCAGAGTAAGGTCTTCAGGGGTTTGTTTACTGTCATGCATCGACTACATCTTTTCCTTGAAAAAGTATAAGATACAAGGGCCCCTAGTAATTCTTGGCCTCCTGTCAGGGTAGCAGAGGTTCGGCTGTAGATTTGAGGTGGTGCAGGATGTTTGACTGAACCAAGTAAGCCTCAGGTCAGCTGGGGGCCCGGGGGCCTGGAGCCCCACGCACCCTGGGGAGCCAGCGGCTCCTGGGAGGTGGTGTTGCCCAGTGGATGAGGATCCCGCCTCCCCCTCTGCCCCATACACCACGCACGTCTGTGAGCGCAGGGGACCACCTCCCCGCCGGGCACCGTGGGTGCCTGTCTTTACTCAGCCCGGGCGGGGCCCGCAGGGTGTGCGCCCGGGGAGCAGCTGCCCTCCCACTCTGGACACGTGCTTTGGCCTTCGTCCCCCGCGAGCTTCCAGTGGCCTTTTCACGCCGGTCGTCCCCACCAGGACCCCAGGACCCCACTGTTCTCTCCCTCTGTTGTTTGGAAGTATGTGGCTGTCCCTCGTCTGCTCCCAAACGGTGGAGTGCCTGTCTGAACTCCAGCCTTCCTTCCAGCGGTCTGCCCTCTTAGAAAAGCGCCGTTATCAGTGGCAAAGCATTTCTCTCCCAGCGATACTTGGGCCAGTGTCACCATGTGTTCTGGACTGAGATACCCCTGGTCTTGGCGAATGGTGCACCAGTCTCTGTTCTCTCTTTTTTTAAAAAAAATTTAACTAATTAATTTTTGGCTGCACTGGGTCTTCGTTGCTGCGCGCGGCCTTTCTCTAGTTGTGGCGAGCAGGGGCTGCTCTTCATTGCGGTGCACGGGCTTCTCATTGTGGTGGCTTCTCTTGTTGCAGAGCACGGGCTCTAGGTGCGCGGGCTTCACTAGTTGTGGCTCGCGGGCTCTAGAGCCCGGGCTCCGTAGTTGTGGCGCACGGGCTTAGTTGATCTGCGGCATATGGGATCTTCCTGGACCAGGGCTCGAACCCGTGTCCCCTGCATTGGCAGGCGGATTCTTAACCACTGCGCCACCAGGGAAGCCCTCTCTGTTCTCTTTTAATAACAGAAGTTTGTGTCGGCATGCAAATGTCATGGTGGTCACTGTGCTCTCTTGAAAGATGGCCACATGATTGCAGAATTGCTATTGCTACATCTATTTCAAATATAAAAATTACCTCATTAGGAAAATAAATGAGTTTTTTTTTAACATCTTTATTGGGGTATAATTACTTTACAATGGTGTGTTAGTTTCTGCTTTATAACAAAGTGAATCAGTTATACATATACATATGTTCCCATATCTCTTCCCTCTTGCGTCTCCCTCCCTCCCACCCTCCCTATCCCACCCCTCCAGGCTGTCACAAAGCACCGAGCCAATATCCCTGTGCCATGCGGCTGCTTCCCACTAGCTGTCTACCTTACTACGTTTGTTAGTGTGTATATGTCCATGACTCTCTCTCGCCCCGTCACAGCTCACCCTTCCCCCTCCCCATAACCTCAAGTCCGTTCTCTAGGAGGTCTGCGTCTTTATTCCTGCCTTACCCCTAGGTTCTTCATGACATTTTTTTTCCTTAAATTCCATATATATGTGTTAGCGTACTGTATTTGTCTTTTTCTTTCTGACTTACTTCACTGTGTATGACAGACTCTAGGTCTATCCACCTCATTACAAATAGCTCAACAAAATACTAGCAAACAGAATCCAACAGCACATTAAAAGGATCATACACCATGATCAAGTGGGGTTTATTCCAGGAATGCAAGGATTCTTCAATATACGCAAATCTATCAATGTGATAAGCCATATTAACAAATTGAAGGAGAAAAACCATATGATCATCTCAATAGATGCAGAGAAAGCTTTTGACAAAATTCAACACCCATTTATGATAAAAACCCTGCAGAAAGTAGGCATAGAGGGAACTTTCCTCAACAAAATAAAGGCCATATACGACAAGCCCACAGCAAACATCATCCTCAATGGTGAAAAACTGAAAGCATTTCCACTAAGATCAGGAACAAGACAAGGGTGCCCACTCTCACCACTCTTATTCAACATAGTTTTGGAAGTTTTAGCCACAGCAATCAGAGAAGAGAAGGAAATAAAAGGAATCCAAATCGGAAAAGAAGAAGTAAAGCTGTCACTGTTTGCAGATGACATGATCCTATACATAGAGAATCCTAAAGATGCTACCAGAAAACTACTAGAGCTAATCAATGAATTTGGTAAAGTAGCAGGATACAAAATTAATGCACAGAAATGTCTGGCATTCCTATATACTAATGATGAAAAATCTGAAAGTGAAATCAAGAAAACACTCCCATTTACCATTGCAACAAAAAGAATAAAATATCTAGGAATAAACCTACCTAAGGAGACAAAAGACCTGTATGCAGAAAACTATAAGACGCTGATGAAAGAAATTAAAGATGATACAAATAGATGGAGACATATACCATGTTCTTGGATTGGAAGAATCAACATTGTGAAAATGACTCTACTACCCAAAGCAATCTATAGATTCAATGCAATCCCTATCAAACTACCACTGGCATTTTTCACAGAACTAGAACAAAAAATTTCGCAATTTGTATGGAAACACAAAAGACCCCGAATAGCCAAAGCAATCTTGAGAACAAAAAAAGGAACTGGAGGAATCAGGCTCCCTGACTTCAGACTATACTAAATGAGTTTTAATAATTTGAAAAATATGTTAAACGAGAGAGCCCCCGGGCAGGTCATCTAGTTCTTTATCTGGTGGATGGCTCACTTCTCTCTGTTTTGGATCCGTGGACTCAGGGTTTGCAGGGCTGCACCAGACCTTCGAAGCGCTGGATCCAAAGCTGTCATTTTATCAGGGAGGCCAGTGACTTCATTGGGGTCCCAGGACTACATAGTGGTCTAAGCAGATGAGCTTTGGGCCTCAAGCAGCACCTTTAAGGAGAAGCAGCCCCTCAAGCAGCCCAGGCTTTGTGGGTTACCTTTCGTATGTTTAACCTTTAGCACGGATTCCACCTGTGTCTCTTCCCTTTGCCCTTATTTTTCTTAGCACATTTAGAAGTTGAGAGCTGTGATAAGCATGTGCCAAAGGGGACACAGGTGAAGGAGGCTGGGCAGGGCAGAGGCAGGTGGGGATGGTGCTGCATCGCCCTGGAGACCAGGAGGAACACGGCAGGTGCTGTGCTGCTATCACCCGGGGCGCTGGTACAGGTCTACGGAGAGCGGTGGTGGCCTGCAGCCCTCAGCCTCCGAAGGCTCCCCAGGAAGCCTGGCGGACAGCTCTCTTCTCACAAAACAGCAGGAGAAAAGGCGTTTGCAGCACAGATCTGGGGGCCAGGGGGCTACAAGTAGAGAGGCTTCTTTAGACTTCCACGAGCTCAGGATGCAGGGTTTCTCATGAGCAAGGGACTGTCTTCAAGAATCTTTTGTACGTTGGTTCTCAGTTATTACTATTTTTTTTTTGCGGTACGCGGGCCTCTCACTGCTGTGGCCTCTCCCGTTGCGGAGCACAGGCTCCGGACGCGCAGGCTCAGCGGCCATGGCTCACGGGCCCAGCCGCTCCGCGGCATGTGGGATCTTCCCGGACCGGGGCACGAACCCGTGTCCCCTGCATCGGCAGGTGGACTCTCAACCACTGCGCCCCCGGGAAGCCCTCTCCGTTATTCTTAAGGCATGAAATATACTGTGATGATAAAGGGAGACTTTGGCTTTTTAGCCCCAAAAGTAGATAAATTCTCTGCTTCCAAGTAAAGACTCACAGAGACATCACATGTCACCTTCCTGACAAGCACGGTGTTTGGGCATGGTCAGGCCCCTTCCACTGGGCGTGGGGCGTGCCCCTCTCTATCTGCTCACGGCAGAGCTCCCCGGGCAGCCAAGGGGCTTCTATCCAGTGTATCCGGGGTCCCGTCCCCTGCGTATCATCTGCTTGGTTCCAGATACAGCCCCAGAATGAAGTTTTCTCCCGTTGCAGGATTTCATGCACATCAAATCTCAGAAACTGGCTTAGAAGTGGTAATTTGCTCACGGTTGCTCTAATCCTCCAAGCGTAGGGCTAGACTAGCTCCCCAGGGAAGAGCTCCGCTGACTTCAGTGATTCCAGTCTGACCTAGGGACAGGCTGAGCAGGGTGGGCTGTGGACCATCGGCGGCCGGGGGATCGAAAGAGTCCAGAATTTCGGTGTCAGAAGTTGCTGCTGCATCTTCACTGTGAGATTCTAGACACCTAATGGTACTTCTGAATGCTTTTTCCCAAACCGTGAAGTGAGGAGAATCACATCTCCGTCCTGGGGTTCCTGCTGGGAAACAGGTGGCCGACCACGAGTGGGTCTGCTTCCTGACCTCAGTCACCTGTGGCCTCTTACAGGACAGTGCCGGTGGAACACTGCTGCCTCCCATAGTGGAGCCCGGGGGGCTGCGTGGTCGATGGACCCAGGCCCTGTCGCCCCAGGCACGGCTGGCTGCTGTGGGGTGCAGGGGCAGCACGGCGAGGAAAGGAGGCAGGGACTTTCTCTCCAGCCTCTTGGGGGCCCTGACTTGCCGGAGGGCCTCCCTTTTTCATCCTAGAGATCCCCTCCTCACTCTTCCCCTCCCGTGTACCTGTTCTGGCCTCACTGGTTCCCTTGCTGGTCCCTGAGATGCAGACAGTCCCACCGCAGGGCCTTGGCACTGGCCACACCCCCCTGAGTGGCATCGCCTTCATGTGATGTCCCTCAGCCCACCTCCACGCTAGGCTTCTCACCTAAGGCGTGGCCAGGAGCCTCACCGGCAGGCTGGGGTGAACAGTCGGTATGTATGCGGCAGTCCCAGCCCCCGTCATCCAGTTAGGTGATGGGGGCAGGTACTGGAAGGCGTAGCGGGCCTGCCTTCAAGGAGTTCGTTCTTTATTGACAAACCTACGCTTATGGATGGTGTCAGCTTATCCTAAATGGGTGTGTGTTACTTCAGTGTAAGTTGGCAAAGGACACAGCTCAGGCTGCAGGTGGAACTGAGAAATGCTGGGAGGGTAGGCCGAGGCCTGGCCTTCTGATTGTATTGCTTGTACGTATGTATGTATTTGTTTAATTATCTTTCATGCGTGTATGTGTGTGTGTATGTTTCTATCATCTATCTATCTACCTAACCCTATCATGTATCTATCACCTATCCAATCTATTTGTCTACCTATCTACCATCTAGCTGTGTATTTATCGTCTATCTAGCTGACATCCATCATGCAAAGGGTGGTGGAGCTCAGGACTTGCTGTGGGTTTGGGCTGTTTCGGACCCTCTGTGAAGCTGCTGAGCCTTGAGGCTGCTGCGGGGAGTGTGGGTGCTACCCCTCCAGGCCCACCTTCACTGCCCTCTTGGGGCCTGGTGTTTCCCAAGGCCCGGAAGCTGCCCAGCTCTCTGCCTTCTAGAGCAGGAAGTATCTCGCGCTCCTGTGCTAATTCTGGGGGAATTACAGAGCAAAACTAAAACGGTTCTCTTGGACCGACCTTCAGGTCAAACCAGGAGAGAGTATGGAAGGAGTCTCTGTGGCCCCCTTGAAACTCAGCTTCCGTGTGTCAGGAATGACAAGGGACGTTCCCTCTCCGGCTAAGCAGCGAGGAGGGGGTGGCCTGGCGGCGAGCAGCTTGGCCTGGTCACATCCGTGCTTGGACGTCAGCAGGTGGGGCTGGTCCGCAGGGCCCCCGTTGGCCTTCCCTCCCCCCAGGGTATTGTCTTCTCTCCTGCTTTGCTTTGTCACGTGTGTTCGCACAGACCGGAGTTTGCAGAGTGAAAACGCAGAGAGGTTTGTAAGTATCGGAAGACAGAATCAATCCCTCTGTACTGGTTGGTAGTAGGGAGCAGCGGTCTCCAGTCAGCTTTGCGTACTCATCCCCAGGTTGGCGGCTTCCTCCCTGTTTGCCTTCCAGGAGGGCGTCTGAGTTCTGTGACTGTGGCCGTGAGGCCTGAATGCCACACCAGGAGCTGGAACTTCATCTGAGCCGACCCTGGAGGCATTACACTTTCTCCAGTTACAGAAGCGAGCTATGTTCTAAGCAGAAAAGGAAAAAAATGCACATAGAAGAAAAAATGTAACGGGACATTCCAGAAGCAAACCTGCCCCGTCAGCCTGCACTCTGGCCACACATTGCCAGGGGTGCGTGTATAGGAGTGAGTGGGTCTGTGTGTGAATCATACTCTGCACCGGTGAGCGGCCATGTGGCCGTCTGGGGTCGTCAGTGCTGTTGCCGTCATAGGTCACGGCCTCTCTCCAGGCTCACACCTGTGTCGCCGTCTGCAGGGTAGCGCGGTTTATCTGATGTAACTGAGGCGCCGTGGTTGACCTCTTAGGCTGTTGTCTATTTTTTGCTGTTACACACATCACAGCGCAGTGAGGGCCCCTGTCCATAGAGACTCACGGACTTTTCCCCAGTAGTTTCCTCAGCGTCATTCCTCACATTGCTAAGTCACACGCTTCAGACCTTTTAAGGGCATTTTATATTTACGGACAAGCTGTTTTCTAAAATGCTGAATCAGTTTACATTTCCCCAATACTTAAAAAATATATTTGATGCAGCGGGCAGGGAGGAGCTCACAGAAGGCAGTAGAGGAAGGAGCCTCCTGAGAGGAAGGCATTCGGGGAGATGAGACGGGGATGTCTGGGCTCTCCTCCCCCTCTGCCATCTTCGACAAGATCTCACACCTCTCAGAGCCTTGGTTTCCCCACTTCTGAAACGTGGGGATAATTCCTCCTCACAAAGTTGCTGGATGCATCTCCTGAAAGAGTGTATATATAGCCTTAGAGTATAACATAACCCTTACAACGCGCGCACGCTCACACACACACACACGCACACACACGCACGCGCGCACACACACACGCACGCGCGCGCGCACACACACACACACACACACACACACACACCCGGGAAGGGTTATGTAAACTGTAAAGTAATTATAACCTGAGTTTTTTTTTTTCCCTGTTGGATAAGCTTTTTAAAAAAAAAGAGTGGAAAAAATTGAAAATTCTCTCAAAGTCATTAACTGGTTCTTTCAAGTAGATATCAATATTAACAATAATGATAGTAATAATGGCCGATGTTGACTGAGCGCCTCCTGTATACCAGGACATGCAGGACAAGCGTTTACATGTGCTGGGACCGCTTACCTTGCCCCGACGCCCGACGGGATTGTTGTGCTGTCCCACGTGGGAAGCCGTCCTGCTGTTGGTTAATGGAATTGCGTCACTTGGGATCTGGAGTCTTAGGGCTGAGATGACCTGATGAGCTGTCGACCCTCCCGGGTGATAAGAGGAGCCAGTAGTTCAGGGTCTGAACCATCTATGATTAAACAGAGGACCGGGCTCCCATCCCTCCTTCGCGGTGAGGTTTGCGATGTGCGGGCTGGCAGGACAGGGGACTTGAGAATGACCCTTGTTTTGTCATTTGCAGACTCCGGGGGCATCCTCACCACCTGCTTCTCTGTGCTGTGACAAACCATCCAGGTGAGTGGCCATCACCGAAACTCCTTTGTGTGCCTCTGGCCTTGGGTCAGATCTCACAGAGGAAGCCTGGGCACAGTGTTATTTTATTCCGTAGTAAGCTTAATGTCGTTTTCATTTTTAAAGATAAATGCTCAGAGGTGATAAATATCATGTTTATGTCTCTTTCTGGATGTAATCTCCCAGCATTAGAAACGCTGGTTTTGGAAACATTCAATAAATAATCGTGTAGCTGTGATTTGATTGTGAAACGTAACATGGGGGATGAGCTCTTTATTTTTTAATACCAGTGTCAAAAAATGTGATTTGATTTTTTAAAGTAAACAAAACTCTTTTACATTCATGTCTGATGCGTAAGGTAGAGAAGAAAAATCTTGGTGATTGTTTGAATTCGAATAAACCAATTAAAAAATACATTTATGATAATGGGTATTTAAAGATACTGTTTCTTTCAGGCGTGATAATGGCATTGTAGATATTTCTAAAAATATCTTTGTCTTTTAGAAATAAATGCAAAAATATTTATAAGTGAAATGACATATAATATCTGGGATTTCTTCAATGCCATCAAAGTGATGGAGGAGGTAGCAGGGAGTGTGGATGGAAAAAGGTTGGCTCTGTGTCAGTTTTGAAGTTGGATGACTGGGTGCCTGGAAGTTTGTTAAAACCATTTGGTGTATTTTTAAAATGTTTTCAGAATTAGGTGAGAAACCCACGTAACAAGAGTAGTAAATGAACAACAAGTACAAACCCCTAGAGCTGGTGGTGGGGAATTTGATGGACTAAAATCGCTCTCCCGTGACTGTCCTGCACCCTTCTGTAGTTTCACTGTGGGCTGTCGCTGTCTTGGGGTTGACCCCGGCACCCCTCCGCTGGTTGTTTTACCTTCCGTCCCTGACACCACCCGCAGTCCTAGGGCCCTCTCCTGGGAGGGGCTGTGAGGCCCGTGGTCCCCAGAGCACCGTCCTAGTGATGAGTGAAGCAGAGCCTGGATGCTGTGTGCAGGGGGCTCTGGGCTCTCCCCACACCAGCAGCCCTCCCCTCTGCTGGCTTCACTGCTTGGCGTTTTTACCCTCCTCCAGGCCCCATCCTCCCATACCTGATGCCTGCCCTTGTCTGCACGCCCCGGGTTAACCCACGCGCGGTCTCAGCAGAGCCTGCGCACAGCCCTTCTCAGAGACGCTAGCGCTTGCCTCCCAGCTGCTGAGATTCCCTCCCAGCTCATCCCCCCTGCAGGGCAGGCCAGCCTCCTGCCTGGGCCCGTGGGCCCTCCGCACCTGCCGCAGGCTGCTACATGTCGACGTGACGAGTCACTTGCCGGTGTCTCCCAGTCTTGGCCTCTGCTCTGCCATGAGCTTCTCCCCTGCTGCCTACTCCTGCCGTGATACCCAGAGCAAGGAAGGCCCCTCCCTGCAAGGTCCAGGCTCTCTGAGCCGACGCCCGCCCACTGAGGCCCTCCGTCTGCAGGTTCTCCATCAGGCCTGCTGCTCTGCCACGAGCCTCTCGTCCTCTGTGTATTCCCTGCTCGTAGCTTATAGTGCCCCAGTCATGACCGTTAAGGAAGTTGAGATGTGTGCCCTCCTGGGATGGGGCACAGTAAATTCCCAGATGCCTGTAATCAGGTCCAGGTGTGAACAGTGAGCGAAGGTCCCTCGACTTCTGCTGTCCTGGCACTCGGCCCCTCCCCTGACAGCCTGCCGCGTGTCTCCCAGGCCTGCAGGGCTGAGCCCCGCCATGGAGGACGGCCGCGAGCTGGACCTCACCTACATCACCGAGCGCATCATTGCCGTGTCCTTCCCCGCGGGCTGCTCCGAGGAGTCGTACCTGCACAGCCTGCAGGAGGTGACGCGCATGCTGCGGTCCAAGCATGGGGACAACTACCTGGTGAGCGGGGACGCAGAGCGTGAGGACGGTTGAGGGGACACCGAGGGTGGGGACGTTGGGGGACACTGAGTTGGCTGAAACTTGGCGAAGGCGCCCACATGCGTGGACTGAGGAGCTTGCGGGCGGGAAGGCATCCCGATCCCTGCGTAGCTCAGCGCCCCTGGGGGCCTGGTGGATGGGGAGAGGTGCCGGGGAGGGGGACGCACCGCACAGAGGCCGCACTGGCTGCCGCGCACGGCCCGCGGTGGTCTGGGGCGTCTGGGCTCCACACTTGCGCCCCGAGGGCCGCCGGCTTCTGCCCCGGCTGCTGGGCTTGGCGTCCCCGTCTCCAAAGCCCCGTTCCTTCCCTCCTGCTGAAGGGAATCGGGGGACGGAGGGTGGGCATCCAGGAGCCGGCGTCTGTCCCGGCCCCACTTCAAACACACGTGAGGCTGTCGGATGGAGCCCCCAGTTGAGGAAGACCGCGGAAGAGCAGAGTCTTCCTGGACGGCCTCCTTCGCCCTTGCTCTTGCGTGTTCCCTCCGTGCCAGTGCCGGTCCTGCGGCAGGGCCCTGCGGCTCCGTCTTCCGCTCTTTGGGTTAAATGACAGCTTCTCGCACCTCTCCAGACCCGCCTGTAAGACCTCTTTAAACGACAGGGTAGTTATTGCCATCCTTATCGGCCTCCTGGAAGGGCTGGGCGGGTGGCCCTGGAGGCAGAGCAGGGGGAGGTGACCTCCGGGTGGCTTCCAGCAGCCCCTGCGTGGCCCAGTGGCCTTTCCCCCTGAGGCCCGCCCGTCCTCAGCATGGCCTGGTGACAGGCAGGGAAGGCGGGGTCCAGCCCCTGAGATCACCCCAGCCCGTCCTCGCTCCCAGAGCCGCCTGCCCTGCAGGAATGGTGTCCTTGTCCTGACGCCTGGCCCAGGATGGGGGGGTCCCCTCCACGCCTCGTCCTTCCTGCCCCGCGCGCTGTTCACTGAGCCCGCGAAGGCCTGGGGCCTGAGCCCCGGGAGCTGGGGCAGTTCTTCCCTCCACGCTGGCCAGAGGCCCCCTTGCACAATGGCGAGGCTGCCGGGTGCTCACCTTGTTTGGGGACAGGGACCTTTTTGAACAATCTGAAGAAAGACACACCTGTGTGTCTTCCATGGCTTCTGAGTTCAGAACCCGGGGTGAGTGCATCTCCTCCCCCGTGTACGTCTGAATTGTGTGCCCTGACAGGTGCTTGTGGGGACAGAACTCCTCCCTGCCCACAGCTGTCTTGTCAGGCCACAGGCCTCGGCCCTCTGAAGAAGGTTCTAACGGGGCCCACGGTCCACAGGTGTAGGAGACAGCTTGTTCTGGGGTAGAGGAACCACGGGCCCTCACCCCAGGAGCACCCCTCCTGTCAGCTCTCCACAGTGTCCATCTCCGGAGAGAGAAGGCTGGGGAGCCCCTTCTGCTCCAATGTTGTCCTTATTTGTTCCTTTCCTCGAGGTGTGGTCAGGTTTCGCAGGCAGCTCTGCTCCTCCGTGAGCGCGCGGGTCTCTGGGCTGCCTCGGAGTGTCAGGGCCTGGGCTCCCTGAGGACCAGGTGCCCTCCTTCCCACACGTCCTTCCTCTGACGAAGCCCATGCTTTCTGGGGGCCAAGTCGAGTTCCATAGGATCTGTCATTCTTTGTTTATTTTGTTTGCTTTTCATTCTGGGACAATTACATATCTGTACATTTCAATCTTTTATAATCCTCTACGTCTAGAAAGCAAGTAGCGTGTGAGAATGCAACTGTATCCTCTTTGATCTCTGAGGACCGTGTTTAGTCTAATAGCTTCTTATTTCCCCTTTGTAGGTGTTAAACCTTTCGGAAAAGAGATATGACCTTACAAAGCTTAACCCAAAGGTATGGATCTTAGCCCTTTATATTCTGAGTTTTGTTAAAGGTCCACGATGCTTATCCTGCTTGTGCAAAAAGGGTTTGTAGCAAGTCTTTGTGGAATATGACTTAGTGAGGGGTATTAGGAACTGTTCATATCCATGGCTTATTTTTTTTTATTAACACTTTTTAGTTTGAAATAGTTATAACTTCACAGGAAAATGCAAAAAGAATACAGGGAGATCCCACATACCCCCGGCCCAGTCTTCCCCAGTGGTACTGTCCTGCATAACTTATAGTAAAATATTAATGCCAGGAAGTTGATATTGGTACCATCCACAGATTGCATGCAACTTCCGCTGGGTTTACGAGCAACAGCTGTGTGTGTGTGTGTGTGTGTGTGTGTGTGTGTGCGTGTGTGTGTGTGTGTGTGTGGTTCTGTGCCATCTCAAATATGTAGATTTTTGTCACCACCACTGCGATCAAATCCAGAACATTTTCACCTCAAAGATCTTCCTGCCACCTCCCTACATCCATGCACTCCCTCTCCGTCCGTTATTCTTTTTAACAGCAAAGATTTAGGGGGAAATTTTTAAGATTGCATAAGCATAAGTTATGGTATATATGGTATATGTATGCATACCGTATTCCATATGTTGGAACATTTTGCAGCCATTAGGATAAAAAAAATAGTAACATGGGGAATTGCCTGTTTTAATGCTCGTTAACAAGGGCAGAGTATAGAATTTATGTATTTGCTAAATGTACATAGAAAAAGAGTGTAAGGGTTTCACCAGAACAGGCTTTTGCTCTGAGTGGTGGAAGGGGTGTAGGCCTTTCCCTGCTTCCAGCGGTTTTCTGAATTTTTCCATCATTTTACACAATTTCTATTGCTTTTATAATAAGACAGAGCTCTGCCTTCCCCTCCCCTCTTAAAAAAGTAAATGGAAAGCAAAAGCACTGCGTGGCCCTCAGGTTTAGAGCTGGGAATGTGTCAGGTGGCTCAGAGATGCCATGTTTTGCCCACAGACCTGCCAGGTTCCTTATCTCGTGATGATGACTTTCTTTGTTCCTGAATTGTAACTGAGGTTTGGAGGCCTTCCTCCCTCCCTCCTGGGCACATTCCTCTCCTTTGGGGAGTGTCACGTGTGATAGGCATCTCGCTCTGAGAAGTTATCTGCCCTTTGTGTGGAGGAATGGCTCTCAGCGTTTTCCCAAACTGCGATTTTAGTCTGAAGGGAGGAATTTTGGCAGCCCCTGCGGAGAACTCCTGTTTCAGATTTTGCCAGACCTGGGCCTCTTTCCCCATGAGCCACGCACCATTAGCGGCTCCCGAAAGCCCTTTCTAGAATTGTCATTCCAGCTGCAGAAAAGCAGATAAGACCCGGGAGTAGATGTCTCCTGGGGAAAACATAATCCTTCCTATTTTTCTTTCCAGTAAAGGAGCCATCATTCCCACTGAGTTTTAGAAAAGGAGCACGCAGCCTTGTTCTTTACTCTAAAATGAAATATTTTGGTAAATTAAAAAAACCGTCGTGAGATGGCTTCGTAGGGCTTCTGGAGATGGACACCAGGAACCCTCCTCTCTCTCCCCGCAGATTCTGGACGTGGGCTGGCCAGAGCTGCACGCGCCGCCCCTGGATAAGGTGTGTACCATCTGCAAGGCGCAGGAGGCCTGGCTGAACAGCGACCCCCAGCACGTGGTCGTCATTCACTGCAGGGTGAGCGCCCGCTCGGGGGCCCAGGGGGCCCACCTTTTCGCCCTAACTTCCAGCTTCTTTAGGGGTTTGTGGTTAGGTTTTCATACTTATTCTAAGGGGCGGGGGGGGGGAAGGGTCATCCAGTCTCCCAGAGTGTGACTTCAGAATGTATAGGATGGAGGTCCCTGCATGCATAGCTGCACATGGTGAAGCGAAGGTTAGCGACCCCTGGGAGGGAATCCTTTCATTTTCATGCACTTTTGTTTTGCATGGGAAGCGCTTTTGAAAAAGTGAAGGGGGCTCTTAAAGGTGCACGGCATTGGGCTCTGTGCCGCCTGAGGTATGCCAGTCGACTGGCTTGGCATTGTGGGCAGGATGCCGCTGCAGCTGGCTTGTGGTCCTTTCCAAGCAGGTCAGCCCGAAGGGGACGTGACATGTCTACCCTTGCAGGGTGCCCGGGGCTGGCTGTGAGCACAGCAGCGCATCGTCCTGGCTGCGCTGACCTGCTTTGCACCCCTCCCTCCTCCTACCGCCCTCCCATCTTCTGGAACCTACCTCTCCTCTTACTTCTCCGGTTTCTCAACTGCCTTGGATTGTCCGTAGCCTTTTCCTGCACTACCCTGGATTCCTCAGATCTGATCCGTTTTCCCAGACACCTGGAGCTCATGCAGCGTGTGGGAGGAATGCTTTGAGAAGCGGGGGCGGGGAGTGCAGTGGCTGGGTCTCCTTCCCAGAAGAAGGGGGCTGCTCCCTGCCCTGTATATTTTACACCAAATTCTTATGACCATCAGGACGTCTCGAAAAAATAGACATTTCCACCTTAAAGTGTTTCTTCCTTCAGACTTTTCACACTCAAAAGCTGCACAAAAACCCTTTGCGTTAGGGAGCTTAGTGTAAGAGAACCTTCCCTTCGAAGGATCAGACTTGCTGTGTGAGTTTCCTGCCAGGGCACTGAGATCTGCCTGTAGAATAAGGAGGGTAGACAGTGGCTGACCATGTCCAGAGCTCCCACGCTTGGGGCATTTGAGGGTCACTCGGCCCGGAGGAAGAGCCGCTGGGAGCACACAGTGCGTTTGCTGCTCTCTGCTTTTGTTCCTTCTTCTGACATCTAACCTGATTACATTCTCCCTCAGACAGCCAGGGAGTCCCGTTAATTCTCTTACTAAATTAAGTTAACCAGAGCTTTTATTCAAGGACTGTGTTATATGGAGGAGCTTCTCTCCACATTCATGTTTTGGTGAAAACTGAAAGAAAGAGACTTTAAAAAAAAAACAATTCTTGTCAATTAAAAAACGTCTGTATTTTTCACTGGGCTTGGCTTGGTGATTTTGACACAGTGAGGGTAATACTGAGGGGCCGTTGTTGCCTAAGATCCCTTCGCAGGCCTGTGAGGCAGTGGCCCCTAACCCACCCGGAGCAGCCGCAGTGCCTGACCCTGGGGAGAAATGCCCGCCCGGTGCACCCAGACCTGCTGCCGGCTGTGTCTCCAGAGAATGCCGGTCCCTGGGCCTTGAGACGCACCCCCTTCACCATGCATTCCATTTCAGTTCACTTTTTTAATGGAACAAATTATAATATTATTTACAACATCCGGGCCACAAGTGACGAACTTAGCTCACAGAGTTCTCTAAAACGTGTCCCTCCTCTAAACTACGCTTGCCTCTTGGGAAACGTCTTGTTGGTGGGATTAAACTGGAACATGTTGAAACTTTTGGGGAACAGTTTGCTCATCTCTTGCCCTAATTCTGGTGGCCTATGAACCCTTTCCAAGATGAGCTAGAAAACATGCCATGAGAGAGAAGCCCTCTGGTGATTTGAACTTACAGATGTTGACATTAAGGGAAGTTCATCATAGTTGCTGCGGGGGGTGAGATTGCTGACTTTCCCCAAAACCTGCCAGCCCTGCAGAATGTGCTCTTACTGCCAGGAGTGCCAGGAATACCGTCTTGGCCTGGGGAGGGCAGACTAAGGCCAGACTGTGAGACCCCTGTCTCCCTGCCGGATACAAAGGGTGGTGTTTGTTCCCAAGTCCCCCCTCACACTAGTTTGGAGTAGAAATTGCCTGCGGTTCTGCTGGACAGTTTCACCCACCTCCACACGGGTTAGTCTTGAGTTGTTGGTGGAGGATACTCGCTGGGACTTGTGTAGTCAGCGATTCTGATTTTTGGTAAGAGCAGACAAAAGCTGTTCTGGTCCTAAAGAACGTTGTTTGCGCTCGAAGACTTCCTGTGCGCACGTAATGAAAAGCACTGGAGATGGGGGCAGTGAAGCCGCCCCGCGTGCCTGACTTGCAGGTGAATTTATACAAGAAACATACCAGTAGCTGCGCAGTGACAACTGCAGGTGCCAGGGTTCAGCAGTGAAGGACTGAGTGTGTGTCTGCACTGAGTTTCTGTAAGGCCTGCCCTTGATGAGACAGAGAGGAGATCGCTCCTGGGTGACGGTCACACGCCAGATTTGGACCTGAATTTCCTCCATCGTTCCCTTTCAAGAATAGACGTACGATCTGCACGGTGTTGTCACAGCCATGGTGGCTTATGGGACTCTAGATCAGGGGTTGCTGCCTCTTCCTGAAAGACCCAGACAGGACTTTCAAGGCTTTGGGGCACCACAGTCTACTTCCTTCCACCTGCCGCTGCCATGTGGAAATAGCTCCTAAACAAACAGGCGTGCTGGGTCCCAATCAAACCTTATTTATGAACACTGACATTTGGACTTCGTATGATTTTCATGTGTCATTGGAATACTATTCTTTTGATTTTTCTTCAACTGTTTAAACATGTTAAGGTGGCTCTTAACTCATAGGGACACAAGTGGTGGGCAGAAGTGGGCTGGTGGGCTGTGGTTTGCTGGTCGCCGTTCTGGGTCATGGCAGTGTGTTTCAGAAGGTGGCAGTCCACGGTTCTGGTCGAGGTGGCCTGTCACGGAGCTGCGGTGCTCCCAGGCACCTTCTCCTGTTGGCAGTGTTGGTCCGAGGCCCTGCCGGCTGCCTTGTCCGGGCTGTGCATGTCTGTGGTTACGGGTCGAGTGATGCATTTTCCATGACGCTGCCTCGGATGGGGGTCCCCTGTGTGTGACAGGGCAGGGCTGGGTAGGTGGGGACAGTGATGCTGGCAGCATCCTGGGACCTGCTGTCCTGCTACTCTGGACGTCTCAGGGCTCTGTGTGCAGCCCTCAAAGCCCTCTCAGCCTGTGAATGGGGCGTTCGGGTCTCTCTCACCTGGGTGATTAAGTCACGCTAATGGCTTCCGCCCAACACGGTTTTTTCCAGCCTCACTGGGAAATGAGGAACTGACTGGCCGCCCCTGTGCAGACCTGCCCTCGGGGGTGTCCTCGGATGTCCCGGATAGCACCTGCTCCTGCCATCAGCACCCCATATGTGTGTTCTCTGCTGAGTTGGGTGCTGCCGTCCCCCAGAACAGGGACCAGAGGCGGGTAACGCTGGCTTCCCCTCCGAGGCAGGCTCTTTGCCATCCTGTGCATGAACGAGTGCTTTCCTGTTCTAATGACCTCTGTTGTCTCCTGCAGGGCGGAAAGGGACGCATCGGCGTGGTCATATCATCTTACATGCACTTCACCAACGTCTCGGCCAGGTAAGAGAGAAGCGTCCTCACTGCCCTGGGCATCGAGATGCTCTGAGGCTGGGTGGGCGGGGGGCGGTCAGCCTGGGAGCTGACCTGGAGGCCGAGGCTTGTGTCTCTGGTGCCTAGAAACTCAGCTGCAGCTAAGGGTTTGCACTTGTGAGAAAGACACTGTCGTAGGTGTGCAGTGATTCACACTGAAGACTTCATGGAGGCATCAAAGATAAAGTGAGTGCACTGTCACTCTCTGACAAGAACGATAGGGACAAACATTACCGTTAGTAAAGAAGAGCAGTGCTGTCTCACTGGTTGCCTCAAATTCTGTACATGGCCGTGGCCACGGCCGCCATGGTTTGCATGCATGGTTGCCATGTTTGTATGCAGTGGGCCTCTGGGAAGCACTTTGCACGTTTCCTTTTTGTTGCTCAATCCTCCCAGGTAATCTAGGAGCGAGCAGTGATTGCTCCCACTTCACAGATGAGGAAACTGAGGCTTGGTGGACTTAGGCAGCTTGCTCATGATCTCATGGCCCGTGAGCGGGAAGCCTGGTCTGGCCCGGTTCTCAGGAGGTGCGCCGTGGGCGTGTGGGTGCCGCCAGCAGGAGGCCGGTCCCGTCCACTGGGGACGACAGGCACCGCGAGGCCAGCGAGTGAGGCAGCGGCCGCGTGCTAGCCCTCCTGGCGCTGGCCGTGCTGGTGGACCCAGATGCCCTTTCCGAGCACACGTCTCCGCTCACACTGAGACCCAGTTCAGAAATATCATTCTTTATGGGTTTTGCATCTGCGTTGGCTCTCTCTGTTCAATGGCCACTTTGTGAAGTATGAACCGCTCCATTCTGAGGAAATATAAGCCTATTCACATTAGCCGATAAACCCTTTCCTTTCTAGCGTTAAGGAGTGAAATTTGACTTTCCAAATGTTTTCTCTGGAAACAAACTGGGGAGCCCATGGCTTGCCAGGCAGGAAACCCAACCCCAGAGCAAAAATGAGATCCTTTCTTGGTGATAATAAGTACTTGTGTGCGTGCCAGACAAATTGAGATTCCTGGTCACGTCACATCCCTCTGCTGAGCCAAAGACATTTGGTCAGAGAGCAGACTTCACCTGCTCACAACAGCGCAGCTCTGTCTGGAACCAGAGTTCCATGCGCCATGGGCAGTCCTGGCATCTTTGGAAAGCATAGAGGCTAAGCTTTAGTCACTTACAGCTTATCAATGACACTGTCTCTAAACGCACCACTTTTTCTGAATAATCGAAGTGTGTCTCAGCTTCACGTGTCAGGCAACTCACATGAAAGGCTCTAAGCCTCAGGGTCCTCACCTGGGAAGTGGGGATGATGGCTGTGCCTCACAGGGTTTTGTGACAATTCAGTGTGTCGTTTCGTGTAAGACAGTTGGAATAGCATCGGGGCTGGTATTAGCTGCTGTTAACGCTGCTGGTACTAGTAGGACTAGCAGTATGAATAGATGAATAGAATATTATGTATTTTAGCATTTACCGATTCTGCCTATCCAGGTCGTTTGCAGGTTTTCTTTAGAATTTCAGCTGCTTCCGTCTAATGACCTTGTACGCTCAAGCATGCCGTGATAACAAATTCTCCTCGATACATCTTCGATCATTTCTACTATTTTCCCTTAGATACTGTTCTCAGAAGTAATCATAGTGAGCAGACGTTTTTAAGGCCTTTGTCACAAACTGTGTCCAGATCAAAACAGACACTTCAAGTCACAAAGTAAAGTAGGAAGAACATTCTGGTACCAGCACCAGAAAGATAAGAGTTCATAAAGATGGAGTTGTTGCTAATATTATGAATACTGATAACAATATTAATGCTGAACAGAAACCTTGACCAAAATGCATTATCAGCATTTAATAAAACGAGTGAATTCCAGAAAAAGGAATACTTTTCAATGTATAGGTGAAGGACTTCCCTGGCGGTCCAGTGGTTAAGACTTCGCCATCCAGTGCAGGGGGGTGTGGGTTTGATCCCCGGTCGGGGAGCTAAGATCCCACATGCCTCACAGCCAAAGAACCAAAACATAAAACAGAAGCAATATTGTAACAAATTCAATAAAGACTTTAAAAAAATGGTCCACATCAAAAAAAAAATAAAATGTATAGGTGAATATGTAGCTATACTTTTTACTCTGAAAAACTTACGTGCTCTGTATGTTAAATATTCAGTTCCTAAGTGACCCTTGCTTTTGTGCACCCCTGCCAGCCCAGCCCCTTATTTAGACAACGTTATTATTTTAGATGGTTATTTAGATAGGCCAATTGCCTGTGCCCACAGGTGAGAAAAGGCAGGCAGGTGACTCCCCCACCTGCCGGACATGCTGCACAGAAAGTGCCACATCCTAGGATCGGGTGCTGCTGTTGCAGGGGGGACTCCAGACCTTGCAAACCTGGCTTCCACTTGGCCCTGAACGCCTTCCTGGGGGAGATGAGGCCCTAGAAGAGAGGCTAAAGTGGATTTTCCCTGGGGAGGGGGTGTAGCAAAATGGAGCTCTTAGTGAGTGCCAGCCACTCAGAACAGCCTCGGGGCCTGTCTCAGGTCACTCCCCACAACCCGGCCTCCTGCGGTGGCCATGGAGTTAAAGCGTGTGCGCTCTCTCTCTCTCTCTCCCCCAGTGCTGACCAAGCCCTCGACAGATTTGCAATGAAGAAATTTTATGATGATAAACTTTCAGCTTTAATGCAGCCGTCCCAGAAACGGTATGTATCTGTCCCAGAGCCAGAGTGAAAAAGTGAATGAGATTTTATGTTTAAAAACGAGTGTGTGGGGCTGGGATGAACTGGGAGATTGGGACTGACATAAATACATTACCATGTGTAAAGCAGAGAGCTAGCGGGAACCATGCTGTATAGCGCAGGGAGCTCACTGGGTGCTCTGTGGTGACCTGGATGGGTGGGATCGGGGGGGCAGGGCCAAGAGGGAGAGGATATATGTATACAGGTAGCCGATTCACTTCCTTGTACAGTGAAACCAACGCAACAGAAACCAACACAACATTGTAAAGCAATTGTACTCCAATTGAAAAAAAAAAATGTAGGGACGGAAGACGCACCTCCCCGGACCAGCCAAGATTAGGAGGGAAGGGATTCTCGGTGTCCAGTGGTGAAGGGTGAGCCACCCTGCGTGTGGGTGCCGGGGGGCCCCTGGCTGGCTCCGGCGTGGACGCAGGGCTCCCTCCCCACACGTGTAGCCATCGGGTCTTCCGAGCTCTCTGCTGGTGTTGGTGCCATTTCTGTATTGGGACTGGCTGGTGTCTCCTGGACCAGGGGTCTGTGAGCTGTGTCTGGATGGCGGCTGCTCTGGGCTTTGCAGGTCACGTGGTCTCTGTCACGGCCACTCTAACAGGGTCTGTGGGCAGTAGGAAGCAGGTGAAAGCGGCTTATGTCCAGTAAAGCTGTCGACACACGCAAGTTTGTTGATGGCCAGCTTCAGAGGCCCAGGAGTCTTCTCTCTCCTCGGCGCCCCCTGGCCCACCTCCCCTTCTCTCCTGCTCGGCGAGGCCCCTGGCAGATGCTGCAGAGGGACCCTGGGGAGCAGACTTCCTCTTGCCGCCTGCTCCCAGGCGAATCCACGCTGTCAGCAGGCCCAGGTGGAGAAGAACCAGAGGAGGGTCAGGTGTGTGGCCTGAGAAGAGCCAGCAGCCACTTGCCTTCCAGACCCACTTCCTCTGCAGATGGGGGCATGGAACCGAGAACACTGCGGTTTTTTTTTTTTTTTTTTTTCCGGTACACGGGCCTCTCACTGTTGTGGCCTCTTCCGTTGCGGAGCACAGGCTCCGGATGCGCAGGCTCAGCGGCCATGGCTCACGGGCCCAGCCGCTCCGCGGCATGTGGGATCTTCCTGGACCGGGGCACGAACCCGCGTCCCCTGCATCGGCAGGCGGACTCTCAACCGCTGCGCCACCAGGGGAGCCCTGCATTTTTATTTTAAAGCAAGTGGCAGGGCATTTGCACAAGCGTTGTCCGGGCAATTGCCAAGATGGTTTTCCTGTGCCTCGCATCTTTCCCCCCAGTGCCAGAGGGCTGGCCCCGTGGTCTTGGGTGGACTGAAGGTTCCAGGAGGTAGGGTCACAGGTGTATTTTGGTCGAGAGCCGAGTCTCAGTATTTCCACTTGGGAAAAAAGGGATTTCAGGGACCACCAGAGGCACCTCCTGCTTTGTCCCGGGTGTATCCCATGGCTGGGTCTGTTTGTGTTCAGACCAGAATGTCTGGTGGATGCAGGACCCACAGGTCAGAGCTTGGCCGTGCCCTGGCCATCCCACAGGGCATGTGAGCTGCCTGGGAAAACCCAGCATTTTATTAGTATTACAGTTAAACAGACCCTTGATCTATTTCGAACCATTAAGTGTCATTTCTTGGTTGAGCAGTTTCCAAAATGGTTACATTCATGTGAGCCCCTCCGTGAGACGTGAGGGTAAACAGGGGCTAACCCACCCCAAAACTCAGCGTGCACCGGGGAAGGATGTTTGCCTCATTTTCTTCTTACTACCTACTGCAGCTTTTTTTTTGTTTTGTTTTTTTGCGGTACGCGGGCCTCTCACTGCTGTGGCCTCTCCCGTTGCGGAGCACAGGCTCCGGTCGCGCAGGCTCAGCGGGCATGGCTCATGGGCTCAGCCGCTCCGTGGCATGTGGGATCCTCCTGGACCAGGGCACGAACCCGTGTCCCCTGCATCTGCAGGCAGACTCCCAACCACTGCGCCACCAGGGAAGCCCCATGCTTCAGACTTTTTAATACCATTGAAGAAGTGTGGAAAAAGGGAAACATCTCACTTTAACGTGCCCATGGTTCTCCTGCATCATTGAACGACAGGAGCTGTCGTATTTACATTTTATGAGGGTGGCATGGGTTAAGTTTTGCATTCTGAGGCTAATCTCCCCGCACCCACAGACTAGGGGAATGCCAGCCCGCCCAGCGCCTGCATCGGAAGACGCGTGCCACCTCGTAATGAAGCGGGTGAGCGACTGAGTTGAATGTATAAGTACCTCTGGAGGAATATTTCAGACCCGGAGGATGTGTGATGACCGCATCTGTGGGGACAGGCACAGTGGTGATGGGACCCATCGCCGTGGTCCCAAATGCCCACAGGGGGAGGGAGCGTTGCAGGCTGTTTTAGGACTGAACTCAAGAAACCATTTTAAAATCCACCTTGTGGTGAGAGCTTGGGTTTGTGGTCCAAGAAGTTTAGAGCCTCAGCAGTAAGCCTCCTCCGCCCTTCACTTAATTAATACTGGGTTTAAGAGCTCGAGAGGCAGGAGGTCCATTTGACAGGCGGCAAATTCTCTGTCACTCTGTGCCTCACTCCTAAAAGCCACCGAGCCATTGGCCTGCAGCAGCCGGGCCAGCAATGGCCCATTGGAGGTTGCTCGCTTCCAGCAGAATTCGTCCGGCAAGAGCGCTTCTCTTTCCCTGCACCTGCCGCCTTGAGCAAACCCCAGGAGCAACTTGTGGAGGCCCCGGGGTAACCTCCTGCAGGGCTGCTGAGCCTGCTGTGTCAGAGAGGCTCCCGTTAACTTGGAGGCCCTTTCACTTCGATAAGTAATTAAAGAAAATCCTCCTCCAGCATTAGTTATCATCAGCATCATGGAAGTGATGAGTTAAATAATGAAATTCTGACCTCCTTTCCTTCTCGGCTTTTCCTTCCCTTCCACGAAGGAGTTGGGACAAGCGGGTCCCATCCCTTTGGGTTTAGTGTGGAAAATGACAGGTAACCGGCTTTTTCTTGGGGACAGCAAACCTCTCCTGAGGGTGTGCGGAAGAAGGGAGCCCAGGGAGGTCCTGGGCGGGGGTCATTCCTGTGTCCCATGAGGTAGAGGGAAGGGAGGCCAAAAGTCTGGGCATGCAGACACCAGGATTGGATTCCTGGGTGTTTCTAATTGCTGGAAAGTTCCCCAACATTACAGCATTATTTGGGTTTTGAGATTTCTGTAGTTTTTGACATGATGCCTTGAGTGTCTGAAAGAACCTTGAACTTGAAGCCAGAAGGCTGCCGAGAGAAGCAGATGTGCAGATCCTTCCTCCGAGGATGTGTCTTTGAGGGAGTGCGGCCGCTGAGGCCAGCAGGCTCCCTGTGCCTCGTCCACTCCACACGTCCTCTTGCCCTGGCTTGCAGGGCGGGCTCGAGGAGCGGGGCCATCCCTCAGGGGGTCGCCTGCAAGAGGTCTGAGGTGTGTTATCCTTCCAGCCCGGCCTGGGCGGGGAAGTGCCGGGGAACGTTAGGTAACCAGCGAGCCTGGGTCTGGCGCACAGGCCAGAGCTGATGGGGCCCTGCCCACGTCTCCCCGCCATCCGTGCTTCGCCTGCAGCTGTAGGCGCTCTGAGTGTATGGAGGTGACACCGGGAAGCCTTAGGGAGACATGGGCCGACACAGTGGCTCCTTCTGCTTACAAAAGTATCATTTCACGCTTGTTTTCAGGGATATTTAAGCTTATGTCAAGTACAACTCACATATTTAGGAAGATTTAGGGAAACTCCACATGTAAGTTTCTGCTTTGGAAAGAGGTTATAAATAATGCAATGAACAACTGCAAATTTCCAGCTGCTTTGGAACTTGAAGGAAGCGTGTGCTCTTCTGTTAGTGCCCTGCCAGCTGCAAGCTTGGTTTCTTAATCGTACTTGCTAGTTGCGACGAAGTGGGGAAAACCTCATCCCCAGGGAGCTATTTCCCTCGAAAGAAAGAAGAGCACAGCTGGGAGACAGGTGAGCTGTCTGACGTGTGTGGCTGTGAGAGCTGCGCTGACCAGGGAGGACTTTCTGTTTCGGGTAAGACACTGGGATGGGCTTTGAGGGGCCATCTGACACCCTGTCCGTTCATTCGTACACACCTTTCCTTCAGTGCTGTGGGTGAGTATCACATAGACAAGAGTTGACATTCATCCTTGCCACACTTTTCTGGAGGAACTAATTGTGGAATCCTGGCCTTTGCTCTTCTTCCCTCTTATTTTCAGCCGTGGCCTGAATTGTTTTTCTTTGGGAGTGATGGCGGCTCTCCAGGTAGTTTCCTGCCACACGGGCCCTGTTTACCTGTCCTCTCTCTCCCACGGTGCAGGCGGTGGCTAGCTCCACGGCTGACTGCAGCAGCAATGACGGCGTATATTAGCAATGAACTTTGTTGTTTTTATCGGGCGTTTTGTATGTGATGTCTTTGGGACTTAAGAACAACATTCTCTTTTCCAGGTCACGCTTGGGTGGCCCACAGCAGAGCTTCTGAGCCTGCTGGTCAGAGGGACCGATGAGGGTGTGAAAGGGTTCTGGGAAAAGCAGGATGAGGCCACGCCAATGAAAAATTCTTGAAAAATGTGTTTTCCCATACAAAGGTTTTCTTTACTCCTCCCCCATCACACACACTCATCGGTGGTGCATAGAGAGGAGATAGGCTTAATTTATGGCATTGAGTGTCCCCTCACCCGCTGCCATGAGCCCCCAGGGGGCCAGGAGTGCCCCTTGGGCTGAGGCCACAGTCACCGGGGGAGCCAGGGCCGACGGCTGCTCAGCTGTGCGATCTGGAGTTTCGGATTTGCCGGTAGTTGCCTGCAGGCCCTGGAGGAAAGCCCCGGAGATAAGCAAGATAAGCCTGTGCTGTCCCCGGTGGCCATGCTGACGTGCCTGGGTGCTTGGTGGTGGGCTGGGGTCACAGGTGAGGCACCCCCAGGCTTACGTCCGGCTCATTTATGTCCACCATCAGCCACAGAACTGCACTCATCACAGCTGGAAGGAAGGGACAAGGGTGCTGTCTCCACTCTGTCCATATGCTTTACAAAAGTTAGTACCTATATGACCCTTGTCACCTGTCCCTCTCTTAGGAGGTGGATGGCGGGGTGATGGGGTTGGCGTGAGGTTTTCTTTAAAGGCTGTTCTGATCTCAGTCATGCCGCTAACAAGCCTTATGGTAAACTTCTGCAGTATCACAAAATCCAGAACTTGGACTCAGAAATTGTGCTTGTATTGCATCCTATGAACAAGCACCCAAAATGACTTTAGCTCCACAAAGTTAGGCAGTATAATTGCTGGAAAGTAGCACTTCATTAATAGAAAGTGCCGTGAAATATAAAACAATTTTGTATTTTTTCCTTATTAAGGAAGCATGTGAAGGAAGAAGTAAGTTGCATTTTATAATAACATTTGACGTCTTTGATTTACCTAAAATGGGAATCGATATAAAGCAGCCTTCTCTAAAGGGCAGATGAGAAGGGCTTTTTTGCACTGGTTCCATGATGGACTGGTCAGGAGGGCAGGCGTCCGTGTCTGGGTCCCCGGCAGAGGACTGGGCACTCCCTCCCTTCGGTCCCTAACCCCATGTGAGGGCTGGCCCTTGTCTTCCGGCTCCTTCTTCGGGAGCTTGCAGGGAATCAACATTCTTCTGTGGTCATGCCGACACGCCACATGATAGAAGAACCTTCTCATACTCTCTCGGACTGCTGGGCAACGGCGCCGGCCAGGCTGTGTCAGGGCAAGGGGAGGACCCTCCACGGTTGCATCAAAATGTAAAACGGAAACTGACCCTCACCCCCCTCCGTGATGCCCGGTCTGTGTGCTCGTGGGTCCCTTGGATGTCCAGAGAGTGAAGGGCCACCTGAGGTCAGTGTAGAAGGAGCGAACAGCCAGGCGTCCACAGAGTAAACACAGCAGCCGGGCCACAGACAAGGCCGAGGAAGCGGGCTGTCTGGTGACCAGTGCTGGAGGAGGGGAGACCGCTGTCCAGAGCAGGTGGCGACTCATGGCCCCAGCTCAGTGTCTGTGATCCCTTCTCCTGGGCTCATGACCCGGCGGTGGGGAGGGGGTGGCTGGAGAACCCAGAAATCTGCAGTGCGTGGCACTTAGGTGATAAAAAGTAGCTGGACAGGTCACCTGAATATTCTCGTGTCTGCACGTCTGCTGTCGACATAGAAGATAAAATGGGAAGGCACGTGGGGCCATCTGGTGGCCAGGCTCCTGCAGCCACGACCCGGCCACGTGGCCTCCCGGGCCCTCCAGGGCTTGCGTCTGGACTCTGTGACTTGGGTGAGGTTTTGTCCTCTTCTGAAAGGGAAGAGCTGTTTGCCACCAGGAAAACTGAAACACCGGGAGGGGCCCCTAAGCTGAAGTGAATGTTCTTTTCTAACATTTTTTTCTAAAAGGATAGATTTCAAGTAGAGTTTTTAAACTTTGGTTTTGAAATTTACTAGAAAATTTCTCTTGTTCAGTTTCCTTTGTATGCAAAGTCAGCTGCTTGAGATAATGGACTGCATCTGAATTGCTGGTGTAAATTCGATATTTTTCAAAATGTAGGTGTATTTGACAAATGACATTGTGTAAATTTAAGGCTTACGGGGTTAATTTGTTACATTCACGTATTGTCATACGATTGCCACTGTAACCGTACTTAGCACCTCTGTCGCGTTACAATAATTACCATTTCTTTTTTAGTGGTTGGGATAATTAAGTTATATCTCTTAGCAAGTTTGATAATTATACTACAATATTTACTACACTGTGCATTGTATCTCTAGGGCATATTTACTACTTACTGCAAGTTTGTACCCTTTAAAAATTCTGTCCTGTCCCCAAAGCCCCCGGCCCCTGGTAACTGCCATTTTACTCTCTGCTTTTATATGTTTGGCTG
Organism: Lagenorhynchus albirostris; assembly: GCF_949774975.1. NCBI lineage: Eukaryota > Metazoa > Chordata > Mammalia > Artiodactyla > Delphinidae > Lagenorhynchus > Lagenorhynchus albirostris. Next base: position 98,640,052 of record NC_083102.1, on the reverse strand, counting down.
TTTTAGATTCCATATATTATGAGTGATATCATACCACAAGGAGATATCACCTCACACCTGTTAGAATGCCAGTCATCAAAAAGTTAAGAGGGCTTCCCTGGTGGCGCAGTGCTTGAGGGTCCGCCTGCCGATGCAGGGGACACGGGTTCGTGCCCCGGTCCGGGAGGATCCCATATGCCGCGGAGCGGCTGGGCCCGTGAGCCGTGGCCGCTGAGCCTGCGCGTCCGGAGCCTGTGCTCCGCAACGGGAGAGGCCACAACAGTGAGAGGCCCGCGTACCGCAAAAAAACAAAAAAGACAAGAAAAAACAAGTGGTTACGAGAACATGGAGAAAAGAGAGCCTTTGTGCACTCTTGGGGAGAATGTAAATTGGTGCAGCAACTATGGAAAGCAGTACGGAGGTTCCTTAAAACATTAAAAATAGAACTACCACATGACCCAGCAATTCCGCTCTGGGTATATATCCGAAGGAAATGAAAACAGGCTCTTGAAGAGATATCTGTACTCCTGTGTTTATTGTGTGTGGCCTTATTCACAATAGCCAAGATACGGAAACAACGCAAGTGTCCCTCAGTGGATGAATGGATAAAGAAAATGTGTGTGTGTGCGCGTGTGTGTGTATACACACACACAGTGGAGTATTACTGAGCCATAAAGTATAATGAAATTCTGCCATTTGTGATAACATGGATGGACCTTGGGGACATTATGCGAAGTGAAATAAGCCAGAGAGAGAAAAGCAGCATTTTTTTAACCTAAGTAGGTTGAGCCTGACTAGCCTTCAGTCCTAGGGAGGCGGGGGTGGTCCCTGGTCCTCCTAGTGGGGTGGACTGCGGTGGGCTGGCTGGAGGGTATAGAGGACGCCGTGCTGGCCGCACAGCCTGGTGATTCAGTGGACGCTTCCTTCCTGCGCCTGCGTGGCTCTGTGTAGTCATTAGAGGTGCACAGAGATGTTGGATAGGGTAGGCTTTGGCTCTGCTCCGGAGTCACACGCTCCAGGTGGTGGCAGAGGCCGAGGCCAGGCGGCATCGGAGAGCTTGGCAGGTGTGTGCCCACTTGGGGCCACAGCTGCCACCTTGTGCCCTGGGAGGAACCAGGGAGGCAATGCTTCCAGGGTACAATCTTCTCTCCAGGCCGCCAGGCACCCACGCAGGGTGCGGGGCCGACAGCATGACGCGCAAGGCTGTGTGTGGTGTTCAGAGAGAAGGCAGGTCTCCCGGCACATGGCAGACGTGCGCTCTGCCGCTGAGATGGGCCTTGAGGAGGGAGGGCACAGAGAAGCCGGAAGACGGGAGGGCAGTGCAGCTCAGGCGGGCTCGTGCCCTTTATGGTAGGGGAGGCTCTCACAGTGGGCTGTGGCATCCGAAGGCTTCCTGTGGGCTGGGGTGTGGACTCCAGCCTCCCACTAGGCTTCCTAGTGTGAGCAGAAGGCGGGGTGGGTAGGACTGAGAGTTGAGCCGAGTGACCTTCATGCCCTCAGAGGTGTGGTTTGGTTCAGAGAGCGCGCCCATGGGACGGCAGGTCTCTTGCTTTCCTCTTCTCTGCGGGGAGACCATGCCAGCCCCGTGGCCCAGCCCTGCCTGGCTGTGGGTTCCATGGACAGAAGCGATGCCACCGGCACTCGGGGTGCAGAGCGAGAGGCGCCGCGTGTGAGGGCTCACGCTCAGGAAGCACCCTTGGCCGTGCTTCCAGGTCATCGGCCACGTCAGCGTGCAAGGCCCAGAGACGCCCGGTGGGCTGTGGGCTCGGCCATGCTCTGCAGAGCGTGGGCCGGGGCCTGGGGTGCGTCCACCCTCCTTGCTGTGAGCGGTCAGGATGGGTTCTCTCCCGGAAGTGCAGGCGGGTTTCCTCATTGCCCTCCGGCCCCACCTGGGCTCGGGAGCTGTGCAGGGGCCCTGAGCTGGCTGCCCTTCGCAGGTACGTGCAGTTCCTCAGCGGGCTCCTGTCGGGAACGGTGAAGATGAACGCCTCGCCCCTGTTCCTGCATTTCGTCATCCTGCATGGGACCCCCAACTTCGACTCTGGCGGAGGTGGGTGTCTCCCACGGGGTGAGGGTCTCGAGACGCGCCGCCTGGCGCTGGCCCTCAGTTCCGCGTGTTGATAGCCAATTCTGCGTGTCTTTCAGCATGCCGGCCCTTTCTCAAGCTCTACCAAGCCATGCAGCCTATGTACACGTCGGGGATCTAGTAAGTGTGGCTGCTTTCCTGGGGGCCTCCGGAGGGCCCGGCGGGGAGGGGGCCCGCTCCCGGCTGCCTCTCCCTCTGGAGGGGTGGGGGGGGGGGAAACCAGGTGAGCTAAGAGCAGGGGACGGAAGGGGAGCCGTGGGTGCAGTGCCCCCGTCATCCTGCCCAGCAGGTGTCTCGCCGCGGTCACACAGTTGGCTCTGTGAAGGGACGTGGACGCTGGGACCTGGGGGAAGGAGAGGGCCCCGCACACCGTGTGGAAGTAAACACATCGGGGTCTTGGGACAGGGCCACGGTGGTCTCCCTTTCTCTCCCCTTTGCAGTTTAGACAAAGGTCAGGCAGACATTTCCAGAATATGTACTAATTCTAGACTTATTTGCTTTGCTGTTTTTGTTTGGAGAAGCGTTTTATGCACATCAATGGAAAATGAATAAAGGTAAAAAATGTTCTTAGCACGTGTTCTCACTCAGAATGAACTGTTGTCACGTGTCCGGACCCTGTTGGACCCAGGCACCGGTGAAGCTTGGGCAGCCTCCCCCTCTGCTTACCACAGAGGCTGCTGGCATCGGCATGCCAGTTCTCTACGCCGCGCGCTCCATCGTGCACGGGCCTGGGGCGGGCCGGCGGGCACTGGCTGTGACGTTGCTATCAGGGCCCTGCCTGGCCCTGTTGGTTTTTCATACGTTCTTTGGACTCATTTTCATAGGAGAGAGTCTGAGGAATTGGATTCCTGGGCCAAGCAGGATAGTTTGTTTAATTTCAATTGTGGGGTTGCTTTTCTCAGAACGTATTCTTTCCATTAAATCATGAAATCGCGTAATGATGTACCTTCTCATTTATTCCAAAGCAACGTCGGCCCAGAAAACCAAAGCAGGATCTATATCGCCATAGAGCCAGCCCAGCTCCTGAAAGGGGACATCATGGTGAGTGTCACGGCCTTGCCTCTGCTGCCAGTAATCATACCTGGAAAGGTAAAAGCAAGTCATCTTAAAGCAAGAACATGAAAGCCGCCTCCCACCCTACCCCGGCCCCGACAAAACCTGAGGGAAGAATGGAAAGTCGCCTCTACCTTAAGGCAGTGGGTTAATTTTCTGAGCAAACCTATTTTAATGAAAGGAACAGATCAATTGGTAGAGCCGCTTGCTGTGTGCACCCTTGAAATTACAGTCCTAGCTCAGCCACTGCGCTTCCCAGGGTTCCAGTTACCTGAGCACGGTGTGCAGTCTTAACATGACCTAGGCCTTCCAGGGCTGGGCACAGACATAAAATGTTTATTTATCGTTAGTGGCCCAGGTGGGAAATACAGCCAGTGTATTGCAGCTTGGTTTATGACTGAAACAGTGATTTCTCCAGATAGTTTTGATTCTTGGGGCAGAAGCAACACCCTGCTCTGTTCCACCTTCGCCTTTTTTCTATCTTGAATATAAAAAAGTGCATGCATCTAAACAAAGAGAAATTTGTCTGAAATCAGGAAAACCTTTAAGGCACGCGCGTGCTTCCTGCAGGCACAGAATAGCTCTCCTGTAATCTGTTTGAGCCCCAGGACACCCCATGACGAGAAGATAAGATGGTTCACAAGTTGGCTTTTTATTGATTTAAGTGGCTCATGCAGTGTTTTTGAGGAGTCTCGTTAACTTCTCCTAATAGTTTGGGGTTTCCACCCTTTCTTCGTGGTTGGTGCACTCCCACCTTGCCCCATCCTGTGTTCTCAGGAAGGTTCTCAAAGGTAAAAATCCTGGGCACATTCACAGCTGACGCCCCCTTGGCGGGCTCCCCAGGGGGCACCCCTGCCACCTCCAGGCCTCAGGGGTCTGTGTCCAGAGAGGCACCTGCAGGCCCAGAAGGCGCATGAGGGGGAAGAAGAAGCAGACCAACCGCAAGACGGCTCTGTTTCCAAGTCAGCACGTTGAGCACTTTACAATCATGGTCTTTCACCCTCTCCTCGACCTTGAGATGGAAGAGCCAGTATCCCGTTTCATAGGTGGGAAAGCGAGGCGCAGGGTGGTTGCTACGTTTCCACGAGCCCGTTTTCTCAGCCACGGTGTTGCGCTGCCCCGAGGGAGGAGGGCTTGGGGCTGGGTTCCCCTTCCTGGCTCTGCACAGCAGCTCGTGGCCTCCCCATCTCTGTGGTTAGGAGAGAGGGGAGGGACGGGGCAGGGGAGGGACGCCCCTACTCTTGTGCTCCTCTACCCAGCATGCAGCCCTGGCCGAGTCTCCTTGGACCTCCCGGGATTGTTGGGCAAAGGGCTGAGCACTTATTGGGCCCCTGCTGTGTGCCGGGCGCCAGCCGGGGCTTTACCTGGCTGTGACTTTTGTCTGCTCACCAGCTCTGTCCTCTGGGTCTAGTTTTCCTCCTTTAAAAAGGAGGCCAAGAGACCCAGAGCGTCTGCGAGAGGGCGGAGCTGCTGCTGGGACATGCGCCCAGCTGGGCATTGCCCCTGGTCTGGGAGAGGGCTTGGAGTCGGCATGGCCAGGCTGGGTGCTCCCTGGGGTCCGTGATGAGTAGTGGGCCGAGTCCCTTCGTGATGACCCGAGGGAGGGGCTCCCCCTCCAAGAAAGAGCACCTGATTGTGGGCTGGTGGCTGCAGAAGGTTGCCAGCCCAGAGGCCGGTGGTGGCGAGTCACCTCATCTGCCCCGGATCCCTGCCCCTCCCTCCTCCGTCCTCCTTCCTTCCCTCTTCCTCCTTCCCTCCCTCCCACTGTCTCTTCCCTCCCTCCTTCCTTTCGTACTGTTATTTGTCCAGAGGTCCCGTTTTGAGCTTTTGGAACGTCTGAGTTGGGCCCTAGCACAGGAAGGAAGGGAGGGACGCAGGGACGTCTGTGTCCTGAAGGAGCCTGGCGGGGGAGGTGGACGTCTCGCAGCCGGGACATCCAGAGAGCGCCGCAGCGTGGGTCCTGCTGGCTGGGGCCGGCGGCCGGGGGGTCCAGCCGGAAGCGCCCTCAGAGGTGTGCGTGAGGCCCTGGGCAGGGGGTGCAGCAGTCCCCAGGCCTTGAGGATGACCCTGTGGGAATTACTTGTCCTGGGAGGTTGAAGCCAGATCGTGCAGGGCTTGGATTTTGCCGTCTTCTTTTGGGAAACGTGGTGTTAGCAGAGCTCTTTTCTGTGTCCTGAAAACGCCCTGAATCACCCCTTGAGAGTAACCCTTATAGGACTGTGACTTAGAGAGGCAGTGAGAACGCGGGGGAGAAAGCCCTTGGTCTCGAGTGGAAGGAAGGAAGCCCTGCAGCTACGTACGAGCGACAGCAGACTGGGAGCCACAGGCCCAACAGGGGCATCACGCAGCCGGGCGGGCCTTGGGTCCCACGCCTGGGCTCCCAGCAGGTCTACGGCTTAAGGGGACTGGGTGGCCTCAGACGGGTCTTGTCCACGCTCGAGCCCCCTTCTGCTGCATGAGTACCGTAGGCGAGCGTCATGGGGATGAGATGAGCTGGGGCAGCCGGCGGGGGGTGAGGGCCTCGCGCTGTGACCGAGGGCCCACTGAGGCTTGGCCTGGGGGTGGCCACCACCTCCCCGTGCCCCCGGGCGATCGCCTAACGCGCCTCACGGCTGTCCTAGGCCCACGTCGGCACCGCCGCCTGCGAGCAGGGTGCCTACCTGAGCATCACGTGCACCCAGCTTCAGCTGGGATGTGGTCTGAGCAGGTGGGTGGGGTCGTTCTGAGGGGACCCAGGTGGGTGGTTGCCGTTTGGCCCTGGGGAGCTGGGAAGCGGGGCTGGGGGAGGAGGCGCTGGCAGACATGCTTGGACCCCGCGGTGTCCGCCAGCTGGTGCCGTTGCAGGCGCTGGGAGCCGTCCCCCTGCACACGGCGAGCTTGTCGAAGCCGGCCCTGATGCAGCAGGGAGGCACCGGCCTGGGAGTTTGGGATGTGGTCGCCTGCACCGTCTGCAGATGAAAGATGGTGCCTCTGGGCACCCATGGCCACGTGAAAGACGCCTGTCGCCGCGTGTGCTCAGCCCATGGCTCTTTTCAGGTATATTGGTAAGTGGCTTCGAGCCAGTGGCCAAACGGGACTCGCCCTTCCCTGTGCCTGCTTTGCTGCTTCTCTGCGGGAAGTCCGCAAGTGTGATTATTAGCCCTGCTCGAAAAGTTTCCCTTCCAGCGGACACTTGTGCGTCTGCTCGGTGCTGAGCCGCACATCCCGAAGCAGCAGCTGCAGGTGAAGGCGTCGGGCCGGCGAGGGTTCGGGGAGCACCTGCCCGAGACTCTGGAGGCGCGTGAGGCCCGGGTGGGGAGGGTGAAGGGCGGACATCGGTGTGGCTAGGGGGCCGTCGGCCTAGAGCCGTCAGAGTGGGTGGACCTCTCCTCCTCGTACAGCGCTGGGAGGGGCCCTCACGGTCACGGGGGCACAGAGGTGGGGTGCGGCACAGGCCCAAGTGGGAGCAATGGCAAGAAGGCTGGTGTGGGCCTCAGCACGTGGGCTGCAGCCCTGCTCGGAGGTGCTGGGGAGGAAGAACTGGCCCCTCTCCGCCCGGCGATCAGGCCCTTCCTCCCCCGTGGGCACCCCTGCCTCTGCCTGCCCGCTTTCCTGGCCAGGTTTTGGCAAAGGATGGTTTGCACGCCCTCTCTCCTCCCTCCGGCCGCATCCCAGGGACCGCACCCCCGTGGCCGTCTCTGCGGCACTCCCTGTCACGTGGACCCTTTCTCTTTGTGGAGCCCCTCTGCCGGTTCCCCTCCGGCTCCTGGCGGGTCTCTGCGCTGCTGTCCTCTGGGCATCTGTCTCCCCCGAGTGCTGGTCCTCTTGGCCCCGTGTCTCTCTCGCTGGGTCCACGCTGCCTCTTCTTCACTTCTGCCTTCGGTCCTCGGGCCTCAGGTTCAGCCCTTGGTGCCCGCCAGCCCCCTGGCCTCCATTCTGCTGCTTTCTAGGACCGTCCCCACCGGTTCCCCAGACTCCGCGTGGGAGCTTCGTCCTGGCGTCCCCTGGCTCCACTTCTCTCGTCAGTCGTGCAGATCCTCTACCCACATGGATCCTGAATCCCTGAGCCCTCACAGCGTGACCCTGTCCGAGCACGGCGTTCCGCAGCCGCGGCCCAGCATCCTCCCCGCGGGGGGAGGAGAGGGTCTAGGCTCCCGTATGTGGCATAGGATCCCCTGGGTGTCCTGCGCCCTCAATCACTTAGCCCTAGAGATCCCGTATTATCTGGTTTGTTCTGCACACGGCCCCATGGCCCTTTCCTCTGGGTCTTGCTAATGCCTCGCACCCGTGTCACCCACATCAGGCACGACTGGGGCACACGGCTGTGCCCTCCCTGAGGCCGTGTTTGATGATGCGTCATGGCTGGGTACCTCGTCTGCCTCCCTAGTGGGTGCCCAGCCCTTGAGGCAGGCGGCTGACTGGTCCCAGCCTCTCCCGAGCCAGTAATTGTGCTCCTCAGGGGTGGGGGCTCGCGCTTGCTGGGAGCCAGGAGGGGACCCTGTGCCCAGTGTGCCATCGTCCCCAGCTTATTGCCCAGAGCCGCCCCTGAAGCGGGAGTCCCTGGGCAAGTCCACACCCCAGCAAGAACTGCAAGCTGCCTCTTGCGTGAGGGGACAGCCGGCTGCATGAGCCCTGAGCGATGCTGCAGGAACCCGAGAGGGCTGGCATTCAGGTGTCCTGTCGCCATGGGGTCTCTTGAGGGGAATGTTCTGGGCCGTGAAGTCACCCTGTCTGTGAACTTTTGCTTCCGTTGGAAAGGCCGGCAAATAGGGATCTCTTCACAGGAAACGCTTAACTTGATAAAACCAGCCCCTTCCTGCACCATGTTCTTAACATGGAGTATTTTCGGACTGAATTATTATTTGATTTATACTTCCTGTGTTTACAGTTCATTTTTGTACACTCTGCACTTATTTTTTGCAACGTTATCAGATGGGAGAAGGACGATGTGGGTTACAGCTGGACATGGGTAATTTTCCATCACACAGGGTAATTTTTCCTTGCACCATTCGTGGAAATGATGACCTAGGAGGTTTAGTTTAGCTATTGATCTCTAAGAAGTCTCAAAAGTAGCTCTAGCCTCTTGTATTCGTTTCCCAGGGCTGTCATGACAAAGTACCACAGACTGGGTGGCTTAAACAATAGACATTTCTCACTGTCCTGGAGGCTGGAAGTCTGAGATCAAGGTGTCAGAGGGCTGGTACCTCCCGAGGCTTCTCTCCTTGGTATGTAGATGGCTGTCTTCTCCCTGTGTCTTCACATCATCTTCCCTCGTGTGTGTGTGTGTGTGTGTGTTGTGTCTGTGTCCTGATCTCCCCAGTCAGATTGGATTAGGGCCCACCTATATAACCCTACTTTACCTTAACCACCTTTAAGACTTCACCATATGAATTCTGGGGGCAGAGAATTCAGCCCATAGTACCTGTGTCCATTGAATAAACCCCTTCTAGAATAAACCTATTCTAGTAAGGTTAATAGTGAAATCAGGTACCATTGGTTCTCCGGCACCTTAGGCTCTGATTTGTCATTCGTTCTCTCGTTCATTCCCCACAGCGTGTGTCCTGAACAGGTAACATGGTGGATGTGAACGGGAATCACACACAGGTCCCACTTCCAAGAGTTTAGGTTCTAGTTGTTGAGTGAGATGAGCTGGCAGATCACTCTCGTGCAAGTAGGCTTTGGTGTGTGTGCGAGCACAGAGGCAGGATCTGAAGGTCCACGGGTGGGAGAGAGGATTCCAGTGTGTCCGAGGAGGAGAGTCTCTGAGGCCATGCTGTCCGGCCTGGAGGACGGGCCCAGGGCATCCCCATACTCAGACTGTAATCTCTGGGGGACACATTATGCTGCATGATCTGTGGGCTCCTTGGAATCCCAGGGCTGTTGGTTCAACCTGAAAATGACCTCAGGGATCAACACAGGGAAGTAGCTGGGCGGTAGAACGTTCCTTGGTGTTTGCAGAGCTTCCCGGGGAGTAGCGTGAGCCGTCTCCCCTCCTGCTGTGCAGGTTGGCTCTGGTTTCCAGAGTCTGCAGGCGGGAGAAGGCCCTGGGCGCAGATGAACCGTGGGAGACCCCTGCACTGCGGTTTGCCCTGTCCTTCAGTTTTAGGGAGTCATCGCTTGGTGCTCACCTCTGCGAATCCAGTGGGCGTTCCTTCAGTGGAGAAAGCTGCAGATGGGGAATGTCTCAGGGCCTTTTCTGTGTAAAGGTTCAAATGTGTAGGCGGTTTAATTTCTCATCAAGAATTTGGCAATGATTGTGACTTGGACAGAATCCTAAGCTGCAGAGAATGCTTTGATAGGCCACCCAGCCCCCCAGCGGCAGAGGGCTCGGCTGGGCTGGCGTCTGCAGAGCCTGCCTCTGCTCTGGAAAGTGGAAGGGAGCTCCCAGGGAAGGTTGACACTTTGGTCACCATCCTGTGAGGCGGAATGTTCTCCTTTGATTTTTTTTTCCCCTCCTTGATTTTGGTAGATGTCAGCCTCTTACACAGATAAACCTGCCTCTTTCCTCATGAGGGATTCTGCATTGAGACTGGTTAACAGAGGTAACAGGGGTCCAGTTTACAAGAAGTAAGGCCTCGTGAGCTCTTTGGGTTGAGAATGCTACGTGGGAAAGCGGAGGGGGCTCCGTCTGTCATTCCTTCGACTTGGGGGTCCTGGTGACACCCACCCGCTGTCCAGCTTTGCCTGGACACTGCCGGCCTGTCCGCGCACCTTCCCACTGCACACCTGGCCCGCCCGTCTTTGCAATGTGCTTGCACCGAGGGTCGGATTTTCGAGTCCACCCTAGAACTTCTAAAGGGCAGAGCCTCAGGTGTTCAGTAAACATGCTTCTGTCGGGTGGGAGGGCAGAGGCGCTGGAGAGCACAGCCGTGTCATTATGTAACCTCGCTAAGGAATTCGCATGGGCCGCAGGCCCGTCAGGAGCCTGGCTGTGGTCCAGAGCCCTGATGGGCTTGTAAACACTTTCCCAGCCACATGCCTCGTCTTGCCGCCTCTGCTTGTGCAAACCCCGTGGCCACTTACGTTCTGTCCTTGTGGGGCGGGGCTCCGTGACCTGGCTCCAGCGACCCGACTTCTAAACAGAGGGGACCTTTCTCAAGGAGCCATTGCAAACAAACAGCACCTGAGTTTATTGTTTCTTGCTAAGGGCACTTACGTAAGATCAGGGAAGATGAAGGCGTCCGCAGGCCCCTCTGGATTTGCTCCCGCGGGGGTCGTTAAAGGACTGCTGTTGTGCCGTATTGTCCTGGGACTTGCTGTGTGTGCATCCTTCCCCGTCGCTGTGCCGTGGGTCTCCTGGACCTGGATCGGGCCTGCTCTGTTCTGCATCTCAGCCCAGCAGATCTACTTGTGTTTTCCTTCACAGCCAGTACTGCTGACCTACTAACGGTTTAGGAAGTGAGTTTCAGCCTTGCCACCCTCTGAAATCATTTTCACCTCCACGTGAAATCATGGTTAGTGCTGGCGCTGGATACTGCAGGTGTTTTGACTGAGGTAGGCAGCCGTCCAGCTTATTAAATCTTTAAGCCTGTGTGGTTGTAGCATCGTCTTCGAGCACGCACATTCCTTGACGCCTGTGTAGACAGCCGCCGGGGCCGCCAGCAAAGCGGGTTGAAATTGTTGTTTCAAATGCAGATCCTCTAAGATCCAAAGGCAGAGGATGGATGTGCTCTTAGAAACTCTCTGGGGAGATCTAGGTAAACAGAACTGCTAAGCTGGAGGGATGAAGGGGGTATTACAGACCTCAATCTCTAATTGGTGCAAAATGTGACCAATACTTCCTACCTTAAAAGGCGCATGTTGGGCACTACTGTGAAGCAAAATGCTGACGGTCCTTTCCGTGGAGTGCTAGGAGCCTGAGTCTGGGCTCTGGTCACTGATGCTACGAGGATTTATTGGTGCGGATGACGCATCGTTGCTGGCTCTGCAGGGGGTGCCAGAGGCCCCCGGGCGGGGCTCCTGCTGGGTGGGTCCGTCTCCTCTCTAGCTGGAGCCGCCAGGACCCCATGTGACCGAGACGTCTGCGGTTTTCTGTGCCTTCAGGAGACAGTGGGGGTCATTCTTGAGGTGGCCAAGAGGACTGGAGGGGATGGCGGGTACCATCCTGAGCAGTGGGAAGAGAAGTCCGCGGTGAAACAACGGGCGGGAGTGTGGGAGGCTCAGGTCTCCGCCAGCGAGGGTTGTCAGGAGCCCCGGAACCCCTCGGCGAGGGCACGTGTGCGCGGAGGGCGGCTGCTCTGCGGCAGTGGGATGCCCCTCTGTTCCTCCCACCCCGAACCCTTGTCGTGTGAAACACTGGGAGTCTTTAGCCACTAGAGTCGTGCTGGGCCTGGGGAGGTGCCGGTGCCCCAGAATGATTGGGAGCTAGCAGCCTAGGGACGGTGAACCCGTTTGCTGTCCCTCCCGTGCCCCAGGGCGTGTGGCGACCTCTGCCTTCCCCTGCCCGGTGCCTGGAGTGGGCTGGAATTCGTGTGTGTGTGCGTGTGCGCATGCGTGCACGCGCGTGTGTGTGTGTGTGTGTCTGCTGTGATGAGTGATGGTGAGACCAGAGGAGGGGAGCCCACAGAACGTCTTGGGTTCTGGGGAAGGTGGGAGCCGGGCCCGGGGGCTCTTGGTTGGCATGAGCTGCCGTCAAGAGCTGTCTGCAAGATGAACCCTTTAACTCAGAGCAGGAGAAGGTGTCCCTGTAAGGGAGCTGTCGTTGGGCCTTCTGCGCTGCCCGAGGCTGCGTATGCCTCTTTACCCAGCGCCTGCGACGCCCCCGTGCCCACCTGGGGCCAGCTTGGGGGAGCTGCCAGCTCTGTGCAGCGTGACCCCGTGGGCTGGCCTGGGGCTGCTTCCCTCAGTGGATGTCAGCTTCTGGAGGCCTTGCTGGGTTACTTTACAGCCTCAGTTCCCCTCAGTATCGATAAAGATTTAAGGGCCAGACTGGTGTGCGCCTGAAACTCTCTTTCCTTTTCTCCAGTCTTCTCCCCTTTTTCCCTCGTACTTCCAAGGTACCAGTGGAAAAAGGCAAACGGGGGGGGGTCCATCACCCCACAGAGATGGGCACGTCCTCTGCGTGGGAGGCTCCACCGCAGCACGTGTGGGACCTCTGCTGAGCGGTCAGCGCGGTCAGTGTGGGGCGAGGGCCTTGGAGGGGTGAGGATGCGGGTAGCACACTCTGGAAGGAAGGCTGCGAGGACAGCCTTTGAGGGGGCCTTGCTGAGGATCCAGAGACCCCAGACGGGGCGGGAGAGGACTTGCGGCCGGCGATCCATTTGCTGTTGGAAAGCAGATTGAAGGCTTCACGCTTCTGCAGAATTCTCGTTGGCCGGTTCCCTGGCCAGGGGCCGGAGGCCAGGCCTGAGTCTCGATCCCCACCGGCCGCGTGTGCACAGGCCGCCTGGCACCTCCCGCCTCGTCAATGCTCAGCTCGTGTGTGTCAACGTGAAACACTCCCCTGACGGTCTGTTTACATTTTTTCATCAGACTGTCTCCTTGTAGATAGCACAAAGGTAGACGACCTCTGGGTCCACCCTAAGGGGCATCGCTGGTCTGGACGGTCAGTGACCTTGCACAGAATCGTTGAAGCCCGGCTTTTTCCGAGCAGAGTCTCTCTTGTGAGCATGGCTGCCTCTGAGATCCCTGCACCTCCAGACTCCCCTCCTCCCGGGCACGCTCAGTGCACGGAGTGGCCACCTCTGCTGAGTGTCTGAGGGCAAGATCCAGCCTGCTTCTGGTCTTGGACCCCTGGGGACCCTGGAAAGGAGCCCTGCCCTGCCGTGGGAGGGAGGAAGGGTCCCCTCTCCTGCAGCACGCCACCCCGCCGTGACCTTCGAGCCCTCCTCGTGGCCAGCGCCGTCCACAGACCCCTCAGGCAGGGGCAGGGAGGCCCCCGTGTAAAGGTGGGAAACGACGCCAGGGCCCCTCCCCTGCCCACCCTTCCCTGCCGCGTGCCAGGAAGGGGTGCTTCCACCCTCCGTAGCAGCACAGTCACTCCAGGGGCCTGAGCTGCTCCCAGGGACCCAGGGCCACGGAGCCACAGCCTGAGTTCAAATCACATCCCTGGTGATTCTGGAGACTGGTCTCAAGTGGCCATTCAGGATGTCTGGACAACCCAGCAGTGGAATTTCAATTCCAAGGCCTCTCTCCCTTTCCCCTTCCCTTCCTCTCCCTTCTCCCCATCTCTCTCTCTCTCTCTGAATTATAGCACGCAACATAAATATTGAGCGTAGTCCAGAAAGTGGTGACCACCTCCTCCTTTCATGAGAACAGAAAGGCTTTAAGGTGAAACATGGAGAGTTTAGATGAAACAAGGAGGAAGAGGCCACGGAATTTCATTCCTCAGCCGTCTTCCAAAGTAGAGGTGTGGGCCGTCTGAGGACGGAGGACTGTGGGATTCCTGTCCTGTTGGAACAGCGCAGGTGTCCTCCGGAAGGACCAAAGCCGCGGTGACGTTTGCAGCCCGTCTCCTGGGTTGGGAGCTGCTGGCGGCTGCGCGCACTCCCAGCCCCTCCTGGAAGGGTTGCGGCCTGTGCACCCCCCGACGAGCGCCCTCCGCGGGCACGGGCTCCCCTGAGGACACACCCTCTTTACCCCAGGTCAAGTGCTACCACAAGAAGTACCGCTCGGCCACCCGAGACGTCATTTTCCGCCTGCAGTTTCACACCGGGGCTGTTCAGGGCTATGGACTTGTGTTTGCAAAGGAGGATTTGGACAACGCCAGCAAAGGTGAGGTCCCTGCCCCGAGTCCAGACTGTGGGTGTGGGGAGTGGCCCCTCGGCGGGCGACCCCCGGCGGCCTCATGTGTTTCTCTCACTGTTCTCCCCCGCTCCACCCGTAAGTCAACCTATTGACAAAATCATTACCAGTCTCACAAGAGACTGGCAACTGACCCAACACAGAAAAATTTCTAGAGAAACGGTGAAACTACTGATACTTCCTCTGTCATTGGTGCTCTGTTGGAGATTTGGGAAGGGTGTTTTCCTGGTTGGAATATGAGGACAAAATTCATCCACCCTTTCCCGTCTCATTGTCTCCAAATTTGTTGACATAAGATTTCTTTTTTAGATGACCGTTTTCCTGATAATGGGAAGATTGAGTTAGTCTTCTCAGCCACTCCTGAGAAGATTCAAGGTGGGTAGAATGCAGAATGCTGCAACCAGGGGGCAGGATGCTGACCTGGTTGGGTGGTGCATAGGCTGGGGCCTCTGTCTGGCTTCCCACCTCTGCACAGAATTGGAAATATAATATATTTTAAGAAATAGTAGGATATTAGACAGTGGGAGGGCATTGCCTTAGAGACAGTAGGGCCCAGGCGGGTCAATAATACCCCAGAGATGGTGTGACTCACCCAAGGAAGGGCCCAACCTTAGGACTGGGGCTGTGTCTTGATGCCCGGTTTACTTCTCCCTCAACAAACAGCTACATGTTTTTTTTGTTTTGTTTTGTTTTGTTTTTTGCGGTACGCGGGCCTCTCACTATCGTGGCCTCTCCCGTTGCGGAGCACAGGCTCCGGACCCGCAGGCTCAGCGGCCATGGCTCACGGGCCCAGCCGCTCCGCGGCATGTGGGATCCTCCCGGACCGGGGCACAAACCCGCGTCCCCTGCATTGGCAGGCGGACTCCCAACCACTGCGCCACCAGGGAAGCCCCAGCTACATGTTTTTGAAGAGGATTAGAAATAAGGTAGACTGCAAATATTTATGAGCAAAACAGACTCTCTCCTTTCTTCTAAGAATACATTTAAAGAGAAATCAGTCCCTTTGTTGTGGAGGCAAATGGTTCATTTCCATCACCAAGGTCCACACTCGTGAAAGTTTTAATTCAGTTTTTAATAGCTGTGGAAAAGAAGCACCCTACTTCTGTGCCCAGTGCCATAGATTTAGGCATGAACTATTAAATGCAAGGCTGTGGGGTAAGAACCCTCCTGACATCCTCAGAATGATCAGGGAGCCTCGAGGGAGGGCCCAAACCTGCCCCTTCCGTCCACCTGCCCTGAGGCCGGTCCTCTGGGTCCTTGACCTGCCAAGCCATCCGGGTGATCCCTTAGTGCAGAGACAGCACCCAGAGCCCCGTACCCGGTGGGGTGGAGGACCGATGTTCGTCTTTCCTTTCTGCCAAGTGGTGTTCACTGTTGTTCAGTTCATCCCAAACAGTGCACAGCAGCTCTGATGACTGGAGGGCTTGTGGGAGGGGGCTGGGCTTGGACACTCAGAGGCGGCGGCTTCTCTGCCTCATCGCTGGCAGATGCCCAGAGGCACCGGCTTCTCTCTAACTAACTTGCCCCCATCCCACCGCCCTGCAGGGTGTGAGCATTTGCAAAACGACCACGGGGTGATTGTGGACTTCAACACGGCAGACCCGCTGATCCGCTGGGACTCGTACGAGAACCTGAGTGCAGACGGTGAAGGTGAGTCTGGTTACCTTGTGTCAGTTACCAGAGAAGAGGGCCCAGAAAAAGCAGCCTGTTCACGTTTAGATCAGAAATCTCCTTGCAGTCTGCTTGGAGACTGGGAACCCTGCCGTCCGGGACCCCTGCCGTTGTGAGTCTGAGGGCACTCGTGGGAATCAGGCTTGGTTTTATTTCTGTTTGCTCATTACTCTGGTGTCCTGGTTGTATGGCTGCATCATTTAATCTCTGTTTTTGTGAGTCTGTCTCTCTCAAACATATTCTCTCTTTGCCACGGGATATGCAGTTTGGGTCACAAGTATCATGAAGGAGGAAAGGAATGAAGAGGGGCATCTGCCAGGTTTATAGAAAGAAGCCCCTGGAGGCTGATTTCAAAGAAGAGGGATCAGTCTTCTTCTAGGCACTTGAGAACACTGGCCTTTCGTCTTTTTCAACCACCAATTGAGAACAGACCTGATTTGGGAGAGAAAAATCAAAACATTTTTGTCCAGTTACTTTCATCCAGACATTAAATAGCTAAAAGCAAGTCTTGTGGAGGTAACTCCGCCAGCGCCCATCTTTGTGCATCTCTGGGCTCGCAGGGACCGGCGGCTGGGGATGTCTGCGGTCCACGCCAGGGGGCGTGAGGCTCCTCTACTTGTCCACCGGGGATGTCTGGGCTCGTGTCAGTATTTTTGCGATGCAGACCCTCCTGCTGTCTAGAGGTGAAGCCCGCGTCACTATCGTACTTCAGGCGCGGTTTCTAAATGCCGTCTGTGTGTTTCACGGCAGGGGTGGCCCCTGTCTGGTTTTATCACCTGACTGCTCCCTTGGAGCCCCTGTCAAGCATCTGCACATACCTCTAAGCACTGTTCCAGTGCCTGGTACACCCACCACACTGCATTCCATCAGAGGGCTTCCCAGGAGCTCTTGATTTTTTTTCTTAGACCGCTCGAATCTACTTTTTTTCAAAATTGAGGTATACTGTTTTGTTTTTTTTTTTGCGGTACGCAGGCCGCTCACTGTTGTGGCCTCTCGCGTTGCGGAGCACAGGCTCCGGACGCGCAGGCCCAGCAGCCATGGCTCACGGGCCCAGCCGCTCCGCGGCATGTGGGATCTTCCCGGACCGGGGCACGAACCCGCGTCCCCTGCATCGGCAGGCGGACTCTCAACCACTGTGCCACCAGGGAAGCCAAAATTGAGGTATACTTGATGTACAATATTATATAAGTTACAGGTGTACGACGTAGTGATTTACAATTTTGAAAGGTTATACTCCATTTCTAGTTATTATAGAATATTGCCTCTATTTCCTGTGCTGTACAATATATCCTGTAGCTTATTTATTATATACATAATAGTTTGTACCCCTTAATACCCTACCCCGATCTGGCCCCTCCTCAGTTGCACTTGATCTCGGAGGAACTCTTGTGGCGTTCCGAGTTCTCATGGTTGTTTAGTGCTGCCTCTCTGGCCCCTGCTGCCAAGGCCCTGCATACCCTTGCGTAGCCACCTTCCAGGAAGCAGACACAGCTTCCCTCACATGGAAACATTACCCTTCCTGAAGTTCCCTCCCTTCCCCCAGCTCTTCAGGGCTCCTCGGTGAGGCTGACCTGCATCGGCAAACTCATTCCTGATGCCCTTAGCTCTCATCTGGAGCTGCAGCCCCTTGCTTGGGTCCCTGGAGGAAGGCGCAGCTGGGCCCCCAGACCTGCAAAGGCGGGGGCCTTGGCCGGCAGGAAACAGAGTCTCAGCCATGCTTCATTCAGGGCAAAACTCTCTCCAGGGTTTGGTAGCCTGTGGAACCGTGTCTTTTGGCTAGAAAATGATGCTGCAGCCCTCTTCTATCTGCACTTCCATCCCTAGTCCCTACTGATTGAAAAAAAAAAAAAACCCAAAAAACACACGCACACAGAAGCATTACGTAAGCTGTATTTATCTTTGGAAATCCCTGCTGTCCTGGAATGGCCCCTCCACAGTGGCCTTCTTCAAGGTCAGGGACATTGACCCCCCTGTTATGTCTGAGTGAGGATGTGGACAAGTGATTCCAAGTGTCCTGTCTTCATTGTGGAGAGTCACTCCTCTGCTCCTGGCTCTGTGGCCCTGGCGGGGCGATGGGGGTCCCGCTCCCCCATCAGCATTTCGTGGGGCGCTATTTCAAGGAGAGAGGAGTTGGGAGGGGTGAGGGCAGACAGCGGGGCAGCCTGCCGGAGCCTCTCCTATGCCATTTTATTTAATCCACATCGAACCTGTGACCCATTTTAGAGATAAAGGGGGCAGTTCCCAAGAGAAATCAAAAGCTAGACATTGGTGAGGGGTTCTGGTAGCCATTCGGGGTGGTGTACTCTTGGTGATCACGGGTGAAGCTGAGTGAGTTGTCGTGTGTTCGAGATCACGCAGGACAGAGACCGTGGAAACGGGACTCAAGTCTGGGCCTGTTTGACCCCACTGCTATTTGGTGCAAACCTCATCCTTCCAGCTGAAAACCTGCTGGTCCCTGGGCCAGGGTGAGGCCTGCAGACAGCATAATCCCCTCTAGACAGTTTGAAGAGAAAAGATATTTCTAGGGCACTGGGTGGCGAGCTTCTGGACAGATGTGACTGTCTACCCCAGTGGGCTTGACCATCTCTGGGCGCTGCCCTCGGGGCCCCGGCTGCACGGTGAGCCATCTGCTCGGGGCCCAGGAAATGGAGTTGAGCTGCGTTGGGCGGCCCCACTTGCGTCGGGTGACAGGACAGGGCAGCGAGCGCTGTTCTGTCTAAAGACCCCTTACCGACTCTATATTGGTGGTTCATTAATATTGAACTCCTGGCTGGCAGCCCTGTAACTCATGCCTGAGCAGAGCTGATCTACACCCGTGTTTCCTCCATAAGGCACCTCGTGGCCTCCGGCTCTGTGGAACAGCGCTCCAGCGCTTTGCTGGGGGGCCACTGTAAATAGAAAAAGCACCGACAAAGTGCACGGAAATGCAAAAAGTGTGGCATGAAATAGGCCTGCAGAAGGCCACCTTATGGTGTGAGAGCTGAAAGGAGAAGGCAGGGGTCCCTTTGTTCCACCACAGCTACGAGCCTGTGTGTGGGACCCGGGAAACTTCTACCACTCTGTGCATGTCAGTGAGTGACCACGAAAATGCTGTGTGTATTGATTTGAGGGTTACAAGTAAGGCATTCTTAGTGAGCAGGTGAATTTTCAGATATGGAATCACGAATGATGGGGATTGGCTGTACTTACTGTTTCTGTTCCTTTTGTCCCTCCCGCGGGGCTAAGTCCTCTGCACCCAGGGACCACAACCGGCCTGTCCCAGGGAGGTCTAGGAGTCACAGCTCTGCCCCAGCTGCCTGGGTTTGTTTTCCTGCCTCTCTGCCTGTGCTGTGTGGCCTCGGACAAGTTACTGTGTCCTTTCCTCCTCTGCATGGCGGGAATAGTGTAGCTCCAGAGCTGCTGAGAGGATGCAGTGAAATGATCAGCACGGGGCACTGAGCACATCCTTCAGATGACGGGGTCCTATCAATAGTGTGATCACTTCCTCTGAAGCCCAGAGATTGATGGAGACCCTGGTCTAACATGAGGTCGGTGAAGGTGTGTGGCACCCTGAGATGTGGGAGAAGCACGTGTCTGTCTTTCCCTGCACGGTCAGGTGGCAGCACAGCATGGCGACACCAAGTGGGGCCTTGCTCTCGGCTCTGGTGACTTTTCTGTTCCACCCAGAAAACCTTTCTGTTCCCGTCTCTCATCTTGGCGCTGACGCTGCTCAACGATGAATGTCGCTGCTGCTACAACTTCTTGTGGCACAGAGCGCGTTGCGCCAGCAGGCTGTGATGGCTGGGGGGGTGCCCACCGCACCGCACGGGTCCCTGGACTCGGGGTGCCATGCCCAGAGGCAGTGTTGAGCCCCCGCTGGAGGCCGGGAGTGACGCAGGATCCCAGCAAAGCAAGTGCGCACAGCCCCGCCCCTCTCTCCCACGAGGGCTGCGGCTCAGGGGCTGCTGTCCTGCTCTTTCTGTCTCGCTCCAGGAGGCACGTCCTTGTCTGAAATGGCCTATTTTAATTAGATCATCCTAGAGATAACCCCAGCTCTGGGAGTTCTTTTCTATTCTACATACATTTGCCCTTTTTCACGCGTCTCATATTTCCTTAGGGGCTGCCGTGTTTCTGATGCTGTGTTGAGCTCAGGGAGAGAAAATAAGCAGACATACCTATGTGTGTATTTGTGTATGTATGTGTGCATGTGTGTGCGTGTTGCATATGTGTGTGCATATGTGTGTGCATATGTGTGTATATGTGAGTGTGTATATATGTATGTATAGATGTATGCATGTGCATATATGTGTATGTGTTTAATATACATGGTGTGTATGTGTGTTCGTGGGTACATATGTGTGTTTATGTGTACATGTGTGGATGTGTGCGCAAGTGTGTGTATGTGTACCTATCTCTCTGTCTACCTCAGCAGTGGCCATAAGATGCCCCATGTGCCTTGGGAGGACTGGGTACCAGGAATTAGGGAAGTATGGAAGAGAAGCAGCTGCTCAGCCTGTGTATTCGAGGGAGATGCAGGAAGAAGATGGCTCTTGTAGGCAGGGGTGCGGGAAGGGGGCGTGTGGGAGCCCGGCGTGTACCTGCCTCATTGCAGGCATGCTGCAGGAGGCGGCAGGCGCTGGGTGAAGGGCGGTGTCAGGGCCCGGACAGGAGGGCAGCAGTGAAGAGGCTTCTGGAGGCCCTGGACTCGGGTGTGGCTCTGGGTGGGCAGTAGGCAGTTTCCTATTTAGGAGGTAGATGACTAAGACTCTCCGCCAGATTCAGCTCAGGGGTTGGGGCAGGGAAGCTTCCAGAACAGCCCACGGTTGGGCATGAAGCCTTGCTGTGCCCCCCTTTCCTCTGTTCCTGGCTTTAACCAATGAATGAGTTTCTGGCCACCGTCCCCCAGGTTTTGGTTCTGCTACTCCAAGCTGCTACCTTATAAACATCCTGTAGTCAGACTCGGCCTCCCAGGTGACCACAGTTGTCCCAGAGCTCCATGGGGGCTGGTTGCAGGAAAGGGAGACTTAGATTTCTCACCACCTTCACAGTAAGACGCAGTCCTCTCACTCTCCCAGGCGGGACGCTCTGCAGAGCCTGCGGCAGTTGGCCTGCTGACAAGTTGGGTCAGGAAGCGGCTGGCCACGGGTGTGTGCAGAGTTAGAAATGCCAGGTCCATTTGTGACATTTAGGTGTTGCCATTTTGAGCGTGGATTTGAAAGCATTTCTTCCCAGAGGTTGTGGTTGGGTGTTGAGATTTGGAAAAGCAAAGCAAGCTTTGGCGACTTAGCAGAAGGAGGGTCCACTGGAATCTGGGGGATGAGACCTTAGGTCCTGGATCTGTTCTCTGTCCAAGGCCAGGCTCCCCGCTGGCAGAATGGGAACGCTGCTGGCTGAGCTTCCAGAACGTAGGGGCCGCCTCATCAGTGTACATGTGTGTATGTGTGTGTGTGCACACGTGTGTGTATGTGTCATCAGTGTCTGGCCACGGCCACCACTCACTGAATGCCTCCACTCTCTGTATCCAGACTGAGAAGAACTTGCTTGGATCCTGCGCCCAGCCAGGCTTTTCCAAGCATGGCTTGCTTTGACGGTTCAGAGCAGAGTGACGGCGTTGACCCGGCCCACGCTGTGTCAAATGCTGATGGCATTTGCGTTTAGATGGATGAGGTGGGCCTCTCGCTCGGACCTCAGCAAGCACCCTCCTTGTGCTCTCTTGATTTATAGCCTCTGACCCCCTGGCCTTGCCAGGTCCCCTTCCAGGTGTGAACCCCTGACCCAGAGTTAATCCTCCCCTGATAAGGGATTTCAGGCAGCCGTTGGGATGGAGGGCCTTCATCTTATCTGAAATACAAGAGTCTCACCATCTGTGCTAAGAACCGTAAAGTCCTTCGGGCGTTAGCGTTTTGAAATGGACTGGATCCTGTCAGAAGAGTTAAGTGCGATGTCAGAAGCTGGTAATGAGTCATGACCGGCCCTGAGCTGCCATCTCAGAATCCATTGCTTTTCTAGCCCAAGTAGTGTCAGAGAGATCGACTCAGAATTCATGTCGTCCTGGACGAGTTTGCATGAAGTAGCCCGTGTCAGTCTCCCAGGGATGGCTAGAAGCATTAAGTAGTGTTACCCCAGGACAGACCGTGAACAGAGGCACTGAGAGTTGGCTTGACTTCACCGGGGTCCTTGGCCCCCAACTTGCCCCCATCCCTGTGGGACCCACCGCAGGAGCGAGCGTGTCCTGTGCTCTGGGGCAGCGTTCTGAAAGGCAGGTGGCTGTTGACCTGCCCGCAGCTCCAGTACCTCCCTAGACTCCAGCCAAGTGCATGTTTATCCCGCTCTCACTTTTTCCTCCTGCCCTTTATGACTGGCGTCGGCACCGCTCCTGCCCTTCGATGCTGCACCTGCTGTAGCAGCAAGCACCCGGGGATCCCCGCCCGTGCCCTGCATCCCGTCTCTGGAGCACTCTGTCACTGGCGCCCCGCCTTGGGGACCAGCGGCTGGTGGGTTCTCTGAGAGATGAAACTAGAAGTGGGCCCGACCCCCTGGTTTCCCTAAAACCCCAAGTCACACAACTTGTACATGAGAGTGAACTCAGAGCGTGTGTACATGTGGCGTGGGGAGGGGTTTGTTTCCTGTCCCCTTGTTTAAAAGCTCTTGCAGACCCACTTTTACCAGATTGCATCTCAGTCGAGCCCCTCCCGGCCTGGACAGTGGCACGTTGGCTGGGTGAGTTAAGCTCAGATCCAATCTGGTGAATTTCCTTGTGTGTCCTCCGTGGGGAGAACTTCCTCAATAACGGGCAGGATTGCAGCCTTCCCTGCAGAGCCTGCTGGTGCATTTCTGCCAAGACAGGGCTCAGGCATTTTGGCAATGTCACCAGTACGGGAATGACTCCAGACTTGAAGTGTTTGACCACCAGAAGCAAAAGCCTGAGAGAGAAAGGGGCTGAGCTGCACGTGAGCGTCCTCCTCCCAGCACGTGCACGCATCCCCTCCTTCCGTCTCGTGCCTGATGTGGTTGCAGTGTCACCCTGCCTCCCATCTCTTCAGACTTACCGAATGGAGGGGGTGGGCTTTTAGATCCCACGGATGTGACTTTATCACACGTTCCCTTTGCAAAGGGCTGCAAATTGGAGCGGACCCAGGGGTCCTCAAGAGGGAAAAGTTCCCCACGAATTAAGGGAAAAGGGAGGTGTTTTGTAAGAAGGGGCAGCTGGGAAAATCCTTTATTTTGTCTCTGTAGAGACAGTTATCACATGCCTATTCCTTTTAAATAAATGGGTCTCTGCCATTTATTGGGATGCTCTCTTGGCGATGGTATTGATGGTGGCAATGAGGGTGTTCCTGGGGTCAGACTCTACGTCCTGTAGCTCTAGGAGTCCAAGCAGGTACTTCAGGAGGGGCTGGAGGGAAAGCATGGGCTTCCAGAGGGAAAGGAGTTTTGGAAGGAGTGGGGCGGGGGCAGAGGTACCTCTTCCGGCCTCGTGGTGGGCAGCTGTCCCTCTGGGGCCTGGGGCCGGGTCTGGCCAGGCAACTGTCACCACTTTCTAATTCCAGAACATTTCTGTCATCCCCAAATGAAAGCCCGTGCCCACTGGCAGTCACTCCCCAGTCCTTCTCTTCCAGCCCCAGGTGACCTCGTCTTCCTTCTCTGTGAATTTCCCTCGTCTGGACATTTCACACGAGTGGAATCATGCAGTGTGTGGCTTTTTGTGACAGGTGTCTTTCACGTTGCCTGATGATTTGAGCGTTCATTCATTTTGTTTCGGTACTCCACTCCTTTTTCATGGCCGAATAATGTTCCAAAGTGTGGCTAGACCCCCTTGTGTTGATTCATTCATCAGCAGGTGGGCATGAGGGTTATTTCCACCTTTTGGCTATTGTGATTAATGCTGCTGTGAGCCTTCTTATACATGTTTTGACCTCGGGCTGTTCTTATACTGCCAATGTTTCCTACTACTTTGTGAGATTTCCACTTCTTTTAGTCCCAGTTGGTTTTCCTTTTCTGGATATTTCTTCTGTCTTTATGGGTCTTACACCAGGAATGACACTGAACGTTCTGCGGGTCTCCTGTCCCACTTTGCCGACTCCTCCCAGGAACATTCGGGAACCCACCAAGTCTTTTTCAGTATCAGTTAGGTCACCCCACGCACAAAATTCTACCTCTGTAGCTTTGAAAGGTTTGAGGCCTTTCAAAAACACTGAGCCACAGGGCTCCCTTTTGGCCACACATCAGCAGCGTGTCACAAGACCATGTTGTTTCAGGAGAGGTTGACACTAACAGCCTGAATGGGCTCTGTGTGATGGAAACCCACAGGTGGGAGCGGAGGAAACATGACGGTGTTTTGGGCGCGAGTAGCCGCACAACTGCCAAGATCTGAAGGTCACACTGGTGCCAGTTGCCATGCATTCACGGAGGCTGTCGTGGTTCATTTGTGAAGCTGCCGTCAACATGAGGAAAACCCACCCTGCGCCCCACGCACTAGAAACTGAGCCACACGAAAGGCCAGGCTTCTTCTGACACACAGCTAGTCACGCAGCTTCGTTCTGTTAGAAATGCAGAAAAGAGACCACTGGCCGGGGTGCAGCTGTTTCTGTCTCTTCCTCATTGTCGGTACCTTATTCTGTGTTTTCTTCACACGGTTGTCAGCTTTGGGATGCAGAGGTCTGATCTGAAGACTCTCTCCTGTAGAAGGCTAGGACCTCCACGCCCTCTGGACATGACCTTGTCTGCAACGCGGCCAGGCCCCATTTTTCTCAGTCCTCAAAGCAGATCTTTCAGATTT
Organism: Lagenorhynchus albirostris; assembly: GCF_949774975.1. Classification (NCBI taxonomy): domain Eukaryota; kingdom Metazoa; phylum Chordata; class Mammalia; order Artiodactyla; family Delphinidae; genus Lagenorhynchus; species Lagenorhynchus albirostris. The sequence goes on along the minus strand of NC_083102.1, from coordinate 98,615,783 downwards.
CCGTTTCTAACGTCTTTTCTTTTGATGTGAATTCTTTGACGCAAAGTATTGTGTGATCAGTCAGTCACTTCCTTTATTGCAGTGACCGTGTTATTTGCAGAGTGGGCACGATGATGTCAGTTCCCTCGACAGGAACGGGGGTTGGTCAGGACCCTTTGCCGAACACCAAACTGAATAGACCTTCTTGCACAAGCAGTGCATTGTGTTCCGCAATAAAAGAGACGCTTTCTCCTGAGCACAGGTGTAACTGTGCCTTGGTGGCCGTTTGGGGGGGTTTGTTGGGGAAATCTGTGTCTGGGACCTGCTGGCTCTGTCCCGTGTCCCCCCTCAGGCTGATTGGGTGGTGACGTCTGTGAAGGTTCCAGTTGTGCTGTGGGATCCTGGAGGCATCAGAACGGCTTTGCTTGTTTGCTCTGGTGTCTTAGGTTCATTTAAGACTCGCAGCGTTTGGCTGTGCTGTGACCAACATGCGATCAAAGCACAGGGGGAAACCGTTCGCCGAAGCCCACCTAAGTTGCACAGAAAGAGGCCTGAGGTGCAGAGGTGCTGCTGGGCAGCACGTGGAGGTCTGGGTGTGCAAGGAATCCCCGAAAGATAGGCCGTGTGCAGTTAACACTGACAGTGAACTTGGCCACATCGAGCTTGAAAGAGAGACACAGCCCCAGGAGATGGAGGGTGTAAAGGCAAAGACTTCCTGGCAGATATGCCGAAGAAAGCAAGCGATGCTGAAACTGTGCTTTGTAAACCCAGGCAGCTTGGTGCTGGCTCTGCACGTCAGCTTGTCAGCCCGGGAAGCTTGGAAGGGAACACTGGTCCCGCTGGGTGGCTCTCGAATAGAAGCCTTTTCCCCGCCTCCTGAGCCTCCAGGGTTCAAATTTCACTAAACCTGATTGCAGGAAACCCCGCCCTCGTGTTTACATCGCACTGGCCTTTTTGGGTGGAACCAAAGTCCTTTTCTTAGCTAAGGAGATCTTCCACCTTCCACTACCTAGAGAGGGAGGCTGGGTCCCTGCGGGGGACACATGCCCCCATCCCGGAATGCTGCGTTCTGGGGTTGAAGGCTTTCTTCAGGGCCCAACAGATGTGGGCTGAACAAGCCGCAGGGCTGTCTGGAAGGAAGGTGAGCAGGGAGCATGTGTGTGCATGTGTGCGCGCGTGTGCACGGCTTCTGCTAGGCTGCAGAGACCCTCAGTTGAGACCAGAGAGTTGCCAGCCAGAAAAAGTACCAGAGGGATAGGATGGCGCTCCCGGGAGAGGAGAGGGTGTTCGTTGGTGAGGAACGAGCTGAACAGCAGTTTTAACCTGGCAAGAGGGGAGGCCAGGGAGGCCTCCGGGAAGACTGTTTGCAGTTTAGAGGAGTCTTAGCTGCTTCTGCCCTTGGAGATTCAGTGATGGTTTGAAGTGGGGTTTATGTGCAGAAGCCCGTGGCCGGCTCTGCGGCTGGCTGGCCCAGGTGGCCTCTGAGTGGGGCCGCAGGACCTCCTGTTTTCACTGGAGTGCCTGGAAGGGAATCGGCGGCCAAGATAAGTGCCCTCGACAGGATGGCCCGAGCTGGGGTGTTGGTTGGACAGGAGAGGGGCCCCCTTAGGAGTGGTCCTGCCAGCATCGTGTCTGTCTGGGGCATGGTCACCGCGGCCGGGACACGCCTGCTGCCTCCGCACTGTGAAGCCCAGCGCTCCTTTACCACAGCATTCCGGGCCTCGCCCAGGGGACCGCCGGGAGCGCTCGGAATCGGTGTCGCTCCAGCTTCCCAGGTGCTGGGCCCTGACGTTGGCGCGTCCCTTCCTGGACAGCCCTGTGCCTCTCTGGCTGGAACGCCCCCCCCTCCTGCTCTCACTGTTTTTTTCAAGAATTTACAGCCTGCCTCGGTTTTAGAAAACATTTACACAGAGCTCGACTTGGCTCCCAAGGGAGCGGTTTCCATCTGCCCTCCCGGCAGGCCAGGTGCCACTTCCCCGCCTGGCATTCAGTGGGGTAGTTTTGGGTTCGGGGGTTCGGGCAGGCGTTTGCTCGCAAGGTATGAGGATAGCATATCCAGAGACGCTCCGTGCTCTGTGGAGTTATTTCTGGAACTCGGCCTGAGGAGGGGCTCGGGCCAGGCTCTCACACCCCTGGGGTTCCTAGCAGCTAATCACCATCTTCTGCCTTTTTGTTTAGGGGTAGAAGGCACCTTTCACCTCCCCTGTGACGTATCAGTCACCGTCTGTGCTGTTGTAGGCTAAAGGTAATATTCTCAGAGGCCCCAGTGTGGCCGTCCTTTCTCAGCTCTCGATAGTTTTGGAATAGGAACTAATTCAGTGCAAACACAGGGCAGTCTCATTGACTTGGTGAGATGACCAGGACTCCGCTGAGAGGGACGCCGGCCAAGCCTGGTGTTTCTCCTGATTGTGAAGGTTCTGCAGCCTCCACAGGCCCCCAAGGGAAGAGGCATCCCTGGGACACTTCCAGAGCCACCTGCAGCTCTGAGGGTCACTGACCCCGTCCAGCCCAGCCTCCTGCCCTGGGCCCATCCCCCCTCCAGCTGCTTTGCTCTGTGGCAGTGCTCGCCAGGCCTCAGAGACTGGGACCTCAGGTGCCCCCTCTGCCTGCACACCACACAGCAGGCACTGAGATGCTCGCCTGCTTCTCGACATCTTGCAGGGCTGGGCCAGTGCCAGGGCCCATTCTCAAAATGGAAAGCTGGGCAGTTTGTCGCCGGTTCCACAGCTGGTCAGTCAGAGCCGCTGCAGCAGGTCTGGGAGGAACGGTCTCTAACCACTAGGGTGAGGGTCCCGAGATGTGCAGAGGTAAGGAAGGCCCCTGGGTGTGCTTTGGAAGATCCGCCCATGTGGCTGTCATCCTGCCTCTGAGCCCCGTGGAACGGGGCACAGTTCCCACGACCGCGCGGCTTCAGCAGAGGCGAGTTTGTGGTGAGCCCACTGAGACGATGCAGAGGCCCTCGGCGTCACTCAGCTAGCTTACTGCTACCGCTTTTGTCCTCGTGGTTATTGGTCCCAGAGGAAGCTGAGAAGCCGAGCAGATCACGTGGCTCGAACAATGTTTTACAGCTGGTGAGAGCTGGAGGTGGGCTGCTTGGCCGGCCGGAGGGCCGCGCTGTGCAGTTTGGGTTATAGAACCTTCAGGTAGGTTTTGTAAAATTCCATCTTTTACTTTAGGTCTCTATTAAAAAGCAATTCTTCAACATAATTCCGAAGTGTAAGGTCAGTCAGGCTGAGTCAAGAATACTCATTAACGGGACAGCACGAGGCATTCTTATCATTCCCCAGGCTCTGGGCTGGAGGGAACACGGACAGGAACCCTGAATCACCAGGACAACTGTGGGGATGGGCAGGGACCGTGTTCACCCAGTGCCCACCTGTGCTTTTCCCTTTGTGTTTGGTCTCACCGAGTCGCCATGGTGATCCTGGGGCAGACCTCATCAAACACCTGTTGCCTGGCAACTTTTCCAATAAGGGAAGTGAAGCACAGAGAGGTTGAGTAACTCACCCAAGGTCACACAGCCGCAGGGAGGATTTTTAATTAGGATTCACACCCAGGTAGATTATGCCAGAAAGTCCAGAAGGGGACTGAGGATGTGCACATAAATCACTCCAGTGAAAAAGTTAAAACAAGCTCTATGCCACAAGGGGGGCACGAAGGGACCCTGACAACTACCCCGAAGAGGAGAGAGCTCTCACCATCTCAGGGAGTCTAGGAGGAGGAAGGAAGGTCCTGGAAGAGAGGGAGAAAGTGGAGGAATTCAAGGCGGCGAGGGCGGGAGCAGAGAGAAAAGGAGATGGGGGGGCGGGAGGGGGCAGGCGGACACAGTGCCTGGGCGGTGGCCCATTGCACTGTGAGCCTCATTTCTGTCTTGATTTCATGACCTTTTTAAAAATCGAGGTGTAATTTATTGGGTTGGCCAAGAAGTTCGTTTGGGTTTTTTGTAGCATGGAGACACCCGAACAAAGTTTTTGGCCAACCCAATACATACATAGAGTAAAGTTCACTCTGTTTACTGTGCATCTAGGGGTTTGACTTCCTATCCTGCAGCTCCCACCACAGCTAAGACAAAGAACACGTCTGTCACCCCAATCACCCCTGGTGGCCCTTTGTAGCCGCCTCCCTGCCGCGAGCCCAGTGCCTGCCCCCGATCTCTTCCCTCAGGATGTCAGTGGAAGCGTCTGGAGTCCGGCTGCTCACTCAGTGCTTTGGGTGTAGTTGCAGGTGATGGCATCATTTGTCTTTCTTTCTTCTCAGACACTTTTCCCGGGAAGCCCGCAGCTGGTAGACTCATGGCGTCTGGTATTGGGACATTTTGATGGGGTCAGTTGGTTTAGCTGAGTGGCCTCGAGTAGTGAGTGAGCCGATTGGAGGGGCGAGCTGGAGGTGGTCCATGCGGGGCCGGCCGCAGGAGGCGGGAGTGACCAACTGCTCAGCAGTCTGCGCCCTGAGACGCAGCCTGTCTCCTGCTGAGTCAGCGTGGGCGGGGAGCCTTCCCTTTATCAGGGCTCCCAAGGGGCTGTGGGTGCGGTAGGCAGGGACCAAGTGGTGTACCCGGGAACAGCTCATTCATTGTAAGGACAGAAACGCACAGCCTGCCATGGCTCTTGCTGCTGTAGCCTAGGAAACAGACATAACACTGCCATCATCAACCCGGCAGCCTCAGAACACAGGATCCTGTCCCGACAGTGCACCGTTTCGGGAGTTAGGGAGGAAAACAGAGTGCTTAAGTAGTTTCTAAGGAGTGTTTGTGTGTGTGTGTGTAAAAAGAAAACATTGAGGGAAATTCCTTTCCGAAATTAAATTGTTAATTTCACATGAAAGTGGTTGGTCAGGTTTAGAATTCCAGTGTTTTAAAAAAACAGAAAGCATGGATTTGGGAGTAGAGCAGAGGTAGGTTTGAATTCCAGATGATCTATTCAGTAGCCTTTTATTATCTTAAATATTAGCATAACCTCTCTGAGCCTCTGTTTTCTCATCTATAAGATGGGCTTGTCGATTACTGCCTCACAGGATTGCTTGGGGAATTAAGTGCGGACCATCCCTGGAGCCTGACAGCGTCCCGGCACGTAAGAGGTGCTTAAACAGAGCCTTTGTCTTTAGAGTGTCAGCCCCGTTGCAGGAGATGGCTTTCCTGCATTCTCTCTTTCTCTGATGATAGAAATAGCGATTCCTTGCAGCCTCACCTGAGAGCCGCTGTTCCCGGATGCATCCCTTCTTGCAATCCTGCTCTCTCTTTCTGCCTCTGCTAACCCGTCAGATGCTGTGAAGTGTGCCTGCCGCCCTCCGTGTCTTGACCCTCTCCCTGTTCCCCAGGCTGGTTCATCCCAGCATGTCGTCGGGACTCTACTGAGTATTCCATTTCAATCTCCGTCAACAACTCACTAGCAGCCCTGGCAAGTGCTCAGTAAACTCGTGCGACCGTTCCTGGAGAGGAGTTTTCTGTTTTTCTCTGTTGAAGACTTGCAGGGAGGATCCTGTTAGCTCTTTTGAAATGAAAAGTTGCTTTTCAAGCAAACCTTTCGCAAAAGTAAAACATAAGATGCATAGAGTCAGTATATAGAAGAAAGAAAGATTTCAGCGAGCTTGACGAAGCCCTCAGGTTTGCTCTTTGGTTTGAAATGGATTTTTTGTGTTGGCATCAGGCCCAGGGGACAGCTGAACTGACTACAGATCAGTTCTACGCCTTCTTGGTAGCCGAGTGGTTGGTGCTCGGATGGCGGTGGAGCTGAGATGCTGCCTTCCCTTTGGCTAATTCTTCACACACCTGTGAGCACATACCTGTGAGCACAGGTGGGCATCGGTTAATCTGCGTTCAGCCAGGATGAGAAGGAATGTTTTCGTTTTTTTTGTTTTTTAGGTCTGCCTCATTTTCTTTGCTCACTTTTGAAATATTGGGGGGGTGTCTCTTTTCCTTCTTGTGAGATAGCCCCGTTTCAAAAGTCGGGTGGGAACGGGCAGGGAACCGGCCCGCGGTAGCAGAGCAGGGGCGGGGAGTCCGTGCTTCGGCTTCTGCCCTTTAACGAGGCAAGAATGTCCACTGGCTCTTTTCTTTCTTCTGGTTCTTTTCCAGATGGGAACCTTCCTGGTGTGTCATTCAGCGGAAGCGATCAGAGCCGTAGTTAACATTTGTTTGATTTTTAACTAGGCCCCCGGATGCAGGGAAATCATTACCAGAACACTCACAGGCCTCCATTTGGAAGGGGCCCTGGGTTCTGGTCGGTGGGGCAGGGATGGCGGGAAGGGACAGGACACAGAGCAAGTGGTTGATCCTGCACTGGGACAGGCAAAGGCTCTTGTCCTGCATCTGCAGTGGAAAAGCTGGGGGTCCTGGGCGGGTCACATCTCTGTCTGGAGATTGGGGTCTTCATCTGCAGAATGAGGATTCATTCAGTTCCCCCAAACTCCCCTTGAACTGGAAGCACAAAGTTAAAATGTGTCATTTAAATCTACAAAAGGATGCAAGGGGCGGATGAAGTGAGTGCCTTCCAGACGTCTTCCGCTGGCCCTGCACTCACCCCAGCTTTGATAGCACTCTGAGCTCCGAGATGGAGCTGAGCTTCATACCCACAAGCCTCCTTCACCCCAGGGGTCCCACCTCCTTTCCCCTGGGAGCCCTTGGTGGTGGCAGTGGGACCCCAGCCGTGCCAGGGATCACAGAGGGAGTTTGGCTCTATCGGTTCTCTGAAAATTACTTTCTGCATCACTTTTCCAAATCTGAATTAAAAGGGGCACTGTACCGTCAATTAAGTCAGGGTGTCCTTAGAGACTGACCAAAGTTTTGGGGGGCTTCACACACCAAGGCTGGGGCTTGTGTCTCACTTTCCATGGAGGGTTTGGCAGTCAGTCAGTCGTGCAGTGACTCCCTCCCCCACGCCCCCCAGATAACTTTTGTCCCTGGCTGTGATTCTGTTTTCATTGCTCTCACCCTGCAGTTTTCACATGGGGTCTCAGAAAACAAAACACCAGCCCCGTAGGCAAGGTCGCCCTTCTCTAGATGTGGTTTAGAGGCGGGCCATGAGTAGGTGGGTGCACCCCGCCCATCCCTGCAGCTGTGGGGACGAACCTGCTTGGGAAGATCCATCTTAATGGCAGGAGGATGGAGGAGACGGGAAATGGCAAAGATGCGGTGCCATTGTTATGCACCTGCTGTATGCCAGGGCTCTGTCTTGCCCTCTTCACACCCGCAGTCCTGTGGCCGCACAGACAGTGCTCAGACGTCCCTCGGACCTTTGCCCCTCTGCCTGCACACTGGGTCACATTTAGGTTTGCACCTTTTGTTTTCTTCGACATTTTGGAATCCACTCGTTGACTTCGGCACCTTTCCAGTCGGGTTGCATTTGAAGGCCTACTCACTGGGGCTGTGCAGTCTACCTGGGGGAGAGGTGGTTATGATGTCCGGGGAGCGGAGGCCCTGGGGCTGCAGGTGGCCAAGGGCTATGGGCACTTCTACCTTCAGAAGGTTGGTTAGTTATTTTTAGCCTTTTAACCAGCTAAGGCAGCTGAACGTCTTTCCAAAATAGCTCCCCAGGCTTTGTCATGTGAGAACAAGCCAGAGCATTCAGTCTGTCAGTACTCAGTGCCCACTGGGTGCCAGGGGCTGGTTCCTAATGCTGGGGATACCACAGGGAGCAAAAAACAAACCCCTGCCCTCCTGGAGCCCACATTCTTGTGGGGGAGACAGTCTGCAGTAGGTCTGAAGGTAGGTGTGTGCCACAGACAAACACCCAGCAGGCAGAGAACGGCACGAGCAAAGGCCCTGGGGCAGGGGAGTGCCTGCTGTGGTCTGGGAGCAGCAAGGTGGACAGGGAAGAAATGAGCACAGTCAGGGAATGCCAGGCCTTGTCCACCTTGGAAGGGGCTTTTAATAATTATGGCTTCCCTCAGGACTTCCCTGGTGGCGCAGTGGTTGAGAATCCGCCTGCCAGTGCAGGGGACACGGGTTTGAGCCCTGGTTCGGGAAGATCCCACATGTCGCGGAGCAACTGAGCCCGTGCGCCGCAACTACTGAGCCTGCGCTCTAGAGCCTGCGAGCCACAACTACTGAAGCCCACTTGCCTAGAGCCCGTGCTCCGCAGCAAGAGAAGCCACCGCAATGAGAAGCCCGCGCACCGCAATGAAGAGTAGCCCCCGCTCACCGCAACTAGAGAAAGCTCGCGCGCAGCAACAAAGACCCAATGCAGCCAAAAATAAAATAAATAAATACATAAAATTAAAAAAAAAGATAATTATGGCTACCGATCTCAGGAGCCTAGGTCCTGGGTTCTTTATATATGTTGTCTAATTCTTACAAGTGCATTGAAAGATAAGACTAATTATTCCCTTTTATAAGTGAAGAATCAGGGGATTGAACAGTCTAAATGTCCTGACCAGGAAAGTACAGAGTAAATGCAGAACAGGAGTCCATCTCCGGGTGCAGGGAAACTCAGTCCGAGTCCTTTTGCAAAGAGTGCAAGGCAGGGACAGTGGGTACCGGAGGCCCCTTTTCCTCCTCACCCCAAGTCTGACTCCCACACTCCCCGGGATCACAAAGCATGGGTGCAGTAGGATGTCTCTGGAGGCCCCTGGACAGCCCCCCAGAGGCCCTGTGCCTTTGGGAAGATTTGAGCTCCTACAGAGTGATTCAGAAGTTTGGGCGAGTCTGGCTTTGAGGGTTCTCGGAGATGGTTCGTATCCTTTTCCTATAGATATACCGTTTACCGGACGTTTTCTGACATAGACAGTCACCCGTGTGTGTGGTAGGACGTTTAGCAAAGGGTCTGCGGTGTTGTCTCGCCACCGCCCCCCGAGCAGCTCTGAGAGCCCGTGAGACCAAGGCCGAAGTGCCCAGTGCCTGGCCTCGCACAGAGCCAGTGTTTAGTCCGTGGCAAGCGGGCTGTTTTTTAATGCGTTTATTATCATTTTTAAGATTTCTGCTACTAATAAAAATAATAAGAATGGGATTACTCGTAGCTCGCAGCCAAGGGGAAATGTCCTGTTCCGTTTCCTGCAGGCCCTATGGACTGTTCCTCACGTGGGGTCGCCACGGGGTTCTACTCAAAATGATTAACGGGCACTGCGTGAATTTAAATCAGAAGGATCTTTGTACAGCTGCTTCTTGGCTTCCTTGTTTCCCCTTAACTCATTGCACCAGTCCGTTTTCATTTAGATTCAGGGAGAAGGACTTGAGTCATGGACGCATGGACATCTGTTTCTAGAAATCCCCACTGTCTGGCTGTGTGCTGGTCGTCTGTCCTGGTCTCTCCTCCGCTCTGGTGGGACTGGGAGTCTTACAGAGGGGAGTGTGCTCTCCTGCTCTCTCTGCAGAATAGAAGGGAAACACCTGGTTCCCCAGGTCTTCCCTTAGTTGGGTTTTCCTGGCCACAGAGGGTCTCCCACAGAAGCCACGTTAGAAGGCTAGAAGGGCTAGAAGGACACTCGTCTGTGTGCTGTGACTTTCAGTGCCCGTGTTTGAGCTTCATGTAGAGCACAGCCAAACCCTTGTTGTGCAGCTGGGCCAACACAGGGCTGGTGGCCCCAGGCCGGGCTGGGGTAGAGCCAGGACTTGAACTGGTGTCTGTCTGACGCTCCAGCTCCCGCTTCACCCACGGGCCGTTCTGCGTGAGCCCAGCAGCGTCCTAAGCGTGATGACCTAGTGGCTCACACATGGGTTGATTCTGCACTTCCACGGTTGTAGGGGTGACGTTTGCAGGTGCCCTGTAACTTGGGGGCACTCATTCTGGGGTCCTTGTGTGCAAAGCTGGGTGCAGCAGGTCCTCCCCCTGGCACCTTTGGGTCACTCGCTGAGCCCACGCGGAGCATCATGACCGAGTGCTACCTCTTTGTGAGCAGGGCCCCGGGCGGCCAAGGGCTCCCAGGCTGCGGAGCCAGAGAGCATGGGTTCTGGTCCCACCTGGGCTTCCCCTTGACCTTGGGCAAGTTACTGATGCTCTTTCAGCATCAACTCTTTTTCTTTAGAAGGGGAATATGCTAGAAGGTTAGAGGAAATGTGCTGAGTGCACACCCCGTGATAGGTGCTCTGTGGCTACCGGCTGTGATTGCCACCTGCCCCAGTTACCCCACAGCTGCATCCAGCTCCTGCCTCTGACTTAGATGCTCACGTCACCAGTTGCCTGCCTTGAAGACTTGGTTTATTTACCGTATTTTATGTATCATCTCTCCCCCCAGCCCTCCCCACCAGGCGCTGCGTTAAGGTGAGGGTCGCTGAGGTTCATACCGGCCCGCACTCCGGTGTTTGTTTGCCATCCCCCATCACTTCTAGCCCCGCTTCTTCCTCTCGGGCACAGTTGAGATAAGAAGGAAGCCGGGCTCGCATGTGCTCTCAGCACAGCACCCCCAGATACCCCACAGATCTCTGTCCTGGCGTGTCCCCCCGGTGTTTTTTAAAAAAGCCGGAAGCTGCTGATGGTGGAGTGCACGCAGCCCACCAGGGCCAGAGCCGAGCCGGGTCCCTCCAGAGCGGCTCCAGGCCCGGTTGCTGCCGGGAGGCGGTGGCTCCCAGGACCCCAGACAGCGTGGGTCAAGCCCTCTGCAGCTCCGTTATTGTGGTGGTATGCCGGCAATTTCACAGTTGGGCAGACAGGGAGGCAGAGGAGGCTGGAGGGGGAGGGAGGTGCTGACCTCAAGCTCTCTCGTGCTGTTGGGTGCCCTCCCAGCTCTTTGCTGTGAGCCAGGGAGTGGTGACTGCCGCAGCCAGGACTAATAGGAGCGCTCTTCCCGTCTGCCTCTGAGGCCTCATTTTGTTTTCTCGGCCGTCCTGACGCGTGGAGATCAGTGCTTCCCCTTCTGTGTTCTGAGGTCCTGCCGTGTCTTTATCAGCACCTCCTTGGCCCAGAGATGCTGCCCTAACGGGGAGGCAGGGCCGGGACGAGTTCCTGTGTTTTCTCTTTTCGTTGAGTCGCATATTTAGGTTTCAGAGGATCTCAGAAGGTTGAGGACGGCAGGCTCCTAAATCAGATGTCCCGCTTCCCAAGGACTGTCACCCGCATCCCCGGAGGCCGCTTCATAGATGCTGACAGAAGCTCTCTCCTGTCACAGGCGCCACCCATTCTTGAGTCTTAGAGATTTGTGGGCAGCGCCGTGTTCAGCTTTCAAACTAAGGACCCCATCAACAGTGAGCCCTCGAGGCAAGACGAGTCCAGTGTGGAGAGGCCCAGAGGTTCTCTAAATGACCGTTCTCTTTGCATAAAAATGTAGAAGCAATTCAGGGCCTGAAAATGTTTGATTATTCAGTGTTTTTCGTTGGCGTTTGCTTCGCAGGAGTGTGTGTAGAATTGGGGGACCCTAGAGGCATCTTTGGCCCTGATTGTTCTAAGTTGTCTGCTGTGAATCCGTTTATTTGTTCAGACAGAAATATAGGCCTGTTCCAAGAGTGCGAAGCCCCTTTCCGTCCTTGACTTACAGTCCATCTCTCCGTCTCTCCTTTTCTCCCCACCAGTGGTGCACACGCAGGGCCCTGTGGACGGCAGCCTTTATGCCAAGGTGGGAAAGAAGAGCACCTCGGATCCCAGTGTCCCAGGTGGGTCCCCCGCTGTCCCGGCCGCCAGCAGCCCAGACCACAGTGACCACACCCTGTCTGTCAGCAGTGACTCGGGCCACTCCACGGCCTCGGTGAGGACCGACAGGACCGAGGAGCACCTGGCTCCGGGACCCAAGAGGGGCCTGAGCCCCCAAGAAAAGGCCGAGCTGGATCAGCTGCTCAGTGGCTTTGGTCTCGAAGATTCTGGAAGCCCCCTCAAGGACATGAGTGATGCTTGCAGCAAGTACAGCGGGACCCGCCACGTCGTACCGGCCCAGGTCCACGTGAACGGAGACAGCACCCCCAAGGACCGAGAGACGGACATCCTGGACGACGAGATGCCCAGCCACGACCTGCACAGTGTGGACAGCATCGGGACCCTCTCCTCCTCCGAGGGCCACCAGTCAGCCCACCTGGGCCCCTTCACCTGCCACCAGAGCAGCCAGAACTCCCTCCTGTCTGATGGATGCAGCAGCGCCGCTGGCGACGATCAGCACGGCGCTCTTGCCCCCGATCTGGGCCTCGCCGTGGAGCCCCCGTACGAGCGCGAGCAGGCTTTCGGGAGCCGCGAGCCCAAGCCGCCGCAGCCTGTGCTCAGGAAGCCCTCCGTGCCCGCCCCGACGCAGGCCTACGGGCAGAGCAGCTACTCCACACAGACCTGGGTGCGCCAGCAGCAGATGGTGGCCGCTCACCAGTACGGCTTCACCCCCGACGGGGAGGCCAGGCTCGGCGGCCGCGGCACCGCTGACGGTTCCGGCCTGGTGCAGACCCAGCCTAGGGTTCCGCTCACCCCTACCCGGGGGACCAGCAGCAGAGTGGCCGTCCAGAGGGGCATAGGCCCCGGGCCACATCCCCCCGACACGCAGAGACCCCCTCCCGGCAAAGCAGCGCTCAAACCCAGGATTCCAGATGTCAGAGTTGTGAATGGTACTGGCCCGGAGCTGAGCACAGACCCTTCCCCTGGCTCACCCACCCTGGACATCGACCAGTCCATCGAGCAGCTCAACAGGCTGATCTTGGAGCTGGACCCCACCTTTGAGCCCATCCCCACCCACGTGAACATGCTGGGTAGCCAGGCCAACGGCCCCGCAGCCCCAGACGGTGTGGGCGGCGGGCTGCGGGCGAGTGGCCGCCTGCAGGACACGGGAGAAGGCCCTGACAGGGCCCCCGCGAGGCAAGGTGAGCCGCTGTTCCGTGGGATGCATGCTTGCCCGGGTCTGTGTTTTGCAGAATGGGGATTTATGGAAGAGCGCCGGGCTCGACACAGGGTCCGGGGGAGGGGAATGAGGAGGACGGTTGGGGCCCTGGGCACAGCCTCGTGGGGACAGGCAGGTAACCGTGCACTCCAGGTACCGAAGATGTCTCCTGGCTGGCCACGCAGGAGACGGGAAGGCTGTCCGTGGGGCAGCAGCCTGCGAGCTGGAGAGCCAGGGCCATGGGGGTGGCTGGAGGCGGGCAGTGGCAGGGATGCCAGAGGGGCAGGTTCCGGAGAGTCGGGGCCGAGAGGCACGGCGGGAATCCCGGCCACCAGGCCCGGCTGCAGGATCGCGGGCCCTGAGGGCGTCCCTATGTGCACCCGGCAGCTCTGGGGGCTGTCCTGGGTAGGAGGTGGGCACTGTGCAGGCTCTCACCCTTAGGGCACGGCTGTGCAGGGCCAGGGCCAGGCCTTCCTGCCCACCTGCGAGACCTGGGAAGGCTGGGGGTAGCTGTGGCGGACAGAGGTGGCCTCTGGGTGTACGGCTGAGTGGACGTGGGGCAGGGAGTTGGGATCCGGCGTGTGACAGGCTCTCCACGTTGGTGAAGCAGAGGCTGTGGGCCCCGGAGAGCTGGCCAGGGCGGCCTGGGAGGGTGCCCCGCAGGCCGGGGGCACTGGGACAGAGGTGGGGTGTCCGGGTCAAGGAATGGAGTGTCCGTCTAGAAGCTTCCACACAGAGGAGGCAGATGGGGCCAAGGCAGACGTCCAAGCCTGCTGGGGTCTGGGGGAGGTGTGGCGCTGCAAGGACCCGGAGGTCACCTCGGGGCTGAGAGTGAGGCCAGGCCCTCCCGCGTCGGCGTGTTGGCGTGCGTCCACCTCTGGGGCAGCAGCTGGTTCCCTAAAGGCCCTGTCTCTAGAAGTAAAGACAGGAGGGGTGACAGAGGAAGAGCTCTGTTGCCTCCCCCTACTCCCGGGTCTGACCCTGAGTGCCGAGCCAGGGTGATGATGGGGCAGGGGTGCCGCTCTTCCCGCAGGCACTGTTCTCGGGGCCCTTTCATCTTCTTAGGCCCCTCGGCTGCAGGGGCGGATCCTGTCTTACAGTTGAGTTTCCAGAGGTGTCAGGAAGTGGCCTGCCCGAGGTCACATAGGTCATTCGCAGTAGAGCAGGATTCAGCCCCTGTGGCTGCACCCAGAGGCCCTGCCCGCTTTGCAGTCAGATGGAGTGGATTTCAGACCCCCACCCCCACCCCCCGGGTCCAGATGGCCTGGGTTACCTGAGCTTTGCAGACCTTGGTCCTGCTTAGCTGTGCATTTGGCTGACTGTGTGGCTTTGGGTTAAGGATGTAGTCTCTGAATTTCTGTTCGCTCTATCTGTTAAAAGAAACCCTATCACGTACCCGGCTGGTGGAAGTGCAGGACGTGCTGGTCCGCACGCCCCTGTAGGGTACCTGGATCATAAGTGTGTGGCATCCCCTCTTCCCTGAGTACCTGTGCCCCTGGTTGTAAGTAACTTGGAGCTGGACGGAGCTGGAAGAACCTCCTGGGAGTAGATTATCAGACTTTACCCTGTAGCCGTAGGACAACGGTAGTAACAGTAGCATCTAAATAGTTGGAAGGATTTGGATGTATGAATTCATGGAATCAGACACATTCAGGAGATTCTGAGTTTAAAAAAGGTTTCAGGGGCTTCCCTGGTGGCGCAGTGGTTGAGAATCTGCCTGCTAATGCAGGGGACACGGGTTCGAGCCCTGGTCCGGGAGATTCCCACATACCGCGGAGCGACTGGGCCCATGAGCCACAGCTGCTGAGCCTGCGCGTCTGAAGCCTGTGCTCCGCAACAAGAGAGGCCGTGATAGTGAGAGGCCCGCGCACCGCGATGAAGAGTGGCCCCCGCTTGCCACAACTAGAGAAAGCCCTCGCACAGAAACGAAGACCCAACACAGCAAAAATAAATAAATTTATAAACTCCTACCCCCAACGTCTTCTTTAAAAAAAAAAAAAAAAGGTTTCATTGGGAACAAAGCTATCTTCATCCTGTCTCTTATCTCACCAAACCTACTTAAAAGAAATTGCTTGGAAAAATTAAAACCAGAAACCTTTTTTTTGTATTAAAACCTCCTTTGAGATTTGGAAGCGGTTGGAGGCAGCTGAGTGTATAGAGGGAAAAGGATTCCAAGGCTCAGGTTACAGTCTGACAGCCTCCTTTAGTTCATTTGTTTTCCAGTTGATGGAACTCAGTCCCTAGTGACAACTTCTCCTTTATTCTTATAGCAATAAAACATAGAGCCTGGGATGTTAGAAAGTCTCTTCATTTCCTCCACCCTTTCGTTAGCTAATCTTAAATTACCTGATAAACTCATCGCTGTAATTATTGGAATATTAATTTTAGATCTTTTCTAGTTCCTTGTCTTATAAAGATAATGACATTTTTTAAATTAAAGGACTTGAATATTTCAACAGACCCGTAACATTCAGCACGTTAGGTTATTAATTATGCAAATTCAGTTAGAGTGTTTATTAATCCATTCATGTTTGATAGGAACCTCGGGCTTTTGCCAGTTTTCTTTTATACTTTTAAAACTATGGTGATGTCAGTAGATTAGGTATAAGCAATGTGTGTGCTAATCTTCTGAGACCTTTCTGAAATTTGCACGTGAGCTTCTGGTAGGAGGCCTGAGCAGCGATGAGCACCTGCCGGCGGGGCAGCTCATAGCTCACAGCACGAGGACTGGCCTTCTGACCCGGAGCTTGGCTTTCAACTCCAGAGTCAGCTCCTGTTTTAGGAGAGTGCCAAGCCGGGAAGTGTAGTGCCTTTGAGACTTGCACTACATTGATGAAAAGGATCTGGACGGTGTCAAGGGTTCTCAGAACAGCCTGCATGCAGACTTCTGGCTCTCATTCCGGGACATCTTGTATCGATAGAAATCCCATCAAAAGAATGTGCACGTCTGTAGCTTTCGGCCACTTGAATTGAGGTGGAGAGAGAACTTCCTTCCCTCCCTGGCTGGTATAGAGGACACTGGAGCCCGTTTGATTTTAATATTTAAATGTCAGTATTGACACCTCTCGGTTGCAAAAAGCTAGATCAGCCAGCAGCAGAAAAAAAAAATCACTGGATGGCACGGAAAGTCATAAAAGTGTACCACTAACCAACTGATTCTGAGTTGTGGAACATTCCAGAAGGTTTGGGGATGCTGGAACCCTGTGCTTGGAAGATGTCACACATCCATCCCCTAGGTGGGGGAGGCCAGGGCTGCCGAGCTGAGCTGGTCCACATGTGGCTCTAGGTTCTGCCGTGCTGAGTAGGAAGGGGACGATGAATCTGAAAGGCTCCATGACATTCCCAGGATGGTGGCTGTCATGCCCCAGATGCATTGTCCCATGTCTGTGTGCCTGAGGCTGAGCCCTATTGATGTGGGGCAGTATCTGACCAGAGTGGCCTCAAGTCTTGCACACAAATGGGAAGTAGGCCGGAAAGTTCCAAGATGCTGTATCTTCTACGGGAGACCCTCCCTGGCCTGCCTTGCATCTTGCCCCCAGATGCTGACTGCTGCACAGTGTCTTAATTCTGGCTGTAAATAAAGGTGTGTCGCAGAGACCTCAGCACCCTGAAGTTACTGAAATCCTTCACTCTTTGCAGATCATGTCCTGACTATGAGAAAGACCACCACTTATCTGGTGGTGGAGAGTTGGGAATGGTATTACCTGGAGCTCCTTCTGGGGCCTGCTGCATGTCCTGCACAGCTCACATTGCACCAGCTCTGCAGGCAGCAGCATGCCCACTGTGGCTCTGGTTATTTCTGAGATGAAAATTATTTGTGAAGGCTAAGCATCTTTTGAGAAAGTCTGCTTGCTATCAGCACAATAATAATACTGGTGAGGATGGTGGTGGTGGTAGGGATAATGATGGTGGTGATGGTGATGACGGTGGTGAGGGTGATGGTGATGATGATGATGGTGGTGATGGTGGTGATGGTGATGATGGTGGTGATGGTGGTGATGGTGATGATGATGGTGATGGTGGTGATGGTGGTGATGGTGATGGTGGTGATGGTGATGATGGTGATGATGATGGTGGTGATGGTGATGATGGTGGTGAGGGTGATGGTGATGATGATGGCGGTGGTGATGGTGGTGATGGTGGTCATGGTGATGATGATGGTGGTCATGGTGATGATGATGGTGGTGATGGTGATGATGGTGATGGTGATGATGATGGTGGTGATGGTGGTGATGGTGGTGATGGTGATGGTGGTGATGGTGATGATGGTGGTGAGGGTGATGGTGATGATGATGATGGTGGTGGTGATGGTGGTGATGGTGGTGATGGTGATGATGGTGATGGTGGTGGTGATGATGATGATGGTGATGGTGATGATGATGATGGTGGTGATGGTGATGGTGATGATGGTGGTGATGGTGGTGATGGTGATGATGGCGGTGATGGTGATGGTGGTGATGATGATGATGGTGGTGGTGATGGTGGTGATGGTGATGATGATGATGGTGGTCATGGTGATGATGGTGGTGGTGGTGATGATGGTGATGATGGTGGTGATGGTGATGGTGGTGATGATGATGATGATGGTGGTGATGGTGATGGTAAAGATGATAGTGACCACTGCCACACAGCTCCTGCCCTGTTCTGGGCGCTATGTTGAAGCTTGTCTGCATCACGCCTGACCTACATGCCCACCATAATGTGTAAACAGCGTCCATCTGTCTCACTATGCATCTCATGGCTGAGCCCTTATTCCACTAAACTCAGTTTTTGCCACCAGATCAAAACCCCTGGAGGGCAGTGCCAGTGACTTACTCATTTTGTTTCCTGACACGTGGAATGTTTGTAAATAGAGGGGATCTGGTGTTGGTGGAAATGCAGGTGACCCTCCAAAGACCCATGTGTCTCTGCTGAATTGGCACGGGGACCTTAGCGAGGTTTATCATGGGCAGTGTAGGGAGCCAGTCCCCACCCAGAGGCGAGAGTGGCCCCTCAGAGGTGGGGTCTCAGAAAGCCCTGGGAGACCTTGTAAAATGGGTTGAGATGTGGTGGCGTTTCACTCCCTGTAGGCGCTCAGCACCTCTGCAGCTCCCCTGCTCTGGGCTGACACCAGACCGTGCCTCAGCCACAGCCCGTCTGAGCGCTGCTGTGGCCTCATGCCGCCCCAGCCCCCAGGTCGCCCAGCTGCACTGCAGCCCTGCTCAACGGTGGGTTTCTTGGATCACATTTTTTAAATGAGGGGAGATTTCAACTGATAGTACCCAAGCAACAAAAGAAATGACTCAATCTGTGAAGTTTATGAATCCATGGATGGCAGGAAGCCAGCTCTGTTCTCCTCATACCTATGGGCTCCTTGTTTCCTGTTGTCAAAATATTTTATTCATGGTACATCAACCCCCAACCCACAATTGTCGGACCCTGGCAGACCCCGTGTTCTGCTTGCAGATGGCACTAGGACACTGTGCCAGGGCTCCCCATGTGCTTCTGCAGACAGACAGACATCCCTGCATGAGTGCTCCGTGGCAGAGAGCTCATTTATGCTGAAGGAAATTCACAATATATCAGCTTTCAGTAATTGATAGTGGAAAGCCTGTCAGTTTAAATTATATGTTAAAGGGGCTTCCCTGGTGGCGCAGTGGTTAAGAATCTGCCTGCCAATGCAGGGGACACAGGTTCGTGCCCTGGTCCGGGAAGATCCCACATGCCGCGGAGCATCTAAGCCTGTGCGCCGTAACTACTGAGCCCTCACGCCTAGAGCCCGTGCTCCGCAACAAGAGAAGCCACCGCAGTGAGAAGCCCGCGCACCGCAACGAAGAGTAGCCCCGGCTCGCCGCAACTAGAGAAAACCCGTGCAGCAGCAATGAAGACCCAGTGCAGCCAAAAATAAATACAAATCAATAAATTAAAAAAAAAAAAGGCACATTATAAATCTGAGAGTTGATGAATCAGTTCCTTTCGCTGCAGTGACCCTCACCACACAAACAGGCAGATTCGGGTGCCCCACGTGGTCACCTTGACGGACATCTTCCGACGTCCCTGAAAGGCCTGGAGTTGTGGCCTCTCCTGCCTGCTCTGAACCGCCTGGGCCAGCCTGCAGCTGTGGTTCTCAACCCCTCAAGCCCATGGTCCTGTTTTTAGAACATCTGTTTGCTGATGCCATCTTCACTACCCTGAAATCAGTCATAGCTGATGCAAACTACTTAAACACATAATTTAAAAAAAACCTATGTAACACCCTAACACTCGTGTTAAAGGATAAATAAAAAGAAAGCAATTTAAAATAAAACAACGTGCATCTCAAGGTGAAAACCCTTGGGCAGGCCAGCCTAGGAAACAGAAATCACCCCCTCAGATCTTTTTTATTGGGGAAAAATGCACCTAATGTAAAATTTACCATTTTAACCATTTAAAAATGTACAATTAAGTGGCATTAAGTACCTTCACAATGTTGTACAACCATTACCACTGTCTAGCTCTAGAGCACTTTTGTTATTTCAAAAGGAAATCTGTACCCATGGTCAGTCACCCCCATTCCACGCTCCCCCAGCCCCTGGCAGCCCCTAATCTGTTTTCTGTCTCTAGGGATTTGCCCCTTCTGGACATTTCACATAAATGGAATTGTATGATATGTGGCCTTTTGAGTCGGGCCTCTTTCACTCAGCATAAGGTTTTGCAGGCTTAAGGCTGAGTGATATCCGACTGCATGGACAGCCCACACTGCGCTTATCCAGTCATCTCTGGATGGTGACCTTTTGGTGGCTATGAATAGAGCTGCTGTGAACGTTCACGTGCAAGTATTCGTTTGAACCCCTGTTTTCAGTTCTTTGGGGTAAAACCCAGGAGTGGAACTGCTGGGCCACGTGGCAATTCTTTTGTTACCTTGCCGAAGAAGAGCTGCCCCCTCAGATGTTTGAAAGTCCGCTTTGGAGACCCCCGGAGGCCAGTAGTGACCTTGCCTTCTGGTTGCTGTGCGGCTTTTTACATCTGTGCTTTATATTACAAGCTTACTTTGAGTAAAACATGAGCGTAGGGCTTCCCTGGTGGCGCAGTGGTTGAGAGTCCGCCTGCCGACGCAGGGGATGCGGGTTTGCGCCCCGGTCCGGGAAGATCCCACATGCCGCGGAGCGGCTGGGCCCGTGAGCCATGGCCGTTGAGCCTGCGCGTCCGGAGCCTGTGCTCTGCAACGGGAGAGGCCACGACAGTGAGAGGCCCGTGTACAGCAAAAACAAACAAACAAACAAAAAACCCAAAAAAAACCATGAGCGTATTCCTGAAATTTCTTATAGTAGAAGGGTATCCTTCGTAGCTTTTTGGACACAATCATTTCCTTTTAAATATGTCATTCTAGAGGAAATGCTACCACCTAACCAAGCACTTTGGAGTTCCCCAGTGGAAAGGGTTTTTCACTTTTGCAATCCAAAAGGTAGGCTTTTTTTTTTTTTTTTTTTGCGCGTTACGCGGTCCTCTCACTGCTGCAGCCCCTCCCATTGCGGAGCACAGGCTCCGGACGCGCAGGCTCAGCGGCCATGGCTCAGGGGCCCAGCCGCTCCGCGGCACGGACCGGGGCACGAACCTGCATCCCCTGCATCGGCAGGCGGACTCTCAACCACTGCGCCACCAGGGAAACCCGAAAGGTAGTCTCTTTTACTCGGCCTCTTGGTGTGCTTTTGCTGGAGCCCGCTCTCGTTCCTGTACGCTTTCCTAAGGCTCTGGGGTCGGTCGGGTCAGAGAGGGCACCCCAGGACCACTGCTCCTGCCGAGGTCTTCAACATCATTCTGCACTCTGACTAGGGATTTCCAACAGACGTCACCCAGCTCTTCAAGAATATACCCTGCCGGTGAATCAATCCCTATTTCAGCTTAAAGGGAGGAAAATCTCCTTAAGTCATCCTGGGAACGTTTAAGCTGGGAAGAGTGTTTGGGCTTTTTGCTGTCGTTTTCCTTTTTCCACTCTCTAGAGGATGCACATGTTTATTTGAATGAGCTGAAGTCAGCAGGCCTCAGACTAACTTTGGAGCCAAGTAATCCAAATGAATCCTTGGTGATTGTTTTTGCTCCTGGGAATTCGAGGAAGTTTCCAGAACCCATCCGTGCAAGCCTTGATGATGCAGGCTTCATTCTTATACAATCGTATAAAGATAAATAAATAGCTTAAGGGTGCTTCAGCTTGCAGTGGCCCAGATAGAAGATGAAGGTCATGTTCTAGGAGCTCATGAGTTTCCACCTGCTTGTCAGAGCAGGCGTTTGCCGCCTGGCTGCACAGTGCACTCACCCGGGAACTTGACAAAACGCAGGTGCTGAGAGTGTCCACGCAGCTTCCGCCTCCGAAAGGCCTGGCTGAATTGGCCTGGGTCGTGGCTCGGGGGGTCAGAATTCTTCTAAATGCTCCCCACTTGTGTAACTCCAGTGTGAATCCAGGGTTGAGACCAGCCCTGGTTCTCGAGCTTGTCTGTGTGTTGGAAACGTGGGAGTTTAAAAAATAATGCTGACGCCTGGGCCTCACTCCCGCGGGTTGTGACTTCACAGGTAAGGGGTGAGGCCCGAGAGTCAGCATTTTTAGTGTGATTCTGGTGTGCGGCCACGTTTGAGAATCACTGTTTCACATTTGTGTTTCATCCTGGGCCTGTGTCCCAATCACCTGGAGGCTGACCCACTGTTTGCTGAGGCAGGAGAACTTCCCCCTGCTGTAGAGCTTCAAGGACAGGCGGGTATCCTGTGCCAGAGGTCTGGGCGGTGACTCCCTGTGCTGGCCCTGCCGCAGGTGCAAGCTTTATTTGGGCAGGCAGAGTGGGTGCTGTGACCCTGCCTCACTGCTTCTCAAGTTCCTCTTTAAGTAGGATCAGATAGTCGACCGGATAAATCTGAATCTGCCCTAGCACAGCGCAAGGAAAATACAGGTGTGCTCTGAGTTACCTACGACCATGTGTCTGCACTCTGTTACATGATTGGGAGTTCACTGTATTTCGGTGCAGAGTAGCCAAGGGGCTCCTGGCTTTGTAAAATCCAGTTTTCTAGTATTTTTACAGTTTTCTAGTCGTCCGAGAAAGTCGCCGCTTGCACCTCTGTTGGATCAGGGGTAAATTGGTGAGCACAATGCCACCCACCTCCCGAATTAGGCTGGATTCAGTGCTAGGTGCTGAGTGCTTGACGGGCACCCCGCAGTCTTGGCCTGAAAACCCCACGTCTCCAGGGCTTAGTGGGGGCATCCGGGTGCCCCTGTATGAGGACTGGCCCTCCTGCTCTGTCCTCAGCACCCCCGAACTTTCCCGCACTGACCCCATGCCACTTTCTTGTGGTGGCCCGTGTAAGGTTGCAGTACCGGACCCCGATCTCAGCAGGGCTCCATCCCTACGAGTGGCCTGAATGACCGGACGAGCAAGCCTTGCTTGTCTCTCAGGCTCAGCGAGCTCCTACGTCCCATAGGGAAGCTCAGCCCCACCCCACAAGCCTGGCTTGGGCTAAGGCAGTGCCTGGAAAAGCCGATGCCCTCAGGCCCAGCACGTGTCCTTGACCCCAGCTCCACCTGTGAGTAAAGTGAATTGTTAAAATGCTGAGATTCTCAGGTCTTTGGGAGTGGCCGTGAGGGGAACACCTGGGGACACCTGCCCCCCTTTCCAGCCTGAGTAGGTGGGTGCCGAGGCCTGGAGTGCGTCGTTCCGGTGACAGGAGGAAAGGAGAGGGGTCCAAAGACCAGCGTAGGGACTGGCCAGGAGTGGGCCGTGTCTGGTTGTGTGGCCATTGCAGACCACGTCACAATGCCACGTGTTGGCGGAAAAAAGCAGACCCCGAGCACGAGACTGGAAGGCAGCATTCTGTACAGGAAGAGCTGCTCCCACACCGACCCTCCACGGACACCGCGGCCGAGAATGTGAGCGGGGCTCGTGCGGGGACGTGCGGGTCACTGGAGATGGTTGGTAACTCTGTGGTCCTAGGTTGCCACGGTTTCTGCACTGAACCCTACTGCTTCTGTGACTTGGAGGGCGGTGGTGTCCTGGGGCGTTTTCTAGTGGCCGCACCTGGGCCGAGCAGGGCAGGGGCAGGGGCACCGGCTCCAGCTGCCCTTTGCCTGAGGAAGGCCCGTGGGAGGGGTCAGTTTGCCGAGCCACCTGCAGGGTCCCAGCCAGCACAGGCACAGGGCTTTAGTGCAGCGACTCTTTCCTGCTTTCATTCAATCTCCTGTTTCCTCTCTTCTTGGATCTGATTTCTCTACTGAGAAGGAGAAATATGGTCATGGCCGGATTTATGGAGTGGATTCTTGAATACAGTTCAACTCGTCCAGTGAAATGGAATCAAGGCCCTCCCTTGGGAGGGTGGGCAGCCTGCATCCGGCCATTGTTGGATGACCCGAGGGGTGGGGGCCCCCGCCCAGCGGTGCTCACGTCCCAACCTCGCGGACACCCTAGTCCTTCTCTCTTTAAATTAAAGTAACTTGTACAGCTCCTCTGAGCTTATTGGTGCAGAAAGCCACCTCCCATAGGATTGTCTCTGTATCGGATGAGAAGGTCCAGCGGACTTGTCAGAATGACAGATTAATCAAACACCAAACACGTTTGTGTTTATGGATCTTCACATAGAGACTAAATACGGGCACAGACCTCAGGCATATTGCAGATTGGCCTCCAGACCATCGTCATAAAGCAAATATCGCCTCAATAAAGTGACTCAGACAGATTTTTCTGGTTTCCCAGTGCGTATAAAAGTTACGTTTACACTGTACTGGAGTCTATTAAGTGTACAATAGCATTATGTCTAAAAAAAAAGTATACATCCCTTAATTTCAAAATACAAAACAAAAAAAGTAATTACAGGAGTAATATCATAGACCACTGATTACAAATTACCATAGCAAATATAATAATAATGAAAAAGTTTCAAGTATGGTGAGAATTACCAAAATGTGACACAGAGACGTGAAGTGAACAGATGCCGTGGAAAAATGGTGCCGATAGACTTGCGTGATGCAGGATTGACACAAACCTTCAATTTGTAAAAAACAGTATCTGCGAAGTGCAGTGAAATGACGAGTGCCTGTACTAGTACAGAGTTAGTTCTACTAGAATTAGAACTAGTAGAGAAGGACTTGGGGACGTCTGTGAGGTCAACTCAGAGTTCTACAAAATGTAAAGAAAACTTATTCTTCTTAAAAATGATCTGGATCTTGTTTTCCTGACTTTAAAAGTAAGACCTGTTATTAGTGAACACTTTAGAAGATATATTGGGTTGGCCAAAAAGTTCGTTCCGGTTTCCCGTAACATCTTACGGAAAAACCCAAACGAACTTTTTGGCCAACCTATTAGATATTTAAAAAGGAAACTCTTCCCAGTGCCTAGAATTCCACGACCCAGAGACAGACTCTTGTGAACATTTTGGTACACTTTCTTATTTTTAAAAATCAAAATGAATTCATAGATAGAATGCCACATGCTCACTTTCCCACGCTGCTCTTTTCACGTAATGTTTTCGCATGTTTTCTCCCTTCACATTCCGTCAAACAGGATTTTCAGTGACCGCATGAATCTTCCTCTGGCATGTTTGGTGGCTGCAGTTTTCACAGTTGGTTCTTTCTGTGGGCTTGTATCCTGCACTGGCTTTTGCTGCATTATTTCATTGAGCCTGGACTAGTCCTC
This sequence comes from Lagenorhynchus albirostris, assembly GCF_949774975.1. NCBI lineage: Eukaryota > Metazoa > Chordata > Mammalia > Artiodactyla > Delphinidae > Lagenorhynchus > Lagenorhynchus albirostris. The sequence goes on along the minus strand of NC_083102.1, from coordinate 98,591,463 downwards.
ATTTCATCCCTGAGACGTCTGTCGGACCGTCCAGTGGGCACAGAGGCAGACCTGCTCCGCGCTTGGCCAGAGGCGGACTGCCCGAGCGGGCCGGGGAGCCGGCGTCTGCCAGCGGGTGGGCCTGGGGTCACATGCCCTTTGCCCAGCCCCACTTCCACCGTCAGACCAACGATTCTCGGACAGGAAGGCCTTTAAAACCCGCCTCCTCCTACCTTTGGTCCAGGCTGCTCTGCGCTCACCTGCTCTGGGAACTACACCCCCAGCCAGTGTTTTTACTCAAATGCCAAAGGGGTCGTTTCCAGAGATCGTAAGGAAGAAGCCATTGTTCATCTGAAATTCACTTGAGGGGTAGAAGGATTTGAGAAGCAAAGCGGGCGTCCACTGCCCCTTGGCACATGGGCAGAAGGAAGGGTCCCCGATCTCAGCCGGTGTCCCTTCCATCATCCGCGTTAGCCGTCATGAATCACTGAGGTGCCGACAGCACCACTCGTCTGTGTGGGTGGGCCGCGCCGCCCAGGCCTGTGGGCCACCGTCTGCACTGAGCAGGCCTTTTGAAGTGGGAGGGGACAGTGGCACCTCCTGGCTGACCCGCCCCTCGCTTGGCACCGGTGGGCGACGACAAGCCGCCCTGGGGGAGTGGAGTGTGCAGTGGGGGGTTTTTGTCCGGCTCCACGGCGCACCAAACCCCTGTCTGTAGCTTGCTGTGTGGGATGGGGCAGGTCTCAACTCGAGACCCCATTTTCCTCATTGGCAGAAACGACACAGCACACCGCCTGGCTGTTGTGAGGCAGCCGGGCTCTGCTTCCCGCTTGCCTCCCGGGCAGAGGTGGGCACATGTGGGCATATCCCGGCGCCGCGGCTGCGTCGTGCACCCCTCGTCGTTTCTCCAGGAGCATCACCCTGGGGTCGGGGTGGTGCTGGGGACCCTCCTGTCTACACTGCAGTCTGATAGGAGGGCAGGGTCTGTCGCCTGCGGGGGCCTGGGCTCTGATGACCGTGGTGCCTGTATCTTTGCCTCTTTGGGAAGGGAAGACACGCTCTGCGGGGAGAGCAATGCTCTGTGCAGGTCACAGCCTGGAAACGGGGTCTCCTGTGGAGCTTGTGTGCGTGCCCCGACCCCTGCTCTCAACGTTGGTCCTGGCATAGACCCTCGGTGGCCGCCTGGGACCACACTCTTGCAGGCCGGGGAGCGGTGAAGTATTGCTTCATGATTATTGAAGAATGAAACCCCTAACTGCTGAACCACATGCCCTATTACTTAGGTTCAGTGAAGGCACTCGAGGTGGTATTTGATACGAAGAACACTTTACAGGAGATTTTTTTTTTTTTTTTTTGCGCTACACGGGCCTCTCACTGTTGTGGCCTCTCCCGTTACGGAGCATAGGCTCCGGACGCGCAGGCTCAGCGGCCATGGCTCACGGGCCCAGCCGCTCCGCCGCACGTGGGATCTTCCCGGACCGGGGCACGAACCCGTGTCCCCTGCATCGGCAGGTGGACTCTGAACCACTGCGCCACCAGGGAAGCCCCAGGAGAGATTTTTAAGTGAAGAAAAGTCTCTTTGTTATCTTCATTTGTGCCTGAGAGAGAGAACATCAAGAAATGGTTGCAAACCCCTGTGTTCCATAGGGACATTTCTGGGGTCACTCACGGACGCTGTCTCAGGGCCTCATCTGGAGGAAGCCCAGGACTGAGGCCACACGTGGCTCCGAATCAGCTGAAAGGACAGACTGAGTTCCCCGGCTACTCTGAAACTGGACTGTTACAGGAAACCTGAAGAGAGGTTTTTAAAGTCTAATTAACATAACATTGTAAACTATCCTTCAGTTAAAAAAACAAATCTAAGCTTCCTTCTCTGGAACTCCCTCCTCAGTTCTGCATATTCCCTCTTGGGCCCTGGTGCCACCTGGACATGTTTTTATAGCCGGGCCTTTGCAGTACATCCTTGAGGCTGTGCTGGCTGGTTTTTATACGCAGGGCCATACACGGAATGGGGCCTCAGTTCCTGGAACCCTCTGGTTCAAAGGTCAGGGCTGAGGTCACGGGGCATTGAGGTCGGGGAGCATGCCCACACTCTCCGCACCTTTCTGGGGCTTCATGCCACGCAGCGTGTTGGAGTGATGGCAGTGTGCTGTTTCCACAGAACACCATTTATTATCCTGCACGTTGAACAGAAGCTGTCTTCCCGTCCCCAGATCCCTTGTCCGGAAGGCTTTGGGGCAGCGCAGCAGCGCGGGCTGTGGATCTCTTGGCTGTGATGGGCTGCAGGTGTCAGTGCGCGATCTGGGTGGAGGTGTTTCTTTGGATGAGGTGCTCCGTGCTCTGTGTAACCCCTGCAGCCTTGGAGGAGGGCGTTGGCGCTCCGCCTCTCAGGGCAGCCAGGCTCGCACAGGCCCCTTCTGTCCCCACTCTGCACCCTTGTTGCCCCGGTGACAGCATGCGAGCCCGTGCCTGGGCCCCAATCCTCCGGGGGGCCAGCCTCTCCCTGCGGCCTCACGCCTCCCGGTGCCCGCTCCCTCGGTGGCTCCACGTGCCCATCCGGGGGCAGGTCTGTGGCCGTTGGGCCAGTCCTGCAGCGCCGGTCTCGTGGAGGGCGGGAACCCGAGGAGGGACCCGGAAGAGGACCGCAGGACGGTGGTGGCGCTGTGTCAGTGTGCATGTGTTAAACGCATTTTATGTCATCCTCAGCCCAGTTTTTCTCTGCAGGGGAGAAAAGGGGGCGAGCATTGTGCTCGTTTTTCACATAATGAAACGGGGGCTGGAGGATGCCCTGCGGCTTGTCCTCCAGCTGGTGAGGGTGGACACGAGCCTCCAAATCCCGAATCCTAATGCCCTCTCCCCTCGCCCCTCCAGGCCGGGTCTTAGCGGACAGCTGTTGGAAACGGAGGAAGGATGTCAGGAGGGGTGGAAGGATTCTTCTGGGAGGGGCCGGCCACTCGGAGACCGGGTTTAGATCTCGCCCACTGGGTCACCAGCTGAATGGCACCCAGCAGATGTCCTCCCGTGTGACACGGAGGGCTGTGCCCGGCTGGCCTCTGTCCGAGGAAGGGACCCTCGGGAAGCTGGAGGGTTTGGGGGGGGCGCCCGCGAAGGAGTCGCACTCCTCTCCTCACTGGACACAGCTGTTGAGTGTTCTCCCTCTGTGGACGGAGCTCCCTTCACGCGGCAGCCTTTGAATTCCACGCAGCTTCTGAAAGGCCCTGCTGAGGGAGGGGCACTACGCTTGCCGGGGTGCTCACGTGACAGTGTGTTCACAGCCGCGGGCAGAGTCTCTCCAGATGAGCCATTGGTAATTTAAACCCCACCTTTAAATTCAGTGTCATCGTGACCGTCACAGTTGTAGGGATTACATCGCTTAAATCTGAACTGTAGGGGAAACCCTTAACACGTCTGAATTTTCAGAGGATATCATCGATAGAAACATTGCCATCCTAACAGCCTGCAGCAGGTTTCCCAAACCACCAGTCGTGAGAGTCCACAGATCGATTGCAGCCCCCGACCCCTCCCCCCTCCCCCATAAAGTGAGTCTTAGTTGGTTGGAGCAGGGCTGAGGATCTGTGACATTTCTTGCACTGGACAGTGGGACAGTGAATGCCGACTGTTGGTGCTTGAATTAAGCTTTTTTTCCCCCAGGATTTCTTGCTGTTAAGCGTCAAGCTGTCACGTGCAGGGTCCTCACTCAGCCCTGAAGCTCTGCAGGTGGTGTGGCCTTCGGGCCACTCTGGCCCTGACGGGCGGTGGGCAGACAGGGCTCGCACACAGCTCTGGCATGCTGTAGGTCACACCCAGCCTGGTCGTATCCCAGGGCCCTGGGTGCCGTCCTAGTGCCTGGTCCTGCCCAGAAGCCGGTTCCGGAGGGAGTAGGCCGGCGCCGGGGCTGCTTCCTCCCTGCCCCGTGAGTCTGAGGATGCCCTCGGTTGCACGTCCACATGCAGCAACCCCCGTGGCTCCCCTGAGCAACCAGTGTGGACCAGCTATGAAATACAAATTATCTCTGACACTTTGAAATAAAAAGTATACAGGTTAACAATTCTGATATCACTATACCTGTATACTGGGATTGAGCATAAACAAATAGGTGATTCATAGAGGTCACAAAGAACGGATACAATTTTTTGTAAAGATGCAGGACAACATATCAAGAAGGTGACCGTTTGTGTAGGCAAATGGATATGTATTTATGTTTGTGACTCAAGGAAAGATTTCTGTGTCTCTGGTCTGAGTGGTTGTTACCTCCTTGGTGGTCATAAGGCAAGGTGCAGGCAATGTGACCCCAAAGTTGACCACAGATGCCCTGAGAAGGGGAAGACGGATTATGCGGGCAGAGGTCTCAGACTAAGTCCCAGGGCCTGTGGCCATCAGGGGGCCCACCCTGGGTTCTTTGAAGCTTGACCACCACCAAGAATCTGTCTTGCTCGCTTAGCCAGGGGAAAGAAGCCTCGATCCTGGGTCCCAGTCTTTCTCTGTCCCTTATGCTTCCTGAGCACCTCCTGTGTGCCGGGCCCTGGGGAACCGGCCAGGCACGATTCCCTGGTGGAGCTGACGCTGGGAGAAACAGCCAGGAACATGGACAACGGCCAGTTCACACAGTAACAGGATGAGCCTCGAGAGGGTCACGCTGGGTGAAAGACGTCAGACAGCAAAGGACGTGGAGTGTGTGATTCCATGTACATGAAGTGTCCGGAATAGGCAAATCCGTAGAGGCGGAAAGTAAATTAGTGGTTGCCAGGAGCTGGGGGTCGGGAACAGGGAGTGAACGCTCCCCTTAATGGGCATGGACGGGGTTTCATCTTGGGTGATGAAAATGTTCTGGAACTGGAAAAAATAAAACAAAGAATGCCTCTGAGAAGTTTTAAAGTCAGTTTTAACTGAGGGTCAGTGCTCTCCTCCATGATGAAAACGCCTGCGGCCCACGTGTCTCTCTCCTAACAGGTGACGAGCCGCTGGGCGGAAGATTCCGGAAGCTGAGCCTCGAGCAGTATGACAGCAATGCTGGGGAGCAGCCAGCCTTCTCCACATGCGGCTGGGGCAAGACTACCAGTGCGGAACAGGCCCCAGGCCTGGCGCCTTTTCTCTCTTCAGACAACGCCAAGGAGGTATACGCACCCCGCCACCCAGAGCCTGGCCTGAGCCCCGTCCCAAGTCACCAGTTCAGTTCCCCACCCGCCTTCACCCCCGTCTCACACACGACGTTCCTCCCTGAAGGCAGGTGGTGTTGGGGGGAGCCCAGCTGTGCACCAGCCAGGATCCTGGTGGGATCCCCGCTCTCCCGAGAGAGCCGTGCGGGCGTGCACCTCACTCACTGCGGTCATCTGAGCCTCTGTGTTCTGATCTGTAGAATGGGGATGAGGGGCCCAGCATGCAGGTGGGTCGTGAGGGTAGAGGTCTCAGAGCTCCATGGCTGGACGGCGGCAGTAAAGGGCAAACAGAAGTCATCGCAAAGGACCCCAAGTCCCCAACCCAAGGCCTCCCGGCGTCCCCGGGAGGGAGGAAGAAAGCGGGTCCACGTGGATGTGTGCTCCGTGGGGAGATCTACAGAGCATCTTTGGGGAGGCGTACTTAAGGCTTTTATTCAGAATTGAAGTAAGACAGGTTGGCAAACCCCCCAACGATGAACCCTTTGAAATTAGGGTTTCATTGACTCTCATGGTGGAAAAGTTGGAACCTAGAATAGACGAGAAAAGAAAGTCACCAGTAGTCTTAACACACACACACACAGAACCAGTGTTAATATCTGGGCTACGTCCTGCCAGCCTCTTCTCTGTGCCTGTGTTTTTAATTCATTGGGTATTTTGTGTATCTGTGGACACACCACAGGTGACAATTCTTTCACCCTGCCTTTTTCACTTAACGCTCACTTTCCCTCTGCTGCACAGACTCTCTGCTAACTCCACTTATGAGCTGTGTAATGTTGACCACAAGACCCTTCCCTCTACCTTGACTGTTATTGAAGCTTCTTCCAGTTTTCCACCGCTGCCTCCTGTCCCCAGTCTCAGACGAGGGTTGGCTCAGTGGGTGCCAGGGGCCCCCAGCCGTCTGGAAGTGGCCTTCACCTAACCAACGCCCCCCTGCCGATTTCAGGCGGTGATCACCACGTATCCCCCAGACCTGGGTGTGATCGACGGCAGGATCTTCTCTCCAACCAGCAGTGGCAGTGAGTCCATCTCTCCCACACCAGCATTTCCTGTATCTCCAGAAACGCCGTATGGTAAGAAAGAAGCAGAGCTCGCAGCGTGACATCCCACCCCTTGAGGGAGCGGAGGGGACAGCTCGTCACTCTGCTTTCTCTTTCCAGCCACAAGAAGCCCACGTTATCCTCCGTTCAGCCCATCCGGGCCGCAGATGGGCAGCCCCAGCGGTCTGTACAAAGGAGCTCCTGGTAAGAAACCCACCTCCTTTCCTCCGCTCTGGATGTCCTCTCATGCAGAAATATTTCCACGTGTGTCACATCTCAGCAATGTGGCTCTGGCTGGGGAAGGTGCAGGGACACTGCGGTGCAGTCCGCTGGGGTTAGCAGTGGTGTTGAATCTCTGCCTGGCGTCCTGCAGGTGTGCTTCTGTTTTCTTCTGCTCACTGAGCACTTTCAAGCGTTGATGCGGAGGGTCATGGTGCTCTCAGCAGCCGCACATCGGTGCTTTTCAACTCCCTGTGGCATTACTGGGAGTTGAAAGAAGAAGCTGGAACACCCGACCCTCCCTTTTCAGAGGAGGTGGGGGCCACAGAGAGCAGCGAGCTCCCTGCTCTGAGTGGCACGGCTGCCCTCGCCCGCTCACACAGACCTGTCCTGGCCCCTTACGTTCTCGGCCACCATCCTGGATCTCCCCAGCGAGTGGCCGCTTCTGGACGGGTCTGCTTCCTCCCTGGGCACGTGTCATACTTGCGGGGTCGAATTTGTCTTTGCACCGGCCCCGGAGAGGGAGTTAACGCAGCGGTGGTGGGTTCCTCAGCACCCCTTCCTGGTATGGACATTCCCCACCTGCCTTGAGAGTCCAGGACGGGCCTGGCCCCGGGCAGGAGGGGAGGGGACGTAGCTCAAGCTGAACTTACACTTTAAAATCGCTCTTCTCTGTAACTGTGGATTCCTTATGCGGCTGCTTTTCTGCCCTGGGGAAGCTGAGTGAGGGTTCCCACTTCTGCTCATTAGATGCACTTTTGGGGGAGGGGGAAGCAGACATTGTGTTTAAATCCCACCTCTTACGCAGGGGAGGTTGTAGTGATGACAGCTAGCTCCATTTTCCTTCTTTTTCCAGAGAAAATGAGATCCATGTGTCATTTAAGAGAAGGGCCAGTTTTCTTCCCAAAGATACTTGCTTTTAGCATAGAATTAAACTGCACGTCTTTCTTAGCAGGTGTAACTGAAATGAAGGGTAAGAAGAAATGCGTGCTGTGTTGGTGCATTTGTTTGTACATGTAGGAGCACAGCATGAGAAGTGCCTGTGTTCCTGTGTGTGTGGTGCACGGACTCACACACGTGAAGCCGTGTGTCTGTTCTTCTGTGTTTTAATAATTTAGATAGAAGCAGAGGGCCATGCCTCCATTTCCACACAGCCCCCTCCTCCCGGAGTCGACCACGATTAATGGCTAATTTGAACGTATTTAGTGGATTCTGGCTAGAGCCCAGCCTCTGACACGGAATTCAGTCAGATCCCACCACTCCAAGACCAGGTTCACTGGAAACATGCTGGTGACAGCAGTAGAGGGTGGATGATAAGCTTGAGGAAGGAAAGTACCAGAGAAAACCTTCAGACTCACTAACAGCTCCGAATGTGGGCCGCTAGGGCCCTTGGGTGGAGGTCACAAGCCCTTCCTGAACTTGAGAAGGGCCTGGGGGCTGAACGAGCTCGGCGTGCCCTGTGTGCGCCGCGGGGTGACCGTCCTGGCCTGGAGCATCAGGCCCTGGGACAGACGTGGGCTGCGTGGGCCAGCATGTCCGTGTGTGACTGTGCGGCCCTGCACATCCAGTGTGGATTAGGCGTCTGTGCAGCCAGTGTGTCTAAGGAACTTGGGTGTGCAGGTGTCCGCTTGGAAGAAGTAGGGCTTTGATTTCAGATACAAAAAGCAAACATGTGAAATTGGAGCCGTTTAATCTTAAGAACACCTTCCGAGTCTCCATGTTTTCATTTCGGCAGTCCCTGAGGACGTTAGCCCAGGGGGAGCTCAGAGACACACACACAGCACTGGCTGGGGGCCCCGTGTGCTGTGCACAGTCGAGGGGTGGGTGGTGGCTGACCCCTGAGGCACAGCGATGGTGGTGGCTCACACTTAGGGACTACATTCACCCCTCTTCTAAAAATATAAGCAGAGAGCAGTGCAATTATAAACGGGGAAACAGAAAATAACCCGAAGAGCTGATTCTTGGAAAAGATCAAAGAATTTGACAAACCTCTAGAAAGACTGACAAAAGAGAGGGAAGACACATATGCTAATATCAGAATGAAATAGGGCTATTGCTGAAGACCCTGTAGAAGCCAAAAGGACAATAAGGGAATATTACAGACAACGTATGTAGTGTTTAATGATAAGCACAAATTGTAAACAATGTGAAACAGACCGTTTGAATACCCTGTAACTATTAAGGCAATTGAATTGGTAATTTATTAAAACTCCCCAAAAAGAAATCTCCAGGCTCAGATGGTTTCACTGGGGAATTCTACCAAATATTTAATGAAGAATTAACACTAATTCTACATAATCCCTTTCAAAAAATAGATGAGGAGGGAACACGTTCCAATTCATTCTTTGAAGGTCATGTTGCCCTGATAACAAAACCAGACAAAGGCAATGGCAAAAAAGATAACTATAGACTAATTATCCCTTATGAACATAGACACGAAACTGTTTAACCAAACAGAAGCAAATAGAATTCAGTAATATATAAAAAGAAGTATACACCATGGCCAAGTGGGACTTATTCCAGAGATGCACGACTGATTCAATATTTGAAAATCCATCAGTGCGATCCACTGTATTATCTGGAGAAAGAAGAAAAATCACATGATATCAATAGATGCAAAAGAAGAATTTGACAAAATTCACACCCATTAATGACTAAAGACCCCAGCAAAATAGAACGGAGCAACTACAAAAACCCTACAGCTAACACCACTATTGCTCCACATAACGCTGGAAGTTCTCCAGGGGCACCATGCAAGAGAAGGAAATAAAAGATAACAGACTGGAAGGGAAGAAATAAAACTGTCCCTTTTGGCAGATGTCGTGATTGTCCATGGGGAAAATTCTAAGGAATCTACTAAAAAACCTCCCGGAACAAATAAGTGAATTCAGCAAGGTTGTTGGATATTAAGATAAGCACTCAAAAATGAATTATATTTCTATATGGTAGCAACAAACATGTAGAAACCTGAATTTAAAATACAGGTGTCGGGACTTCCCTGGTGGTCCAGTGGTTAATAAGACTTCGCCTCCCAGTGCAGGGGGTGCAGTTTCGATCCTTGGTCAGGGAGCTAAGATCCCACATGCCTCGCGGCCAAACAACCAAAACATAAAAACAGAAGCATCAATAAAGACTTTAAAAAATAGTCCACATCAAAGAAAAATGTTAATAAAAAAATAAAAATACAGTGTCATTTATAATTGATCCGAATTGAAATACTAAAGTATAAAGCTAACAAAACATGTACAAGACTTATATGCTGAAAACTACACAGTGTTGATGAAAGAAATAAAAGAATATCTAAACAAATGGAGAGACATGTTCATGGGTTGGAACACTCAACCTGGTACAGATGTCATTTATTCCCAAATTGGTGCATAGTTTTAACAATTCCTATCAAATTCCTGACAAGGTTTTTTTGTAGATATAGACAAGATAATTCTAAAATTTATATGGAAAGGCAAAGGAACTTGAGTAGCTAAGACAATTTTGAAAAAGAATAAAGTGGGAAGAATGGATTTGCCTAATTTCCAGATTTATTATATAGCTACAGTAACTAAGACTGTGTGGTGTTGGTGGAGGGATAGACACAGAAACCAATAGAAGACCCCAAAATAGACTCATACAAATATGCCCAATTAATTTTTTTTTGAAAAAGGTGCCAAAACAAGTCAATAAAGGAAAGATAGCCTTTTCAACAAATAATGCTGGAGCAAATGGGCACCCACAGGCAAAAAAAAAAAAAGAACATTAACCAAAGTCTCACATCTTATACAAAAATTAATGTATAATGGATCAAAAACTTAAACGGAAAATGGAAAACTATAAAGCTTTTACCAAGAAAATAGAGAAAATCTTTGGGGTCCAGGCTGGGCAAAGGCTCTTAGATTAGCACCAAAAGCGTGATCCGTAAGAGGAAAAATTGATAAATTAGACTTCATTAAAACTGAAAATTTTTGCTATGGAAAGAACATGTTAAGAGGATAAAAAGACAAGCTACAGACTGGGAGTAAATATTTGCACTGTGAATACTCAGCAGTAAAGAAACAAACAATCCAGTTAGAAAATGGGCAAAAGAGACGAAGAGACGTTTCACCCAAGAGGATGTGCAGGTGGCAAATAATCACATGACAAGATGTTCAGCATCCTTAGCCTTCAGTGAAGTGCAAATTAAAGCCACAGTGAGACATCACTACAGACTTGTCAGAAAGGTTCAAAATAAAAATAGTGACAGCATCAAATGCTGGTGAGGATGTGGAGAAACTGGAACTCTCATTTACTGCCGGTGGGAACGGACAATGGTGCAGCCTCTCTGGGAAAGAGTTTGGCCGTTTCTTAAAGAAACTGAACATGCAACCACCATGTGACTCAGCAGTTGCACTCCTGGGTTTTTGTCCCAAAGAAATAGACTTATACTCACACAAAAACCTGAACAGAAATGTTTATAGCAGCTTTATTCTAAATGGCCCCAAACTGGAAACAACCTGGGTGTCCTTCAGCAGGTGGATAAATAGACTGCAGTCCATCCACACCATGGAACACAGCTCAGCCATGAAAAGGAACCAGAATGTTGATGCAGCGGTGGTGCCACACCTGGGTGAATCTTCAGAGCAAAGCCATTCCCCAGAGTTTACATCCTGCATGGTTCCGCTTAACGTAATATCCTTTAAATGGCAAAATTATAGAAATGGAGAACATATTAGTGTTTCCTAGGAGTTTGGAGGGGGTAAAGGTGGAGGGGGAGTGGAGGGGTCCTTGTGGGGTGGGAATGTTCTCTATCTTGACTGTATGAATATCACCATCCTGGTATAGCTTAGTAAGATATTACCATCGGGGGGAACTGGATAAAGAGTATAGGGGATCTCCGTGTGACTGTACCATGATCTCAACATTAAAAGTTTAATTTAAATCCCATTGGGGGAAATGGTGTGGCTGTGGTTGAAACAGTATTTATTGGCTGTGAGTTGACAGTAGTTGAAGCTGGTGACGTCCTCACAGAGGTTCATCATACTACTCTGTCTACTTTCGTATTTTTTGGAATTTTCTATAGTGAAAAGTGAAAGTATAAAATGAAGGACTACTTGGTGTGGAGTGGACCTGGGTGCAGTCTGCCCGTGTTTATTATTGAGCACTTCTGTTCCGCGGTGCTCTGCTGGGTTGGTGTGAGCCCAGAGACCCAGGCCTGCCCTCCTGGAAGTGCAGTAGGTACAGCAGGGATGCGCCCAGTGATCCCACGACAGGGAAGAGCCCAGGACAGGACGATGGCACTCTGCCGATTTGTAGTGGTTGTTTACCTGGTGAGGAGGTCTGAGGGTTTGACGGGCGAGTAGGGTAAGTGGGAGCTAACTAGGGGAATGGAGGGGGGCGTTTGGGATGGAAATACAGCAGGGGCGGGCCTTGTGGCAGAGGGTACTGCGGACCAGGACAGGATGGAGACGGGGCTCTGGAGGGCAGTGGAGGGGTGAGAGAAGGCCCAGCCACAGCTGTTCTCTGCAGCCACAGAAGATGGGGTATGTCTTGAGACGGGGAGACCACTGCTCAGACTTCTGTTGTCACGCATTGATCCGGCTGCGGTATGCACGGCAGCAGTCGGAGTAGGCAGTGGGGTAGAGCATCAAAACGATTTCAGAAATGGTGGGAGGAGGTGGGTTGGATTTGTGGGAGATGCAGGTGGTGTGATCAACTGACCCTAGCAGAATGGATTGGGGCCTTTGTAACGATTTCTGACTTCGTTGCTATTAATATTACGATGGCAGCTGTGTTCTGGCTTCCTTTAGTTAGTGTGCAGTTAGTACAACACTAACGACATAAAATTCCTCTGTGTGTCTTATTACATCAAACTGAACTAGGTACCCGCTTAGTCAGTGTAAACCCAGGTGTGTCAGGTTATTTCCCAGACAACCAGCAGACAAGTGTCGGGGAGAAACAGAGCAGGACACCAGTGAAAGGTGGTAGAGACAGATTTTATTTGGTACTGTTGCAGCAGGGGAAGGAGCTGAGCTCAAATCCTAATGCAGCAGATACAGCCAAAGAGCAGTGACAGGGTCAGGGGATGAAAAGTTACTAAGGAACATCAAGGAAGGGACATTCTTGCCAAACTGGCCCAACAGGATCTTGCTGAGGACAGGCAGAGGGCTTAGACATCAAGGAGGAGTTGAGGAACTTGATCAGAGAGCAGGCAGGGGGGATGACTTAGCAGAATCCTTGCTAAAGGCTGGGCCCTCCGAGGACAGACATCAAAGGCCAAGACCCTATCTCCGGTTTGGTCAGGGAGGGAGAGTTTGTCTCAGGAGAGGCCCATGTTATCCCCTGGAACCTGGCAGTGCACCTTTGCCTGCAGCTCTTGCCCTCTGCTCTGGGTAGCACACATCCTGTTCTGTGTCCCTCCAGGTCCTGTGGCACTTAGTTTAAGCCCCCAGACTCCAGTGCCAGGGGTCCCGGGAGCCTGCCTGGCTCGTCGCTGCCACAGGCGGCTCATACCAACCCCTCACCTCTGCAGTCAACAAGCAAAGTAAAAAAAAGCAAGCTGAGGTTGGTGATGGGTGGACCAGAGCCCAGAGTAGCCCGCCCTTCCCCAGCATGTGCTCCTGATGCCTTGGGCCTGGGCCTGGCAAGCTCCTCTTTTAAATTACGGTACCTGCCCCAGGAGAGCGAGGGATATTTAAATGTTTACTCAAATAACGAACACTTAAATATGAATTCACATACTGCTGAGTTCTCCTAGCAGTGTGTTGTAACTAGAAGAGGAGGCCGTAACTTGAAGGACTGGGGACAGGTAGCGGGGGGGAGATGGCAGGGCGGCCGCAGGTGCTGGCAGGACAGCTGGTACCAGGGGCTGGACCGTGAGCTCCATGGGGAGAGACGGCAGGATCTACCCACCTGGGACCCTCAAGGAGGAGCCTGGAATGGCCGCCCTCGGGACTGTCTGTTCCGTGCATCCCTGACACAGCCTACATGACACCCCAGGAAACACATGTCTCCGGGGCCACCATCCTTAGAAATGCCAGATGTGAGTCTGTGATACTCTTATTTGTAAAAAGAAATATATATTTGGTTTTCCTTATTTCTGGCACCAAGCTCCTAAAGCCTTTGGAATTTCTTAAGTGATTAGAACATAACGATGTTTGTCATGTTAATGACGTGACTTTTGGAAAGGATGGAGGGCAGGTTGCCAGGGGAACCAACCTTGTGATTAGAGGGTTGGAACTCTCAGTCCCACCCCCCTGACCTCCAGGGAGGGGAGTGGGGCTGGAAGTTGAATCAGTCGCCAGTGGCCAGTGATTTATTCGATCCTGCCTATATAATGAAGCCTCCAGAAAAACCCAAAAGGACAGGGTTCAGGCAGCTTCCCAGCTGGTGACCATGTGGAGATTTGGGGAGAGTGGGATGCCTGGAGAGAGCATGAAAGCTCCACGCCCTTCCCCATGCCTTGCCCCATGCACCTCTTCCGTCTGGCTGTTTCTGAGTTATAGCCTCATAGAATAAACTGTTGATCTAGTGAGTAAAATGTTTCTCTGAGTTCTCTGAGCCACTCTAGCAAATTATTGGAAGCTGAGGAAGGGGTCGTGACCACCTCTGATCTATATAGCCGGTTGGTCTGAAGGGAGGGCAGTCCTGTGGGACGGAGCCCTTAGCCTGTGGGCTCTGACGCTGTCTCCAGGTAGAGTTGAGTTGAATTGTAGGACCCCCGGCTGGTGTCGGAGCGTTGCTTGTTGGTGTGGGGAACCACCCCCAACATTGAATTGGGCGCAGAACATCTTAGAGCCTCAGCAGGAAATGTGTTTCTTGAAAACAAAAATATTAGTAAGAGTTTAAGTAAAGGGGTCATTTAATCTCAATCCTCATGAAGGCAAAAGAGAGAAAATTGTGAAGTTCAAGATATAAATTACTCTGTCATTCGTAGCTGAAAGGCTAAGGAGTCTTGACGATATTTTCAAAATAAATGGGAAAAAAATATGAAGAAATGTTTCATTAAAAATTTGTTTCTGCTATATCTCAGCTTCCAACTAATCCATAAGAGATTTTTTTTCTTAGTTGAGGTAAAATTCACATAACATAAAGTGACCGATTTGAAGTGAAAAATTCACATAACATAAAGTGAACGATTTGAAGTGAACGGTTCATTGCGTGGAGGACCGTCATCTTTATTTAGTTCCAGAACATTGTCTTGCCCTGACGGTTTTACAAGTGGGATTTAGGGAACATTTGGGGACTTTTGGCTTCAATGAGCACCATTAACTGTAACGTTAGTTTACTGCAAGAGAAGGCCTTTATACATTTTGCAGCTTCTAGTTCATATACCCTTGTTCTGGAGAGAAGGACTGGTGTTTTCAGGGCCCTGCCTGGGGCTGTGGGCAGGGACTGAAGGTGGAGGAAGACCTCTGACCCAGGGCTACTCTGAACTGGCAGGAAGGAGGCCCTGGCCTGAGGGGTACAGGGTTTGCTTAGTGCTGTCCCGACCTCTTGGAGTTGGATTCAAAGGGTAGAAATGGGTGATGTTTTGCCAGAGGGAGGAAGAAAAGGGATATCCAGGAAAGTCTTGTTGAGAGAGAGGGGGAGGGAGAGAGAGAGAGAAAGAGAGAGGTTACTTTGAGGCAATGCTTTATTTTTGTTTTAAAAAAAAAAGTTGTCCTTCTTCAAAGCTTGACACATTGTAAAATGTTTCTACCAGACCTCCCCTTTCTTCCTGGACCCAGCTCAGTTTTTCTTTTGAAATTTTACAAACTTAACGAGAGTGTTTATAATAGGAATAAAAGCATGTACTGAATGTGAACGTGTGTGACATTTATAGATGTCCCTGATGACTTTGAATTTTGCAGAACCTACAAAGCTCATACATTTATATATGTATTTATAACATGTTTATATTTAGGTACATATGTGTATATAACTACGTATAGGAATATCCACATCTGTATACACGTGGGATACACTTTGCCCTCCGATTTGTGCAAAAGGACGCCTGCTGGTGAATGTGACCCCGTGTGACTGACATGGTTAGTAACTATTGCTACTACCCCCATGGCTGCCCCAGATTTAGAAAATGGAAAACAGGAAGGTTGATAGCTTCAAACTATATTTAAAAATAAACATCAGTGTTGGGCTGCTGGAGCTCAGTGTGCAGTGCTGGCCTGTGCATGTGCAGTGAGCAGTAGTCTGCAGAGATGAGAGCACTCATTCACTCGAGTGGGATGAAGCTCAGAACATACAAGATGTTGGCATTCTGTGCTGACACCTCATCCACCAAACAGGCAGGCTTGGAAGTGTCCCCACGTGAGCCGATGATTTCCCAACCGCGTTGAATGCCGTCTTTTGTTTGCGTGCTCTGAGTTTAAAGGCGTCTTTGTTTCTCTAGATTTTTTATTTTATTTTATTTATTTTTGGCTGCATTGGGTCTTCGTTTTGGTGCCTGGGCTTCTCAGTGCGGTGGCTTCTCTTGTTGTGGAGCACGGGCTCTAGGCGCACAGGCTTCAGTAGTTGTGGCCTGCGGGCTCAGGAGTTGTGGCTCGCGGGCTCTAGAGCGCAGGCTCGGCAGTTGTGGTGCGCGGTCTTAGCTGCTCCGTGGCGTGTGGGATCTTCCCGGACCAGGGCTCGAACCCGTGTCCCCTGCATTGGCAGGCGGATTCTTAACCACTGCGCCACTAGGGAAGTCCCTCTAAATTTATTTATCAGCTCGCTTTGTCCCCCCTCTGGTGGACTGCTCTCGAATCTCAGCGTGTAAAAGTTATTCTGATGTGCTTCCAATGGGGTTTTTGCTGCTGTCCTGATTCTGAGCCCCGCAGGCCAGTAACCTGGGACCAGGCCCTAGACTTGGTGACAGACACATGTGGGCCCACAGTCGCCATTATACACCTCTCGTACAAGTTGCAGACCTCTTAAGACATTTTTTAAACTTAAGCCAAAATAATCATAGCAGCACTGTGCATGGTGTCATCTCTTAGAAATGAAGGTAGATTTCAGCTTACATATATATGGTAATGTACCAAATGTACATTGATTTGTATGTGATAACGTACGTGAGAATGTACCAGAAACTTGTCTTGCAATATAGTTTTTAAATGCCCAACGCACTTTGTCATTAAAGCGTTTCCAAAGCCTCGTTGTCTATCAAAGTTGTGCTCTGCCCCGGGGTTGGAGACGTGGGTGGGTCTCGGCCCTGGAGTGGGCTGCAGGCCTGCAGACCCAGCCACCACTCGGGCCCCGTGTGTTTTCACCTTCCCTCTGAATGGGGATAGGACGCCTCTGAGAACTGGGAACGACTTGAAAGAAAATGCACGTGCAGCCTTGGTCCGTAGCAGTCGAGGTGTTTTCTTACTGGAAGCACTCACCCCCTGCCGCTTGCAGTTCTTCCTTTCCTTACAAAGGCGCTCCCCTGCCCTGCCTGGATTCCTAGCATGGTGTGAGGTAAATGAATCTGTGACTCTCGTCACCTCAGGCTGGCAGTCCCGGTGAAAACTCCACGTTCTGCTGGATACACGTGGGAAGATTTTGGATTAGGAGACCTGAGAAGGGTGAAGATTTAAATCTGCCGTCTGCCTCTCACCCTTGGTTACTGTCTGTGGTCCACCCGGCTCAGTGCCTTTGGAAGCTGGTACCCCCAAATTAGGGTGCCTCCTTGACGGAGAGGGGCACCGGCCAAACCACCGTGATGAGGTAAAGAAGCTTTGTGTTTGGTTGAGATCCTGTCACGGGCTGGTATGTTTTTGCATATACATATTGCATAGCACTCAGCTGCACCTTGGATGTATATATTCACAGTCATGCTCGGACTGAGGAATTCATTGCTTTTTGAGCTCTTACCACGTGCCGTGCACTTACATAGGTGCCTGTGTAGAGAAAGAGCAAGTTTATAGAAAACACAAAAGCCAGGGGAATATGAGAATTCCATAGTTTGACGCAAAGGAAAACCTTTCCTATGCTCCAGGGCCCGGCATGCACTTGCTGGGCATCTTGGGGTGAACGTCGTGTGTCCTCAGGTCTCCGTGGGTCACGCCCTGGGACAGACGGACCGTGTGATGTTACAGTTAGAGTTCCTGGAGGAGTGTGAGGTTGGGCTGCTGTGAAGTCAGTGTATAACTGAGGTCCTGGGGGATGGCTTTTTGGGTTTGTCTTTAATTTCTTCTCTGCAAAAGCAGACCATTGAATTGGACCTTAAGAAGCCCAGAGCAGTGCCTCCCTGGGTGCTGGCGGGCACGTAATGCCTGGGAAAGCAGCAGGAGGGTGTCAGAGTGGCCCTGAGGATCCCTGTCTGATGTACTGGTCATTCGGGGTCTTTCTAAGATCCCTTCTCGTTCTGTTTCACTAGGGCAGAGCCTGTGCTGAAGACGTGCAGGTCCCTGGGAATCTCCTCTCGGTGGTCCCCGCCCTGCCCTCCTGTGTACACGGGAGAAGCCCACAGTTTGTCTGCATGGCCGCCTTTCTCTGAAGGAGCTTCCTCATAAGGCTTCTGAGCTTCCTTTGCTGTGTCACGTACCGAGTCCTAAGGGAGACCCTGCAGATACCCCATTGTTGGGGGAGCAGCGGCCCTGGATTCCGTGTCATTGAGTGCACGCTGGGCGGGACGGAGTGCTGAGAGGTGACAACATGGCCCCCCGTAAGGACGTGTCAGGCCGGCAGGCCCGTCAGGGGCTGGGGGGCTGGAAGACACTGACCAGCTGGTGCCTTTGGACGGCACACGCCCCTCTGGAGACACAAGAGGGGGCCGTCGAGGGGGACCCTGCTGGCCTCCCCGTGCCCTTCCAGGTGCTTTAGCCATCACTTTGGCGTCCGTGGCTCCCCTCACGCTTCTCTGCCCTCCCTCTCACATCCCAGATGGCTAAGGCTTTCTGAGGCTTCCCCCGGAAGAGGAACGCGTGTCGCCTCTCTCTCTGCCCTGCCACCTCGCTCCTCTCACGGCAGCCCAGGCCTCGCCCTCCTGCCCCACAGTTGCTCTCCGCCCCTTCCCTCCCCAGCAGTGTTTCACGGTTCCGCGGTCACCTCCCGTGATGCGGCCATGACTGTGCAGTGTGTCGGAGGACCGTCCGGCCCCGCCTGCCACGGTGGAGCGGGTCCCAGGCCGTCCCTGGGACAGCCCGCCGGCCCTCACCCGCCCTGGGATGTGCCTCCCAGTGGGGTGGGCTCCGTAAGGACCCAGCCTGCAGGAAACGGGGGCCTCGATTGGGGTTATGTCCCTCTCCCTCTGTAGCTTCCAAACTGTTGTCTGTCTGTGTTTCACTCATCAGTACGTCCCGGCATCTAACATAGATAAGGTTCGACATGAAAGTTTGTGCTGTTTTCTCATAAGTGAGTAAATAAGTGAGTGAGTAGGAGAGAGACGCCTTTTACTTAAAGGGAAGCAGGCACATGGCTTCTAGGAGTGTGGAGCACGGCAGCAGGGGCCGATGGCTCGGTGGCCGGCACGACGTGTGCAGGGGAGGGTTGGCATTGCTGACAATGGACGGTCTGTGTCTGCACTTGATCCGTGATTCCACTAGGGGTACGTGGGTGACCTTGCAGGTGTGAGCACCCATGGGTACCCAGCTCCCGCTGACCCAGATCCTAGGTGCTAGGTAGGGGGCAGCCTAGTCTTAGGGGAAGAGTTTTCCGAATGTGACTTTTCATCAGAATTGCCGCCACTTGCAGCACAAGCACGAAATCTCTTCCCCTGTAGCTCCAGCTAAGCATGAGAGAAGGCAAAGGGGCGGACAGATCTCCAGAAGGTTGTGAAGTGTCTGTAGATCCCCACCGGAGTTGTCCTGGTCACAGATGCTGCAGTGCACAGGCCCCAGGCATGCCTGTCTCTCCCGCTGAGAGGCGTGTACCTGTCAGCTGTCACCGGGTTGATGAGTGTGTCCGAGGGTCGCACCAGGGCGCGGCGGGCGTGACTCCGCACGGTGTGGTTGGAGCGTGTTCTGGAAGCCTGCTCGCAGGCACCTGGTCCCATCGTGGTGTGCTGGAGGCAGTGCTAGTGCCAGCCCGTGAGCAGGAAAGGGGCCTCCCGGGAGGGATGTGGGGCCTTCTCTTTCAGGGAAGACTTTAGGGTACGTGACATGAGCACCAGGATTTAACAGATGAGTGGGACGGTGCCCAGCCCGAAAGGCAGGAGAGGCAAGGGGCGAGTGCCCACTCCCTGCTGCGCTTGGTGGGTGTAAACCTAGTAATGCACGTCTCTACGGCCTGGAGCTTCGGCCGCAAAAGCCGCCCACGGGACAGAGCCTCTCTCCTCTGCTATGTAGATTTGTTACTGTCAGATTTCAGGTCACGAGGGACAGAGCGTGGACTCACCTGAATGAGGGGGATAGTGTCCCAAGTCTTATAAAAATGTGGGATCATTTGAAACGGGCTTTGAAGAGTATATAGGAGTCCGCCAGATTGCTGCATGGTGGGGCTGGCCTTTCAGAGAGACGGAAGAACATGAGCAGAGAAGAGGGAAGAAAGGGATAGAATGTGTTTAGACCCACCAACAGCCTGTTGGTGGACTAAGCTACCAGCCAGGTGAAACAGGCTACGTGGTTAGAAAAGAGACTCTGCAAACTGGGAGTGGTAGGGCATGGGAGCCGCTGCGGCCAGGAAGAAAACCTGCAGGGTTTGACAAGAGGAAGGTCCCCCAGGCTGCCCTGGGCAGGGGATGGAGTGAAGGCCGTGGGGCTGGGGACTGGGGCGGAGGAGAGGCAATGCCTCTGCCCCGGGGGGAAGGGACGGGGCGTGGACCCTGGCTGGCAGGGGTGGAGTGCGGAGCTGACCAGGGACTCGGCGGTTGCGGAAGCTTCTCTTTTGTGAGCATTGGATCCCGGGGAAGCAGGTCTGCCTTTGGGGGAGATGCCTCTTGAGGCGCAGATCCTGGACAGGAGGCCCGCTTGAGGGGGCGGTTTCGGGGGGGCTGGCGACCCCCAGGAGTCTCCAGCCCCGCGCGTGCGCGCAAGCTGCTTGTCCCTTGAGTAGTGCTGGGTCTGGGGCTGAAACTAAGCTGCAGAGGGTTTCAGCTGGGAGTTTGCAAGAGATTAGAGGCAGGGAAAGGGGAAAAGGGGAAAAGAAATGAAAAGGAAGCAAACTGCGCAGCAGAGCGAGGCGGGGCTACTGCCGTTTGGAGGCACTCAGTGGGCAGGCTGCCCGCGACAGCCAGCGGCCGCCCAGCAAGCCCGGATTCTTTCCCCGGACGAGCTCTTTCCCTGCCGCCCTCTGAATGGGCTTCCTCAGAGGCGGCCGTTCCGCGTCCCGCCCCGATTCCCCCGGGACGCCGGAACCCAGAGTCGCCCTGCCCCGGTGGGTGGGGGACGCCGCTGGGGACAGCCCTGGGAGCGCCTTCCGCCCGGCCCCTGACCTCCCGGGCCCGTCTATGGACTGACCAGCACCCCAAGGTGCCCAGGTAAGCGCCGCGCTCAGCCCCAGCTCTCCTCCACAGCCTCTGGCCACGTCTCCGGGGCGATGCTGCTGAAACCTGATCTCTGGGGTGGTGGGGGGGGGAGGGGACGGGGACGGAGGTAGTGGGAGGAGGTGGGATGCAGAGTCCCAGGGCCAGGAAGCAGGGGAGACCGGACTTGGGAGGAGGGTGACCCTTCCAGTGTCTCCTGTCACTTGAGGACAGCCCTCAGGTCCGAAGGCTGTGGGACAAAGCGCCGCAGCCCCAGAGCCTGGAGGGCTCCTCCTTCCAGGAGAAAGCCATGCTTTGTCTTTGCCGAGACTCACTGGGGCAGAGGAAAGCCTGGTGTACAGATGTGCGGCTTCCCGGAGCCGGGGCTGCTTCCCAGCACAGCACATTCTTTTGCTGAAACCGAGAAAGCCTGCCTGCCCGGTTCCAGGGCCGTCCGTCCACCCCCAGAGCCGGTGAGGGATCTCGGGCTGCCCTGAGGGCAGAGGGCCCCGAGGCTGTACCCAGGTGCCCCTGCTTCTTAGGGGAAGCAGTGCTTTTACTAAATGCAGCAAGCCAGCCTCAGGAGCAAAGCTGGGGTTTCAGAATGAGTTTGCCCGTTGTGTTGCCCACTCTCGGAGCAATCAGAGGGAGGGTTTCAGAGTCCATGACTGTGAAACAAGACACACGGTCACTGAAATAACCTGCCCACAGTATTAGCGGAGCTTCCAGACGGTAGAGTGTCTGGGCCCTTCCATGCATCTTACCTCTGAAACGCCCGAGGTGAGCCGGGCCAGCACCATGGGCCCAGCCTCTGAGGGTGGCACGTGCCTGGATCAGGGTGGCCACCCTGGGGCATCTGTGCCCGAGGACCCCGCTGGTGTTCATCATTCTGCTGACCCTGGGCTGACACAGCGCTGTGTGTGTGTCTTAGCTGGAAGGATGAGGGTGATCAAGAGGGAAACAGAGGAACACTCCCTCTAAGAAAGGGAAGCCCAGGCCAGTGAGCGGTCTGCCTTCTCACTTTTTCCAGCCTGAAAGTCTTGTAAGTTCTCCCTTCTAGGACTGGGAGGTTTCTCCGCAGCTGAGTGGATGATACTGTCTGTTCAAATGTTTCCTGACATTTTAGTGCAGTATATACACGAGAGTAGTTTTCCATGAATTCCGTATGTATATCAATATGTTACAAATTATCTGTTTAGGATGGAAATACTTTTCCAACTCCGAAGGTGTATTTAAGAGAGTTTTGGTCCGTTTCTATCAGGAGAGAGAGATCTTTCTCTTCCTCTGTTGGTGACGGTGGCTGGTGGGATCCCAGGAGCCGGCTTCTGGGGCACTTCCTACAGACGCTCTTTCTAAGTGGGAGCTGTGGTCCCAGGGCTGCAGACTACTCCCAAAGGCCCCGAGCCTTCTCTGCACGCGGGGAACTCGCACAGCAGGCTCCTCCGAGGTAGCGTTACGCTGTACTTGGAGGCAAAAGGCAGTGACTTTAGGACAGGGTTATTCTGTTACATTAAGGCTGCTGACTTTGAGATCTCCCTAATGCGGGGCAAGGGTGTCTTGTGGAAAGAACACAGCTTCCCAGTCATAGAGATGAGTTGACTGCCTTTGAACAAGTTTCTTCACCTCACCTTTCAGCATCTCTCTTTCCACGTCCATAAGATTGGGGTAATAAATTTGCACATGGAAACCTTTTTCTGAGGATAAATCAGATGATGGCTGCGTATAGCTTAGCACAGCGCCTGGCATGTAGTCATAGGTACTCAGCAAAAAGCAGCTATTATTCTGATTTCCATTATCGTTCTCTTTGTAAAGAATGTTGATATGCATGATATAAGCAGGATTTTAAAACATCTTTGAGAAATCTGTGATTTACAAGTTGTGGACATTCAGATCTGCACCTGTAGCCACCGCAGCATTGCTCTGAAGGCATGAAGAAAGTAGGACTTGGGTTTGATGATCAACATAAATTCTAGGCAAGCAGTTTACACATTAAGAAGTGTTTACTGACCGTCGTCCTGACTGTCACCTACGTTGTCTTTTTTCTCTCCTACCCTTCAGTTTCCCTTCCCTATATTTTAAGAAAACAGTAAAATAACATCCAAAGGCGTAAAGCCACTCAGGTGAGTTGGAATCAGGTTGGCTGGTGACGGTGGTTTTGTGTGTGTGGCTGAAAGGTGTTAAGTGACGTGGAAGCTGGTGTTCAGCCATCAGTGGCGCGTCCAGGGTTGGTTCTGAGTCCCCGGTCCCACTCACTTTGCAGAAGGCCCCTGAGACAGTCTTTATACCAGGCATTCTCTTGTGACTTAAAGGTAACTGAGTCCCAGTTTACAGAGGAGCTGGGTTCCAGAAGACCTCCTTTCACAGACTACGCTCCTGTTCCCTCCTTTAGGGCCATCACCCACTTTATCCTGCAGATGGAAGTTTAAGGGCACTGGACGAAGTGGAATTCAGGGAACCAGTTCAGCTTCCAGTTCTGCCACTAAATACCAGGGAACTTGTGGCCTGGAGCAGTGTTCTCTGATATCTGAGACTGCTTAGCCGCAGGGAGGGCATGTGGTAGGATTTTACAAACTTGGAGTGGGAGACAGCGGAATGAGTTGGAAGGACTGGGGTTAGGGTATGATTAGGACTCAACTGGGTGGAGGACCCAGGCATCTTGGGACAGCTGGCTTTCCTGGGTGACTGAGTGTACACAGAGAAGCTTCTAGAATGCCATGGGGCTCCTTGACAGCTCTGAGAAGGTGAGAGAGCAGAGTCTCCCCCAGGACAAGATTTGGTCCTGGAAGGTGCGGGTCTCGGGGTCCCTACCTGGTGCGTCTGTTGGTAGGAGTAGACCTGATGTCACCCAGCCGTCCCTCTGTCTCAGAGCAGACGCTTTGAGAAGCTCCCACGGTTTTCCAGTTGTCCTGTAGGTTCTGATGCCTGTTCACGTTCTGGTTCTTGGTGTGATGAGTGGCTTTTAGGTTTTCCTCTGGACTTTTTTGATACTGTGCTGTGAGCTCTCGATTCTCTTTCATCCGGTCTTCTCGCTTTAGGCGGTTCCTGCCCACGTGCAGTTCCAGGGCCACGTGGATGTTTCGATGTTTAGCTGCACCTTCCCGCTGGCCCTGCTGACACAGGCGAGGAGCAAATGCAGCTCGTCTGCTCGCACCCCTGCACTGGGGCCTGAGGCTGGGTGGGGAAGGAGGCTGGCTCACCCTGCGCCCAGCTGACACCTGCCTGGTGGGGAGGTCAAGGGCCACCTCCTCCTGTGCATTGGGGGATGGGGGTCCTGTGGGTGTTTGGTTGGAATAGGACAGGTATTGCCGAAAAGGTTTTCTGCTGTTAGGCTGCTCTTTTCGGATGGGTTGGTTTTGGTTCTTTGTCTAGACGAGCAGGCTCTTCCTGGAGCTGCTTTTGTCTGACAGTTCTGGGATCTATGGGAGGCAGTAAGGAAACCAAGGAACTCACCACGGTGTCCTTCCTCACCTCCCCAGGTGCCCAGGTCCTTCTTTCCATCTGTCAGAGTTCCCTGTGCGTGTGGTTGTGTGATGTCCAGGGCTGCAGTGGTAAATTCAAGGACCGGGGGGGAGTGGGGCTACTCCATCTTGGCCGGAACCACAAGTCCCCAACATTATTATTTTCGGCATTGCTAATGTGGTAAACGTTTACCGCACAGACACCTACCATGTGCTGGGTGACTGTGGAAACCAAGGTGAAGCAGGCCTGCGTCTCACTGCAGGGACTTCACTGGCTGGTTGGAGAAGGGATGCACAGACGCCTGAAACATCCAACGCAAGTTCAGGAGATACATAACAAAGTTAGTGAGGAAGAGGAATTTAGTAGAAGGCCTTCCGTAATCAAATCCTTGTGTAGAATGTGAAGCCTTAGCTCGGGACAGAATCCTGTTTCCTAGAGCAGGTGGGGTTGAGGTAGCACATGGGCAGAGTTTTATAATAAAAAGATGAAAACCAAAGAATGCCACCTGTTGCCACCTCACTGCCCAGAGGGAAGAAGGGAAGGCTCAGTCCCAAGACCACAGCCCCAGAAATCTCCTGGGCAGGAAGTGGAAGTGGCGTCCCACGGTCATCTTGTGGGGAGGCCGTGACCCCTGATGACGAGTTCTCCAGAGCAGGCCCCAGCCCCGTGGAAGGGGTACCATCGGTTCCCGTTCCTGCGGGGTCAGGGGCAGCATGGACCCGGCTCCACCGGGCCAGGGACACCCATCCCCTTTGTACCCGTCCCTCAGCGCCGCCTCCTCTGGAAGATGCCCTGTCCTGTGGGAAGACGCCATGCCCACCCTGGGAACGAGAGAGGGTCTCTTACATTGAATCCAAGGCACGTGGATCTCTGGGCCCCTAGAAGGAGGAAACAGTGTGCGCTCCGGGTGTAAGTGAGAGCAGGCCCTGAGCCTTAGCTTCCTGGGTCTGCCCAGGACATGATACCCCTGAGGGCTCGTTTCGAGCGCCGAGGAAGCCTGTTAGGTAGCCCCCAGGTAGTAATTAGTAGTAGTGTCTTGGTAATTTATGAAGAAAGCTTGCTTTTTCTGCACACGTTGGGAAAATCCAGGTTAAATTACGCAGCAGTGCCACGTACTGCAGCGAGCCGCCCGTGTGAACTGAGAGGGCCGGTGCCCACCTAACGAGGGGTTCACGGCGCTGCGTACGTTGTGTAATCGGGGTGATTTAGAAGGACCGGGCGAAGACACCACTGCCTGGGAAGGGACCTGGCTTTAGAACCTGAGCAGTGATAATCTCTGGAAAACAGCAGACTTCTGGCTTCTGAAATTAGGGGAGAAATTGGCCGCCTAGGGCCCCAGTTACTGTGTAGGGTGGGAGGTTAATGGATGCGGGTTCCCCTGGTGCCCTAGGGGTTCTGAGAGGTGAGGATCCTATGAGGATGTCTTGGATGCCTTTAAGTCTTCCACAGGAAATAGGGCTTTCCACTCACAACAAGACACTCTGTGAGATTACAGGAGGGTTTTAAGCCCTGGCCCTCTGTTGGAACGTGGTTTTAAGTCTCCATGGTACGGTCCTGATGAGAGGAAGCTCTCATCCTGATGAAGATGCTTCAGGACTCCTGTGTCAGCCATCTTCTCCAGGCTGATGGCTCTGTCCTTAGAAGATCCAGGACAAAGTTTAGCATGAAGGCCATGTCCCATTTCCAGAGGAAAGCCAGAGCCACTGGGGACTCTGCCTGAAGGAAGAAAGCGGTTTTTCTGAGAACCTAAGACTTCTAACCAACCGGGGGTCATGGGTACAGCATCTTCACCAAGATAGATCGGGCCTCATCTCGCATGTTCTGTGCCTCCTGCTGACAGTTTATCCGTTCCTGGGTGAGTCTCGTGGCTCCCCGCACTTCGCCCTCATCAGCCCCTTACTCTGCACATGAATTATACAGGTTCTCCCTCTGCTTGGAACACACTCCCTCTGGTGGTTTTTTTTTTTTTTTTTTTTGGCTCAGCCCAAGCAAAGCTTCCCTGTGTCAATGCCTCTTTTCTTCTCTCTGGCGCCATCTCTCCCCCATAGCCTGACAGCTGCCGTAATCATTCTTGTCTACCTGGATTCCCGCTGGATTGGAAGTAGCTTTGAGGCAAGGCTCTTGTATCCCTGAGGCTGCTTTCTGGTGCAAGTAACCAGTCCCCACTCAATCTCGGGCAAAGGAACATGAAAGGAGGACATGAAGCTATTCGCAGAAGCCAAAAGGTGGGAGCAGCCCAAGTATCCACCCACAGATGAAGGGCTGAACACAATGTGATTCATCCATACAATGGAATGTTACTCAGCCTTGAAAAGGAAGGAAGTTCTTACACATGCTGCCACGTGGATGAACCTTTAAGCCATAGCCAGACACGGAAGGACAAATACTGTATGATTCCACTTACATCAAGTACTTAGAGAGGTCAGATTTATAGAGACAGAAAGGAGAAGGGTGGGTGCCAGGACTGGGGGAGGAGGGATGCAGAGTCAGTTTTTCATGGGGACGGAGTTTCAGTTTGGCGAGATGACGAGAGTCCTGTAGATGGATGGTGGTGATGGTGGTGCAACATGTGAACTGTACCTAATGCCCCTGAACTGCACACTTACAAATGGTTAAAATGGTAACGTGTGTTATGTCTGTTCCACCTCAGTTTTTTAAAAAACGGAAATGTAAGTGAGGCCAGAACAGAGGGCAGTTCCGGCCTCGAGTTTGGTGTCAGGAGGCCTCACACCCTGACCCCCAGTTTCTCAGCTCTGTGTGCAGGCTCCCTCATCCCTGGGCTCTGGGGGGGTCTCAGGTATCCTCAGGACCTCCAGGCCCAATGCCATTCTTCCTTAAAGTCTAGCAGGAAGGATGGAGTTTGTTTTCCTGAGAGCTCACTCCAAAGCCCATTTTGGAAAGATGTTCGTTCTTTACAGGTTGCTAAGAGCCCTTGTTAGTCATTTGAGAAGCTGGCCTTGCTTAGTGCATCATCAGAGTAGAAACTGCCTGGAAAGACTCAATTGTGAAGAAAAAACTGTTTCCACTGTCGCCACATTAGAATTCCCCGCACAACACCAATGCAACGGGGGCAAATGTGTTTTCTTTCCAGCATGCTTGAATCAAAACCTCTGAATAGAAATGAGACATCTTAAAAGAATAAGAAGAAACAAGGTCCTGCTTGTAGTGAGCTATTTTATCTGCATTTTCTGGTTCTTCTGTGTTATTGAGTAAAAGGAAAACGGTGGCATGTATTTTTTGAAGGGGGTAATTCCGGTTTGGATGAGAACTTCACAGAAGGATCCCCTGTCAGTTAACAGACAGGGGCCCTGACTGCAGTGCTGGTTGGGGCACTTCTGGGTCTGCTGGGGGCATGAGAACATTGATGCTTCTAGAAGAGAGAGAGACAGTTCATCCTTGGGAGAGCACTCCTCGTGCTTACTGAAAATGGTGACCTTAACCCGTAGAACACATTCGTATGATGTGATTGTGACAAAGATTTACAAAAGAAAAAATTCAAGATCAAGAAAGTATGTGTTTATCCATATGGGGGCCGTTGATCATTTCCTTCTCTGTTTGTAGAGCATCTCTGGGGCCAGAGATGCAGGACTTTGATTTTTGACAAAAAGCATCTATCGCAGCATTGTTTTTTCAGTCTTCCAGGGGTTTTCTCTATTTAATTGACATTATATCTGGCTGACTGCCCATCTTTCCCTTGCTTTCAAGAAGATTGGTTAAGTGGTCTGTTGTTCATACACAAATAACTAAAAAATTATAAGATAAGAGTTCCCTTTAAAAATTACTACTATTGGACTTCCCTGGTGGCACAGTGGTTAAGAATCCGCCTGCCAACGAAGGGGACACTGGTTCAAGCCCTGGTCTGGGAAGATCTCACACGCCATGGAGCCACTAAGCCCGTGCGCCACAACTACTGAGCCTGCACTCTGGAGCCCGCGTGCCACGACTACTGAAGCCCGTACACCTAGAGCCTGTGCTCCTCAACAAGAGAAGCCACAGCAATGAGAAGCCTAAGCACCGCGACGAAGAGTAGCCCCCACTCGCCACCACTAGAGAAAGCCCCCACACAGCAACGAAGACCCAAGGCAGCCAAAAATAAAAATAACTAAATAGCGCTTCCCTGGTGGCACAGTGGTTGAGAGTCTGCCTGCCGATGCAGGGGACACGGGTTCGCGCCCCGGTCCGGGAAGATCCCACGTGCCGCGGAGCGGCTGGGTGTGTGAGCCATGGCCGCTGAGCCTGCACGTCCGGAGCCTGTGCTCCACAACAGGAGAGGCCACAACAGTGAGAGGCCCATGTACCGCAAAAAAGAAATAAATCATTTGTTTGAAAAGTGCACGGTATAAAGCCTACAAAATTTAAATATCTAATAAATAATTTTAAAAAATCACTACTATTGAACTGCCCATGCAATCTTGGTTTTTAAAATACTTTAAATTTAGAGGTAGACAGCAGAAAAAGGACCGTTTTACCTATGAAATGTTTTATGTAAACCTCGTGGTAACCATAAAGCAAAAATCAAGAGCTGAGACATGACTCATATAAAAGGGGGGACTGAGCAAATCACCATAGGTGGAAACCACCAATTTACAAAAGGAGACAAAACCAGAAGGAAAAAGAAACAATGGAGAGATATATTTAGCGCTAAAGAGACTCAAGAAATCATCTGCCCTGATCCTAATTGATGGGATTCTGTGAATGAAGAACCTAAGGTCCCAGAGGTTGAGAGTGTGTTCAGTGGTCCATGACTTGTGGTGGAACCCAGATTAGAACTTGGGAATCTGTGTGCTCCTTCCCCAGCAGCCCCAGTTTCACACCTAGAACTAGAGTGAGAGAGAAAAAAAGGTTTGGTAGTGTTCCATTTTGCAGAACTCTCTCAAATGGTGGAGAAGGGAACTTCCTGGTTAACTACGTCATCCCAGGAGGGAAGGTCGGAGGGATGGTGATAGATATAGATATGAAAGATAGGTAGATAGCTATAGATAAAGGATAGATGAAAGGTGAACAGATAGATAAAAAGATAGACGGATGATAGATAGATAGATAAATAGATAGATGCGTACACATGTACCATTTGGTCTATCAGAATGCCACCAGCCTTCCAGGATTCCATCAATAGATTTTCTCATTCACTTCTGAAGGTTTATTGTGAATATGCCAGCCAAAGGTTGAGATGGTTTAGATAGTTAAATAACAAAACTCAAGTGTCATCACCTGGATAGGCAAGAATAACCTTGACCTCAGCTAAATATATTTTCTTTTTCATTAAAGGTCATATAAAAATGTATTGGCAATTTGTAACTATTAAGAGTAAGTAATATATGAGTGAACAATTTTTATGTATTAAAGATTTTTTTATGTACCTAGGAGACAGGAAAATGTTGATTTTTTTTTTTTTTTTAAATGTCACATGCCCTGACTTTTGTTAGCCAGTAGTGGTTCCTACATCCAAGACAAGAGGCATACGGGATGAACCTTGATGTGCGGGCGCCTCCTTTACTTTTTCTGCCCGCCCATTCCCTTCCCGTGAAGGCCTCAGCACCGGGCTCTGGATGACAGGGAGCTGAGAGCAGCGAGGGTTCCCTTTCTTCTTGTTAACTTATACTATGTGATGTAAATAGTGGTGACCAGAGAGCAAATGTCACCCAGCTTCCCACAGAACCTCCTGTAGCGGCCCAAACAGAGCCTAAAAATAGGCCTTTTGGAAAAGAGCCTGTGACCCTCTCTCACCCTGTTCTGGGTAAAGGAAGTGCAGGAAGGGGAAGCAGAGGGGAGACGGTGGGCTGGACATCCCGGGAGCCCAGAGGGAGGCCCCTCCTCCCAGCCCTCAGCCCAGGACGCACCATCTGCACAGAGAAAACCAGGAAGTGAGGCGGTCGATGGATTTCCAACCACTGAAGGTATTATGCGGCCTCCTCTGGGCGTCAGCAGAAAAGGGAAAATGTGAGAATGTGGTGAGAGGAGGAACAGACTTGCCACTTTGCCGGGACGATGCCAGGGACCCAGAAGAGCCCAGATCGGGTTGGGCACCAGAGCTCTGGCGTGCACGGGGTGTACAGCAGGGTCCGTGTGGTCCCCAGTCCCCCGACTCTGTGGACACGCCCTAAGGGGGGCTGGGGCCCCAGAAGCCTGACTACCCTGGAGCCCCTCATGTGGTTGGTTTAGGACAGACAGACGTGCTCTCTGTGGCACCTGGAGCCAAGGAAAGCCTGCCAGCCGCAGGCGGGAGGAGGGCAGCCGGGACCAACGCCTGCACGCTTGTCGCCTGCAGGACCTCCCTCGTGGCGGAACTCTCCTCTGCTCCCGTGGCCGTCACCGCACCCCTGAGCCTCCTTCTGGGTCCAGAGCCGAGAAGACGGAGCCCCGATCCCCACCTCCACCCGGCAACGGGGCCCCCGTACAGTCGTCCTTCTGGAAATTTCACCTGTCGTTCAACCGTGAACAGCAAACGTGCAAGTTGAACAAAAACCAACCAGGTGGGGCTTCCCTGGTGGCGCAGTGGTTGAGAATCTGCCTGCCAACGCAGGGGACACGGGTTCGTACCCCGGTCCAGGAAGATCCCACGTGCCGCGGAGCGGCTGGGCTGTGAGCCACAACTACTGAGCCTGCGCGTCTGGAGCCTGTGCTCCACAACGAGAGAGGCCGCGACAGTGAGAGGCCTGTGTACCGCGATGAAGAGTGGCCCCCGCTCGCCGCAACTAGAGAAAGCCCTCGCACAGAAACGAAGACCCAACACAGCAAAAATAAATAAATTAATTTAAAAAAAACAAAAGAAAACCCCCAACCAGGACATGTTCTGCCTGCTCTCGGGCGTGTGCGCTTCGAGAAATGAGGGGAATCCACGCAGAAGGGTCTGCAGGCTCGACTCACGCAGCTGGTGCCTCTGCCTGGGCTTGCAGCCCGATTTCAAGGTCGTTCTCCAGCCACGTGGGTCTCCCATTCTTATGTCTCTGGATTCCCAGCAGGGCCAGTGGCCAGCGCCCCATCACTGGGAGAGTGAAGGGTGTACCCTTACCTCCCACGAGGTTCCCACTCTCCGTGCTGTCAGCATCTCTGAGCACGTGGAGGGGCCAGGAAGCCGGGGCCTCCACTCTGAGGTGCTTGGCCGCCCCCTTAGGGGTTAACTCCTGTTGCCCGGGCAGGGGGCAGAGGCCGATCTGACCAGAGGGAACAGAACCCAGCCACGTGCCCCAGAGTTGGCTCTAACTGAGTTAGGAACAAAGCCACTTTCATGGGAAGCACGGTGCTGGTTGTTTTCTGGAACAGGCAGCATGATAACAGCACAAAGCGAGATCTTGTTTCCCCTCGGCTTCTCCTCTTTTGCTGGGGCTCTTGGGCGCCGTGGGAGTGTGGTGTGGGATTCCTGAGGTGGCCGCGGCCCTGGGACTCGGCCAGCGTACGGCTCCCGTCGCTGCACGGGGAGCATTGAGAGCAGCCTCGGTACTGGAGGAACTGATCCTGCGAGGAGCTGCTGTGTGCAGGCCCGTGCCACGTGCTCTCCAGCGCGCCTTGACACGCGCAAACAGCCCGAAGGCGCGTGCGCTAGACTTGATGGGGAAACTGTTTTTCTGATCCCATGGTTCTGTGCTGCTCCTTGACCTGGGGTCGTAGGGGCTGCTTGGCGTCTCTATCCTCCTTGCACTTTTCGGGCCAGCCTCCTGAACCATATTTCCACACTTTGCCCTGCCCTGTACTTTTCCGTCGGTGCTTTTGTTAACTCATTCATTAATGCATAGCATGACTGACCTGAAGCTCCCACCAGCTGCAAGCTCAGTGGAGGGGCCCGCAGTGAACATTGGGGGCTTCTCCTGCCCTGTGAGCATGGAGCCTGTTTCTGAAACATGTTCAGTTTAGTTATTTTGAAGTCTGTATCTTTTAACTCCAATGTTTGTATTAGCTGTGGGTGTTTTTCCTTTTCTTTTTCATTTTTTTGTTTTCATTTTCATGTTTTTGTTTTGTTACCTGGAATGCCTGATCAGTTTTTTTAAATTAAATATTTGATATTATCTCCATAAAATTGTAGGTAGATTGATAGATGCATAGATGTCAGATAGATAGATGGGTGGATAGGTGACAGATGGTTGGATAAATGGATGGGTAAACGGATGGATAAATGGGTGGATGGATGGATCGATCGATGATAGATGGAACTGAGTAACGTGAGTGATGTGAAATTTTTTCAACTTTATTATTTTCTGATCAGTCCTCCCTTGTTTTAAGACAGAAAGCAAAATAACCTGTATTTCTCACAATATTATTTTATTGACCATGGTAGATTTGTCCAGTTCTCAAAGTTTAGTTTTTTAAAAAAAGGCAAAATATTAAAAAAAAAAAAATACCCAGAAATAGTGGAGATGCTAGGCTGCGAGCGGGACGGACATCTGGTCAGCGGATCGTGTGAAGTTCCCTGCGGTGTGTGGGTGTCAGACAGGCAGGCTTTCCTGGTGCTCAGCTTCTCCTCCTCCTGTGACGGGGGTCAGGCCAAGTGGTCTCTGCACCTCTTGGGGGTGAAGACACCGCAGGCAGGGCCGTGCTGGCGGAGGGAAGCGTTAGCCGAAAGCATGCGACCCAACCTGGGGCACAAAGTGCTGCTGGGCGGGCACTTTATGGAAAGCGGGTCTTTTCTATGGTTTGCACAGAGGCCTTGCCCTTTCTAGGGTGGGAAATGGCTTACCTCATCAGCACGGTAAGTATATCAGGGCAAACCGTTCCTCGGGTGAGACACCGGGCTCCTTCCCGTCTCGCTGTAAACGAACATCGTCAGTGGGTGGTGGTTATCAGTACGTGTTGAAAGCCGCGCGCAGGGACTGGTCAGGTGTGTCTCCTTTTGGAAATGTGCCAGACGTGAGGACCCTGCACTTGGCGGAGTCGGGGCACCTCCTCCTGCTGCAGAAAGCTTCGGAAGTGGCACTGCTTCTTACAGCCTGCTCGTGTTTCCTTGATCCAGAGCCACGAGGCTGCCCTGAGGTTCTCGGTCACTCTGTGGGGATGTCAGAGAGCCCCGTTGGACCCAAACCTGCGACGCTCCGGGCCGACATGCCCACGGCGCCCTCCTTCCAGCGGGCGTTCACGTCCTCCTGCACGATTTCTGGCCGCAGCCCCAGCCAGCGGAGGGGGAGGTAAGGTGGTCTTTGAACCAAACACAGGCTGCTCTTACAGACCCCAAACCCAAGCACCACGGAGGGAAGGCGGGGGCTTGTCCTCCACATGACACCGGGCTGCCTTGTGGATTGACCACCATAACTTTTCAAAAATGCAGTCAAAATAAAAACGCCTGAGTCCACCCTCACTGTTAGCAGGCGGAGTGCTCAAGGAACACACTGCACTTAGAGTCTGGGCGCAGTGGCCAGCTCAGGACCGAGCATCCGTGAAAACGTTATCTGAGCTGAGGCTGGAAAGGGGTGCAGTGGCCAGGCTAGGAAGGGGCCTGCCCGGGCCTGCAGATTGGAGTGGACAGGGCAGGCAGGACGTGCTGCTCTCGGAGACATGGAATTTGCAGGTGTTCGGGAAAGCATGGGGGGTGCAGGAACACCCCGCAGTGGGATTGGAGGACAGAAAGGATGGGCCACGGACAGCCAGAGAGTAATGTCCTATTTCTCCTTCACAAAGGACTGCCGCTGAGCAAATTCAGATGCTCAGGGTAGGAATCATTTCTTAGTATTTTACTTGTGGGCACATTGCTCTACAGTTATTTACCACCCTAATTCCACCTCCTTTCTCTTTACAAAAAACGGGGACATTGCGTATCAGGACTCGACATCACACACAGAGCAAATACATGTTTGCTAGTGTGTTAGCTGTCTTTCTGTATTTCGAAATACAGAGTAATTTCCAATATTCTTAATATTGGAATTTCCCATTTTCGATATGGCAATCTCCTGTGTATCCTTTATCAGCTGGTTGTCCTGCAAGCACTTACGAAAACTGACTGTGTCAGGCACCTGTGTTGGGCATCGAGAAGAAAAAAAGAGAATGGGGGGAGGGAGGTTTAAGCAGATCCCATGGTTGGTG
Organism: Lagenorhynchus albirostris; assembly: GCF_949774975.1. Lineage (NCBI taxonomy): Eukaryota > Metazoa > Chordata > Mammalia > Artiodactyla > Delphinidae > Lagenorhynchus > Lagenorhynchus albirostris. Next base: position 98,557,276 of record NC_083102.1, on the reverse strand, counting down.
CCTGCGTGGTGGGACCAGAGGGAGGACACAGCTAACCCCTGTGCACACGTGGACACGGGCTTCAAAGTCAGGACACAGTTGAGCTACGTCTTGAACTGAAGAGAAGAGGGGACTTTGCCAGGTGAACAGCGAGGAAGGAGGAGGCACACAGGCTGGGGAGGCAGGGTCAGACCCCACCCCCCACCCTGTCCCTGAGGCTGCAGACTGAGCATCTGGGGTCAACAGTCAGGGGGGAGGCTGGAAGGGCAGGGCCTGAGTTCAGATACTCGGGGAGTCTCACGCTGCTGCGGGGGAGCCTCGGCACCCAGCCTCCCCACCCCCGCCACGTGGGAACCGTTGCTAATTTCCAGGCATCTCCCTGGACGTGTCGTCCCCTGACGGTTTGTCTTTTGAACAGCCCTTCCTCGGCCGAGCACCAGTGGGTGGACACCAGCCCCAGGTCCACGCTGACCCTGCTGGGGAGCAGCCGGCCCGGCAAGGATGGCCCTGGGCGGCCCCACTTCCCGCCAGCCGAGCTCCAGACGTCCTTCCACGGCCACGAGCTGTCCCTGGCGGAGCCGCCGGAAGCTCTGGGCCCCCCAGGCAGACAGGCCTTCCTGAGCTTCGGCACTGCCCCTGAAGGAGGTGGGCTCCCCCCCGGCGAGGACCCGGGGGCCTTGCTGGCCAATTCCCACGGAGCGTCCCAGGCCCCCGGCGCCCCGCGGACAGCAGCTGAGGCTGCCGACAACGGCTTCCTGTCCCACAGCTTTCTCACGGTGGCACCTGGACAGAGCAGCCACCACAGCCCCAGCCTGCAGGGCCCGGGGCTGACCCTGCCCGGGCAGCCGCCCCTTCCCGAGAAGAAGCGGGCCTCGGAGGGGGACCGTTCTTTCGGCTCGGTGTCTCCATCCTCAAGCGGCTTCTCCAGCCCTCACAGCGGCAGCACCATGAGCATCCCTTTCCCAAACATCCTCCCGGACTTTCCCAAGGCTGCGGAGGGAGCTGCACCTTCCCCAGGTAGGCACATCGCCACGGGTAGGGGGCCCACCCCTGTGCTCAAAGGTGCACTTGGGCAGGGACGGACCCTGGGGCTACAGCTGGGCCTGCCCAGTGAGCACCAGTGCTAGGGCTGGGCTGAGCGGCTTGAGAGAAGAATCCAGAGCCTTCAAGGGGTCTTTTCCATCTCACTAGCCCGAAGCACACCACCACCTCGCAATCCATCCGGCTTGTGCGTTCGTTCACGTTAGAGTCATTCCAACAGCAGAAAATGCAGACATCTGTGGTGGTTCTGTTTTTTTCCCCTTTGACTTGGAATCAGGGTTCTGTGACAGTAACTGTAAAACAAAACATTAAACAAATACCTTTGAAATTTAATTATGAAATGTTTCAAATGTAAAAGGTATAATAAGACACTGACAGGAGTAAAGCAACACCAGCTCTGCTCTGCGCACTTCCTGTCTTTCTAACTACGTGTTGTTGAAATGTGTTGCAGAGGCCTGATCGCAGTGTCCTGCTGTCTTTGTGTCTTCTGTTATGAAACAGCCACTCCCTGCTCCGAGTCAGTCTTCTCCCCTGTAGTTAAAGAGAGCGCTCTCCCCAGAGCACCCCGTCCTCGCCCAGGGTGGGACTTTGAATTTCCAGGTCCCTTTGAGGTGAGAGTTGCAATGAAAAACGCCCTTCACAGTTATTGTTTTTGAATTCTGGTTTGCAGATAATCCAGGTGATAAGCACGTGTCCGTGAACTTCGTCCAAGATACATCCAAGTTCTGGTACAAGGCAGATATCTCCAGAGAGCAAGGTGCGTGGGCGGGACAAGGGCTCTGCATCCGGGAAGCAGGACCGCGGGGGTGGGAGCATCAGGGTGGGACGGATGAGCTGGAGGAAGTCACTTCGTGACTCGCCTTGAGGGAAAGGCTACAACCTTTACGTTTTTCTTGGAAAAGCTCAGTCCTAATGAGGGAGCTGGCCGGGATGGGCACCGGCCACGATCGTTCTAGTGTGTGGGGTGTAATTTCTGGTGGCTTCCACCAGACAAGATTTGGCCAGCGTTGCCAATGATGACGTGATGAGGAGACATCATGGGCCCCAGCCGGTGGGGGAAGGAGAGGTGTCTTTCTAACACCGTTCATGGGCACACCTGCCTGTGTCACGCTGGAAAGACAAGCTGCTGGCGGACTCAGTCCAGCATGTCACACGCAGCACAGCAGCTCTGGGTGCGCGGTACAGTCGGAAGACGGCTGGCAAAAATGAGAAATGGTTAATATTTTTTAGCAGCGAAGTCGCGTGTCACTTTTTACTAGAACACGAATAGAAGAGGTGTCCCAGAGGGACGCTGGCATGCCGTCGGTGGTGGTCCCTCTGGGGCAGCCCTTCAGGCGAACAGCACTCACTCCAGCAGAATTCGTGGGATCCCTGCGACGTGCTGGCCCCGCTCACGGGAGCCACCGTCCTCCCTGGGGGTGACGACACGGCCGCCTGTGCGTGGGCTCATCACTCCCGGACGTCCCTCCGAGAGAGGATGACGTGGAGCTGGCTGGGGCTGGCAGATGCTGGCCAGGATACCCAGAAAGGAGATACCCCAGGGGCTGCTCTCAGCCAGTGGGGAAGAAATCGCAACTGCTCTCCGGGGGAGTGTTTCTCAAAAGTGCCTGGATGTGAACAGTTAAATGGCTGGAAAACAGCACTGTCCAACGTTGTCACTGAAATTCTTCTACTCAATTAGGCAGATAATAAAAATGGTAAGAATGTGCCTTTCTTCCCATGAGCTCAATGGACCTATTGTCATTTCCTATGAGGGGAGCTCACTTGGCCTGAAGAGGTTTCTGAGTCCCTGAATTGGCCTTTGTGCTGTGCACTCCCCACGTTCCAGGCTCTGTTGTGGCCAGATGCTCCTCCTTGTCCCCTCCCTGCTCTGGTCACAAGAACCCCCAGGACTGTGGCCCTTAGCTCCAGCTGTCTCATCCAGCCCGACAGACCCTGAGAAGTGCTTGTTGGGGACCCTGCCCTAGAGTATTCTGAGCAGACCCTCCTACTCTGGCGGCTCAGCCTTTCAGACCAGGGTGAAGGCTGGGCTGGGCTGCCCCCTTCTCTGACTGAACAGCCAGGCTCCGGCTCCGGAAGAGGCAGGCTTGGTTGGAGAGCACTAGGCGGGTCGTCCTGCGCAATGGCGATGGGAAAGCCTTCCGCGTGGGGTTTGGGGGAGACGATCTGGGTGGAGGGGACCTCCCTTGGTGGTACCTGCTGGGCGGTAGCAATTACTGTTGTCATTTGCCTAATCTTAGCCACACATTTAAAAATAGTTCTTTGGGGGGCTTCCCTGGTGGCGCAGTGGTTAAGGGTCCGCCTGCCGATGCAGGGGACACGGGTTCGTGCCCCGGTCCGGGAAGATCCCACATGCTGTGGAGCGGCTGGGCCCGTGAGCCATGGCCGCTGAGCCTGCGCGTCCGGAGCCTGTACTCTGCAACGGGAGAGGCCACAGCAGTGAGAGGCCCGCATACCGCAAAAAATATATATATATTTCTTTGGGGTGGATTCCATCTCAAAATAGTTAATATGTGCATTGGGCATTGATTTTTCCAGTTGAACTCCAAAAGCATAACTTCCTCTATTTTCTAGATATTTTGTGTAGACAACACCTACACAGATGAATGTTCTGTTGGGTGTACCAACTTCTCCAGATGGAAGAAAGCCATCCCTGGGTTTTGTTGTAACTGCTGGGATGTGCCTTTTTCTGGAAAAACTGTACTGAAATTTCAGGGAGATTCAGGAGGGGAAAAAAAAGCCCTATAGCCTGTTTAGGGGCACAATTGTTCACATATTACTATGGCAAGATTAGTACCTTGGGACTTTTTAAAGGTGAACATAAAAACCGTGGGAGGAAAGTAAAGTAGAAATTAAGTATGGTTGTTCCAGCCGTGCTCTCAGGCCTCTGCCCTCGAATCCTTGAAAACACCAGCTGCAGGGAGAGAGGCGATGACGATCCCGTGGGTATGCACGAGCTCCTTCTCACACCCTCAATGCGGGCTTATTTCTGTTCCAGAAACAATGAGCCCAGCATCGCCCTCAGGTTCCCTCTGTGGGCGCGTGAGACCCCGCTCCCTTGTGCCCAGCTGGCCTGGCTTCAGGGATGGGGTCTGGGAGGGGAGGACGGGTCGGAGCAGAGCTGGCCTTCTCTCTGCTGCCCAGAAGTCGGCCTCCCATGAGGCTGGGGCGCTTATTTCCACCACAGTGAAGTAAAATCATGACTTACAAAGAAGAAGCTCTGGTGAGGTTATCACAGTTGAAAACTATAACTTCTGTAAGTGGTCTTTCCCCTACTTTAAAAACATAATAGGTCTTCAGCCCCCATATTTAGAAAACATGCTATGAGATAAAACCAGCTGCAAAGGCCTGGGGTCCCCCGTGGGGTCCACCCACCCTCCCCTCCCAGGCCTTGAGTTGCTGGAGCAGCAGGTGGGCTTTCACTCCACTGTGTCAGGCTTGCACCCCCCAGGGTCCTACCAAACCCGCTCCCCTTGGAGAGCGCTGTGCTTTCCTGTCCCTCGTGCCCTATGTGTGTCAGTGTACAGGCTCCTGCCTTACGGCCTTGTCCTGCGGCAGGGGCTGGGGCATTGCCATGGAAGAGTGTGTACAAGAAACCAATTGTTTCATCCTGCAGCCGAGCAAATGCCATGCCGGGGGATTGGGGCTGGAGTCGGGATGCACAGGGGCCTGGGACAGAGGGCTTCCTGGGGTTATTTCCTGAGGCGTGACGGGGCTTCCTGCCACTCCTGAGTTTATGTCCGGGCCCCCCATCTGCTCCAGACAGGGCCTCGGGCTCTCCAGAAAGGCGGCATTTCCATGGCTGTAATTTTCTAGTGCCTTATATTTTAAATCCCTAGTTTTCTTTTTGTAAAATGTAAAGTTTATAAGAGACATTCTGAGAGATGTTCTGGTTACTAGAGAAAACTCTCGCCGGTGTCTGGACTGCGTCACCTTGAGATTACTGTCACCCTAACCCATCCATCCATCCCGATTTCTTCCCGTATCCTGAGCATGGGACCTGGGGGAGCCAGACTTTGAGCTTGAAGGGGAGGGATGTTCTTCATAGGTGACAGTGTGACATGCCTCCCAGCCTCACCAGGGGCAGGTGGAAGGTGCAGTGCCAGGTGCAGCTCATGACCCTGACTGGCTGGTGACGGCCGCATCGAATACGGGTTCACAGCCTCGTCCAGGCTGGAAGCAATTGGCCATAACTGCCACACCTGCCTCAGAGCCACGGGACGGAGGGCCACCTACGATCCCCCTGGGGCAAATCTTGGAATTCGTATTAGATATTCAGTAACTTTTGGGGTACACTTTCACAGTCTTCAGAAAGTGGGATTGGAAACTTCTTACCTTCTTTTGAAAGTTGAAAGCGCACTTTCTAAAATCTCTAAGAAAAATGCCACGCGGGGAGACGTAGGGCAGGGCCACGGCGGGGAATGCGTGGCGGCCCCGCCTGACTTCCTGCTGGGTCACACTGTGTGTACCGGGACCTGGTCTGGGCACTTGTTCCAGTGAGGCTCGGTTTCCTGGGCTGTCAGGTGTGTGTGTGTGTGGGGGGGTCCTCATTGGGCTTCACAGGTGCTGCGGGGTTAACAGGAGTCGTGTGTGAAGGCAGCACTTTTGTGATCTAAAGGGACGGGCCACCCTGCGCCCCTGTGTCCTTTACAGTCAGACCCCCAGGAAACCTCGGGTCATCACAGAGGCTTCCCTCACCCTTGTCACGGCCCTGAGTGGAGACAGGCCGTGGCCTCCCCCGGCACACAGTCAAGTCTCTCTGTTCCCCTCTGCAGCCATCGCTATGCTGAAGGACAAGGAACCCGGGTCATTTATCGTCAGGGACAGCCACTCCTTCCGAGGCGCCTATGGCCTGGCCATGAAGGTGGCCACGCCCCCGCCCTCCGTCTTGCAGCTGAACAAGAAAGGTGGGTCCCGCCGGCTCTTCTCAGCGGCACCTCGCCTGTCAGTTACCTTTGTGCCCGTGAGATGGTGGGTGACCCGGAACAACACTCATAGGTTTTCTTCTTATTATTTATTGTTTCTGGTGTATTTTGGTAAGTACTGTCTTGGCTCAAGAAGGAAGGTTAATTATTTGTAATTTTTTTTTTATTGCTTTGATGGGTGATCAGATGTGAGAACAATGGAGCAAATCCTCTGATAAGGCACCTTTGCTCCCATTTTCAGCCCTTTGTATGCCTCAGTTCCCTCCTGCTTCCCGTGGGTAGACATCTCTAATAAATTCTTCTCACTATCTGTCCAATGCACACACACATGCATTTTTCCTTTAAGCTTACATAGAATGTGGCATACTATATACACGGTTCTTGTTCCTACACCCAGTGGAGTATTTTGATGGATTGAAGGTGAGGCCAGTGCAAGCCTGGAGTCATGAGATTATCCTTCCTTAGGGGAAAGGACAAAGCCTTCTTCCTCTCTGGTCCAACACTGCACAAGGGGCAAATACTAGCCGAATAACGTGTAATACAGGCAAGGCTTCTTCTTACCTTTTTAATGCTTTTTGTCATGAACATAACCATGTATAGAAGAGTTTGCGAGGCCTGCATGCACAGGTAAGCATTACTATGAAGCAGACATGCATGTACCCAAACATAGGCCACAACCTTGTGGGGAAGCCCCTACATGCCCTTTCCTGTGTGTTGTAATCCATCGCCACCATGACTTTTTGGTTTCCAAGGATCCTGGATTTGACTAGGTGAGGCCCTTCCAGCGGCCCCTTGTCCTTCTGACATACCCCCCATTAGTCCCTGAGCACGCCAGCTTTCTGAAACAGCAGACGTGTTTTAGGCTTACTTTGTACTTTCCCTGCCCCAGCCATTTCTCTAAAGATCCTTGGTTCTTTTTATTGGGGAACGGTATCTAGAAACCAAGATCTAATCGCTAGGTTTGCTCTTTGCTATCCGAGTACCACTCCTTCTCTCTAGGACCTGAGCTAGGGAATGTATCCTTTTAAAAAATTCCTGAGCTCATGTTGATACCACCCGTTCACATACAGTATCACCAGGTCCTTTATCACCTCTCCTTCAGGGATGAGCTCGGTTCCCAACAAATCAATACACTTATTCCCTTTCTCTGTCCCCTAATATGTGGTTTCTGGTTTATTCTTTTTTTTTTCTTTTTATTGCACCCTGCCCTCCTTGCCCCTTTTTTTTTTAACAAACTATGCCACAAACTCTAAGGAAAGGGAAAGGATTCTTTTCCCCTAAATGGAGATTGTGTACTAGAATGTCAGCAAGTTACATGGCTCTTCCTAGGGCACCTGGGCTCACCTGGGTGGGGCGAGGGTAGATCAGAATAAGCACAGATTCTGAACCTTTGGTGTTTAAACCAAATGACACTCACCTGCTTCACTCACGCTCTGTGCCCAGTACCAAATCCTGGGATGAAATCTCTGCTTAAAGCTTCCTGGAGAAAATTGCCTTGGAGTGAGTTACACCTTGAAGAATGAGATTTGGTTTCCAAGGGGTCCGGCTTCAGGCATGGCCAAGGGGTTTTCAGGAAACTTCGATGGTCGGTTTGGGCAAAGGTAGTGGTTGTGTGAATAGAAGGGGGGGGGATGAGGCTGAGAGGAGCAGGTGATTCAGAGGCCAGATCTGTGGCTATTGTCATGTCTGGAAGTGAAGGGGGAGGAGGCTCTGTGCAGATCAGGCAGAACAGGGGAGCCTCGGAAGTAGGGCCCCAGGGCATCCAGAATTCCTGCATGAGAAGCTCCACCAAACACTCCACTGGCTTTAGAGTGGTTTAAATAGAGGCTTTTGTAGCTCAGGAGCTGACTTGGCCCTGATTGTGGAGGATGTAAGGCACTTGGCAGTATTTGGAAACATGCTGAATGATTATTATATCAGAAAAGACTCAGGACCGGAACCTCAGGGATGGGTGATGAGGGAGCAGAAGTGAGTGCATGGCAGCTCCCAGGCTCCTCGGTTTCAGCTGAAGCTTTTAAAACTTTTTTTTTTTTTTTTTTTACTGCATGCATTATCTTTTTGGAAATACAGATGGTGGTGTATAATTCTTACCTCCAGACATGCATCCCGCCTCTAAGGCCCACTTTGTCTCAATCTTCAGGCAAAGGCAACAAAATAGAGGATGTTAGAATAGCAGAGTTCAGGACATGCAACATTGCCAGGCGCATCCTCTGGGCGAAATTTTGTCTGGTTGCCTTGCCTTCACCCGACCCCTGGATTTGGCATTTGGATTTCACAGTCTAAGGATAGATCTGAGAGGACAGTTGACCGGGAAAAAGCCCAGCAAGTCACCACCCACCCCTGGCACCCCGGAGACGGGACAGCGACAGATGTGTGGGGTGCTGGTCTCCGAATCCCCATGCAGCTGGGTTCCCCACTGACTCACTTCTCACCACTGGCATCCAGACCACACTCTGTGTCTGCCTTCAGTTTGGAGGCCGTGGATCATTTTCCTCCCACAACTGAATGGCAAAATGTTCTTGTCCCCATTTTTATTCAGTACTGCCTTTTATGGAATCTGATCATCTCCTTTCCTACCAGCTATACTGCCCCTGTGAAATGCTGACACCGATGTTGTTGATATTTGTCACTGTTGTTTAAAATAAGCATTGCTGGGGAGCCTGCCATGGCCCAGGTGTGGAGCCCAAACCCACCTCTAGCAGGTCCTGCCATCAGAAATGTTAGAAGTTACCGCAGGCAGACATGTTCCCATGGGGACACGTTCTCATGGAGACACGTTCCCATGGAGACACGTTCCCATGGAAACACGTTCCCAGGGAGGGTGCTGAACGAGGCAGGACGGAAACACTGCGCAGTGTGAATGTGAATGTCTGTGGGACTCATTAGCATAGTGCAGTACTTTTCCACCATCAGACAGTTTGCCGTTCTGTGGCTTTTCGTGATGCACTTTCTCTTTGGGCTCGTGGGCTGGCATGAACACAGGTCTGTGTAGCAGCAATATGATTAGAGGGGTTTGTGTACCTGACTCCTGGCTAAATCTTACCCAGAAGACTGGCACCCTTCCCGCTCTTTCCAGTGATTCATTCTTGGTCATCATGCTGTGTCTGGGTCTTTCTAAGTTCTCCTCTTAGGAGGCAAAGGAGCTGGAGGTCCATGTTCCCAGTTCTTAGCTGCTCATTTGTCGCTGGGAATTCTGCAGTGTTTGAGGCTGTCTCCTAAGGACTCCTCCACCTGTAAGCACAGTCACTGGAGGGGGTTCTAGCTGCCCATCGGGCAGTGCTCAGCCAGCCTTCCTGCAGCCCAGCTACCATTCCTAGAGTGGTTCTTGGCAGCCAACCTACTGCGGGGGCCAGACTCTCCTTCCTTCTCTCTCATCCTCCCCTGCTCTCATGTTTTAAAACTCTCTTCTCTTTCTTTTAAACCTCTACCACAGCTGGAGATTTGGCCAATGAACTCGTTCGGCATTTTTTGATCGAGTGCACCCCAAAAGGGGTGCGGTTGAAAGGGTGCTCCAACGAACCGTATTTTGGTAAGTGGCTGAGAGCCTGACTTGGTGTTCTGAACCCACGAGCACACGTTGCCTCTGCTCACTGCCATCGCTCCGCTGGGGCTTCACGCAGAGCATTTACTTTTCATCCCCATTCAGAGATTCCTCAATTATCCTCTCTAAAATAAACTGGATATTAAATTTTCTTAAAAACTTTCTCAAAACTAAGCAAATAAAATGCACGGCGCTGGGACTGGAAATGCAGATTCCACAAGGTACGGTCCAGGCAGGCGGGCAGAGAAGGGTGGACTAGGTTGGGGCCTGAGTGTGACCCCACCCTCCGGGCACAAGAGAAGCACAGGCGCCCTGTAAGACGAGAGCCTTCCCGCCCCCGCGGGCATGTCCGAAAGACGGCATGAACTCACAGGCAGAGCTTGAGCGAAAAGCATCACCTTACAGAGATGATTCGGTGGTACCGGTGGGAGCTGCCTCAGATTCAGCAGACTGTGCGACTTGTTCGTTATGAATTGGTGATGAAGTGTCTTTGCTGAGAATCATCTGCAGTTCCCTTTATCTGCCCCTTTGCCGTCTGCTGAACTTATGGCTTCGTTGAAGTTTTGCACAAATTCCCACAATAATGGGGCACGTTGGGTGCTAAAACTATAAGGGGTCACCCCTTACAGCAGCCTCCTTTCAGGAGATAAAGTGGCTATTTAGGGCAGTGCTAACGCCTGTTTGCTCTTCATCTCTTCACAGGGAGCCTGACGGCTTTGGTGTGTCAGCATTCCATCACGCCCTTGGCTTTGCCCTGCAAACTGCTCATTCCGGATAGAGGTACGCTGCCGGGGCCTGAGGGCTGCTCTGGCTCTGTGTGGGGTCACCCGCAGGGTGTTGGGATCCGAAGAGATTCCTTGAGAAAAATCAGACCAGAACTTCCTTGCCATCACGTACTCTGTGGGTAAACCCTGAATAGTTCACCCAGGTCAGGTAAGAAGAGGTGGCCCGCTGCCCCTGCAGCCTCCGGTCATGTCTTTATGTCATGGCTTTGTGAAAAGTTTCCTTGGAGCCAAGATTCTGTAGCTCAAAGTTATAAAATGCCTGGGCTCAGAGACCTTCCGGGTCATTTACATTTAAATTTTAGAATTCTACAAAATCAGCAAAATGTTGATATTGTTGACGTCAGGTGCTGGATGAACTATTGTCTTTACCTTTGTGTTTGTTTCAAAATATTCATGGTGAAAAGATTTTTAAAAATAGCACCCACAGCAGGCGATCAGGCATATCCCCACTTTCCTAGACAATCTCAAGTTCACATAATTGTATTATATTCCAGAAACATCATTAATTTAAAATACAGGCAAATGTGACTTAACTTTTTTTTTTTAAGGGAATTCCTTTATTTTTATTATTTATTTATTTATTTATTTACTTTTGGCTGTGTTGGGTCTTTGTTTCTGTGCGAGGGCTTTCTCTAGTTGCGGTGAGCGGGGCCCACTCTTCATCGCAGTGCATGGGCCTCTCACTATCGCGGCCTCTCTTGTTGCGGAGCACAGGCTCCAGACGCACAGGCTCAGTAGTTGTGGCGCACGGGCCTAGTTGCTCCGCAGCATGTGGGATCCTCCCAGACCAGGGCTCGAACCCGTGTCCCCTGCATCGGCAGGCGGACTCTCAACCACTGTGCCACCAGGGAAGCCCTGACTTACCTCTTAAAATGTAATTGTTCACATTAATTAATTCGGAGGTGAGAAAGCTATTTTGCTGGGCTATGCCATCCCAGCTTTTGCTTGGAACGTGGTGATGGTTCTCTGCGCTGGGCCCTTGTCTGCAGGAGGAAGGCCCAGCTCTGCAGAGCCTGTGCATCACCGTCCGGGCCTCGGTCCTGAGCATCCACAATGTCATGGTCATTCTTGGCCTGGGAGGTGGACTCACTTCTGCGTTTTCTCGCTCCTTCCTGCAGACCCGTTGGAGGAAAGAGCCGAAAGTTCTCCGCAGACGGCAGCCAACTCTGCGGCCGAGCTGCTGAAGCAGGGGGCAGGTCAGTCCCCGCTGCGTTTTCTGCTCCTCCAGGTTCCTGGGCAGAGACGGGCTCAGGGACACAGCTTCCTTTCTTACCTCGGTCTGGGTTCCTCTCCTTGCTGTGTCAGAGGAGGTTTCCTTCTGTGGAAACCGCCACAGGGCTGGGCTGGGTGGGGCTTCAAGTGTCCTGGCAGCAGGGCCAGGACTCTGCAGGCCAAAGATGACCAAATTCAGTGGGGTAAATGTCACAGCCTATGTTTCAGTTGGGAGAATGTGGGCGACCTGCCCCTCCAGCTGGAAATGCTAAAGAGATTAGTGAGTCCGCAGTTTGACCCAGGGTGACACAGACCTCCAGACAGCGAGCTCCCCGGGGCACGTTTCTTCTTACTAGACTACTTTTTAGTGCAGTTTTAGGCTCACAGCAAAATTGAGAGGAAGATTCAGAGAATTCCCATATAGCCCTTGCCCCTACACATGCGCAGTCTCCCTCATGACATCCCCCATCAGTGGGACATTTGCTACAGTTGATGAACCTACATGGACACATCATAGTCACCCGGAGTCCATAGTTTACATTACTGTTCACTCTTGGTGTATATTCCATGGGTCTGGACAAACATTTGATGACGTGTATCCACCGTTATAGTATCACACAGAATAGTTTCAAGGTCCTAAAAATCCTCTGTGCTCCAACTCTTCATCCTTCCTCCCTAACTCCTGGCAACCACTGATCCTTTTATTGTCTCCGTGGTTTTGCTTTTCCCGAATGTCATATGATGAGAATCATACAGTCTCTGTAGCCTTTTCAGATTGGATTCTTTCACTTAGTAGTATGCCTTGAAGATTCCTCCATGTCTTTTTATGGTCTGAGAGCTGTTTCCTTTTAGTGCTGAATAATATTCCATCGTCTGGATGTACCACAGTTTGTTTATCCGTTCACCCACTGGAGGACATCTCGAGTGTTTATACATTTTCGTAATTATGAATAAAACCGCTATAAACATCCACATGCAGGTTTCAGGGTGGACGTAATTGTCAGTGCCTCTGGGTAAATACCAAGGAGCACAATTGCTGGATCGCATGGTAAGAGTATGTTTATTTTGTAAGAAACCATCAGACTGTCTTCCAAAGTGGCCGCACCATTTTGCATTCCCACTAGCGATGCATGAGTCTTCCTGCTTCCCCACATCTTACCAGCAGTTGGTGCTGTCAGTGTTCCGGATTTTGGCTATTCCGAATAGGTGTTTAGTGGTATCTTGTTGTCTTAATTTGCATTTTCCTGATGACATATGACGTGGAGCATCTTTTCATGTGCTTGTTTGCCATATGCATCTCTTCCTTGGCAAGATGTCTGTTAAGGTTGTTTGGCCATTTTTCAATAGGGTTGTTTGTCTTCTTGTTAAATTTTAAGAGATCTTTGTATATGTTGGGTAACAGTCCTTTGTGAGATTTGTCTTTTGCAAATACTTTCTCCCAGCATGTGGCTTGTCTTCTCATTCTCTTGACAGTGTCTCTCAGAGCAAAAGATTTTTTATTTTAATGAAATCCAGTTTATCAATACTTCCTTTCATGGATCATGTCTTTTGTATTGTATCTAAAAAGTTATCACCAAACTCAAGGTCATCTAAATTTTTTCCTAAGAGTTTTATGGTTTTGCATTTCACATTTATAACCATTCTATTTTGAGTTAATTTTTGTGACGAGTTTAAGGTCTGTGTCTAGTTGTTTTCACACGTGATGTCTAGCTGTTCCAGCACCATTTGTGGAAAAGACTATTTCTGCAATGCTGTATCTCCTTTGTCCCTTTGTCAAAGATCCATTGACTATTTATATGGGTCTGTTTCTGGGCTTTCTATTCTGTTCCATTCATCTATTTGTCTATTATTTCACTAATACCACACTGTTTTGATTACTGTCACTTTAGAGTAAGTCTTGAAGCCAAATAGTGTCAGTCCTCTGACTTGGTTCTTCCCCTTCAATATTGTGTCGGCTGCCCTGGGTCTTTTGCTCTCCATATAAACTTTAGAGTTAGTTTGTTGATATCCACAAAGTAAGTGGCTGGAATTTGGACTGAGATTTCATTGAATCTACAGATCAAGTTGGGAAGAACTGACATCAGAATTATATACTGAGTCTTCCTATTTATGAATGTGGAATATTTAGTTTATTTACTTCTTTGATTTTATTAGTTGGAGTTTTGTAGTTTTCCTCATATAGATCTTATACATATTGTATTAGATTCATACCTAAGTATTTCATTTTGGGGGTGCTAATATAAATGGGATTGTGTTTTTAAGTACAAATTCCACTTGTTCTCTGCTGTTATATAGGGAAGTGATTGACTTGTGTATTCACTTTGTATCCTGCAACCCTGCTGTAATAGCTTATTAGTTTCAGGCCAGGTCATTTTTGCAGCATGAGAGGCAGTCCCAGTGACCCCAGCTTAAGAGGGTTGTGGACGAGCCAGAGACCACAGGGCTCTTGTGGGTGTGTGGCTGTGAGGGAGAGACACAGCTGGAGAGAATTATGGGGCCCCCTGGCTCCAAACCTTGAGTTCCCCCACTGGAGGTCTTTCATTCAAGGTAGACATTTACTCTCAGAAATGTTGGGGAGGGATTCTCTGAGTCTGCAGGAGGACTGACTAGAAGTACTTCTATCTGTGCCTCACGTCTGTAGAGTACTTTATAGCTGTGACTCCGTAATGAAGGAATATGCAGATACAGGTATTTTCTTGTTGCTTCCTCTGTACAATTTGCATTATTTGTCTGTGCTGTTTTTCTCTGTAAAACTATACATCACTGACTCTATTACCCAGCTAAAGTCAAATCCCTCTGTTTTCAAAAGGAATTTTTTTTTAGTGTTGAACTCTTCATAGACTATCCTTAAAGGATAAGTTATCCGTGGCCAGAACAAAGGTGACAGGGGTTTGTCCAAGATAGCAAGCATGCTAGAACTTGAAGCCTCAAAAGGAAGCGTCTGCCTGTATCCAGTCTGGGTTCCAGTCCAGGCCCTGCCACTTGGGGCTCAGCCTCTGGCAGGTCACTTAGCCGTGCAGACCTCAACATAATCATAATAATCGGTCCCCGACACAGTGGCTGCAGGACCAGTTGAATAGGATGTTGAAAATGCCTTGGGAACTGTAACGTGGTCACGTAAGCTGTAGTTGTGCTCCTGCCGCTCTGCTTTCGTGTGAAAACACTTGTGTTGGCCCAAGAGGAGTGGCCTTTGCTGTGCAGTGGCCTCATCCTTTTCCTATGTAGACGCGATTGAAAGGGCTGGTCCCACAGCAGCGTTGTGAGGCATTGTCCCTACGCCAAAGACCATGAGCTCACAGCCCGCAGATTGTTTCAGGGGGTCCCTGGAGCCCACTAGGGCTCATTGCTACCTTACGTTAAAGCCGCAGCTTTGTCCCCATGTCTCTGGGTCCCAGCAAAGTTGCGGGGAACATGCTGGACTTTACTGCAGGCCTTACTGGTGAACTGCTCACCCATGCACTTGACCTTGGAGGTGGGCTGTGAAATCAGGTCTGCTCCGATTGACATGTTTGTTTCAGCTGCACCTTTAAAAAAATGTATTAAAAAATTTTTAAACATGTCATTAATGATTTTTAAATTGCAACCTCATGTATCAACCTCATTCAAGAAAAGTGCTCCAGAATGATGGCAGCAAACCCTTCCAGAGTACGTGCCCTGCGAGGCTGGCAGAGCCTGGGCCTCCGTCGGGGCACCACCTGGTGTCTCAGGGTTACAGCCCCGCTCACCCACCCCAGGCAGTTAGCACTGGGGCACACACGCCTCTGTGTTCTGCACTTTGGTTCACTATCATCTCATTACAAGCAGCATTTCATGTTTCTCCTTAAGCTTCCTTGTTATCTAACATTTTCCCAATACATGTTGAACTAGTAAATGAATCAATGAATTCGTGGATCCTAATGGAACTATAATAGCCTTTATTTTTAGATATTAAAGCTTTTTCTTCTGCTGTGGCTTATAATTTTTAGTTACACTCTGTCATCTTTTCAGATAATCTATGGCACGTATCAGTAACTCTGAAAGCTTTGCTTTTTTAAAGGGTGAGCCTCCCAGGGACAGGACTTCACGCAGAACCTGGAGGTCTTATTTAATCATCTGATTGGGCATTTATGTCTGGGCGTTAAATTGTGACTGCCCTGAGCTTAGGTCCTTTTAAAATCTCTTGTTTCTAGAACACATCAAAAGGTTTAAATGTCCATCCAGCTGCCTTCATGGCTGACAAGGCAAGAAATTGAGTCAGGACACAGATATGTAGCTGGAAGAGCGAGAATGCTGCAGAGAGCACTGGGTCCTAGCTGTTGGTTCGAAAAGTGCAGAGTGACCGTGGTGGGAAGGTGATCAGGCTGTCCGGTCTCCGACCACCTTAAGGAAACTGAGTGGTTCTTTCTCCCCTTAAACTAAGTTTCATTTGTTGTCTGAATTCACTTAGAATCCCAGACCCCTGGCCCTGCAAGGGCTCCTCGAGATTCCCTGGCCCGTGTCCTCTGCGTGGAGGTGAGGCGCTGACACTCAGGGGTGTCTGCAGCGTTCAGTTCTCTTCAGTTTAATCTCTTTGAATCTGATACCGAGGCCGTTGTGAGTTGCTGCAGTTTCTAAAAGAACTGCTGTTCATGTTTTTAGTGTCAGCTCTTAATTGGTTCTGTTGAAGCAGTGGCATGCAGCTGAAGGCCCTGGCACCAGACCCCACACGATATCCCATAAACGTTAGGGCTGTGTCTTTAACATACCGTACTGTAAAGGATGTTTTCTTTATAAAAGTAATAGGAATTCTTTCAGTTTAAAAAAAAAAAAAGGGAGACACAGAAAAGGGAGAAATGAATTCCCCACAGACCTGTCGCCCAGGTACAACCACTGGCTGTTTTCCTTTTCCCCCTTAGCATAAGGGGTTTACCCATGTTTTTGGCAGACACAGCCTAGGTCTCACTTTCAGTGGCTGAGGAACTGTCCGCCGGCTGATTCCACCCCTTACGGTTGCCCAGTTAGCGTGCGTCTAACTTCTCAGTACCACAGACAGCACTGGGAGGCTACCTTTCTGCATCACTTCCTTTTTCTGAGTTCTGAATTGTGACCTTCAGACCCTGAATTTCTGGCAGCGGTAGGACTGGGTGAGAACCTGTGACCTTAACACTTCTGCTTCCCGCCGCGGGTTTGACGGGCGCTTTCCCGTTCAGCATCGCACCACAGCTATGCACCTCAGGTGGAATCGGACATGTTGGGCCAGGCCCCGGGGGACAAGCACAGCAGGCCCACCTGTCCTCTGCTGGGGAGGGAAGGGGCTGGCGTGTGCCCAGCAGAGCTGCCCCAGACGTGCTTGGGAGAAGGGAGGGCTCCCCTCTCTGCTCCGAGGAGGGACAGTGCCGCTCTGCGTCGGGGGGAGATGCCCCCCAGGCCGGCTGTTCTTTCTCAAAAGGTGATCTGTGCTGCTACAAGGAAGCAGGAGTCTGGGTCGTGGCAGACGTGCGCCCGCTCCAGGTTCAGCTCGTGCCAATTTTCTGGGATTTCATTGTGACTAGATCAGAATTTTCTTTCTTCTCTTTTGTAACTGCACGAGTAGCATTATAGTAATACTAATGAAATCAAAGGCAGAATATTCACCCTCCTAAACTCAAACCGTCTTAAATTTTCCAGGCACACCTCCAACCGTTCGTAGCACACAGGCCTTTTATTGTATAGGTCTCGTCATGGCACAGATAGTTTTATTCTGCTTTTCCCAGAAACCGCTCACATTTTTCCACGTTGCTATACAGGGTTCGTGATTACCATTTGCTGGTTAGTTGGTATTCCATTGAGGGGCTAATTTCACCATTCCCCTCCTTTTGGACATAGTTTGTTTCCCACTAACTTCCCACCAAATGAGTATGGGGCTCAAATATCTTCACCTCTAGGTTAGCTGTCTCAGCTGGTTATGGAATATTTCCTGCCTCAGGTCTGTCGGAGCGGGACCTCCAGGTTACCGAGTGCAGGCAGGTCTGCAGATCCTCCTGATAAATAATGCCGAATCATCTTCCAGAAAGGCTGTCCTGGTGGACGTGAGCATTTCATAAAAGCACCCGATTTCGTCAAAGCTTTGGGCAACTGCAATTTTAAAGACTTTGGCCAACTCACTCTCTTTCCCAAGACGACACAAGTAGACCCCTCAAGTTCAGACAGGAGCTGAAGTGCAGGTCAGCCTCCGGCCCTGCAGTTCCCTGGAGTGTCTCATTGCCCGGCGTCCTCAGATGGGGCAGTGCCGCCGGCTGGGACAAGAGGACGCAGAGAGGGCAGCAGTGGTCACAGCAACTCAGCCGTTCAGGGAGGGCTCTCTGGTTTCTCCCTGCCTCTCAAGATGTGCAGGAGGGACAGTGGCTTAAAAGATGCCACTCTGTCAGGACAATCACATGGGGCTGCTGGCGGGCGTCATTATGGCTGAGGAATGTCTCGAAGTAAAATTCACAGCTCAAAAAAAGAAGAAAACATCACAGCTCATCCTCAGGAATGTTACGCGAAATTTCTTCCTGAGCCCGTGTTCTCTACCTGGCACCTGGTGGTACCAGGTCTCTCAGCACCGCAGGAGCCAGCACGAAGGTTGGGTATCACAGCAAGCCCCCTGGGGAGTTGCCAGGCTTCTGGCATATTTCTCTACACTTCAGTTTCCTCGTCTGTAAATTGGGGATGATAACAGAATCTTCCTCACAGGACCCTGATGCAGATGTGATGAGATAGTCTGTCTCAGACGTTCGGTCGAGGCCTGACACAGAGTAAGTGTCCTAATGAATGAGCCGTGTCAGGTGGAGCTCGGAGAAATGAAAACTGGTGTGTTGGGGAACTTCTTTGAAGACTTTGCTTAATGGCAGCATGTCATTTTAATAATTATAGGAGTGAAATACGAAGCTCTTTTTCAGAGAGTAAAAGTGACTTGTTCAGTAAACGTTATAGAGGGAAGTTGGTGTCTGGGATGAAACTCTCAGTTAACATGCGTTTGGGCGGTTCTCTGGTATCTCCCACCTTCCCTCAAGACCCAGCCTTTCCACTCAGGCCTCTTCCGGCAAATCAGAGGATTGTAGCTGCTCCCGGCTCCGGTCTGCCCACTTCTGATGCCCCCACCCAGGGTAAAGGGAGGGGCCTCGTTCTTCTGATGAATTGGTTACACGCACCCCAGGCCTTGCTGTCTTTCTTCACCATCGTGTCCTCACTGAAGTGGAAGTTTCCAAATCCTCAAACTTTCTCAGCTTCTTAAAGAGTAGCTGTGGATTGCCACCTTGGCCGTGGAGAGAACAGAGGGCTGGCAGCTCCTAAGCGGCCCTGCATCTTGACACCAGGGACATCGTACGTTATTTCCGCTCTTCTTAACCCATCTTCGCGGGCCTGCGGCAGCACACCTACCAACAGGTGTGACCGCTGCTGAGTCTCAGAATTCGGGGTGGAGACGGAGCCCGTCCGAGGCTGGGCCTCCGGGAGACTCTCCCAAGGAAAATGGTGCAGGCGAGGGCACAGCGCTCACCTTACTGCTCCAGTCAAGGGGAAGCTTTTTCTTTTCTGTTTAGTGAAAATCTAAAGACCTTTAGAGATGGAGTTAAGACAGCCCACGCACTTGCAGAGGCTGCATCCGGCAGAGCGGGGAACAAGAGCGGCTCTGTTCCTGGGGGAACACGTCCTTGGTGGGTGGCCAGGCAAAGCCACAGCTCCCGCAGGACTGAACTTGAGGGAGAGTCTGAATGTCCCACAGTCACACAGATGTCACACGCCTCGAAGTCTCACGTTAGCTTCTGCATGAGCTGCAGGGATCCAGGCTCAAAGGGCCATCAGTCTGTTTACAAAGTCTCGTTCGCACTCAGCTGTTTGCTTCCCCCAAGGGGAGGTGGCGGTGGACAGACCCCAGCCCCCTTGGCAGCACGTGGACGGGACAAGCCATCCCAGCTCTTTGCGCACAGACTGTGTTCTTAGTCTCTGCAAGTCATTCGTTCACAGCAGCTCCTTCTGGGTACCTGCTGCTTTCAGAACTCCGTGCGGGGTGGACATTTGGGGTTCCAGGCTGCAGGCTCCCCTCTGGGGACGTTTCCTTAACTGCAGGTGTGGTGGGGTTCTTATCCCACCCAGACCCACACTGAGACGGCGGAGGGTGCCTCCAGCCCACCCTTGGGACACCAGGTGTAAATAATGCCGCAGGGGTGGAGACGCATCCTGGGCCAGTGGGAGGAGTTTCCTCGGCTCCAGTGTGTGTGTTGGGGGTGGGCAGGACGGGGTGTTATTCTCTGTATTGGCCTCGGGGCGTGTGCATCTCTGGGTCACTCCACACCTTTGGAATTAGGGGTAAAGGGCGTTTGCCTCAGACATACCTGGCCACACATATGTGCATGTTGTTCATAAACCCCGGGGCCCTCGTGTCTGGCAGACGCGTTAACGCTGCTTCCCCCTGCGTCTTCCAGCTTGCAACGTGTGGTATCTGAACTCCGTGGAGATGGAGTCCCTCACGGGCCACCAAGCCATCCAGAAGGCCCTGAGCATCACCCTGGTCCAAGAGCCGCCTCCTTTGTCCACGGTCGTGCATTTCAAGGTGTCAGCCCAGGGCATCACCCTGACGGACAACCAGAGGAAGTGAGTGTGTCTGGCGGCCGGGCTGCGGGGCGGGTGGGGCTTCTGACCCCACCTGGGGTGAGACCTTCCACCAGCTCTGCCCAGGCCCCTGGACATGCGGTGGTCACCCCGGCAAAGCTCAGCGGTCCTGGAACGAATCAATGATCCAGTCACTCTGTGCTTGGTCCTGTATGTCCCCAGAGACACATATAAACTATTGACATTAGGCCCAAATGCTGGTTTTTTAGAAGTCAGTAAAATTTTTAAAAAGATACATGGATCTTTGAGTATCTCTTACACATGCACACACACACACGTACACACGCACACACACACACGTGTGTGTGTGTGTGTGCGTGTGTGTAGTTTGCAAATGCAAAAATCTTTTGTCATTTCTGTAAAAACACTCAGAGACTATGATAGAATCCACTCATCTTTGCTTCTGTACCGTTGGTCATCCCATTCTAACACTTGGTCATCCCATTTCAGGTGAGAGTGTGACCTCGATAGGTATTATTTCAGTATCTAGATAATGTTAATTATTATGTAATGATAATATAGTATATAAGAATAATTAATGTTAATTATTAACTATCATCTAGATATTGTCTATTGTTGTATCTTAGTTAACAACATTTGAACATCTAGACAGTAGATGCTGTTTCAGTTTCCAGGTGAGCACAGAGCAGGGTCAGGTGCGTGCACGGAACAACGGCAAGCGTGTTCCTCCCACGAGCAGAGCCTTTGACCTCAGGATCCAAGGCATTTCAGAGGCAGTTATTGTTGATTTGTTATGGAAACAGCCTGCTGTGATTAATGAGGAAGGCAGGTCAGCGACCCTCAAAGCAGAGTGATGGCTGGAGCTTCAAGGGGCAGGCGGCCAGTCCCCGCACCAGCCGGTGGGGCAGCGCTCACCCCGGCGCCCTGGAGCTCTTCCTGCCACGGCCCCTGCTCCAGAGCTAGTCCTGGGCTTGGGAGGGTCCCTGACCCAGAGCTCCCACCCACTGCTCTCAGGATGAAGTGGGCGTGGAGTGTCAGGTGCAGCGTGGGTCCTGCCACTCGGATTGGGGTCCTTGCTCCCCGCGCTTTACCCGACGGGCCACCGTGGCACGTTCCTCATGCCATGCACTCGGTTTCCTCTCCTCTCAAGCTGCACTGAGGTAACCGTCTTGGGATGTCAGTGACTCGAATGAGATATCCACGAGCAGGTGCCGGTACGGCTCAGCTGAAGCATGGACAGGGGGTCGGGCAGGAAAGCACGGCTCCTTCCTTCACAGCCTCTCTATTTTCTCCTGCTACCTGTGTGCTTTGTCGGTATCTCTAGTTTCCCTGTGTCCTTATAAAACCATGGGGGTGGGCCGCGTCCGTGGCACCCGGGATCTTCCCTGTCGCAGGAGACGGAACGCGCATTCAGCCTGGCTGACGCTGGACAAAAGAGGCTGTGTCCTCCGTGTTCCCGCTGAAAGATGCCCGGCTCTGCCTGTGCCTTTCCCGTACGCTGGCCTCTTTCTTTCCTTCTCCTGATGAGCTCTCTCCTTGCCCAGATCAAAGCCACCAGCCTCTGGGGATACCACCTCCCCCAAGAGGAGAGGGGCGCTTGCCCAGCTGGAGTGGGGCACACAGGGCAGGCCATGCTCAGAGGAGCGGGGAGGGCTGACAGTGAAACAAAGGACAAGTGACAGGAGCCGGGACCGAGGACAGAGGAGTCCTCTGGTGGGTCCCCCAGCGGCTGTGCTGGCCCGGCGGTAGTAGCACCTCCCAGTGGGTTTCACGTGCACAGCCCTTGACAGTCTACAACATGCTGTCAGATGCCTCGTTGGGGCTGACTTGGCTCCTGTCCTGGGAGAGTGGTGGTCTGTACCAGACGCCCTCTTCACAGGCAGCTGCGAGGGCTGTAGACAGTTGGTGTTTTCCTGGGATAAGGGCAGGAAGGTAGGGCCTCACTCAGCTTGGTCCCGCCCTCCACTCGGCTGGCAGCTTCTCCATTTCACTCGGCAAGGTGCTTCCCTTCGCCCCGAGACGCACTCCTTTCCTAGTGCCCACTTTTCCCGGAACCACTCTGCCCAGCCTCGTAGGTCTGCTGATTTCTAACAAACGTACACTCTGCTCTTCTCTCCAGACCACCAGTAAAAGCATAAAATAGGCTTCTTCCCCCCGCCCCCCCACCGAACCTCCTCCTGGGGGTCTGCCCAGGGCAGCATTGTCACTGCAAAACCCCAGTAATGGGCTCTCCCTCTCCCGTGTCCCGGCAGGCTCTTCTTCCGGAGGCACTACCCCGTGAGCGGCGTGATCTTCTGTGCGTTGGATCCACAAGACAGGAAGTAAGACGTCTGTATCTGTACTAAGCAGTGCATGTGCTTCCTTTGCTTTTTAAGTTAATGAAGAAATTAACGTGACTCTTCTCTTATTCTGTAATTTGCAAGGTGGATCACAGACTGCCCTTGCTCAAGGTATGTTGCCAGCCTGTCTTCATTCTTTCTTAGTAGACGCTCGCCTCCAAAGCTGAATTCTGCCCCAGATTTCCAAAGAGGAAAATGACTAAATAATGCCGATGGGTTTGGGTGTGACCTTTTTAAAAAGATTTTTATTGGAGTATAGATTTACAATGTTGTGTTAGTGCGTTTGGCATTAAACAGAAATGAAAGTGTTCTCTTTAGGCAGAAAGGGCCTGCGAAGGGTTAACTTTTCTGCTTGCTCTTCTCTGAATGAGCAGTACTTACCTGTGACCCATAAAATATGGTATAAATAGCGTGAAGAGATTGCACAGCGTTTCTGGCCATTGAGGAGGGGTAGAGTCTGCAGCAGCACTGAGGCCAGCAGCACTGTTGGAAGGGGGCGCTGCCTGAGTGCAGCGGGCGTCACTGTTTCCCAGCCCAGAGGGAGCACGGCTCTGCCCTGGCCCAGGCTCTGCGGTGGCCACGCAGCCTCAGAACCCTCCAGAGCTGTCTGCATGCCCACAGGTGGGCGTCCTCCGCGTCACCTAAATTGATTACCACAAATGTCTAACTGCAGGGGTCCAATCCCAGGATTCCAGTTTCATGTTGGCCGTTTGTCCTGGCATCTGATAAAGTGGTCGGAGCCCCGGGGGGGGGCGGTGCCCCCAGGCCGCTCTGGCTCACAGGGCCCACGGGGATCCCAGCCGTGTGGATGGTCCCAGCGGGGGTCACTTGAGTGCTGTCAGCCAGTCCCTCCCGTGGTGTGGAACCCACTCAGCTCATACAGAAAAATTCTTCATTGTTCTGAGAAGGAGAAGAAAGACCTCAGATAAGGAAAAACTACCATTATCCAAGTCCAGGGATTTGGATTTGGATAATGGTAGTTATTGTGTTAAGTTTGCGGCTCCTGAAAGCTTATTCAGATAAAGGCTTCTGTTCTTCTAAGAAAAATATTAGATTGTTCTGTGCTTTTTTGTGTTGTTTTTTTTTGCGGTACGCGGGCCTCTCACTGTTGTGGCCGCTCCCGTTGCGGAGCACAGGCTCCAGACGCGCAGGCTCAGCGGCCATGGCCCATGGGCCCAGCCGCTCCGCGGCATGTGGGATCTTCCCGGACCGGGGCACGAACCCGCGCCCCCTGCATCGGCAGGCGGACTCTCAACCACTGCGCCGCCAGGGAAGCCCTGTTCCGTGCTCTTAAACAGTTTCCTCACCTGCACGTAGTTTGTAACTCAGGGGTATGAGGCTGGAGAAGGGAGCCCCTGGCGTGTTTTTAACCTCCCATCCTCTGGCCCCAGTGGGTGGGATCGTGGGCATCCAGGTAGAGCCCCCAGCACCCCAGGAGCCTGGAGTTTTGTGTGCCCGTCTGCTCTGATGGTGTGAGCAGGGAGTAGGCGGCTCCTGAGGTAGAGCCAGGGTCCTTCCCATCAGAGACTCGGGAGTGAAGCTCAGGAGCTGGCAGAACCGGAGGGTTCTGGCCAGGTTGGAGCAGCGGCTTTGGTTCAGGTCCCAGACCCGTGACTGGCACTCCTCGGTCCTGCCCGTCAGGTTCCTCCCTTGTGAGGTCTGGGCACAGCATCCTCCCTGCAGGGTCTGCGAGGCGGAGAGGACGCAGACCTGCGTCTGGAGGTGTCCAGCAGGGGACTCGGCCCCTGAGATTTTGGAGAAGCAGAGGTTAGAGGTGGCGGCGGTGCGACGGGAAGCGGAGGTTTGTATCCTGTGGGGTGGACAGGACTCGGCTGGCGCGCTGACCCGGCTTTCCTTTTGCAGGGTCTTTGGATTTGTGGCCCGGAAGCAGGGCAGCGCCACAGACAACGTGTGCCACCTGTTTGCAGAGCATGACCCCGAGCAGCCGGCCAGCGCCATCGTCAACTTCGTGTCCAAGGTCATGATCGGCTCCCCTAAGAAGATTTGAGCCCCCACAGCCTGGAGACTCCAGAAGGGCCTGTGTGACCCTGACGTTCCAGGCCCAGGAGGGAAAGGGGTTCCTCCAACCTTACAAACAAACAACCCTGCCACCAGCTGGCCTTAGCTGAGAGCCACTGCTCATGGACGCATTTCTGTAGCCCAGTGCTTTCCAGGTGGAGGAAGTTGGGCATCGGGTGTGCCCGCCCGGTCCCCATGCAGGAAAGGACCATGCAAGGGGACGTGGGGACCCGTGTTCCTCGAACTCTGGTGTTTGTGGGAAGGAGGGGAGCCCGCCCGCTCCTCAGTGGCCCTGAGTGACCGGCTGTGCCTTGCCGCTGCCATGTCAGAGGGCTCCCGTCCAGCGGGCACCTCAGGGCCTCTGTCCTCCCACGACAGAGGTGCTGATTAACCTGAGAAGGGGATGCATGTTGGATGAAGGTTTATGCGGGTCGGGCTCTCCCGGGGCACTGGGGCATCATGGACAAGGGGACGACGTGGTGGGCGGTGAGCACGAGGAAGGTCGTGCGGCCACTGTGAGGCCGGAGCCTGAGGGTGGGGACGGCTCCCTGCGTCTGCGCACGCGCCTCGGCTGAATGGCGCCCTGGGCCGTGAGAGGGGAAAGTGAGAGATAGGAGTAAAACCCCATTTCCATGTAATTTATGTGTTACGTAATGCCAAGTTATTTATGAGAACGGTTTGCCATTGCTGTGCTGTACTGGTGTCCAAATGCTGCCGCCTGCCGCGCCGGGGCTCCGGGAGGAGCATCTGTCCCCGTGTCGGATGCACGAAGACGGGTGGTGCGGACTCCGTTGACCGCTCCGTGGGCCGTCGTTGCCTGCGGGCGGCTGCCGAAAGCTGGCTTTGCCTCAAGCCGCCTTCCCGAACGCTTGACCATCCACGTGTCTTTTCCAGGCTGTGGGTACATCCTCGCTGCGGGGGGAAGGTCCTGAGGGGTGGGACACGCTTACTTGGAGACTCAGCCGTCCTCCACGTCGCGGTTCTCGGCCATCCGGGGGCCTGGGAGCGATCATCCCGAGAACCACTGACCTGAGGGAACACTGGTCTGTCTCCGCCCCGCCTGTTGGCGCCCGTCAGGATCCCTGTGTCCTGGCACCTGAGCAGGGTGAAGAGGAGGACGAATCTCAGTCCTTCCGCGCTGTGTCCAGCTCTTCTGCATCATCTTAGCCACCTAATCGGCTGTGCTCTTTACGCTGATGTGCATATCGCAGAGCCGTGGTCTGTCCACCTGAATCCGGCAGTGGTCAGAGGTTTGGGAGAAGAAGCCAATGGTCCTGCAAGATCCCATAGCAAGAGGCCCCAGTCTCCTTCCCCGTCACCCAAGACCCTTGCACCATGGCTCTCTATCCCCCGTGAACTGCCCGCCTCCTCCACTTCGCAAATCAAGCACCAGCTCTTCAAACACCAGGAATCACTGTGGCGGTCACCACGCTGGCGTTTGGAAACGTGCTTTGTGGCTTCTGTTTTCAAGTGGGGCAGAGACAGACTCAGCGACAGCAGAGGTGGGATTGGCCGAATCGCAGTGGGCATTGTACGCGTGTATGAGTGTGAGTGTGCGCGTGAAAGCAGGTGGGTGAGTCCACTGTTTAGCTCCTATTGATGCACCAACACAAGTGCCTCATTTCTGTGCCAAATGTTTGCCTTGGTCCTCGCGGACCCTCTACCCTGACGCAGGGTGGCCTGGCTAAGGAGAACGTGCCGGCATCTTCCAGAGGCCTGATGCCTTGGTACCCGGGGTTGGGGGTGTCTAGCATTTCCGTTTTTCATTCACAGCTAGAACTCAGCCAGGGGGAGCGGAGGTTTGTGCTGTCCCCCAGAGGGGCCTCCTCCTGAGATGCTTGTCCCCAGATTTGACCCAGGGACCGCAGGCCAGGTCCCTTATCCTTCTGACGAAGGAAGAGAGGGCTCATGTTGAGATCAGAGCAAGAGAGGGGTGCAGGACTGAGAAACGTCAACCACCCCAATCACAGAGGCCGTCCTCGTCCAGAGCATACAAGCCATGACATTTGCTTTTGAAACTGACTGGCAGCTGAGGCTTTTACTCTCAGTAGTCAAAAGCATCAGCAGGTGTCCTCCCAGCAAATGGCTCTCCCTCTGAGGTGGAATGAAAGGAAGCCAATTCCCTGTCTTCTGAGGAGCTGGTACGACAGTGTGTTACATATGCATGAAATGGAACGAGTCCATGAACTTCGTGCTCAGACCTCAGGCAGCCCCACCGCCAACACTGACTCTGGGGCAGGCGGGGGAAGGAGCATCCCCAGGCATCTGGCTTCTGGGGTGCCCGTGGGCACAGGGGTACTGTCCTGGGGCATGCACGAGGACTGCACCCCACAGGTGTCATAGCCAGGGCCTGTTTACCTGCTCATTAACCTATGCTGTATTCCTCCAGTGTTAACCTATAACTGTGTTAAGTCACCGCATTTAAGGGTCTCCGTGTGTATCCTCGGCATCAAAGACCTCATCATGTCTCCTTATCTGCCTTACCTAGTAGTGGATATCTTTACTTTTCTTGTATTGTAAAGAATGTATCCCGTATGTAAATGAATGTTCTATAAATCCTTTGTATAGTCATTTTCTTTGCTCTTTAAATACCATCTCTATTCAGAGTATAATAAAAGTATAAACTTGGGAAGCCTCAGTGAGGCAGGCATTTGTTTGTCGTTTTGAACGGGAAGACCCCAGAAGGCGTGTGCGGGTGTGGACATGCGTGTGCGGGTCTGGGTGTGCCCGTGTGTGTGTGTATGTGGGAGTTTGAAGGGGATTGTTTATGGATCAGTGGATTATAGTTTGATTTCTGCCCAGAGACTTTTGAAAATTGTATTCAGAGATTCTAAGAATTTCATAATAATGTGTGGTACTGATCATAGGAGCTGCTACATTTTTGATGTTGATAGAAAGCCCCTGTTCCAGTAGCTGTAGGAGAAAGCTACCCGTGTAGATCAGCCTCTGACGGGACTTCCCAGGTGTCTACCGAGTTGGGTGCTGAACCTGAATATAAGATGTGTGGTGGGTTCACCTGTTTTTTCAATAGATACTGGTGACAGTCCCAGCGCCACCCTGCCGCTCTCCTGGGCTAGCGGGGTTCGTCCCCCAACCAGGTGAAGCCCCACTGTGCTGGCTTTCTGCCCTCTCAGGTCTGGGCCCCCTCCCGAGGTTGACCTCCCTCCCTTGTTTGGTGATGGACGCAGGACTCTGCTGCCCTCGTTTCCTCTGCGTCCTAAGGCCTGGAGCAACTATCATAGCACGATGCCGGGTGGCCACTGGACAAGCCTTGGCCCAGGTCTGCATCCTAGCCAGGCCCCAGAGCTTCACACACACTGGGTCACACCTGGCCTTGCCTTCCTCTCCTCCTGCAGGCTCTGGCACAGATGTGGCTCAGGGCTGAGGCTTGACCATCCACGTGGCTTAACCCCCATGGCTGCTTCTGTTCCAGCTCAGGAAAGAAACAGAACCCGGGCCCATTTTGGTCATGGACAGATAGGAGCTGGCTCCCTCACCCAAACTCCATTTCCTCGCGGCAGGGTGAGCCCGTGCGGGCTTCGCTTTCTGCTCTACTGAGGTGCCCAGGAGACTCTGCTGTGAAGCGGGAGCTGCAGTGGCCCCGGGGTTGATGCCAATAGTGGAAGGCAGAGCGGGCGGAGATGGGTTGAGTCTTGTCCAACAGAAGGTTCCCACTGGGCCCTGGACCCTTGATCAGTGTCACAGCAGAGAGTGAAGTGGGAGGAGCTCTGGTTCTACTGCCCTTACAGGTGCGCTTTCAAGGACACAGACTGGATTTGTCACCACGGCTCCAGGCTGCACAGAGGACTGTCTGAGACCCCGCACTCCCAGCCTTGCTGGACGGGCCCCTGCCATGTGGGGAACGTCACACTCCCTATTCATCACTTAGCCACCTATCAGTGACCACCCCCCCTGCCCCGCCCACCCGGGGTCCTGGACGTATCAGTGACGGCCCCTTTGCCCCGCCTGCTTGGGTCCTGGACCTATACGTGAACACCCTTCCACCCTGCCCACTCGGGTCCTGGACCTATCAGTGACAGCCCCTCTGCCCCGCCCACTCAGGTTCTGGATATATCCCTCCACCTTGCCCGCTCGGGTCCTGGACCTATCCGTTACCACCTTTCCGCCCGCCCACTCGGGTCCTGGACCTATCAGTGACGGTCCCTCCGCCCTGCCCACTCAGGTCCTGGACCTATCAGTGACGGCCCCTCCACCCCGCCCACTCAGGCCCTGAATCCATCAGTGACAGGCCCCTCTCCTGCCCACTGGGGGACATCAGTTCTGACCCTTTGTCGTCGTGGTGTTTTGTCTCCTAGAGGTTTGTGTGTGGTTTCATAGGTCGTCGGATAAATTGCCCCCATGGCCCAGGGGTGACATTTCACAAAGCAAGGGCAATGGAGCCTGGGTCAAGGCTGAATTGGAGTTTCCAGGCGCACCTGGGGTACTGGGAAGGGACATTTTACGACCTGGGAATGGGCTGTATCTGGACACAATTGAGCCGCAGGGTTGTTGAATTGGTAACAAGAAAAAAGGTCCAAGAACAAATGGCCTTAAAGTTCCTGAGGAGTCAGACCACAGCCCAAGCCTGGGCTGGAGCAATAGTAGGGGTGGGATGGGCTCCCCCAAAGCCTGTCACCTGTGGTGGTTCAGTAAAAGGGATTCTGCCACAACTGACCTGGCTCCCAAAGCCTCTTGTCCCCATGGACCTGAGACTGCCTTCCCCAGCCCAGAGACACTGGAGTGGTGGGGACACTGCCAAGGGTCCTGCCCCATCCAGGAAGCACCCTGTGTCTCCCACAGGCAGGGGGTCCCCCACAGCAAATGCCAGGCCAGGGAAGGCTCTCTGAGCCGCAGGCCTGCCACCCCTCCCTCACTGAGACCCCCTCCTCCCCTCAGGCAGTCCCAGGGGGCCAGTGAGAGCCTCAGAGCAGCGGGTGAGCCAGGCTGAGCAAAAGCCTGAACGGTTGATGGGAACGCAGCCCATAGCGGCTGGGACCTGGTGCTGCCCCTACACAGGGCCATGCCTGCTGACACATGAGACTTAATCTGGACCCAGGGTCTCCTAACGTAACAGCCCAAGTATCCAGAATATGACAGAAAATTACCTATTGCACCAGGAGCCAAGAAATTTACAGCTGCATGAGAAACAATTGACTGAGGCCAGCATCCAGATGCATCTGGTGTTGGGATTAGCTGGTGAGGATTTAAAGCAACCGCTGCAACAGTGCTTCAACAAGCAAATCACAAATGCACGGAGAAACAGAAACAGACACGGCAGAGAACTGGAAGTGATGAAAAAAGCCGAACAGATTACAGAACCAACATGTATAAAACAAGTTAAAAGCCCACTGGAGGCTCAGTAGCAGAGTGGGGATGAAGGAGGAGAGAATCCGAGAACTTGAGGACTGAGCAACGAGGTCTCCAAGCTGAATGGCAGAGACTTTAAAAGTATGAGGGGACCTGTGGGACAATCGTCCTTTGTATCACTGAGTCCTAGAAGGTGAAGGGAAGGAGAGTGGTAGTATTTGAAGAAGTGACCCAAACTCTCCAAGTTCAGCAAAAGACATGAACCTGTAGATTCAAGAAGCCGAGTGAACCCCAAGCAGGAGAAACAGCAACAACAAAAATCCACGCAAAACGTAATCATCATGAACCTTAGGACAGCTAACGACAAAGAAAAAATCTTGAAAGTAGCCAGAAAGGAGTGGTGGATTATGTATACTGAAGGACGACAGTGGATTTCTCGTATTAAACCATGACGGCCAGAAGGAAGTTTTCAAGTCTGACACAGACACAGTTTTCAAGTCTGAAAGAAAAGAAATATCAACCTTGAATTCTATGTTCAGCGAAACGACCTTCAGGAATAAAGGGAAAATAAAGACATTCTCAGGTGAAGGAACTAAAAGAATTAGTTTTTAGCAGGCCTCTTCTTAACAACTGGGCTAAAGGAAGTTCTTAGAACAGAAAAGAAATGATGAAAGAAAGAAACTTGGAGCATCAGGGAAGAAAAAGGAACCATGGAAAGAACAATAGACTCTGCTTTTCTTCACAGGTATTATAAATCAGATATGATTTGATGATTGAAACAAAAATTACACCACCATCCGATACACAAGACAGTGATATTGCAAAGTGAGGAAGGTGAAGGGACCTCAATGGAGGTGACGTTTCCACATATCAGTCCAAGTGGTAAAATGCTGATACCAGCAGAAAATGACAAATCACACACACACACACATATATTTAGTGATTAAATAAGTGATTTAACAACCACCACAGAAATTGTACAAGAAGTTATACTTAATAGCACTAAATACATCAAAATGAACTTTTAAACAATAACCAAAGGAAGGCAAGGAAACAGAAACAGAGAAACAAAAACAAGGCAAAAACAAAACAATAATATAGCAGAATGTAGCCCTAGCTTATCAGTAATTACCTTCAATGTAAATGTTTGGACTACACCAATCAAAAAACAGAGATTGCAGAATGAAAATACAAAAACAAAAAGCCTGGCCCAATTACATGCTGTTTACAAGACATTTCAAATTCAGTGACATTGGTAAGTTGATATTACAAGGATGGAAAAATACGTATCATGCCAACATTAATTTAAAAAATACAGAAACCACTGTACCAACATCTGATAAAGTGTACTTTAAAGCAAAGAATATTACTAGAGACAAGGAGGGACATTATACGGTCATAAAAGGATCAGTCCACCAGAAAGACATGAGGACCCTAAATGGACACTCATCAAACAGCAGAGGCTCAAAACATGAAGCCAAAGCTGGTTGAGCTAAAAGGAAACAGAAAAATCCATAGTATAGGTGTGGACTCTACATGCCCTTCTCAGCATCTGATAGAACTACTGTAGACAGAAAATCTGGAAGGATATGGAAAGCCTGCACAATACAAACAGTCACAGGATCTAAATGATAAATCCTGAACCCCACTCAACAGCAAGATAGACATTTTTTTGAGAACCCATGGAGCATTCACCAAATAGACCAGAATTTGAGCCATAAAGTGGAGGGGGGGGGGATCCTGGAAAGGGCGTGGGTCCTCTCTGGGGAGGCTTCAGGGTTTCACAGACCATGTCAAGTTGCCTAGAACCTGGAGAGTTGGTTAGGACAATAAAGCAGACATTGGTTGAGCGCTTACTGTTTGCCAAGTGCAGGGCAACCACTTGCCAGTTAGCTTGGTTTATGGGGCCAAGCTCCCCTCTGCTGAAGAGCCCAGGAATCCACCCAGCACACACCAGAGTGGGGCTGGATGGGAGCGTGATTCCTGCTGACTGGGCCAGGATGTGAGCCCCAAACAGAACCCCCCGAGAGGCATGGGTTGAGTCTGCCAACAGCCTCGGCCGGAAGCTATGGAAGCTGGCTATGGTTACCTTTTTCAAGATACAGCAACAGCTCCCAAATGGGGCGGGGACAAGTCAGGTGATCTTAGCTGCTGCAAATGAACAGCTGCAGATAGCTGCCGGCAGTGGGGTCTGCCCTTTTACAGAGAATGAAGCTCAGGGTGGGAAAAGTGTAGTGACTTGACCACAGGCTGCGAGCAGGCAGCAGGCAATTCCAGAGCCTGTGTCCTCCCTGTGGCCCTGAGAAGGCATCCCTGCACACTCACCCCCAGTGAGCCATCTCCGTGAACTGGTTCCCTCCTTCTGCACTTTGCTTTCCATTTGGACAGGAAGATTCTAGCTGAAGTGATACCCGCAGTCTCCTAGGATTTGTGCTGAATCTGGTGGTGGCTGAGTATATCGTGGGCAGCATCTCCCCCTGGTGGCAGCATCGCTTACTACAGCAGGCAAAACCGCAAAGACCAGCGCGGTGTCTGTTAGCTGTTAACCTACAAATGGAGAGCGTGTGGAATGGAAAAGAGATTGTCTTAATACAAGGAGCGTGGATGCTGCAGCCGAGTTGTCTGGCTTCAAATTTTGGCTCTTCTGCCTGTTCACTCTGTGACTTTCACAAGCTACTTGACCAGACCAGTTTCCTCCGTCGTCCTGAGAATTAAATGAGGGAACCCATGTAAACAGTTTAGAACAGCAATTCTTTAGGGAACTGGCACTCAATCATAGCTATAGTTATCTTAAAAAATATTATTAGAGTCTTTAATCCTTGATAGGCCGATTGATGGTATTTGTGGATTAAAGTTGAGACCCACTGTACAAAAAGTGAGGCAGGGGCTTCCCTGGTGGCGCAGTGGTTGGGAGTCTGCCTGCCGATGCAGGGGACGCGGGTTCATGCCCCGGTCCGGGAAGATCCCACGTGCCGCGGAGAGGCTGGGCCCGTGAGCCATGGCCACTGAGCCTGCGCGTCTGGAGCCTGTGCTCCGCGACGGGAGAGGCCACAACAGTGAGAGGCCCGCGTACCACAAAAAAAAAAAAAAAAAAAAAAGTGAGGCATTATCCATTGTAGCAGTGACCCCCCCTACAATAAGGGTGGGAAAACTTTGCCAAGTAAGGGCAGACGTGCTGCGCTGGCTTAAAGAAAAAACGTCAGGATGAGCCTCAAACTGCTGGGGCTGAGAAGGTTTCTGTCCCGGAGTGACTAACGTGGCGGTCTGGTGGTCTCCCTGTCTCAGCATGAATAGAAGCTGAGCCAGCAAAGCTCCTGCAGGAAGGAGAGGGTGCGCCACACTCTCTTTCCCTCCTGTCCCACCTGCCGGCCTTTCTGCCCTCCACCCACGTCCCAGCCATCCTTGCCATCTGAGCACAGGTATAAAGAAATACCAGGAATGAAAACAAAGGAAACCTCCTTTATGAGGTGTTGAAAATGTTCTAAAATTGATGGTGTTGCCAGTGAATTGTGGTGAAGATACGAGAAACCATTGCATCTTACACTTCAAATGGGTGAAGTGTGTAGTGTGTGCATTGTATCTCAATAAAGCTGTTATAAAAGTAAAAGCAGAAAGAATCTACAAGACTAAGAGAGCCCTGGGAGAAATAGACAGCGATCCAAGCATCCCTGCGTGGAGAGAGCCAGGGAACCGAGCCTGAGAGCCCAGGAGCCGCTGTGGCCCTGCCACGCCACCCGAGGCAGCTGCCTCCAGGACCTGAACTTGATAACCAAGCGCAGATGTGCTTTCTCTGACCAACACTCTCCAGCTGGGAAATACGAAGCGCCTCCAGAGGACGAACCTGTAACTGCAGGGCCGGCCTCCTCCTTTGTGTCATGGGAGCCCTTGGGCGGCCTGTGCAGCGAAGTGAACCCGGGGTGGGGGGGGGTGGGGGTGGGGGGACACCTGGGTGGGGGAAGGGAAGCTGAGAGACAGAAGGGGAAGATTAAGAAATCCAACCCCAGCAGGTAGGACTTCCTGGGGGCACACAGATGGGCACCACTGCTTCAAGCCAGGTAAGGAGGAGTCTGATGTGGTTTTTTTTTTTTTTTTTTCCGGTACGCGGGCCTCTCACTGTTGTGGCCTCTCCCGATGCGGAGCACAGGCTCCGGACGCGCAGGCTCAGCGGCCATGGCTCACAGGCCCAGCCGCTCCACGGCATGTGGAATCCTCCCGGACCGGGGCACGAACCCGTGTCCCCCCCATCAGCAGGCAGACTCTCAACCACTGCGCCACCACGGAAGCCTGAGTCTGATGTGTTTTTGGTCATCCTTTTGTCATTGGGAAACTGGGGGCGGCAGAACTTGATGACAGTGAAGAGGAGACTGGTGGGAATTTAGCAGAGGCTCGGGCTTGACCAGGAGGTGGGTGGGCTCGGGCCTGGGCTGCGGGTTTTGCTGCAGGAGGAGACCTGTAGCCGGGAGAGAGCCTTCAACCTCGCACGTACCTCAGCGGCCAGAGGGACAGGTCTGAGCAAGGAGAAGCTGGAGGTGGCCCGGATTTATCGGGGCCCAGGAGGGCGGCAGTGATTTTCGAAAGAGAGAACTTTCGCCCAGGTCCAGGGAGGTGCAGGGCAGTGGGGCATCCAGGCTGTGAAGACCTGTCAGAAGGCCACGGGGAGCTCAGAGCCCAGCTACGAGCGCCTTTTCACTCTCTTCCCTCTTCCCTCCCAAGGCCCCTCCTAAGGGCCCAGCAATGAATCCTGGGGGAAGGTGAACAACTCTGAGTTAGGTTGGAAACTTGAATTCTTACGAGGGCCTGCATGTCCTCAACACCAGTTGGATCTTTCCTCGAGCAAGAGTGACATTTTATGTATAAACGTGACCAGAGTAGTCACTGGGGTCCGCCTGAAGTTTCAAGTGCCTGCTCCCCTTGAGCTGACATGAAGGAAAAAGAAAGACAAAAGTCCGGCTGCTGTGCTATGACCCCATGGGCCCTGCCTGCTCGACGTCTGCTTGGCCTTGGCGGGCAGGTGACAGCCAAGAAGCCGTGTCTATCCCAGCAGGTGTGCTGTACACACACGGCCCGGGACCTGGCAGTCCTGGGAAGCAGAGGAGCAAGGTGACGGAGGGGAAGACTTTCCTCGTCTCTAAGATGGAAATACCAAGAAAATCACCTCTCTGGATGGTGGAGAGGGGCCAACCAAATAAGTGCAGTGAAGGTATAGTTGCTGATCTCATTGCTTTTTTTTTTTTTTCCTGCGTTGGGTCTTCATTGCTGCGCATGGGTTTTCTCTAGTTTCAGCGAGCAGGGGCTACTCTTCATTGCGGAGCGCAGGCTGCACATTGCGGTGGCCTCTCTTGTTGCAAAGCATGGGCTCTAGGCATGCGGGCTTCAGTAGTTGTGGTGCACAGCTCAGTAGTCGTGGCTCGCGGGCTTAGTTGCTCCACGGCGGCATGTGCGATCTTCCCGGACCAGGGCTTGAACTCGTGTCCCCTGCATTGGCAGGCAAATTCTTAACCACTGTGTCACCAGGGAAGTCCCCCCATAGCATTTAAGGACAAGGAGAAAGCAAAGCAAGGAAGTACTGTAAAAGTGTTTTCACTTTAAATAGGAATGGCTTAAAGAGGAACGGTGGCTCTGGGTGGCAGAGCGCTGCAGCGTCTCAGAGGTGTGCGCTGATGAATCTCCACGTTTTCTACCGCTCTGCACGTGGGTGCGGTCGGGCTGCTCAGTCCCCACAGTGTGATCACGGGCCTCAGACTCCATGTCTTCAAATGGTTGCAATGAAGATGGAATGAGGTTTTGCACAAGAAAAACCAGTGCAAAGCCTGGAACATAGTGGTCACCATCATCGTCACCATTACCAACACCACCAGCATCTTCATCACCATCATTGTCACCCACCATGCCTATCATCATCACCACCAGCAGCATCATCGTCACCATCCCCATCAACGTCAGTGTCATCGTTGTCATCTTTCCTGTTACAAGATGTCAGGTATGATGAGTCCCCAACCCTGCTTCCTAAGAGTTGGAGCATGGGGGTCAGATTGGGAGTACTCGGTTCCCTCCTCCACCAGGCCCAGTTGAATGAAGGGGCAGAGATAACCAGCGTGAAATACCTGAGGAGTGCTGACTCGCTGTGTGAGTGCAGCTCCGGGGCGTCTGCTTGCCCCCTTGGTAAGGAAGGAGAATTGCAAGATCTCCTGGCATATAATCAAACATGAACATGTGTTTGCATTTTACATATGCTTAGTCTCTTAGATGGGCCTATCATTCATCCAGTTATCCAAAGGAAAGCAGGAAAACATATGTGGAAAATGGACATAGTTACACATAAGAGTGAAGGTTGGAAAAAAATGGGGAAAGATTTGAACAGAGACTTTACCAAGAAGAGATACAAATGGCAGATCAGCACAAGAAAATCATCTCAACGTCATTAGTCACTAGGAACATGCAAATTAAAACCACAAGGAGATATCATTCCATCTCTCTTAGAGTGGTCAAATTAAAAAAATGCCGAGGAGACCAAGTGAGGGCACAGGAGGACCTCCTACCCATTGCTGGTACGAACGTAAAAGGCATGCAACCACTTAGGAAACATTTCTTACCAACTTAAAACACGCACTTACCACGTAACCCACCAATCCTAGTCTTGGGCATTTACCCAGTGGAAGGGAAAGCTTACGGACGCACAAAAACTTATACGTGAAAGTTTAGAGCAGCTTTATTCGTAATTGCTAAAACCTAGAAACAACCCAACGTCCTTAGACTGATGAGGGGATAACAAGCTGTGTCACACCCACGTGAAGGAATGTATTCAGCGAGAAAGGAACAGTTGTAGGTACACTCAGCAACTTGAATGAATCCCAGAAAAGCTATGGCGAGTGAAAGAAGCCAGGCTCCAGGCTACCCACTGTATGATCGTGACCTTCTGGGAAAGGCAGAACTGCAGGAGGGAGAACACGCCAGGTTAGGGGTTGGGGACAGGGTGACGAGGGAGGTCTGGGAGGTGGGTGGAACTGTTCCCTATCTCGTGGCCGTGGTTACGTGACTCCACACGCTTGTGGGGACTCACAGAACTGTACATCAACAAGAGAGAGATTTCACTGTATGTAAATGAAAATAAATACAGGATATGAGGCCTCATGTCTGGACAGAGGCCCGTGAGTTTTCTGAGCAATAGGAGTCTTTAAACTTTATTTAGCGTTTACTCTGTGCCAGGCATTATCTCCTCCAATCTTCAAAACACCCCACTGAGGTGGATTCTCAGAGGTAAGCCCCACTGCAGGGCTGAGGACCTGAAGGCGGCTCAGAGAGTAGCGGCCAGCAGAGCTCAGGTCATCCAGAAGATGCTCACAGCCTGAGCACCGCTCCACGCGCTGCCGCCTGCAGCCGTCCCGCCCCCTTCCTCTCCCGCCTGCTTTATGGGGCACCCGCACCCAGGGAGGTGACAGAGGCACGCCTCTCCAGGCCAAGGTATAAGACAAGGGACGCATGTGCTTTGTACAATTACAGACATTTACCAGGGTGAGAAGGTGGAAGTTAAGGCGATCGCTGACCGTTGGTCTCTGTGTCTTGGAGGACCCTCTGTGCTCCCAACAGCAGGAGCTGTGCCAGGCTGCAAGCATTGCTGTCGGAAGACACCTTCTCTTCCTGGCTTTGTGGAAGCCTCTCCTCCTGGAGGGGATTGTGCCCCCAGGCTCAGAGGGCTGCATCCCTGTCCATCATTCTCCTCCCCTTGCCACCACTGGGCCCAGGGATTCTGGAGGAGGGGTCTGCTCTCTAGAGTATGTGTGAGTGCGTGCATGTTTGCTGTGTATATGTGTGTATGCATGTGTGTGTGTATGCATCGGAGGTCTTCCTTATCACCCTCAAAGCCCTGCAGGTTAGTGACCACGGTGGGCCAGGACAGACAGGGACCACAGAGTTTCAGGGCTTCCTGCCCCTCAGCAGCCACCAGGCAGGGGGGGTCACCTAGGACCCCAGGACCTTCCCGCTGCCGGGCAGGGGTGTGAGAAGCCGCGCACAGAGCCTGCACTTCACAACCACTGTCCGGTGTCTACAACCTGCCCGACTGCTGCCTGTGGGACCTTTCCTGTCATTGCTGTCATATGTGGAAGCACCAATACCGTGGAAGGAAGGCTTGAAAGAAAAACACAAAATGAAAGCTGTAGTTGGAGGGGGTGTCTTTTTTTGGGGGGCGGGTATTTTCAGAATCGGCTGTAATGCTAAAAAAGCTTTATATTAAGGAAAATGCCTCCTTGCCGGGTCTGCGCAGTTTCCCGGAGTGCCTGCAGGGGGCGCGCGCCAACCGAGACTTGCGCGGGGCTGGGGGAGGGGTGGGTGGTCTGCGCGGGGGACGGGGGCGGGTCCTGGGGCAGCCCGGGAGGGAGATCGCGCGGAGGGGCTGGGGTCCGCGGACCGCCCCCTCGGGCCTGAGCCCTGGCTCCGTAGTCCAGCCTTGTGAAGAGCCTTCCGGGGAGGCGATGGGGCCCCAACGGGACCTCAGGGCCGGGGAAACGGGATGCTTGGCCGGGGGAGGGCTTCGTCATCCGGAATAGACGGGAACCGTAAGGAACTCTCAGCCCCGCCTGAACCCCTCGGGCGTCCGCTCGGCGGAAGGAGAAGGTGGCGGGGGTCCTCCACAGAGCTTTCTTGGGCCCGGGCACGTGTCGGCGCTTTGCACGATTAACTCGCGGAATTGCACAAGGCGTCTCCATCCCACAGGGGAGGCCAGGCGGCTGGGGACCCCCGCGCCGTCCTAGGGGGCTCACATCGCCCCCGCCAACCTCCCCACCTCTGCAGAAAGGGGGAAGAAAAGCGATTCCCGTAACGTGTCCTGAGTTTTAAGTACAGAAGCAGAAGGGGAGCATTCTGTACGTAGTGACTGAGGTTGTGAACCTGCAGAGGGCTCGCTGTGCAACTAAGGCTTCCTTTCCCTGTAAGGTCACTTGTGAGGACCCCAGTGGGCGCCTGCCCAGCCCAGCTGCTTCACATGCCAGTGCAAGCAGATGGTGTGATGCTGCAGGCAGGAGGACGGTCGCCCCACCCTAGCAGGGCAGGGTCAGGAAGGGGCCTGGGCTACGGCACCCCACGTCCCCTCTCGCGCCTTGATTCCCTCTCTCTGAGTGAAGACGGTACTTTCCCGGGGCACGTGAACCCTGTGACCTGGCCCTAGCCTGGCTGTCCTTTGGGACATCACCCGTTCCTTCACCAGCTCACGGTGGATGGCTTTGTGGGAGAGGACCCCATGCTGTAGTTTCTGGGGTTCTGACAATCCCCCACGAGGACTTCTGCTAAACCAGATGGCTTATCTTGAGTCATCCAGTTGTTTGAGTCTGACCGGGCCTCCTGAACTCTTACTTGCTGACTCTGGTAACCCTGAGTGGGGCCGCAGCTGAGGTTGGCATAGGGGTGCCTAGGTTGCAAGGCAGCTGCCGCCTTGGGCCCGACTCCAGCCCCCCAGCAGGGAGCCCTGGGGGGGCAGGCTGACTCACGCTGCCCATGTCTGAGCTTCCTGAGCACAGGGGCCATGGCTTGATGCCAGTTAAATGTCAAACAACCAGCAGAGTTCCTGGCATTTAGAGCATCAGGAGGCCAAAAAGACAGGAGGAGAAGAGAGTGGAGGAAGGGGGGGTGAAGGAAGAGAAGAAGGAAGGCAAGTGGGAAAGGAGAGAGGGAGGGAACGGGCTCCTTCTGCCCTTTCGGGGCATCCATTAGCTGGTAGACAATGTCTCTCCTATCCTCTGAGGACGCTCGTTGAGACAGTGCTGGTGTCCAAGAAGAGCAACGACACAGCAGGTCCCCTTCACAGGGGCTTGCTCAGCGCGTAGGAAGGGGGCATTTTGTTTCTGATGGGGGGTGGGGCTGAAATCCTCAAGTTTGCGAACCTGGAGCTGGGGGATCCACAGAGCCTGCCGACTGTCCTGGTGACGCAGGGAGCCTTGTCCGGGTGGCCATGGAAGGAGAAACGCTTTGAGGAAGGGGGCATTTTCTAAGTGTTTTCTTTTTTTTTTTGGATAAGCCACGAGGCTTACAGGATCTTAGTTCCCTGACCAGGGATTGAACCAGGGCCCCGGCAGTGGACGCGCAGAGTCCTAACCACTGGACCACCAGGGAAGTCCCCTCAGTGGGGTTCCAGAGCTGAGCACCCCATTGATGCCAGCTTCCCCACTGCCAGAGTCGTGGCTATCACACCTGGAGACGGGGTGGGGCTGGGGTGTCTGAAGCCTGATGCTGTCCATGGAAGAAAGTGAAGGTGGGTCTTCTGTAGTGGGGGAGGCTGGACTTTATTTTAGCAGTGGGACAGCGGAGGAAGGTGCAAGTCGTCTGTCAGCAGAAGAGGCTGCCTGGAGGGGGTGGGAAAGGACTGACACAGGCGCTCGGGCACCCTTGAGGCTAAAGGTCACGGCTCCGAGGTGGTGGCCGCCCTCTGGCTCAGCCAGCCCAGGGCCGCCTGCATCAGGCCTGTGGTCCCAGCGTCAGTGTCACTGGTGCCCTTTCCTGCTCCCAGGAGACCTGGACTGGAGGAGGGATGGGTCAACCGCCTCAGCGTTAGGGGAGGCATAAATCATGTTCCTGACCTTTCCCTGCAGCTGTATTAGATGTTACTAGAAGCAGAAGCTGTCTCCGGGGCTGGGTACCAGGGAGGGCCCTGCCCCCAGCTGGTAGAGTGACCCTGAGCCTCTGTTCCTGCCAGGGGAGGGAGACACGCTGACAGTGACTGGAGATGGGACTAACTAGTACCTACAGCCTCATCACCCTTAAAATTGACCTCGCTTCCCTTGGGTGGGTCCATCCCAGGCGGGGAAGCCCTCCCTCTGTCCCCCACCGCGAGGGCCCACTGGCATCTTTGTCCTCCGGCCCCTCCACAGGCAGCTGTTCCTCTGAGACCAGGAGGCGTCCCTTGGCTGTGTCCCCTCAGACACCTCCCAGAAGGCCGTTTGTGCGTGCTCTGTGTCAGATGCTGGGGACACAAGGAGGATGACACAGACCCCTGTCCAGTGAGGGAAGCAGGACACCAGTGACTCAGTGTGATGAGCTGTTCCCTTCTGGAACTGCTGTGACCTAGAGCTGGGCTTATCCTTCTCCCCCCCACCCCCCCTTCCCCTTTGACCTTTTCATCTCGCTGTACTGTCTTTCCCTGTTCTGTTTCCCACTCCTTCCATCCTCTTTTTTTTTTTTTTTTTTTTTTTGCGGTACGTGGGCCTCTCACTGCTATGGCCTCTCCCGTTGCGGAGCACAGCCTCCGGACGCGCAGGCTCAGCGGATGGCTCACAGACCCAGCTGCTCCGCGGCATATGGGATCCTCCCGGATCGGGGCACGAACCCGTGTCCCCTGCATCGGCAGGCGGACTCCCAACCACTGCGCCACCAGAGAAGCCTCTTCCATCCTCTTTTAAATGGAGCCTGGGGCATGTCTTTACACTGTCTGCTCTGTTCTTATCCAATGACTGTGTCTGACAGTCTGCGATTCCCCTGGATTCTGTGCTCCATCCCGCCTGGCCCCGTCCTGTGCATGCTGACATTTCCTCTCAACCCTTGGCCCTTTCAGAGGCACTAGCTCCGTTGCTCTGTGATCTCTGCTTTCCTGGGTGTCGTCTCCCCCAGTCCCTGGGGCCCAGGCTGTGTTTCATGGCCTTTGACAACCTGAACGCTCTCTCTGAGTCCCTCTTCTGGTGAAGTGTCCCCCTCCCAGGTGTTTCTGGGCTTGGCCATCTTCCTGTGGGGTCATGTCTTGGGGTCTCTACTTGGGTGGTGTGCTGCACATTGACTCCAAACCAGGTTTTACTTTCGTATTTCTGGGGTGGGGGTTGCCATGGCAAGGGTGAGAATTTGAGCCCTGCCCCTGGGTGCCGGCCAGCTGTGGGTTCAGTTCTTGGGAGAGTGTCTCTCTCCCAACGGACTGGGCTGGGTGACTTCCAGATGGCAGCTCCTTCCAGCTCTTACGCTGGGCCATCCATCCCGCACCGGGGACACTCTCCCGGTCCCCTGTCCCTGGGGGCTGGGAGGCCCTGGCCCTGCCGACTCTTGGGGTTTCCTCTTCATTTCTCTCACATGATGTCACCCTTTCTTGAGTCAACGAAAAAATCAGTAGATCTAAGAAATAAATGGAAAATTTTATTTGAGCCAAACTGAGGATTAAAATCCCGGGAACAGCCTCTCAGAAAGCTCCAGGAACTGTTCTGCCCATTAGAGGTCAAAGCACAGTTATGTAAGTTTTTGAGACAGAGGGCTGTACGCTAAATAACGCGTTATTGACCGTTTACACAACCCAGATCTACACGTACAAAGTGAGTGGTGGGTCATGGGTCACCATGGCCCCTTACAGGATTCAGAAGGAAGGTTCTCTCCTGAGGGGTTCCGGTTAATGCAAATGCACAATACACACCTATGAGGATGGAGGAGGCCCAAAGGGGCAAAGAAAAATTTATGTTTCAATTGTTTTTCATCTTGCCAGAAAACATGAATTTTATTTCCTCAGTTGTTTCTGAAATAAGGTAGTACTTTTACTACCAAAGACCCCCTTGGGGCTGCTCTGTACCTCGGCTGCTCCCACCGTGGCCTTCTCCACCGAGCAAGTTGCACATAGGACTCAAATCCCAAGAACCAGCGAGACCTTCCCCTCTGCTGTGGGCTCAGCATCAGTCCTAGGGGCACTGCTGCTCACCGGTCACCTCTCGGGACAACAAGGGGGTTTCTGTGCGTTGCTGCCTGTGAGAGGTTGCAGCTCCAGTTGGACCACTGACCTGATGGAGGGGCTCACACAGGGGTTCCCTCGGTCCTCATCTGTACAAGGTGAAGTTTGGACTAATTGATCTGGGATGTGCGCTCTCATACTCCTCGATGTGTAGGGAGAATTTACGTGAAGGCGTGCATGGCGACTTAAAGTTCTGCACCCAGAGCGTGCGCGCACGTGCGTGCGGGCGTGCGTGCATGTGTGTGTGTGGCATGGGGAAGGGCATGGAGCTTTCATGCTCTCTCCAGGCACCCCACTCTCCCCAAATCTCTACCTGGTCACCAACTGGGAGGCTCCCTGAACCCTGACTTTCTGGGCTTTTCTGGAGGCTTCGTGACATAGGCAGGATTGACTAAATCATTGGCTATTGGCCAGTAGATTGATTGATTCCCTGGAGGTCAAGGCAGGTGGGACTGAAAATTCTAACCTTCTAATCACAGGGTTGGAGCCACTGGCAACCATCTCCCACGCCCCAGAGCGGTCCAAAATCACCTCATTAACATGACAAAAGACACCCTTATTGATTTTCTCACTTAGGAAATTCCAAAGTTTTTAGGAGCTCTGTGCCAGAAATGGGGACAAAACTCAAATAAGAATATATATATATATATATTCTTATTATAAATCACAGCGTCACTCAACCCCAGGGCAGTGAGTGAGGTGGAGGAACCCTGGAGTGGATTGTCCCTCGGTGTATTCAATTCCATTTTAGGGCAAATTATTTCTCTCTTTTATGCAAGCACCGTATTTCTCGTAATGAACCAAATTCCATTAAATAGGGTGTCTTGGCTCTGTGGAACTTGACAGTTCTTCAAAATCATGTCATTCCCCAGTGAGCCATAAAAAGGGATGAGTCCTACTTTTTCTTACCCCATAACAGATTTTTTTTTTTTCATGTTCTCTACCCTCTCTTCTCTTACTCTGAAAACAGATATTTCTTAAAAGCCACCAGTCTGTGGTATTTTCCTGAACAAGTGCACGTTTTAAGGTGGTAAAACTTTCGGTCATGTGATTCAAAACCTGGAGCTGGCCCTAGCAAG
This sequence comes from Lagenorhynchus albirostris, assembly GCF_949774975.1. Classification (NCBI taxonomy): domain Eukaryota; kingdom Metazoa; phylum Chordata; class Mammalia; order Artiodactyla; family Delphinidae; genus Lagenorhynchus; species Lagenorhynchus albirostris. The sequence continues at coordinate 98,513,814 of NC_083102.1, read as the reverse complement.
GGAAAAGTTTGGGCCAGTTTCAAGGATCTGTTTTTTACATGCTGTTTCTGTGACTGCTGAGGCAGCCCATGGCGTCAGTTCTGACGTCACTTCTTCCAGGGTGGGGGGAGACTGCCAGGACTGAGGCACCTTCCAGGGACAGCCAGGCCGCCTGGCTTTCTGAGCAGCTGCGAGGGGTGCCCGAGCGGACTGGGTTGTGAGGGGCTGCTAGGAGTCAGGGTTCACCCGGGTCGGGTTAGGATGCTGTGTTCCTCGACTGCCATCAGTGGATGCGACAGAAGCCAGCAAAGGCCGCTGCTCAGCAGAAGCAAACTTTTCCCGCTCCGCGTCCCCAGGGCCTGCGGCTCTGTCTTTCCAGCTGCAGGTCAGCCGTGATAGTGGCTTCGATCCTCGTGGCCCCGGTCCATGGCAATTCTGCATCCTCAGTCAGGGACGGGGCCTCCCTCTTTACGCGGATCTGGGACATCCCGTTCTCACAGCAGACGGAAAAGGAGGCCCCAGAACATCAAGGCGAATGAACACCTCCAACGGCATCCGCTCGAGTCAGTCCCGTGTCACACCTGCTCCCATCCTGTCATTCCTGGCAAGTCACAGGAGGAGAGTGCCGCCCAAGGCCGGGAAGCACACAGCATCTAAGAGGCCGGGCACTGACCCTTACGTGGTCATGGGTCAGGGGTCACAGTCCCCTTGCATGAGCAGGGCCAACTAACTGGGACAAGAATACAGCTTCCCACGTGGTCTTTTAGGCGCCGAGGGCAAAAACCCAACCTCAGCCAGGCTGAGAAAAGAACACAAAAGAAAGCCAGATGTACAAAAACAGAAGCAGAGGCTCACCCCACTCCAAAGATGTTCTGCTTCTGCAGGTCTGACCAGGAGTTAATGACCCAGCCTCCACGTTGGGCGTCTCCAGGGGGGCTTGCCTTCTCTGCACTGACCCTGTCCCCTCTCGGGCCTCCCACTGCGAGCCTGACGGCCGGCCACGGCAGCCCAGCCTGCATCTTCTCAGCATCAAGCTTCCCCCACATGAGAATCGCTTTTCCCGGGAGTCCAAAGTCTCTTTGCTTCTTGTTTTTGAATTTAATTTAATTAATGTATTTTTTATACAGCATGTTCTTATTAGTTATCTATTTTCTACATATTACTGTATGTATGTCCATTCCAGTCTCCCAATTCATCCCACCACGACCCCTCCCACCCCCGATTTCCCCCCTGGTGTCCATACGTCTGTTCTCTACGTCTGTGTCTCTATTCCTGCCCTAAAAATAGGTTTATCTGTACCATTTTTCTAGATTCCACATATGTGCGTTAATATACGATATTTGTTTTTCTCTTTCTGACTGACTTCACTCTGGATGACCAGTCTCTAGGCTTCTTGTTGAGTCAGATCGGGGTCACCCTTTCTGGACCCCCCTTGGGGTCAGAGGATTGTTCTGATTGGCCAGGCCCGAGGCCGCCCTATTGGACTCAGCTAGATGAGAAGCGGGGAGAATGGGTCCTGGGTACCAAGGCAGAACCCAAACCAGTCTTCTTAGTCCCTGGAGTCAGTGACTGTTTTGAGACCAGGCGGGTCACTCTTGGTGCATTTTATAGCTGATTATGTATATATTTGCATTGGCTACTCAGAAACTCAGAGCCAATATTTTTCCTCCAAATTTATTTTGAATTTTTCAGCCCTCACGGAGCTTGATTCCAAGCGAGCACAGCCCACATCCATCCGTCATCCCAGCAGTCACTTCTGATGTCCTCATGGGTACCGCCCATGCTCACCCACCACCTAGGACCCCATAAACATACAGGTGCTTTGGAAATTAAATCAGATGATTATACTTTGGAAAAGCTTTTGTGTTTTTCCTTTGACTATAAGCAAATGTTATTTTCTTAAGTTAGTTCTGTACCCTGAAAAAAATAAATAATAGGATATAGAAAATTCTTTATTCTAGACTTCAGAAAACTCATGGGGAAATGGATACATCTTCCACAGTTTCTCCAGTCCGCATCCTGAGTAGTGTCAGTGGAGAACGAACACCTGAGGCCGCTCGATTAAGAAGATTTAATTGCGGGGGAAGAAAGGGAAAGGAAAATAAAAAATCAAAACACAGCAGTGCTGTCAGTTTAATCAAGGTTTGTGAGTACGAAGCGGAGTCTCAGACGGGCCCTGGTGCTCACTGCCAGAACTTCGGAACAACTGAGGAAGGCTGGCAGGGCTTCCCCATCCCTCGACGGCCATCTCTCTGTTCACCTTTGTTTTCCCAACACCCACGATGATCCCTGGCACGCGGTGGGTGTCAGGTAAATGTTGGGATAAATGCGACTGAAGCGGCACCCACATCGCCCCATCCTGAACTCGACTTCACTTCCCTGTTATCGCTCCCAAAGATCCTGATCACGTTCCTTCGTTCGCTGTGTTTTCCCTTCAAGAAAGTAAACTCCCGCGGGTGTAGTTGGCTTCGCTTCTTACTGGTTTTCCTCCGGTTTGCGCAGGGCCTGCCCACACTGGGCCTCCCAATGTCCTCTTCCGTGGTCAGGAGGGGCCACCACGGATTTGAGAGTCAGACAGTTCTGTGTTAGCTTGGCTGCCATCGCAGAGCACCACAGGCCGAGGGTCTTAAATAAGAGATATTTGTCTTCTCATGGGTCTCATAGCTGGAAGTCTGAGACCAAGGGGCAGGGTTGGTTTCTTCTGAAGCTTCTTCCCTTGCAGATGGCCGTCCTCTTGCTGTGTCCTCACGTGCCCTTTTCTCTGTGTGTGCTTAGGATAGGGACAGAGTAAAGGGACAACGTAGGAGATTAAATACTTAATCCCACCAGGGAATCATAAGTAGAGGAAAAGTATGGGAGACCCTGTAAGTTAACGATCCTTCAGGAAAGCAGGCTTGTTTAACAACAAACCATGCAGACTTGCTTGGCAACAAAACCGTGCAACAGAAGCACGAGACGCGGCCAAAACAATAAAACGATGGTGCAATGAGACCTACATCCTGCCCATGGAGGTCAGCAAGTTAATGACCCTTGAGAAGGGGCTTTTTCTTCATGTACTCAGAGCAGAAATATAGGGGGAAGGTGACATTATACTGAAATTTGAGATTTACCCCATTTTAGTATATGTTACTGGCTTTTTGCTCATTTCCGTAGCACCGTGACAGTCCTGGTTTGACCAGGTAGGGACAAGGAAACTCCCCTGCCCTATGTGGAGGAGAAGCTGACGATGGAAGCTTGACATCCACTCAAAAATGAGGAAGAAGGTGGTCTTCCCTCACCCCCACTTTTCCTTTGATCATAAATATGTAGCCCACCCGGGTTTCCGGGTGGCACTCCCTTGCCTGCCCACTGGTATCTCTCACAAGCGTCCTATACGAATAAACTCTTTCCTTACCTGTCACTCTGCTTCTCCCTAAATTCCTTCTGTGCTGAGACAGAAGAACTTATGCTCTGCTCTGTCCTGAAACACGTTCTGCGGTTTCACTTCTCTGCTCTCTCTCTTCTTATAAGGACATCAGTCTTACTGGGTTAGGGCCCCACCCTCATGATCTCATTGAACCTTAATTACCTCCTTAAAGGCCCCATATCCAAATACAGTCACATTGGATGTTAGGGGTTTGCCCTATGAATTTGGTGGGAGGGATCACGACTCTGTCCATAACAGTTACCCAGCAACGGGGAGCCTGCCTGAACAGAGGGATGCAGGGCTCCACGGACCCTAGGGGAGGTGACCAAAGGGAAGACCAATGTCCTCCCTGTGGGAGAGAGGGGAGGTTATTTCAGTAGAGCAGCCATGGGTGTTAAAGCACAAGGGATGAGTCAGGGTTGCAGGGCAGTGGCTGAGATGGGATGAAGCTGGAGAAATAGGAGAGCCTGGAATCCCACCTATGGAGATGGGGACTCCCCAGAGTGCTATAACTAGAGAAGACACATGGTTAAGACGGGTGGTTGAAGACGTCAGTCCGATGGCCTCTGAAGTTTCTCTGGCACCTGGCCACCCATGTGCTTCTGCCAGGCAGCACCCCAGAGGGAGCCCAGAGCCAGTGCTCGGTCTTCTTGGGGCACCAGGGCGCCACCTCTTCACCAACTGTCAGCTGGGAGCGGAGGCCTTCGTTCCCTAGTAGCTTTTCAAGGAAGTTGCAAAACATTGTGAGGGCTTGTGGGAACCCGGGCCTCTCCTACCTTCCTTTTTTTTGTAAACAGAGAAATTGCCAAAATGGAAACTCTCTCTCCCTTGTCCTTCCTTCAAAGGGCGATAACGCGGACTATCCATCATTTTTATTTCAGAAGGATCGGCACTCCTTTCCCCATTGGCCCATATGCACTTTTGTCCCCATCAGCAATAGGATCTGGCATCTACTGATGTTTATTTCAAAACTTCATAATTAAAGAAGAATGTTAAGTGTGCAACTCGACTCTATTCCAAATGCTGGAAAGATCTGGAACAATGTAACCCCTTGGGAGAAGCTTAGGAAAGAAAGAAAAAAAAAACCACATTTACAAATAACAAATTTGGAAATAACAGCTCATCTCAGTTTGGGACACATGCAACTTTCCTAGACTTTTTTTTTTTTTTAAATCGAGGATCTTCTGAAAATCAACAAAAAGAGGTCAATTGTAACAACAATTTCAGAATAACCATTAGAAACAAAACAAAGGAAAACATCTGGGGATGATGACTAAGAGGATGTGACAATCTGAATCAGGATCATTTTATAAAAGTGAGTGATGAGTAAATACAAAAATGCAAACCCACAAACGATCCTGTATATTCATTTGCGCCAAGTTACAGAATTTTAGCACAGTATTTTACAGGAGTATTTGTTGCCCGTGTGCCCTACATCATCTCATGAAACTGCAACTACCCAATGCTATTCTAGCATTGCTGATCAGGAAGCTCAGGGATTCTCCCTAGATCACAGGGTCTGCAGCTTGTTTTAGAATCTGTCTCTCTTGGCTGCAAAGAGAGACAGCCATTCTGCCCTGGCCGGCCCAGCCCTACCCAGCAGGTAACATGCGGAGCGGGTAGCTTCAGTGGCTCCAGTGACTTGTGAAAGGGGATGCTTTGGGTCTGGCGCCGCTCCTGCCTGTGGACTTGCTCAGAAGCAGAGCTCAGCCCCTGGCAGTGGCATCTGCCCACGCCTGGTCAACCGGGGAGGCTATCTGTTGTGATGGGGAACATCTAAATGAGATTGCAGGCAGGGAGGCTGATGCATATGTCCTACAGTTGTTCCTCTCCTTGCATTTCTCTTGTATGTTCTGTTTCAGAATATTAGCTTCTCTGGGAGAGGTGAGGAGTGGCAGTTCAACTCTTCACGGCGCCGTCAAAATGCCCAAACTCGTTCTTGTCAAGGGGAAGACTGCACAGGTGCATTCACAGTTTAACACACATAAGGGGGATCCTGATCGGCCTGGGTCTGCTGGTGGATGCCAGTGCCCAGAACTCCCCTCTCCCTGACTTGATATGAACGGGATGGTCCTCATGTGCTCAAAAGCCCAACATCCCTGAGGCAGCTCACTCAGACCTGCTCTTCCATTTACAGCATTCTCTTTTGTCTTGCCTTCTTCTGTCTACAACGTTGGAGGCCGGGATAGCTGCCTTCTCAGCTCCCCTTGCTACTGTGGATGACTTGTGACCTCATTCTGGGCCATAGCATGCAAGACAAAGCCTGTGGGTGGGATTCAGAAAAGCTTTCTGCTGGGGACACCTGGTCTACCTCCGCCTATGGCCTTGTGCCCACCCACCCCTCTCCCAGGTTGTAAGAGGGTGTGATGCCTGGAGGTGCTATGGCCACACTATGCCCACGGTCATTACCGTGCCCACTGATGAGCCTGTGGCAAGAGAGAGAGGGGGCATCGTTCTTTAGTGATGCCATTGACTTCTAGAGTTCTACAAACTCCTAACTTGTTTAAGCTTCCAGAGTTGGGATTATCTGTTATTTGCAGCATAATAAAAATCCTGAGTCTTACACATGATAAGTTAAAAAAGAAAAGACTGAATGGGGAGCCCCAGAAAGAAAATTCATTATAAAGAGAAGCGGGTGTGACACAGCTAAAGGGTTCTGCCGGGGGCTGTTAGGGGTTGGAGCCTGGAGCTCTCTGTCCCCACCTGGCAGCACATGGGAGGCAAATGCAGGACTCTGAGCTAATAGTGCTGTCTCCACAAACAAGGAAATCATTTGGGGTCCAGGCACCTTGCTGTGGGACTTGACCCCAGGCATGATACAGGTGGCAGGGGGAAGTCTCCCAGCACTTCTGTGAGGACGGAGAGACTGGCACTGACAGTGGACAGTGTCTGGCAGGAGTCTGCTCTTGGAAACAGCCTGAGATGATGGGGGGAAGGCAGCTAAGGTCAGAGCAGTTGGGGTGAGAATTGCCCTTGGCCAGAATATGAATGGTGTCCTGCTGACAACATGCAAGGACCACCTGCCACGTTAAGGCAGCCCCATTCCTCAGCTCAGGATGCCCCTACATCTTCCTCACCTTCCTGATCTCTTTCCCAATTGGTCAGACGCTTCACCTCCCAGTTCGTTTTGAACACCCTTCCTCTGAGCACTTTGCATTTAACAGGAGCCTGGGGAGATCCTTTTTAAGTTGTTAATCTTTGGAAGAGTTAAGATACCCCTTTTCTGATGTAAGTAAAATGTAAATGGCTTGGTTATATCCCACCTTATAGAAAAAGCACCCCCTGCCCCCCCCACCAACCCCCGGAGTTGAAGGTCTTGGAAGGTAGCCCAGCATGAGCCCTGGAGGGACTGGAGTGTGAGTTGTTCTGCACAAAACAGTAGGGAAATGGCGAGGCTCTGGGGACCGAGAAAGCTGAAGACAGCTGGCAGGGAGGTCCTGCAGGAAAAGTGCTCTGGGAGTGGCTCCCGTCAGCACCATCCTGACCTTCAGCTGCAGTTCTACGTGATGCTCTGAGGGGACAGGCCTCCTCCAGAGGCCACTCCCCTCCAGATAACTGCTTCCCAGGCAACAGCCTCGTGCTGGTGGCTGCTGTGGAACCGAAGGGTCTGCGATGACAGGAGCAGAGCAGAGGACACCGGGGGCAGTGCGTGTCCCAAGGTCTGCAGATGGGTGGGTGGGGAAGGGATGGATGGAGTTTCCCGATGAACTTGGGATACAAGGCACTGAGCCATTTCCATTTCAGTGCTCCAGGAGTGTGACCCTACAGGTTTGGGGATTTGGAGAAATACAGTTAGCTGATGCCTGGGGCTTATAAGTAAGTAAGAAAAACTGAAACGTTACCTATTGTGCACATAATTCAGACTTTGGAAGGATCAGCCTCATTGCTCCCCAGGAGACAACTTTTTTTTTTTTTTTTGCCGGGGGGGGGGAGAAGCAGCCCGTGTAATAAAATTCGATGGCATTAGAGCCAAAGCCAAAAAAACAGTGCAGAATCCATAAACCTGTCTGCAACACGCTCCAGTGGCACCTGGGGCAAGGGCGGCTGGCCGTCTTCACACCGTGCTCTCCCTTCCCAGGGCCCCCTGCTTTGCTTTCTGGCAACATCTGTTTTTCCGTGAGGCCACTCACCAAAGCAGTTTTGGTTTCTTTCCTAAGGCCTTGACCAAGTGAATCCCAGAATCGCCCTGAGACCTGGCAAACTCGCTAAATCCTACTATACACACATGTATACCTGTGTGTGCGTGTAGACAATGCTTTCACTTCTAGATTTAAAACTTTTCTCTCCTGTGCATTTAAAAACTGCGGGCTTAGGACCTCAGAGAAATGATCAGAGCAGTCAGCATGGACAGTGTCCAGTCTGAGACTGTCCTCTGGGGCCTCTATTTCAGCACCGTACACTGAGCACAGATTAATAGGACCCTGGACCCACAGTCTCCACTGGAGGCTGGCTCGATGCAGTCCTGGGTCCCCAGTCTCAGCCACCCCACATGTTCCCATTTTGTCTGCAACTTGAAGTTTTGGCTCTGCCGTCTACCTGGCCTTGCAGGTTAAGTCCTGTCCCTCATGCTGTTGTTGTGATGTTTTTAGTCCTCAGTTCTCCCTGTTTCTCATCCGGGTTCCATCCAGCCCCCCAGGTCTTTCCGACTTTCTTCTGCTTTATAAGCAGACACCCATGTTGTGGAGAAGATCCTTGAAAGTAAGCAGAGGCACAGTATTTAGAGCCCTGAAGCTTCAGATCCTGGAGTGGCACATACTGGGGTTTTATATATGCTATTTCTGGGTCTGAGTTCCCGGCTGCCCTTGATCTACTGACATAAATAAGCCAAGTGAGTCTAGACATATTCTGTTAGTTTGGATGAAGTATCATAATTAGGAGGTGGTATTCTGATGGGTCATTATGTACAATATTTAATCCTGACAGCAGGTCAGTGACATCTCAGGTGTCCAAGATTGTTTAATTATTTGAGATTCTGTGCATTTCCTTATACATTGGGCTAGTTTGTCAATTGCAAGCCTGCTGACATTTTGATAGGAACTGGATTGCATCTAAAGACCAGTTTAGGGAGAACTGCCATCTTGAACAATATTGTGTCTTCCATGGACATGGATGTCTTTCTATTTATTTAGATATTAAATGTCAGCAATGTTTTATAGTTTTCAGTGTACAATTTAAAATTATTCTTTCGGATGCTATTGTAGAGAAAATTATTTTCTTAGTTTCATTTTCAGATTATTCATTGTTAATATATAGAAAAGCAATTGACTTTTATTTATTGATCTTGTCTCCTGTGACATGGGTAAGAAAGCTGGTTTAGTTCTGACAGGTTTTTGTTGTAGTTTGTTTGTTTTTGTGGAGTGCTAAGAATTTTCTATACAGATTGGAAAATTTTAAACCAAAAATGTAATTTCTTTAGTAAGTGTAATAAGAATTATTCAAGTTACTTCTTCTTGAGCGAGTTTTGGTAGTTTTCGTTTTTCAAGGAATTGGTCCATTTCATCTAAGTATAGGCAATCTAATGTATAGGCAAAGAGATGATCCTTGCATTTCATTATTACCCTTTTATTGTTTGTGTGTTCTGAGTGATATCCCCTCTTTCATTTCTGGTATTTGTAATTTGTGTCTTCTTAATTTCTTTGTTGTTCTTGTTAGAGTTTTATTGATCTTTTCAAAGAACAAGCTGTTTTTCCATTGATTTTTCTCTATTGTTTTGTTGTTTTTTAATATCATTGATTTCTGCTCTTATTATTTCCTTCCTTCTGCTTGATTTGGGTTTATTTTAATTTTTCTTTTCTAGATTTTTAAGGTAGAAGTTTATATTACTAACCTGAGATCTTTCTTCTTTTCTGTTATAAGCATTTAATGCTATAAATTTCCCTGTACAATTATATACAAAATATTTATATGTTGTATTTTCATTTTTGTGAAATTCAAAATTGGTTCTAATTTCTCTGGAGACTTCTGTTTTTGACCCATATGCTAGTTAGAAGTGTATGATTTAGTTTCCAGATATTTGGGGAATTTTTCCAGATTTCTTTTTGTTTTTGACTTCTAGGTTAATTCCATTTTCGTTAGAGAACATAATATATATGATTCAAAGTTTTTACACTTGTCAGTGTTAGTTTTATGAAGCTGGATATATTTTATCTTGGTGAATGTTCCTTGTGCTTTAGAATATGTCTTCTGCTTTGTGAAGTGAATTGTCCCATAAATTTCAATTCAGTCAAGTTTTAAATAGTGTTCCTTTAAATCTTTTATATCCTTGCTGAATTTCTGTCTCCTTTTTCTATTGAGGACTAAGAGTAGAGTGTGGAAGTTTCCAAGTATAATTGTGGATTTGTCTATTTCTCTTCTCAGTTATATCAATTTTCACTTTATGTATTTGCAGTCTGTTGTTAGCTGCATCTGTATTTAGGATTACTATATCTTCTTGGTGAATTGTTTGTTATCCTTGTGTTGGGTCCATGTTCATTTCTGGTCATTTTCTTTGTTCTGAGTCTACTTTTCCTAATTAAAAAGTTTTAAACTAAACATTTAATTTTGGAATAACTTTAGATCAACGGAAAAGTTGATTACTTGGAATTCACTAGTTTTACTACTAATATCCTTTTTTATTGCTCCAGAGTCCAGTCCCAGATGCCACATTGCCTTTGGTCCTCATCTCTTCCTGGTCTCCTCTGGTCTCTGACAGCATCTCAGTCTTTCCTTTTTCTAGATCTTGACAGTTTGAGGGGCGCTGGTTGGGGGTTTCGTAGAATGTCCCCTAATTTTGAATTTGTCTGATGTTTTTCTCATTGTTAATCTGGGATTGTGGATTCAGGCTTTCTTATGATTAGCACTGTTTTCAGCACTGCATTTAAAACGGGCTTCTGTGCCCTTGCTGTCCCTTAGCTCCCCCTGTTGCCTTCCCAGAATGAACTTCACCCCAGCCTCACTCTGAGAAAACAGCTCCCCTTGTCTCAAGCTCAGTTCCAAAGCCTCCTTCACGAGGTCTTCTCTACCTCTCACCCCAGCAGGCGTGGGGTTTCCTGAAGAGTCTGACATTCAGTGGATATATTTGCCTCGTGTGTCTTTCTCTGTTAGACTTGTAAGTACGTCAAGGTCAAGGACTATGTCTTACTCATTTTTGTTTTCTGTCTAGCCTCCCTAGGGCTGGCCAGCTAGCACTTACTACTCAAAATGTGACCCGTGCACCCTAAACATTGGCATCACCTAGAAGCTTGTTAAATGCAAATGACTAGGCCCCGCCCCGGCTGGCCACTGTAGTCACTTCCCCAGACATTTCACATGCACACCACAGTTTGGGAAGCACTGATGTTATCAGTGCTTCACTAACTTTGTGTTGAGTGAGTTAATAAATGAATGATGGCAGCTGGCCTTTCTTCTCCCAAGTAATGCAATTAGGTTGATCTCTTCTATGCTCTCCCAGGTCTCCCAGCAGTCAAAGGCACACATTTGCAGTCGGGCTAATATCAGACATGACATCTGAGCCAGTGGGGTGTCCCAAGTCTCTCCTTCTTCCTGTATCAAATGAAAGCAATAGCCTTACTTCCCTGGATGATCATGGGTGTTAAATTAGATAACATGTGTGAAACCCCTAGCACCATTTGCTTGGCACATGGCATGGACTAAACAATGTATTTGCTTTTGCTTCTTTAAGGCACCTGATTGTTTATTTCTAATGAGAAGATTTACTTCTGTTGTAATCAGTACATTCAGTTCTTGTTTTCAGACCATTGCTTCCTGGATATAAATATATCAGAAGAGATGATAAAGTCTTCCAGGGGGATTTCTGTTCACCATATTAGGATAGAAATCACATGAACATCTGACTGCCCATGAACGCATGTTCTACCTAGAACAGTTCTAATCTGCCCAGGATAATCCCAACTTTGAATATATCGGAATAGCCTGGGAATCTTTTCAGACTTGTCTCATTTTCAAGAGTTGGCACTTGTTATTCTGGAGGGAAATACTACAAATATAGCCTCCCATGAAATTTCAACACCTCACATCACAATAATCACTTGGTTTATGGAAAAATAAACTTCTCCAACTCCCTTGACTCCTCTTGCTTTGTTCTTTGGGTTCTTGGATGAGTGGATAAGCAGAGAACAAAGGTCAAAGGACCATGCTGATCTTTTCTTGCTGCTCAGGGTCTCTACTGGTACAACTGCCTCTGATTTTATCGAGCAGATTGGGCAGCATGAGAAGACAGGGTGTCATTATTGCAGTTTGATCATCACTCATCCTAGAATGTGACTTTTAGGAGTTTCTCATTCGCTTGATGGCCTGCTCTTTGGGACGTGATTGTGTCACTCTTTGGAGCTTTCTCTGGAAAACAAATGTGTGTTTTGACTCACCATTATAAATGTTATAGAGAAACTCATAAATTTATAAAATATTGGAGCTGGATGGAAAGGTGAAGTGTTTTGTTCAAAGTTACAGAGGTTTGTTTGTGGATGAGTCAAGACCAGACCAGTTTTCTGGCTCTCAGTTTTGTTCAAAGTTTTAGATAGTTTTTACCTTAAAGTCACTCCATCAGACAATCCTCTGCCCCCTCCCCTTGTCCCATGCTACCTATTGTAATAAGTAGCCATGACAGCAGTGATGGCAGGAGATTTGTCTGCTCCTGTGAAATACTGGGAAGTTTTTTCATATCATAATGAATGCTGGCACCATTGGAGCAGCATATCTATACTTTAATCATAGGTCAAAAGAATATATTTGACTAAAGTTTTTATAAGAGAAAATTCCCTTCTCTCACTGCAAGACTCTATACCATCTCTCTAATTCAACACTTTTCTCATCAACCTCTTGATTGGATTAAAATACAACTACTTTATTACATTTTGGCTGGTGTTTTGAATCTGTAGCTTATTTTCCATTATACAGGTTCCATTTGAATCTGTAGCTTATTTTCCCTTATATTTTCTGCATTAGAGTGTGGAGAAATGCTATTACATTTTATATATTAATCTTATATCCAGAAACATTGTTAAATTTGCTTACTTTTTTCTGTAATTTATTGATCCTCTTATATTTTCTATGTAAATGATCATATCATATTCAAATATTGACAGTTTTAACTTAAATTTTTTTTTTTTTTTGGTGGTACGTGGGCCTCTCACTGTTGTGGCCTCTCCCGTTGCGGAGCACAGGCTCCGGACGCGCAGGCTCAGCGGCCATGGCTCACGGGCCCAGCCACTCCGCGGCATGTGGGATCTTCCCGGACCGGGGCATGAACCCGTGTCCCCTGCATCGGCAGGCGGACTCTCAACCACTGCACCACCAGGGAAGCCCCATGTGCATGATTTAAAAAGTGTTACAAGTTCACTGCCAGTGTTTTAGAAAATATTTTTAAAAATTTGCTTGAAATCTCATCATTAAGAGAAAGCTATGGTTTATACTGCTGGTGTAACTTATCCTGGTTGGTTTTCAGTGTGTGTTTTTGACTCTAAATCCAATACTAAGCAACTTCCCATAATTCACTGGCTGCTAGAAAATGCATGGCAAAGTCTGTTGCCTATCCTTTGTAGATTTTTCATATGAACCTTTTCTCCTCTCATTCCTCGTGCTATTTGTTTTTCTTTCTTCTTTTGCCTCACTTTTAATTCTTATAATTTTGTTGTATTTTATATACCTGCAAAATCCAGAAATACTTTCTAGAACTAAGTAAGGTCCAACCAAATTTTACAGACATCCACACACAGAAAGATTGAGACCTTACTAGTACAATTTTGTACTCTAATTTTTACTAATTGGTAATATTATGAATGCTCCTATTACCACATTTTCTTTAAAATTTAGTTTAATTGGTTGAATGTCACATCATTTTTTATTACTCCTTTGATGCTTGACTATGTTGCCTCTAGATGTTTTATGATTCTAAGTAATGGTGTAAGAACAGACTTCTACTTATATCTTTTTTTGCATCTACAATTATCCCTTAGACTATGTTTTAAAAGGTAAATCTAGTGTGTTGAGGGATCTGAACATTTAAAATCTCTTGAAACCTTTTGCTAAGTATATTTCTAGAAAGGAGGTTTTGACATACAATGGTGTATTCTATTGGAACGATTCCTTATCTGCACTGAGAGTATCATAAAAACTCTGCAACTATGGTTGATAAAAATGACACCCATTGTTCATCTCCTTTGCATTTCTTTGAGCTCTAGGGAAACTAGATAGTCTTTTAGCTTCTTGGAGTTTGGTATTCAACAGCTAGATTGGGGGTTGTCTCTCCATCATTAGAAAGTTAATGTAATCTGACCATTTCTATCGTTGTCAAATGGAGGGGTAAGTGTCGGGATGCCCACTTTCCGATGAGTCCTTACAGTGTCTACCTAATGGAATGAGGAAGGGTGTGAAGACAACTGCAAATGGTCATTTAAGAAAATCTGTGAGTTGTGGGTGAGGAATTGTGTCCCAATCCTGTTTAAAATGGCTCCACTTGAGCTGTGCTGGGTCTGAGGTTGAGATTCTGAGCACGAGCTGGAGAGTACATCGTCCTTACAGAGAACATGGACTGATTGTGTCATCCCTGCTGCCCTGCTTTCCTGGTGTGATTGGCCCCTGTTACCTACAGGAGAAAACTGAAGTTTGAGAGCCTTAATCAGCTTCTCCAAATTATGTAGCTTATACCTGCTGGAGTCTGATGTGAATCTTCCCTCTTGACCTGCAGCCCTGTGCCTTTCCGTGATGTCATGCACTTCCTGGTAGACATGCGGCAACAATACCTGTGCAGGTTTCTGTTGTGGTTCTGAGCCTAAGCCTTTCCCACACGGCCACAGTAGTGGAGAGCCAGGTCGACATGATGGGAGAGCACTGAAGGCCCATAAAAACTGGGATAAGCACCATCACAACCATAAATGAAGCAACTTCCTGAGCATGCTACTGACTGCCACGAAATCTGACGTCATCATTCCTGTGTGCGATCTAGGCTAGACGAGGATGTGAGGCCTTGGAGAGGATATTATTGTTCCAGAACTTTCAAATTCCGTGAAGTTCAGGATGTTCCATTCCTGAAGAGTTGGGAAATCTCTAAGAGAAAAAAGTGAGTATGAGAGAGATCCAGGATAATTATGGAATAGCTAAAGAACCCAAACAGGCATTTGGATCTGACGTTAGAAAATCACCTGCTAGTTAAGAGGCTTTTTTGTTTTGTTTTGTTACAAATGTTATGGAGAATGTTATTGTAACGAATGTAGTGTAACAAATGTTACATGTTATTGTAATGTAATATAATATAACAAATGTTACAAACGTTATAGTGTGTGTGCAGTGGTCTGAGATACACACACATAGTTCCAGCCCTCAATGCACTCATGCTAGCTGGGGTTGTCAGAAAAGTAAGCACACAGTGATCAACTCAGTGTGAAAAATAAAATGTAATCTCCCACTGCCTGCTAGAAAGGCAGAGAACAGGGGCTGGAGACAGTCTGCAAAATCAGCAGAGACTTCCCAGACACACAAAGCAGCTAGTTCTGCCTTGAAGGATGAATAAGAAGCTTCCAGAGTCAAAAGGAAATCTGGCATTCCAGCAGGCAGGGAATACAAGTGCCAGCGATGGAATTATGAGGGCACCGTGGCATCGTGGAGGGGCAAGTTGATTGGCTGTGTGTGAAGTACAGGCTGCAAGCTGAGGTGTGAAAAAAAGTGAGCCTGGAAAGGTAGGCTGGAATGAGAACACTCCACGAGTTGGGATTCTTTAGTTTCTTTTTATGAATATCAAATAGTCCCAGCTCAAGTACAACAGGCTAATTTATGCTAACAGACCATGTCCAAAAAATTCAAGGAGAGTAATTCAACCCAGCGCTTAGTCTGATCAGAGGGTGATGTTGCACAAAATAAGCATTGCTGCTCAGCGGAAGGGGGTGTTTCTCTGAGGCAAGAAGGAGCGTTGAGTTTGGGTGGGGCAGACACCGGTGCACTCATCCACTACGGTTATGATAGTTATTTCAGATGAAGGTGAGGTGGGTAACCTCTACTGTGAAGCTTAAGGAAAATTACTGAACGATTCCTGTCCTGGTAAAGGATGGAGAGATGACATGAGTACATCAGTACCTTATTTCAACATTTCAATTGTAAAATAAAACACAAATACATAAAACCACCAAAAAACAACCCTGAATATGTAGATTCATAAGCTGTTGTAAGGCAAATACCCTTATGATCACCACCCAGGCCAATAAATAGCCCTGTCTCAGCACCCCAGACACATCCACATGTTGCTCCAGTTACAACTCGTCCTTCAATAAGTAGCCACTGTCCACCACTTTGTTGCAGTTTTTCCTCCAAATACAGCAACCCCAGACACTGTTGTTCAGTCCTGTACATTTAAAACACTTTACATGTTTGAAGTGTCTTCTAATATGCTGATCCCCCCGTCTCTTTTTTCAAATGTATTTTTTATTGAAGTATAGTTGAATTACAACATTGTGTTAATTACTGCTGTACGCACAGTGACTCAGTCATATATATATATATATATATATATATATACACGCACACACACGTTCTTTTTCATATTCTTTTCCATTACGGTTTATCACAGGATATTGGATACAGTTCCCTGTGCTATACTACTGTAGGAGCTTGCTGTTCCCTTCCATTTCTTTTTATTCCTGCAATTTATCTGTAGAGGAATCTGGGTTGTTGACCTGTAGAGTTTCCCACAGTCTCTGTTTTCCTAATTGCACACTTATGGTGCAGTTCAACAGACCTCTGTATTTTCTGCTTTCCGAATGGATCCAGGGGCTCCATTATCCAGATTCCGGTTGATGTCTTTACCAAGACAATAGATAGTGCTCTATTCATTGATCACACAGCTCGTAATATCAGCTTATCTCTTTGTGTGATGTTTACAGATTTAGATGCTAAATACCTAGATTCATCAGTTCATTGGGAGTTACAATTTGAAGAGACTCTAATTACAGCACTTATCACTTCTTAGTTGGAATACTTTTTCAAAGAGGTTCTTCCTTGATCTACTGTTTACTTACCCAATGCTTATCTAGTTCATAAAGGGAAGGTAGGAAAAATGTTTGATTTTTTCCCCTGTGCTTACTAATTTTTGAGCTAATGAAAGGTCTTTTCATTCTCTGAGCTGGTTAATTACTTGCAAAATATATTAGAATTTTTAAAAAATCACACAAGTTTTCTGTACTCTTACAGATATTCTTACAGATATGAGTGGGCATGTGGAAGACTTGATGGAAATTCTCAAGTTCTGTCCATGGCTTATGAGCTCTCAGTGGCAGAGCCTGTTTGAGATTAGCGTCAGCCCATAAACTGATTTATGGACACTATAGTTATGAAAAGCAAAAACAATTGCTTTTTGTCTTTTTTCCTATTGTTTTCTCTCTCGTGTTTGAAGTGTTCTTTTCCCCTGGTGTGAGTAGCCAGCTGAACCATCATTATACACAGACTCTCCTGACAGTTTGTTTCTATTGGTGTTGTCCCTCAAGAACCCAAATGTTAAGAGTTTTTGCAAATGAAGCTGGCGTCCTGGCTTTAATTCTGTGCATTTCTTTGATCCTTGTTCTATTTCCTGGGCACAGGTGGTCTTCTGGTCGTCACAAAATCTGGGGCATGGGTCAGGATACCCCAAGGTCATTTCTCCACCATGCTGAAGCCCTTCTGACTGCTCATTATAGCGGTAGCAACAGTTTCCTGTGAACACTGGATCATTTCCTTTAAGAGACAATTGGTGTCACTGCTGGACTTCATGGATTTTTTCCCCTTTTTTGTTTATTCTTTGTGTTCTGGTTTTGGATAGATGTACACTTGTCAGTCAGTTCCTTCAGGATGGATTGGAGTTGGAAATCATTTTAAATTATGCTTTTCATTGAGTTCTGTTTCCTTGTATGTTACATACTCGCATGATGGAGTCATAAACTTGCAAAATGCTCCTGCCTCAACCGAGCCGATTTCTTTCAAGACACCGTGAGGCCGGAATCTCCGCAGAGGGATCTCTCAGCTTCCGGCCCAGTTGAAGGAAATGCCCCAGGCCTTGTGCTCACTGTGTGCACCATTTCCGAGTTATGAATCTCTGAGCTTTGGCTTTGACTCTCTCTCACAACCTCTGTTTGTCCTCAGGTCTCTAACTTTCCCAGCTTGGCCTCAGCCTTTCCTAGGCCTGCTTTGATCGCCACCCTGGTGGCTTCTCCTGTTTCTAACCATGTCAATGGATGCCTACACCCTATGAAGCCCTGGTCTCTAAACACCAGCTCCAACCTTTTGTTTGGCTACTGCCAGCCTCATCCCAGGCCTCAGATGGCCATAAGGTCCAGTGAGTACCCTGAAATTGGGGGGGTCCAACCCACTTCAAATTGATGAAGAAACAGAAGCCCGTGGAGTGAATGGGCTGGTCTAGTTATGAACTCACATCCCCTGATTTTTGTACTGTGGTCTTCTTGTCAAGCAGGACTGCTGCCTGCCTTCAGAGAAGGCATCTTATGCTGGATGAATTATTAAGGGGTGAACCGCTTGATTTAAAAAAAAAGTGAAATGAGTAAAATATACAGACAGATAGAAGACTGAGAGAAGGCTTCCTGTTCCTCGAGGCCAGCCTGGAGGGGACTGGTCTTTTCACATGTGGCAATGCACCTGCTGGTTTTGCAAGTTTATGGAGGGATGAAGGTGACCCAGCTCACACGAGGGAACAAGTGCTAGATTTGGTTTATTGTATATGAAGATTTAATGTGTGTTGCAAAATCACAAGTGTTCTTCACCGGATCATGAAACCAAATTCCAGCTTCTCCAGTGTGAGACTTCCTAACCGGTGTGGTCTGATCACAGCCTTCTCCCACATCCACGGCATGGATAAAATGGGACAGATATAAAAGAGGAAATGGAACATTCCAAGAAGGTGACTAAATCTCCACTCAATTTAGAACTGGACAAGGTGGAGGTCAGGGTGGTCTGACCGAGCCAAAGTGGTGTCCTGGGCGTGGGGAGTTGGCAGGCTGGTGCGATTTCCAGGGAGAGAGAAGAGAAGCTTGAGTGTGGGCTTTGCAGGACGCACCAATGGGTCAGAGGCAAATTTAGGATTAAAATCCAAATTCCATGTAAGTTGGGAGATGTGGCTAAAACACAAGGTGTGCAGGTCATAACACCACAACCCGATACCCACAGCCTTTCCAAGTAGAACTGTACAGAGTTTGACACATATGTGTACTTACGGACACACACGTGCACACACGTGCCTGCATAGACACACACCTTCACACAGTCACTTGCATACTCACACACAATGCATGCACACACAAATACATGCACATGCTGGTGTGTGGAGTCCGTGTTGAACTGGCCCATGTTGACTCATCTTGAGCTCATAGGAGGAAAGGACGCAACTTTAATCCCTGGGGAGGCTAGGAGCATGCAGGGCAATTTTGTAAGGGCCTAGTGTCCATCCTATAGTCCATGGAGGCCCACTGGTTTTGTCCCGTGAGTGGGATGGGAGGGCGGCAGTTCTAGTAGCTGTGGGGTCCTTCCCGTCTCGGCCACCCTGGCTTCTCCATCTCACTCTGCTGCCTACCTGCCCGTGGAGGGCCAGCGGCTCTGACAACGTCTCCTTCCTTCTGGGTTTGACAAACTGCCTGACACTCTGGGGGGACAACTTCTCTCCGTGAGCACGCCGCTGCCGGCTGTGTCCTCTAACTCGACGGCGCTCACCGCCGACAGGGCCCCATTCCACACCTGCCGTGCCCCCTGCATCTCTCTAACGTCCGTGGGCTTTCTGGGCCCATGTGAAGAAGTGGCCATTTGTCAAAATCATGTGCTGGTAGCTTGGGGAGCACGGATTATGTCCAAAAGTTCCTGAGCTCTTCCTTCATGCCAAACACTGCACAGGCATCGCCTTGTTCAACCCTGATGACAGTCCTAAGAGGCGATGGTGAGTGTTGGGCTAGGAGAGAGGAGACGGCAGCAGAGGGCACGGGAAGGGGAGGAAGACCCCGTG
Organism: Lagenorhynchus albirostris; assembly: GCF_949774975.1. Taxonomy (NCBI): domain Eukaryota; kingdom Metazoa; phylum Chordata; class Mammalia; order Artiodactyla; family Delphinidae; genus Lagenorhynchus; species Lagenorhynchus albirostris. The sequence continues at coordinate 98,494,465 of NC_083102.1, read as the reverse complement.
TGCCAGGCTCGTGCTGGTGGCCTTTAGGCGGCTTTCCCCGTCGAGGCAGGAGTCAGGGCTGCTGGAGAGGACTTGCTGATGACCAAGAGGACAAGGCGGGAGGAGACCTCCACTCTACAGCAGGCTGAGAAGTGGTGCTGATGGCGGGGGAGGGGGGCAGGCCGGCGGGTGGGCTGTGACTCCTTTTCTGCCAGTTCCGAGTTCCAGTCCCAGAGGGAGGAGATTAAACGCCTGGAGGCCCAGGTGTGGATGGGAGTCTTACCTTACATACCTGTGACCCAGAAGCAAGTGACAGGAGGCAGTGGGGGGAGAGGTAAAAGAGGGCTCTGGGGGTGGGAGGTGGGCTGGATGGGGGTTTTCCTGGTGCTCAGGGAGCAAGCAGGGCAGGAGGGTCCCCGGGCTCCTGGTCAATCACCCACTGGGCAGCCTGGCCAGCAGGTGAGGGCGGCCAGCCTCTCTGGCATTACCGTCTCCCAACCGGTGAGCACATGATTAAAGACAAGTTCAGCGCACAACAAACACTTTTAAAAGGGCTTCTTCAAAAGAGTTATTATTTTTTCTAATTCTAAAGATAATACATGCCAATTAAAAGGCCTCAGAAAATACAGAAGGATAAAGATCCCCTATAAACCGACTAACCAGAGATTATCTGTTATTAATATATGGTGTAGATACGTTATGTATGTATTTATTTTTCTTAGGTGAGATTTATTTTTCTCTCTGCTTAGATTTCCTAGATGGTATTTTAACTTGTGTGACACACGCCTAATGGAACGTTTACCACCTTAACCATGTTCAAGTGTAAGCTCAGGGCATTAACTACGTTCACATTCTTGTGTCGGCATCACCACCACCTATCTACACACAGAACTTTCTCATCTTTCCAAACTGAAACTCGTTAAACATGCTAAACATTAAACCTCCCCCAGCCCCTGACACCCACCCTTCTACTTCCTGTCTCTGTGAGTCTGACACTCCAGATATCTCATGTAAGTAGAACCGTACAGTGTTGGTCCCTTTGTGACAGGCTTATTCCACTTAGCATAATGTCCTCAAGATTCGTCTATCTTGGAGTATGTGTCAGAGTTTCCTTCTTTTTAAAGGCTGGATAATATTCCACACACCTTCTATATTTTTGACAAGCACTGGATCATTCTCCCTGTACTGTGTCTTCTTCTAATTTTTAAGTGGACTTGGCCAACTTCCAATCTATACCCCACAGCAAAGGTCTGATGAAAAGGTAGGGAGAGAAGTGACAGAAAAAGGAATAAAAAGACATGCTGTGCTTTCATTTATTAAATGCCCCCCCACTCCATCCTGCCCCAGGCAAGCTGGCCGCATGGCCCTAGGGAGCTGCCTGCTACCGCCCTTGGGTGACCCAGTGCAGCCACTAATATCCACCCACCGGAGCCCGGTTTGTCCCGAGGGCGGGTCAGTGGGAGATGAATCACCGCGCTCAGGACTGGAAACCTCGTCCCCAGAGACGGAGCCTTTGCTGGTGCCTGGTGCCCCCGGCAGGAGCAGGGCACGGGCGGTCACGGTTGGGTCATTTATGGAGGTGATCGTTGAGCAGCTGCAGTCTGCTTGCCGGGAGCACCCCCGTGGGTCAGGGCCAGGGGCTCCCCACTTCTCTTTGTCCTGGACTCAGAGCTGCTGTGGCTTTTCGGGACCGAGGACGTTGCCTCCTCTCTCTCTCTCCAGCTGGCTCTGTCTCAGGATGGGCCGCAGGGGCATCTGGGGGAACATCTTGTTGGCAATAGAGGAAGCCAGGCTGACTGGACTGGCCTGGGGGTCGGGCAGTTCTGTATGCAGCATGGCATCTGTCCCTGGAGTGGGTCCCCCAGCCCATGTCCCGGGCACTGCTCCTAGGATCCTGGGGATGGGAAGGCCATGAGGAGACAATGGGGAGGTCTGTGTCCCTGAGAACTCTGCCAGGCATCGGGATCAGGCCCCAGCGTGTCAACTGGGGTGGAGACGTGGGCATTCTCTCCCCTGCAGGGCGCAGGCATGGTCCGGCACAGGCCTCAGCTGATGCCTATGTCTCCTGGAGATGCCCCAGGGAGGGGAGAGCGCCCGGCGGGACACACAGTGAGGGCAGCTCAGCTGCAGCCCTGGACCAGCTGGGAGGACTCCAGCCTGAATTTGTAAGGAAGAATGGAGGACACCCGGCCAGGAATACTGTGTGTGTGTGTATGTGTGTGTGTAGGGGTTAGATATTCTCTGGTACACCCGGGAGTAGAGTTAAGGACGTGGGGTTTACTGCCTATGTAGCTTGATGTCTGGGAAGCTTGGGCTAGTCTCCCAGACAACTAGTAAAGTAGGTCTCCTGACGCCCACTTTGTTGCTTGGGGGAGTGGAATCTAAGGAAGTAAGTGACTTGCCCACGTTTGCAGGGCGAGTAAGAGGCAGAGCCAGGAGTTGTCTTCAAGGTTGTTTGTTCTGAGTCCACGCTCTTGTCACTGGAGCATGTCTGTACCTTTTTGGTACATTAACAGGTTCCTGAAAAAAGAGGCTCATTCTCAGTTCACTGGTTCTCGATTTCATTCATTAGCCAAAGTCTAGGGACGAGACCTGATAGGGACACAACCTGATAGGGACACCACAACATACCGCACACAAAACAACTTCCCAAGATCTAAGTTTCATGTCACCTGCTAATGAGTGGTTCGAAATGCATTTATTACTAATACTTGGGCAAGTCACACCTAGTGGTACGACAGGGAATAACCCAGGTCCTGGAGTCAGGTGGATGTGAAGAGAGCATTTATTTAATTTTAAACCCAGATCTGTGATTTTTTGAGCAAGTTATTTAAAAATTGTCCATCTCATTTTCACCACTCATAAAAGAGGATACAACTCTACTCCCCATGTGTTAATTATATGAATTCAAGTGTGTAAAGGTGCCTTGGCTCTAAGTAGTTGTTCAACTCTTTTTGGATATCTCCCCCTTTCCTCGCCTCTCCTCTACTTGAAATGTTTTCTAAACATGCAGAATTTCCCCTCCCCCTTTCCACTACACATTCTACTGTCTCTTGCTCTGGGATGGTCCCAGGGAAGCCGGCTCCTGTCCCGAGGAAGTGGCCCAGCGGGAGGAGAAGTGCATCATAGGAACAGCTCTGCTCTTGGTATGAGATGGTTAGGTCTGAGTCTGAGTTCTGCCACCACCCGAGGTGTGGGCGGTGCTGAGGAAGTAACTTGACATTTCTGACTAGATAAGTAGAGTCTGTGGCCCTGGAAAATCTAAAGGCAGCCAGAGGCCACCCAGCAGATACAAGGACGAAAGTCCTCTCCATTCTACCCCTTCCAGGGGTTGAGGCCAGGCAGCTGCTGAATTACAAGACAGAGGTCCAAACTTAAGTCTTAAAGAGGAAGAAGACCAGCCCAGAAGCCCAATTCTATAAGTGAGGTCAGCTGAGGAACAGGCTTGGGGTGTGGTGACTCAGGATCAAAGATGTGTGGGCGCGCTAAGACTGTGACTTGTCCTGACTTCCACAGGGGGAATATGGCTTTACTCTAAGCTCTGTGTAAGTTATTCTTGTTTCAATCAGGAATGAATAAACACCAGGATGAAACTCTGCACATAAAAGGGAGAAAAGGGCATCTAGATTATAAAGAGAGGAGAGAAACTATCTTACTTTACAGATGACATGATCTTGTATGTAGAATGTCTGAAGACATACACAAAAACAACTACAGCACGTTCAGCCAGGTTGTAAGATACAGGATACATGTACAAAAGTAAATGGTATTTTTATATTATCAATGAACAGTCCAAAATTGGATTTAAGAAAACAATTCCATTTACAATAACATAAACACGAATAAAATATTCCTGAATAAATCTAACAGAACATGCAAGACCTGTACATGAACACTGCAAAACATCCTTGAAAGAAAGTAAAGGAGATCTAAATAAATGGAAAGACCTCTTGAGTTTGTGGATTAGAAAGCTTGATATTGTCAAGATGGCAAAACTTCCCAAACTGATCAACTCACTCGATACAATCCCTATTAAAATCATAGCTGCCTTTTTTCCCTTAGCATATACTGGCAAGCTAATCAAAGAATGTATAGGGAAATGCAAGCAACCCAGAATAGCCAAACAATCTTACAAAGGAAAAACAAAGTCAGAGGACTCACTATTCTCAATTTTAAAACTTACTACAAAGGTACAGTGACCAAGACCGTTTGGTACTGACATAAGGAGAGACACATAGATCAATGGAATAGATATAAGATTCCAAAAATAAACCCATAAAATTGATTTTCAACAACAGTGACAATACAATTTAATGGAGGAAAAAAATAGTCTTTCAACAAACGGTGCTGGGATGACCAGACATCATATACAAAATAATTAACCTGAGGCTCTACCTCACACACAAATTAGCTCAAAATGGATCCAAGACCTAAATATAAGAGGTAAAGCTATAAAACTCTTAGAAGAAAACATAGGCATAAGTCTTAGTGACCTTGAATTAGGAAATGGTTTCTTAGATATGACACCAAAGGCACAAGCAGCAACAACAATGCATACATCGGACTTTATCAAACTTAAAAACTTTTGTGCTTCAAAGGACACTTGCAAGACGGTGAAAAGACAACTCACATAATGGGAGAAAATATCTACAAATCATACATCTGATAAAGGGCTAGTGTCCAGGATACGTAAAGAACCCTTAAAACACAACGATAGAGAGAAAAATAGCCCAATTAAAAATGGGCAAAGGGTGCCAATGCAGGGGACACGGGTTCGAGCCCTGGTCCAGGAAGATCCAACATGCCATGGAGCAACTAAGCCTGTGCATCACAACTACGGAACCTGTGCTCTAGAGCCCACGTGCCACAACTACTGAAGCCTGTGCGCCTGGAGCCCGTGCTCTGCAACAAGAGAAGCCACTGCAAGGAGAAGCCCACATATCGCAGCAAAGGGTAGCCCCCACTCGCCACAACTAGAGAAAGCCCATGCGCAGCAACAAAGACCCAAGACAGCCAAAATAAATAAATAAATAAAATTAAACATCTTAATAAAAAAATGGGCGAAGGATTTGAAAAGACATTTCTCTAAAGAAGAAATTCTAATGACCAATAAACACATGAAAAGCTGCTCAACATCATTAGTCATTAAGAAAATGCAAATCTAAATTTCAGTGAGATGCCACCACACATCCTCTAAGATGGCTAGAATAAAAAAGACAAATAATAACTAAGGTTTATGAGGATGTGGAGAAATTGGACCCTCATCAATTGCTGGTGGTAATGTAAAATGGTGCAGCCACTTCGGAAAGAAGTCTGGCAGATCCTCGAAAAGTTAAAATACAGTTACCATATGACCCAGAAATTCCATTCCTAGGTATACATGCAAGAAAGTTGAACTCATATGTTTATACAAAATCTTGCACATGAACATTCATAGCAGCATTATTTATTATAGACCAAAGTGAAAACAACCAGAATGTCTATCAATCAAAGTGGACTAAACAATGTAGTATATTTAGAAAATGGAATATTATTCAGTTAAGAAAAAGGAATGAGATACTCATACATGCTCCAACACAGATGAACCTTGAAAACACTATGTTAAGTGAAAGAAGTCAGACACAAAAGGCTGAATCTTGTATGATTCCATTTATGTGAAATGTTCAGAATAGGAAAGACCAGAGAGAGAGAAATTAGATTAGTGACTTCCAGGGGTTGGGGCAGGGGATGGAAAGAAACTGCTAGTGGACATGATGTTTCTTTTTAGAGTGATAAAAATGTTCCAGAATTAAATAGTAGTGCTGGTTGTACAACTTTGTGAATATGCTAAAATCACTAGACTGTATACTTTCAAAGGGTGATTTTCATGGTACATGAATTATACCTCAGTTAAATTAAAAAAAATAAGTTTCAAGGCAAGGAAGATGGAAATGTTTTGAGGAAAGAATCAGAAGTTAAACTTGAGTCAGAGTCCTTCTGATTTGGGTAGAAACTAATCTGATTAGTATAGAACAAAAATAAACTGGATGTATCCCTATGGAAATAAAATATCTTTATCAGTACAAAGTGCTGCCCATTAAAACAGGCACAAGGAACACTGTGACCATCTCTTCCATGACTATTGTTAGAAAGAGAGCAGGTGCTTCTTTGACATTTAGGTTCAAAACATGTAAAGCCAGGGATATTTCTTTGAGTCATTGATTCTGTATTGAAAACACAACCCTTGTTTTCTTCTCTTATGCTTATTAAAGAATTTCATGCTAATTGTAGAAAGTTAAAAAAAAAACAAGAATATAAGTTACTCATAATTTTACTACCCAGAGACAATCATCGTTAACATGGTGGCAAATTTCCTTCCATTATTTTTCTACTTTTTTTTCTTTATGTAGTTGAGATCATATTGACAATGCAATTAATGTCTGCTTATTTGAGTTACTAGTATACCAAAAGCATTTTCTAGGCATTTGAAAACCTATTGTAACTATCATTTAAGATGCTGCATGCTATGCTATCTGGTAGATGGATACCGTTCTGATTCTCTATCACCTAACAACCCAAAATGTAGTGGCTCAAAAGAAAACAAACAAACAAACTCTCATAGTTTTATGGGATGACTGCATTCAGTTGGGTGTGTTCGTACTTGAAATCTCAAATGTTGCTGCTTAGGTGGTGACTTGGGCTGACATCATCCAGGGGTTGAATGGGGCTAGGTGTAGAAGGAGGTTCACCTTATGTCTGGCACCTCCGTGGGGCTGGACTGGGACAGCTGGGGGAACGACCACACATCATTTCCTCTCCTTTCAGCCTCACGTGTGGCTGCTCGGGCTTTCTCACATCATGGTGGTCTCAGGATGGCCGGACTTCGGACATGGCAGCAGGATTCTCCCAGAATCCACCTTCTAAGAGACTGAGGTGGAAGCTCCAATTCTCCTTGTGATTTAGTTTTGGGAGTCACATGTACCCCTTCAGTCTCATTCATTTGGGAGATGAGTACATAGGGATGTAAATACAGGCATGAAGCATTGGTGACTGTCTTTGGAAACTAACTACAACATACATTTAGTTTGTTCTTATTTTACTGTTATTAATATGCAGTGAACAAAAGTTTTCTGTTTGTATCTCAGCTTATATTTCTGCTTAGAAACACATTTATAAGACACTGTACTCATAGGACAGTGAACTAGCTGTGAGTTAATTCATCAGCAAATTACTATCTATCATGTCTCAGGTAGTACGCAGGCAGTAGGGATATGATGGCATAGATAAATGAGATGGGATTCAGGTCCTCAAAGGATTCAGTCTGGACATATGCACATGCATCCTTTGTAATAAAAAAGTATGCTTCAGGAATCTAGGAATCACATCTCTCTGATTTACTCTTGAGCCCTGTGCCTAAAAGAGCATCACCTAGGACATCCTTATTAAATCTTTGCTAAATAACCAGATATGATAAAGTAGCAGTAGCTTGTACATAGCTATGGGGCCCCAGGGGAGGCAGAGGAATACTCACAGGGATGATAACGATCACAGGGTCCGTGAAGGTGAGTAGAAGTTCAGTGGAGAAAGGAGGGATGGTGTCACATGCAGAGGAAATAGCTGCAGGATAATTTATTCATATTTTTATTACTTTCTGTATTTTCTCCCCTGCTGACTGTTGGTTCATATCACATGCCTGCGTGCTTATTTCTTGGAAGATGAGCCTGTGATAAATTTTATTCGCGATTTCTCCACATGATCAGTGTTCTATTTTCTTTGTTTTTTTTTTTAAGTGTAAAGCATTTTTTTTTATTATGTGTAACACAAAGTTATTTAAGTCAATAAATTTTTAAGGAATTTCACACGTTCTGATGCTTTCCACTGCCAATCACCTTAGTTCCTCCAAACTCATAACCTTCAAGATAAAATAGCCCTTTTAAAAAGAAGTTATCATGTGAGTCAGCCCACAGTTCTTTCAGTTAGGCTTCTTTGATCTCCAATGAAATATGGACACACTTCAAAATTCCCCACCTGTAATCTTTGGGATCCAATTTCCTCAAGCGATTTACTTTAGGATCATGTTTAGGGTCAGGAGATGGATCTGCCTGGTTCTGAATTTGACACCCTCTAAAAATGTATTAGGTTCAAATCATATTCACTTCTCAGCCATCACACCCTAGAACAGTACAGATCACTGGGATATGCCAATACCTAAGATAAAAAGTTTGTTAGGTTTTTCATAGTTTACCTGGCAGATCTGTCTTGTAGTTCTTTCCCACAGATCTAACAGGTAGTTCTATGAGTAAAGGAAACCACACAGTTAATCTCTGAGACGTTTCCACTATTTTCTGATATATCAATAGCCTATATATTTTTCAAGAAAGTTTTTTTGTATTTTCGAGTATGGTATATAAAGGTGCTTAAAACTCTTATAATGTCCAATCTGTCATTTTGTTTCCACTTTAATTTATTTTAATGTTTTGTATCAGCAAGTCCTTTGCCCAACAGAAAAGTAATATCTTTTATAGCAAATGCTAGATTTAACTCTGGACTCTGTTGGAAATGTATTTTGACAGATATATGAGGTAAGAACTTATTATCATCATTTTTGGCTACCAACTACGAGTCATTTTCCTAATGTAAAATGGTCCATAACCCATCTTTTTTCTAATGGATCCTTTAACATATACCCAATTCTTACATACATTAAGGTCTATTCTGCTCATTATTTTATTCTATTAAAATCTGCTAGAACAAGGGTAGGGTCTTAAGCTCCATCAAGTAACCTGGAGGTACATAATACATATTTATTGAATACTGTGTTAACATGCTTGTTCTTGATGGCAAGACGTCACAAGGAAGGCTCAAATAATGGAGCCTGTTCTGTGATTCTAAGACAGAAAATCCCCTCCCTTGCTTCGGTCCTATAGAAACGACCGATCATGGACAGAAGCAGATTCCCTTTCCCACCCCTGGACAATCCGTCTTTCCTAAAGTGGTTCACAGAAGGTGGAGGCTGGGGGCTTATGCTAGAGCGAGAGCCAGAATTAGAGAAGAAGTATTTTTCCAGAGTACAGCTAGCTCTGACACTCACCATAAAAATAATTTACTAAATGGTAGAAGGGGCTGAACCTAATTAGGGACAGCGCGTAGAAACCTCGGCACTGTCTTGTGAGCTGCAAGGCCATGCAGCTGCCAGCAATCGTGGCATCGTCATGGTGTCTGCCACGAATATTATTCTTGGAATCTAAACTGAGGTTCCTAGAAATCAGTGGTTTGGGGCAGGCTTCTGTCTTGCTGCAAATAACCATGATGTGTTACAGCTGCCTGTGGTCAAGTTGCCTCATGGATATCATGGTGGAGAGGCAGGGGTGGAGGTGAGTGGCACAGAGTTAACAGCCTCACGGTGGCTACACACTGTCATGTAAGGAGCTGAGGTGCTGAGTATTAAGAGTGGAGGCTCAGGCGATGTAAGCCCCTGGGGCCAAGGCTGGCTCTGTGGAGAGGACGGCTGAGCGCTGTAACTGGGTCAGGCGTGGCAGTAAGCGTGCTGGGACATTGGCAACACCGGAGGAACAGGGAATAGGAGTGGGTAGAAGCAAGGAGACTGACCTACTTAGAGAGAAAGCCCCTGGGAGAAGCAAGCACACAGCCTGGAGACACACAGCCATCTCTATCTCTCTCTTTCTCTCTTCAATTTTATTTTACTGCTGTAAGAACACTTCACCTGAGATCTACCCACTTACAAATGTTTACATGTGCAGTCCAGTGCAGTGGGCTATAGGCACAAAGTTGTACAGCTGATCTCTAGAACGTACCCAACTTGCTTGACCGAAAACTTTATGCCCGATGACTAATAACCCCCCATCTCCCCCTCCTTCCTGGCAGCCACCACTCTGCTCTTCGATCCTATGACTTTGACTATTTTAGCTTCCTCATAGAAGTGAATCATGAGGTATTTGTCTTTCTGTGGCTGGTTTATTTCACCTAGTGTCACGTCCTCCAAGTTCATCTCTGTGGTTGCCTATGGCAGAATTGGCTTCTTCTTCTTTTTTCAAAAAATAAATTTATTTATTTTTTATTTATTTAGTTTTGGCTGTGTTGGGTCTTCGTTGCTGTGCGCGGGCTTTCTCTGGTTGCGGCGAGTGGGGGCCACCCTTCGTTGCGGTGCGCGGGCTTCTCACTGCAGTGGCTTCTCTTGCTGTGGAGCATGGGCTCTAGGCATGCAGGCTCAGTAGTTGTGGCTTGAGGGCTCAGTAGTTGTGGCTCGCAGGCTCTAGAGCGCAGGCTCTGTAGTTGTGGCTCACGGGCTTCGTTGCTCCGTGGCACGTGGGATCTTCTGGGACGGGGGATCGACCCGTGTTCCCTGTATTGGCAGGCGAATTCTTAACCACTGCACCACCAGGGAAGTCCCTGGCTTCTTTTTGAAGGCTCAGAGGTATTCCACTGTATGCACAGACCACATCGTTTTTACCCAAAACCGACTCTCTTTGGAAATTGGTGGTGGGATGAGGGGATTGTTGAGCAGCTGCAATGTGAAGATTCTGCTTTCGGCACCATCTGTACACTCTCCCCCCTCAGAAATCGTGAGGTACAGGTTATTATGAACACATAGTTGGGGAAACCGAGGCTCAGAGAGGTTAGCTAACTAGGCAACACAACAGGGAAAGAGGAAAGGATGCTCCTCCCAGGCGTCTGTTGCCAGAGCTGGAAGGCCCCATCGCCTGGACCATGCCGCCTCCACCAGTTCAGTCCTCAGGACTCCTGCAGTTTTCTTGATCACGACTGCCTCGCAACTTCCCTCCCCATCAATGCTTACAAGATGTTTGATCTTAGCGAGTAGCAACTTTTCTTTGCCACAAATACCTCAATACTGCAGGTGTACTGTACGAGTAAAATGCTTGAATCATGACTAACCAAGGGTTAGGACAAGCACTGAAGACCAGTGAAATCACAGGGGTTCTGGAGAACCACAGTGCGGGGGAGAGGGAAGGACAGAAATGAAGTCATTGCCCACCTGTCCAGAAATAAGAAACTAAGCCCTAATACTGAATTTCTGAAATGGCAACATTATTCTTGGTCTCCTTAGAAAAGGCTGGAGGGAATGAATTTCCAAATATGATAAGCAAAAACGTCTAGGGATAGCAGGCTAGACGTGACACTCTGGGTTACCACCTATGTTACCTGGTGCTGGATTTCAAGACTGCTGTGAATTTCAGTTGCATGTGTGCAGATCTTTCCTGATGCAAAATTATTCTGTTCATTTGGAAAATGTGACCTTGTCATTTTTGTTTTATTTTCATTTATGTTCAACTGGTGAGAAACTCAAACTGAGTTTTACCTGAAAACTATTTTTCATGTAATGATCACTTTTTCACAGGACAATTGAATACTGTATGCTGTTTCAACAGGGTTTCTGGTTAGGGATCATTTTGTTTCCCTGTAAGTTCTTGGCCTGGAATTTTATAATAGAAGACTCAAGAAAACATGAAAACAGGAAACGACACTTCTGAGATAATCACAATCGAGATAAGAAGGAGGGATGAGGCCAGAGCTGCAGAGAAGGCCAGCAGCGTGGAACCAGCTGAGGGAAGGGAGACAGAAAAGGAAGCAAAGTACCTGCAGGAGGGGCCAGGCAGCCTCCAGAGAGACTCCTCATAGGGGTCCCAGGGCTGAGCATGCCACCCACTCACAGTGACGCCCCAGACTCTCCGGGAGCTGCCGTCACACTGAGTTGGCAGAGAACAAGCACCATGAGTTTGCCTTCGGCAATTGTTATGGGCTGAGTCAGGTTCGCCCCAATTCATTTGTTGAAGTCGTAACCTCCAGGACCTCAGAATGTGACTGTATTTGGAGGCAGGGTCTTTAAAGAGGTGACAAAGCTAAAGTGGAGTCCTAATCCCATAGGACTGGTGTCCTTATAAGAAGAGTTCAGGGCACAGACATGAACAGCGGGATGACCATGTGAGGACACAGGGAGAAGACGGCCATCTACATGCCGAGGAGAGAGGCCTTGGGAGAAAGCAGCCTTGCTTACACCTTGATCTTGGACTTCCAGCTCCAGGACTGTGAGAGAATACATGGTATCTGTTATGGCTGCACTAGCAAACTACCACGGGGATATAAGATTATTAACCTTTGAGACAGGTCCACGTTGACAGGCGCTGGGAAGTGACAGCCAGATTATGGAGAATTAGGGAGATTCCCCACATCATGGTTGTTGAGGAAGTTTAGAATTTGAGGAAGAAAGGTCTCTTCCTGGGTATTTTGTCTCACCTCCTCTCCCTTTAGTTCAAATAGTACATTCTTGGCACGTATTTTATACCATCGGCTCCCCAGGTTGGGCTTGAAGGCTCGAGGATGCGGCCTTGCCACGGGCCCAGGTGCCCGTGCAGTTGGAGCAGGGTCTGCTCGCACTTCTGGAAGCTCTACAGCCTGGGTCAGGGTTTAGAGGCGCCGCCGCCTCTGCATAAGTTCCGCGTTCATCCTGGCCACATCTTCACTTGCCCGCCTCATGCGCTGGGACTCGGTGAGTAGCCGGGAGGTCTGAAGGAGGCTGCCCTCCCCGCCCTGGCCTCTCCTCGGGCTCTCCACCCTGTGGGCATCTGTGTCACTCCTGCTCTCCCATCCCGGGCCATGGACTTGAATGGATGGGAGTTCAGGTGTCCAGCTCTTTCCAGGGGTGGGGATCAGACCAAATTACACCCTCAGTGGTTCAGAAGCCCCTCTGCAAGGGCCAAGACGTGGAATGCCCTGGAAAAGAGATGCCCATGCTGCAGGGGGACTAAGTGAAGTGGGGGGCTCTGGGTGGAGACAGATGGGAAGACAGAAGGCCAGCTGGAGGGAAGAAGAGGCTTTTAAACCAAGGACCTCGAGTCTGTGGGTCTCGAGCTTCATGTACATGCAAACCGTCTGGGGAAATTCTGAAGAAGGTTCTGGTGTAGGCAGACCTGTGTTTGGCATCCTCCCCAGGTGGTCCTGAGGCAGATGCTCCCCAAACTCCTTCTGAGAAACACTGCCCCGGCTAGTCCACTTTTGTCGTGGTTTCTTCACGGGCAGTCTTCACGGCCACACTTGGCCTATTTCCGTGAGGATATATATCTGTGATTTAAGACGAGTACAAAGTATAAAATACAGGGCAAACTTAAGTTGAACAAATACAGAAAAAAGCAAATGCAGGTTTTGTCAGTGCCTGTGCCGTGATTCTTACCCGGAGGAGGGCCCCGTCAAACTCCGGTCCCAGCGCTCACGAGACGACAGACACGTGAAAATAAATAGTAAAAAAGAAACTCCAAGAGGGCAATGAAAGGTGGAGAAAAGAATCATTAAAACAAAAACGCTTTAAAAATTGAGTGGGTAAAGTGAAAGCTCTAAAACAAATGACAAAAAGGAAGAAAAGTTAAAACAGCAAAATTAAAATAAGAATCAGCTAAACAAACATCTTCACAAGAGCAAAGAAAGATGACTAAAACGAGTGAAATAGAAAATTAGCCTAGAAATCCATCATGAATGAAAAAGGATTAGGAGACTGAGGGAAGGAGAAATACCTGTGGGACCGAAAAAGAACTAAATGAATATAAAATAATTATAAAGAAAAGCTGATGAACATGAAAAGACCATTGGTCTTTTACTATCTTTTTGAGATAGTAAAAAAAAAAAAAAAAAGGAAAAAAGTAAAATCGGCAAACTTGAAGATTAGGAAGATGGATGGCAAAAGGATAAGAACGTAAAAGGAAAGCAATTAAAAACAGCATAAATCAGAAACACGGAATTTATGAAACATGGCAGAGTTACAAGGGCTTAAGTATTTTTAAAACAGAATAAATATATCCTCAAAGATTAGGAAACAAAAACAAACAAATTGAAAGAAAAAAAAATCTCAGAGTTGAAAGCCAGCAAGAGGAGGGTGTCCTCAGCTTGTCCTTGAGCGGGGACAGCTGGCGGGGCCTGGTGCGGGGTTGGAGCCCCCTGGACAGGTCTCACCTCGGGCTTCATCTGGCACCTGGGACTGAGTGACACCCCAGGCAGTTCCTGCATTTGTCAGGGGAAGCCACCTTGAGCAGAAAAACGCTTTCAACCCCGTATTGCACTGAGTATAGGAACAGCGATGGTTAAGTTTATGTTCAGCTTGGCCAGGTCACAGCGCCCAAGTAATTTGCTCAGACTCCTGTCTAGATGTTGCTGGAAAGGTATTTCAAGATGTGATTGACAATTTCCAATCAATTGACTTGAAAGTAAAGCAAATAACACTTCATAACGTGGGTGGGCTTCATCCAATCAATCTGAAGTTCTTCAGAGCAAAGACAGAGCGAGGTTTCCCAAAGAAGGAGTTCTACCTCAAGACTGCAAGATAAAAACCCTGCTTCAGTTTCTCACATTCACTGCTGCAACTTCAACTCATCTAAATTTGCAAGCTGCAGACCTGCCCTGCAAATTGCAGACTCTCCAGACCCCACAAACACATGAACACATTCCTTAAAATCTCTCTCCCTCTCTCTCTCCTACGGGTTTGGTTTCTCTGGAGAACCAACGAATATAAGGATTATTGTCTGCATTTTCTGTGTAACGTATCAGTAATGGAGGCTCCCAGCACTTCAGAAGTACTAGGTGCAGCCTTGTCTTGTAGGTGCAGCCTGGCTGTGGGTTCTGGTGTCCTAGGCCCTGAGGCCCTGTCTGGTGGGGAGGCCTGAGTGTGAGCTCTGAACCAAGACTGGTTCAGCAGCTTTTTTCCTATCTGCGACTTGGGAATGCTTTTAGGGCATTTGTGAAGATTCCGGATATTACACTGATAAACGTGTTTGGTGCATAAAAGGCACTCAGTAAAAGGCACTGAGTCTTATCATTTTGACTTCTTTCCTGGTGCAGAGAAACGAGGTGGGATGAACAGGAATTAAAACAACAGGGCACACAAACTCAACCTGGATTTTCATGGTCCTTCCCTCAAGAAGCAGCCCTTGGCCATCACTGGTGGATGTGAGAACTACTCCTCTGTTTCTCTGTTTTCCAGGGCTATCGGACCCTTCAGCGAATTAAGAAGGATCCAGTCGAAGGAGGCTTTGGTGGGTTTCAAATAAGAGAGGGCACAGACAGACACTTGGCAAGTGGGCTTTCCTGGGCAGGAGAGGAATCAGCGAGGTGGGCTCCACAGTCCTGGACATCCACCTGCTACTCCTGGGCTTTGCACAGAATGCCTGTGGCATCTGCCACTAAGCAGAGGAACTCTGGGATGGTGGAGATGCATCAGATTGGGTCTTCTCTCACCCTCCTTGGGCATGATGAAGGGCTGACTTTGAACAAGGACATGTGGTAAAGATACCATGATCAAGAGGGAAGAATCACACCTATTCAGAAGCATGTGAGCCCTGGGCTTGGTTTTTCAACCAGCCAGTGGGAATCCCAAGGGAGATCGAATGAGTGACATGGGTGTTCTGGCCAACCTCCTTCAAGGGGAGCTCAGAGCTGGGTTCTTTTAGAACAACAGGGATGAGTCATGCACTGGAAGCCCTCCTGGTACTGGTCATGGATGTGTACTTAGTCCTTCTCCTTCAGTCTCCTTGGAGTGTTGACTGTTACTCTGAACTCCCCACACTGACCTGGAGTCTGTTGATGAATGCAAGTAAATCTGGCTTCCAAACGAACTTAATTTGGTGATCAGGTGACCAGCTGGGGTAGAATCCTAGGAGGCACTGGCAGATCCTTCCAAAATTTGGGAGTGTAGGTAGAGCAAAGCCAAGTCAAGGCCTGGAAAGGCAGCCATGGAAGCTGGCTTGGACTCAGCAGCTAAGTGTACTTCTGGGCTCCTGTTGGGCGGGGCACCAAGGGACAAAAACCTCAGCTGGAGGGGGGAGAAAGCAGCAGGGGTGTTCACTGCTCGCCTTACAGACAGGTGAGTGTATGGTACAGGGACACGTGGGCTGAATTAAAGGTGGAGGCTGCAGATGCCCAGGAGCTATATTCTGTGTATTGAGATTCCCTGTGCAAAGCCAACTGGAACCTGCAACCTACAACACATGGCAAGCTTTTTGTTTAGAATGTTTCAATTTTTTAAATTTAACAGTGTGACTACTAAATCAACATAATTACAGTTCAAAAATACTTCTTTCCTTCCAAGTGAACAGTAAACGAAGGCCACTCTCTAACCCAAATAATTAAGTTGCAAAATATGTGAAAAGCAGGATTTGTTCTGAAGCCAAAACCACAAATTAAAATTATAAGGGAAGAAATGATAGAGAAATGTTTGACATTGATAGTCATTTCAGCAGTGACTAAACCAAATAAAAATTTAACTCCTCAGTGTTTGTCGTAGAGATTGCTAATGCTCCATTATACCCCTTCTTCACCCCTTGCTGGGCACAGGAAGACTCTGTCTCTCAGCTCCTTTGCAGGTAGATGGTGCCCTGCTACTTCTTCAAGCTGACAAGCTGTGAGCAGAATTACCAGATGTCACTTCTGACCTGTGGCAGTCAAGAGCTCTTGCCTGTTGTGGCACCTGTGGAAGTCCTGTGCTGGGGTGACAGGCCCCCATTTTGGAAGCTGCTTGGATTTAAGAGTCACTGCTTGGACTTAAGAGTCTCTGCCTGGAAAGTGGCTGCCCAGACCTGCAATACACTTTTATGTGATTACTAAAATTTTGTTCTGTTAAGCCACAGACATATTGGGCTTATTTGTTATCAAGTACAAACTAGCCTATCCTGACTAATCCAGTGTTTGTTGAAATGTCAGGGGTGTGTGTAACCATCTCCATAGCTACTTAACTGAAACCCACTCTGTTTGCATGCCTTATTCTTCATTTCCTCTTTATTGAATAAACTCCTTACTTAGCAAGACAGTCAGGACACTTTGTACTTTCTTCCCAGCCTACTTTTCCTTTCGTCACTCCCAACACAAACACTTCCCAACTCCACTGGGCCACACACCCTCTGCTTACCAGTCTTTGAATATCATCTCTGTAGACTTTCTTCTGTAACTCTATACCCTTGCTCACGCTGAACCTTAGAATTTGTCAGTACATGCCACCTTCTTTACTGTGTTTACTGAAAGAATAGTCCACCTTCAAAGCCAAGTTCAAACATCTCTCTTTTGAAGACCCAATGGCTCTCAGGGATTGAGAGATGATTCTCTATGTTCTCTGAGCTATTGAGTTACACTTCCATTCTAGGGTTGATCATACTCATGGTAGTCGGTACTTCTCTGTCTTTTCCGCTCTTCTGTGAGTTCTGCAAATAAAATAGCAATGCAGAGAAGTATAGATTGTTAGGTTTAAAGATTTTCCTTTCTTTTCTTCTTTATAGAAATACGATAGTCACAGTTGCTATAATTATGGTTAGACATTCTTCCTGCCCTCAAAGATCTCAAGTCAGTGCTGGGAGTTCAGGCTGAGTCAATTAAAACAGCTTTTAGTTGTGAGACCCTGAATACATTAGCTTTTATGAACATGGTTTTAATCCACAAAATGGGGTAAATGGGGCAAATAAGATTGTCATTGTAAAGGTAAATGCTGTCCTACTCTTAATACAGGGCCTGGCAAGGCACAGATTTACTGAATGGTAGCTATGACTAATATCTTTGACTGCGATATAAAGCAGGTTTGCCTCCTTAAGCATTGTGCCTCTCTTTTCGTGGTAGGTGTATGAAGTACGGTGACTTGAATTTCATCTTGGAGATGGAGCTGTGTGTTGTTTGTGGAAAGCCAAGATGATCAAGTTCTGCAGACTCTGCCATAACACACCTGGGCAGCTGCAGCTGGAGTCCCCACCTGGTTACGTCTCGATGGTGCACATTCTCCAGGGGCCACAGGACTCTGCAAGGTCTAACTGGTAGTGAAATGGGATGTGATAAGAATCCCTGCCCCTGGTTCCTTCCGGTACCTCATACTGGCATTAGTGTCGGTGGTTTCCCTAGATGTAATACTGCTTTTGGTGCTATTGCTTCTCATTTACCCTCTTAGAAGGGAGTGGAAAGTTCATGCCTTGAAAGTTCATTTCCTCTTACCCAAGAAAAATGAGTAAATATTTCCTCCAAAAGTCATGAACATAAATGTTCATATGTGCTTTATTTATAATAACCAAAAACTGAAGACAACTTACACGTCCATCAAGAATGGAGAAGTTAAGTACTGATATACTTGTGGTATATACCATTGATATATCTCACACATGGATGAATCTTGCAGTCTTTATTTTGAGAGAAAAAAAGAAAATGCAGAAAAATATTCCATGATTTCAATGTTTAAAAGACAAAACTAATTAATGGTGATAGATGTTAGAAAAATGATTACCCATTGGTGGGCTGTGGGGAGGGGTTGCTTATTGACTGGGATGATGCATACGGAAAATTTCTGGGCGCTCTTCTAAATTTTGATCTGGGTGGATGTACCCACACTTGTATATATATGTAAAACTTCACTAACATTAGTGAAGGGCTACACTAAGATTAGTTCGCTTCATGTTAAATCTCCATAAAAAATAAAATGAGAGAGTGAAATAGGTAGGAAGGGAGAGGGGAGAGAAGAAGGAAAGGAGAGAGAGAGAAAGAGAGAAAAAGAATAAGGGGAGAAAAATTGGAGAAAATGAATATTAATTTTTTTAACTTGTCATGAGCTATTGGTTCTATTTCTTCTATATTAAAAAAATTCTAAATGCAAGTAACCAGACGAATTATCTTTTTTTAAAACAACTGAAGTATAATTGATTTACAATGTTGTGTAAGTTTCTGGTGTACAGCAAAGTGATTCAGACATATATATATATATTTTTTTCTTTTTCATATCCTTTTCCATTATGATTTTTCACAGGATATTGAATATACTTCCCTGTGCTATACAGTAGGACCTTGTTGTTTATCCATTCTATATATAATATTTTGCTTCTGCTAACCCCAAACTCCCACTCCAATCCTCCCCCACTCCCTTCCCCCTTGGCAACCACAAGTCTGCTCTCTACGTCTGTGAGTCTGTTTCTGTTTTGTAGATAAGTTAATTTGTGTCATATATTAGATTCCACACATATATATATATAAGTGATTTCATATGGTATTTGTCTTTCTCTTTCTGATTTACTTCCCTTAGTATGATAATCTCCAGGTCCATCCATGTAGCTGCAAATGGCATTATTTCATTTTTTTTAGGCTGAATAATATTCAATTGTGTGTGTGTGTGTGTATATATATATATATATATATATCACATACTCTTTATCCATTCATCTGTTGATGGACATTTAGGTTGTTTCTAAGTGTTAGCTATTGTAAATAGTGCTGCTACAAACACAGGGGTGCGTTTATATTTTCTAATTATCATTTTGTCTGTATATATGCCCAGAAGTGGAATTGCTGGATCATGTGGCAACACTATTTTTAGTTTTTTGAGGAACCTCCGTACTGTTCCCCACAGTGGCTGTATCAATTTACATTCCCACCAACAGTGCAAGAGGGTTCCCTTTTCTCCACACCCTCTCCAGCATTTGTTATTTGTAGACTTTTTATTGATGGCCATTCTGACCAGAGTGAGGTGGTACCTCATTGCAGCTTTGATTTGCATTTCTCTAATAATTAGAGATGTAGACCATCTTTTCATGTGCCTGTTGGCCAACTGTATTAGACAAAGTATCTTAATCCTGTGGGAAATTCCGAAAAAGAAACTAGGGACTTAGGTCTTGTGTGGAAAGACTGAGTTCTGGGAGTTGCTAATCTCTTTACCGTAACTCTGCCCAGTGTTTACTGAGCATTTTCACATGCACCCTAGAAGTAAGGATTAGAACTGCTGTTTTCCACTTTTCCATTTATTGATATCCTTTCTGTCACATGCCTGTAATCTAATCAAACCTAGATCCAGCACAGACATGATAATCTATCCTGCTAAGATAGACTTCAGTGTTGGCCGTGCTGTGGTTGACCATCCAAACCCACCCAGGAGGAAGCCTGGCTCTGAAAAGGTCCTGAGACTCTGCCGGCAATGATGTGCTCTCACCAGGCAACTCACACAGATTATCTTCTTGTACAATTAGGAAATTGTCACAAGACACTGTGACACATTTCTCTGAAACCAGTTTTTCTGCCAAATCAAAGAACTACATACACAGTGAAAATAATTCAACAATGCCTTCAAAGTAAGTGCAATATTTCATCAGAAAATCTACAAATGACAAATGTTGGCGTGGATGTGGAGAAAAGGGAACTGTCGTACACTGTTGGTGGGAATGTCAATTGGTGTAGCCACTATGGAGAACAGTATGGAGGTTCCTTAAAAAACTAAAAATAGAACTACCATATGATCCAGCAACCCCACTCCTGGGCATATATTTGGAAAAGATGAAAATTCAAATTTGAAAAGATACATGCACCCCAGTGTTCATAGCAACATAGCTTGCAGTGTTCATTGCAAGATAAATACTGTATGATATCACTTATATGTGGAATTTAAAAAATAATACAAATGAATATATATGCAAAAACAAATAGATTCACAGATATAGAAAACAAACTTGTGGTTACTAAAGGGGAGAGGAAGTGGGAGAGGGACAAACTAGGGGTATGGGATTAACAGATACGCACTACTATATATAAAATAGATAAGGATTTACTATAAAGCACAGGGAATTATAGACATTATCTGGTAATGACCTATAATGAAGTGTAACCTGTAAAAATGCTGCATCGCTATGCTGTACACCTGAAACTATCACAATATTGTAAATCAACTATACTTCAATTAAAAAAATTCAGTTTTGTTTCTCACTCATCCACGTTTTATTTGGCTGAATGGAATGTGAAATTTGTCATGTTTCTACCAAAAATGTCCAGAGAACATAATGGAAAAGGAGAGCCTTTTCAGGGGACCAAGAGTCAGGCAGGCCTGTCAGAAAGGCAAAGAAATAGAAAAATGCACTTACTGGCACCAGGAAGCAAAGTTGGGAGGAGGCTCGTGGCCTTCTTTACAGCTTGGGTTGTCAAGGCAATGGGGGGGGGTTGGGCGACTGGTCTCTGAGTCATGGGCCGTCTCCAGGCACAGGTCAAATCCACAAATGCAGAGCCCTGCCAGAAGATGCACTGCTGACCTTGCTGATTCACAGCTCTTACACTAAAGTCATCCAGATTTTTATTTCATGACTTGAGATGGCTTTGGTGTTTTTAATTCCCACGAACTGTCACTCAGCTTTCCAGAGTTGATAAATGCCTCGTGGATAAGGTCAGACATGCATACACTATGTATTACTCATGAGGCTTTGGCCCCAAATCCTAATAAGGTCTTCTGGTTTTAACCCTGTGAGCCACATGGAGCTAAGGGCACCCCCATGGTCAGGAAACAGAAGAGGCTATGGACCCCATTAGAGAAACCAAGCACAGTGGCTCTCAGAGCACCCACTTGCCCTGTGCTTACCACCCAGTGTTAGTGTTATAGATTTTAACACTATGACTTTGAAAAATGGTAAACCTAAGACGGCAAAGAGAATCACATTTCTCCCTAAGGTTTAGAAGTCACTAGTTCTTCTCTTCATAGCCCAGTGCATCTAAGAAAGCATGTCACCTTCCATAGCAAAGGAGGCTTGTACCACTTTTAAGAAATCAATCGAAGAGGTTGAGAGAAGAGAGACAGGAACAATCTACACAGATGAATCCCCAAAGATGGTCTTTAAGACAAGGACAAATTTGAATGTATCGTTGGAACTCTCAGCTTCACTCCAGCCCGTTTACATCAATCTCCACCACCATCACCGGTGGGGAATGAATTAGAGCACAGAATAACACTAAAGAGAGGGCAACACAATTGTCCCACCTCAGGGAGAGTGGCATGGGGTGGAGTGAACCGGGGAGGACCAAAGACATTAAGGACACATACATACAAGGCAGTAACATTCAGGGATGATCTGGTGCTTTTTGCCTGGTTCACCAGCTGGGTGGTGGTACCAAGTACCCAGCGGGCAGTCAGCCCAAGACAGCTTCTTCGGGACTCTAGAGTGTTTCGGATGCATTGAGTTTTCAATACCTCGGGACTCCTAGTAAGCAGCTGGAGATACTGGCTGGGGAAGGGGGCTGTGCGTGATACATAGATAGCTTGTCATCAGCACAGAGAGGGAGACACGGAGATCACCAAGGGAGCACGTGTAGCCTGCAAGCAAGAAGATCGAGGGCGAGTTCGGAGAAGCCCAGCATTCTGGGGAAGGAGGCAAGGATGCCCAAAACGGTCCTGGACGTAGGAGAAATCAGAAGAATGCACAGGATGCTCTACCACTGGGTTCTCACGTGCTGCCATACAGTCCTCCTCTTCAGCTCGTGTAGCATTTCTTTTGTAACCCACTCCTCTCACGCTCCCCATCGGTGTTAGTCAGCTCAGGCTGCCACAGCAGAGCACCACAGACTGGGGAGCTTAGACAAGACTTTTTTTTCTCAGTTCTGGAGGCTGGAAGTCCCAGATTGAGATGCCAGCTAGGCTGGTTTCTGGTGAGACCTCTCTTCCTGGCTTGTAGATGGCCACTCTCTCACTGTGTCCCCACCTGGTCTTTCTTCTGTTGGGTGTGTGGAAAGAGAGCAAGACAGCTCTGGTATCGTTTCCTCTTTTTATAAGGACACCAGTCCTGTTGGATTAGGGAACCCCTGATGACCTCATTTAACCCTATCTCAACATGCTGTCACACTGGGGGCTAAGGCTTCGCAATATGAACTTCGGAGGGACACAATTCAGTCCATAACACCGCCCAAGCTACTTCATTTGTGTAGACTGCCTCACCAGGTGATGGATTGAAAGGAAGAGCCCGAGTGACGTAGAGGGAAATCGCAGAAACCACGTGGGTGAGATTGGCCTCGGACACTTGGGTGAAAGTGTCCCTGGAGAAAGGAGGGCAGAGAAGCTGTACGTGACAACAGGACCCCCGACCAGAGAGGTCAGATAGGACAGATGGGGATCTCGTGCGGATGGCCCTTGTCTGTGACAACTTCGCAAATGACTTCCTCTTCTGAAAGACTTTTTTACCAATGAATTGCCTACACAAGAAGTTCGAATTCTCCCTAGCTCTGTATTCACTCATCCATCCCCTCAGATCATTTATCTCCTTGAAGGTCTATTTTATGCCAAGTTCTCTGATTGGAACTGGGAAATGATGCGTGTGTCTCCGACCCAGTGGAAAAGGGGCTCAGACATGCAAAATAAATCACCGTGTGAGGTGGTAAGCTCTGTAGTACAGATGTGCTTTGAGAAATCATATGAAGAATTGTTTGAGCTCTAACACTAATGATATGTGATCTAAAAGTCCAAACCGGAGGAAAGCATTCAGGGCTGCTTTCTTCCTGCCATCTGACATTGTGATAAAGTTTAACGGGTCTGCATGGACGGGCCCTTGTCCTCCTAACCCCCTTTGGAAGGTTAGAAGATCTCTTCTCTGGTTGGGACATACGTCTGTCTACTGTCTGTTGTTACTGTCTCACAGCTTCTTCATGGCTTCATCAAATCAGTGAAGGAGGATTGCTGACGGTGGTACGTCTCCCCATCTGCTGCAGGGGATCTCGGTGGTGTGGAATTTTGATATTTGACATGGGGAGTCATAGCCTGTTCTCAGTCAAAGAGGCAAAGCCCTGGAGAGATTCATCAGAAGTCCATCTTCGTGTGTAAGCTGGAGTGACGCAGCTTATGAGGCCTCTGGGAAAGCTGTTTGTTTTGAATTAGACTTATTTCAGGGATCTTGTTTGACTCTCATAAGCTTTTGTCTTTCATCTGCTGGTGAAAAAAATTAAAGACCATAAAGTTAAATGGTCCCTTTTTAAAATCCTCCAAGACCCCCAAAAGGCCACAGCTACCGGGTGGGAGATGTGGACTGAGTGCCCTAAACACAGAGCAGAAAGCATGGGGTAAGCGAGGCTCGCTGCTCCCTTTTCGCTGTGTCTTCAAGCCCGCATACTTTGTAAGGCGAGCTTTGAAATCAGGTGTTCTCTGGCATCTGGGCCGTAGCACAAATGGAATCACATGCCCTCAGGTTCTGGAAGTTTCTCCATGCTCACTGTGCTCACTGTGTGTATAAATCAGTAAGTATAAATGATAAACTGGGACCCAGCGTTTTTTTTTTAGTTCTTTATTATTAACAATTCCCCAAATGCTTTTCTTTAATCCTGATTTTAAAAACAAGCCAATGAAGAACCCATCAATAATGTGGATGATTGATAATCATAGCTCCTTCTCTGTGGAACTGATTACATAAAGTTCTCTTGAAATGTGGTCCCCGGTCCCGGAGCTGATGCCCCACTAGGTGTGTGCTCCTGGTGTCCCGTGCATCCTCGGCTCCTAGACTCTGAGCTCTGCTGTCAAGAGCAGGGACGGTGTTTCATTTATCCCTCCATCTCTGGAAGAGACAGTAACAATTTGTCCAATAAACAGATGAGTTAATGGATAAGCCAATGGGTGGAGTGAGAGGGTGGTCCCTGTCCTGTGGTCTTTGTGGCAACAAGAGGCGTGGAGTTCCTGGTTCTCTCTTCCCCAGGAGCCTCCTCTCTCCATCCTCCCTCCACTTCTCCTTCCCACACCCCGCTGCTCGGATATCTTCCTTAACCCTAGGGTCTCGCAGTTCTCATCTCTGAAACAAGGATGATAAACACGCCCTCCCAAAATCCTTGTGAATATTTCAAGTAACACACGTGACATGTCCAGCCCCAGGTGTGACACATGGCAGGTGCTCAATGATGGAAGAGGAGTGATAAACCCCTGGGACATCGGGAAAAGTGCAAGTTAGGATTTGGGGGCATTTCCATTCTTTCACCTTTGGCATCCTTAAGGTGGAAGATTCCAGATTGGAGAAATGAAAAAAAAAATTGGAGGTGTCTGGGCATCAGTATCGGTCATTTCCAGACGTGCAGTATTTCACTTATTTTCAGGAAGAAGAGGTGGCAAACTTAGATATCAGTGGCTCAGTGGGGTTGTTTGCCAGTGAGTGTGTGACATGCCATTTCACTTGCCGAGATCTCCTTCCTGCCCCATCATCAGAAATTTGCTTGAGGGAGGCCTTCACTGCCAACATGAGGGGAACCTGGGGGACCGTTTAAAATTGCTTCCTTCCTTCCTGCCCGTCTTCAGCTTAGGGGAAACTCTTCATGCTGCAGGGAGGAGGCTAATCTAATTCCCACTGTTGAAATTAGCAAGACTGTCCGGAACCTGGACCATCACGGACAGAGGGAGGCCTGAGGACAGGGTCGTTGGGCCTGTGACTCAGAATCGGTTATGAGGTGTTTGGAAGGCATGGCCCCTGCCCTTGGGCTGTTTGGGGAGCGCCTGCATCCATCAGACAAGGCGGGACACCTGCTTGCTCCCATCTTTCCTAGGGAGCTTCTGGGCCATCCAATATGGTCAAAATGAGGACTAAGTGTCTGGCCACATCTGTTCACCCAGACAGCTGAAAGGTTGGTTGCCAGGGCTGTTCCCTCTCTTTCGGCATATGTGGGTAAAAGGAAACTGCAACGTAGATTTCATGGATAATAACTTACGTAAGAGCACAATGCACACTCTCTGGCTTAGCGGGGACCTGCAGAGTCTTAGGGGCTCTTCAGCTACCCTGAATGTAAAAGACTTTGAGAGTCAATTTCATAACTTATTTCCTAAAGTCCGTGAATCCACTTAGACTTGGCTGACGTCACATGGCCACAAAGTGGCAGAGTGGAAATTCAAACCCAGTTCACTGATCCCTATTGACTCTGTTTTTCTACTCTACCATGTTGCCTTTTGGAATAAGAAAACGAATTCTCTGAAGGTTTCCAACTTGAGAGAAGGCAGGATGGCAGCCGGGGAGAAAAAGGACCAAGCAGCTACAGATCTCCGGCCTATGTTGCATATATGTTCACGTCTCCCCGCTGAGGACAGTGTTTTTGGACACTGAACACTTTGGGAATCTGTGGACACATCCTGTCACAGAATTCTTAGGCTCATGGCGCTTGAGGGGTACAGCAGCAACCATGCGAGTTGGCCCAGAAGTGGGATTGGCCCCCATGTCCGACCTCTAGGCCAGCCTCCCTTTATATTGAAGAGGCCAGTGTCAGTGTCGCAGCCCGTTGCAGACTCCAGGGCGCTGGGCTCTTGGCTTGACCCTCTCTCTGTCGTGATGAGCTGCCCAGGGAAGGACACTGTTGGCCACAGCTGACCAAATGCCTTGGGGCCAAGACTTTACCTCCATCCATTTGCCAGGAGGCTTTGATGTGACGCCTCCCCTGTGAAAAGTTCCCAGACAGTGCACAGCTTACGTTCCCTGGGCCACCTAACAGTGTCAGCTCACACACCCAGAGCCTGGTGTGGAAAAGTAGGACTGCTGATACGGATGCTGGATGGCTGGGGACTGATGGACTAGAAAGCCAGGGTGGTGAGGGGGTCTCGAATAAAGGACTGTTGTGGGAGGGGAGGCAGTGTGGGGAGGGAGGTGATCCCAGGTGTCTGACACATAGAAAATCAACACCCACCCGGAACCTGGGCCCCCCAGGGCAGCTCTGGGTGCAGGGGGCACCCACATAACCGGGTTAACGGGATCCACTGTAGGAGAAAGGACGCATTTGAGCAAACCTGCTGGGAGCTGGAGGGAAGTCGTGCGATTCCATCATCAGGGCAGCGTGAGTGGAGCTGAGAGCACTGGGGACCAGTGCTGGGCACAGGGCTCCTGTCCACAGGACACCCTGCGTCTCTCTCTCCTCTTCCCCGCCGCTGTGAGGGAGGGCATTCAGGGAGTGTGCCACGCACTCTGGTGGGGCTGGCAGCTCGCACCTGGTAGGAAGCCACTAATCCCTTTGCTCCATAGCTTTCACAGCTAACGCCATGCTCCACGGCCAATTATTTGGGCTGAATGTGTGATTCAGGGGCCAGAAACAGATGTGTCCACCTGGGTGGAAGCTCTGCTCCAAGCCACGGGACAGCTGCAGGGCTGACTGCTCTGGGAAGCAAAGCCAAACCAACAGGCGGGGTGGGGTGGAGGTGGGGGGATGGACGGGTGGGTAGGGCACCTGTTTCAAATCTGGTGAGTCAGTGGATTTGCTTGAAGGGTCTCTGCAAGGAAAACCAAACAACCCCATAGGAAACGGAGAGAAATCAAAGCTACAGAAGGGAGAACCATTTAGAAACCTGCTGATGAGCTCTCTGCAAGGTGCCACAATCCAGTGGAACTCTCTGATAAAGGCAAGACAAGAGTAAACATAGCAATAGCATAAGGAAGAGGCCTAGCCAACATTCAGGCAGCCTCGCTCTTTGGTCAGGGTCTCAGCACATGGGGTGGGATTCATCTGGTTGACCTTTGAACGCAAACTCTTAAAGCAATATGCCATGCATCAAGTTCCAAAAAAGCTTTTGTGTGAGATCAACGTGAAAGCTGCTTTCCAAATTTAATAGTAGTAGTAGTAGTAAACTATTAATTAGGGGCCAAGTTTAATGTAGCAGTACTAAATTTCTCCTTATATATACGATGCAGAAGACAACCTATGTGCTGCTTCTGAGGTCAAGACAGAATGTAGAGGATACAGTTTAGACGTAAGACGCTAGAATTTAGGCGACATCCCTACTGCTGAGGGTGAAGACTGGGAGATGGCCTGAGAGAAGAGGCAGGTCCTCTGTACACGGGGTGGGCTGTGTTTTTCCAGAGGTGCTGGCTATGGGGTCTGCCCTGGGGCCAGACCGGAGTCCAGTCATCACACAGGCCCCTCCGGGAGATCCAGAGATGGGCTGCAGCCCTGGAGCACACATACGTAGGGAGGGATGGATGAGGCCCTGGGTTGAAGAATAAGCTAAGATCCCACTTGATGAATGAAACTGAACCACTTCCCCAGGGGGAATTCACAGTGATGGGTGTGCGGGCAGGAAACCAGGCCCAGTGGGACCATTTCTTTTAATCCAGTTCCTGGGTGGAGGGAGGAAAAGTGGAGAGTTACACAGTTCACCCAGAGTGGCAGCCCTCTCACCCCTGTGATTTCCACCCCAGCCACAAATCAGGAGTGGAATGTGAGTGAGTGAAAAGATGAGTCTGTACAGATTTTAGTTCTATAGCATGACCCCTTTGCCCTGCCAACCCCAGGCTCTCTCCCCATCTCTGTTCCCATCTTAACCTGTCTCTCCCTCTCTCTGTCTCTCCCTCTCTCTGTCCCTTCCCCCTTTCTCTCTCTCTCTCTCTATCTGTGTCTCTCTCTCTCTGTATCTATGGGATTCTTCTCTGGCCCATGTCTCTCATGGACTGTACCCCAGTCTCTAGCTAGATAGCCCTCTTGCTTCTGGAAGGAAGGGTTCTGGGATTTAAGGTCCTGGACCCTACAGCACACACACAGATGTTTTGGTTTAAAATTTCTACTAGTTCTGCCTGTTCCTTTATGAATTTTTATGCTTCCTCTTCTCTGGAGTCTGCTGAGAAACAGACGGCAGATGCCTCCCCGAGTGATGAACTTGGTCCCTATCGATGTTTGCCTGCTCAGGACGTCCTGCCCTCGGGGGTGCAGTAAAGGAAGGAAGAGAAGTGGTGGAAATGGAGGGAAGACCTGGCGGCTCACGGAGGACTGTGCTGGGTCATGCCAGGCACACTAGCTGATGGGGCAGAGAGGGAAACCGCTCACCCAAGGTCAAGCCCTGAGTGTGGACAGCCGAACCAGAAATCGGGTCTTCTGGTTGCAATCAGACAGTAAACAATTAAACACCGAAACAAATAAGATCATTTCAGATAGTGGCCAGCCCAACAGGGAAAATAAAGCCAGGTGAAGTGACAGGACAAAGGCATGGAGTGACTCTTTGAGGGGGCGGAATGTGAAGGAGCCACCCGCGGGGAGGGGCGCCGTGCCTCCAGGTGCTGGGGCTGGGACAGCGGGAGAAGCTGGAGGCCGGAGAGCAGCAGGGACCCCTGGTCTGTTCCCAGCTGTGGGCCACGGCACAGAGCAGGAAATGCTCTGCTTTTGTCTTAACATCAGCTTGCTCTGATGGGCTCTCTGGGCCTCTCGCCCCAGATCCGCTAATACAGTGGAAGCTGGAGATGTGGAAGAATTCCTTCCTCCCAGCCTGGGCAGGACCTCACAGGCAACCTCGGCCAGCCGCAGCACACTTCCGCTCCTGTCCCGTGTCCGGCTTGCATCTCCTCGGTGGATCCCAGATGGCTCCGGGCACCCTGGAGGATGCCGTGTCTCTCACTGTGCTGGGCACCGGTGCAGGGAGATAAGGGGTGTACCTCTTCCATCTGCAAGTGCTAGCAGCTCCCAGGCTGTGGTCCACGCCTGGGCAAGGCTCCGTGAATCCTGTGTAACACGAGGGCCGTACGTGCCCCGGGAAAGACAAGGAAGGACTCCACTAAGTCTGTCCATCCTAGCACTTGCATGAGGGACACTGAAGTGCTCTTCCTGAATGTGTGGTCAGTGAGGGCCAGTCCTTGCATGCAAGATTTTTAAAGATGTTGAGTTTTCCGAACCATCCCATACACTCCATGGAAGTTGGTGCCCTTGGATTCAGAATGGCTAAGGCTTGAAGACGTTGTTGGCGTTGGTCTTGGTGTTCCCAGCTTCCCCTCGGCGAAGGGCTGGTGACACAGAAACAGCCTTTGGGGAAAGAAAGAGAGAGAGACAGAGAGGCAGAGAGGGAGAAGGAAAGAGAGAGGAGAGAGAGAGAGAGGGAGAGAGCACGCTGAGCTGTGTTCTCCCTCAGAAAGTACCTGGCAAGCCTGGAGGTAGCTGGGGGGCTGATATTTGGAAGCTATAAATAAGGTCCACGTGGACAGGCCCACAGGAATCATGGAGCGAAAGTGGACAGAGTGCTCTTCCCAGGGCAGGTGTCCTCCCTCCAGGAAGAATTCAGCCTCAGGCTCCGGTGAACGCCTGCTGTCAGGTCAGACACGCAGGTCACTCGTGCTTTAGCCTCTCTGAGCCTTAATTTCCTCATCGGTTCAGTACGTCTGACTTAACCGGAGAGAGAGTACCACAGGTGATGGCGATAACCCCAAGGCCGATCCCTCATGGTCGTGCCAGTAACGCCAACGTCCTTGTCCGTCAAAGCCAAGACCATCCCCTTCTGCAGTGACCAGAACCCGCCCTGCAGCAGGGCCATCTGGCCACACTGCTCCATCCACGCCGCACCTCAGAAGGAAGGACCGTCAGACACAAAACTAGCAGGTGTGAAAGGAGACAGACAGAAGGGTAGGGGAGGAGACAATGTGTGCTTAGGTCTCCTCTACATCAGGGCCAGCACACTGCGTCCCTGGGCTGCATCCGGTCCCCACCTGCTTTCCTAATTAGAGTTTTGTGAGAAGAGCCATGCAACCATGTCGGCTGCACAGAGTCTGGGCTGTCCCCCTCCCCCTCCCCCAATACTGATGCAATGGCAGCGGAGTAGACCAAAGCCTGAATGCTTACCATCTTCAGAAAACGTTCACCGTCCCTGGGTTTGAGAACAAAGGGGAACCTTAATAGTAATTGCGTGGGACGCGTGTACAGTGAACCGCTGTCCTATACAACATGTGATGATTGGTGCACCCATGAGCCTCCACCTGGCCTATCTACCATCACCGGGGGGGCTTTCTTAGAGGTACCAAGGGAAAGTTGATGTCGACTGCATGGGCTGTGACTCTGGGGCCCAGGGACCGTTTCTTGTTCTTTTCTCCAAAGTCTGTGGACTCCCAGGCATGTCCGCGTCTTGTGTCGAGGTGGGCTGCTGAGGGGCAGCGTGTAGGACAGGTCATCACCCTGGCTTGGTCTTCCCAGTGGACACGAGGAGGAACGGGGCTGGCTGGAGAAGGGAGAAGAAAGAGTGGGCAGAAGAGACCAGATGAGCCTCTATGTCCCACTGAGGAACTCGGACCTTCTCCTGCAGTGGACGGGAAAGCAGAGGGGTGATGGGATTGGATCTCTGTCCTTGTCCTGGGGGTGTCAGCTAGTCCAAGGTCCCAGAGCAGTGGCAGGAGTCCAGATGGGTCCCACCCCACAGCCCTCGTCCCTTTCATGACCTCTCTTCCTTTCCAGGGCGATGATGGAATTGCCTGGGGGGTGTGCTCAAAACGCTGAGTCTCAGGACCCCACCAACCCTCCTGAAATGGATTGTCCAGGGAGAGGCTGGGGAATCTTCATTTTAACAACCTGCTCACGGTTGGGAAAGTTGTGAAGGCTTGTTCTCCACAACACCGCCCTGGGGAAAGCTCAGGTGATTCTAGAACTCTTGACTGGGCATCAGATGGTGGCTGAGCTGCATTTATCTGTCTAAACTCTTCTCCAGAGTAACTCATTTGTAGTTGCTTCCCAACACTGCCTTCTCAGAGCCCCAAACAACAGAAACCATTAGCCTCTGGCCCATCCTCTGTCCAGCAGATGGCGGTCTCTGACCAGGAATCTTGCAGACCAGCCACCATGGGAAACCGCTTCCTACAAAGAGCAGTTTTCCTGGGGATGTTCAAGAAAACCCAAATTAGGCAATGTTATATATTATCCCCTAAGGACGACTTGTCTAATGAAGAGGAAATTCTTTCTCTCACACGACTGAATGTGAATATTTCTCTTCGGTTTCTGCCAAATGAACACGATGCCCTTTGATGTCAAATTCCTCACCGATTCATCACTGCCCTGCCGTCTCAAGATCATCTCAGGAATATTTTATACAAAGTTACCTAGGTGATAAGGTTATCTAAGGCCTGGCTGCTCCTGATTCATCCTGATTTTCATCTTGTCATTTTCTAAGAAAATTTTAGAAAGGCGCTCTGCTTTTGGTTACTGGCACAGCTCTCCCTGGGTCCTCCAGATGGGGAGGAGGTCCGGTTACTTTCCAGAGAGAAAACAAAGACCTCTGGTGAATATGCTCTCAGCTGTTGAGGACTCTTGGTGGCAGTGGAGGGTGGAGGAGGGATGGGGGAGGGCGGGGTTGATGGGGTTTTGGGGGACAGGTGGCTTTTGCTATTTCCTTCCCTGGGAGGAAGACAAGCAGAGAGGAGGGGGCTTCTTTTTCTTTTTCTCTTTTTTTTAAACATCTTTATTGGAGTATAATTGCTTTACAATGGTGTGTTAGTTTCTGCTTTATAACAAAGTGAATCAGTTATACATATATCCCCATATCTCCTCCCTCTTGCATCTCCCTCCCACCCTCCCTATCCCACCCCTCTAGGTGGTCACAAAGCACCGAGCTGAGCTCCCTGTGCTATGCGGCTGCTTCCCACTAGCTATCTAGTTTACGTTTGGTAGTGTATCTATGTCCATGCCACTCTCTCCCTTTGTCACAGGAGAAGGGGGCTTCTTTCTCAACCCACCGGGCTCTTCCATGGATCATAGGGCTTCCCTCCTGTCCTCCCCCCTCCCCTCCTATCTCCTTCTGTCTCTATACTCACTCATGGTCTATTTGTACTCTCCTGTGAAGTTGCAGTGACAGCCCGGGGACCCGCTGTGCAGGCAGGCTCTGTAACTGTGTAGTAGCAGCAGGGAAGGACCGTTTCCAGGCAGAGGTCCCTCGGTGAGGACTCTGGTTCACATCGACCGTTCTCCCCACGGTTGGAGAGTACATGTTCTGGTGTCTGTGCTGAGTGAGGCACCCCTCCTGAAGAACTAAGTGCAGCGGCACCAGCCCTGGCAATGCCTGTTTCAAGGCAAGTAAACAGCCTGCTTATTTCTCCTGAGCCGCATGGGCTGGGAAGCAGGGACCGGCCTGTCCTGCTTCCACGCTGGGAGATGTGTGAAGTACTGCTGGGTAGGGGGGTGGTCCCCAAATCCCAGAAAGAGCCTCAGAAGCCCCACAGGCACTCTGCCCTCACCCCCAAAGAAATAGGTCACGTTTTCTATAGACAGTAAGACGCCCCCCGTCTTGGGTCCCAGGCCCTCGTGCCAGCTCTAACCCCGTAACTAAAATGGTCGGAATCCAAGCAACGCGCTCAGCACTCAGCATCCACCCCGCTCTCTGTCCAGTCGCTGGTCTTTGAATGTTTCCTGCGTGAGAAACACAACGAGTGGCCTTCCCCACCCGTGGGGACCCTGGTGTCTCCGTTCCATCTTCACGACACGCATCCTGCTTCTTATGCAAGGATGCAACAGCCAGGACCATGCCAGCCCGTTCTCTCTCTTTTGTCATTGAGTCTTCTTTCCTCTCAGCTTTCTATCGTATTATCTGCCTTGTCTTCTTGGTCTCTCTCGTGCGTGTGTTTTGTATTGTGCTGTTGCACTGGTTTCCCTCCCTGGATTAACCCTTCGTCGGGGCAGGGATACCTCTACGCCTGGGACCCCAACTGCGGTGTCTCTGGTTCAGCCTGGGCTGTCCTGGATGGGAGGGGACCTCGGGCTCTGTTCCACGCGAGGTCCTTATCAGTAGTCAGTGAGCCTAAACGGGCAAAAAACACAGGCCTCACTCTCTGAAAACAAAGCCCACGGGGAGAAGTCGAGTGGGAATAGAGAATGAGAGAGGAAGCTGCTTCTGCTTTGCCCTCCCCCATGCTCTGTGTTTATGAGGGGCGCTCACTCGGGTCCTGGACTGAGCTCTGGGCAAGAGTCTGGCTGCCTCCTCGTGGAGTCCTGGCTGCCCCGACCCTACTGTGTGTGGTCCTTCATTCCAGGACCTGGAAGTCTGCACGGTGGCCAGTGGAGTGGCCCTGGGTGACTGGGCTGCCCTGGGGGAAAGCTGCTTCCCCGGGGGACCTCAGGCTTCACGGGGAAAATGGGCAGAATCATGCATATTTTGCAAAGCCCTGCGTGGATCAGAGCAGCGTGTCTGAGTCTGCAACAGAGACACGCACGGCAACACCTCACGCAACTTCCCTCCTTCAATTTTTGCAGCACAGCCAGATGGAACATGTCACCCACTGTCAGGCTGACCAGGAAGCACTGGAGAGGACACGACTTCAACAGTGTACTTACGATGAAACGGGAATTGTGGGAAATTCGGGGGTCCGCAAAGTTTGACCTGAGGGTATATCTAAAATTACACATCTCAGTTGTATGTACTTGACTGAGTAGGACTGCGTGTGTAAAGTTAAATGTGGCCCCAACTATTCCTGTTCAAAGCAGCAAACAGATGCAAAAGCATTGGGTTCTGGATCAAGTTAAGATGAGGTCATTAAGGTGGGTCCTAATGCAATACGACTGTGTCCTTATAAAAAGGAGATGACGTAGGGACACAGGGAGAACTTGGCCTTCTACAAGCCCAGGAGAGAAGCTGGAAGCTGATCCTTCCCTGGTGTATGAGGGAGCGTGGCCTTTCCTGATTTCAGACTTCTGGCCTCTGGAACCAGGAGACAATAAATGTCTGTTGTGTAAGCCCCCCCGGTCTGTGGTCTTTTATTATGGCAGCTCCAGCAAACCATTGTGCTGTGTTATTCCTGAATGGCCTTGACTGGGAGCTCACAATGTATGAGGGATTCAGGTACATAAGATATAATCACAGCTCTCGGCAATAAGCGCTGGAGAGATATCTCCTATGAAGGAGATTTGGGGATATGGAGCAGAGGGGCTCTTGGAAGGAATAGGAAGACTTCAGACCTTGAGTGAAGTTCTCAAGGATGGCTAAGAGAGAGCTGTGACACAGAACGTGATCAAAGGCACTGGAAGAGCATCCCCTCAAGTGCCTGGAGACGTGGAAGGGGTTGATGCCGCTTGTGTGCCGTCATGGGATGCGAGGTCCCCAGGTTACTAAATGTTCCTTTACAGGATAACTTAGAATGGCTACACAAATCCAGTTTCATTACATCACAGTTCTATTTTAAGCAGTCTGTTTTCTTGGGCACTTAAGTATTCTCATCTTCTTTTTTTTTTTCCGAGTACAAAGAACTTAGGTACAGGCATATTACGGCTAAATTTTCGTGCGTATTTGGGTTTGTGTTTTAGAATAAATTAGTTCCAGTATAACCTGAAATGTCAGAATACATTTAACTTACTTTGTACCGTTGAGGTCATCACTCCTAAGGGGGAGAGACAAGCAGAGTCACGTTCAGGAGAGTCACCAACTACCAGGGGTGTGTGTCTGGCGCAAGTCCATGTTGTCCATTGCCACCAGGAAGAGGAAAATGGACACAAGAATGCCTTGTAAAGGCTAGTAGCATAACTGTTCATTGTTGGCACTGAAAACGGTCCATATAGCTGGAGTGAAGCAAAGCCCTTTGGATTTTCAGCTGTGAAAGATGGAAAGTTCTGAGCCAGGCAGAAGGAAAACACATTGCCGCACTGCCCTGATTCTTATAAAGACCCACCTACTCAGAAGGGAACATGCCCTGTGAGGTCAATCACTGGCGTGAGATCTGTTGTCTCAGATACTGGACACGGGGCCACCTGCTCTGCTGGAGTGGGCGCCATTCTTATGGCCACGGTGGCCCCTGACAGCTGCTTGGCTGGACTTGGCGGTTCTGCTGCAGTGGCCCTCAATAAGTGGATTATTTATTGAAGCGCCACCTAGACAGGTCCCTCTTGTCTGGTTAGGACTCCACACCTGAGCCGTGCTGGTCAGTGCTGCAAAGCATTGCTACTGGGAGACAGACACAAGCTGATTTTGGTGTCAGGCACATGGTTGATGTGAGCAGACCATGGCAAGGACCACAGCCTTGGGCACGCGATGCTACGTTCAATTTTTTTGTGACAAGTATTTACAGCTTCTGATTGTCAGAGAGAAACACTTGCATTTCAGATTCTACCCTGGGGACTTGGCATAGAATTGGCTGGTTACATCGTTTCCTCTAGAAAATAGTATTCCTTTTCTTATTTATCATAAATATTAAAGTTGGGGAAAATTTTAGCCAATTTAATTTCACAAGGTTAGAAGAAAGAAAGCAAAACCTTACCTTTTTAGTTGTCACTTGTTAATCTTTTTTGTAGACAGCTTCTTCAGATACCGTTGACACACCGTACCCATTCACCCATTTAAAGTGTGCAATTTGATGGTTTTTAGCATATTCACAGAGTAGTGCATCCAATGAGATCTTTTTTATAACATTTTTTTCACCCCCAAAAGAAACCTGTACCCCTTAGCAGTCCCTCCACTTTATCCCCAACATTGCCCCCCAATGCACCAACCCTCAGCCTTTGGCACAACTCGTCTACCTCCTGTCTCTGTTGCTGATTCTGCACATTTCATAAATGGAATCATACCATGTGTGTTGTCTGTGACTGGTTCCTTTCACTTGACATGTTTTCAAGGTTCAACCATGTTGTAGCATGTGTCAGAAGTGTGTTTCCTTTTGATTTTCATGTAATATTCTATTTTATGGGTATATCACTTTTTTGTCCACCTGTTCATCCTTTAATGGACATTTGGGCTGTTCCCACTTTTTGTCTATCATGAATAATGATGCTATGATATTCACGTACAGATTTTTGGGGGGACACATGTTTTCATTTCTCTTGGATCTATACACCAAGGAGCAGAAATGCTGCTTCACATGGTATCTGCATACTTAACCTTTGGAGGAACTGCCAGGCTATTCTCCAAAGTGGCTGAACCATTTTACATTCCCACCAGCAGTGTATGAGGGTTCCACTTTCTCCACATTCTTGCCAACCTGATATTATCTGACTTTTTGATGCTGTCCACCCTGGAGAGTGTGAAGTGGTATCTCACTGCGGTTTTGTCATCTCTTCGGTGGCTAATGCTGTTGAAGATCTTTTCATGTGCTTATTGGCCATATACATACCTTCTTCTTCCTTGGAGAAATTCTATTCAGATCCTTTGCCAACTTGGACATTTGGATTGTCCCTTCATTCACATCTTCATCTTTGCAATATTTTATGAAACGTTTCCTGTGATTATTTTCACGGAAGATCTCTGGATAGCATGACCTCTTTCCTAGCACTGATGAGAACGGGTGAAATATTAGACAAGCACTCCCATACACACAAAGCATATAAAGAAGTTTAACTACTAGAAAGTGACTTTTAACACATACATGCAGAGTTGAGCCAGCTGTTCCGTGTGCTACTGTTTTCTAGGCCATGTCAGCATTCACTTTGCCCACACGTAGCAATCTGAGTCATATGTTGACATATCTGAGTCAAATTATTACAGTCATTGGATAGCGATTAGACAGTACCGATCTAAATTAAAATGTAAATATTTTTGTTTCTAGAAAATCTTCCTACAGATATACATATGTGCAAATACTTAATCGCAAAAATGTTGACCACATTTCAGTAATAGCAGAAGACTAGAGAACACTTGGAATTGCATAGCTAACAGAGAAGGTAAATAATTTACAGATCATCTGTATACTAGGAACCAAAGAATAGAAAGGAAAGAAAAGAAAAGAAATAGCATAACCTCCAAATATATTAAGTAAAAAATAACACAAGGTACAGAATAGTGGATAATGTTAAAAAAAAATCTGTGTAAAATGGGGCTACCTATTTTAGTTATGCTACATGCCTGTATATGTACAAAGTATTTCTGGAAGAACACACAAAAGAGCGTTCATAGGTCACTCGAGAGAGATGGTTCACTGTATATCTATTTGTATTATTTTGCATTTTTGTCACAAGCATAGATTATTTGTTCAGTAAAATATTTTTAACATGCATTTAAATAGTCACGGTACATTTCAAGTTTTGAGATTGTTGTAGAATTCCAACAAATTAACTAACTTTGGTTTCTTTTACCTAACTTAGCAATTATCTGCAGGACCAGTCTTGTCCCGTCTATGTCCCACACCTTCCCACCCATTGCATTTATTGTGAAACGAATCCCAGGCCTCATATCATTTTACCCATTTTCAGTCTTTTTTTCATTTGGCCACGCAGCTTGTGGAATCTTAGTTCCTCCACCACGGATTGAACCCAGGCCCTCGGCAGTGAGAGCACGGAGTCCTAACCACTGGACCGCCAGAGAATTCCCCCCATTTTCAATCTTATCTAACAAAGTGTCTTTTTAAACAGAATAAATAATGCTTTATGATGCTTCAACTAATTATCAGCAATTCCCGTCCTAAACACATGTCTGGCCAATGTTTAAGTCTTCCCAGATGCCTCATCAACATTCTGTTCAGTGGGCTTGTGTGGTCCACACATTGTGCCGACCCATGTTTCTCTCATCATTCTAATTTTTTTTTTTTTTTTTTTTTTGCGGTACGTGGACCTCTCACTGTTGTGACCTCTCCCGTTGCGGAGCGCAGGCTCCGGACGCACAGGCTCAGAGGCCATGGCTCACGGGCCCAGCCGCTCCGCGGCATGTGGGATCCTCCCAGACCAGGGCATGAACCCATGTCCCCTGCATCAGCAGGCGGACTCTCAACCACTGCGCCACCAGGGAAGCCCTCATTATTCTAATTTTTGTGGTCATCTTCCCTCTCTTCTTTTTCTTTTTCTTCACGATTTATTTGTTGAAGAAGCTGGATCATTTGTCCTGTGGTCTTTCCTGAGTATTGGACGTTGCTTTCATCCCTCTGGTCAAATTGGCCACACTCCTGCCTCCTGTCTGTTCCCACCTGGTGTGGTCAGATCAGGTTCCTCGCTGGCAGGAATTCTTGCCAACTGTGTCCCTGTGTACACCCCCTGGCACTGTGGGAAGGAGAAGAATTGCTTCCTAATGTTGAATGTGATCACAGGTACAGATGAGGTCACCTGATCCATCCTTTACAAAATGACCCACCAGCTGTTTACCTAAGGGTTTGAACAGCCACTAGTAATTATTGTCATATCTATTTCACTAGGAATTTCAAGGCAGTTGTAGTCTAATTCTATTCTTTCTGAACATTTTGGCTTAAATTTTTCAACTGAGGTACAGTTCTTAAGAAAGCAAGAGAAATGTGTTTTTCTTTTTTTTTAAACAGTTTTCAGGATCATGAGTTCTGCTTTCTTTCATTCTCTGTCTTCACGGAGTGACAATGAGAGCTGTGTGTGTATGCATGTTTATGAACTCAAGAATTTTCGTATATTTGCTGTAACCATTGCAGTTATCATTTCTTTTGATTCTCAAAGTGTTCCATCCTTGGCCAGTTGGCTACTTTTGACATACCCCAGAACCTCTGAGAGCTTTCCTGCTATTTGGTAGAACAATGTGTTGTAGGCTCATCTTGTGCATTTTCCTGCCTCAGGCCCAGACTTGGTTATTCTCCAGGAGACGTGACTGCTTTCAGTGAGCAATGGCATTTTGAGGCCTGGTTCAGACACAGTGTGAAGAAATCCTCCTAAGTTGAAGATGTAAGTCTTCTAACAAATATGTGTCAGCATAAACCCAGC
Source organism: Lagenorhynchus albirostris (assembly GCF_949774975.1). Taxonomy (NCBI): domain Eukaryota; kingdom Metazoa; phylum Chordata; class Mammalia; order Artiodactyla; family Delphinidae; genus Lagenorhynchus; species Lagenorhynchus albirostris. The sequence continues at coordinate 98,455,420 of NC_083102.1, read as the reverse complement.
AGTCAGAAAGAGGAGTACAAAAAGGAGAAAAGTAAAAAAAAATTATGTCAAAAGAGATATAGCAGCATCTGGGAAAGGAGCTGGATGGAGACTGAGAGGCCTGTGTTTTGGTAAGGTTATACCATGACTGATAAAGCACCTTCCCATAGTTGGGGCTCAGCTTTCTTTCAGGGAAACGGTGTATCCAGGAATAGTCCCTTCTATTCTAACCTTTTGAACTTTTCCTCCAGTGCTTTTTAAATAAACCTCATTGTTTAGAACTGTTCTAGATTTATATAAAAATTACAAAAGATGGAGTGCTATATACCCCGTATCAAGCCTTCCTCATGATGAATATCTTACATTTGTATGGTACATCTGTCAAATTAATGAACCAATACTGATACATTAACTACAGTATATACTTTATTCAGATTTCCTTAGTGTTTCTATTCTAGGACCCCATCCCGGACATTACATTGCAGACATTGCATTCAGTTGCAGTGTCTTCTCAGGCTCCTCTTGGCTGTGACAGTTTCTTGGACTTTCCCTGTTTTTGGTGACTTTGACAGTTTTGAGAAGTACTGGTCGGGTATTCTGTGGAATGTCCCACAACTGGAATTTATTTGCTGTTAAAGAACATTACACAGGTAAAATATCATTTTCAACACATCATATCAAGGGCACGTACTATCCAAATGCTTATCAGTGTTGCTGTTGACCTTGATCACCAATTGTCCAGCACTTCCATCACCATCTGTTAAGAAGAATATCCTATCCTTTCTTCCTTGAAATGCCTTTTGTCCTTTATCAGAGACCAGTTGAATATACTTGTGTGGGTCTATTTCTGGTCTCTGTATTCTGTTCCATTACTCTATGTGTCTATTCTTTCATGAATACCACACTGTCTTGATTTTTGTAGCTTTATAGTACATTCTGAAATAAGATAGTGAGACTTTCAACTTTGCTCTTTTTCAGTGTTGTGCGGGCTATTATGGGTCTTTTGCCTCTCTTTATAAATATCATAACCATTTTCCTGATATCTACAAAACAGCTTGCTGGAATTTAGGTTGAGATTGCCCTGAATCTATGGAACAAGTGGGAAAGAATTGACATCTTAACAATGTTGAGTCTTGTAATCTGTGAACGTGGATTTTTCTGTATTTATCTTGGATCTTCTTTGGTTTCTTTCACCAGAATTTTGTAGTGTTCCACATATAAATCCTGTACATATTTTGTTAGGTTTATACCAACGTATTTCTTTTTTGTTGTTGCTGTTGTAAATGGAACTGTTTTGTGATTTTCAAATTTTAATTATTCATTTTTGGTATATAGGAAATCAATTAACTTTTGTATATTAAATTTGTATTGACTTTGTTATTATTAGTTACTGGAGTTCTTTTGTCAATCCTTTGGGATTTTCTATATAGACAATTGTATCATCTATGAACAAAGACAGTTTAAATTTTTCCTTCCTGATCTTATAGCTTTCATTTCCTTTTCTTATTTGCATTAGCTAGGACTTCCAGTATGATGTTGAATAAGGATGGGGAGAGGGAACACACTTGCCTTGTTTCTTATCTTAGGGGGAAATCATTTAGTTTTTCACCATGAGGTATGATGTTGTCTGTAGGGTATTTTTACATGTTGTGTATCAAGTTGAGAAAGTTCCCTTCTGCTCCTTGCAGAGAGTCTTTATCATGAATGAGAGTTGAATTTTGTCAAGTGCTTTTTCTGCATGAAATGATAAGATTGTTTCTTATCTTAGGGGGAAATCATTTAGTTTTTCACCAGGAGGTATGATGTTGCCTGTAGGGTATTTTTACATGTTCTGTATCAAGTTGAGAAAGTTCCCTTCTAATCCTTGCAGAGTCTTTATCATGAATGAGAGTTGAATTTTGTCAAGTGCTTTTTCGTCATGAAATGATAAGATTATATCATTTTTCATCTTTAGCCTGTTTATGGGGTGGATTACACAGACTGATTTTATATTGAACTAGCCTTCTATATCTAAAATAAATCCACTTGGTTGTGGTGTATAATTATTTTTACACATTGTTGGATTCAACTTGCTAATATTTTGATGAGGATTTTTGCATCTATGCATATGAGAAATATTTGGTCTATAGTTTCCCATTCTTGCTATGTGTTCATTTGGTTTTGGTATTAGGATAATGCTGCCAACATAGGGCAAGTTACGAAGTACTCCCTCTGCTTCTATTTTCTAGATGTGATTGTGGAGAATTGGTGTGATTTCATCCTTAAATGTTTGGTAGAATTTACCTGTGCAATTACCTGGGCCTGGTGTTCATTTTGTTTTGGAAGGTTATTAATTATTGATTGACTCAGTTTCTTTAGTAGATATAGACCTATTCAGAATATCATTGTGTAAGTTTTGGTTGTTGTGTCTTTCAAGGAATTGGCCTATTTCATCTAAGTTATCAAGTAACAAAGTTGTTTATAGTATTCCTCTGTTATCTTTTGGTTGCTCATGGGATCAATAGCAATGATCCCTAATTGATTTCCGATATTGATAATTTGTATGTTATCTCGCTCTCTCTTTTCTTTTTGGTTAAGCTGGATGGAAATTGATCACTTTCAGTGATCAAAGAACCAGCTTTTGATTTCATTGTTTTTTCCCTATCATTTTCCTGTTTTCATTTTCAGTTATACCTTTGGAAATTTTATTGTTTTCTTCTACTTGCTTTAGGCTTAAATTGCTCTTCTTGCTTTAATTTCTTAATGCAAAAGCTTAGATTATTGATTGCAGATCTTTCTTCTTTTCTAATATATGCATACATTGCTCTACATTTCCCTCTAAGCACTGGTCTGCTGCCTCCCACAAATTTCGATAATTAAAAAAATTGTTATTTACTTCAAAATATTTTTAATTTCTCTTGAGACATTCTTTGATCCATGTGTTATTTAGATATATGTTTTATATCGAAATATCTGAGTATTTTACAGCTATCTTTCTCTTATAGATTTCTAGTTTAATTCAATTGTGGTTAAGAACATATCTGGTATACTGATGATAAATTAATTAAATCACATTTAATTGCAGCAGCTAAAGAAGTATTTCCAGAGAAAATAAACTTGTTTAAGCCTTTCAGTGAGAACAATTGTTCAAAAAGTTGAGGGCATTGTGAGCAATGTCAATAGTCAGTTAAAGATATGGGTTTTTAAAAATAAATTTATTGATTGATTTATTGAAAAAAAAAGAACATATCTGGTATAATTTTTATTTTCTTAAATTTGTTAAAGTGTGTTTTATGATCCAGTGGTGGTTCTTCTTGGTTAATGTTCCCCATCAGCTTGAGAAGACTGTGTTTTCTGCTGCTGGCTGGACTGGTCTATAAATGTCGGTTAAATCAGTTGATTGATAGTGCTGTTTGGGTAAACTACATCCTTAGTGATAGTCTGCCTGTTTGATCTACCAGTTGCTGAAAGAGGGTGTTAAACTCTACAAACATAATGGTATATTAATCTATTTCTCTTTTCAGTTCTATCAGATTTGGCTCATGTATTCTGATGCTGTGTTGTTAGGCACTTCGACGTTTAGGATTTTTATGTCTTCTTGGAGAATTGACCCCTTTTATCATTTAGGTAAAACCCTCCTTTATCCATGATAATTTTTTTTTTGTTTTGAAGTCTGCTTTGTCTGAAGTTAATATAGCTGCTCCAGATTCATTTTGTTTAGGGTTAGCATGCTTTATTTTTCCTCTGTTGTTTTCCTTTTAACCTTTCTGAGTCTTTACATTAACATGGATTTCTTGTAGACACATCGAGTTAGGTCTTGGTTTTTTTCATCTATTCTGACAATGTCTTTTAATTGGTATATTAAAATTTTTCTTAGATTATTGATATAGTTGGATTAATATAGGTCATATTTGTTTACTGTTTTCATTGCACTTGTTCTTTTTTTTTTAAATCTCTTTCTCTGGTTTTAATTGAGCATTTTCTATAAATCCATTATATTTACTGTACTAGTATATCAATTATACTTCTTTATAAACTTTTACATTATTTTCTTAGAGTTTGCAATACACATTTTAAATTAATCTAATTCCCCTCTTGAAATAACAGTATCCCATTTCTTATGTAGTGCAGGTACCTCATAACAGAATATTCCCAGTTCTTCCCTCCTGCCCTTTACGCCATGGCTGTCACACATTTCATTTATCCAATTGCCTATAATCACCTGATACATTGTCACTATTATTACTTTAAACATTTATTTCTTAACTCAGTTGAGAACAGGAGAAATTAAATGCTTTGTTTACCTCGATGTTTTCCTTCTTTGATGCACTTTCTTGATGTAAATCAGTTTCTGACCTGGAGCGCTATCCTTCTGCCTGAAGAACTGCCTTGAGCACTTCTTACAGGGCAGGTCTGTTGGCAGTGAATTTTGGTTTGTCTGAGAAAGTCTTTATTTATCCTTTGTTTTGGAAGAATAATTTCACCAACCTGGAATTCTAAAGGTTGGTGTTTTCTCCTTTCAATATTTTAAATATTCTACTCCACTCTCTGCTTGCTTACATGATTTCTGAAAAGTCCACTGAAATTCTTATCCTTATTCCTCTATTAGTACCGTGTTTCCTTCTCTGGTTTCTTTCAAGATTTCCTCTGTCTTTGGTATTCTGCAGTTCCAATATGAAATGCTTAGGTGTCAGTTTTTAAATATTTATTCTACTCATTATTCTCTGAGCTTCCTGGATATGTGGTTTGGAGTCAGTCATTAATTTTGGAAGATTCTCAGTCATTACTGCTTCAAATTTTCTTCTGATCCATTTTCTCTTCTTTTTCCTTCTGGTATTCGAATTACACATATGTCATACTTTTTGAAATTGCCCCCAAATTCCTGGATGTTCTGTATTTTTTCCTTTTTTGTTTTTCTCTTTGCATTTTAATTTAGGAAGTTTCTACTGAACTGTCTTTAAGAGTACTGCTTTTTGGCCATGCTCAGTGAATTGATGAGCCCCATCAAAATATTCTTAATTTGTTATGGTCTTTTTAATTTCTAGAAATTTCTTTTAATTCTTCTTTAGAATTTCTCTCTCTCTGCTGCCATTATTCATTTGTTGTGTGTTGTCCATTTTTCTATGAGAGCACTTAATATATTGACCATAGTTAATTTAAGTTCTCTGTGTGATAATTCCCAAATCTGTGTCTTACCTGAGTCTGATTCTAAAGCTTACTTTGTCGCTTCAGGATGTGTTTTTTCTTGCCTTTTTCATGCTTTGTATTTGTCTTGTTGAAAAGCAAACATGACGTATTGGCTATTCAGAAATGAGGTAAGTAGACTGTAATCCACTGTGACTTTATTGGAGACCCGTTGCTGTGCCCCTAGCATTTCATATCAGACAAAATCCTGACAACTGGAGATAAGAAAGAGATCATTCTAGCTCTGCATGACGACATGAAGTGGAAAAGGGAAGAAGCACCACAAGAGTGTCAGGGCAGAGAATCGGGAGCCAAAATTTGCCCAATCCTAGCAGAGCTCTGTCCTCTGCTCCTTGGTTTTTCAAAGGCACATGCTCATGAACTCAAAGGACAACTTAATTGTGCTTGGAGAGAACTGCCTATCTGATATCCCAATGTTTAAAGAAATGTATCTGCTTATGTTGCATATGAGTTTCAATCCACAAATTCTGGTGTGCGACAAATGTAACGTATTTTTGCATCCTTGAACACAATTTCTATTCTGAGTCCTTTAATTTCTGAACCTTAATGTTTGACACCACAGGATCTCCTCACCCTCCCCTTTACTTCCCAGGGGATGTCCCGGTCTCAAGGTAAGATTTTTAGTAGAGATTATATGGGCTGGTAGCCAGGGAGGGATTCTTAATTCTGCCCATTCTTTGACTGTGGGTGCACATGGTCACGACTGTGTTCTTTAGAGTTCGTGACCCTTTTCTCATCTCTGGTTCTGAACGTCTTCTGGATTTGGCTAAACTTTCTTATATTTCCATGCTATTTTTTGGGGCAGGCAGGAAACCATTTACGTTTCTGCAATAATTGGTGGCTAGAATTAGCGCCAGACTATTCTAAGCTGCTGCTCCCTTGCTAGGCTGGAGTGTGGGATGAATTGTCAAGGTTCTGCCCTCGGGCTTTCCAGACCTTTCCAGCTCCTTCTTGTCTCATCCTAGCCCTGCCTTGATGTGGACTCGGGCTCAAGTCAATTATATATTCGAGCCTCCTGTGCTTTTTCTTCCTCATCTCTTTCTCCCTTCCACAACTTGGGGAATATTTTTCCTATTCTGGAGGGCAGGGAGAGTCGTCCCCTATTTGTTGACTTTTGAGAATTGTCTCTTTTGTGTTCCATGCTCTGCTATGAAAACGCTTCTTGGGCACAAAAATATATCATCTTCTAAGTCGAATGTCAAAAGGGGAAAGAAGGAAACATCAGGAATAAAATATGCTTCTGTGGATATAGCAAAACATGATTCCACCATATTTGTTATGCAGAATGCTACACCTCTGAAAGAGGGGCTGTTGTTTTGCTCTACAGATGATAAGAGCATCCAAATGCCCAGTTGCCATTCAATGACTGCAACAGAGAACCCTGGAGGTCCAGAGCAGTCAACCACAAGGAAAACAATTTAGATTGCAAGGATGTTTTTGAATTTCCTTTTATGATTCATTATTTCTCTTGTTGAGATATGTGTGGAAAGCTGTTATAAGTAGAGAACGACAGAAAGGTCTGAGAAATGTTTAAACCTCCACAAAAATGATGTGGTGAAAGTTTGGACCAAGGAGAAATGGCTCAGAGGTAGAATGGACTAGCAACAGGCAGAACCATGGTTCAACTGAGAATGGATTTTCCATTCCTCTGGGACCTCGGGGCCCCAGGGGCTCTGCCAGGTTCTTCACTTAAAGGTGATAAAACTAAACACTTTACTGTGCACCAGCCCTTGGCTGAATGCTTCACAGGGGGTTATTTATTTATTCTTCACAACCTGAGAGAGGTGACACAAATGGCCAGACATCACAGAGCAAGGCAGAGCTGGCTTCAGCCCAGGTCTTCCTGATTCCCGGGCCCACGTTCCTCCCTCTCCTGAGAGCGGCCTTTCTGGCTGTCATCGGGGATGCAGATGGGCTCTCCTGTGTGGCACCAGGCTCTGGAGGACACCAGCTCCCATGGAGTGTCTGTGCACTCGGATGAGGGGAGGGATTCTTCCCATCTTTTCAAAGAGCGTGTCTGGGATTTCAAGCAGCAGGGACTATAGAACCATGTTTAGCCAGGACAGGGACTGAGTAAAACATAAACGTTTGTTCTCTAGTGGAGAACAAATCTGGCTGCTGTTTTTACTCTTTGATCTTATGAATTTTATTTTTAATTGGTCTTGTTACAAAACCTGAGTAAGGACTTCTAAATTCCTGAAGGAAAAATTCTTTCCATCCATGATATAATTTCAGTGGATGTCAGACTTTTAACAACTATATGGTAGGTCAAAAAGCACAGAGCTCCCAGAACTTTACTGCTACTCTAATGAGAGTTGGGGTATGTAGCATTTGGAAGACTTCCAAGTGCTTTTTATGACTTCTATGTAGTGCCTATACCCAAATGCCATGTGCATTTGTTAATAGATATACAAAAATAAAGGATGGGATCTGGGGGCAGCAAAGTTGGTGTCACACTGTTATTTCCTGGATTTGAGAACTGGTTTGTCATCATGGGGCTGTGTAACTTTTGCATTTTTATACTTGTCTGGGACTCAAAAGTTCATTAACAAGAAGGTGGAGAGAGTGAGTGGGGACCCAGGGGGCTTCAGGTGCCCTGAAAGCACTGAAACTGTCAAACTATTTCATTCTACTATAGGCATTCCATCACTTTTTCAAAGATATGGACTTTATCCTAAAACTGTATTTCTGTAAATTCATGTTCGCTTTATATTCTAGATAAATTATGTGAGTCTCTTACACAGGAACAATACCATTCCTTTTTGTAGTTCATTCCTGAATTCATATAGTTGTATTAATTTTACTCTATGTTTTCATTTCTCAAGTGTGTGTGTGCATGTGTGTGTGTTTAGCAATAAAAGGAATTTGGACATATTTGTGGTCAAAACCAATTTTTATTGCTATACATAAAAGAAGAAGCTATGAAAACTCTTGGTGTCTAAACAAAAATCTTTAATTTTTTCCAATTTACCGATAAGTAAGCTGATGGACAGTTACTACACTCTGGGGATAAGTAAAGGTAACATAAGAGGATGCCAATGTTTGTGATCATTCATATGTCATAACAGTGTTGTCCTTTCACCAAGATTTATAAGTCTTAAATAAATACCAGGTATAGAAGTAGTAAATACCTGGAAATCTTTCTGGATTCCCCCTGACCCTTTTAATAAATGAATTCAAGAGACACTTCTTAGTAAATAAAAATTGAAATAAATAAGTTCATCATCTATTGTATTGGGGTAGTAGCCGCTGCACCTTTTCACCATCACAGTTGGCATTTGTGGTTGACCCCCTAAATTCATGCTATTCCCAGTAAAAGAGTTTTTTAGGGATCAATCACACAGCCAAGAGGTGAGCATTGTTCACTCAGCCTGGTTTTTGTCAGTTTCCACTCTTCATTCTGTGCCCCCTGGGGGAGACCTTGCATGAGGGAGCAGTGCTAGTGGGTCTGGGAACCCAGGAGGTCCTCAGAGTGTGGTCCTTACCTGTGTTATCGTGCTTCTTAACTCCTAAAGGGAGAAATTTAATGTGAATCTATTTGGAATAAAAAGAATGAAAGCAAATGTGTTTTGAGAGAATTTCACTCATGTAAACCTGTAACAGAAACACAAATATTTATTGCGTGGCTGTCACTGATTTAGGTACTGAGGACAGAAAATCACTGACCATATAGAGTTGACATCTCAGAGGAGATTATGGCAAGCTAGAATAATAAATTACTGTTTTAGAATTTGACTTTAAATTATTCACGTTGATTCATGTTTCTTCATTTGTTAACTCATTCAAAAAATATTACTAAGGGGACTTCCCTGGCGGTTCAGTGGTTAAGACTCCATGCTTCCACTGTAGAGGGCGTGGGTTCGATACCTGGTCGGGCAAATAAGATCCCGCATACCACGCGGTGCAGCCAAAACAAAAAATATGTTACTAAGGAGAGCATAGTTTAGAGTAAGAACATTTGTTTGGGAAGCAAAAGACTTAGATACATGGCACAAATCTAATCACTTGCTGCGTGTATTCGTGATTTACATGTTACTCACAAGTCTGTTGGTTCTGCGGTTCTGGGCTGGGCTTGGCAGGGAAGTTCTGCTTTGTGGATCCCTCACATCTGGTACATGGATCTCTCGCATGCTTGGTGATTGTCGGGTGTGGACTCATCTAATATGGCCCCAACGTGGACAACTGGCTCTTCTTCCAGTAGACCAGCCCAGGTATGCTTCATGGTGTGGTAGATTGATTGCAAAAATGGTTTCTGTTCTCCACACTTTCCTGTATGCATATTGTTTGCAACGTGACTGTGGAGCCCTTTTCATCCAGAGATCAAGTGACCCTCCCCACTTCTTAAATATGGACAACAAATAGGATTCAAGGAATTGATGGTGTGCAGCCTCTGGGCGGTCAGCGTCAAGAGGCTGTGCTCACTTCTGTGTTCTCTCTTTCTTCTCCGCTTTTACCGCCTGTCCTCACTGGACCCCCCAGACATGTGGGAGAGCCCAGCCAAGATCAGGAGACCACACAGATGACCTTCAGTCACAGCTGACACGTGAGTGGGGCTCACAAACCTGGCTCAGACCAGAACTGCCCAGTTGACCCACAGATGTGAGGCAAATTAAACGTTGGTTGTCCTGTGGCACTGGACTACTTCAGTCATTTACTATACATCCGTAGCATGCGATGATTAGCCGTTACCCTGTGTGGCTTCAGGCAAGTCATCAGCCTCTCCCTGGTACTGCCTGCCCTTTAGTGCAGATGGTGGTGTGTATAGGCCCAGGTGGAGGGTCCCAGGTGCTCTGTTGGAAAGCCTGTGTGGGTGCATGTGCGTGTCTGTGGAAGAGCGTTTTCAGGTGATAGGGCATCCCATTGCCGGGCACCTAATATCTCCTCTTTACTGTCTTGAGTGTTGGGCGGGAGGCATTGGGGGAGGGGATACATAAGTGTACGTGGGACTCTAATAGTGCCTATATTTGCTGATAAGCCACCATCTGTAGGCTGTTGGCCCCTTCATGTGCCCTCTGACTGAGCGTGAGAAGGAGCGAGTGTGAGACAACGGCAGAGGAGGCAGAGCAGGGGCTTACAAAGACTGCATAATCTGAAATAAACATTGTTTCTCCTACGGTTTGGCCTCTGTCTACCTCTCACCCCTACAGCCACGCCCCACACCAGGTGTCTGAGCACACGGCACAGATCTTCTGAGCCTCCTTACACCTGACTCAAAACCCACACCATCAGAGGAAACGCTTCATGACAGCTCGGGTTAGACAGGAGGTTTGCTCATCATCTACTGCCATGTAACAGTGTGTACTCGCACACGTCTTTGCATGGATAAGACACAAAGCCGGGGCAGGACCTCAGGGTCTTTTCCCTCTTAAAGCTTTTACCTGTGGTCTGACCTGCAACCGTCGTTTCGGCCTGGAATTAATTTTCTGGGCTTTCTGGCATCTTATCGGCAACTGTCTGCTGGCTCTCATCTATGTATCTTTTCTTTTCCAATCAGATAGAATTCCCTGTTCCTTCCTTACAGAAGAATGAGTCTCCTTTCTTCTTAGACTCACTGTATTACTCTCGTTGCATTCCTACCCTGCCTAACTTTCATCTTCATTGGTGAAATGGGAAAAGTAGTATCTGCCTTTCCTAATATTACAAAGTTATTGCAATGATCAAATGAAGTGATTAGGTCAAATGGAGTTAATATTGCGTACCGGGAACTCTGTAGGACACGAGCATGATTGAATCCCGGATGCTGAGTCCAAATAAAGAAGGAAAACATGCACATATTTCATGTACTTCATGGATTCATTGGATGTGGACGTTTTCTTTATCTCTCCCCACCAAACTTCCATGGGAGTAGATTAATGTGGAGATGAGATTCTTTGTAAGGGATAGAAATCTTTGATAACTGACCCTCATGGTAGGAAATGGACCCAAGATCAGCCACAGTGGGTGAGTAGATGATTTCTTCCACAAAAATCTTTGCTCCATCATCAGGATTTGCAAACAGCTTGCAGTTTAGAAAGGGAAACAGTAACTCCATTGAAGAAAGGAATATATGTCAAAGGCCTCCCCAGCAGAGTCCACACTGCTGACAGTAATGATTTCCTACTCTTCTGTTTTGTTTTATAGATGGAGGGTACTGAAAATGTCTCTATTTAGAAATTGAAAATACAATTTAGGAATCGTGTCTTATCAGTAAGTGCTTACAAATACCATTTATTATTTCTCTGAGCAATCTCATAAGCGGTATGCCAAAGAAATCTTATACAAATATATGAATAACTATGTGTAAAATTGTTTTTGGTATTGCTGAAACTAGTAACAAACTGGATTCACCCTAAATATTCAGCAATATAAGATGATTAAAATAATATATGGACTATCCAAACAATACAATACTATGTAGCTATTAAATAATTTTTTATAGAAATCTCTTTGCTTTATGTCTTCTCTTGTTTTTCTTTTGTATCCGGAAATATCCAGAAAATAATATATACAATGTTAAAAGTGTGTTTCCCTGGTGTTGGGATTTTGAGTAATTTTTATGTACTTCTTACATTACAGATAATGTATTATGCAATTTCAAAATCTAAAAAAATCTATGTAATATAAAACTAGAAAGACCACTAAACATATGGAAATACTTACTCTTAATAGCTGTTAATTAAGAAAAGTCACAAAAAAGCATTAATCTATTCTGTAACCACCCTCCCCCCCCCTCACTTGCTAAATAAAAGAAATACTATTTGTTCTATGTAGTAGAAATAAAGAAAGACAAAGCCTTCATTCTAAACCGAGGTGACCTTGGCTTAGCCTCGGCTGTACGTCCATACTCAGCACATAGCTTAGTCAAGAAAGCCCTTTAGCTTTTGGCGTTGTCAGTATCATGGTCCTCTTTTCAAGGACACTTTTTGTGAGAAATACTTTCTTGGCCCTGGACACGAAGTAATTATTAACAGACATGTTGCACTTAATAGAGTGTGGTCTCAGCTCTAGTTTATAAAAAGCTTGACCGCAGCTCTAAAACACCTCATCATTAGTTGGGGGGAACTTATCCTAGGCACTAACTTTGAGCCAGACTTGCTCTCACTCACCACCCGGGGCCCTCTTCCACACACACAGGGGTTGGTGAGCCTATTTAACTTGGGCCAGAGTGAGGAAAAGTCAGATCTGGTTGGAGGGTCTCAAGACACACAACCATTTTAGGAAGGAAATCTCTGGAATCTATCAGAGGTTCCAATTAAGCAAAAAGTGACTCTTCCTACGATATTTTTGGCAACGGTGAAGGGACAAGCCATTGGCTGCAGTCTCCCTATTCTGACTGCACTTCAATCCAACCTGCTTCTACCTCAACTTACACCAAACTTCCTGCGAGAACCGCCACGTGCTGCCTCCACTGACTGACTTCTTTCTGAATCCTCAGCTAAACTGGGTCTGATCTCCGCACCCAGCTGCAGAGCCGTGTGACTAGACAGGCTCCATCAAATGTGACTGAGGACTTTCTGGTTATTCCATTCCATTTCTTTTGTTTTTAACGAGTAAAAATTGCAATTCACTTTATTTTTTTTAAACATCTTTATTGGAGTGTAAGTGCTTTACAATGTTGTGTTAGTTTCTGCTGTATAACACAGTGAATCAGCTATACATATACATATATCCCCATATCCCCTGGTTATTCCATTTCTTTTCGTCCTTGATCACATTCAGCTTCCCTGTAGCATTTTACAGTTCTGACCATACCTTCCTTCATGAAGCTCTTGTATTTTGGCACATGAAACTCTGGTTCTGGTTTATATCTGCTTTTCTCCATCCCCTCCACCTACCTCTTAAATCTCACTGTCCTCAGATTTCCAGCTTTGGACTTCTTCCTTTCCCACCCTGTATATTCTCTCTAGTTTATTGCTGTGGACTGAATGCTTGTGTCCCCCAGGTCCACATGTTGGACTCCTGACTCTCAAGGTGATGGGATTAGGAGGTAGGGTCTTTGGGAGGTGCTTAAGGCATGAGGGCAGAGCCCTCATGAGTGGGATTAGTGCCCTTATAGAGAGATTTCAGGGAGCTCCCGGCCCCTCCCACCATGTGAGGACACAGCAAGAAGGCGCTGTCTATGAGCAAGAGGGTTCTCACCACACGCCGTATCTGCAGGCACCCTCATCTTGGACTCTCAGCCTCCAGAACTGTGATAAATCACTGTCTGTTTTTTCTGAGCTGCCCAGTCTGTGGTCCTTCTGCTGCACCAGCCTGAATGGACTAAGTCATCTCAGCCTCTCTTGGCTTCAACAGCCACCTTCAACTCATAACTGAAAGATATCCCTCTGTCCCCCAGAGTGTCTTGTGTGCACCAGTTAGAAATTTTCACGTGCCTGCAGGACATTTCCACAGGGACATTGCACAACAGCTCCAGATGGACCCATCGCCCTCCCTACAAACATGCCGTCTTTCCTGTGATTGCATCTCAGTCAGCAGCATCTGGTCCCAAGGGCCCATCCTACTGAAAACATCCCTTCCGCTCAACACAGCCTTCACGCTCACGTACCACCTTCTCACTGACTTTGGCTCACTTTACTTCTGACATGTCTCCTGTTTTACCTACTTCTTTGCTCATTACCACTGCCCTCTCTTCATCTGGAGTGCTCCTAAAGCCTTTGGTTTTGTTTTTAGCCTAGTAGATGTTCCCTCCGCAGATGAGTGGTTCAGTTGCCATGATATCTTTCACAAACAAGGCCTGATCACATCCCTCTTCTCAGACACTTTGCTGGATCCCTGTTGCCTATAATATATGGTACAAACTCTAGCCAGGCACCTCTTCAAGGCTGCTCCCAAGAGTATCCAACCAACCCTCCTCTGCGGTGTTATGTAACTCATGGGCAGCTTTGCCTCTCCATCCCACTGCCCACGTTCCTCCCTCTACTGGAAATATGTCCTTTTTCCTCCTGTTCCTGTTTGTTCCAAGCCAAGTCACCCTTCCTGACCTAACATAGTCAACTAAGGACCAAAGAAATACTGGGACTCAGGGACTGTGGCCTGAGACCATTTCATATGCTGATTTATGACATTTGGGGATTCCTGCAATTGCAAAACAACTTTCTTAAGTAAAACTATCTCATGATGGTTTTCAGCTGCTCTTGCAAGGGAGAGCAGGGAGAATCACTGAATAATGTAAAAACTGAAGGGAAATTACAGGGAATGACAAAACTCTCCAAGCTGCCAATGTTCCTGAACATGACTGTGTAAGTGGAATAGCTTTTGTTGTACAGTTCATTTTTAAGCACAATCGTGGGGATTGTTGCTGTCAATAGATTTCTAAATGGAAATAATTAGAGCCAGTTTTCCTAAGAGTTATTTCTCAAGGAATTTCCATGACTCCATCCAGGTTTAAAAATAACACACAGAATCAGGCAAAGGGGAATAAAGGAGAAGCTTATCATTTCTAGACAAATGTAAAAACCAACATGTTCATAAGAACAAGTTAACAGAATTGCAAAGTAAGATGCTAAGTTTGAGAGAGATGTGTGTGGAGAACAGGTGGAAACTAGAGTTCACGTTCTGAGAGCAAGACTGATCTCTGCTAATAGCTAAAGAAATACATCATTTGATCCCACTGGGTTCCAATTGCTACCTGAAAATGATATTTAGGGATTCTTCCAGATCTAATATACAGTGAGTATTAACTTACTTCAATGCAGTTGTTGCTCTCCGAAGTGCTGTACTAATTTCTGGCTGAGATTTAGGGCTAATTAATTCATGGTCATTTGCCTTCAGGCAATTACACCCTAGTGAGGGAGAATGGTACTTACAATTTCTATCCTCTAATAGAAGTAGATTGTGGTTGGCCATATATAGGACACACAAAGTAGGAAAGGAGTCAGCTAAGATGTGCAAACATGGGTGACCAAGGAACCATTTTCAGGGGACATCTACTTGTGGATCTAGTGACTGAGACTCAGGTTCTCTCTCTTGGGCCCTGTTACATTTAGTATTTTTGGTTTTTTTATCAATGACTTTTTAATAAAGGCATAACATTGGCTGGATGTTGGATGTCCTGTAAATATGATGGAAGACACTGCCCAGTGTATCAGTCTACTAGGGCTGCTGTAACAAAGTACCAAAACCTGGGGGGCTTAAACAACAAAACTTTACTTTCTCACAGTCCTGGAGGCTAGAAGTCCAAGACCAAGGTGTTGGCAGGACTGCTTTCTTCTGAGGCCTCTCTCCTTGGCTTGTAGACAGCCATCTTCTGCCTACGTCCTCACATGGTTTTCACTCTGTGTGAGTCCCAATGCTAATCTCCTCTTCTTATAAGGATACCAGTCATAGTGGATAAGACCCACCCATAGAAGCTCCTTTTCACTTGATTACCTCTTTAAAGACCCTATCTCCAAAGGAGGTCACCTTCTGAGGTACTGGGGATTAGGAATTCAACATATGAATTTGAGGGGGGGGACACAATGCAACCCATAGCATCCAGTATTCAAAGAAATAACACATAAAGGGAGTTCAGAGTGAAGGGAGTCACTACCTAGCAAACAGTGAGGTGGAATAATTAAACACACCTGGATACAGACCCCAGCTCTCCACCTATTAGCTGTGTGCTATGCGATGCTGCTGCTGAGAGTGGAGACTTTTAGTTTATTCATCGGCAAAATATGAGTCATGATCCTACATCAGACAGTTACGAATTTTAAATTCAACTTCTGAGATAACACCAGGAATAATATGCTTACATAGAACATAACTTTGAGGGGCTTTCCTGGTGGTGCAGTGGTTAAGAATCCGCCTCCCAATGCAGGGGACGTGGGTTTGATCCCTGGTCCGGGAAGATCCCACATGCCGCGGATCGACTAAGCCCGTGCGCCACAACTACCACACAGCTACCAAGCCTGTGCTCTACAGCCCGCGAGCCACAACTACTGAAGCCCGCGCGCCCAGAGCCTGTGCTCCGCAACAAGAGAAGCCCCCCGCAGTGAGAAGCCCACGCACTGCAATGAACAGAACCCCCTTCTCGCTGCAACTAGAGAAAGCCCGCGCGCAGCAACGAAGGCCCAACGCAGCCAAAAATAAATAAATAAATAATTTTTTTTTTAAAAAGGGCATAACATTGAACTTCCCCATCAGGAAGCACAGAGTAACCCTTATTTGTTGCCTTGGAGGCATAAAACTGAGAATATTCAGGTATGATAGCTAATGAAAAAGAAGTGGAAGAGAAAAAATTTTCTTCATTTAATTATTGATTGAAACCTTATCAGGACACAATTTTTCTATTTTATGGAAATTATGTGCAATAAAAAAGTTACCACTGGTAATGACTCAACAAATACTAGTGGGAAAAACACTAAATTCTTTTTACTTGTCACAGCATTGTGTGTTTGACTCATTCTTAAGGAAACAAACAAGATTCTATTTGGAAAAAAAAGAGGATTAAAAAAAACCCAGTGAGTGTGATAGCTTGCATTCATTTATTTCATGAAGCTGTGCATTGTTTCCATAAGAAAGTATTTACTCTCCCACGTGTAATCGTTAGGTGGTTTTGAACACTAATTTTTATCGTAATTTTTTTTTATCGTAATTTTTTTGAGCACTGGTATTTTCATGAAAGTATTAAAGATATTAAAAATGAAGATTCCATTTTTGAAATGCTTCGTGACAAATTTTTCTGTTGATATCATTCCAAATTTTATTAACCTTTTTTCCCCCATTCAGGCCCAAAATACATATACTGAAAAGAAACGTCTAGTTTCAATATGTTCTGAAATGAATCATAAAAATAGGAAGCACGAGAGACCACATTGTGCTCTGGATAGAATCTGGGGACTGGAGTCAGGCAGACATTCTTCTTTTTTGACAATCATGGCCATGTTTTATGCATTTTCTCTTATGCACCAGGCAATTCTGAAGGGCAGACCTTATATTTCAAGTTTAAGTGAGGAAACCAAAGATACAACAGGTTAGGTTATTGGCATCAGTTCACCAGCTGAAAGGTAATGAAAGCAAGGTTGGAACCCAGTTTACCAAATCTAAAGTTGGTACATCAAGCTTTAAACCCAGTTTCTTGCTTAGATATCACTATGCATGGGACTTAGGGGCTTCCAGAAGGAAGAAAACACCTTCAAAATGACCTCAACG
Organism: Lagenorhynchus albirostris; assembly: GCF_949774975.1. NCBI lineage: Eukaryota > Metazoa > Chordata > Mammalia > Artiodactyla > Delphinidae > Lagenorhynchus > Lagenorhynchus albirostris. Next base: position 98,438,143 of record NC_083102.1, on the reverse strand, counting down.
CTGCAGAAAATCACACTGGTCTTTAACGGAGGGTGTGATTGTGAGCTCAAGACTATCAAATGACATTACCTCCTGGATCAGCCATATGACACTCAGATCTGAGTTCTATGAAGTGCAGGGCGGGTGCAACATGAGGAAACATGTATAGGAACTATTTAACTAAAAAATTTGTAATGCATTTGAAGCAAGCAGCTCACTTATATACACCTTTAAATGCGGATGGTGTTTTAGAGAGGGCAGGGGTCCCTTTATCACCACCCACCACTGTGTTCACCCCCAGGCGATGGATCATGGTTGGTTTAAACTAATTATGACTGGTGATGGCAATCCTGTTCCTCTTGGCCAGATTCTTGATTTTACAACTTTCCTGACAGGCACTAGTGATGTTCCACAATATTTCCAGTTCTTCGCATTCCAGCATCTGGTTCAGATGCAAGTTTATCTCACCTCAAATGTGTGTGTGGTGTGCAATTTGCTTCAGCCAATGATGTGTGAGCAGAAGTGATGCATGTCAGTGCTGGGTGGAAGCTTCTAGTGGCTGAAGTGAGAGTCTCATGTCTTCTTTCCTTTTGCTGTGGCAGCTGACATGGTTCCAGGCAGTAGAGGACTCTACATCTTGGGTCCCTGAGGGAGGAGGCTATAGAATAGAGGTCCTGCTGAACTCAGAGGAACATATAACAGGAAGAAGAAATGGACCTTTGTGCTTCTAAGCCACTAAAGCCCCAGGACTGTGTGCTATCACAGCATTTCCTTGTCTATCTTAACTGATACCAGGACATAATTGGCTGGTGTACCCCCTTCTTTCTTCTTTCTGACTGAAGTGATCATGATGTCTGGAGGTGTTGAAGCCATCCTGACAAGTGTTAGGAGAAGAAGCCAAGATGATAAGGGTTGTCGATGATAAGAAGAGCCTGGGTCTTTGTTAACATCACTGAACAGATGACCAGTTCCACCACTTTCCCACCTCTTTAGAAAAAATACTACCCCCCCATTTAAGTTCTTGTAACTGGCATTTTCTATTACTGCAATGAAAAGCAATGCCAACCAGCAACTGCATTGATGGAGTGGCTGGTGGACTTAGGGCAGTATCCCAAGGAAGCAGTACAGAGTGGAGCTATGGTGTCCCTGGGGCCATGGTTGCAAGACCTGAGGGTACCCGGCCAGATGCAGGCAGCTTTGTGAGAGGCTGTGAGGTGGCATGTGTACAGTTACTTTGTTTGGTGTGAGTGGTCCATTAGTGGATGACTCCATAGGTTAGAGACATGAGGGGAAACTCTAATTTCATCAGTGTATTAAATATCTTCTATCATTTTTTTGACCACTTGATGAAAGTAATAGGTTAGGTTGGTAATTGTAGGCTAACATCTCTGAAAACAACTGTGTTTCTGTCCAGTTTCTACACAGGTGGACTTTATGCCTATTGATAACATAATGCTTGGAACATAAGGTTCATGGCTTTTATATCTGTGTTATTATTTTCATCAAAACAAGATGCTATTCTTCATACTCTTAAGTAATTTTGCCTTAGTTTTCTGCTTATCTCATAATGATTACCACGTTTACTATCACCTTTATTTTGTTCTTCTGTATCTTTGCTATATTTTATGTTTATGTTTTCATGTCACTTCATTTTTGTCCTATTTACCTTAACTTTATATATATAAATATATAAAACAGTGGGATTTGTTTTAATCCAATTGTGAGTTTTTACTCTTTTATACATAGAATTTAAAGCAATTGTTTGACATATGGTCGAAACTGATCACATTTTTTGGAAATAACTCTCTCACAAAGAACAACTAAACAAAGTACATTAAATATATTTTAGAAAATCTTATAAAAAAGGTAATGAGGACATGTAGAATTCTGGTTTTGGACAAAGCAAAGTAATAGAATTGGGTTTACTTCTTGCCTAAAATAAAACAAGCTGACAAAATATAAAAAACAATGTTTTTCAAGACACTGAATATTAGGCAATAGAGCAGAGTGCTCCCTGAGAGGCTGGAATGAAACAAGATGAGCCCTGTGATGGCCCCAGCTGATTGCCTGGGAGAGTTTACAGGATGAAGTGCAGGAAGGGGACCCAGGCAAAGCCTCATGGATTGGGGGGTGGAGGAGACAAAGCTGAGAATCCAGGGACACAAGGTAGCTCAAATCTGTGGAGGGAGAGAATAGCATCTGAGAGAATTCTGGAGGGCTGCAGAGGGTGTTCACCTGAATAAACACTTGTGAAGAAACTACCCAGGGCCAAGGAAAGAAGCATCTGGGAGAGTTAGAAGTACCAGAGCCCAGTTCTCACACTTGGCTGAGAAGAACACCTGTCCCATCAGGCAGCCTGGAAAGACATGAGGAATTGGTCAGAGGACTTGCCTCAGGAGAAGGGAACTATAGCCCTAGACTGAGCCCGGGACTGGTAATGATAAACAAATATTAAAACCAAAAGATTCAAATTGTGTCCAAGTAATTTAACTAATCAAAGCTTAAGAATATTTATAGGAATACAGAAATATCCAGCACCCAACAAAGTACAATTCACAATGTGTCAAATCCAACAATAATCACCAACAATGGAAATAAGCAAGAAACTATGACCAATAATGAGGAAATAAGAGAGCATGAGGGGCAGTGGACCTGGAGTTTCCAAAAGGGAAAGATGGGGTGGAGCTACAAAATATTGAATGTTAGTAGCCAAACACTTTCCAAATTTGATGGAAACTATAAAACCACAGATCAAAGTAGCCCAATGAACTGCAAGCACAAGAAACATGAGGAAAACTAAATAAAATTGCTCAAAGCCAGTGATGAAGGAAAATTCTTAAAAGCAGCTAATAAAAACAGGCATATTATATTCAGATCAGCAATGATAAGAATGACAGCAGATTTCTTATTGGAAATGATGTAAATAAGAAGGCAGCATAGCATTATCTTTAAAGTACAAAAATAAAAAACAACAAAAAATTTACCCTGTAAGCCTAGAATTCTAGACTTGGTAAAAAATATCTCAAAAATGAAGCTAAATACAGACTTTTAAAGTCATACTAAAGCAGAATGTATTGATTACCAGCAGACACATACTAAAGCCAGCTAAAAAGAAGGTTTCAGTAAGATCCAGAATCTCATTCTATAATATAAATATGTTCCAAGTATAGAGGAAACATACCTCAACATAACAAAGGCCATATATGACAAACTTATAGCCAACATCATGCTCAATGGTGAAAAACTGAAAGCATTTCCTTTAAGATCAGGAACAAGACAAGAATGCCCACTCTCATCACTTTTATTCAATGTAGTGTTGGAAGTCCTAGCCATGGCAGACAAGAGAGAGAAATAACAGGAATCCAAACTGAAAAGAAAGAAGTAAAAGTCACTGATTGCAGATGACATAATACTATATATGAAAAATGCTAAAGCTGCCACCAAAAACTATTAGAATAATAAATGAATTCAGCAAAGTTTCAGGACACAAAATTAATATACAGAAATGTCTTATGTTTTTGTGCACTAACAAATACCTACCAAAAGGGTAATTAAGAAAACGAAGCCATTGACAATTGCATCAGAGAATAAAATACCTAGGAATAAATTTAACCAAGGAGGTAAAAAACTTGTACTTGAAAAACTGTAAGGCATTGATGAAACAAACTGACTATGTCACCAACAAATGGGAAGATATACCATGCTCATGGATTGTAAGAAATAATATTGTTAAAATGACCACACTACCCAAGTCAGTATGCAGATTCAATGCAATCCTTATTAAAATATCAAAGGCATTTTCACACAACTAGAACAAATGATTGTAATATTTTTTATTGAAACACAATAGCCAAAGACATCTTGAGAAACGAGAACAAAGCTGGAGATATTATGCTCCCTGATTTCAAACTGTACTAAAAGCTACTGTAATCAAAATAGTATGGTAGTGACACAAAAAGAGACATAGATCCATGGAACAGAATAGAGAGCCCAGAAACAAATCCACACACATATGGTCAATTAATCTATGACAAAGGAGGCAAGAATACACAATGGGGAAAAGACAGCCTCTTCAATAAATGTCTACTGTACAGCAACATGCAAAAACATCGAACTGGACAACTTTCTCACACCATATACAAAAATAAACACAAAATGAATCAAAGACTTAAATGTAAGACCTGAAACCATAAAACTCCTGGAAGAAAACATAGGTAGAACACTCTTTGACATTGGCCTTAGCAACAATTTTCTGGATCTGTCTCCTCAGGCAAGAGAACTAAAGCAAAAGTAAACAAGTTGGGACTACATCAAACTAAAAAGCTTTTTCACAGTAAAGGAAACTGTCATGAAATGAAAAGGTAGCCTACTGAAAGGGAGAAGATATTTGTAGGCAGTATATCAGATAAGGAGTTAATATACAAAATACACAAAGAACTCATACAGTTCCACATCCAAAAATCTAATAGCCCTACTTAAAAATGGGAAGAGGACCTAATTAGATATTTTTCCAAAGAAGACATACAGATGGCCAACAGGCATATGGAAAAGTGCTCAGCATCACTTATCATCAGGGAAATGCAAATCAAAACCACAATGAGATACACTACCTCACACCTGTCAAAATGGCTATTATCAAAAAAAAAAGAAAAGAAAAGAAACAAGTTTTGGTGAAGTGTAAAGAAAAGGGAACCCTCGTGCACTGTTGGTGGAATTGTACATTGGTGCAGTCACTATGGAAAACAGTATTGCGATTCCTCAAAAAATTAGAAATAGAGCTGCCATATGATGCAGCAACTTCACTTCTGGGTATTTATCCAAAGAAACCATAAACACTAATTTAAAAAGATATACACACTACAATGTTCATTGTAGCATTGTTCACAATAGCCAAGATTTAGAAGCAGCCTAAATGAATGGATAAAGATGTAGTATATATATTCAATGAAATATTAGCCATAAAATGAATGAAACCTTGCCATTTATGACAACATGGAAGGATCTAGAGGGTATTTTGTTAACTGGAATAGACAGAGAAAGACAAATATTGTATGATCTAACTTACATGTGGAATTAAAAACAAAACAAAACAAAATGAAAACAGACTCATAGATAGAGAGAAGAATGGGTGGTTGCCAGAGGGAAGGGGATGGAGAAGGAAAAATAGTGAAGGGGATTAAGAGGTACACTTATGAAATAGATAAGCCATGAAGACATAATAAACAGTATAAGGAATATGGTCAATAACATTGTAATAACTTTGTATGGGGAAAGATGATTGCTAGACATATGTGGTAATCATTTCATAATATATGTAAATGTCAAATTGTTATGTAGTACACCTGACACTGATGTAATATTGTATGTCAACTATATTTCAGTTAACAAAAAGAAAATATAGGTAAATATTTTGGTCATTAGTGTAGCAAAAGTCTTCTTAAACAAAACACTTATATGTATGCTATATAATAATTAATACATTTGACTATATTAAGAATGAGAACTTTTATACAGCACCAAACAAAAAGTGAAAAGACAAGTTACAAAATGGGATAAGACATTTTCATTAGGTACAGCCAATTAAGGATTAGTATTGAGAATATATTAAAAAAATTCTGAACATGACTAAGGAAAGCACAAACCACACAATAGAAAAGTAGGAAAAGACGTGAGTAGTCAATACACAGAAGAGTATGTGCCAATTTCCAGAGAGACGTATGAGGAAATCAACATAATTGGTGACAAAGAAAATACAGATCAAAGCACAATATGATCACATTTCACAGGCAAGAGTTGGAACGTGTACCCTTATCAGGATTGGGAGAATCTATTATTCATTGTTGTTAGGTGGGTTGATTGTGGGAACATTCTGGAAAACCATTTGGCATTTCTTCCTCGGGCTGGGCGCACACATATTCTACCCAAGAGAAAGTCTTGTACACAATACAATGTATGAGAATATTGACAACAGCACTGATAATAATGGAAAAATGCTGGAAATAATTCAAATGCTGGTCTATTTGACAATGGATGGATAAAGTGGTACGTTCACACAGTGGAATAGTATGTAAGAGGAAGATGAATAAACTAAGGTATAACAATATGAGTGAATTATGGCAAGTTTAAAGAGCTAAAATATTAAATATGGAATAATACTCTTTCTATAAAGTTAAAAATTAAAATAAAATATACTTTAGGAGTATATACCACATGGATATGAAAATATATATGTAAGTTAAATAAAATACTATAAAAAGGACAAAAAGTAATGAACATGGGACTTGGGGTGATGGTTATCCCAATGGAAGGTGGATGGAGGATTAAACAAAGTTCAAAATGATTATTCAGGTTATATTTCAATCATTAATAATTCAAAGTTTTAAAGTCAATGTCATTTAATTCATAGTTAAAAATGAGGTTAGAGCTAGTCAACCTCTGTGAACTCATCAGAGACAAAATGAAAACAAATGAATGGCCAGAATAAAATTATAACATGAATATATTGTTGGGTGAAGAAAAGTTAAATTAAAATTGCAATAGCATTAGAATAAAGATTGCATTGGAGTTAAATTAAAAAGTTCCTATATCTCTCACACACTCTCTATCCCTGAGCGATGGATTTGAGATTGCTCGCACAGGCATTGTACAGGACCCTAGGAGTGGTCCAGTAAATCATGCCATTTCAAACCAATAACTGCAACAAGACAAACAAAAAGCCAATGACGATGGTTTCTCCCTGCTTATGGAAAGCACTGAAACATAATATTATCCTTTGTGGATTTCTGGGAAGAGGTTACATACATAAAACAAGCACTTGTCAGTAAGCTTGTTGTTTTAACCAAACGATCAGCCCAGATGGGAATTTTAGTTTGTTTGAGTGGACATGTGACAGTGTCACTCTGAAAAAATGGTGCTGGTGCTGCCATATTGCATCTGGAAGAGATATATGAGCATTATATTATTTCTTTGGAAAGAAATCATTATAAAAAAATTATTTCTTGGACTGAAAGTTCTTATGTTTGGTAATAGTCTAGGAGAGAAAATTTTAATTCCAAGGTGAAAACTACTCAAATGAGAGTTATTAATTAGAAGGCAGGTTGTCATCAAAATTTAAATATGTTATTTATAAGGATAGCAGGTGAATGAAACTGTCATTTAAAACTTAACTGAAATGTGTCTCTCCAATTCTGTTCCAGGTTGATTCTCTCACGCTTATTTCAGCCCAGTGGGAGTTCACAGAAAGGCCCTGATGTTTGACATTTCTTTTGGTTTCAAAAATTGGCTAAAAGCCAGTCAGATCTATGTATTCATACAGGTGAATGCCAGGGTCCAGGCAACCCAGTTTAGACTAAGTTATGGCTCCCCCTCAAGATTTGTGACTATAGCCAGGATCAAGTTGGATATATCCAAGTTCAGTCTGATTGAATATAGAGGGAACAGAAAGGGGGAGGAAAGGTGTTGAGCCTAGATATTCTATTACGGTTTCAGAAGTGGGGATTTGATTCTCCAGTGAAGTGCTTCTCAAAACTTTCCACCAAAACATATACAAGGAGAATTGAAGAGTACATTTGTACACTATGTATACATAGCGCAGTCCAAGCACAAATTTACCTTGAGCACTTTGATTTAGTTTGAAATTCACCTTTTGCACTCTCTAATGTGCATACTTGATTGAGGGTAAAAATATTGTTATAACAGAACCAACAGTTAAAGTCCCTGAAGTCTCCCTCTCCCTCCGAATCATTTAGTAAGATTAAGCAGGAAAACAGGAGGGAGGGTGAGCTTCTGGGTAGAATCACGTTTAAGGAATGCAGGATAAAGACGGTGAGAAGCCATCAGAGAGATAAGAGGCAAAAAGCTAGAGGACAGATTCCCAGAAGACAAGGGAAAGGGACCAGTCAGGAGTATCAGAGAAATCAGAGAAAGTGAGGAAGGCATGGCTGAGATGGGGCAACTGAACTTGACAACGAGGATACCCTTGGGGCTTGTAGAGGCAGCTCTTTTTATTCATTTTTTTCTTTTTAAATCCATGAATGACTTTTTTTTTTTTGGATTTGTACTCTGCCTGTATTTTATTTATTTATTTTTTCATTGGAGTATAATTGTTTTACAATGTTAGTTTCTGCTGTACAATGAAGTGAATCAGCTATATGTATACATATATCCCCTCCCTCTTGGACATCCCTCCCCCTGCCCCAGCCCGATCCCACCCATCCAGGTCATCACAGAGCACAGAGCTGATCTCCCTGTGCTATACAGCAGGTTCCCACTAGCTATATATTTTACACATGGTAGTGTATTTATGTCAAACTTAATCTTCCAATTCATCCCATCTTCCCCTTCCCCCACCCTGTGTCCACACGTCTGTTCTCTACATCTGTGTTTCTATTCCTGCCCTTCAAATAGTTTCATTTGTACCATTTTTCTAGATTCCACATACATGGGTTAATATAAGATATTTGCTTTTCTCTTTCTGACATACATCACTCTGTATAACAGACTCTAGGTCCATTCACGTCTCTACAAATGACCCAATTTCATTTTTTTATGGCTGAGTAACATTCCATTATATATATTTATCACATCTTCTTTATCCATTCATCTCTCAATGGACATTTAGGTTGTTTCCATGTCTTGGCTATTGTAAATAGTGCTGCGATGAACACTGGGGTACATGTGTCCTTTTGAATTATGGTTTTGTCAGGGTATATGCCCAGTAGTGGGATTGCTGGGTCGTATGGTACTTCTATTTTAGTTTTTTAAGGAACCTCCATACTGTTCTCCACAGTGCATGTATCAGTTTACATTCCCACCAACAGTGCAAGAGGGTTCCCTTTTCTCCTCACCCTCTCCAGCACTTATTGTTTGTAGATTTTTTGATGATGGCCATTCTGACGGGTGTGAGGTGGTACCTCATTGTAGTTTTGATTTGCATTTCTCTAATGATTAGTGATGTTGAGCAGCTTTCCATGTGCCTCATTTATTCTATTATTGATTCCTTCTAGTGTATTGTTCATTTCAGTTATTGTGTTGTTCATCACTGTTTGTTCTTTAGCTCTTCTAGGTCTTTGTTAACATTTCTGGTATTTTCTCGATCTGTGCCTCCATTCTATTTCTGAGATTTTGGATCACCTTTACTATCATTACCATGAACCCTTTTTCAGGTCGGTTGCCTATTTCCTCTTCATTTATTTGGTCTTGTAGGTTTTTACCTTGTTCCTTTGTCTGTAACATATTTTTTTTTGTCTCCTCATTTTTTTGATGGGTGGAGCTGTATTCCTGTCTTACTGGTTGTTTGGCCTGGGGTGTCCAGCACTGGATTTTGCAGGCAGTTGAGTAGAGCTAGTCTTGGTGCCAAGATGAGGACCTCTGTGAGACCTCACTGATGAATATTCCCTGGGGTCTGAGGTTGTCTGTTAGTGTAGCCGTTTGGACTTGATGCTCCCACCACAGGAGCTCAGGTCTAACCCCTGGCCTGGGAACCAAGATTCTGCACATATTGCAGCATGGTAAAAGAGAAGACAAAAAAAAAAAAAAAAAGTAGTGCAATAACAAAGAATAAAAAATAAAATAAAATTAGGAAAATAAAAATATATATTAGGAAAAATAAAATAAAAATATAAGTGAAACAACTACAACAAGGTAAAACAGAACCACAATAGAAAAAAGGGAAAAAACAAACAAAAAAAGGGGAACAATCCAAAAGGAGCAGAACAATAACAAAGTATAAAGAATAAAATAAAATGAAAAAATAAAAAATTTATTAGAAAAAATAAAAATATAAATGAAACAATAACAACGAGGTAAAAGACAACCACAACCTAAAAAAAGAAAAAAAAAGGCCACAAAAGGCCTTGGCTGTGGGGGGTGGGGCTTAGGCGGGGGTGGGGCTTAGGCGAGGGGCAGGGCCTATGCTCAGGACCCACCAGGCTGGGAAAGGCAGTCTGGCAGGAGGGACCTCAGAGTGCTAAGTGTAGGGGTAAGGCCCTGGGTGGGAGTGTGGGGTGCGGGGCTTAGGCTTGGCGCAGCTGGAGGGAACCTCGCAGGGCAGAGGATTATGCCCAGGACCTCAGCAGGCTCCCCAGGGCCCGAGAGGACAAGGGAAATGCTGGCCGCGTTCCCTTCTGATCCTCTGCTCTCCCGAGGGTCTCCCCCGTCCCTGTTGATCCCCTAAGCATTGGTGGGCCCCTCCGGGCCTGGGAACCCCTCCCCTCCCCCAGCTGCCCCTCAGGGGTGCCGGTCCCATCCCGCCTCCACTTCTTCTCCCACCCTCCCTCCCCCCCACCTCCTACCTGGTCGCTTTGGTGTTGCTCCCGTCCCCTTAGGTGTCTGTGGTTCCCCCCACCAGTGCCTGGTAGGTGCCCTAGTTGTGCAGAGACTTGAACTCCGTGTTCTCCTAGTCTGCCATCTTGACTCTGCCTCCCCCCACCCCAGAAAACTGTTTCTGAAGAATGATTGGGGAGAGAAAAACTCCCACATGGGCTTTGTGGAAAAGGTGGAGCTGGTTGACCAGAGGAGAGAAGCAGGAGAAGGAGAGATCCCTCCAAGACAGAGCGTTCAGCAAATTGGTTGCATGTAAGATAAACACGAGTCATTTGCATTTTTATATTTGTAGTAAACAATTAGAAAAGGTGGAAAGTCATTATTTACAATAGTTTCATAAAATATCAAATACGTAGCAAAAAGATCTAGCAAAAGATGTGCAAGACGTTTACCAATATGTTAACCTCTTCTCAAATTTATATATAGATTAGAAATTTGTCAGTATTAGTGTTCTTTATTTAAATTGATGATTCTAAAATTTGTACAGAAAATTTATACATGAGGAATACTAAGAGGTTGAGGACAAGGAATGCAAGACATCCTTCTCTGTTTCTATTTCCTCTATAAAGAACATGACAGTGGCACCTGCTGAGAAGGAGAAGAAAGGACTACTTTTCATAATCTCATCTCTCCGCCTTCGACTGCTGCCCACCCACCATCACCTGCTTTTGTGTCTGGCCTTGGTCCCTGCTCCCCAGACCAGGTTCTGGTTCCTCATTTACCCCTTGTTGTGACAATGGTCTCCCCTAGGACTCAGGTCCCATCCCGCACCTCAGGCATGAACTCTGCTGCTCACAGAAGCACCTTGGGATTCTTATTTGTTTCTTACAAGGTGCGCACCGCTTCTCCCATGCTTTTTTGTTGTCATCCATGTGTTTCTTCTCTCTGGCTTACTCTAGTTCTGGAGTCAGCAATTTACTTGCTTTGTCCCCACCTGCAGTAGGTCAACACCTGTCTTTCCCCACCTGCTCTAACCACCCACCTCCCCTCTGGTGTTTGTCAGTGACACCTTGAGACCTCTAAGTCCTCAGGTAGTTTCTCCTCTGGACATGGCCACCACGAGACAGTGGGCCAGAGGAGGATGCCGTCATCAAAGCCTGTTCCCCCGAGAAGTGGGCCCAGAGGCTCTGTAGACAAAACACTTCCAGGCCAGATGGCCCAGCACCCTACAGGCGCAGAAGTCTCAGTTGGCCTGGAAGTCATCATCTGAGGTGGCCAAGTGAAGCTGTTGAAGAAGTCCCATGTGTGGGGAAAAAGCTTCCTCTGGTGTGCAGTGCTGAGTGTGGCTCTATGCTGACCGCTGGTGTCACGGGGCCATGTTTTCTTTTTTGCTTTAGTTGTTGACAATTTGCTTAATGTTAGATAATAGTAGTATGTAGACTTAGTAATATTAGCGTAGATAATCTATTCATGCAGTTCAAAAATAAAACCTGTAAGATGTCTTCATTTCCCACTTTCCACTTTGCAGCCGTGCTCAACAGCACTGACTGCCCCTTCCCATACTCTGACCATGCTCACATCCCTGTAACGTTTGTCTCATTTTTCTGTCTTCTCTTAGGTAGGTGTGTTGGGGCATGGTAGGTATCCACCCCAATGCCTGATATAAAACTTGTCCCAGATTGTGCTTAAGAAACCTTTGCTGAGTGAATGAATGAATGAAATCCAGAACTCAATACTGAGAACTCCCGGCCAGTATTAATAAGCTTCTGACTTACAAAGATTCCCCTTTTCAGTGTCTTGTTCAAAGCTAGGGTTTTAAAAACATCTCTATTCTTAATATCTCTGTGTTCCCTTTAAAATCTTGCAGAGAGGAAGGTGGGAAGACAGGGAATGGATATTTTATTTTCTCCAGGAGAGGGAGCAGACTAGCCCTGGGCAGGCCATGCCAGGGCCTTTCTTTCACCTCATAATTATCGCCAGGCAATGGAAGTACAAGCATGGCCTGCAGTGAATTTCACTCAACGCCTGATGTCAGTGATTCCCTTCCAGGAGCCCAGCATCCCGCTTGGTTCTAGGACAGAGATGGCAGTCTCCCCTCAAGACCTCCCCAACTCTCTCTACAAAGCAGTGCCACCTTCCCCATAAAGGGCAGTAGAAACTGTGTACTATGGGTGTGCAAGAGAGGGGAAAGTCAGAGCAGCAAGGTCCAGATGGGGTTTTGATAGACAAGAAGAGGAGAAATGCCCCCTGCCCAAGGTGCAGAGGTAAAAGGGAGTGAGGTGTTTGAGGGGTAATTTCCTGAAGTAGTAGGAGGATTAGACAGGTCTTGATTGTACATTTAAGAACCTCGGGCTTAACCTGAAAGACATAGGATTCACTGAATACGTACAATTAGGGGGAGGTTTGATCCATTCTGGGTTTTAGAAAGACTACTTAAGCAGGCGTGGCCAGGACACAAAGCAGTGTGAAGAGAGTGGAGACATTTCAACTTCCCCAGCAGGAGTGTGTGTGCGTGTGCAAGGGTGGGTGGTTCCAGCCAGCCAGTCTCAGCTAACCAGCTGCTGTTTCTAGTTGGTACCTGTCTCTCCAGGTGACGTTGCTGCTAGTCAAAGTTTAGGGCCGAATGTTACCCTTGAACATGTGTCGCCATTGGACATGGGACCAACTGCTCCAGCTCTGTCTCTGCTTCTTTTATCTCCATCTCCACTTCCACTGAGAGTCAACTTTATCTGAAGAAGCAAGAAGATACGTTTAAAGGGAATAGCATAGTGCCAGTGCACTGGCATACTGGAAGGTGGTCTAAGCAGGTGCAAAGCCCCTTGTACGCCTGAGTAAGTGGGACTCGAGCAGTGACGTTGTTTCCCTAAGCGTACCTGGTCAGCCGATCCAGGATGAGCTAGTCTGAAAATCCAGGACTCGGACCCCCGTGGTCTGCAGTCACACCCCACAGTTCTTACATCATTATGTGTCACGCGTTATGCTCACCCATAATTTTTGACATTGACTCAGGCCACAATGAGAATGAGAGACAACACAAGAAAGAGCCACACTTAATTACTGCATCCTTAGGGGCTCACTCAATCATAAGCATACCCCCAAATAATCTCCAAAAAAGGTGTTTCTTCCCAGTATTATTTACAATCTTTCAACTGTAGCAGGGTGAAGGTAGCTATTGGTGCATACATAGGGTCCTGTGGTTTAAATATAGGCACCCCCATGTTCGTTGTTTACAATAGCCAAGACATGGAAATGACCCAAGTGCCCATCAACAGACGATTGACTTAAGAAGACATGGTATATTATATATACAGTAGACTATTACTCAGCCATAAAAAGTAATGAAATAATGCCATTTGCAGCAACATGGGAGGACCTAGAGAATATCATACTAAGTGAAGTAAGTCAGACAAAGACAAATATTATATGATATCACTTACATGTGGCATCTAAAAATAGTACAAATGAATCTATATACAAAACAGAAATAGACTCACAGACATAAAAAACAAACTATGGTTAACAAAGGGGAAAGGGAAGGAGGGAGGAACAAATTAGAAGTATGAGATTAACAGATACAAACTACTATATGTAGAATAAATAAGCAATAAGGATTTACTGTATAGCACAGGGAATTACATTCCATATCTTGTCATAACCTATAAAGGAGAATAGTCTGAAAGAAAAAAACTGAATCATTGTGCCGTACACCTGAAATTAACACAATATTATAAATCAACTATAATTTAGTAAATAAATAAATAAATGTCAGCTCTGCAAGCTTACTTGCTACAAAACAACCAGTGTACACTAAATGGAGTGAGGCTTAGTCAGGTTTAACTTTCTTCTATTCAATTTCTCAATGCAAAATCCCTCCAAGTCATTAGCAATGCTCCCCTCAGCGAGCAGATTCCAGAGGGTCCATGAGAAAAGGTCCGTGGGTCCCCATATGGCAAAATAACACATATTCCGTAATCAGAGGCTCACAGTGGTCTGTGAGTCAAAGAGGTCATTTGTTGGCAGGTGAAATAAACAAGAGGCGAGTTACCACCTATTCTGAAAACATTATAGTTCCCAGGAATGACTTTCCAAAGTTCCAAGAATCAGAGGGTTTTTATTACATTAAAAAATTAAATGTGTTTATAATTTGTTTTCATTAGATCTAGTGTGAGAATGATTCATTTTCCTGCTAAAGCTCAGAAAGGTATTTTACAAGCCAAATGAAGACTGAGCAGCAGGTGTAACAACAGAACTCAGGAGTGGGGGTGGTGGTGTGAGGATCAGTGTTGTGGTGTCAGGGAGTCCAGATTTGTCCCCTTCCACTGGTGGGGGCCTCTCCAGCCATGGTTTGATCCTCTGTGTCCTCGTTCCCGCAAGGGAACCATGTCCCCACCCCGGGTTGTGGGAGAGCCTGATAATTGTCAGCAATGCCATCACCTGCCTTCCTTCCCAGGGTGCCTGCTCCCCCTTCCTTCCTGGAGCCTCCACCATCACCCGCTCTGTGCCTATCACGGGGCCCCAAAGAGCCCAGACGCCCAGTTTACACTTCATGAGGGTTAAGCTGACTTGTGAAGATCAGAGCACTGAGGAAACTCACAGTCGTAATGTGTTCTGAATGGGCTTCAACCGCAGAGAGATGAACTGTTTTCCACACGGTTTGCTATGGTCTGAATGTTTATGTCCCCCCACATTCCTATGTTGAAACCTAATGCCCAAGGTGATGGTACTAGGAATTGGGGCCTTGGGGAGGTGATTAGGTCATGAGGGCGGAGCCCTTGTGATGAGGTTAGTGCCCTTAGAAAAGTGGCCCCAGAGAACTCCCTCACCCCTTCTGCCACATGAGGACACAATTAGAAGCTGTCAGCTGTGAAAACAGGAAGTAGGCCTCACCAGACACCAAATCTGCTGGCTCCTTGATCTCTGACTTCCAGCCTCCAGAACTGTGAGAAATAAATCTCTTGTTCATAAGCCACCTGGTCTGTGATAATTCTGTTAAAGCCACCCAAACAGACTAAGATAGCTCGGAATTGGCTGATCCTAGATTCAAATCTAGTGCGGAATGATGCCCAGTTCTGGCATCCAAGGTCAGAGACACCTGCCTGATGTCAGTGACTGGTGGTGGCCTGGACAGGAATCGCAGGGTGGCCCGGGAAGGGGCAGTTTTGGGACTGAGCGGTTACGATACAGTCACATGGAACTGCAGTCCGTCTGGCCGGCCTGTTCGCCCATAATGGATCTTTCCTTGATGGAAACCTGCTGGAAGGAATTTGGAAGGTGGAGGCGCTGCCAAATAAAACCTTTTTCTGGCCCCTAAACCTGCCCTCCTTGGCCCCTGTCTGGGCCCGGGCTGAGTGGGCCACGCAGCGGTCCCACTGGATGGGACAATTCTCCTCCTCCCTCTTCCCAGGACTCCCGGGAGAGGAGTGCTGGGGCCTGATGCCCCCCAGGGCAGGCCGCTGGGTCCATGGCTGAGCACATCCATGCCCTACCTTCTATGGCACCTGCAAAAGCTCTCCCTTCCAGGATCTCATTGCAAAATTTTGGGGAAATGAAATGTGTCCAGTTGGATGAGATTGATAAGGTGGCTGAATAAGTATGGGTCATGGAACCATAATAGCGAGGAACAAAGTCATAAATCAGATTCGGGTGCTGGGTTTGAATGCAGGTAGAAGGAAAACAAGGTCGTTAAAAGGTTATTTGTTTTTGCAGAGTGTTGGCCAGCATCCTAGCATTTTTGGCAAGCAGAATGGGCTCTCACAGAACCAACTGGCAGCCACTGGGGTGGAGCTGAGGTGTAACAACTTGGAGAGAGGCTGGTGTGTCAGGAACTGTATCCTTAGCCAGTCAGGGGCCCCTGCATGCAGGTGACTGAGTGAGGGTTGGGTGAGAACAGGGCCTGAGACCCAGGGGCAGAACATTAACTCAGCTGGTAAAAAACTCAAGCGACCTCATCACAGTAAGTCATTGTGAAGGTAGGCCTTTTCTAAATATCATGACTGCACACTTTTTTTTTTTCAGAAATGCCATGGCCTAGATCCTTCTCATAAAGATTTACAGTTGTCTTAAAGCCAACTCCTGGCTTTCTAGGCTGACACCCATGACTTTCCATCTGCCAAGCTACCAGGGCACTTGTTTGCTCTGCTAGAACCCACAGACCAAAGTGCAGTTGTGCACCCCTTTCATATTTCTGTACCTTTGCACAAGGCATTGGCTCTCATTGGAAGGTTCTGTTTATTTCTCACTGGGCAAATTCTTGCTCTCACATACCAGTATCCTTATAAAGTGTTCCCCAACCCAGTTGTCCCCTAGTTTGTATCCTATAACATTTAATACAGCTCTAGGGTCATTATCACTTGGTTCTCTAAATAATTCTGCATTTATGTATCTTCTGTAATAAAAAATAGGTAGCATTTATCCAGATCTTGCTATGTGCCAGCCAGTGCTAAGCACTTTGCATGTATCATTTTACTAACGTTTTGCAGCAATCCTTCCAGCTGGTGCTATACTCATATCACCCTTTTACAGAGGAGGAATGGGCACTTAGGTGCAAACTTGCCCAAGGTCCCATATAGGAAAGGTCAGGACCCAAATTCGAATCCAAGTCATCTGACCCTAGAGATGAAATGCCGGGCCACTGACTTGCCCACTCTTGGGGAACTTGCGTTCCCCAAGGGCGTGGTGGGGACTTACCCCTTGCCTCTCTCATAAAGACTAAGGCCATCTACATCTGTGGATGAATTCCCCCACCTTTCCCAAAAGTGAGCAGCACAGAGAGCCATGCAGCTGAGAGAAGCGTCTCCCTCGGTGCCCTTGGATGGACGTCCAGGCATTGAGGACTTTCCTCCCATCCCACCATGTGGGTGGTTTCTCCAATCTCCTCATTTGCAGAATCAAGGAAAAGATAGGCCAGCAAGCCCCTCATGCATCTTTCTGAGCAGATGTGTGACTACTGATCCCATCAGGAGCCAGAGTGCCATGTGGGCTACATCCTGGTGCCAACTCTACGACTGAGCCTGAATTGTGCTGCTCTCCACTGGTATCACTTCTGCCCAGATCCAGGGCCCATTCCCAAAGAGAAGAGCGTGTAACAGTTGAAGTTCTCAGTGAGGGGCTTCAGGGTGGGGGGCTGGATGTCTTGCCTGCTTATGTAGAGTAATAACAACAGCAATAGCAAGAAACGACTACCTGCCTTCTGGGCATTAGGTACTGTGCCTGTGGCCTCCAATAATCCTTTGCTCTTCCCTGCTGCCCTGGGCTGTATTATATATGAGAAAATTAGGGCTCAGAAATTCAGTAACTTGCCATAGTTTAAAAAGTTTGTGAGTGATTGACCTGATATTAAAGCCCATGCTTTTAACATAATTTGAAAATGCCTCCCTCCCTCCCTCCCTCCCTTCCTCCCTCCTTCCTTCCTTTTTTCCTTCCTTCCTTCCTTCTTCCTTCCTTCCTTCGTTCCTTCGTTCCTTCCTTCCCTCCTTCCTATATTCCTTACGGAATGGCCATGGGCCTGGCCAACACCAAGACAAATGTGCCCCTCCTTGATAGAGCACTTCAGGATAGGGCCCCAAGAAGGCTGCTTCAGGCTGGGCAGGTGCAGAGGGAGGACAGACCCAGGGGAGAGGGAGGGTGTGGGAGCCACTGCAGTAGTGTGTCTAGGTGTAAGGACTCGGGTGGCCAGATGGAGACCAGGTGCTGAAGAACCTGAGAGGGAAGGACAGAGCCTAAGTCTTGTGTTAGGGATGAGGCATGGGCTGGACAGGGCAGCAGAGCAAGAAGGAGGGTCAGTGGCCTTTGGAGAAGGAGAGCAGAGCCCTGGTTTCTGTGCATAGAACAGCCCTGAGATGGGAAGAGGCTTAAAGCAGAGGGTAAAGGTTAGGAATTGGGGTCCATGATTTTAGTTTGGCTCACACCATGCTTCTGCTATTGTTTTCATTTTATTTTGCATTTTACTTGAGCCAACTGAATAACCAACAGATTTCAAATGGAAGTCTGGATTTTTCTTTTCCTCTTCTTTTCTCTGTGAGTCGGAAGATCGATCATGCTGGCCATGGACTGCAGTGGGTTGGCGTGCTTGTGGCCATTCTCCAAGGGCACAAGTTCCCTCTCCTGGGCCTTGCTCAACCTGCAGGGCACCAACTCACCAGACTGGAGGTGCTTGTCAACCAGCCTGGGCCTGGGACATTTGAAAATGTAATTCCTGCCCCCAGGTGTGAGATGTGCAAGTGTCTGAAAGGAGGGCAGGGAAGATGATCATAGGTGAAAATATCCATGCACTTGGCCTGGGGTGCTGGCTGTGTCACCCTCATGGATACTGAGGTCCCCTAGAATGTGTGTAGGAGTTGGGGAGGTGATCCCCAGTCTTCACTTCGCATGGGAGGGGATTAGGATAACTATGTGAGGTGAGGATGCGTAGAGGGTAAACAACCAGATGCCAGTAACTTCAAAGGACTTTTTCTCATGCAGGTGGAAAAGCAAAGATATTTCACAGTTTACATTCTACTCATATGAAAAAAGAAAAATGAACAGATTTACTAGCGATCAGCAGTTTAATTGGCCTGAGCAGGGAGTCACAGTGTGTATAATTGCTACAGATGTCTTGTTCCTTTGGATTTGGGTTAAAAATGTAATTTGTTTTGCTTAGGGGCTTTCAGGGATTTTCCAAGGCCATGTAAGAGTCAATCATATGGCAATCTGCTCTTTCTTTGTCACACTTTAAAGTCATTTAATAAAAACTTAGGGAGCAGACTTGGGAAATATAATACAATTTGGCTCCTTTAAATTGAATATATATTTTCTAAATACCAAGTAGATAATTTCCAGGAAAAGAATGGCTGTGATACTGTACTTATTGTTACAAAATTAGGCGACCGAGAGGGTTGCTTGCAATATTCATGGAAAATAGCTCAACCACAAGTGGGAATTGCCAAGACTTTGTCCCATAAGTGATGTTGGGTAACTTCTTCAGCCCTTAACTGAGTTTCAGTCCCCTCAGTTCCTGCCAGCATCGCCATAGGTGTGGTGAGAGCCAGGCCACAGCCTGCCATCACCTGATTCTTTCTCCAGTGTCACAGCTGGCATTTAAGGTCAGATTAAACATGTTAGAAGGTGTCACATTCCTGGCTTTATCTCAAGCTTCTAACAGGAGAACCTGAAGAGTGAGGGGCCTCTTTTTTCCCGTCTCAAAATCCATTTCCACAGTTGACTATTGTAGGAGTTGATCTCTCATCTATACATTTTCCATGTACACAAACTCAACATTTCCTAAACTGACCTCTTTTGGAGACTGTCTTAACTTGAGCTTCCTGAATTATCTCCTGGAAATCCTATGTCCAGGGGTCCAGCCACTTGTCTCCTCTGGACTGCTCTGGATAAGAACTACCCTGACCTCTCCAGCTGCTAGACCATTCCTCATACACAGGTGGTGACACCTTCACGGTCTCTGCAAACAGAAACACCTGCTTCTCAACTACTCTGGATAAAAGTCCTGGAGCCAGCTGGAAATCCTCAGCTTCTATAAACAACACCTGTAGTACTAACACATTTCTACTGTGGTTTCCCCCAAAGAAGTGTATGGGCAGGCAGACAACATGCAGGTTGGGTGTGTAATCTAAAGTGGTGGGCCTTAAACAGGAACTCAGGGATTTATTTTTAAAATTCAGTGTTATTCCACAATGTATGCATGTTTGATTAAAAATGTAAGTTAAGTTCCACTTGCAGTAATGGCAGACTAATTCAGACAAGTTCTCCTGGGCAAAATATAAGAAACGTTTTCTCGAAAGTGTTGGAGGGTTGATAACACAGTGAAGAGTACAAGGCCAACAGCAAAGGAGAAAGGAGATCAGAAAGGCAAGCCAGAATTAGGAATGATTTTCCTCATAGGTGTCTATCAAGTCCAGAAAGGCTACAGAGGGGGTCCAGGAGCCTGAACCACAGCTGGACTCCCTTAAAGTCTGGGCTGCATGGATGAGGGCAAACCTGAGATGGTCCAATCCTGCCCGAGACAGAACCCATCTTTGAATCAATCCCTCACTGAAATAGAAGAGTCTGTAGATTGCCAGTACATGGGCTACCTGCTAGAAGTAAAGGCAAAGAGTGCCTGGAAAAAGAAAAGTATTATATAATTTTTCATATGTGATGTCAATCATTCAATCAAAAATAACGAGGTGTGTGTAAGCAGAAAATAATGTGATCTAAGAGCAAAAGACACAACCTAAAAGAGAAAAGGTCAAACAGGGCATTGACTTAGAAATAACTATGTTACTATGTCCAAGAAAACAAAAAAAACAAAACTGAGATGAGAATAGTTAAGGAAAGTTCCAAGTGGACATTCCATAATTTAACAAATCCATGAAAGAAAATAAGAACTCAAAGAATGTGTTTAGCAGAAAATTGGACACAGAACAAAAAAAGGATAAACAAATAAAGAAAAGAACATATGAGGTGTACGGGATATGTGAAAAAGATCTAACGTATCATTAGTGGGACAACGGGGAGAGGTAGAGACACAGAGAGAGGCAGGGAGAGAAGGCCAAGAAGAAGCTTAAAAGTCACAAGCGACTATTTTCCTTGTGTCTATGCAGATACAACTGGAAACCTTGATGAAATGGATAATTTATTGGAAAATACAGTTTACCAAAATCCATTCCAGTAATAACAGAATTATTTAACACACCCATTTCCACAGAAAAACTAGAGAAAGTTATCAAGGAATATTTCATGTAAAACCATCAGGCCCAGAGAGATCCAGGGGAATTCAGTCAAAATTTTAGAGACCGTGTCAAAACTTCTAAGTTCTTTTTGTGAAGCAAATATAGTAATGATATATAGTAATGATACTTAAACCTGATATAAATAACATAAAAATGAAATTTACAAATATTAATTTTAAATAACAATGCATAAAACCTAGATGAAAATACTAGCAAGTGGATTCCAGCACCACGTTAAGAAATAATTAAGAATTCTCCAAGACCAAGTGGTTTTAGACTTGCACTAAAGCATGATTCAATATTAGGAAATCTATTAATATTATTCAGTTTATTAATATTTCCAAGGGAAAGAACATATGATCTGCTTGATTGACGAAAACCTCTTTGACAGTCAACGCCATTTTCTTTTATTTATTTATTAACATCTTTATTGGAGTATAATTGCTTTACAATGGTGTGTTAGTTTCTGCTGTATAATAAAGTGAATCAGCTATATGTATACATATATCCCCACATCTCCTCCCTCTTGTGTCGCCCTCCCACCCTCCCCATCCCACCCCTCTAGGTGGTCACAAAGCACTGAGCTGATCTCCCTGTGCTATGCAGCTGCTTCCCACTAGCTATCTATTTTACATTTGGTAGTGTATATATGTCCATGCCACTCTCTTCGTCCCAGCTTACCCTTCCCACTCCCCGTGTCCTCAAGTCCATTCTCTATGTCTGTGTCTTTGTTCCTGTCCTGCTCCTAGGTTCTTCAGAGCCATTTTTTTTTTTTAGATTCCATATATATGTGTTAGCATATGGTATTTGTTTTTCTCTTTCTGACTTACTTCATTCTGTATGACAGTGTCTAGGTCCATCCACCTCACTACAAATAACTCAATTTCGTTTCTTTTTATGGCTGAGTAATATTCCATTGTATATATGTGCCACATCTTCTTTATCCATTCATCTGTCGATGGACACTTAGGTTGCTTCCATGTCCTGGCTATTGGAAATAGTGCTGCAATGAACATTGTGGTACATGACTCTTTTTGAATTATGGTTTTCTCAGGGTATATGCCCAGTAGTGGGATTGCTGGGTCATATGGTAGTTCTATTTTTAGTTTTTTAAGGAACCTCCATACTGTTCTCCATAGGTCAATGCCATTTTCTAATAAAAACTATTGAAAAAGGTAATTTCTATCAAAACATAGGTAAGAATACTTGAGAATAAAGTTAAGAAGAAATGCTCAAAACCTATATGAAGAAAATTGGAAAACACTCCTGAAAGACACAAAAGTAGACACTTGAAAACTGTAGGCAACATTGTACTTTCTGTGATGCCTAACATGATAAAAATGACAATTCTCCTGTTACTTCATAAATTTAGTATATTCCCAATAAAAATACCAACTAGGTTTCTTTTCCCCAGACATAGGCAAGTTGATACTAACGTTCAAATGGAAAAATGTACACAGTAGAATAGCGAAAATAAAAATGAAAGAAGAAAAAGAAGACAAGAAGAATGGTGAGTGTTTAAGACTCTACCAAACACCATTACAAAGCCAGTGACTGAAAACATCTGGGTTCCGGCACATGCAGAGTGACAGACTAGTGGACAAGAAAAGGAACTGTGGAAATTGATTCAAGTCCATAAGGACACCCAGAGCATGATAAAGGCTGCATATCCAATCACTGAGCAAAGATAGACTGCTTAATAAATGGTCCTGGGACAGCAGGATAGCCATTAGGAAAAAGATAAAATTGTGTCTGCTCTTCACTCTACGCATCCAAGAAAAACCCAAATGGTTCAGAGGTAGTAATATAAAATTGAAAATATACAATAAAGTATGTGTGAATACCTTCAAAACCTCAGTGTATAGAAAGACTTACAATATCTTAATCTAGAGGCAAGAATGAAGGATTGATTAATTTGATTACTTAAAAAGAAAAATGTGTTCATGGCAGAAAACATCAAGATTCGTCTTGAGTCAATATTTGCAACATATGTCACAGATAAGGGAACTAATATTCCTAATTTATAAAGAGTATTTTAAAAGAATCTGAGCTCTTTTTTTTTTGCAGGAACTACTTTTATCCCATTAAAATATTCCTTAATGATTCGGCATTTATTTACATGAAGGAGAGTCCCGAACACAGATTTATGACTGTACTAGCCTTGTCCTTAGAGACTTATGAATTATATACAAAACATTATTCCTTAGAATACATTACTGAAGTTCAAACAGAATGTGAACTTGCCAGAGCTTACTCCTACCTGTCTATCTGCCTCCATCAGACCACAAGACAGGTGTAAAGATGGACATATTTTAAGACTTTGAATTTAAATAGTTTGAATGCTCTTTCCCAAATGCATCAGTTCAAAGGCTTCACGAATTTGGTCAAAAGACAGATCGTCAATCACAAATTCATCTACTTTTGTCTTTGGGACATACATTTGGACAAGACATTCAGAATAATTTAGAATTATTATTATCTTTTATCTAAATGTCCCATAAAAATGGCTAAAGGAGACTTAAAGACTTCAGAACGTTGATGATACACGTGGTGGTGAGTCTCTGGTGAAATGGGTACTGCTATATTTCTCTGTTGGGAACGCTAAGTGGTACAACCCCCAGGGAGGTGAATTTCCAAAATACGTGTGTATTTTTCCTTTGACTCAGCAATCTCATTTCTAGAAAATTTCCCTAAAGACACACCTCTAAAATACAAAAACACATAAGCACAAGATTATGTGTTAGCATTGTTTATAATTGCAAAATATTGGGAATTACTGAAATGTCCAAGAATAGGAGAATGAGTTAAAAAATTTGGTACTTACACGAAAGAGAAATATGCAGTTATATAAAAGAATAAGAAAGATCTATATGAAGAGTTTGGAGTAATTTCTGAGAGTCACTGTTTGCTAAAATAGGCAGACTGCCAAAGAGTACATATAGCATGCCACCTATTATGAAGAAAAAAGGGGAAATAATAAAATATACACATATCTGACAATTTTGGCAAAAACAAAACAGAAAAGCACTTAAAGGATAAACAAGAAAACAAGAAAATTGGTTCTAAAATGGGTGGGGCAAATGCTGTTGAAGGGCCAGAGGAAGGAGTTAATTTTCTGGTTATGTCTTGAAGGATTTTGACTTTTAGAAACATGTTAGCATTCCACATACTCAAAAATAACATTAAATAAACAATTATGGGGGGAAAATCTAATAATGAATACAATTAGAAACAAGTGAATATAAGTCTACTTCATACGCACAGTGAAGGAATAAAAAGTCAAATGCAAGTAACGTGAACATGGTAACTTGATTGTAAAACTGCAGTCTTCAGAATAAAGAACTGCAGTTAATTGTGCACTCTCATTAGTAAGTCTGTATTTTGTAGTGTTACATGTGTAGTAATATGGAAACTATTTTAATGTAAGACAGGGCAAACAATGAAAAATGGTAATCTTGATGGGATTCAGAGTTTTCATTTGAATAGGGAGAAGGCAAAGAAAAAAGGCCTAGTAATGGAGGTATTGGAATGTGTGTGTATATATATTTATCCATACACATATACACTCACACACACACACACGTATACACACTAGTTTTGTCTGGTGAAAGTGTCAAGAAGCAAAGATATCTCAGGAGCTATCTATCCAAGAGACCAGGTCTTGGTATTAAGAAAATATCCACTTTTGATTGACCGTAGCTTTGAAGTCTGGGAGGGTGATACCTCCAGCTTTTTTCTTTTTCTCAAGATTGCTTTGGTGGTTTGGGGTCTTTTGTGATTCCATATAAATTTTAGGGTTATTTGTTCTAGTTCTGTGAAAAATGCCATGGGTATTTTGATAGGGATTGCATTAAATCTATAGATTACTTCGGGTAGTGTGGCCATTTTAACAATATTAATTCTTCTAATCAAGAGCACAGGATATCTTTCTATTTCTTTAAATCATATTCAATTTCCTTCATCAATATTTTATAATTTTCTTTCACCTCCTTGGTTAAGTTTTTGCTGCGATCTTAAACAGGATTGTTTTCTTGCTTTCTCTTTCTGAGAGTGTATAGAAAAGCAACAGAGTTTTGTATATTAATCTTGTATCTTACAACTATACTGAACTCATTTATTAGTTCTAATAGTTTTTGGGTGGAAACTTTAGGGTTTTCTATATCAAGTATCATGTCATCTGCAAATAGTGAGAGTTTTACCTCTTCCCTTCCAACTTGGCATGGTACTAGCACAATAACAGACACATAGATCAATAGAACAGAATAGAGAGCCCAGAAATAATCGCACAAGCCTATGGTCAACTAATCTATGACAAAGGAGGCAAGAATACACAAACGAGAAAAGACAGCCTCTTCAATAAGTGGTGCTGGGAAAACTGGACAGCTACAGGTAAAACAATGAGATTAGAACATTTCCTCACACCGTATACAAAAATAACCTCAAAATGGATTAAAGACATAACTGCAAGACTTGAAACCATAAAACTCCTAGAAGAGAACATTGGCAGATCACTCTTTGACACTCTTTGGATGTGTCTCTTAGGCAAAAGAAATAAAAGCAAAAATAAACAAATGGAACCTAATTAAACTTATAAGTTTTTGCACAGCAAAGGCAACCATCAACAAAGTGAGAAGACAACATACCTACAGGATGGGAGAAATTATTTGTAAATGACATGACCCACAAGGGGTTAATATCCAAAATACATAAACAACTCATACATCTCAATATTAAAAAAAAAACAACCTGATAAAAAATAGGCAGAAGACCTGAATAGACATTTTTCCAAAGAAGACATACAGATGGCCAACAGGCACATGAAAAGTTGCTCAACATTGCTGATTATTAGAGAAGTGCAGATCAAAACAACCATTAGATATCACCTCACACTTGTCAGAATGACCATTATCCAAAAGTCTATAAATAACAAATGTTGGAGAAGATGTGGAAAAAGGAAATGTTCAGGGGAATGCAAATTGGTGCAGTATGGAGGGGCTAGTTACGGGTATGAGATTGAGATACAAAGTACTATGTATAAAATGGGTAAGCAACAAATATATATTACATAGCACAGGGAATTATAGCTGTCATCTTGTTTTTTTTTCTTCTTTTTTATTGAAGTATAGTTGATTCACAACGTTGTGTTAATTTCTGCTGTACGCCATTATCTTGTAATAACTTTTAATGGAGTATAATGTAAAAATACTGAATCACTTATGCTATATACAGTAAGTAGATAGAATGTGAATTGATAAAGGTGGAGAGAGTGTGAACATCATGAAGTTTCTTGCAACTTGCAACTCAGATTCTTTCTGGCACCAAGGCCGGTGCCGTTCCTGCCACCGTCCTTCTGTGAAGAAGGAGGGGGACCGATGGCTTTGAAAGTCTCCCTGCCGGAGGCTGTTTGTAAGGACAAGCCCCAGGGACACTGGCATACGTGCTTCTGGGTGTCATCGCCTTACATAGCCATGTTAGCTTACATACACATCGGGAGGCCTGGTGGCAGTCCCCCACCCCAAGAGCCACACCTCCACCCTGCAGCCGGCTTGTCACCTGCTGGGCGGGCTCCACTGCACCTGCACCTGACCCGCGTCTGTGTCAGTGTAAGCCTGGAAGGGAGAACCTGATCAACCTGCCTCTTCACTACCCTACCCCCCCGTGGGTTCTGGGAAGGATCTGCTGCCCACGGACTGTGCCTGGAGCTGGGGGACAGTTTCACTGGGCACTTCCTGTCCTCTGGTGGGGGGGGGGCGGGTCGGCTGAGCTGATCTGGGTGACTGGTTTCCTGGTGGCCAGTTTTAGTTCTCTTACCGGCACCTATGTGTTGGCAGCCCTGCTCTGGCTCTTGTGAGCATCCTGGCCGGCCCCCCAGCATTCTTCTGAGGGACTTGAGGTCCGGCCGGTGTGCTCCACACCCCTTCCCTGTAGGGACTTTTGTCGTCCACCCAGGCCACACCAGACCTGTCTCCTCTCTCTCCTTGGACTAGATGAGCCAAGGCACTCCTGTCCTGCTGGTCCTGAGCCATCCCGATCTCCAACGCTGCAGGCTTCCTACAAGAGGATCCAGTCTTCACCGCAGCATGGGGACAGGACACCACCCAGGGGTGCTCGGAAGTGAAGGGACCTTGAGAGTCACAGGACACTGAACTGCAGCACGACCCAGCAGCCCTTCCTTGACTGAAGGCCGAAGCTTACGTTGAATAACTATGTTACTACAGTTATATAGTCTTTAGAATCATCACTTAAAATGACTTTGTATTTTGTTCTCAAGTTGCTTTCACCCTAAGCAACTTGTTGGCCCTTTAGGCTGCTTGCAGTTTTTCTTCATTAGCCATGATGTTGTGCATAAAATCTTTGTGCACATAGATATGACCTTTCCGTATTTCACATCCCTCCAGATAGAGTTCCAGGAGTTGTAACGCCTACTTAAATGGTGTCATCCTTGATACTTATTGTGCCAATTTGCTCTGCAGCCACTCAGTAGTTTATAAAAGTTCCCCTTCTACTAATCCTTGTCAGCCGTGGGTATTCCATTTTTAAACTGTTTTGTTAATTTGGTCAGTGATCTAAGTATAAATTGCTAATTACTAAATTAAAAAAAATAGCTTGCATGAAAAAAAATTTTTCAAATCCAATTATTTGGCCACTTATCAAAGGGACCCATTATGTACCTCCATAAATAATCTTGAGATGTTATTTTTGTCATGCCTTTAATTATTACATCAAATTATGCAGTGGCTGTCAACATATTTTACACAAAACACATTTTAAAAAATTGTGATTTGCTTGTGAGGTTTTAGGAAAAACAACTTCAGCCTAAAATATAAATGGAAACATGGAACATAGAAGTGAGAGGAACAATGAAATTCCCCCAAACAGCTTGAAATAATATCGAAAACTTGATCTAATTTTAAACACAACAGTATGGGCTTTCTGGAACTGATTTAAGAGTGCTTTGAAATGGTTAGTTCTTACATCCAGCACATACATAAATACCCACATCAGAAATGCTACAGCTAGAACAAAAGAAGCAAGGTGCAAAAATAGAGTTCTGGGAAAAGTTCTCCAAACATTACCACATTTGCTTCAAAATTTATTTTTTCTCAAGGAACTTCTTTTGAGAGAAATCTGGGGTACTCAGACCCAATTGCAATTGACGGCAGTTTGTTGCACTTAACGCGGCTGTGTTTTAGGAACAATGCCTCGTTATACCTACTTTGGGAAATAAGCAGTACACTTTGAAAATGGAGCAGTCCTTCTTAAGCTAAGGATTTTCTTTGCATATATTCCACCTTCCTGAGCGCAGCTGGTCTTCTTGGATGAACATGAGGATTTGGGGTGGCTTTCACCTTGACCCTGGCAGGGTCGCTCTCCCTCACGCCCCGTGGGCTCAAGCTGTGTGGATGGCATGCACGCTGCTCTGTCATCAGTGTCTCCTGCTTGCCTCCTAAGTGGTGCCTGTCTCCCCGGGAATGGGAGGGAAAGCTGGAACATTTGGAGGGGGCTGTGCGTGGCTCAGAAGACCGTGCTCTCAGTCGGGCTGTTTGTTGATTTTAAATGACATTGAGTGAGTCACTCCCCCTTTCAGACCTTTACTTTCTGGGTTTCTATGTTTGTAAAGTGTGGGGATTATATCATATGACCTTTAATGATCCTTCGCCTCTGCTTTTCCATAATTACTTTACTCTTGCAATTACTGAGGTCTTTGGAATTTCTTTACAAGTTTTGTAGATTTCCTTGAAAATGTGTAAAAATAGATCACTTGAAATCGTTTGTGTTTTTCTCAAGCAATTACTGAGTTTCTGCTTTGCAGAAGGAATTCTGATAGTGTGTTCAGGCACGTAATTTAGTAAATTGACTTGGTTTCTGTCCCCAAAAGCTCATGATTCCATAAGGGGAAAGGCCAAACATTATTTTGGCAGAACCTGGTAGGTTCAATAAGAAAGGCACACATGTTGTCTAGGAGTGTTGGAGAAAAGGCCTCCAATTCTGCCTCAAGTGTTTTAGATCCCCCATCCCTGAAGCATTTGCATTTGAGCTGAATCGCAAATAATGGGTAGAAATGCCAACAAGCTGGAGATACTAAAACAGGCTGACTTTCTTTTTGGTTTAGGTTCTATGTAGTTTTTCTGTTACTGTAAACGATGTCATAATAAATATATGTGTATATCTATACTGAAATCTATTTCTACATCTCCATCTACTTATCTATCTCCACCTTCGCCTCCACATCTGTATCCACATCTATGTCTATATTGAGAAGGGAATTATATAGGCAAAATAGAGGGCTGGAAAAGAGGGAATGTTCTGACCACTCCGAAGGCTGGTGGTCTGGAATGTGAGACTGAGTAACAGGTAGATTGTGGAGCCCTTGGAGTAATGGAGACCAGGGGGCTTCACGCTTTGCTGCACGCTAGAATGTCCCTGGGTAGCTTCTATACCCTTGGTTCTCAGGCCACACTTTGCACTAATTTGTTCAGAGTCTCTATGGGATTGAGGCATTAGTACTTTAAAAAATTCCCCAAGTTATTCTAACTTGCAGCCAAGCTGGAGGACCGGTACCTGACCGTAGGGAGCCATTAGAGATCTGGATCCTGTGGGCAGTATTTTTGGTGTGTATTCTAGAAGCCTCCTTCTGAAAATCGGCCTGCAGAGGAGCTAAAGCAAGGAGAGGCCAGAAGCAGGAAGAGTACCAGCAGGGATCAGTGAGTGAGGCTGGTGGTGATAGAAACTCGGAAGGGTCCATGTCGGGCACGGTGAGGAACTCCATAAAGGGGGAGGGAAGAGGCAGGGTGGGGAATGGAGGTGGGGACCCCTGGATAAAGAACAGTGTAGTTAAGTGAGACAGAGGGGTGTCTACGAGAACATGAAGAGGAAATGTTTGCTAATCTCAGGGGTAGAGGAGACAAGCTCTGGGGGGAAGGTTTGGACGACTGGAAAGAAGTGTTTGGGAGTCGTGGATTCAGGGGGATGTGAGGCTACAGGGATAGATGTGCCCCCAGCCTCCACCCCAGGGAGCAGGGGCACTGAAAGCACCTGTACCACTTCAGCTCAGAGCCCATGGGCGGGCAGGCCCTGTGTCTCTATTGGTTGCACACCTCAACAGGGTGTGTGAAGCCCTTGACCTTAATTAGAGGACTGAATTCACACAAGCTATCCTATTCCACAGATTCCATAGATCTCCGTTCCATACATTATGAGGTGGAAGGTTAAGAGATTAATGACTCGGTGTTTAAGGGAAGAGACAGCAAGGAGGCCACTTGGACGACTACTTCCTAGACACGGAAGACGCCCCAATCCAGATGCCTGTGTGGGGCGTCTTGAAACTCAAGAAACTAGAGTCGCTCTTGACCTATGAGGGGGTCACACCATCCCTGTTTTCCTGGGTTGTTCTCTTTTCTTGTCTCACTTTCTTTGTTCAAATTTTTACGTTTTCATACCCACAGAAAAAGGGAAAATGGTGTCCATTTTGGTGGGAGACAAGTGAATAGCAGACATCCAGGAAAAAAAAAATCCAAATGTAAAATATTTTAAACTTAGAATGTTTTAACAATTTAGGAATATTCCTATCCCAAAGTGTCTGAACCAATGGCAGAATTGGACTCTCTCTCTCTCTCTCTGTATATATATATATATATATATATATATATATATACACACATATATATATATATATCACTTTTCTGAACACCTGAAATATTGTACATCAACCATACTTCAGTAAAAAATAAAAAGAAGAATTGGATCTGCTTCTGACTCACCATGACTTGTTCTTAGCCCATTCACTGCCCCAGTTAGAAGTTGGAACTGTTGGAACATGTTGCCTTCAGGGTGCAGAGATCACTTCCCTGGGTGTTGGAGAGGCTGGAGCAATTTGGTCAACTGGGTGCAAAATGCACATCTGAGGCTCTAAGGCTCTGGCATTGGAAGAGCTAATGTATTCAGCTGTGTGCATGCGTGTCAACTCACAAGACCTCTCAGGTGAGGAAACATGAAGCAGTGTTGGTCTTAAGCAAAAAATTAGGGGAAGTCGTCTACTCTGAAATGCTTCCTGTAACAAGAAGTTAATTTAGACACACTGAAATCCCCTCTTTTGAGTCCTTGAAGAGGTGTGTGTGTGTGTGTGTGTGTGTGTGTGTGTAACATGGGAGCCCAGTGGTGAGGATCTTGCCAATTTTAAACAACTGGCATCTTTATTTAGCTGTTAAATTCCATATCCCCACCAAGAGCCAACTCTGCAGACACCAAGCCCTCCAGCATCTGGTTTCTTAAAGTCCTGGGACGCATACACACTTTCTGGTGAAAGTCAGCATTTTGCCAAAATGCCAGAAATCATTCTCAAACTCCAGAGACTCTTCCTGAAATCTGCTTCTTTAATTTAGGGGCCTCAGAGCAGCTCACTGTAACGGCCCCCCCTTCGTCCTGTACCTGCAGAAACCATGCGTTCGAACTTCATACCTCTCATTCTGCCAGGTGGCCTCCATCACCCTGCAGGGCTCTGGGCTCCCCTTCATAATGGCTCAGCTGTCTTGTTTTCTTTTCTCTGACCAATGATATAAATGCACAAATATTGTGGAAATTTCAACTTCTGTTCGTAGTTGTCTTAATTCTCATTTACAGAATGTTTCCTCCTTCTAACTTATCATACCCAAAAACTGATCATTGGAGTCCACATTTACTTGCGTAATTCCAAATATATAGGCCTACATAACCTCACGTATTATTGATCCTTTTATCTCAAAGACGAAGAGACCAGGGCCTGGAGAAATTGTGACCTTCCCGGGCTAGGTCACCACATTTCTAGTAGGTGAGAGGGTGTCTTAACTCCAGATTTTCTGACCCTGGTCTAGTGCTTTCCTCAGTCCCATTTGGCCCTAGACTGGATTTGAGGGCATAGAAATGAAATGTCACCCACATCCTGATATCCTATGAGGCAATGTGCTCCGCTAAGACCCAACATTTTGTCCTGAATTCTTTCCCGTTGGGTAATCAGTAGTTTCCCATTATTCCTGCCAGTGAGGACAGGTGAGGGCTGTGTGACCTCGTGCAGGTGAGGGAGGGACTGGGGCCCCCTTGTCAATGTTTGTGCCTTATAAACCCTCTCACCATTGTCCCAGACCTCGTCAGGGTTCTGAAACCCCGTGGTTATCCTCTGGGGTCTCTTGAGTTAACAGAGCAGATCTGTGACTGCTTAAAAAGGAGAAGTGGTTTTCTCTTTGAGAAACGGAGTCCACTAGGTTACCAAGGAAAGGACAGGAGGCAGGGACCAGAGGATGGGGGAGTTGAGATTGTTCAAATTAGGAAGTGGTTATTCATGCTTAGGGTCCAGGATCTGATGATCAATCATGTGCATGCGTGTGTGGTAGGGTGTGTGGACGAAAACTTCTGAAGCCCCCAAAGATAAATGACTGTTGCTAACGGGGTGAGTTAGCTACTAATTAGCCAATCAGTGATGCTTTGAAATGGAACTGTCCAGGTAGTTTTCACACAGGTCTGAGTATATTTTAACCTTTCTTTGGGGTTTGATACTTTTTGGTGCCTCAGGGTGACCAGGCAGAATGACATTTCATTTTGTAGCTTTAGATGATAGGGGATGCATGACACAGTCTACAGAAAAGTGCTCAAGAAATGTTAGTTGTCTCTGAAATGGACACATCTGACAAACGACAGGAAGATCCCTGATGGTAAGTCATGGCTGTCACATATTACAATCAATGCAGGTGTGCAAATGTTCACACACAACTCAGAGACAGAAACACACAGGCACGCACACAAACATACATGCTTTCTCACATACACACTCACACACACAACATATGCCCTCACAGTCACACATATACACACTCACTCTCCTACTTACATGCGCCCACACACAATATACCCAGGCACTCACAGTCACACATATACTTCACTTACACTCACACATAGGCACATATATACACTCTCACGCATATTCTCCCACACACTCCCACACCCTCATGTTACCCTACTATAAACTCACACACAGAGACACACACAACACTTACACACATGGTCACACATACACATATACCCACACTCACACACTTACAGACATGCCCACACAATATCCTCACATGTGTACACTCACGGCCACAGGTACACTCCTTCACATACACACACATTCTCCCACACACACAAGGTCACACATTCACACACATATCAGAACACACACAAATACTTCACATACACTTTCATACACACCTATGTATATACACGGATACACTCACATATTCTCATGCAAACTCAAACATACAGACACACACTCATGCATACACTCACTCATACACATATCTTCACACACACATTCACACATGCACTCATTCTCAAAAGTCAGGCTGAGCCCAGGCTCCCCATGGCCACCTTGATGAGTTTTCCACTACATGTGCTTTGTGATTTCTGTCGGCACTTTTAGAACTCATCCTCATACGGTAATTTTCCTCAGATGTTCCAATTCAAACCATCTATCTTTCCAAGGAGATTCCTGGCATGTGTATACAATAAAACATGGCTGGAATAATAGGACAGTGGATCCTCTGGGGAGAGAGGACAGTAAAGATTTGACAAGGACCTACTCTATAGCACAGGGAACTCTGCTCAATATTCTGTAACAACCTAATAGGGAAAAGAATTTGAAAAAGAATAGGTACATGTATATGTATAACTGAATCACTTTATTGTGCACCTGAAACTAACACAACATTGTTAATCAACTGTAGTCCAATATAAAATAAAAAGTTAAAAAACACAAAAAAACCCAAAACAAAACAACAGAAAAATGAAGCAGAGGGAAGATACCCTGCGTGTCCCTGAATGACGGCCAGATGGAAAGCCTTATCGCAGGACCACTTCCGGGGGAGTAACTGGGAGCAAGTTCTTCAGCTTTGCCAGTCTCAGTTACTGCTTTGTAATAAGGGTTTCCTGGGGCCTGCCATAGTCATTTTTAGAAATATTGGGGGAGTTGAAGGTACAATGCATGTACAAAGAACTTGTCCATAGCAAAATGCAACAGTGCCAGGAGGAGGGAGAAGATATTAAGCAGGAATAATTATTCAAGAGCAAATCTCAGAGCTTACCATTAAAAATGTGTCACCTTTCAATTTGTCATCAAATATTTAATGAATTTATATTTCTAAAAATTGTCAAATTGTCGATTCCCTTCCGAGCCTCTCTTAAACATTCTCACTGTAAAGCTTAAATCCCCCAGAATTTCTTGGCCAGGGTCCCCTCACATTTTGGAGCTGCTGTCTTTACTTTACTGTCTCATTCCACACCAGCCCTAGAAATTAATGAGACATGGATGGAAATCGTTCTTTCCAGAAATCGCCTATTCTCAACTTTCAGCTGACAGACGGTGAGGACATGCTTTTATCTACTAGAAAGAACACACTGTTTGAATAACACTGTGCTCAGACAGAGCACAGGCACCAGGTATGTCACAGGAGAGGCAGGTGGCCATGCTCATCCTTGAAGGACTAATGGAAGAGACAAGAATCAGATTCTGAAAGACAGCTGTGCCCTTCGTGAGCTGAAGCGCCAGTTACAGAGCACGAAACCCTCGGTGGTGACTCTGCAGAGCGATGCCTTAGCATCCCTCATCCTGAGGGCATTGCTGAGTGCCCTAGGTGGGAATGGATTTCTGACGCTTCACTGGCTCACTGATGCCGTGAGTTGGTGACACTGTGGGGCAAGCAGAGATACTTGGTATGATCCATTGGAAGTAGGTCCACAGCCAGAAGGGGCAGCCCCGTCACTGAAAGATCTACTTTAGATGAGGGCTTAGAAGGTGTCTGCACACAGAGGAGGAGAGAGAAGAGAGACTGGACATGGGAGCAGGAAGTAGCTCTATGAGCGGAGTCACTGAAGAATCCTGAAGCGGTGGTTTCTAGGAGCAAAGGCTCATGATTGAGCAAGATGCCGTGGAGCCAGGAGGAAAGGACAGTGGATGTTAATCAGCTCGTTGGAACCACAGAACCTGAGCTCCCCAAATCAGGACTAGAGGCATGATCTAGACACTTGAGCCCATAGAAAATGGATGAGTTTTTCTACTGTGACTATTCAAGTTTTGATATTTGTTAGGTGTTTGGAATACCTTGGACACTGCACGGAACACGAGCTGCATGCTCCTGGGGGCGGCTGGCCAGTGTGCTCCTGGATGAAGTAAGTCGGCCAGGGCTGTGAACACATGATCACTCCCACTTTCTTGTCATTCAATCCTGTGAAACGAAGGACGCTACTTCCACTTTGCAAGTGAGCCTCAGAATTTGTGTCCCCTACCTGGAAAATGACCAAGAAGGAATTTGCCCACTCAGTGCAATTTTAAATTTCACTCCTCCATCCCTTGTCTTGTGCTTCATTAAAGAAGAATTACTCCGTTTGTGGGGGAAGATGGCATCTGAAACAAGGCACCGAGCTAACTCGACTTCTGGCTGGTTAAATCCTTGACGTGATTTTTCCCTCATTATTTGCTTTTCTTTAAGAGGCGAAAGGGCCGAACCAAAATGAAGTCTTCATTATGTTCTGTTTACACGGGAAGAAAAGTATTTTAAAATTTGCGTTATTAGAAAAATATTTCTGTAAAGAATTCTCATTCTCGTTTATGCGTTGGGGGAGCGGGTGCTATTTGCACATCCTCACCACTAGATGGCGATGTCTGAGCGCCGAGCCGAGCCCTGGGCGGTGGGCTCCAACTCCAGCAAGGCCCCTGGGATGCTGCGTGGTCTGGTCCGCTGGTCAGCGGTCAGCACATTTCCTGCACCTAAAATAAACCAAGGAGATTTGAAGCTCCTGATACTTTTTATCCATGTCTGAAGCCCAGCTCAGCTCCAGCCTCTACCCCTGCTTGAGAAACTTAGCAGTGTCTTCTCCTACCAATAGGACTAAAGTCACATACCGTCCCCCTCATACTTTATAGCATGTGTGGCATGTTCATGGCCCATCTGAGCAGCCCACGTGGATGTGATGATGGGGCTGCTGTGCTGTGCCTGGTGGGGACCCGGCCCTCCTTCCCAGCCGTGACCGGCTTCACTTCCCTGCTTCATTTTGGCTGGGGCTTTCCATGTTTGTTTCTGTTTCACCTGCCCACCACAGACACATCCAGTCTACACCTGTCTGTCTGCCCTTCCTCCCAGTCGCGCCGTGCACTGGGTTCTGTGGCAGGATTCTCCTGGCCGTTTTTCTCTGAACTCCTGCGGCCGGATGTGCAGGGCCTTGGAGTATGCAATCAGGCCCCGTGGCCCAGGAGTCTTGCTGAGGGACCTGGTGCTTCTGCATCCAAGGAGGTTCCTGCCTCTGACTCAGGGCATCCTGAAAAGGGGGCACTTCAGGACACCGAGGTCTGTAGAAGTCACTGTGCTTATCAAGCCGTGAGCCCTTCCAGTTCCCGCTACTGTACCACGTCCTGGTGGTGCCAGTGTAAGGGCAGATTCATGCCCTCCAGAAGCCAACGGTCTAGTCACAGAAAAAGGCAGAGATTCCCACAGGAACGTATGCTGGAGTAGAAGCACCTACAACCTGAGGAAGCAATGCAGAGGGAGGTCTGTCTGGGGGATTTGGGGAAAGGGCAAGACCTTGCAGGGGGAGGTGGGGCATCCGGGCACCCACCTCCTTGAAGGACCTCTCCCCTCCCCCTTCTTCCTCAGCGTTTCCTCTGCCTCCTGGGCTCACTTCCCTCCACAGTGATTAGTTGAGGAGGATGGAGGGGGGGTCCCCTTGAGTGAGGAGACCCAGAAACCCTGCCCCCTGGCTAACTTCCTATCCGCTTCTTTGACAGGAGGGTCTGAGTTGCTTCTCCGTGGTGGGGAGGGAAGACTGTGCTCTCTCTCTCTGGTCTGGGGCAGGGATCTTCACCTGGCTGTGCCCTAAGAATGTGGACATTCACTGTGCAGAGTGACCTTCCCAGACAGGCCTTGGTGCCCACATGGATAAGTTCCAGGACCTGGCTGCAGGTTTGGAAGGAGTCGAGCCACGTAGCTGCTTTGGTTCTAAGCGTCAGGTCGTGAGGCTAGAGGAAAGTTCTGTCCGCTGACCGGTCAGTTCCTTTGCTTCCCGCTAGGGCTGGGAAGACAAGATTTGATGGTGAAGAGTGTCCTTTGCTTGGCTTTCCTCTATGGATATCCTTCTCTGACAACGCGTCTTATACTCAACCTGGCAAATAATCTTTTCTTCTTTTATATGGTATGCCATTTCAGAGAATGTGTATTCATTTGTACTTTAAATCCAAATCTTTTAAATCAGGGGTCCCCGACCCCCGGGCCTTGGCCTGTTGGGAACTGGACCACACAGCAGGAGGTGAGTGCTGGACGGGCGAGGGGGACTTCATCTGGTGCTCCCCATGGCTTGCATTACTGCCTGAGCTATCCCTCCCACCTGTCCGTGGAAAAATTGTCTTCCACAAAACTGGTCCCTGGTACCAAAAATGTTGGGGACCGCTGTTTTAAATCATTCATTGACCAGAAAATTGGATAGATGGGTGTTAATTTGGGTGCTCTGTTGGATGGCCGGCAGCTGTGAGGCTGTTATAGGGTCCTCAGGTGCCTTCATATTCTGATCTGACCTTATACTCATTATCTGAATAGTAATGGGATGAAAATTGCAGGACCTGAGGGCAGAGACCGCTCAAATGTGTGCTCTTTCTCTGTGTTAGTTTGCCCTGTGCTGTACCCCCACCCAATGTGACGTGAGGTAGCACCCATGTTTTGGCCAGCTTGGGCCTGACAGTGGGGTTCTCCTACTAATGAAGGGCTGGGACCCCAAAAGAGCCACGCTTTCTGGGTGGGGGGCACAGAAGGTCTTGCCCGCAGCTGACCGGGGGGCTCAGGCAGTGCTACAGTGACTGTCCCAGCACAGCCTTTCGGTTCCTTTCTGAAGAGCGGGAATTGGGGGACCCTGGGGACATCCAAGTGCACGTTTCTTTTTAGGAAATCGACATACGGAGGGATTCATTTCTCCCTAGTCTGTCTATGGAAGTACCGGTACCCAAAAGGACAGACACACAAGATTTTTAAAATAAAGAAATGTCTCAGGCTCCATTTTGCATAGTTTTGTTTTTTAACAGACCTAGTAAAAATAACTGTAACCTTGCACTCCATACAAACACAGTTTGTCCAAATGAGTGAAAGCATGAGTGCGTAACCTGAGCGGTGGCTCATGGGGTGGGCGCATTCCCGGGGAGGTGTGGGCATCAGGGAGACCTGATGGCATGTTGCTGCCCCATGAGAGTGACAGGATCTGGGACCAAGGTTTTGAAGTTCAGTACCATCCTCACTGTGTAAGTAATCTTGGAAAATGTACCGAGCATGTTTGTTATCTGACAAAGCAGGTGATTATAACAAAAATGCCATTTAAAACAGCTATAGCTTTGGCATGCTCACCATTCCCAGTGCTAAGGACTTTCCGTTCATCAACTTATTTATTATAAACCCAAGAGGTACATGGGTCAGCAGGGCACAAGGTGAGGTTTGAACCCAGGATGGCTTTATCTCATAGGATGGTTGGGGTATTATTCATGTTTATGGAAGTAACTCAGGGGTGTGTGTGAATCTGTCTACCGCTGAAGGTACACAAACGTTCCTCAAGGAGAAAGGACAACGTGAGAATAAAGGGGCTCATGGTGTTCTTGATGTTGAATGAAGACCATGTTACTACATTCAATGAGACAGAGTCAAACAGCTAATGATCCCTCATACAGAAATACATTTGAAAGGGAGATCATGTTACATGATGAGCAGCAAGCCATCGATCACACTAAGTGCCGGGATATGGGAAAATTGCAAGAGATTGAAGAGTAAAAATCATATTAGCAGAAGGGGCCATAGGCCAAAGGAAATGGTAAGAAAATATAAAAATGAGTTCAAAGAACTAACTTTGAATAAGAGCTCACAAGAAACTGAAATTCCACTGCAGGTGTGGGGGAGAATGACACTTAGCCTACAGCGACGACAGTTTTTAATCTTTAGCAAATCTTGTAATTCTGTCTGGCTCAGTGCACCTCCCAGAAGACCCCGATAGAGAACATACCAGCCTTTTTTAACTTTTGAATTTCATATGTAAAATGTTCCTTCCTGGGGGGCATACACATCTTTCTCATTCCTTGTAAGGCAGGATGTGTGGACATCTGATCCTGCTGCTGGACATTTAGGTTTCTTCTAATTTGACCTCTGCAATGTTGGAACAGACATCCTCCTGCACACTTCGACATGGAATGCGTGAGTCAGTCGGTTGCACAGACTTCTAGAAACGGAATCTGTACCTTAAAGGTAACACATGCTTTATAGGTCTTCCAATTTGTTCTTCCAGAAGACTCAGATACTTTCTGCTTTAACCAACATGTGTCAGATTGTATGAATATTATCGATCATTTAAATTTTTGCGTATCTGAGGGAGAAAAATTCTCATTTTTATTTTAATCTGCATATTCTGAATTACGAGTGAGATGGGGCACATGTTTCATGGTTATTTGCTCCTTGCATTTCTTCTATGAATTTTTGTTCATATCCTTTGCCCCTTTTTCTATTGTAACGTTTCTATTTCTCTTACTGATTATAGGATATTTTTGCTGTGGAAATCTAGGATGGATTTAGGTTTTGTGGTTCCTAAAGCTTATCAAATATAGGGGATCATCCGTAAGAAAAATTATACAAAATTAGATAAGAATGTAACTATTTACTGCCAGCCCCTTGCCCGACCTTGGGATGAACCCACACAAGTAACTGGTCCCGAGCTTGAGCTGCCTTAGCTTGGGAATGAATCCGACTCTTCTACAAGTTACTCTTTTGTTATGTTTGTAGCAAATATCTACATTGTAAGGACACTGTGACTTTTGTGTTTGCAAATCTGCCAATAGTTTCCATTTTTAATGGCTGAGCTGATAACTTTACTTCTGGGATTGTGGCTTCTGTCCTTTGGGGATTTTGCAGGTTTCCTGGGGCATCGCTGTGCCTGGTTGGCTTCTGTGCCCATCCCCACTAGCGTAGCATGGGAATAATTGCGCTGAGCTTAAGTGGCCGGGGAAGAAAGTATATCGTATTTGCTCAGGATTGCAAGTGTCTAGTCCATAGCCATGAAAACTTCCCCATGCCCCTCCCACCCCTGGTACTTGTTGATTCTGAGTCTAGAATGGTTGGTTGTCTAGAAGGCTCAGTGCCCCTCCTCTGCCCAGATGCTGGGCTGTGAGTTCCCAGGCTTGTCTCTCATAGGTCTGTTGGCTGGTTGCCTCCCCAGAGTGCTATAAAAGTTTTGCTTGGCTAAAGGCTTTAGCTTCTATTTTCCAGCACTCTTACAGATTTTATAAAGATTTTTCTGTCAAAACAAGATTTCCATCAGGTGGCTGTGCGTTTCAGACTGTCATTAGAGCAGCTCTTCTCTGGATTTGACCTCCTTGGAGAGAGAGTAGGCAGGTTTCCTTTAGAAGAAGTGTTGGTTGGTTGAGTGGACCAAACCAGCGACTTTGAAAATTCTTTTACCGTAAAACACAGTTTATATTTTTATAGGAAATATATTTTATAACACAAGTTGGCACTTCTACTGCCATACACAGGATTGAAACAAGAGTCACAGAAGACGGCTTAACCCCTGGGGACCAGGCAGGCTGACGTTTGCCCTTTGGCTCCCCTCGCGTCCTCTTTCATCTTCTCATCTTTCTCTTCTGTTTATTTCATTTCATCTCAGAATGCTGGCTGCTGCCCATTAAAGGGAACTGACAATCACTGGTGAGCCGGGCCCTGCAGGCTGGTACGAGCAGCTCTGTGAGTGTAGAGTCCTTCCTGGAAAAGGGAGGTGGCCCTTCTGTCCCAGGACTCGGCCCCAGTGACTGACCAGGGAGCCCTCTGTCCGTTCCGTCCTCCCTGCTCTCTGTCCTGCAGCCTCCATTCTCCGTTTCCTCATACATGCAACCCACTGCCTTCCGGCTCCACAAGGCTGCCCCCCGGCCCCCGGATCAGGTGAGGGCCTCTCTCTTCTTTTGTGAGTCAATAAGAAGTTTTGAAAAGAGTCTAGATTTTTTTTTTCTCCTTTCCTTTAGTGCAAATTTTCGAAAAACAAGGAGCTCGGGAATTCCTTGGCAGTCCAGTGGTTAGGACTTGGTGCTTTCACTGGGCCCAGGTTCAATCCCTGGTCAGGGAACAAAGATCTCACAAGTTGTGTGGTGTGGTTAAAAAACAAAAACAAACAAGGAGCTTGATCTTCTAAGATTTCCTTATGGACTACAAGGCCCAGGAGCCTTAGCCCTGAGCCCTGAGGCTCACTGACATGAATTTACGTGGAGCTGGAGGAATGACTGGGAACGGTGGTGATGGGAAACGTGAATACAGGTCAGAAGCTTATGATGTCCGGGGTGATCCCGACTGCTTCGCTTACGTCATTCATCTTTACGACAATTACAAAAGTAATAAAGCCACGTGGAGTAGACAGCCTGGGAGCAGTGAGGGACCGGTGAAGGCTGAGAACTGGTGAGGTCAGTGGAAGCTCTTTAAAAACAAAGAGGGCAAACTCAGGCTCAACTTTCTTTTTTAAAACTTTAGACACTAAAAATATACAGCATTTTCATATTTTATTGTGTCTGCCATCCTCAAAAGGGAGCACAGAGCTGATAACTGATTGCTGTTTGAGGGGTGCAAGTGCTCTGACTCTTTCTCACTGCCTGACCAGCTCACCCTTGCACCCTGACCCCTGACCCCTGCAGCCATTGTCTCCTGTCCCACCCTGTCCATTCTCTCCAGTCTTAGCCTGGTTGTGCCTCTGCGGGTGGAGAGGGATTAGGGTGAGGAGGGGTTCTATTTTTTCTGAAAATCTGAGCAAGGAATTCTAATGTTTGTACGTACAACCAGGGCGAGTCTGGCTTGTAGGATGAGGTGACCAAGGATGGACAAGGTGAGGGAAAGGGCTCCACCACAACCCTACCTCCCGCCGGGTCCGTGATGTTCAGCAAGTTACTTCCATATCCTGAACCTTCCATGGTGTCTTCCTGTATAAAATGTGGGCCATAATCAGGGGTCCGAGTAAATTAGGAAGGTGGGAGCACCTGGCTCGGGGTCTGTAGTTACATAATAACACTGTTGTTCAGCAGCCCATGCACGTTAGAGGCCCCTGGCCATCCGGCTGCTTGGCCATTGCTGTTTCCCTGGGAGAACATCTAGGGGAGTTGCCCTCACCTAACTGGGCTGCTTCATCCCCCTGCTGGGGCTGCGGGAGCCCATCCTGGGATGAGGTACACGAGGTTCTTCACCCTCCAGTGTACTATACCAACCTGTTAGTGCTGATTTCTGTGCGTGAACATTCTTCTTTTCAGGCACTATACCAATGAGCATTTTGGGTTTTGGTCTCCAAACTCAAGTAAGAAAGCTGTGCTTCCTACAACCACGGGAAAGGCAGCCAGGATGCCTGCAGGGGAGGATGGCTCCAGGCCGAGCCACACGAGAGCCGTCCCGTCCCTGCCTGAAGAGTCCTCTCGAGTCAGGAGCCATCCAGCTCCAGCTCCAGACCAAACAGATTAGGAGGAACATAAGCAAAACTGTAGGATGCAGCACTGAAGTTCAGGGAAGGTCAAACCCCACTAGACAAATGTCCAGCTTCTCCAGTGTTTATTTAGTTTTACAGCATTGGCGGCACCAGCGGGGGATCAGCGAGGCA
Source organism: Lagenorhynchus albirostris (assembly GCF_949774975.1). Lineage (NCBI taxonomy): Eukaryota > Metazoa > Chordata > Mammalia > Artiodactyla > Delphinidae > Lagenorhynchus > Lagenorhynchus albirostris. The sequence goes on along the minus strand of NC_083102.1, from coordinate 98,395,550 downwards.
GACGGGGGTGGGAACTCTTCCTGTCCTTTCCTCTGCCCTTAGCAGGACATCCAGCTCCTCGAATTCAGTACGAGGGGGAACAGCATTTTCTGACCAAAAAAAAAACCTCTTAATAAAATAGAATCATCTCCTTAAACAGAAGGAAAAACCACATTGCAGCTAAGATTAAATACATTCTTACGATTTTTTATTTAGATGGGCAGCATAAACTCATATGATGTCATTTTTGTATACGTCCAAGATTTAGACTTAAGAAGGCTCTTTCATCTGGGTTATTGGTTCAGTCATTTAGCATACATATCCCATGAGTCTACTATGCGCCAGCCTCTGGGCTACAAGCTGGAGATTCAGTGCCCCTCTCCTCAGTAGGCCTTACCATAGTGGGGAAAACAGACATGGCAAATGATGTTACACTTTAGAGTGATGGGTATGTTTTGAATACAGAAAAGAAAACTACTAACTGTCTAAGGTTTGGGCAGCCTCCCAATTTGATAAGGGGTTAATATTCATATACAAACATAAATAAATATATTTACACATATTTATAAATATATATTTATATGAATATAAATATAAAGTATAAGTGTATATAAGGAACTCGTACAACTCAACAATTAAAACAAACAACCCAATTGAAAAACGGGCAGAGGACCCGAATAGATATTTTTCTAAAGAAGACATACAGATGGCCAACAGACCCATGAAAAGATGCTCAACATCACTAACTGTCAGGGAAATGCAAATGAAAACCATGAGGAAACCATGACGTATCACCTCACACCTGTTAGAAATGGCTATTATCAAAGAGGCTAGGAATTACATATGTTGGCAGAGATGTGGAGAAGAAGGAACACTTGTGCACCGTTGATGGGAATGTAAATTGGTGCAGTCACTATGGAAAACAGTATGGAGATTCTTCAAAAAATTAAAAAAACAAAAAAACTACCGTATGATCCAGCTATTCCGCTTCTGGGTATTTATCCGAAGAAAACAAAGACACGAATTAGGAAAGATATGTGCATCCCAATGTCATTGCAGCATTATTTACAATAGCCAAAATCTGAAAACAACCTAAGTGTCTATAAATGGATGAATGGTTAAAGAAGATGTGTATATATAAACAATGGAATACTATTCAGCTGTAAAAAAAGAATGGAATTTGGATGGAGTTTGAGGCTATTATGCTAAGTGAAGTAAGTCAGATGGAGAAAGACAAATGCTGTATGATTTCATTCAAATGTGGAATCTTAAAAAAAAAAAGCTCCCAAACAAAAAACACCAAAGAACAAACAAAATAAAACAAAAACAAACTCATAGATACAGAGAACAGATTTGTGGTTGCCAGAGGGGAAGGGGCTTGAGGGGTGGGCAAAATTGGTGAAGGTGGTCAACTATATGTTGATGAGTGGTAAGTAGACCTGTGATTGTGATCACAGTATAGCATATACAGACGTCAAACTATAATGCTGTACACCTGAAACTTACATAGGTGTGTGTATATATATTTATGGCTCATAGACTGAAATTCAAAGAACAATATGAATTCAATAAGTGAGAAAAGAACAGGAAGTGAGTATAGGCAGAGGAAAATGCATGTACTTTCCTCTGTGCATGCACAGGGTTTGAGATAAAAAGAGCAAGACATATTCATGGAAATTCCGGCACCTTGTATGCATGGAGTTGGGGTGCGTTTAAAGACGATTTGGGGGGTAAAGAGTGCACATAGAGGTGATTTCAATGCTGGGATGCAGCATAAAGTATTGGCTCTCAGGCCAAAGACCCTTACATTTATCCTGAGGGTAATGGGGAGGAGGTTGAGCTGTAGAAACGTAGAATTTCACATATGCCAAAGCATTTTAGGATACGTATTTTATTATGTATTTTATTAAGGAGGATCATTCTGGTTGCAGTGTAGATCAAGAAATGAGGTGTACTTGAGCTAGGGTGGTGGTAGAAAGAAAATGGGGAGGGGGCAGTGTGAGGGACACTGACCGTGTTAAGTTGATCCAACTCAATGGAAGGCTGGTTGGGGCAGGCAGGAGCCCTGCTTAGGTCTTGGGTTGAGGACCTGTTGCACAGCAACGCTCTTGGAGAACAAGGCAGTTTTCCCCACTCCTGAGGACCTGTTCCATGGTAATGCTCAGCTCACAGTTGGAGCTCAGGATTTTTTGCAAGGATCAAGGATACCTCAGGCTCAGGGAATATGGGAAGGTCAAGTGTGTGGGGAAAGAAAATAATGTGTGGACACGTGAGAGTTGAAGGTCCATCTGGCAGTAGGATGCGTCAACCTCTGCTCTGAGATCTCGAATAGGGAATTGTCAACATGAGGTGGTGGTTGGAAGCTGGTCTGGGAAGGGGCATGAAAGAAGAGACTCAGGCCAAGAGGGGGCAGGGGTTGCAGACTTAACTGAAGAGCCCAGGAAGCAGGAGAAAAATGAGGGAGATGTCTTTCAAAAGCTGAGAAAATAATAGATCTGTTAGGTTTTATTGATTCCAAGTAAAACAAAAGGTCCCTGGGTTACAGGCACAAATGAAATTTGATGCAGCGTGAGTAGCTCCAAGGTGGAAGAAACAGCTGGGAACCAGTTCCAGAAAGGGCAGAGATCATATTTAACTCAGTAAGGACAGTTTCATCAGGGTAGTAGGAAAAAGAGATTGCAGAAGGCAGAGGATTGGTGAGAAGTGAGGTAGTGAAGAGCTGATGCATAGCTTGCTGTGAAGGAAAAGATATCAAATACCTGGAAAGTGACTAAGGTTAATAGAGGTTGAAATTCTTTTTTCTTTTGTTTTTTTTAAGGTGGCTCTTTTGAACGTGTTTCTATTATGAGGGGAAGGACCAGAAGCAAGGAAGTAACTTTAGACCAAGCAGAACTGGGGATAAGTGGTTGAGTGGAGTTGAAGTCACAGAACCTATGAAAGCACCAGCCAGGAAGGAAGGAGGATGTCCAGTCCCTGAGCCCGGAAACCCTGGGCAGATGAACACCGTGAATGGACTGTGTTCAGAGAAGTAAGTGCTACTTCAGAGTCTCCAGTTTTCATTATCTGATATTCTCTTCACAAATAGTTAACTCTTCTTCATTTTATAGTAAGATTAAGGAACATTCCCAGGTTTGTACAACTAGTAATGATAGAAGTAGTGTATTCAGTCAAATGTCCTTTGGCTTCAAATCCAGTGACTTTTCAGAAACTAAGCAAAATGTTACGGCAGTAAGCATGTGGCGTGTGTGTGTGTGTGTCTGTGTGTGTGTGCACCTATTACATGTACTATTGACAATTCACAAAAATTCATTTTCACAGGGCTTATTTTTTTCACTTTTTCTTTGAAACCATCTTCCATATTTATGCCCAAACAAGCTTTCTAAACCACAGCTCTGATCAGACTCCATCACTGGCCTAAAAACTGTGGGTAGTCTCCCATTGCCTGAAGAATCAAGCCTTAATCATGCAATATGGCCCCAAGATCCTGTGCAATCTGGTCTATAGCCTATGTTTCCAACCTAACTCAGGATCATCTTGCCCTTCTGAGGAATTAAAAGGGCATCCGTTCCTCAAAACACCCTATACTGTTTGGCAGAAGTCTGTCATAATATACTTATTTAAAAAAAATAATTTTATTGTGATATAATTTACATACCAAGATTTCACCCATTTTAGGTGTAACTTGATGATTTCAGTACATTTATGGAGTTGTGCAGCCATTAGCACAATCTAAACACTGGTGTTTTATTATTATTTTTTCTTGTTTACTTTTATTTTACTTTTTAACATTTTGAAGAGTGTGGCCATTTATTTTTTTATTTTTAACATCTTTATTTGAGTATAATTGCTTTACAATGGTGTGTTAGTTTCTGCTTTATAACAAAGTGAGTCAGCTAAACATATACATATATCCCCATATCTCATCCCTCTTGCGTCTCGCTCTTACCCTCCCTATCCCACCCCTCTAGGTGGTCACAAAGCACCGAGCTGATTTTGCTGTGCTATGCGGCTGCTTCCCACTAGCTATCTATTTTACATTTGGTAGTGTATGTATGTCCATGCCAACTCTCACTTCGTCCCAGCTTACCTTTCCCCCTCCCCATGTCCTCAAGTCCGTTCTCTACGTCTGCATCTTTATTCCTGTCCTGCCCCTAGATTCTTCAGAACCAATTTTTTTTTTTTTAGATTCCATATATATGTGTTAGCATACTGTATTGTTTTTCTCTTTTTGACTTACTTCACTCTGTATGACAGACTCTAGGTCCATCCACCTCACTACAAATAACTCAATTTCATTTCTTTTGATGGCTGAGTATATTCCATTCCATTGTATACATGTGCCACATCTTCTTTATCCATTCATCTGTCGATGGACAGTTAGGTGCCTTCCATGACCTGGCTATTGTAAATAGAGCTGCAATGAACATTTCGGTACATGACTCTGTTTGAACTATGGTTTTCTCAGGGTATATGCCCAGTAGTGGGATTGCTGGGTCATATGGTAGCTCTCTTTTTAGTTTTTTTAAAGGAACCTACATACTATTCTCCATAGTGGCTGTATCAATTTACATTCCCACCAACAGTGCAAGAGTGTTCCCTTTTCTTCACACCCTCTCCAGCATTTATTGTTTGTAGATTTTTTGATGATGGCCATTCTGACTGGTGTGAGGTGGTATTTCATTGTAGGTTTGATTTGCATTTCTCTAATGATTAATGATGTTGAGCATCCTTTCATGTGTTTGTTGGTTATCTGTATATCTTCTTTGCAGAAATGTCTATTTAGGTCTTCTGCCTATTTTTGGATTGGATTGTTTGTTTTTTTTTGATATTGAGCTGCATGAGCTGATTGTATATTTTGGAGATTTGTCAGTTGCTTCATTTGCAAATATTTTCTACAATTCTGAGGGTTGCTTTGTGTCTCGTTTATGGTTTCCTTTACTGTGCAAAAGCTTTTAAGTTTCATGAGGTCCCATTTGTTTATTTTTGTTTTTATTTCCATTTCTCTAGTAGGTGGGTCAAAAAGGATCTTGCTGTGATTTATGTCATAGAGTGTTCTGCCTACATTTTCCTCTAAGAGTTTTATAGTGTCTGGCCTTACATTTAGGTCTTTAGTCCATTTTGAGTTTACTTTTGTGTATGGTGTTAGGGAGTGTTCTAATTTCATTCTTTGACACGTAGATGTCCAGTTTTCCCTGCACCACTTATTGAAGAGGCTGTCTTTTCTAAATTGTATTTTCTTGCCTCCTTTTTCAAATATAAGGTGACCATATGTGTGTGGGTTTATCTCTGGGCTTTCTATCCTGTTTCATTGATCTATATTTCTGTTTTTGTGCCAGTATCATACTGTCTTGATTACTGTAGCTTTGTAGTATAGTCTGAAGTCAGGGAGCCTGATTCCTCCAGTTCTGTTATTCTTTCTCAAGATTGCTTTGGCTATTCAGGCTCTTTTGTGTTTCCATACAAATTGTGAAAATTTTTGTTCTAGTTCTGTGAAAAATGGCAGTGGTTGTTTGATAGGGATTACATTGACTCTGTAGATTGCTTTGGGTAGTATAGTCATTTTCACAATGTTGATTCTTCCAATCCAAGAACATGGTATATCTCTCCATCTGTTTGTATCCTCTTTAATTTCTTTCATCAGTTCTTATAGTTGTCTGCATACAGGTCTTTTATATCCTTAGGTAGATTTATTCCTAGGTATGTTATTCTTTATGTTGCAATGGTAAATGGGAGTGTTTCCTAAATTTCTCTTCCAGATTTTTCATCATTAGTGTATAGGAATCCAAGAGATTTCTGTGCATTAACTTTGTATCCTGCTACTTTACCAAATTCATTGATGAGCTCTCGTAGTTTTCTGGTAGCATATTTAGGATTCTTTATTTAGTATCATGTCATCTGCAAACAGTGACAGCTTTACTTCTTTCCGATTTGGATTTCTTTTATTTGTTTTCCTTCTCTGATTGCTGTGGCTAAAACTTCCAAGACTATGTTGAATACTAGTGGTGAGAGTGGACAACCTTGTCTTGTTCCTGATCTTAGAGGAAATGGTTTCAGTTTTTCACCATTGAGAGCAATGTTGGCTGTGGGTTTGTCATATATGGCCTTTATTATGTTGAGATAAGTTCTCTCTCTGCCTACTTTTTGGAGGGTTTTTATCATAAATGTGTGTTGAATTTTGTCAAAAGCTTTTTTCCATTTAGAGAGATGATCATATCGTTTTTCTCCTTCAAGTTGTTAATGTGGTTTATCACATTGATTGATTTGCTTATGTTGAAGAGTGCTTGCATTCCTGGGATAAACCTCACTTGATCATGGTGTATGATCCTTTTAATGTGCTGTTGGATTTGGTTTGCTAGTATTTTTCCATCTATGTTCGTCAGTGATATTGCCCTGTAGTTTTCTTTTTCTGTGACATCTTTGCCTGGTTTTGGTGTGAGGGTGATGGTGGCCTCATAGAATGAGTTTGGGAGTGTTCCTCCCTCTGCTATATTTTGGAAGAGTTTGAGAAGGATAGGGGTTAGCGCTTCTCTAAATGTTTGGTAGAATTCACCTGAGAAGCCATCTGATCTTGAGATTTTGTTTGTTGGAAGGTTTATAGTCACAGTTTCAATTTCAGTGCTTGTGATTGGTCGGTTTGAATTTTCTATTTCTTCCTGGTTTAGTCTCAGAAGGTTGTGTTTTCTAAGAGTTTGTCCATTTCTTCCAGCTTTTCCATTTTGTTGGCATATAGTTGCTTGTAGTAATCTCTCATGATCCTTTGTATATCTCCAGGTCAGTTGTTACTTCTCCTTTTTCATTTCTAATTCTATTTATTTGAGTCTTCTCCTTTTTTATCTTGATGAGTCTGGCTAGTGGTTTATCAATTTTGTTTATCTTCTCAAAGAACCAGATTTTAGTTTTATTGATCTTCGCTATTGTTTCCTTCATTTCTTTTTCATTTATTTCTGATCTGATCTTTATGATTACTTTCCTTCTGCTAACTTTGGGGTTTTTTTAATTCTTCTTTCTCTAATTGCTTTAGGTGTAAGGTTAGGTTGTTTATTTGAGATGCTTCTTGTTTCTTGAGGTAGGATTGTATTGCTCTAAACTTCCCTCTTAGAACAGCTTTTGCTGAATCCCATAGCTTTTGGGTCGTCGTGTTTTCATTGTCATTTGTTTCTAGGTATTTTTTGATTTCCTCCTTGATTTCTTCAGTGATCTCTTGGTAATTTAGTAGTGTATTGTTTAGCCTCCATGTGTTTGTATTTTTTACAGTTTTTTTTTCCTGTAATTGATATCTAGTCTCATAGAGTTGTGGTCAGAAAAGATACTTGATACAATTTCAATTTTCTTAAATTTACCAAGGCTTGATTTGTGACCCAGGATATGATCTATCCTGGAGAATGTTCTATGAGCACTTGAGAAGAACGTGTATTTGTTGTTCTTGGATGGAATGTCCTAAAAATATCAATTAAGGCCATCTTGTTTAGTGTATAATTTAAATCTTGTGTTTCCTTATTTATTTTCATTTTGGATGATCTGTCCATTGGTGAAAGTGAGGTGTTAAAGTCCCCTACTATGATTTTGTTACTGTAGATTTCCCCTTTTATGGCTGTTAGGATTTGCCTTATGTATTGAGGTGCTCCTATGGTGGGTACTTAAATTTTTACAATTGTTATATCTTCTTGTTGGATTGATCCCTTGATCATTATGTAGTGTCCTTTTTTGTCTCTTCTAATAGTCTTTATTTAAAAGTCTATTTTTTCTGATATGAGAATTGCTACTCCAGCCCTCTTTTGATTTCTATTTGCATGGAATATCTTTTTCCATCCCCTCACTTTTAGTCTGTATGTGTCCCCAAGTCTGAAGTGGGTCTCTTATTGACAGCATAGATATGGGTCTTGCTTTTGTATCCATTCAGCCAGTCTATGTCTTTTTGGTTGGAGCATTTAATCCATTTACATTTAAGGTAATTACTGATATATATGTTCCTATTACCATTTTCTTAATTGTTTTGGGTTTGCTATTGTAGGTCTTTTCCTTCTCTTGTGTTTCCTGCCTAGAGAAGTTCCGTTTGCATTTGTTGTAAAGCTGATTTGGTGGTGCTGAATTCTGTTACCTTTTGTTTGTCTGTAAAGTTTTTAACTTCTCCATTGAATCTGAATGAGATCCTTGCTGGATAATCTTGGTTGTAGATTTTTCCCTTCATCACTTTAAATATGTCCTGCCACTCCCTCCTGGCTTGCAGAGTTTCTCCTGAAAGATCAGCTGTTAACCTTATGGGGATTCCTTTGTGTGTTATTTATTGCTTTTCCCTTGCTGCTTTTAATATTTTTTTCTTTGTATTTAATTTTTGATAGTTTGATTAATATGTGTCTTGGTGTGTTTCTCCTTGGATTTATCTTGTACGGGACTCTCTGCACTTCCTGGACTTGATTGACTATTTCCTTTCCCATATTAGGGAAGTTTTCAACTATAATCTCTTCAAATGTTTTCTCAGTCCCTTTCTTTTTCTCTTCTTCTTCTGGGAACCCTATAATTCGAATGTGGTGCTTTTAATGTTGCCCCAGAGGTCTCTGAGACTGTCCTGAATTCTTTTCATTCCTTTCTCTTTATTCTGCTCTGTGGTTGTTACACTATTTTATCTTCCAGGTCACTTATCCGTTCTTCTGCCTCATTTATTCTGCTATTGATTCCTTCTAGAGAATTTTTAATTTCATTTAATGTGTTGTTCACCATTGTTTGTTTACTCTTTATTTCTTCTAGGTCCTTGTTAAATGTTTCTTGTATTTTCTCCATTCTATTTCCAAGAGTTTGGATCCTCTTTACTATCATTACTCTGAATTCTTTTTCAGTTAGACTGCCTATTTCCTCTTCATTTGTTCGGTCTGGTGGGTTTTTACCTTGCTCCTTCAACTGCTGTGTGTTTCTCTGTCTTCTCATTTTGTTTAACTTACTGTGTTTGGAGTCTCCTTTTCACAGGCTGCTGGTTTGTAATTCCCATTATTTTTGGTGTTTGCCCCCAGTGGCTAAGCTTGATTCAGTTGGTTTTGTACGTTTTCTGGTGGAGGGGACTGGTGCCAGTGTTTTGGTGGATGAGGCTGGATCTTGTCTTTCTGGTGGGCAGAACCACATCCGGTGGTGTATTTTGGGGTATCTGTGACCTTATTATGATTTTAGGCAGCCTCTCTGCTAATGGGTGGGGTTGTCTTCCTGTCTTGCTAGTTGTTTGGCATAGGGTGTCCAGCACTGTAGCTTGCTTGTCATTGAACGGAGCTGGGTCTTAGCATTGAGATGGAGATTTCTGGGAGAGCTTTCGCCGTTTGATATTACATGGAGCTGGGAGGTCTTTGGTGGACCAATATCTTGAACTCGGCTCTCCCACCTCAGTGGCACAGACCTGACACCCGGACGGAGCACCAAGACCCTTTTGGGAAGTTTGAGGTCTTCTGCTAGTGTTCAGTAGGTGTTCTTTAGGAGTTGTTCCACATATAGATGTATTTCTGATGTATTTGTGGGGAGGAAGATGATCTCCACATCTTTTTCTCCGCCATCTTGAAGGTCTTCAACATGAGTGTTTTAGAATACTTCCAATACCTGAAAAATATTCTTTGTTCTTGTTTGCAGTAAATCCCTATTCTTGTCATTTCATGTAAATGAATCATGCAATATGCAGCTTGCATCTGATATCTAGTAAAATATTTTTGAGGTTTATTCATATAATATGTACCAGTGGTCCATTTCTATTTTATTGCTAATTGTATTCTATTATATTTGATATTCATACTAATAAAGCATATTGTATTTATGCATTTACAAGTTGATGGACATTTGGACTACTTGTACATTTTAGCCATTATGACTAACATGGCTATGATCATTTGTATACAAGTTTTTGTTTGTACATATGTTTTCATTTCTCATTTCATTTCAAATTCTCTTGGAGTGGAATTTCTAGGTCATAGGGTAAATTCATGTTTAACATTGTAAGAAACTTTCAAACTGTCTTCCAAAGTAGCTGCTCCTTTTACATTCCCACCGCAATGTTTAAGAGCTCCAGTTTCTCCACATCCTTACCAACACTTGTTATTATCTGTCTTTAATATTATCATAGTTATCCTAATGGGTACATAGTGTTATATCATTCCAGTTTGCATTTTCGAAAATACTAATGATGTTGTCCATCATGTTTTGTTGATCTATGTGTCTACCCCTCAAACAATACTACAGTGTCTTGATTACTGTAACTATATAACAAGCCTTAATATTAGGAAGAATGTTTCCTCCACTTTATTATTCTTCATCAAGATTGCTGTAGCCATAGAGTCTGTGGCTTTTCATACATATTTTAGAATAAACCTGTCTATGTCTAGGAAAACCTTGCTCAGATTTTGTAGGAATTGCATGAAAACTGTGGTTCATTTTAAGGAGACGTGTCATCTTTACTCTTCCAATCCATGAACACAGTATGTATCTCCATTTATTTAGGTTTTCTTTGAGCTCTTTCATTAGCACTTTGTAGGTTTCAGTGTACAAGTCCTGGACATGCTTGTTAGATGTACACCTGTTTCATTTTTCTTGGTTGTTATAATTGTATTTTGATTATGGTTTCCATGTGTTGGGTGGATTTATGTCCTTATTCATGGGTGTGGCATCCTGGTGGGGAGGAAGGACTATGAGGAGGATGTAGGGAGAAGATGTGCACTCAGGTCCTGCCTTTGCCTCTTTCCCCTCTGTGATCCTGGGTAAGTCACTGACGCTCAGGTGATGATTAATACCTACCTCACAGGAGTCGTCACAGGACAACCCAAATTCTATTTAAAATGCAACCAAGTATTGGTGCTTCTGTCCTTATCAGACTGGTATACTTTCCACTTTTAATAGCTATCCACATATTAATAAAAAAACCTTTGATATGCCACTTTGTAAATGAAGGGCAAGGATCATGAAACCTGGCTTAGGAAGATAAAGCAAAACAAAATGAACTGTATCATGACATGCATAAGAAATATAAGTTTGGAGGAAAGTAGCAATGAAATGATGGATAGAAGAGGACTGAGCAACACAGTAGTGGGTGAGATGCCTGTACAGGATCAGCAGCCAGTGAGAAATTCAGTTTTGGGAGTGAGAAAAGAACCACAGAATAAAAACATATCTAATATTCAAGTTTAATTTCTTTTACTATTTATTTATTTATTTATTTATTTATTTTTGGCTGTGTTGGGTCTTTGTTTCTGTGTGAGGGCTTTCTCTAGTTGCGGCAAGCGGGGGCCCCTCTTCATCGCAGTGCACGGGCCTCTCACTGTCGTGGCCTCTCTTGTTGTGGAGCACAAGCTCCAGATGCGCAGGCTCAGTAGTTGTGGCTCAGTTGCTCCGTGGCATGTGGGATCTTCCCAGACCAGGGCTCGAACCCGTGTCCCCTGCATTGGCAGGCAGATTCTCAACCACTGCACCACCAGGGAAGCCCCAAGTTTAATTTTTAAAAATCTCCTTTTTTTTTGCTGTTTAGTGCTGCGTTGTTGCCCTCCACTGTCACTGAAAACAAAATTCATTAAAATCTGGAATCCACAGATGCTCTATGTGGATGGGCAGTAGACTGGGATCGAGAATGGACAAGAGGAGAGATGAGCCACACCCTTTGGGAGATGAAAATAAAAGTTCAGTTTAAAATAAGGAAATTGGAGCTGAGTAGGGTAAGCCATCAGGAAGTGACAAAAATCTTGGAGAAAGCAGGGATTCATGCCAGTTTAATGTGGACCTCGTAGGACAGACAACATGACATTAATTGGCACCTGTGTTTTCTAAGACACGCGTGACAAGTGTGGGTGGATGTGCTCCCCTCAGCACGTCCTACCGTGGTTGGAGAGTCATGACGTCCCAGAGCACATGCCTGAGCTTGATGGCGGTGACCAGGTTCCTCAACTGTAGTATGGGACAATGTATATACTGACTTTAGAAGAGTGTGTTGAGACATAGATTTGTACAGTGCTTCACACATATACGTGCTTAAAACCTCTTGACTGTGGCTTATGTTAAAACTGGGTTTAAGTCCCAGGGACATATGTTACTGAGCATCTTCCAGCTCCTGGAGGAATGCCTGGCACACAGCAAACAGTAAGGATGTGTGCAGAGAATGGACTGAATGGATAAACGTGGGTAATTTCTGCCAAATATTTAATCCTCAGTATCTTCGTCGGATGACTCAAGTCTATCATTCTAAGCAGGCAATAAGTTGAATACTGTAAACATTCTTTTAAAATTCCCAAATCCGTTTACATGAACCAGCCAAAACCCTCTGAAAATACTGTCATGAGGGATAGGGGAGGAAAGAATGCTCAGGATCATCTCAAAGTACCTGCAGAATATTGTCCTTACAATGGTCCCCTTCTACACTAATGCTTCCCAGCTGCTCTGTGCACAGGTTCCACGAGAAGACATGGTGAAAATGTCTAGGAAGCTAGAAATCACCTCTACTCAAGGGAAATGCTTGAATGCATTTAGCATCGCCGTCTTTGCAGACCGGTATCTTGCTGGCTGTCCAAGGTCCCAGAGAGACAGTCACTGGTAAATGAGTCAAGCAAAGTGTCCTGTAAGCCAGGAGATAAGTAAAGTTGCCTAATACAAACCAGGCCTTTGACATTTGTTATTTAGATTTAGAGGTTCTTTTCATGGTCAAAATATTTGCATTTCCTTCAGATGCCTTCCAAGAGAGTTTATCTTAACATTGAGGCTAGCTGGAGTTTCAAGTAGAGCAAAGATTAGGGTCACACAGAGCAGTCTCGGTCTCTTCTCAAACAGCTTTTGCGAAGCAGCAGCTGTGGTATCATCGCAAGAGGCCTGACCATAGAGGAGCAGCAGAGGGTATGGGTGGAATGTGGCCATTAGCGAGCCCCTTAGCCACTCTGGGCCTCGCTTCCAGCAGGACAGCCAGGGCTCTCTGATTTCCATGTCTGTGAGCATCACGAGTGGTGGGAGAAGGGATGACTAGTGTGAGAACTGTAATTGGTGACTGCCTGCAGGGTGCGTGCCAACGGGGGGGGGGGCAAACTCTCATCACATACTTTTCTAATTTAATCCTGAGAACAACCTGGTGAAGTAGATCACAACGGAGTGGAAGTTTTACAGGTGAGGAGAGAGTTCAAAGGTCCATCGGAGGTGGGTGGGTCGAAATCATCCAGGTTCACATGGGCGCAGTGATTTGGAAGCCCACACTGGATGAAAAAAAATCATGGAGAAGTCATTCCATCCTCTCAGATTCCTTTTTTTTTTTTTTGCGGTACACGGGCCTCTCACTGCTGTGGCCTCCCCTGTTGCGGAGCACAGGCTCCGGACACGCAGGCTCAGCGGCCATGGCTCACGGGCCCAGCCGCTCCGCGGCATGTGGGATCTTCCCGGACTGGGGCACGAACCCGTGTCCCCTGCATCGGCAGGCGGACTCTCAACCACTGCGCCACCAGGGAAGCCCTCAGATTCCATTTTTAATTGAAGTGAAATGACCATAAAATGCATGAGCTTCAATCTGCATCTCTTTCTAAGTGGTTCAGCATTATGTCATTGACAACTGATTTTTTTCATGTTCAAAAATTGACTTGGGTCTGGCCTTTTAACTTTCCTACAATAGGGTGCCAATTTTTACTCTGCCCATATAATAGAATCCACCAGTTTCCATTAAAATGCATTAATTTAGCTTGTTTTTTTTAAAAGAAAATCCTAAATAAAGAACTGGCTCACCCCAAAGTCCTAGCATTCTCAAAGAAACTGACTTTGGCTGGATCCATCTTATCTGCCTCTTTTCTTCAGGCAGGAGAAAACACACCACCACAGTAACGTGCTCTTCAGAGCCTGAGTTTTTCTCATGTTTCACAAAAGCGACCCAGGTTGCCCTCCTGGACTGTGAAGCGTGGAGTCAGGAAGTTGGGGGCCTGGCACAACCCAGAGTCAATGTTCTATGGTCCTGCCCAGGCTGGAGGCCAATTTTCCAGCCCACACTCTTGCCAACATCCAACCCTGGCATTGAGTGACAGCCTTCTGGGAGGCTGAAGCTGACTCTCTCGTCTGCTGCAAGCCCTGGGCAGCAAGTTCTCCCATGAGCGAGGGGAGGTGACTCTCTCAGAACATGAGGGCATCTTTGGTCCACGGCAGGCATAGAACTGAAAAGAAAATCTAAAGTTTCAATTTGCCAGTTTAAGAGTAGAAAAATTATGAATCTTTGCCCATTTCTTAAGCTAAGTTTTAAAGCTTGTGACCTCACAAATAAAAAGAAACTTTTTCTTGCCGTGGCTTCGACACCTGACTATAAATCCATGTGTGTTATAGATCAAAGCAAGAACCTTCCCACAGATAAAGGCCAAGAATGGCTGATATGCAAAGTGGAAAAAGTTTCCCATGGGGCTAAAAAGTGAAAAGAATTGGGTGAGTATAAAATTATAAGACTAGAATTTGATTATAGAATTATAAAACTGCAATTTGAATATTATTATTTTATTGGATTTTAAGTAAAACAGATTTCAAATTTAGAAAAATTACTCAATTTTTACAAGTCTTTCAACAAAGACAAGTGTACATTTAATGTACTTTCTGATATCTGGCCTCATAAAGAAACTAAAAATATACTCTAGAAAAGGTCCTGCTGATAAGAAACAGTTAAATCTATCTTACTGTTTGAGAGAACCCAGATTAGTTTACCATTTTAGAAAATTAACCAGTATACAGACCAAGACCTATCTGGCTTAGAGTACAAATCTGGTGGTCCCCGGAAATCGCTCTCAGGAGGCTCTTTGGGGCCTTTCTGAGCTGTGCTCCCATGGACCTTCTACAGGGGTGCACAGCCAAGATCAAGCTGCCTTCTAGAAAGGTTGGGCTCATTCTGGACTCACCTCAGGGTTCATACAGCAGCGTCCGGGCCCAGATGTCAACTCATAGCCACAAGGAGAAGAGGTTTTAACTTAAGACTTCGTGAAGACGAGAAAAGAAAGCAATGACTGAACTCAAATGAAACCTCCAGTTTTGAATATGTCTTGAATGCTTGTACAGTACAGTCGGCCTAGGCTCAGTGTCTCTGGCCCGACTCCCTCAGGACTGTGAGAGCCCTTTGCCGGCACGTGTGGCTCATCAGCTTCTGTTGAGGCCCAGGAGCGTGCCTGACAGTGATGGCTGTCTTGTGCAGTCCTGTGCTGAGATGCCACTTTCCCACATCAGGGCTCTTATTTGTCTTTGGGAAAAGTCCATGGTTGCTACAGTAACTCTAAATTCAAATTTGAACTGATTATCTATGCGATGAGGGGAGCTAGTCCTCTTGGCCGTGCTCTATTTAATGCCTGCCATACATTTATTCTAAGGGGGAAAGCGTTCCACTAGTAGAGAAATTCCTGCCTGGCTCTGTTCTCAGAGACACAGTTGGGCCTCTGTTGCTTCTCTTGGAAATGTGCTGATGCCTTGGCAGTGACCAGCCTCACCTCTGCCTGCTCAGCTGAGAGAGTCTCAGGCTGATGGGCTGTAAGCTCAGCAACCATGATGCTCAATGGTTTCCTCACTTCCAATGTTCCATTATTGCTATGGAAGCATATAGAAAATACCTACATGTGTTATAAACTCAACAATACTATATTCTAATTATTATTCTAATGTCTTTTGAAGTACTTACGTGTTTTCTGGTGCTCTCCATCTCTTCCTGTGGGTTTGGATTACCATCTTGCCAGTATCACTTCCATTCCACTTAAAGGACATCCTTTAGTATTCCTTGTAAGGTAGTGTTTTGATCAGTTCTGAATGCTACAAAAAAGTACCATAGGTTGATTGGCTTATAAACATCAGGCGTTGGTTTCTCACAATCCTGGAGGCTGGAAGTCTGAGATGAGGGTGCCAGGCTGGTCAGGTGCTGGTAAGAGCCTGTCTTCTGTCTTCCGGGTTGAAGACTGCCTACTTCTTTTACCCTTACATTGTGGAAGGAGAGGAAGGGACCTCTTTGGGTCCCCTTCTTTAAGATCATTAATTCCATTTGTGAGGGCTCTATCCTCATGACCTAATTACTTTTTAAAAGTCCCACCTCCTAATACCATCACCTTGGGGGTTAGAATTTCAACAAATGAATTATGGGGGTGACACACACAATCAGACCATAACAGGTCTGCTAGCATGGAGCTGTCTTAGCCTTTGTGTGTCTGGGGATGATGTTATTTGGCTTCTACTATGAAGAGTGTTGAAAAGAGCTAGTGGCCTCCACCTACTCCCTCTTTCCTCCCCATCCTTTTATTTTTGGTTAATCTCGCAAGGCCACTTGCTAGCCATTTGCCTTTCAGGCCCTCTCCAATCAGCTAGAGGGGAGATCTGCTATGCACTCTCTGGTCTCCATTTTCACCATCATTCATTCCATTTATAAATCTAGACTTGTCACTGCTTCCCCTACTGGGCTCCACTTGGGTCCTCCTCACAGGGGTTCTCCTCAGTGCCCCCTCATTGTCCTGAAGAGGGTCTTTGATTTATGAGTTTGCAGCACGTACAGGCCTGGACCACAGCAGCCCCGTTCAGATTGGTGTGGACTTTCCATTGTCTCACGCACAAGTGGAGAGCAAGATACCCCATGGCCTCAAACCTTGTGCCTCCCAAGGGGCCTGGCTTGGTGGGGACAGGGCTCTCTCCTCCTCCTCAGGCCCATAGAACTGCCTGCTACTGCCTTTGTCTCTGTGATTCTTACGTGACCCAAGTTCTTATCTTTGGATTTTTAGTTCTGATCTTTGGATTTTTCTCTACATAATCACATATTCAGATAAATACAGTTTTATTTTTTCCAGTCCACAATTTATATTTAATGTCATATTGTACTGACAATATCTTCCTCAACAATGTTGAATCGTCATGGTGTTATTGGGGTCTTTTCTGTCTCAATCTCTCTCTCTCTTTCTGTTTCTCATATTCCTGGTATCACTGAGAATCAGCTAATGTTTCCAAGTTAGGAGCAACTGCCTTGAAGTGAGTACTCTTCTTTGTGTTAGGCAAACACCATCTTATTCTTATTTTTGAATTTCAAAGTATATTTAGTAGCTATTATTTAAGGATCTCAATCACTATCTTGTGAGATTAGTTCTGCAGTTTTTCTTTTCTGATCTACATTAATTATACTTTCATAGCAGCATTAAGTGTGCTTGGTAAAATCATTTTTTTCATCTTTCTATATATTCTGGAAGGATTTTAATGTTTCTTGAAAATATGATAAATTTAATGTCTTGAAGTCTTTGTGACTATAATCTCTTTGGAAGTCAGAAATTTCTTCTGGGAGTCTCATTTTAGCTTTGGTTGTTATTTCTTCTAATTTATTGGGGATCACCTAACACCTAATTGCAGATTATAGAACTATTGAGAATAATAAGGAAGCACATGGCAATGCCTCCAGGGGACCTAAGCCTATTAATAGTCCTACAAGGCAGGTATCTGCTAATGTTACAGAAGGAAAAACTGAGGCTCAGAGAGTTTTACTGACTTAGTCCCTTTCCCACAGGACAGTGGAGAAAGAACTTTCCCTTGAACTTGAATCTTTGAAAATCTTGTGCTCTTATTTCTCCTGCATCAGGCCAAGTCTGGTGACTACTGTTTATATTAATTATTATTTCTTCCAAGTTGTTAAAGGAAATAGCTCAAAGAACAGTACATTCCTGACCGTCGTGAGTTTCCTCTGAGCCCTCACTCAGCCATGCAGAATGTTTCCCCGACGTTGCCACAAGCCAGTGCAGCTCACAGGAGCGGCAGCAAGGCGGGTTCCCATGTGAAAGGTCTGGTTCTGGTTTAGGTCAGCTGGTCTAAGTCCTCCGAACCATTTG
Source organism: Lagenorhynchus albirostris (assembly GCF_949774975.1). Classification (NCBI taxonomy): domain Eukaryota; kingdom Metazoa; phylum Chordata; class Mammalia; order Artiodactyla; family Delphinidae; genus Lagenorhynchus; species Lagenorhynchus albirostris. Next base: position 98,377,779 of record NC_083102.1, on the reverse strand, counting down.
TTGTGTCTGAGGCTTCAAAACCAGGTGGCCCATTTCCCAGATATATTGTTGGCAATTCCGAATATTTTTCCCTAAAGTCAGAAGTTCTGTCTGTAGCTTTTTCCGGATTTCTTCTCATTGACATTTTTCATTAGTCTAGGTTTTGTTTGCCGTAGAAAACCACTGTGGTCAAACAGCCTTTCACAGCCCTTCCTACTGGTGTTGGCTCAGACTCAACTGGGCAAGCATGTGTCTTCTCATTGCCCATCACTGCTGACCACAGGCTGGGTTGCCTGGAAAGGCAAAGAGAACTTTTCAGATTTTGATGGGATGCCATGCATGTCCATGTCAACCAGCAGAGGCCCTGGCAGGGAGATCCTTACAAGGAGGTCTCCTCCTGTTCTGTTTCTCATGCTGTCCAATTCCACACATCAGGGAATTCTATGTATTAAAACTAGAAAGTTTCTGAGGAATACTGGAGTCTTTCGCAGCTTCCTCTGCAACCTGTGCAAACACCATGAGAACTGAATTCTAATATGCATACTCTTATTTAAAATAGATATTCTTGACATTTCTTTGTTCAGCTTCACTGAGGTATATGTAACCTACCAACTGTTACACTTATTTACTGTACACATTTTGACGAGTTTGGATATTGCCTGCGCCCCTGATACCATCACCATGAAGTGAGAAACACATCCATTACCTCCATGAGATTTCTTGTGTCCCCCTTGCCTTTTTTTTGTGCTAAGAACACATAGCATGAGACCTACCCTCTTAACAAGTTTTTAGGTGCATAATGCTAAATGGTTAGCTATAGGCACTACGGTGTACAGGTCTCTAGAATGTATTTATCTTGTATAACTGTAACTTTATACCTACAGCACATCTCCCCATTTCTCCCTCCACCCAGCCCCTGGCAACCACCATTCTACTCTCTGCTTCTATGGGTCTGACTATTTTAGATTCCTCCTGTTAAGTGGAATCAAGCAGTATTTGTCCTTATTTCACTTAGTGTAATGTCCTCCAGTCTCCTCCATGTTGTTGCAAATGATAGGATTTCCTTCTTGTTTAAGACTGAATAATACTCTGCTGTGTGTATCCATATCTATCTCTATATCTACATCTAGCTATATCTATATCTAACTATACCTATATCTACATCTATCTCTATCTACATCTATATCTATATATCTACCTCTATATCTATATCTATCTATATCTATACCTATATCTATATCCATCTATATCTATGCCTACATCTACATCTATCTATCTCTATCTAAATCTCTATCTATCTACATTTATTTCTATATCTACATCTACCTCTATATATATCTATATCTATCAATATCTACCTCTATATCGATATCTGTCTATATCTATCTATATCTACATCTATCTATATCTATCTCTATATCTATATCATCTATCTATATCTATATCTATCTATCTATATCTATATCTACATCTACATCTACATCTATCTATATCTATGTATCTATATCTACATCTATCTATATCTATATCTATCTACATCTACATCTATCTATATATATCTATATCTTTATCTATCTATATCTATCTATATCTTTCTATATCTACATCTATCTATATCTATACCTATCTATATCTATCAATATATATCTCTATATCTATCTGTATCTATATCTATCTATACCTATATCTACATCTATGTCTATATCTACATCTACATCTACCTATCTATATCTCTATCATCTCTATCTATCTCTATCTCTATCTATCTCTATCTATATCTATATGTCTATCTCACATTTTCTTTATCCTTTCCTGTGTCAGTGGACATTTGGCTTGTTGTTAAATCTTGGCTATTGTGAGTAGTGCTGCAGTGAACATGGGAGTGCAGATTTCTCTTCAAGATCCTGCTTTCAATTCTTTTGGAATTGAAAAAGAGTGGGGTTGCTGGTAGATCAAAGGGCAGGGAACTTGAAATCACATGATCTGGGATGCAGTTTCTGATCAGCTGCACCGGCGTGTGACCATGGGAGGGCCCTACGAGGTCCTTGAGCACCAGCTTATTCACAAGGACACCATGCGCGCCGCCCAGCAGGCCTTCACCAGATCCCAGGTGATGGATGAAGCAGCCTGTCTCATGGAGCGCTCGTTAAAATCATGAGAAACAAAGTCTGTAGCAGCCTTTGGGATGAGCCTCTGGGGCAGCAAGGCTTCCCCTGGAGAAGTGGGGGAGCAGGGCAGGATGCTGGTGGAGCGGGCTGTTCCCCTGTTCCTCCTTCACACTGATGTGAACACCAGAGCACAATTGGCACGTCCTTCCTGCCTCACTCATGAGAGGCCCCTTCCGGGTGGCTCCCCTGCAGCACCCCTGCATGGAGAGGCTGAGCACGTTCACTCTTTCCATGGTCCTCATCCTCAGACCGGTGGAGGGCTGGCTGCATTGTACAGCATGGTTTCATGAAAAATTTTCGGTTTAGTCACCCTTGGGGTTTGAGCCAACATCTTCAGGAGGTAAAAAATGACTCTGTTTACTGACCAAACAAAACAACTCCAGTGCAACCTCTACTAATGTTTTACGAAGCATAATATTTTTGTTTCTTTCTTAGGAAGTTCCTGTAATTCTTAAACATTTCAAGAACTTTATGGTTCACTTCTTGTTATTTTGTTAGTTGTGTCCTGGATACAGTTTATATGTGGAGTGTAAGCTCACTTCAGTTTATTGCTGTGTGAACAAAGGCTCTATTGCTGATATGAGACCTGGTTGGCAATCTATTTAGACACAGGGATGCATGGACAGGGAACTGCGAGGTGTCCAGGGGTTCTTCCCTTCCATCTGGCTCATGAAATTGGCTTTAACTGATTTCAGTTACGTGTGTAAACGAGAATGATGTCTGAGTTTTCTTGTTTCACAGACAACCTAGAAAAAAATAAAAACATTTAAGTATATTTTTAAGAGTCTAAAAATGCAGCTTTTTCCCATATTAATTTTTTTCTAGATTAATTCATTCTGTATTGAAAGTTAATGAAAGTCAAGATATTTTGCTTCTAGTTGAGCATCCTAATATTTTAAGAATATTTTATTTGCTTATCTGCTTGCTATTTATTGATCTTACTCCAGTGATCTTCTCTGGACAAAAATGCGTACAGTGAGGAACACAAGATGGGAAACGGCCTCAGGTCTGCCCTTATGGAATTTGGTAGCTAGTGATAACAATGAAATCACCCCACCTTTTAGCCTGTTTTGAGATGCAAGCAACAGAAGAGTTGGCTAGTGGACTGAGTGTCTTGGCACCTCTGTTTTTCTCAGAAGTACAAGGAGAGTGATTCCAGTGGGATGGGGGACTAGGGGTGTGTAGCAATTCCTCTCTCGGGAGCTGAGACCCTCCTAGAATAGCAGTTACCAGCATAGCTGTTGGACCCTGATGGCTGGGGCTGAATCTTGGGTCAACTCCTTACTAGACGTGGGTTGTGTGCGAGCTACTCAGCCTCTTTCTCTCAGTTTCCCCATCTGTGCAGTTTCCACGAGGTGGGAGGTGATTTCGCACAGCAAGCACTCTGTGTGTTAGATGCCACAGCCCTGGGCCCCTCACAGCTGCCCGAGGCACAGGCAGGAGTGGTCTCCACATGTGGGGTTCGGCCCCTGACAGGAAATGGGCGCTGTGTGAGGCAAAGTAGGCGTCCAGACTTCTCCTGGGATCTGGCAGAGCTCCTTGGAATTCTTCCTGAAATCATTCTTAATTTTTCAGAAACCCCCCAAATTTGCTAAAACGTCATTTTCAAATTAACGAAGAATTATTAAGCACCTATTGTGATGTTTGTCACAAAGTTCTATGCTCAGTGCTAAGCCCCGAGGACACCTGGATAATCACCAACACATTTCTAACCCTCCCTTACCTCCTAGTGCAGTAAAAAGGTTGGCTTGAATGAAAGCATTGCTTTCATGTGGGAATGTTCTAGAAAGGGAGAGTAAGCTGGGGATAAAACATAGAGGAGATAGAGGAGGAAAAGGACGACAGGTGCGGAAAAGCCAGGTTTTCCCTCTTTACTTATGAGCCATGTGTACCTAATGAGGTAGCTAATAAGATGCATGTGTTGGATTTCAAAGGCACCCAGGACTCAAATTCCTAGACAAGAATGTCTCAGCGGTGAGAGTCACCTGTTGCTTCTGGAAGTACTGAAGTTCATGCATCATACAGGTGGACGGATGAAGAACATTATCAGGCCAGGATTTTGGTATAATAGGGAAATGGATTTCATAAGAAAAGTCTGTCATTGAAAAGAAAAAAAGAAGAAGATGAAGACAAAGGCCAGGAAAGAGGAGAGATAAGATGTCATGGTGTTGGGACTCTGGATCTGGACATGACGTCAGGATAGGGAATTTGGATCAACCTTCCTTCTCTCCGAGGACGAGTGGAAAGCTGCACAAAATATTTAGTAAAAGCCCTCTGGCTACTGAGTGGAGAGTGTCCGTTAGGGAGATAAGAATGGAAGCAGGGAGATAATTTATGGACATACATTATTAGGCCAATCAAGAAGTAATAGTCAACTGAACCATAAAGTTAGCAATATAAATAAATATTTCATTGGAATAATTTGGTAATATTGAACAGGGAAGCATCAAGAATCACTCTTAGTTTTTAATTTTGATCAAGTAGTTGGATGGTGGGCACCTTTAATGGGGAGGAGAAGATTTGAGGAAGGTCAAGTTTGGACGAGTATATGCTGAGATGCCTGTGGCATCTCCAAGGTAGATATCAAACAGACAGTTGGACATTGTGTTTGTTTGCTAGGGTTGCCATAACAAATACCACAGACTGAGGGTTTTTAACAATAGAAATTCATTTTCTCACAGTTCTGGAGGCTGGAAGTCTGAGATCAAAGTATTGGCAGGTTTGGTTTCTTCCAAGACTTTGACTTGCAGATAGCAGCCTGTTGCATCCTCACATGGTGTTTCCTCTGTGTGTATCCATCCCTGGTATCCCTCCGTGTACCAATTTTCTCTTCTTAATGAGGACACCAGTCAGATTGGATTAGGCCTATTCAAACTGCCCCATTTTAACTTAAATCACCTCTTTAAAGGCCCTATCTCCAAATATGGTCAAATTTTAACTTACTGGGGGTAAGGTCTTCAACATATGAGTTTTAGGGGTAGAGCACAATTTAGTCCATGACAGATAGACACACTGGGGCAGGAAATGAAGTTTTGGTTGGAGATATAAATTTGGGAGTTTTTGCATAGAGATGGTATTTAAAGTCATGGGAAAGAATACAATCAATGTGAAAGAGGGACGGGGGAGAGAGAGAGAGAGAAAGAGGGAGAGAGAGGAAGAGAGAGAGAGAGGGAGAGAAAGTGAGAGAAGAAAAATGGGGGAGGGGGAGGGAGAGGGAGAGGAGGGGAGAGGAGAAGGAAGAAGAGAAGAAGAGAAAAAGAAGCTCTGAGAGCTCATTTATCTCTTGGAGCATAACTATAATCTTTATGAACATTATTTATGATCTTTACCATTAAGATGACAGCTAAAAAAGGAGGAGGACCTCAACTCAGAGCCAACAGAAGAGCGGCCAGAGATACGAGATGAAAACCAGTGGAATGCTGTGCTCTGAAATTCAAGAGAACATTATGCTCAGAGAAAGTGACGTTGGACAACTGTGCTGAATTCTGCCAAGAGGTCTAGTGAATTTGTCTGAAAGGTCAGGAGGAAAGAGGCTTTCTTGTATAGAGAGGCATAAAGATGCTAGAAAGAAATGTTGTGGAGGCATGGGATGAGAGGTGACCAGACAGTTGAAAAGGAATGTATTTCCCTGAGATCAATTCTTTTTTTTTTTTTTGCGGTACGTGGGCCTCTCACTGTTGCGGCCTTTCCCGTTGCGGAGCACATGCTCCAGACGCGCAGGCTGAGCGGCCATGGCTCACGGGCCCAGCCGCTCCGCAGCATGTGGGATCTTCCCGGACCGGGGCACGAACCCGTGTTCCCTGCAACGGCAGGTGGACTCTCAACCACTGCGCCACCAGGGAAGCCCCCTGAGATCAATTCTTGAAGGGGCTATTTTCCAAGTAGGAAGGGAAACTAAAGTGCTCACCGAACTGAGTAGGAAATTTGAGATGGAAAAAGGAAGCAGGCAACTTCATATAGTGCGATTATGAAGTTTATTTTGGGTAAATTAAGTACAGGCAGGTTTGGGTGGGTGATGATGATCCAGAGGCACTCGCAGCTGCATTCTGTCCCTGAAATGGGCACGTAGAGGGGCTGAAGCCAAAGATAGAATCTGACTACTAGGGAGAAGCATATCAGCACTGACCGGAACCAGGGTTTTCCCACCCACTACGATCTCATGACCATTATTCCTTGTGGACCATTAACCATCTGTGTCAGCAGGAGGTATTCTTCTGGTTTTCATAACAGATGATGGCAAGGGTGAACGTTGACAGGAAGCTTCTCTAGCTTGGGCATATTCCTGTGAGTGGGCTAAAGCTCAGTCACATAGAGGCGGGGAGGGGTGGGAGCCTAAGATGGAGCTGACAACTTGGGGTTGGTGTGGTTCAACCACGCGGCCATGAGGAGGCGTAGTTCCTCGTTCCAGTCCTCAAGGACAGGCCAAGTTCAGGGGCCAGAGGAGAAGAGAAGCCTGGCTGAAGACTGGTCGAGATGGCAGGCATTTGTCCAGATTGGTCAATGGGAGTTTGGGCTGTCGGGCCTGGTCCTAGGTGAACAGGGGGCATCATGAGTCTTATCCAAGTTGTGTGGGGAAGGGAAGGCCTTTGCAGTGGACCACTTCCCCAAACATAGACGTGGGAGCATTTATTGACCTTCTGTTTCCTAGGAGCACAGACTCGGGTAAAGTTCAACACTGTCATTTTCTCCTGGCGTCAACCATCGTATCTCAGATTATTGTTACTTACACTGACTGTTTTGTTTGCTCCTTTCTCTTCTCCTACGGTGTTGTAAGGAGAAAGAATGCAGCCCTCTGCTTCTGGAAGACATATGTTTGAGTTTCAGCCTTACCCACCTCTGTGGTCCAGGGAGAGACAGTTCACTTACAGGTGAAATTGTGAAATTGTGATGTTGGCGTTCATCTTTCTGTTTACTCCTGCCTTATCTTCCCACTGTGGCTCCCTGAGTCAGGTCTTTCTTCCTGGACCCCTTGCTGAAGAAATGTGAGCTCCATTTCTTCCCCTTTCCTCTCTCCCTCACTTCTGAGCCACACACACCCAACACGTGCTCTGCACTAGGTTCTGTGAGATCTCACCCTTACTATAGGTTTTTTCTTGATAGTATTAATTCTATATAATTTGTCTTTTTAAAATGCAGTGTTCAAAATAACATAGATTTGATTATTTTATGAAAATAAGACAGCTCATCTTTTGCATAACTCCAACCTCTGGCACTTAGAGTAATTATAGGGGTACTGTTCCGTGTGTCTGAAATATTCCGTGATGTTTTGATAGATCAAATCATGGAGTGTTAAACATTTCCTATTCAGTATCAATATAGTCTCCTTCCTGTGACGTTTCACATGAATATAGTCTATGTCTCATGCCTTAGAATTTATGAAAATATTCATGCCATGTTTTATGATTATACTCATATTACACAGAAAAACCAAGATTCAGGAAAAAGTCACATAGCTGTTCGGTGGCAATGCCAGGATTAGACATCCAGATCTTTACCTCCTTAGATTTGGTCTGTCTTTCACGCTACAATTCCCAAGGATATCACACTTTCTGAAACATAGTGAGACAGTAGAATATTCCCATTGTTCTCTTCAGTTGAATCTAAAATTCTTACCCTAAACTTCCCCTCCCCTCTGCCCTACACCAGCTTCTTAAATTGCTTTATTTTCATAATGATACACAATACTACCTAAAATTCATGCTTTATGTATATTTTATACTTGATTATTGGCTGGCTTCTCCACTAAAATGTTGTTTCCAGAGGGCAGAACTCTCTATCTTGTTTATAGCTGTACATGCATAGCCTAGACCAGCTATGGGCATACACTAGGTACTCAGAAAATACTTGTTGAGAAAATAGAGCAAGGAGGTCTTGTTGCCTAAACCTATTGTTGGTTCTTTCATTGACTTATAGTGAAATCTTCTATTTTTGTATCAAATGGTAAAATATTATAAATTTAAGTTTGTGTTCTGAGGACTTCCAGCCTGGAGAAGATGGAGAACTGCTCCCCCATGAAGTGCAACTATAAACCCTGGAAGTAATGGGACCGACAACTAAAGGAGAGCCCTGAAAGGTGGTAAGATGGAGAACAGGCTTGGGCCAGGATTGGAGGTAAAACACCATGCCGGGACATTGCATGTCTCTCCACTCAACAGGAGAAGTGGACCCTGATCCCACATTTCCCCCAACCCAGCAGCAGGGAAGCTCACTCCCATCTCTGACTGAGTGAAATGGGAACACCAGGAGAGCCAGGAACATCCTGAGTCTCACTAACCACAGGGCCAGGAAGGACTTTCCTCCCCTGCCTAGAAACCCTGGGCCTCAGCCGGGTGTGGAGGGGAATCCCCACAATCCTGAGATCCGTTTGTCCCACTAGGTGATACTAGGGTGGTCAGGAGGGACCTGGCCTAAGAAGTGTCCTGGCCAGGACACTCTACTTACAGGTAGAGGGATGCTGCCACACAAGGAAGCCCCTGTGGCCCCAAGAGTTCCCTCCCAACTAGGGATACAGGGTTAGGAGGGGCCCAGCTATGGTGTAGGTCCTGGCTCAGAATGTCTCCTTGTCCCACAGGTGTAAACTCCCTTCCCTCAAGACATAGGACAGCAAGGAGATACTCTTAGGGTTTCCTGACAAGCATCCATCCAGGAAGCCTCTTTTCCGCTACACAGAGACTCTACCTGGAAACTCCTCTGCCCCTCAGGCAGCAACATTGGGGACCAGCAGGAACCTCAGAAGCACCAGATAAATTACACAGACCAAAATAGTATGGAATGACTCTGATTGAACTGTCAATGGGACCACAGCCTTCAGCAGACCAGGACCATCACATCAAATGTAAACAGGGTGACTGGCTGCTGAAATAGAGACTTACATAGGATCCAGAATCTCTTAATATCAGAGACAAATGTCCAGAATACAACGGAAAATCCCCTGTTATGCCAAGAGCCAAAAAATTATAACTGAACGAGGAAAAAAAAATCAACTAGTGCCAAGACCAAGATGAATCAGATGTTGAAATTATCTGAGAACTTTAAAGCAGATGTCATGAAAATGTTTCAATGATCAATTCAGCATTCTCTTGAAAAAAATAAAAAAGGTAGAAAATCTCAGCAAAGAAATAGGTATTAAGAAAAAGAACCAAGTGAAAATTATGGAAACAAAAATACTACATTAGAAATTAAAATAAACTTGGAAGATGGGATCAATAGTAGAGTGGAGATGACCAATGAATAAATAAAACCAATGAACATGAGGATGGTTGAATAGAATTCACCAAACTGAACAGAGGAGAGATGAAAACAAGAACAGTTTCAGAGACCTTTGGATAATAACCAGAGATCCAATATTTGTACAGAGTCCCAGAAGGAGATGAGAAAGAGAGTGAGGCTGAAAGAGTAGTTTTAGAAATGACTGAAAACTAAAATTTGGTAAAATGCACAAGTGTCCAGATTCAAGAGGCTGAGCAAAAAGCAAATGGGATAAACCCAAACAAATCCATGCCGAAAAATATCACAATAAAATTCTGAAAACTGAAGACAAAGGAAACATCTTAAAAGCAGCCAGAAAAACTGTACCTTACCCATAGGAGGACACCGATTTGAATACCAGTGGATTTCTGAGTTGAAACCATAGAGCCAGAATGAAGTAGCGCAATATTTTTCAAGTACTGAAAGAAATAACTGTCATCTGTGAATATTATATCGAGTGAAACTATACCTCAAAAATGTAGGGTAAATAAAGATATTCTCAGGTGAAGGAAAACTAAAATAATTTGTTGCCAGTAGATGTGTCAGGAGGCTAAAGGAGGTTCTTGGAACAGGAAGGAAACAATAATAATAATAATATCTAGGAACCTCAGTAAGGAAGAAAGACCAACAGATAGGGCAGAAATATGGGTCCATACAAGAGATTATCTCATTTTTTATGCATTTTATAAATCACATTTCATGATTGAAATAAAAAAATATAATATCAGCTGATACCCAAAACAATGATATTTCAAAGTGAGAAAGGTAAAGGGACCTAAATGGAAATGAGAGATCCCTACTTGACTCCAAGTGGTAAAATGGTGATACCAGTAGGTGATGATTTATGTTTTTTAAAATTTTTATTGGAGTACAGTTGATTTATAATGTTGTGTTAGTTTCAGGTGTACAACAAAATGAATCAGTTATACATATACATATAACCACTCTTTTTTTTTTTTTTTTAGATTCTTTTCCTATATAGGCCACTACAGAGTATTGAGTAGAGTTCCCTGTGCTATGCAGTGGGTTCTTATTAGTTACCTATTTTATATATGGTTGTATGTATATGTCAATCCCAATCTCCCAATTTCTCTCTCGCTCCCCTGCCCTTATCCCCAGGTAACCATAAGTTTATTTTCTACATCTGTGACTCTACTTCTGTTTTGTAAATAAGTTCATTTGTACCCCCCATTTTTTTTTGGATTCCACATACAAGTGATATCATATGATATCTGTCTTTCTGTCTCTGACTTACTTCACTCAGTATGACGGTCTCTAGATCCATCCATGTTGCTGCAAATGACAGTATTTTGTTCTTTTTTATGGCTGAGTAATATTCCATTGTACATATGTACCACATCTTCGTTATCCATTCCTCTGTTGATGGACATTTACGTTGCATCCGTGTCCTGGCTATTGTAAATAGTGCTGAAATGAACATTGGGGTGCATGTTTCTTTTTGAATTATAGTTTTCTCTGGGGATATGCGCAGGAGTGGGATTGCTGGGTCATGTGGTAGTAGTTCTATTTTGAGTTTTTTAAGGAACCTCTACTGTTCTTCATAGTGGCTGTACCAATTCACATTCCCACCAATAGTGTAGGAGGGTTCCCTTTTCTTCACACCCTCTCTAGCATTTACATTTGTAGATTTTTTGATGATGAACATTCTGACCAGTGTGAGGTAATACCTCATTGTAGTTTTTATTTGCATTTCTCTAATGATTAGTGATGTTGAGCATCTTTTCATATGCTTTTTGGTCACCTGTATGTCTTCTTTGGAGAAATGTCTATTTTGGAGATTAATCCCTTGTCAGTTGCTTCATTCACAAACATTTTCTCCCATTCTGAGGGTTGTCTTTTTGTTTTGTTCATGGTTTCCTTTGCTGTGCAAAAGCTTTTAAGTTTAATTAGATCCTAGCTTTTTATTTTTGTTTTTATTTTCATTACTCTAGGAGGTGGACCAAAAAAGATCTTGCTGTGATTTATAGCAAAGAGTGTCTGCTTATGTTCTCCTCTAAGAGTTTTATAGTATTGGCCTTACATTTAGGTGTTTAATCCATTTTGAGCTTATGTTTTGTGGACGGTGTTAGGGAGTGTTCTAATTTCATTCTTTTACACATAGACATCCAGGTTTCCCAGCACCACTATTGAAGAGACTATCTTTTCTCCTTTGTATATTTTTGCCTCCTTTGTCATAGATTAGGTGACCATAGGTGTGTGGGTTTATCCCTGGGCTTTCTATCCTGTTCCATCTATGTATATTTCTGTTTCTGTGCCACTACCATACTGTCTTGATTATTGTAGCTTTGTAGTAAAGTCTGAAGTCAGGGAGCCTGATTCCTCCAGCTCAGTTTTTCTTTCTCAAGATTGCTTTGGCTATTTGGGGTCTTTTGTGTTTCCATGAAAATTGTGAATTTTTATGTTCTAATTCTGTGAAAAATGCCATTGGTAATTTAATGGGGATTGCATTAAATCTGCAGATTATTTTGGGTCATATAGCCATTTTCACAATATTGATTCTTTCAATCCAAGAACATGGTGTGTATCTCCATCTGTTTGTGTCATCTTTGATTTCTTTCATAGGATCTTAAAGTTCACTGAGTACAGGTCTTTTGCCTCCTTAGGTAGGTTTATTCCTAGGTATTTTATTCTTTTTGTTGCAATGGTAAATGGGAGTGTTTCCTTAATTTCTCTTTCTGATCTTTCATTGTTAGTGTATAGGAATGCAAGGGATTTCTGTGTATTAATTTTGTATCCTGCATCTTCAACAAATTCATTGATGAGCTCTAGTAGTTTTCTGGTAGCATCTTTAGGATTTTCTATGTATAGTATCATGTCATCTGCAAACAGTGAGTTTTCCTTTTTCTTCCCCCATTGGATTCCTCATATTTCTTTTTCTTCTCTGATTGCTGTGGCTAGAACTTCCAAAACTATGTTGAATAAAAATGGTGAGAGTGGACATCCTTGTCTTGTTCCTGATCTTAGAGGAAATACTTTCAGTTTTTTACCATTGAGAATGATGTTTGCTGTGGGTTTGTTGTATATGGACTTTATTATGTTGAGGTGTGTTCCCTCTATGCCTACTTTCTGGAGAGTTTTTCTTTTTTTTTTTATCATACATGGGTGTTGAATTTGTCAAAAGCTTTTTCTACATCTATTGAGATGATCATATGGTTTTATTCTTCAATTTATTAATATGGCATATCACATTGGTTGACTTGTGTATATTGAAGAATCCTTGCACCACTGGGATAAATCCCACTTGATCATGGTGTATGATCCTTTTAATGTGTTGTTGGATTCTGTTTGCTAGTATTTTGTTGAGGGTATTTGAATCTATATTCATCAGTTACATTGGCCTGTAATTTTCTTTTTTTGTGATGTCTTTGTCTGGTTTTGGTATCAGGGTGATTGTGGCCTCATAGAATGGGATTGGGAATGTTCCCTTCTCTGTAGGTTTTTGGAAGAGTATGAAAAGGATAGGTGCTAGCTTTTCTCAAAATGTTTGATAGAATTTGCCTTTGAAGCCATCTGGTCTGGGACTTTTGTTTGTTGGAAGATTTTAAATCACAGTTTCAATTTCATTACCTGTGATTGGTCTGTTCATATTTTCTATTTCTTCCTGGTTCAGTCTTAGAAGTTTGTACTTTTCTAAGAATTTGTCCATTTCTTCCAGGTTGTCCATTTTATTGGCATACAGTTGCTTGTAGTCATCTCTTATGATCCTTTGTATTTCTGTGGTGTCAGTTGTAACTTCTCTTTTTCATTTCTAATTTTATTGATTAGAGTCCTCTCCCTTTTTTTTTTTGTATCCAGTAGCCAGTCTGTGTCTTTTGGTTGGAGCATTTAATCCATTTACATTTAAAGTAATTATTGATATGTATGTCCTTATTGCCATTGTCTTAATTATTTTTGGTTTGTTTTGTAAGTCTATTTTCTTCCCTTCCTTTTTTGTTTGCTTCTCTTGTGTTTTTTGCCTGGAGAAGTTCCTTTAGCATTTGTTGTAAAGCTGGTTTGGTGGTGCTGAATTCTCTTAGCTTTTGCTTGTCTGCAATGTTTTTATTTTCTATAGTGAATCTGAATGAGATCCTTTTTGGGTAGAGTATTTTTAACTGTAGGTTTTTTCCATTTCATCACTTTAAATACTTCCTGCCATTCCTTTCTGGCCTGTAGAGTTTCTGCTGAAAAATCAGCTATTAACCTTATGAGGATTCCCTTGTATATTATTTGTTGCTTTTCCCTGTTACTTTTAATGTTTTTTTCTTTGTGTTTAATTCTTGTTAGTTTGATTAATATGTGTCTAGGCATGTTCCTCTTTGGCTTTATCCTGTATGGGACTCTCTGTGCTTCCTGGACTTGGGTGACTATTTCCTTTTCCATGTTAGGGAAGTTTTCAACTATAACCTGTTCAAATATTTTCTCAGGCTCTTTTTCTTTCTCTTCTCCTTCTGGGACCCCTATAATTTGATTGTTGGTGTGTTTAATGTTGTCCCAGAGGTCTCTGAGACTGTCCTAATTTCTTTGTTTTCATTTTTCTTTATTCTGTTCTGTGGCAGAGATTTCCACCATTTTGTCTTCCTGGTCTCTTATCCATTCTTCTGCCTCAGTTATTCTGCTACTGATTCCTTCTAGTGTATTTTTCATTTCAGTTATTGTCTTGTTCATATTTGTTTGTTTGTTCTTTAGTTCTTCTAGGCATTTGTTAAAATTTTCTTGTATCTTCTCAATCCATTCCTCCATTCTCTTTCTGAGATCTTGGATCATCTTTACTATCATTACTCTGAATTCTTTTGTAGATAGGTTGCTTATCTCCTCTTCATTTGGTTGTTCATGTAGGTTTTTATCTTGTTCCTTCATCTGTAATATATTTCTTTGTCATATCATTGTGTCAAACTTACTGTGTTTGTGTTCTCCTTTCCACAGGCTGCAGGATCATAGTTCCTCCTGCTTCTGGTGTCTGCCCCCTGTGGGTGAGATTGCCATGATCTCCTTTATATGGGGTTTGATTGGTGTTTTGGTGACCAGAGCCTGCCCTAGATATTGAGTGGGGCCTCCCCTTTGCTCTGTGATTGTCACTGCGCCGGGTCAGAGGGGAGGTCTGATCCCTAGTTGTTGAAGTAGAGGCCCCCAGATCTGCTTCTTAGCTGTGATTCTGATCTGCATTGTGAGGTAGGCAGGATTGGAGCACTCCCACTGGGGGAGAAGCCACTGAGTATTCCTCCTCTGGAGCTGTCACCTGTGAATGTGTTCTGTTGTGTCCCCTTTCACCTGTTCTGCAGGCTGGCAAAATATACTGTTGTTGGGCTTCCCTGGTGGTGCAGTGGTTGGGAGTCTGCCTGCCGATGCAGGGGACGTGGGTTCGTGCCCCAGTCTGGGAGGATCCCACATGTTGCAGAGCGGCTGGGCCTGTGAGCCATGGCCACTGAGCCTGTGCATCTGGAGCCTGTGCTCCGCAATGGGAGAGGCTGCAGTGGTGAGAGGCCCGTGTACCGTAAAAAAAAAAAAATACTGTTATTGGCACTGCTCTTGGTCCGCCTTAGCTGTGGGTATGTCTGCAGTTAGCCCTGGTGACCCTCAGGTGTTGCTTTCACCTGGCCATTGGTGCAGATCCACTGAGGTCAGGTCCCAGGACTGAAGTAATCATGCACCTGGACCCACTGTGGAAGCTATGGAGGCAGCTCAGGCTCTGACCTGCCCCAACCCCGTGTATACATGCCCATAAAGCCCACAGCTGCTAAAGTCAGACACATTTCAGCTTCAAGAGCACTTGTTGTCCTTTCAGATGTTTCACAGGCACTGGATTTAGGAAGCATTTAGAGGAGGTGTAACTATGCAGTTCACGCAGCTGCGAGGAGAGATTTCAGCTCTTCTTCCTGAGTCCCTGGGGCTCAGCTCTGGTTTCAGCCCCTCCTCTGGGCACATTTCCTAGTGGGCAGTAGCTATCCTTCTCAGGACAGCAGGGAGGGTCCTGGCACCAACTGGCAGATTTCCTAGTAGCGAGAGCTATCTGCATGCTTCTGGGACAGCTGGGCTGTTTCCTGCATCTGCTGACAGATTTCCTAGTAGCAAGAGGTTTTTGTCTGCTCCTGGGACAGTGTGGGAAGGTCCTGGGGCCCACTGGCAGAATTACTAGTGGCTGGAGCTGTCCGCGCCCTTCCAGGTCAGCCAGGGTGTGTCCTGTGGCCCACTGGCAGAATTCCTAGTGGCTGGAGCTGTCTGTGCCCTTCTGGGTCAGCAGAGGCTGGTCCTGGGGCCCACTGGTGGATTTCCTAGTGGTTGGAGCTGTCTGTCCCCTTCCTGGTCAGTAAGCGTGGGTCCTGGGGTCTGCTGGCAGAATTGCTAGCTGCTGGAGCTCTCCGCACCCTTCCAGGTCACTGGTGGCAGGTCCTGTGATCCGCTTGTGGAATTCCTAGTGTTGGGAGCTCTCCACACCCTTCTGGGACAGCAGGATCAGGACCTGGTGTCTTCCCACAGGTCTGAAAGAGGTTGCCAGTGTCAGCCTCTGGAGCGGCAGCGACTGGCGCCCACCACTGGAGCTCCTGTAGGCAGTGTCCTGTTGCCTGGGAGCACTCACAGGGAAAGAAGTTCTTATGGTGGTCCTGCCGCTCTCCTCGTGCGCCTCCCAGTAATGGTGCCTTGCCTCTCTGGTGGGCCCAGGCTTCTTCCTAGTACACCCTCAGTTACCAAGGCCTGACCTCTTCAGGCTGTTTCCACACCAAACTGTGGTCCTCTCCATGGTCCTGAGCTCCGGAGTCTGAGCTTCAGCACCTGAACCCACCCTCACCAACAGAGGAGTATCTCAGGTAGGGGAGAAGAGGGTGGAGGTGCCAACCCTTTGTGCAGGTTATTTCTCCATTTATCCTCCCCAAAACAGGTTGCTGCTCTCCCCTGTTAGGCTCCAAATCTGCCCCTCTGTTCAGTCTAATCTCTCTGCTGGTTAGGAGCCTTCCCGAGGTGCGGGAAACTTTCCTCCTTCACAGCTCCCTGCCAGGGATGCAGGCCCTGTCCTGATTCCTTCTTTTTCTTTTTCCTTTTGTCCTACCCAGTTACTTGGAGGTTTTCTTGTCTTTTTGGATGTCTGAGGTCTTCTGTTGGCACTTAGTAGCTGTTCTGTGTGAATCATTGCACTTATAGATGTATTTTCAATGTTCCTGTGGAGGGAGATGAACTCTGCTTCCTATTCCTCTGCCATCTGGATCCCACCCCCCTATTTTTTATCTTTTTATTAATACCCAGAGCAACTGCTGTGAAAACCATACAAACAGATACATTTTAAAACCCTGTAAATAGATCAAGACAGAATCCTAAATGTTCAAGTACCCCAAAGGAGAGCAAGAAAAGAGGAACTGAGGAATGAGCAATAGAGGAAACAAGTAGAGAACAAGAGATAAAATGGCCGACTTTAATGCTAAAATATCATAATTAACTCAAATGCAATGATTTAAATACATCCATCAAAAGAGACTGACAAAAGAATGAAAAAAAAGAAAGAAAACTGAACTGTCTAATACAAGAAACTAACGTCAAATTTAATAACATAGGTAGATTGAAAGTTAAGGAATGGAGGAAGATATACCTTGCAACCATTAATATAAAGAGAAGCAGGAGTGCTTATATTAATATCTGATAAAATGGGCTTTAGAGCAGAAAAGATTTCTCGATATAAAGAAGGACATTACATAATGATAAAAGAATCAATCTACCAGGAAGACACATAGATCATATTTTTGCATGCACCAAACAACAGAACCTCAAAATATATGAAAGAAAACCAGAAATAGGTGAAAGAAGAAATGGACAAATTCACATAGTTGGTGACTTCCACACTGACTTCTCAGAATCTGATAGAACTGCTAGACAGGAAATCAGCAAGGATATAGAACTGAATCACATGACCAACCAACACAATCTAAGTGATATATATGGAACACTCCAACCGAGAATAGCAGAATACACATTTTTTCAAATACCCATAAAACATTCATCAATTAGACCATATCCTGGGATGTAAAACAAACTCCAACAAATTTGAGCAAATTGAAATAATACAGAATGTGTTCTCTGACCATAATTGAAAGAAATTGTAAATCAGTAAGATGAAGACAACAGAAAAATCTCTAAATACGTGGACAATAACCCATACAATTCTACATAATCTCTAAAGTCAAAGAGAAAATTTCAAAGGAAAGATTTAAAATACATAGAATTGAATGAAAATGAAAATAGAACATTGCAAAAAATGTGGCAGGTAGCTAAGGCAGTGTTGAGAATAAGATTTATAGCTATAAATGCTTACATAAGAAATGAGAAAAGTTCTGAAATAAATAATCTAAGTTCCTAGGTCAAGAAGCTAGGAAAAGAGGAGTAAAGTAAAAAGAAAGCAACCAAAAGAAAGGAAATAGGAGACTTTCAAGATGGCAGAAGAGTAAGACATGGAGATCACCTTCCTCCCCACAGATACACCAGAAATACATCTACACATGGAACAACTCCTACAGAACACCTACTGAACGCTGGCAGAAGACCTCAGACCTCCCAAAAGGCAAGAAACTCCCCACATACCTGGGTAGGGCAAAAGCAAAAAGAATAAACAGAGACAAAAGGATAGGGACGGGGCCTGCATCTCTGGGAGGGAGCTGTGAAGGAGGAAAGGTTTCCAGACACTAGGAAGCCCCTTCGCGGGCAGAGACTGTGGGTGGCAGCGGGGGAACCTTCAGAGCGACAGAGGAGAAAATAGCAACAGGGGTGCGGAGGGCAAAGCGGAGAGATTCCTGCACAGAGGATCGGTGCCGACCAGCACTCACCAGCCCCAGGGGCTTCTCTGCTCACCCGCCAGGATGGGTTGGGGTTCGAAGCTGAGGCTCGGGCTTCGGAGGTCAGACCCCAGGGAGAGAACTGGGGTTGGCTGCATGAACACAGCCTGAAGGGGTCTAGTGCACCACAGCTAGCCGGGAGGGGGTCTGGGAAAATGTCTGGAACTGCCAAAGAGGCAAGAGACCATTGTTTCGGGGTGCGTGAGGAGAGGGGATTCAGAGCACCGCCTAAACGAGCTCCAGAGACGGGCGCGAGCCGCGGCTATCAGTGCGGACACCAGAGATGGTCATGAAACACTAAGGCGGCTGCTGCAGCCACCAAGAAGCCTGTGTGCGAGCACAGGTCACTATCTGTACCTCTCCTCCCGGGAGACTCTGGAGCCCACCACTGCCAGGGTCCCGTGATCCAGTGACAACTTCCCTGGGAGAACACACGGTGCACCTCAGGCTGGTGCAACGTCATGCCGGCCTCTGCCACCGGAGGCTCACCCTGCATTCCATACCCCTCCCTCCCCCTCGCCTGAGTGAGCCAGAGCCCCCTAATTAGCTGCTCCTTTAACCCCGTCCTGTCTGAATGAAGAACAGACACGCTCAGGTGACCTGCATGCAAAGACAGGGCCTAACCCAAAGCTGAACCCCAGGAGCTGTGCCAAGAAAGAAGAGAAAGGGAAATCTCTCCCAGCAGCCTCAGAAGCAGCGGATAAAATCTCCACAATCAACTTGATGTACCCTGCATCTGTGGAATACCTGAATAGACAACGAATCATCCCAAAATGAGGCAGTGGACTTTGGGAGCAACGATATATATATATTTTGTTCTTTTTGTGACTTTGTATGTGTATGCTTCTGTGTATAATTTTGTCTGTATAGCTTTGCTTTTACCATTTGCTCTGTCGGCCCATTTTTTTGTTTTTTTTTAGTATAGTTTTTAGCACTTCTTTTCATTGGTGGATTTCTTTTAGGTTTGATTGCTCTCATCTTTCTTTCTTTGCTTCTTTTTTATTATTTTATTTTAATAATTATTTTTTATATTAATAACTTTTAATTTCTTTCTTTCTTTCTTTCTTTCTTTCTTTCTTTCTTTCTTTCTTTCTTTCTTTCTTTCTTTCTCTCTTTCTTTTTTTTCTAACTTTTATTCTGAGCCTGAGCTGTGGGCATGACAGGATCTTGGTGCTTCAGCCAGGTATCTGGCCTGTGCCTCTGAGGTGGAAGAGCCAAGTTCAGGACATTGGTCCACCAGAAACCTCCCAGCTACACATAATAACAAACAGCAAAAATCCCCCAGAGACCTCTTCTCAATGCCAAGACCCAACTCCACTCAATGACCATCAAAGTACAGTGCTGGACACCCTATGCCAAATAACTAGCAAGACAGGGACACAACACCACCCACTAGCAAAAAGGTTGCCTAAAATCATAATAAGATCACAGACACCCCAAAACACACCACTGGATGTGGACCTTCCCACCAGCAAAATAAGATCCAGCCTCATCCACCAGAACACAGGCACTAGTCCCCTCCACCAGGAAACCTAAACTACCCATGGAACCAACCTTAGCCACTGGGGGCAGACACCAAAGACAACAGGAACTTTCTGCAGCCTGTGAAAAGGAGACCCCAAACACAGTAAGTTAATCAAAATGAGAAGACAGAGAAGCACACAGCAGATGAAGGAGCAAGGTAAAAACCCACCAGAAGAAACAAATGAAGAGGAAATAGACTGTCTACCTGAAAAAGAATTCAGAATAATGATAGTAAGGATGATCCCAAATCTTGGAAATAGAATGGAGAAAATACAAGAAACATTTAACAAGGACCTAGAAGAACTAAAGAGCAAACAAACAATGATGAACAACAAAATAAATGAAATTAAAAATTCTCTAGAAGGAATCAATAGCAGAATAACTGAGGCAGAAGAACAGATAAGTGACCAGGAAGATAAAATAGTGGGAATAAATACTGCAGAGCAGAATGAAGAACAAAGAATGAAAAAAATTGAGGACAGTCTCAGAGACTTGTGGGACAAAATTAAATGCACCAACATTCGAATTATAGGGGTCTCAGAAAAAGAAAAGAAACACAAATGGACTGAGAAAATATCTGAACAGATTAGAGTTGAAATCTTCCCTAATATGGGAAAGGAAACTGTTAATCAAGTCCAGGAAGCACAGAGAAACCGTTAATCAAGTCCAGGAAGCACAGAGAATAAATCCAAGGAGAAACACACCAAGACACATATTAATCAAACTATTAAAAATTAAATCCAAAGAAAAAATATTAAAAGCAACAAGGGAAAAACAACAAATAACATACAAGGGAATCCCCATAAGGTTAAAAGCGAACTTTCAGCAGAAACTCTGCAAGCCAGAAGGGAGTGGCAGGACATATTAAAAGTGATGAAAGGGAAAAACCTCCAACCAAGATTACTCTATCCAGCAAGGATCTCATTCATATTCAATGGAGAAATGAAAACTTTTAGAGACAAGCAAAAACTAAGAGAATTCAGAACCACCAAACCAGCTTTACAACAAAGGCTAAAGGAAATTCTCTAGGCAGGAAACATAAGAGAAGGAAAAGACCTACCATAACAAACCCCAAACAATTAAGAAAATGGGAATAGGAACATACATATCGATAATTACCTTAAATATAAAAGGATTGAAGACTCCAACCAAAAGACATAGACTGGCTGAATGGATACAAAAACAAGACATGTAAATATGCTGTCTACAAGAGACCCACTTCAGACCTAGGGACACATACAGACTGAAAGTGAGGGGATGGAAAAAGATATTCCATGCAAATGAAATCAAAAGAAAGCTGAAGTAGCAATTCTCATATCAGACAAAGTAGACTTTAAAATAAAGACTATTACAAGAGGTAAAGAAGGACACTATATAATGATCAAAGGATCAATTCAAGAAGAAGATATAACAATTGTAAATCTTTATGCACCCAACATGGGAGAATCTCAATACATAAGGCAAATGCTAACAGCCATAAAAGGGGAAATCGACAGTAACACAATCATAGTAGGGGACTCTTAACACCCCACTTTCACCAATGGACAGATCATCCAAAATGAAAATAAATAAGGAAACACAAGCTTTAAATGATACATTAAACAAGGTGGACTTAATTGATATTTATAGGACATTCCATCCAAAAGCAACAGAATACACTTTCTTCTCAAGTGCTCATCGAACATTCTCCAGGATAGATCATACCTTTGGTGCGAATCAAACCCTGGTAAATTTCAGAAAACTGAAATTGTACCAAGTACCTTTTCCAACCACAATGCTATGATGTGAGATATCAGTTACATGAAAAAATCTGTAAAAAATACCAACACATGGAAGCAAACAATACACTGCTTAATAACCAAGATATCACTGAAGCAATCAAAGAGGAAATCAAAAAATACCTAGAAACAAATGACAATGAAAACATAATGATCCAAAACCCATTGTATGCAGCAAAAGCAGTTCTAAGAGGGATGTATATAGCAATACAAAACTACCTCACGAAACAAGAAACATCTCAAATAAACAAACTAACCTTACACCTACATCAATTAGAGAAAGAAGAACAAAAAATCCCCAAAATTAGCAGAAGGAAAGAAATCATAAAGATCAGATCAGAAATAAATGAAAAAGAAATGGAGGAAACAATAGCAAAGATCAGTAAAACTAAAAGCTGGCTCTTTGAGAAGATAAACAAAATTGATAAACCTTTAGCCAGACACATCAAGAAAAAAGGGAGAAAACCCAAATCAATAGAATGAGAAATGAAAAAGGAGAAGTAACAACTGACACTGGAGAAATGCAAAGAATTATGAGAGATTATTTGCAACTTTATGCAAATAAAATGAACAACCTGGAAGAAATGGACAAATTCTTAGAAAAGCACAAACCTCCTAGACTGAATGAGGAAGAAATGGAAAATATAAACAGACCAATCACAAGCACTGAAATTGAAACTGTGATTAAAAATCTTCCAACAAACAAAAACCCAGGACCAGATGGCTTCCAGGCGAATTCTATCAAACATTTAGAGAAGAGCTAACACCTATCCTTCTCAAGCTCTCCAAAATATAGCAGAGGGAGGAACACTCTCAAACTAATTCTATGAGGCCAGCATCACCCTGATCCCAAAATCAGACAAAGATATCACAAAAAAAGAAAATTACAGGCCAATATCACTAATGAACATAGATGTAAAAATCCTCAGCAAAACACTAGAAAACAGAATCCAACGAGCATAGTAAAAGGATCATACACCATGATCAAGTGGAGTTTATCCCAGGAATGCAAGGATTCTTCGATATACGCAAATAAATCAATGTGATGCACCTTATTAAATAATTGAAGAATAGAAACGATGTGATCATCTCAATAGATGCAGAAAAAGCTTTAGACAAAATTTAACACCCATTTAGGATAAAAAGTCTCCAGAAAGTAGGCATAGAGGGAACTTACCTCAACATAATAAAGGACATATATGACAAACCCACAGCCAACATCATCCTCAATGGTGAAAAACTGAAACCATTTCCGCTAAGATCAGGAAAAAAACAAGGTTGCCCACTCTCACAGCTATTAGTCAACATTGTTTTGGAAGTTTTAGCCACAGCAATCAGAGAAGGAAAAGAACTAAAAGGAATCCAAATCAGAAAAGAAGAAGTAAAGCTGTCACTGCTGGCAGGTGACATGACACTATACATAGAGAATCCTAAAGATGCTACCAGAAAACTACTAGAGCTATTCAATGAATTTGGTAAATTAGCAGGACACAAAATTAATGCACTGAAATCTCTTGCATTCCTCGACACTAATGATGAAAAATCTGAAAGAGAAATTAAGGAAACACTCCTATTTACTACTGCAACACAAAGAATAAACTACCTAGGAATAATCCTACCTAGGAGACAAAAACCTGCATGCAGAAAACTATAAGACACTGATGAAACAAATTAAGGATGATACAAACAGATTGAGAAATATACCACGTTCTTAGATTGGAAGAATCAACATTGCAATAATGACTATACTACCCAAAGCAATCTACAGATTCAGTGCAATCTCTATCAAACAACCAATGGCATTTTTCACATAACTAGAACGAAAAATTTCACAAGTCGTATGGAAACACACAAAAACCCGAATAGCTAAATCAATCTTAAGAAAGAAAAACGGAGCTGGAGGAATCAGGCTCCTGGACTTCAGACTATACTACAAATCTACAGTAATCAAGAGAGTATGGTACTGGCACAAAATCAGAATTATAGATCAGTGGAACAGGCAGGATAGAAAGCCCAGAGATAAACCCACACATATATGTTCACCTTATCTTTGATAAAGGAGGCAAGAATATACAATGGAGAAGAGACGGCCCCTTCAATAAGTGGTGCTGGGAAAACTGGACAGCTACATGTAAAAGAATGAAATTAGAACACTCCCTAACACCATACACAAAAATAAACTCAAAATGGATTAAAGACCTAAATGTAAGGCCAGACACTATAGAACTCTTAGAAGAAAACATAGGCAGAACACTCTATGACATAAATCACAGCATGATTCTTTTTGACCTACCTCCTAGAGAAATGGAAATAAAAACAAAAATAAACAAATGGGACCTAATGAAACTTAAAAGCTTCTGCACAGCAAAGGAAACCATAAACAAGACGAAAACACAACCCTCTGAATGGGGGAAAATATTTGCAATTGAAGCAACTGACAAAGGATTAATCTTCAAACTTTACCAGCAGCTCATGCAGCTCAATATCAAAAAAACAAACAACCCACTCCAAAAATGGGCAGAAGATCTAAATAGACATTTCTCCAAAGAAGATATACAGATTGCCAATAAATACATGAAAGGATGCTCAACATCACTAATCATTAGAGAAATGCAAATCAAAACTACAATGTGCTATCACCTCACACTGGTCAGAATGGCCATCATCAAAAAATCTACAAGTAATAAATGTTGGAGAGGGTGTGGAGAAAAGGGAACCCTCTTGCACTGTCGGTGGGAATGTAAATTGATACAGCCAGTATGGAGAACAGTTTGGAGGTTCCTTACAAAACTAAAAATAAAACTACCATATGACCCAGCCATCCCACTACTGGGTATATACCCTGAGAAAACCATAATTCAAAAAGTCATGTACCACAATGTTCTATGCAGCACTACTTACAATAACCAGGGCATCGAAGGCACCTAAGTGTCCATCAACAGATGAATGGATAAAGAAGATGTGGCATATATATGCAATGGAATAGATTATACTCAGCCATAAAAAGAAACGAAATTTAGTTATTTGCAGTGAGGTGGATGGACCTAGAGTCTGTCATACAGAGTGAAGTCAGAAGGAGTAAAATATCATCTGCTAACATATATATATGGACTCTAAAAAAAAAAAAAAGAAATGGTTCTGATGAACCTAGGGACAGGACAGGAATAAAGACGCAGACATAGAGAATGGACTTGAGGACACGGGGAGGGGGAAGGGGAACCTGGGACGAAGTGAGAGAGTAGCATTGACATATATATACTACCACAGGTAAAATAGTTAGCTAATGGGAAGAAGCTGCATCATATGAGGAGATCAGCTCTGTGCTCTGTGACCACCTAGAGGGGTGGGATAGTGAAGGTCGGAGGGAGACTCAAGAGGGAGGTGATATGGAATTATATGTATACATATAGCTGATTCACTTTGTTATACAACAGAAACTAACACAACATTGTAAAGCAATTATACTCCAATAAAGGTGGTAAAAAAAAAAAAAAGAATAGAGCTGCTGTAAGCATTTATTTAGAGGTTTTTGTGTGAACATAAGTTTTTACTACCCTGGGATAAATGCCCAGAGGTGCAGTCACTGGGTCATTTGGTAATTGCATGTTTTGTTTTATAAGTAAGTGCCAAACTGTTTTCCAGTAATTTCCCATTACTACCAGCAATAGAGGAGTGATCTATTCTCCTCACCAGCATATGGTGTTATCACTATTTTTTTTATTTCAACCATTCTGATAGGTGTATACTGATATCTTATTGTGGTTTTAATTTTCATTTCCTTTACAGCTAATAATGTTGAGCACTTTTCATTTGCCATCTGCATGTTCTCTTCAGTGAAATGTTTCTTCATGTCTTTTGCTCATTTTCTAATTGAATTGTTTAATTTTTACACTTGAGTTTCGAGAGTTCTTTACAAATTCCAGACACCAATCCTTCATTGAGTATGTGATCTGCAAATGTTTTCTTCCATCTTTAGTTTATCTCTTCATCCTTTTCATTAGAGTTTCTATGGAGCAAAAGTTTTAGTTTTGATTACATCAATTTTCACTTTTATGGATCATGCTTTTTGTGTCTAAGAACTCTGCCTACCCCTGAATCCTGAAGACTTTTTTCTATTTTTATAGAAGTATTATATATTAAGGTTTACAGTTAACCCCATGATCCATTTTGAGTTTTTGTTTTGTTTTGTTTGTATAGGTCTAAAGTTTACACTGAGGTTCATTCTTTTTGCCTACAGATGTTCAATTATACCAAAACAGTTGTGGAAAAATCTATCTTTCCTTCATTGAATTGGTTTTGCACCTTTGTCAGAAATCAGTTGATTATATTTGTGTTGCTCTATTTTGGAATCCTGCATTCAGGCCCAGTTGTCTGTCCCTCCAGCAATACCAAACTGCCTTGACTGTTATAGCTATATAGCGAGACTAAGCATTGGGTAAAGTGAGTCTGACCTCTTTATTGTGATTTGTCTAGAATGGTTTAGCTATTCTAGGACCTATGTCTTTCAATATAAATTTTAAAATAATCTTGTCTATATCTGCAAAAAATCTTGATGGAATATTGGTAGGAATTGCATTCTACCTATAGGTCAGTTTGGGGGAAATTGATGACATCTCTACTATGTTGAATCTTTTGGTCCATGAACATGGTATGCTTTCCATTTATTTAGGTCTTCCTTGATTTCTTTCATCAGCATTTTGTAATTTTCACCATACAAATTGTACATATTTTATCTAGTATGTAGCTTAATATTTCATTTTTTGAAGTAAATGTAAATGCTGTTGTGTTTTAAGTTTCCATGTGCTGCAAACTTTTGCTGCATCCCATAGGTTTGGGGTCATCGTGTTTTCATTGTCATTTGTTTCTAGTTTTCTTTTTTATTTCCTCTTTGATTCTTTCAGTGATCTCTTGGTTATTAATAGTGTATTGTTTAGCCTCCATATGTTTGTATTTTTTACAGATTTTTCCTGTAATTGATATCTAGTCTCATAGAGTTGTGGTCAGAAAAGATACTTGATATGATTTCAATTTTCTTAAATTTACCAAGGCTTGATTTGTGATCCAAGGTATGATCTATCCTGGAGAATGTTCCATGAGCACTTGAGAAGAAAGTGTATTCTGTTGTTTTTGGATGGAATGTCCTATAAATATCAAGTAAGGCCATCTTGTTCAATGTATAATTTCAAGCTTGTGTTTTCTTATTTATTTTTATTTTGAATGATCTGTCCATTGGTGAAAGTGGCATGTTAAAGTCACCTACTATGATTGTGTTACCATCGATTTCCCCTTTTGTGGCTGTTAGTATTTGCCTTATGTATTGAGGTGCTTCTATGTTGGGTGCATAAATATTTACAATTGTTTTATCCTCTTCTTGGATTGATCCCTTGATCATTATATAGTGTCCTTCTTTGTCTCTTGTAATAATCTTTGTTTTAAAGTCTATTTTGCCTGATATGAGAATTGCTACTCCAGCTTTCTTTTGATTTCCATTTTCATGGAATATCTTTTTCCATCCCCTCACTTTCAGTCTGTATGTGTCCCTAGGTCTGAAGTGGGTCTCTGGTAGACAGCATATTTACATGTCTTGTTTTTGTATCCATTCAGCCAGTCTATGTCTTTTGGTTGGAGCACTTAATCCATTTACGATTAAGGTAATTATCGATATGTATGTTCCTATTACCATTTTCTTAATTGTTTGGGGTTTGTTATTGTAGGTCTTTTCCTTCTCTTATGTTTCCTGCCTAGAGAAGTTCCTTTAGCCTTTGTTGTAAAGCTGGTGTGGTGGTTCTGAATTCTCTTAGCTTTTGCTTGTCTGTAAAGGATTTAATTTCTCCATGAAATCTGAATGAGATCCTTGCTGGTTAGAATAATCTTGGTTGGAGGTTTTCCCCTTTCATCACTTTTAATATGTCCTGCCACTCCCTTCTGGCTTGCAGAGTTTCTGCTGAAAGACCAGCTGTTAACCTTATGGGGATTCCCTTGTGTGTTGTTGTTTTTCCCTTGTTGTTTTTAATATTTTTTCTTTGTAGTTAAATTTTGATAGTTTGATTAATATGTGTCTTGGTGTGTTTCTCCTTGGATTTATCCTGTATGGGACTCTCTGCGCTTTCTGGATTTGAATAACTATTTCCTTTCCCATATTAGGGAAGTTTTCATCTATAATCTCTTCAAATATTTCCTCAGTCTCTTTCTTTTACTCTTCTTCTTCTGGGACCCCTATAATTCGAATGTTGGTGTGTTTAATGTCCAGAGGTCTCTGAGACAGTCCTCAATTTTTTTCATTCTTTTTTCTTTATTCTGCTCTACAGTATTTATTTCCACTATTTTATCTTCCAGGTCACTTATCTGTTCTTCTGCCTCAGTTATTCTGCTATTGATCCCTTTTAGAGAATTTTTTTTTTTCAGTACATGGGCCTCTCACTGTTGTGGCCTCTCCTGTTGCGGAGCACAGGCTCCAGACATGCAGGCTTAGCGGCCATGGCTCACGGGCCCAGCCACTCCACAGCATTTGGGATCTTCCTGAACTGGGGCACGGACCCGTGTCCCCTGCATCGGTAGGTGGACTCTCAACCACTGCGCCACCAGGGAAACCCTAGAGAATTTTTAATTTCATTTTTTGTGTTGTTCATCATTGTTTGTTTGCTCTTTAGTTCTTCTAAGTCCTTGTCAAACGTTTCTTCTATTTTCTCCATTCTATTTCCACAATTTTCGATCATCTTTACTCTCATTATTCTGAATTCTTTTGCAGGTAGACTGCCTATCTCCTCTTCATTTGTTAGGTCTGCTGGGTTTTTACCTTGCTCCTTCATCTGCTGTGTGTTTCTTTGTTGTCTCATTTTGCTTAACTTACTGTGTTTGGGGTCACCTTTTTGTGGGCTGCAGGTTTGTAGTTCCCATTGGATAACTTGTCTTTTTAGTTCAAGAGTTGCCAGCCCATAAGGAGCCACATATCATTCAGATCTTGGGGGACCACATTCCTGCTTGCAGTGGCATCAGAGAAGAAATATCAGCCAGTGCCTCTGCCCATCTGCAGAGCTAACTCTGTGGCCCCGTCTGGTCAGTAAGCTCATCCAACATGCAAAGGGATTTCAATCTCTCCAGCTTCCTACCACAGCTATACTGAATTCCTTGCAGTTTCCTTGATTCATTTGCCAATTCACCAGCAGCTCTATTCTTAATAGCCAAAATCCACAGTTAGTGCTATGAGGTGTCTGAGAAAACATGTAATAAATACTCATGAGCCCAAAGGTGGAAATGAGGTTGAGAGTCAGGCATGAGTAAAGCATTATGCTGAGAGTCAAGTAATGAAGAATGAAGCCAATGGGAGAACCAAAAAAGAAGGTGCTGAGTATCAGGGACAGGAGCAGGGCAGGGATGGTGACCAGGAGCAAGTGGGAGGTTGAGCAGATTTCCACAAATACATAGTTGTCAGGTGTCCAGGCTCCTACTGCTACAGCAAGTGTTGACACTGGAGAGGCCCTTCAGCCTCTGAGAGACCATGCAGTCCCTGTGATAAGGACAGCCCCATCTTTCTTCCTGTAGTCACATTGCAGTGGTGAGCTTACCTCCACGTGGGTTCCTGAGGGCAGGTCAGGCTCTTGCATTGCATAATCCAGCAACTGGCTAACTGTTCTCATTGCTCGGTCTTTGCTGTTTGTTTCCTAGCACAACTTTATCCTGGATCTCTTATCATTCATCCTGCTGGGTTTTCAATCTGCAAAAGAGACAGAAGCTGTTACAAGGGTTATATAAAGAGAAGGGTATCATTGAAAATCTGGGCTGGGTTAGCCTGGAAAAAGCCAGGTATTGATGAAATTGAGCATATGGAAGTTTCCTACACACAGAATGAAACAAGCCCTTTGAGCCCCTTGAACAGAGCACAATGACAGAGGCTCAAGCTGGAGCTTGGTGGACCTGTAAGGAAGGTTTTCCTTTAACAGAACTCATGGTAACAGGACACCAAGTCCTGTCAACTCATTCCTCTGGATCTCTTTTTATAAAGGAAAGGTTATCTACTGCCTCTGAGGGTTTGCCAAAGTAGGGTGACCACCTCGATGATTTCTCAAGAACTCCTCATGTTCTCTTAGCCTCTAATTAGCATTTTTATGTGCTTTTCTGGGGTTCAGTCCAAAAAGCCACACAAATCATTTGCTAACCATCCTTCTTGAGGTTCCCCTGTGAAAATGAGTGTAAGTATCTTGTTAATCTTTTGACCAGGAGTTCCTATCAGTTCACTTTGAGCTGAGCCAAGATGCTACAGCTTTCTGGATGCACACAGGCTGAGCCATGGGAAACTTTAAGTAATCCTTTAGGGGCACAGCAGGGATAACCTTACTTGGTCTCTGAGTATATTTTGAAACCCTTATTTCCTTTGCAAATTGCCTTCATGGGAGATGAGCCCCTTTGCATATATTTTGTAAAGGACACTGAGTGTTTCCCCAGGACACGTTCTGGCTGCAAGCACAGAGAACAAGGAAGCTGGCAGGCTCCTCCTGCCCCATGCTTGGACCCAAGCTTGGGCTCCAGCCTCTCAAGGTCCAGTCCCTTTAGCGTGACTGCCAATTCTTCTGCCTACAGTTTCTAACCATTAATCACCTAGTCTCTTAAGCTAAGTTCATATTGATAAAAGAAATGTTTACATATTGAGGAATGAGGCAGTCATTCTGGCTTACATGTGAGTTAACTTGAACTTTATGCCAACTAGAACAGACTGTTTGTGGCCTTTCAAACATACATTGTACATCTGCTTTAATTATTAAAGAAGAGGACATATTGACCAGAAGTAAAGAATGCCCATGTTAAAAATAAAGATTGAATGCCTCCCTTCCTGGACGCCAATGCTGGTCCTACTTCCATGTTAAGACTCCCTTCCCAGGTGCCAAGGCCAAACTGACTTGCTGTGTACGTGATGATCTCTTTTTTTTGAAACCTTGAAGGAATGTACCCTTGACTTATTTGATGGTCTTTGCTCTGACAAGACATAAAACTGTGCTGAAAACCATACTTATTTGATGTATTTTGTTCTGACAAGACATAAAACTGTGCTGAAAGCCATACTTATTTGATGTTTTTTGTTCTGACAAGACATAAAGCTGTGGTGCTGAAAACCATGCTTCTCCGGAGCAGTTCCTCAGAGTTATCTGAGAGGCTGTCTCCCAGGCTATTGTCCTCAGTTTGGCTCAAATAAAACTCTTTTTTATTCCTATTATAGACTGTATACTGATTATTTTTGTCAACAATACTGTGTGTTACTCGAGGATCCTGGATGCTAAGCTTCTTGCCTTGAAAGGGACTGGTGCTTGTGAGGGCTAGAAATCCACACAGATTTCTTAAGCCCCTGTTCCTCCCTGATGATTTCATGTCAGGGGAACAATCTCCTTTCCAGAGTCATTGCAAGAATTAAATATTAAACATTTAATTTATTACCATTTAAACATTATGAGCATTTGAGTGTACAGTAGTACCTTTTGCAAGCTGTAAGGTGCAGGGAGGCTCTGTGTGTTCCTGACCATGCTGGCGGCAGACTTCCCCAGGCTTGAGACCCTGGTCTATCCAACCTATGATCAGAGCTCGTTTGTTTGTTTTTTTCCTCCACACTTTTTCTTCTACTTGGACCTAATATCTTACCTGCCTGAATTTATATTATAAAGTGGATTTGATCCTGATTTTCCTGATTTCGAGAGGGACTTGAGTGTTCATCTCATTATTATGCTCAATCTTCCCCAAACATGTAGTCCTTCCCTCTGACCAGCCCTCCTCTTTGTCATCCAAGTGGGCAAGAATTTGTTGGACACAGAACCTGACATCAGCACTGGGGAAGCAGCTGAAAACCTCGCCTGCTCCTGCAATGGCTGGAACCTTTTTCATCAGCAAAACATTTGGGGGTCCCTAACCACTCAACTGCTACACCCTTCTTTCCTGCCCCAAACTGGCTGAAAGTTTGCTAGGTAGCAGCATACCTTTTGTTTTGGTGCAGAGTTTTCCTTCTGATTATAAACATTTCGACAACCCTTTTCTGTTATAAAACTTAATTCAGTGACTAAATACCATTGAAGGTGGGTCAAGGGTTGGGAGCATTTTTCCTCTCTCCGCCTCAGAAACGTTAAGTTTGACTACAATCCCAGCATATAGTAAATTCACATCCCATTGTGTTTGAGGCTCTTGCCTTCTCAAATGCATGCAAAATCCTCTCTGTTTCCGTGTCTCCCTTAGTCTGAACCGTGGTCTCTTTGACTCCTGAATTCCATCTCGCACTGGTCCTTGTATTTAGGATTGCACTGATATCCAGTGTCTCCAAGCCAACTCAGCATCTTTCCTAGACAGGCAACATGGCGCCGTAAGGATGGCAGGTCACACACTGATGATGCTGGGGTCCAAGCACATTCTGTGTCATCTCGTTTACCCCTCAAGGATACCAAGGATACTGTGATTGTCATCCTTCCTTTGAAGGTGAGGAAACAGGCTTGCGAGGCTCCAATAACCCCCAGGTGGCAAGTGAGAGGTGAAATCTAGGATGCAAACTCAGGAGTGGGGTCTGGAGAGCACAACTCCAGGAGTTGCACCTGACTGGATCCTATTGCCCTGCTCTTCACAAGCAGCAAGGATTTTGTGTGTGTTTGTGTCTCAGGCCCCTGTATCCTGGTGCAGCTGGATAAATGGAAGTTGTGGTAGATGCTGCCTCATTGCATGACTTAGATGACAGGATGACCTCCTTGAAGTATATGATTTGGTTTATTTCCATAGGAATCGGAGGGAAATAGCCAGAGCTAAAATGCTCCTTTCCCTTGTCCCTCATGATGAACTTCTCAGAGCCAGGAACCCCCCTGCACATGTGTCTGCTGCCAGGGCCTGGCAGGGAGTCCACGAGCTTGGGAAATTTGCCATGTTTATTCCTCTGCGAACTTCAGTATCTGCCTCTGCCTCCCCGGACGTTTCTGGGAAGCAGAAAGCTGGGGAGTCTGGTCAAGGGAGCACTGGCCCCCATGTCAAAGGGCCCAGGCTTTGGGACATGCGCCTTGTCACTAATTATCCATGTGGCACCCTTCCCCAAATGCAGGCTGGCTGCCTCTTATTTTCTCAGGGAAATGGGGGTTTGATAATAAAAGCAGCCTCCATCCTGTCCTGTGTTTTGTTTCAGATATGTCTTTTTGCATGGTGATCTTTTACTCCAAAGCCTTGCTTTTTGTGAGTATTTATAAAAATAAATGATATGGTGCCTGATACATAAATGCCAAAATCATGTCAACTCATCAAATACGCATAATTGAATGATTGCTCAAATTTTTTACATTTTACAGGGAAATTCTACCAACTGTCTTGGGTTTTCAAACAACCAAGTGAAATAAGGGACACTGTCCCCATTGACGGGTGAAGGTTTGCTATGCAGGAACATGGCTCAGAAGGTGGTCAAAGGGCACATGACTCAGAGTGGCAGACCCAAGACACCCCGGGGGCCGTGGGTCACAGCCTCCGTGGCAGGTGCCCCCAGCTGCTACTGTTCTGCACTGGAGTTCAACGGAGATGGTGCTGAAAGACTTGAAAGTACAGACATGTTACCGTGATTGTGCCCTGGCTTATTTCTAAGGAGCGCCAGTTATCCTGACCCTGGTAGGAGAACAGGAAGGAGAGCAGGTGCTCACCTGGGCTTCCTACTTGGAAACCCAGGCTGCCTTTTCCTCCTGGTCACTTGGAATCCCAGACTTGGGTCCCTTTCCTCAGTAACATCTGTATATGTTTGTTATTATTTTTATGTTTTTAACCTTAAATTTTTTCAGACAGCAAAAAGAATTAGTTGAAAGGAACTGAACACAATCTATAGAATAAGCCGTATATACATGTTTGTGTGTGTGTATGTATGCACGCATGTGTTGGTATGTCAGTGTTTTGTATGTGTGTTTGTGTGTGTATGTATATGTGTTTGCATGCAGGCTTGTGTTTAGTATGCACTGTGTTTGTGTGTATGTCTGCATGTAAGTTTGTGTATATCTGTATTTGTTTATGTTTGTACATGCATGTATGTGTGTATCTGCACACATACATGTTTGTGTGCACGTTTTCACGTGTGTATGTATGTATCTATGTGTGTGTGTGTATGTACATAAAGTCTGAGAAGAATGGGTGTATCCACTTTGCATTTCTGTCTGAAGTCTCTATGTTATTATTTTTATTGTGTCACCCCAGGTCCTCTTCTATGAGCATTCTGGGTAAATGCACAGTGGTTGGTGCCCACTGGACAGATCTTTGTCTTATTTCAGGGCACTGTAAATTTTCTAACTCTAGAATATTCTCAATTTTCCCACCACTACTCATAAGAGAGTCTACTCCTTCAACTCCTTCTCCTCTGCCTAGCTAAAGGCTGGTCCTTGCACCTCCCAGACCTCCATCTCCTCTCTCGTGCAAAGTCTACAAAATGCCCAGGGCACAAGGCCCTCCCACCTCTCTGTGTGGTGGCAAAGAAAGGGACTCAAGACTGCCCAGCCATGTGTTTGCTCATCCTGTCCTAGGAGATACATGGACGTATTAGTGAACAAGCACAGCCCTCCTGGGATCAAGTGAAAAGAAAAGACCAGCTCCCGGGTGGCACTGACACAGGGCACTGGGGGCCAGGTGCATACAAGCACCAAGACATGTGTCACACACGCCAGCACCCCACACCTGTCTCCAAGGAGCTATTTGAGAAGCAAAAGAGCTTCTCATCCTAGAGGCAACAGTGTCGCAAATTGGATAATCTCTAAATACAGTTGCTCACCACAGCCATCCTGCTTTTTGTGGATCCTGTTAGTGAGTGTGCAAGCTAGTTTTAGGCTATTGGGATATAATTAACACCCTACAGCAGAAATACAAGACTTGATCAGGGAAGTAGCAAGTGCAACAGTCATTTCAGTTATCGCTCTTGGCCTCTTTTTTGTCCACATTCTTTACTTATTGTGAATTTTGATGTTTATTTGGGTTCAAGCTGGGGAACACCACCTTGGGCTATTCCCTACCAGGCCCTGGCCATTCTCCTCTTCCTGGGGTGGATTTGGAATTTCTGTTTCCCGGAGCTGCAGCTCTTGCTGCCCCAGCATCTTCCGGTGCACTGCTGACCAGCTCCTCTTGGAAGAAAGTTTCCTCTTTTTCTTGGAGGTACTCCTATCACCTGTCTCTCTGGCTCACAGAGGTGGCCCACAGAGCTGGGCACAATGAGGTGACTGAGGTCCCAGTTTTGGGATTGTGGCTGCTGTTCTTAATGCGCTGGACCTGACTCACCAAGCGGCCTGTCAAGCCCACATTGGGGAACATGTATGGTTCAGATTAGGGAAGTAGGAGGACAGGGTTTCTGGGGGTTCTAGGGGTACCCTTTAGCTGAGGCGGTGTGGAAACATTAGGAAGACTTGCATCTATGCAGAGTGAAAGAACATTCAGGTCATCTGCTTGTGGACTTCATTCTAACACTGACCCATTTCCCATGCTGAGATCCGGTGGGGCTCCGACCCTGCGTGGCTCAAACCTGCACCTCCTGGCCCTCCCTTTCCCCAGCCCAGGTTGCACTCACCCACCAACTTCTATTGGTTCTTCTCTCCACATTTTGAACTGGGGATTTGTTCCTATGGCCACGATGCTCTTTTAGTTAAAGCTCCTCCTGTGGCCACCGTTCTTTCATGGTCGCCTGGCCTCGTCCC
The DNA here is from genome assembly GCF_949774975.1 of Lagenorhynchus albirostris. Classification (NCBI taxonomy): domain Eukaryota; kingdom Metazoa; phylum Chordata; class Mammalia; order Artiodactyla; family Delphinidae; genus Lagenorhynchus; species Lagenorhynchus albirostris. The sequence goes on along the minus strand of NC_083102.1, from coordinate 98,342,608 downwards.
CCTGGAGGTTCCCCTTCGCCCACTCACAAGACCATGTGTTGCAAAGTCCCCATAACACACGGGTGTTCTCCCTGTCCATCTCACACTGCTCTGGAGGTTCCCTGTGGCCCACATGACAGAGTCCCACACCTCCACTGGGCACGCTGGTCTCTCGCCACTCATCTTCACCTGCCACCATCCAAATCTATCCCCTGTCCCTCTGATTGCTGGGCATTGCTCTCCACGAACTTTTCTGCAGGTGACAGCTTTTCTTGTCATATTCTTCAGTTTTTGAAAACCACCACTGGAGTCCCAACCCATTTGAGGCATATTCTCTTGTCCTCCTCATTTGCAGAGACTATGATGTTTATGAGGAGTATGAACACCTTTCTTTGTGAGGTGCAGCCATGCAGCATCCTTCTCTCAGGACTGTAATCTTCTTGAGTAAAAGAGTAAAGGCTGTGACATACCTTAGTGTTCTTAATGCCTAAAAGTGGCTTGCATGTCACAGTTGGGCAATAAGTCTTTCTTGGTTGCTTAACTATTCTTTGGTACATTTCAAACCCTACTGAATGTATACTATTATTTTCAGTATAAAAACATTCTCATTTGAACATTGTGGTAGTTGCATTTGGGAGAACACAGGGAAATAAAGTATAAATATACTGGTGGGAATATAAATCAAAGAAAATTAAAAACAATGAAATAAACCATGAAATGATGTTTATCATGATGTATCTCAAATCCCCCAAAGTGTCCATGCTCTTTGATCTAGAAATATGTCCTAATGAGGGAAACAATTAACAAACATTTGTGCAGAAGATGCTATTCCTGCAATCTTTATACAAACATTGACTGGGAAACAACTTCAAATTCCAACCATAGGAAAAGTGTCATTTGAATTATGATTTGCCAACCTATGAAATATAATTTGTTATTGCATTTATTATTGTAGTTATTAAAATTATAATCATAAAAAATCTTTTTAGATACAAAATATTGTTTTTGCTAGAATATTAGGCTTAAAAAGCAGATTCACACTTGTATAATCAGTATATCTATTTACCTCCAGATATCATATATATTCGTGTCTGTGCATGTATACACACATCACGCTGACAACAGAGATATATGCATATCTCTAATTATATATAGCAAGTTAGGTATATATGTGTATATATATCTAGTATATATATCTATATATACGTTCACTCACATACACATGTATATCCAATCTGTTTGCCTGTTTGTTGTTTATCTACCTATCTGTCTTTGTGGCTGGATTTTAAAAATTCACCAAAAATTTTAAAGCAGTTGTGTTTTAGAAAAAGGCCTGTATGAGAATGGTTTTATCTTTTACAGTTTTTGTCTCTGAAATGTGTCCTTATGAACATGTATTATTTTCTTTTAATGAAAACAATATATCTTTTTTTTTCAAGAGTACTTTACCCACCATTTCACATTTATGACCATCAAGACTTTCTAAAAGTTGGACTGCAATTTAAATAAAAATAGCAATAGCCAAGACAATGGGCATTTTTTCCCCTCTGGCAGTCACACAATGAGAATGCATTTGACATAAAGCCCAGAACATTCCGAGTGAACTAACAGCAGGAAACACAGTCAGGCTGAGATCATTTTAACTTACTAGATGAGAGTTTGTTCTAAATTTCAAAAAGTTAACCCAGCAAGTAGGATTTGGCCACAAGGAAAGAATATTAAAAAATCCTAACTCTTCCTAACATTTCAACCTAACTCTTCCAATGTTGAACAATTTCTCACCGTTTTTTTGCATAAAGCCCAAAGGTTTGTTAT